>NC_085136.1:297957277-299299777 GCF_035046485.1 Aedes albopictus | reverse complement strand
GAAATTACTCCAGGAATTTCTTAATAATTCTCAAAGGAGTTTTTTTTTTGGGAATTTCTCTAGGAACTCCCTGGAAATTCCCAAGGGAATTCCTCCGGAAGTTTATCGAGAATCCCTCTAGTAGTTTCTCGGGAATTCATTCAAAAGATTCTCGGGAATGTTTCAGGAGTTTATCAAAAACTTATCTGGATATACCTATGAATACCTCCATGAAATCGTCAGGAATTCCTAGAAAACTCCTGCATAAGGTTTTCCAGGTACCAAGAGGAATTCCCGAGGAATTGCCGAAAAAAAAACCTCGAGAAACTATGAAGAACTGCACGTGGAATTCTTGGAGGGATTCACGAGAAGCATGTAACTCCTCAAAATATTCCCGAGGAATCCCAAGAGGAATTCCCAAGGAACTCCTGGAGGTTTTCCCGAGAAACTTTGTAAGGAATTCCGGAAGGAATTCTCGATGTACTTCTGGAGAAATTCCCGAGAACTCTTGCAAGAATTCCCGAACAACTCCTGGAAAGAATTTACCGAGGATCTCCTGTAGATATTCCGGAGGACCTGAGGATCCTTGAATGAATTCTAAAGGAACTCCTGGAGGATTCTCGTCGATTTCTTCCATGGATCTCCTGAGGGAATTTCTGACAAACTCCTGGAGGATTTTTCGATGATCTTCTGAAGGAGTTCTCGAGGCTCTCCTGGAAGAATTCTGGTGGAACTCCTGGAAGAATTACCGAGGAGCTCCGGAAGGAATTTCCGAGGAACTCCTAGAGTTATTCTCGAGCAACTCCTGGAAGAATTTACAAGAATCTCCTGGAGAAACTCCCGAGGTTCTCCTGCAGGAATTCCCAAAACTCCTGGAAGAATTCTTGATTTGATTCGATTCGACCTCCTAGAGGAATTCCCCATGAAGTCCTAGAGGAATTCCCGAGAAACTCCTGTAGGAATTTCCGAGGAACTCCTGGAAGAATAGCCAAGGAATTCCTGGAGGAATTTCCGGGGAACTTTTGGAAAAAATGCCGAGGAGCTCTTAGAGAATTCTCGGGAAACTTCTGAAGGAATTCTTGCCAAACTTATAGAGGAAATCCCGAGGAACTTTTGGAGTAATTCCAAAGGATCTTTAGAAGGAATTCTGTAAGAATTTCCGAATATTGCCTGGAGGAATTTCTTATGAATTCCTGGAGGAATTCCCGAAGATCTACAGGAGGATTTCCCGACAATCTTTTCAAGGAATTCAAGAAGGGATTCCCGATGAGATTCTGGAGGAACTCCCGATAAACTTCTGGAAAAATCCCGAGGAACTCCGACAGTAATTTACAAGGAACTTCTGTAGTAATTGCCGAGGACTTCCTGGAGGATCTCCTGAAGGATTTTTCGAGGATGTTCTGGAGGAGTTCCCGAAGATCTTCTGGTGGAATTCCTGAAGAGCTCCTAGCTCCTAGTGAAGTTCTCGAAGATCTTGTGGAGGAATTTCTTAAGAGCTGCTTGAGTAATTCCAGAAGAACTCCTGAGAATTCTTGAGGAAGTCCGGGAGGAATTGCCGAAGAACTTCTGCAGAATTTTCCGAGGAACTCCTGGAGGAACTTGTAGAAGAATTCCTGAAAGAATTCTCGGGAAACTTAACTCCTGATGAAATTCTCGGGAAACTTATGAAAGAATTCCGGTGGAACTCCTAGAGGAGTTCTCGAGAAACTTCTAGTAGAGTTCCTGAGGATCTTTCGGGGGAACTGCCGAAGATTTGCAGGATGATTTGCTGGAGATCTTCTGCAGGAATTCGCGAGGAACTCCTGGGGGAATTCTCGAGGACCACTTGGAGGAATTTCCGAGGATGATCTGGGGGAATTTCAAAGAAACTCCACGATGAACTTCCTGGGAGAATTTCCGAGGAATTCGCGAAGGAATTCCTGGAGAAATTCTCGGATTTTTTAAGAAGTCGTGAACATAAATCCGAGGAACTTGTTTAGGAATTATCGGGAAAAAACCTTAAAATTGCCATGGAAATTCTGGAGAGAACCATGCATTATTACTGGATGACCTCACGGTATATTCCTTCATATAAAGCTAAATGGGAACATTGCATAAATTTTGACATTAATTTTATACTAAAGTCACAATATGGGGTGTGAAGACATTTTAGCGTGCCTTATGAAGACATTTGAAAATATCACCTGGCATCCCTGCTCTAGCCAAATCTGTTGATGAAGTTGTGGGTAAAAATAAAGTTTGAACGGCAATACACATGCATACACTTGTTGCTAGGCATTCGCACTTTCAATTGAAATTTTGAGAATCAAATGACAACACACAATATGAACATGACACCATCGTCAATCATTATCTATGAAGCGATAGTGTAGTTGTTCGGCTTAACAGAACAACCACGATCTTTTTCCTTGTCTAGGGCTAGAAGTCATCATCAAACTACTAGTACCTAGCCGTTCAAAACCAGGACGTTTGACAAAGGGGTCGCCGTTGTGATTGTGTTGTTCAATGATGGCCCTCTGTTAATTTTCAACTTCTATTCAATTTCTCTCGTCGCACACTTGAGATTCTATCCACCGTATCTTTCATTACTTTCGTTACTCCCTCCTTCTTTGAGTAGTACATATTAAGTTCACCGAGAAAAGCCAATAAAATTCAATTATCATAAAGGATTCTGTCACATTCGCCCGAAAACCATTCGCCCGAATGACAAACGCCCGAATTCCAATCGCCCGAATAGACCATTCGCCCGAAAAGACCATTCGCCCGAAAAGACCATTCACCCGAATGACCATTCGCCCGAAAAGATCATTAGCCCGAAAGACCATTCGCCCGAAAGTCATTCGCCAATTCCATGCAATTTCTTTGAACAAGTTTTTTTCCTAGTTTGCCATGATGAAAGTTTAAGGACAGACGCACGGTATACTTAGTATCCGACCAATCACAAGAACAGCTGGACTAGCGCCAATAATAATCATATAAGCTTAGTTTGGAAGAACAGCCTATGTTTTGAAGAAGGCCTAATTTCTTGTGAAAATATTACATGATTGGTCATTAATTGTTATAGCATTGTTGATCGAGAGGATAGCACCGAAACTTCAGCACAGAGTAGTCAATACTTTTGAATTAATAGTATTCACGATTGATCTACTCGAAATAACTACGTATCGTTAAAATGAACAATTGTTCATGTGAATTAAAACGTGTGAGCTAACGGATGCAGAAAAAACACCAAAATCGCTAGAATGCAGCATTCTTATTTGAATAAGCTGTTCTTTTGAAACCATGTTTTGAATCCAGAAATTGTTTTAACGTCAAGGTTCCCCATAAAATAAAAAATTAAAAGAATAGCTAATGATTGAAAGAAGGGCAAATTTATGGTAAAACATGACATCAGAATGAATTTAATTTCCTTGAATGTAGAACTAGAAAGAAAAGCCTATTAACAAAAGAAGGGACAATTCCAATGAATGTTTTCACAGCTATATTGCTGAAAATGTTTTTAACAGTATAAGTCTAATATCAGACTGTATTCAAAGAAAGCAATATGCGTGTACGACGCCTAAATTAATTTCAGAAAAGTATTTCCAAGATTATTATGGTTTTCGGGCGAATGGTCTTTCGGGTTAATGGTCTTTTCGGGTGAATGGTATTTCGGGCGAATGGTCTTTTCGGGCGAATGGTCTATTCGGGCGAATGACTTTCGGGCGTTTGTTACATTCGGGCGTTTGTCATTCGGGCATTTGGAATTCGGGCGAATGGTTTTCGGGCGAATGTGACAGAACCATCATAAAGTCATGCGGTGATTAAACCTAGAACGATAGATAGATAGATAGATAGATAGATAGATAGATAGATAGATAGATAGATAGATAGATAGATAGATAGATAGATAGATAGATAGATAGATAGATAGATAGATAGATAGATAGATAGATAGATAGATAGATAGATAGATAGATAGATAGATAGATAGATAGATAGATAGATAGATAGATAGATAGATAGATAGATAGATAGATAGATAGATAGATAGATAGATAGATAGATAGATAGATAGATAGATAGATAGATAGATAGATAGATAGATAGATAGATAGATAGATAGATAGATAGATAGATAGATAGATAGATAGATAGATAGATAGATAGATAGATAGATAGATAGATAGATAGATAGATAGATAGATAGATAGATAGATAGATAGATAGATAGATAGATAGATAGATAGATAGATAGATAGATAGATAGATAGATAGATAGATAGATAGATAGATAGATAGATAGATAGATAGATAGATAGATAGATAGATAGATAGATAGATAGATAGATAGATAGATAGATAGATAGATAGATAGATAGATAGATAGATAGATAGATAGATAGATAGATAGATAGATAGATAGATAGATAGATAGATAGATAGATAGATAGATAGATAGATAGATAGATAGATAGATAGATAGATAGATAGATAGATAGATAGATAGATAGATAGATAGATAGATAGATAGATAGATAGATAGATAGATAGATAGATAGATAGATAGATAGATAGATAGATAGATAGATAGATAGATAGATAGATAGATAGATAGATAGATAGATAGATAGATAGATAGATAGATAGATAGATAGATAGATAGATAGATAGATAGATAGATAGATAGATAGATAGATAGATAGATAGATAGATAGATAGATAGATAGATAGATAGATAGATAGATAGATAGATAGATAGATAGATAGATAGATAGATAGATAGATAGATAGATAGATAGATAGATAGATAGATAGATAGATAGATAGATAGATAGATAGATAGATAGATAGATAGATAGATAGATAGATAGATAGATAGATAGATAGATAGATAGATAGATAGATAGATAGATAGATAGATAGATAGATAGATAGATAGATAGATAGATAGATAGATAGATAGATAGATAGATAGATAGATAGATAGATAGATAGATAGATAGATAGATAGATAGATAGATAGATAGATAGATAGATAGATAGATAGATAGATAGATAGATAGATAGATAGATAGATAGATAGATAGATAGATAGATAGATAGATAGATAGATAGATAGATAGATAGATAGATAGATAGATAGATAGATAGATAGATAGATAGATAGATAGATAGATAGATAGATAGATAGATAGATAGATAGATAGATAGATAGATAGATAGATAGATAGATAGATAGATAGATAGATAGATAGATAGATAGATAGATAGATAGATAGATAGATAGATAGATAGATAGATAGATAGATAGATAGATAGATAGATAGATAGATAGATAGATAGATAGATAGATAGATAGATAGATAGATAGATAGATAGATAGATAGATAGATAGATAGATAGATAGATAGATAGATAGATAGATAGATAGATAGATAGATAGATAGATAGATAGATAGATAGATAGATAGATAGATAGATAGATAGATAGATAGATAGATAGATAGATAGATAGATAGATAGATAGATAGATAGATAGATAGATAGATAGATAGATAGATAGATAGATAGATAGATAGATAGATAGATAGATAGATAGATAGATAGATAGATAGATAGATAGATAGATAGATAGATAGATAGATAGATAGATAGATAGATAGATAGATAGATAGATAGATAGATAGATAGATAGATAGATAGATAGATAGATAGATAGATAGATAGATAGATAGATAGATAGATAGATAGATAGATAGATAGATAGATAGATAGATAGATAGATAGATAGATAGATAGATAGATAGATAGATAGATAGATAGATAGATAGATAGATAGATAGATAGATAGATAGATAGATAGATAGATAGATAGATAGATAGATAGATAGATAGATAGATAGATAGATAGATAGATAGATAGATAGATAGATAGATAGATAGATAGATAGATAGATAGATAGATAGATAGATAGATAGATAGATAGATAGATAGATAGATAGATAGATAGATAGATAGATAGATAGATAGATAGATAGATAGATAGATAGATAGATAGATAGATAGATAGATAGATAGATAGATAGATAGATAGATAGATAGATAGATAGATAGATAGATAGATAGATAGATAGATAGATAGATAGATAGATAGATAGATAGATAGATAGATAGATAGATAGATAGATAGATAGATAGATAGATAGATAGATAGATAGATAGATAGATAGATAGATAGATAGATAGATAGATAGATAGATAGATAGATAGATAGATAGATAGATAGATAGATAGATAGATAGATAGATAGATAGATAGATAGATAGATAGATAGATAGATAGATAGATAGATAGATAGATAGATAGATAGATAGATAGATAGATAGATAGGTAGGTAGATAGATAGATAGATAGATAGATAGATAGATAGATAGATAGATAGATAGATAGATAGATAGATAGATAGGTAGGTAGATAGATAGATAGATAGATAGATAGATAGATAGATAGATAGATAGATAGATAGATAGATAGATAGATAGATAGATAGATAGATAGATAGATAGATAGATAGATAGATAGATAGATAGATAGATAGATAGATAGATAGGATAGGAACGCTCTGAATTTAAGCGACGAAGCGTTGATCAACCCATTAACTACCACGCGCCTCCTTCATCTTCATTGTTTCTGTGAATGCATAGCTCGATGGAGCCTCCTGGTATTTCATGTGTTCTTTTCACTTAAACTTATCCGGTCTCGATCGGCACGGCACGCCACGCCGTGCCAGTCAACACAACGATTCTCCAACTCGGAAGTGACTTTAAGTTAGCTTATCAATCGGATGCCGACAACTCGGAGTATCGTTTAACATTATGGAGCTAGCTTAATTCAATTTGTCTTTCAGTTTTTCAACAAGCGAGAACCGCCCACACATCACTAGATGTAAGATCATGTGTAAGATTCTCGCAACGTGAAACGTTCCAGAAGGGGCTTCTTTTGTTTTGTTATCTTATTTCCTGACTCTAGAAGAATCGAATCAATCTGCAAAAACTTCATGTCTGATAGGGAATGCCGCCGCGCCGCGAACTTAAAACGAAGGTACATATGCTTATTTACTTCAGCCTACGAGACCTACGGACAGCATTCTAATGAGTGATTATCGTTTAAATAGAATGTAACAAGAAGCAGCGATCGCGTTCGCTTCTCTTTTTACGGATTATTGAATACCTACCGAATTGCAAATTCCAAACACGTGCAGAATGTTATTGGCGGGTGTGTGCCCGCCCAAACGAATGGTCATTCGCGGAAAGGGTAACGAAAGTACAAACAAATACAACGGATTGCAAAAAAATCGCATTCTGAAGGCCTGTCGCGTCGATCGTACGCTTTCATACCATACGATGGATGTTACTTTCTTGGAGGAGGTCATCAGTATGCAAAATGTGGTTAGCGGAGAACATGTGTCAGAATCGATTACGGCCCAGCAAGGGAAAATAATGCATCCGCGTCTTGAGAAAGAATGTAATGCGAAATTGGATTCGATATGTTGCAAAAAGGCAGGCTTGACAGAAACTCCCTCGCGAGAAAATGAGGAAGCGATTTTGGCAATTTTCTAAGGAGTGAAAATAAAACTCAGAATTCACAACGCAAATCCTCAACAGCACCGAGCGCGAGCTTGCCGCGCAGCGATGAGTTCGTCCAACACTCATAATTGCTTGTTGTGTTTCTCACGTCAACTCACACTCAAAAAGCTCTCGCGAGTTCCACTCCCATACAAAGAAAGACTCTCGAGGCGAAAATCGCACTCAAAAACCCGAAATAATCATCGGCTCTTTTTTCGTTCCCCTCTTCCTCGCTCAGTTTTTATTGCCTCTCTGTTTCGGGTTCGTTCGCTCCCTCGCGACGAGGCAAAAGCAAAACACCGCTCTAGAGCATGTTGCAAAACTCTTTTGATTTCGAGGAGGATTATCAAGCCTGCAAAAAGGTTGCCATTTGAAACGATTTTTAGGGACATGCCTTGGTCAACTAAATACCTACATGAAATAAACATTATTGTTAGGATGTCTAGGACCAATATCTGGAAAAACTGGAATCTGAGAGAGAATGTTTTAAATACCTACTCAGATAAATTGGGTATAGATGAAAATAAACACTTAAAATTACTCCTTGTAGGTTATGAGCACCCTTCTTCAGCTTGTGCTCCCATGTTCATCCTATTCCAAAAACGGACGATATAATCAAAAAATATGCTTCTTTACGTTACGTAGGTGTTCGCGCCTAGCGCTTCCCAAAGAATTCATCGCAGTTACCAATGGAACAACGGCAGCCCGGTTAAACAACGTTGTTAGCAACCGCAACGCGACAGAAGAGCTCCATGGCATATAAAAGGAGAACACCCAAACCAGAAATCGTCATTACCATTTTGGACACCAACCCATCAAGACCGAAGCCACCAAACTATAATATTGCCGGTCTGTACATTTCCTCCCTTCCTACCTGCGCGTTCATGTCGCCGACAACGATTTTCACGTCACGCGGCGAGCAACCATCGTATGTTTGCTCTAACTGCGCGTAGAACGCTTCTTTCTCGTCATCGGGTCTCCCTTCGTGTGGGCAGTGGACGTTGATGATGCTGTAGTTGAAGAAACGGCCCTTAACTCTCAACATGCAAATCCTTGCGTTGATCGGCTGCCACCCGATCACACGTTGTCGCATCTTGCCCAACACTATAAATCCTGTTCCCAGTTCATTGGTGGTGCCACAGCTTTGGTAGAAGGTAGCCGCTCGATGCCCGCTTTTCCACACTTTCTGTCCAGTCCAACAAAGTTCCTGCAACGCCACGAAGTTGCGGGGATGTAGTTCGTCGTAGATTATCCTGTCACATCCTGCGAAACCTAGTGACTTGCAATTCCATGTTCCAAGTTTTCAATCGTAGTCCTTATTTCGTCGCGTGGGTCTTTGCCGATTGTATCGAGTCGTATTTTCTCCTATGTTATTCGCAATGGGGATTTTTACGGGTGGCTTATTGGGCCTACGCCAACACTCCTGTCTCGCCGGAGGCCCATCGTGCCAGTTCTGTTTAACGTCCCAACCAACACTGGGACGACCACGCTGATGGGGCTACCACCTTGGATCTAGCTGGGCGTGGTACAGCGTTTCTTACTCAGCCGCTGGATGCCAGAACAGACGCTGTTTGAGCCGCACCTCCTTGGTGAACAGACGCTCGGGTCGTACCTCCTCAATCTAGCTGAAGTCAGAAGGACAACAGTGCCCAGGCTGCACTACCAGCTAAGCACACAACTCTTAGCTGGCGGTCTTTGTCATCGCTTGACCCGTGGAAGCATGAGGTAGGAACTTGTGAGGACCAGAGCTATATTGGACGCTCTCCTTATCGACTCACCGTTTTGAATCACCGATTACCACGATAAACTCACTAATCCACTAACTCACTCCAGCTTATAAACTTGCCTACACAGCATGCTCCTTGTAAGCCTTGTAATTCCATGTAAGCTTAAGCATAACAGAAGATTTCTTCAGAATATCTCTCGTGATTCCTATATAGATTATTCACGGATTTCCATTAAGGACTTCCCCCGCGATCCTCCGCCTTCTTGTGCCAACCGGATCAGTTGCGAACACCAACTTTGCAGGTTTGTTATCCGGCATTCTAGCAACATGCCCTGCCCACCGTATCCTTCCGGCTTTGGCCACCTTCTGGATGCTGAGTTCGCCGTAAAGTGCAGCGAGCTCGTGGTTCATCTTTCTCCGCCACACACCGTTCGCCTACACACCGCCAAAGAACGTCCTTAGCTCGTCGTAGCTCGAAAACTCCGAGTGCTTGCAGGAGCTCCTCGAGCATGGTCCATGTCTCGTATCCGTAGAGGACCACCGGCCTTATTAGCGCTCTGTACATGGTGCATTTGGTGCGCTTGTGAACCTTTTTAGACCGCAGCTTCTGCTGGAACTCGTAGTAGACCCGACTTTCACTACTAATGTCCACGTCGTCCGCAAAGCACACAAATTGGCCGGATTTTGTGAAAATCGTTCTTTAGCTGTTGAGCCCGGCTCGTCACATCACACCTTCCAGAGCGATATTGTATATTGAAGAGTAGGCAAGAGAATCCGACACCTTGTCGCAGTCTCCGGCGAGATTCGAAAAAATCGCAGAGTTCACCCGAAACCCTTACGCAGTTTTGCACACCGTCCATCGTTGATTCTCAGTCTAGTTAGCTTCCCAGGAAAGCCGGGTATCCTTCCGAGATTAATGATTTCTTTGGAAATATTTTGGGATATCTCCAGGGATTTATCTCTGGATTCACTCCTAAATTTCATAGATTCCTTCGAATATTCTTTTAGAGATTCCTCCAGGATTCTCTTGAGAACTCCTTTGGGGTTTCTTAAGGGATTTTTCTCTGAATTCTTTCCGAAATTTCTCCAAGGACTCTTTCAGATGTTTCTTCCAAGGTTATTTTAGAGGAGACTCTTCTTGAGTTTCTTTCAGGGACTAAGTACTCCAGTATTCTTTCATGAATTGCTGATGGGATTCCTTCAGGGATTTATGCCGGGACTCTTTCAGGAATTTGTTGAGGGGTTCCTCCAGTAATAGTTTCCGTGCTTTCTTTCAATATACTTCTTGGGATTTCTCCTGGGATTTTTCTTGAGACCAGATTCCAGCAGATATTTTTCCCAGGAATTCTACAAGAACTACTTTATTTGGAGAGGGCAGGAGGTAGTGGGTGCATGGAGATTCATCTATAATATAACGAGCCATGTATTAATTTCGGCAGTTTTGTTCTCCATGACAAAGGGGGTTTTTTTAACCCTCAAGAGGATACCTTAAATGAAGGTCCGTTTTGGGACCCTGGGGTCCATTGGACCCCAACATATATTCTCGCGTATCTCGTGATCCTTACTTTTTGAAAGTGTGATGTTTTCAGCAAAGATGTTAGGAAAGTCAAGGCCTATCTAGTGATGAACAATTTAGTTCAGAAAGTTTCCGCTAGGTGGTGCTAGTGAGCATTGAAAAATGCCCCCGATCTACAGGACATAACGTACCTAAACAAGCGGACAAGGACAAGACGTACCGAAACAATAGGGTAAATCGCACTGTTGTAGACGAGTAGACATATATGCCCAGCGGGTCAAAAGGGGTCATTCAAATATTACGTAACGCAAAGGAGTGGGAGGTGGTCTAGCGCTGTGTTACGTTTCATTCAAAAAAAAAAGGGAGGAGCCCTTAAGTTGTCAAATTTTGCGTATCGTAATATTTGAATAAACCCAAGAGGAATCAGAGACAAACAGACGTAACACTATTAAAATTTAAATCTCATATATCTCAGGATCCAGGCAAAGTTGTTTGGTTGGTCAAGAACTTATAGATTATGGACCGTTTGATTCGATATTCCACCACTAGGCAGTGCTAGATAGCATGCACATTTTTTATCTCATAATATCTCAGGATCCTGATTTCTTAGAAAAATGGTGTCTTAGTTGTTGGGTAGGTCAAAAATGTTCAGTTGATGAGCCATTTGATACGAACTCTCCTATTGGGAGACGCTGGTGCGGGATGCTTATTATTTATAGAGATGGTGTCTACAGCTGTTATTTGGCAGGACATGGACCTACCGAATATAGACACTATAGATTCTACAGACTTGGGGAGAAATAGTTGAATTACGCAATTTTAGAGTGTTTTATAGTGAATTTAGTGTGTACTAATAGAAAATGACGTCACACAACCCACAGTCGTCATCGTTCCGTAAATCTCGTTTGGCTAAACGAATTGATAGATCGCTTGGTTAGGGGCCATCCATAAATGGTGTAGCATTTTTTTTAAGATTTTTGACACCCCCCTTCTCCCCCTATTTCCCATACCTAATACATGGCCCGTAGCATAATCAGAGACTCTCCCCACCACCCTAAAATGCCACTTCATCTATGGACGGCCCCTTACAGTTGTCTGCACCTTGGAAAGCATATGGAATCTATAGTGTCTATATTACAGATTATGGGATATATACAATTATACTTTGATCATAATCTACACAATTTTCCACAGCACAGAGATCAGACATCCAAGCTCAGTTTCAAAACTGTGTAAGGAATTAAACGTTCATTTGAAATGGCAACACAAGTGGCAACATCGTGGTGGCGCTGCTATCCCAATGTTCCCACGCTGTTGTCGGTGGTGAACATAAAACTTATGTAGATATGCGTACTCACCACTAATTGTAGCAACTTGCCGCATAGGTGACGCTAGTGTTGTCAACGCTAAAAAATTGAATCCTTGCACAGCTTTCGAGACAATTTTCTATAGGCTTGGATGTCTGTTCTCTGTGATATAAAATATATTTTCATGAAAAATCGAATAAAATGGAATGTAAATTTCAACGTTTCCTTCCCGTAACCGGGAGGAACTCCTGGAGTGAAATTCCTGGAGGAATCCCGTGAGGAGTTCCTGGAGGAATCCTGGAAGAAATTCCTAGGGGAATCTCGAGAGCAACTCCTAGAGGAATCCTGGGAGAAATTTCTGGAGAATCCCGGGAGAAATTCCTGAAAGAATCCTGAGAGGAATTCCTGGAGGAATCCCGGGAGAAATTCGTTAAGAAATACCGGTAAGAATTCCTGGAGAAATCCCAGGAGGAATTCCTGAAACAACCCCCGGAGGAATTCCTGAAGAAATCCCAGGAGGAATTTCAAGTGGATTTCCTAGAAAAACTCATGCAGGAAACCCGGGAGGAAATTCTGGAGGAAACCCGGGAGCAATTCGGAGACAAATTCCTGAAGTAATTCTGGGAGGATTTCGTGGAAGAATCTCGGAAAGCATTTGTGGAAGAATCCTTTTACGAATTCCTAGTTGAATCCCTGGTGGAATTCCTGATGTAGTTTTGGGAGTCATTTCCGGAGGGCTTTTAAGTGAATTTCCCAGATGAAATCGTAGAGGAACCTCGGGAAGAATTACTGAAAGATTCCCTGTATTAATTTTTGGAAGAATCCTGGTAGGAGTTCTTTCAGAAATTTTGGGAGGAATTCCTGGAGGTATCCGGGTGATTCAATTCTGAAGTAAATTATCCACCAAACTGGAAGTATTAGTATTGTGAACAGAATGTAATTATATTGTGTTATTCTCAAGACATTCACTTCAAAAGAAGCGTACTTATTTGAGGACGCTTGCCACTCGGTAATCTAGGATGCTGGGCATATACGAACTAATTAGCGCCATTTTGCAGAAAAACTTTGAAATAATTTTCATTACCAAATAATCCTTGATGTATTGAACACTTTTGCCGAGGACACAAACTTTCTATACATTCCAAATCTCAAGATATTCAAGCTAAATTTAACTTTCAATCCATAATTTGAATAAACAATAGCGCCACCTATTGGGTTAATTCCAATTCAATTTGTTCGTCACAAGATTGCCCTTGGTCTATTGAACAATTTTGTCGAAGACAGCATTATTCTAGGAAGTGACGATCACAAGATATAATCATTCGTGTCGTGGGGTCCAATGGACCCCAGGGGACCAAAATCGCCCGGTTCAACTTTGACATAAAAAATAATCTATAGTACGCCATGAAATATTTGTTATTTTTGCACAAATAACTCATCGTGGTGTAGTTTGAAGGTACTGTGAAAACGGGACCGATGTGTCAATCCAAACTTTTTTGCGAGCACTTCAAAGTGGCTCTGGGGTCCAATGGACCCCAGGTATCCATTAGAGGGTTAAACCTGTTGAACCCAGAACTGGCCTCAAATTCTTCCTATCCAAACTGAATCATATGACCAAGTTTCAGGCAATTTGGAAAACCCACATGACGATGAGAAGAAACCTGCCGATAATACCCTAAGTCACCCTATATGCAAAAATTGATTAAAAAAACGGAATGTCATTTATAGATTCTCCCTCAGGAAAAATATTGAACTGACCACTGCCAGCATGGTCTTATTGAACAAAAAATGAACGAATATAATAAGAATAGGTGCGTCAGAGAAAAAAGGAGAAATTTATGAACTAGATAGACTTTTCAGTAGTAAGCCGTAGCGTAATCTGACCGACAGGTCTTTTCTATACTTTTTGAGTAGTCATGTAAAGTCAAAAAAGGGCTAATCCATTTGAAGCAGTGAACAGATATTTATCAAGAACATATGGAAAGTGTATATGTGTAGGTTCATACATATCAGATTTATTCTACTCAATATATGGAAAAAATTGTCTACTTTTCTGACTTAAAAAATCTATCATGAATTTCAGCTTTAGAAACTGTTTTTCTGTTGCATTTAAGAAAGTGTTGCGTTCTAGGTGCTAGAAACTGTTGAAATACCAGGGTGCTCCATCTAACTAAGGTGTAGGATTTGGTCATTAGTTAATGGGTTGGTTCCATATTATCACCTCGCAATAGCTTGAATTCTGCGCGCTTCAAACAAGACAATCAACTAGATATGGAAACCATAAATTCCCATGCTTTTCTTTCGATGATTCTAATCAGTTTTGGAGTTAACCCGACCAATTTTACGTCTAGTTTGCTTTTATCTGAAGGCAATTTTAGTAATATAATGCAATAGCTCAAGGAGTTTTGCTACGGGGGTGCTTAATACCAGGTAACTATGTTCTTCAGACTGAGCGAGTAGTTTGAGACAGACTTCGTTAGAGTTTAACACAATTTATTCATATTATGAGATGTTTCCATGTACTTTATTAGTCATAGAAAAATTAAAAAAATATATATCTTAAGGGTCATATATAGTAGGCACGTCCAATTTTGAAAAATATTTCATGATTCTCAAGTCCTCCCCCTATTTTGATTGGCCAAAAAATAGAAGAGAAAGAAATTTACGACAGTCTCATTTGACCAAAAGCATTATTCCCATTGATTTTGTCCTCAACTTTTTCTTCGATCTGGCCACAACTCTGAACAATTCATCAAAGGCATGTCCACCACATGTCTAAAAGAAATGCAAACTCAAAACAAAACCCAAGAAAATTCGAACTGGAAGAGATAAAACATCACCTGGTGTTCCACCCGCACTCGGCCCCATTTGACGCCACTACTGCAAAGACACTTTTATTCGCGCAGCACCTGTCTGTGCTGCCCCGGCTTAACTGTATAAATACACCTTCCGATCGGCATGGAATCGGTTAATCGCGAAAAGGTCTTCGACCGAACAGGATGGGCGGTAAGTGATCGTATACGGTGTTGTGATCATCCAATTGGCTGCGATTATAAGTGGTGTGTCCCGATAAGGGTCAACGGATTAATGGTCATCGAAGAAAACAAAACAATCGAAAAGAAGTTTGAAGTTTATTGTGCGGATTCGGAAATGGCAAAGTGTTCTCCTCCATTAAGATGGACCAGTGCGAAAAAAAACCTGATTACAAGTGTCCAGCTCCAGCCAATCCAGAAACCAAAGAGAGCAAAAAATATGAATAATTAACGGGTTTTTGCGAAGTGTCCCCCCATGGATTTGAGGAGTGTTAAGAGGGCTGCGTGGTAACGGTACTTTGAAGATTTTGGATTAACATCGACTGCGAAATGTGGGTTTCTGTGCTATAGAACGAAATGTGATCTGGATCTTTGTAGGTCAAACTGGATGAGTGCAAAAAAAAAACAGGCAAAGCTTTTCAGATTTATGATCATGGTTTGATGTGGTATGAAGTATGGTAGTTGCTTGACAAATGCGAAAAATAAATGCACAATGGATAAGAGAGTATCGTAAACAATCTCAAACTAGACAGCTGGCTTCCCCTTTTTTAATTTATGGCTATCAAAATTCTCATCATAGTTTTCCATTCTTTGAATAAAAGTTGTTATAAGCAAAGCACACACTTACAGTTTTACAAAACTTGGCTAATGCTAAGCACGGGCTATTCTTGAGAACTGACGTATGTTTCGGCAAAACCGCGTAATATAAATTAACAATGATTTGCTAACATTTACAATTTTTATATAAGAGCGTTTCTTAGTAAAATCAATGCATTCCTATTTCAAATTTACGATGCTCTGCGTAATGTAGGATGAAAACCAAAAAAATCTCGTAATATATCGAATCCTCTGTATCTTTCTTCCTCTATGTTTCAACTGAGAAATGACCTATCTCTTCAACTTAGTTCAAGGAGCATGTTAAGTTAAGGGCCTTCTGTGCCTATCAATCGTTACAAAGTTCAGTAAGTATCCGGTTCCTTGTTGAATGTCGAGTCAAGTACAAGACACTGAAGACGACCTTACAGTTGAGGTCGTAATACGTATCTGTCAAAGGTTGCAAATTCTTAGTGGAATTTAAGGGAACAGTACTTAACGCGATTTTCTTTTTATTTACAGATATTCCCCCAACAAGCCCAGGTTAATCATCATAAAAATACCTGTTTTTTAAGGAGTATATCATAAATTAGAAGGAAATATTCACAACAGATACTGTAGGAAAAGGATTGGCAATTCTGATTTACTAAAACTAATCATCTTGGACTTTTATCGGAAAGATTAAACACATGTTTTTTTTTCAACTTTCTAAAATTTTTAAATTACGTAAACTGTGGGATAATAGGGTAAAAGCTCCCTTAGTGGAGGTAGTACCAATAGTGGTGGTAGTGGCAATTTAGCACTATTTCGACCAAAAAGCTTGCAAATGACATTTTTAATAGATGCATTATACCTAATTAATATCATTAATTCAGTTTTGTGTTCAAGATTTGCCGGAAAACCTATTTTAAACAATTATTTTCCTTAACTTTTTTGCTCCTATAGTGGTGGTAGTGTTCCTATAGTGGTGGGTCCCATAAGAATTCAATGGGATGCGCCACTATAGGAACCAATGTTAAATTTTACCTCCATAATAGGAACCGTGTACCTATAGTTGGTGCAAGTGATTTATTAGCAAAAACTGAAATAAACAATGGTTTTTACATTTTTCCTAGCAAATTTAAGTGAAAAACTACCGATTAACGTTTTTAAACTTTTTGTTTTGTGGTATTATTAATTTTATTCAATTATGTTACTACAAGCAGCTACTAATAGCACCACTATTGGTACGTTTACCCTATACGATTTTTTATTTTTTTGCGCAAATATATTTTTTTTTCTAGAATGCTCCTGCTGTAGGTAAGGTATATTAATATATTAAGGAAAAAATGCACTGCTTTTTGACGCGATTCTTGAAAATTGAAAAAGGCCATTTTTGAGGAACCCCGTTTTTTATGCTCTTCTAAAGCACGATTACGCAAATAAAAAAATATAAAGTTAAAAATTCGCATTTTTTCATTGAGCATGTTTTCAAATTATTGACGTGGTAGTTCTACCAAAGAATGGAATTGTATAACCATTGAGGATATTTAAAACTGACCGTCAAAATTTAACCAAAAAGAAGTGATTTTCTGTAACTATTTTGTAAATGTTGTGAATTTTTGTATCGAAAATAAGAGATTTGAATGCCGTTATTGAGTGAGATGTACGGCGTACTTAACGGCTAATATAAATTAATATTTTCCTTATTTTTCACCGTACAAACTCTATTTGCTACAAGTTAAAGTAACGCTTAAAATGATTAAAATATGATGATGATGAATATGGGCTTGTTAGGGGAATATCTGTGGTCCAACGGGGCTTCAGGGGATTATCAAAGGCATTTCAGGGAATTCCAGAAGATTTTTAGCTGGTACAGTGTCGAGTCAAGTACAAGACACTGAAGACGACCTTACAGTTGAGGTAGAAATACGTATCTGTCAAAGGATGCAAATTCTTAGTGGAATGCAAAGGAACAGTACTTAATACGATTTTCTTTTTACTTGTTTAAAATAGCTTTTTGTACAGATTGTTTTTTGTGTGGTGTATTCATTCAATCTTATTTTCAATAATACTAAACATTTACCAAATTTTTCAAGGCTATTCTAAACTTGACTATATAGTGGAGATTTTATAAAAGAACCGAAAGAAATAGACCAACCATACTTGGAGTTGGTGTCAGGCCATTCGGCCGAAGGTCATTAGGCCGAAGGCCATTCGGCCGAAGGTCATTAGGCCGAATGGTCATTAGGCCGAATGGTCATTAGGCCGAATGGTCATTGGGCCGAATTGTCATCAGGCCGAATGTTCATTGGGTCTTCTTCTTGCCGTTACGTCCCCACTGAGACAAAGCCTGCTTCTCAGCTTATTAACTGAGAGCTTCCTCTGCAAATGACCATTTTGCATGTGTGTATCGTGTGATAGGCACGAAGATACTTTATTGATGCTGAATCTACTGATATTTTACCCATGAATTTTTCCTTCTTTTAAATATAGGCTGTTCTTTCTAGTATCATTGCTGAAATAGTTTTTGGCGCTGAAACTGCTGATATTCAATTCATAAATTTTTCCTTCTTTAAAACATAGGCTATTATTTCTAGTTCCATTGTTAAACTAGTTTTTGTCGAAAATTGTTGAAAAAGGTAAAAACAACGGCTAACTTTCAATTCGTCCTGATGACCATTCGGCCTAATGACCATTCGGCCTAATGACCATTCGGCCTAATGACCATTCGGCCTAATGACCTTCGGCCTAATGGCCTTCGGCCTAATGACCTTCGGTCTAATGACCCAGCATCCTTGGAGTTACAGCATCCTGAACATTTTCAACTAATTTCCGATACACTCTTTATGAAAGATGCTCTGCAGATATTCCTGAAGAATACTTGCGGTGGCAATTCGCTAGTCTGTCTACACCTGTTAATAAGAATCAGTTCTTAATTTTTGTCGAAAAACTAGCTTGCATTGAGTAGAAAATGAGGAGAATAACGGTTTTTGTTTTTTTTTTCTATTTGATTTTTTGGAACAACTCCTTAAAAAATCTTTGGATAAATAAATCCCTGAGGAGTTCTGAAACAAAACTAACAAGAATTATTTAAACAAAAATTCTTGCAGGAATTCCTGTAGCAAACTTTTGAGGAATTCCAGATAGAACCCTTGGAGGAATTTCCGAAACAATATGAAATTTGCTTTGATGAAATCCTTGGAGGAAATCCTGCAGGAATCATTGAATGAATTACTGTATGAATCCTCTAAAAAATCCAAAATACTTCTTGCAGGAATCTCCAGAAGTACATTTGAAAAAAATCCCGGAAGAATGCTTGGAGAAATTCATTTAAAAACATGAAAGAGACATTTCTGAAGATTTTCTCGTAAAAACACCAAAAGGAATCCTTGTAGGAATTTTTTGGAATCTAAGGAGTTTTTGAAGAAACCGTTGGACAACAATTTACGTCCAACATTAGGGGAAAGAAAAGTGTGCCAGTACCTATTAACGTGGTTCAAAAATCGTTTTCGCTCCTCACCGCTTATTCGATTCATAACCAGATTCTATGCCTTCTCTCAAAATTTGAGCTCATTTGGTTGAAAATTGAGACTGCACCAGCCCTTCAAAGTTTATATGGGAATTACTATGAGAAAACGATGTTTTTCATTCAATAGACCCTAGCATTTCCCCAAGTGCCCTAGAGGATTAGTTGACCCTTGATACTCCTAGATTACTCTATCAGCTACAACTTTGCCGAAGACCGCATTTAAATCGGACGCCTCATTAATTAGTTATCGATTTGTATCCAACTGGGCAAACTTTAGCAATGATCCTCCAGCTTCCCAGTAAGCAACATTGCTGCATATGGCGCCAAAGATAGCACACTGAAATCATGGCTACTATGTTTCACTGCAAAATGCAGTGATGCCCACCGATTAGTTTACCATCATAAGTAACGATTTCGATTGTGGATAAATATCGGTAACTAATTAATGAGGCATGCGATTTGGATGCGGTCTTCGGCAAAGTTGTAGCTGATAGAGTAACCTAGGAGTACCAAGGGTCAACTGATGCTTTAGGGCACTTGGGAAAATATTACGGTCGATTGAATGAAAAACATCGTTTTCCCATAGTAATTCCCATACAAGGGCTTGTGCAGTCTCAATTTTCAACCAAATGAGCTCAAACTTTGGGATAAGGCATAGAATCTGGTTACGAATTGAATAAGCGGTGTGGAGCAAAAACGATTTTTTGAACCACGCTAGTACCTATATGTAAAAGATATGCGAAAACAGTGTAGCAGGGGAAAGGACGCTTCCAAAGATTTCTTAAAGAGTCTGTCCAATATTCATTTGCATATACTTTCAAGAATTGTTGCAGCAATGCCTCGAAGGATTCTCTCCGGGAATCCCGAAAAACGATAGACTTCTGAAGAAGGAACATTTGCATGAATGCCTGAAGGAAAACCTGAAGAATACTTGGAAAGACTCTTTAAGAAATCGTTGGAAGTGTTCATTAAGCAACTCTTGTAAGAAGTAGTGAAGCAATCCTTGGTGTAATCATTGAAGAAATCCATACAAAATCTTTGAGGAGAGCCTCGCGAAATACACGGAGTATTAAGAGTTTTTGGAAAAAAAATCTTGAAGGTATTTTTGGCGGAGTTCGTAAAGGTACTCATGAAGGCATCCCTGAAGGATTTCGTGGAAGAATTCCTGAGGGAATATTTGGAAGAGTTACTGAAAAACTCCTTGACTTATTTTCTGAAGAAATCATTTGAGGAATTCCTAAAAAAAAAACTTTGGAGGAATTCCTGGAAGAATACATGCGAATATTTCAGAAGAAATATTGAGAGATGTTCTCGACCGTTCCCAACGCGCATGACGGAATCATTGGAGGAATTTCCAAATAAATCTTGGATAAACTTAAAATTATAGGATGTTTCTGAACAAATTCTTAAAAGAATTTCTAAAAGAATCATTGACGGAATTCGTGAATGGATCCAAGAAGACATTTCTGTATAAATCCTTAGGCTATCTTTTGAATAATTTTTTGACCATTTCCTGAAGCAATAGGTGAAGGAATCACTTTGGGAATCCTGGGATAAATTTCTGTTGGAATTTATGCAGGAATTCCTGTTAACAGCCTTGAAATATTTCCAGAATGAATCTTGGGAGGCTTCTTTGAATATTTAGAGAAATCAACTGAAGGTATCCTGGTTAACTTGAGAAATCCTTGGAAGAATTTCCAGAAAATGTTTGGAGAAATACTAAACGAAAACTTGGAGGAGTTTCTGCAGAATTCTTGGATGAGGGAATTCTTGGATGAATCATAGGAATTTTTAGAATATTCCGTGGATAAATTGAATTCTCGATAAATTCTCGAGAAATATTGCAAAAGATTCATAAATACATTCTAGTGTTCCTCAAGGAATCCTTGGAGGATTCTATAAGGAATTTTCCAAATAATTCTTGAAGAACTCCTTGGATAAATTACCTGGAGGAACACGAGGAGGGATTTCTGAAGGATTTTTGCAGATTCTTGGAACATTTTTTGACAGAATCCTCGAAGGAACTGATGTATAAAATATTGGAGCATATCATGTAGGAATACTCGGGGGCCTTCCTGAAGGAGTAATTGGAGAACCTCTGGAAAATGTGTTGGAGGACTTTCTGAAGAAATCCTTGGATGACTTCCAGATGGAATCCTTCTAGAATTTTCTGAAGTAATCTTTGAATTTCTGAAAAATTCTCTGCAGAAATTCCACTCATGATTCTAGGATACTTGGGGAAATATCTGAATATTTGCCTGGAGTATCATCAATATGAATACAAATAAGAATCGTAGAGGAAACTCTTGGAGAGATCCCTGAAGGAACACCAAGGAGAAATTCATACAAAAATTACAAGATAAATTTTTTGAAAAACTGAAGAAGCAATCCCTGAAAGTACTCCACAGAATTATATAAGAAATGGGCTCCGAAAACATCTACAGTTAAAATGCAAAAGCGCCACGCAGCGTTAAAATTGCATACTACAGTATTGTTCCGATTTTATCACGCCCCTTTTCAAAAATGCTGTTGGATTTTCTACAAAATCTATACGCATATTTTATATTTTCAACGTTGCAAAACGCGCCTTCAACATTCATCTTAAAGAAGAGGGGGAGCACTTGCTCTCAAATGTAACAGCAAATGAATGAAAAATAATGGACTGACGCGCGGAGGCCGTGATAAAATCGGAACAATACTGTATACGTTTCCACCATTTGAGAGTAATATGGCTTCTCAACATCTTCGCTGACGATCCGGACTATCTAGGACCTTAGGATTGTGAGTTCAAACATGTCAAAATGCATACTACTTAGTGCCACGTAGCGGTGACATTGCGCAAGTACCAAATTTTATACTTTTTGGAAACTTCAAGAGTGATGTATAACTTTGTAAAATGCATATTGATTCGGTCAGGTCTTTGAACTTACTCTACATGTCAGAGCGCCGTTGGCCAGTAGGGCAACATCATCGGCCAAGCCGAACTAGTTCAGATGGTCCATAGGGTAATGGTCGTATTTTGGACCCCTAGAGGAGGTCGTATTTTGGACTCCAGACGAGGGCGAGCTCGATGAGGCCCCTCTAGAGGACTGCTGGAGTACAGTGAAAGCAACCATCAACGACGCAGCCGAGAGCACCATCGCGTACGTGGAACGGAATCGACAGAACGAATGGTTCGACGAAGAGTGTAGAACGGTTTTGGAGGAGAAGAACGCAGCGAGGGCGGTAATGCTGCAGCAAGGGACCCGACAGAACGTGGAACGTTACAAACAGAAGCGGAAATAGCAGACCCACCTTTTTCGGGAGAAAAAGCGCCGCCTGGAAGAAGCGGACTGTGAAGAAATGGAACTGCTGTGCCGTTCCCAAGAAACACGGTAGTTCTATCAGAAGCTCAACGCATCTCGCAACGGCTTCGTGCCGCGAGTCGAAATATGCAGGGATAAGGACGGAGGCCTTTTGACGATCGGACGTGAGGTGATCGAAAGGTGGAAGCAGCACTTCGATCAGCACCTGAACGGCGTGGAGAACGTAGGCACGGAAGCCCACGGCAACGGAAGGAACGACGACGCCAGTGCAGCGGAGGACGGAAATGAACCAACTCCCACGCTGAGGGAAGTAGAGGATGCCATTCACCAGCTCAAAACCAACAGAGCAGCTGGTAAGGATGGCATCGCAGCTGAACTCATCAAGATGGGCCCAGAAAAGTTGGCCACCTGTCTGCATCGGCTGATAGTCAGGATCTGGGAAACCGAACAGCTACCGGAGGAGTGGAAGGAAGGGGTAATCTGCCAAAGGCGACCATTTGGAATGTGAGAACTTCAGGGCGATCACTATTTTGAATGCTGCCTACAAAGTGCTATCCCAGATCATCTTCCGTCGTCTGTCACCTAAAACGAATGAGTTCGTGGGAAGTTATCAAGCTGGCTTCATCGACGGCCGGTAGACAATGGACCAGATCTTTAGCGTACGGAAAATCCTCCAGAAATGCCGTGAATACCAGGTCCTAACGCATCACCTGTTCATCGACTTCAAAGCGGCATACGACAATATCGACCGCGCAGAGCTGTGGATAATCATGGACGAAAACGGTTTTCCTGGGAAGCTGACTAGACTGATTAAAGCAACGATGGTGTGCAAAACTGCGTAAGGGTTTCGGGTGAACTATCCGGTTCTTTCGAATCTCGCCGGGGACTGCGACAAGGTGACGGACTCTCATGCCTACTCTTCAACATTGCTCTGGAAGGTGTGATGCGACGAGCCGGGCTCAACAGCCGGGGAACGATTTTCACAAAATCCGGTCAATTTGTGTGCTTTGCGGACGACATGGACATTATCGCTAGAACATTTGGAACGGTGGCAGAGCTGTACACCCGCCTGAAACGCGAAGCAGCAAAGGTCGGACTGGTGGTGAATGCCTCAAAAACAAAGTACATGCTGGTAGGCGGAACCGAACACGACCGGATCCGTCTGGGTAGTAATGTTACGATAGACGGGGATACTTTCGAGGTGGTGGAGGAAATCCTCTGCGGGCACGAGACATGGACCATGCTCGAGGAGGACCTGCAAGCACTCGGAGTTTTCGAGCGACGAGTGCTATGGACGATCTTCGGCGGTGTGCAGGAGAACGGTGTGTGGCGGAGAAGGATGAACCACGAGCTCGCTGCACTTTACGGCGAACCGAGCGTCCAGAATGTGGCCAAAGCCGGAAGGATACGGTGGGCAGGGCATGTTGCAAGAATGCCGGACAACAACCCTGCAAAGCTGGTGTTTGCAACGGATCCGGTTGGCACAGGAAGGCGTGGAGCGCAGAGAGCACGATGGGCGGACCAGGTGGAGCGTGACTTGGCGAGAATTGGGCGCGACCGAGGATGGAGAGTGGCAGCCACAAACCGAGTATTGTGGCGTACTATTGTTGATTATGTCTTGTCTTAATGATGTTGAACAAATAAATGTATGTGCCCAGCTAATACAAAGTTTTATATAATGTTGATGTTGACCATTTTGTTCGGACCTTTTACGTAGCGAATTTCGGACATTAATCAAGCCTTTCGTAGAGAGTTCTTCTGACGTTATTTTCCACCACTTTAGGCGTTCTTCCCAGTTGGAAAAATACGGTACACAACTTGGGTTTTTTGAGGAAAACTAACGACCGACCGTTTTGATGGTTTATTTTGCACCCCAACCACGGGAAATCACCTGGCGACCCGTCGGCATACAGACCTGTCTGTCTACTGAACATCGCCGGCTAACTCGTGCAGCAGATCATTCTATTGAGGCCGACGGTCTATCCCGAGACACCAGATTACTCTGGGCTCCCGGATAACCAGTTCGGTTTCCGGAAGGGTCGATGGACACTATTCGGACTGTAACCAAAATGGCCGAGATAGCACTTCGAAAGAAGCAAAGGGGAATCCGCTATTGAGCAGCGTCAGCTGGGTCGCCATCGCGTGTACCATTCACCACCTAGAATTCCCAGATAGCTTACGACAGATACTGGAGAGCTACTGTCAGAACATGGTGTTATCCTACGATATCCAAGAAGGAGAGAGGTGCTACAATATCACCAATGGGCTACCTCAGGGGTTCATCATGGGTCCGGTGTCATGGAACGAGGCATATGATGGCATATTAAGGCTTGCACTTTCACCGGACGTAAAGCTGGTTGACTTTGCCGATGATATTACCCTCGTGGTATATGGCTAGTCGATAGAGGATGTGAAGCTAACAGCATCCCACGCGGTTGGTATAGTGGAGGTCGGAGTACTGGATGAGGTCGAGACAGCTGGCAATGGTGTAGTAAGTACATATCGCTACCCCTACAGGAGCTTCAGTCTGATGGGTAGTCTATAGCACTATCTAGAACTGAAGGCGGTAGCTGGTGAAATCTTACCAAGTTGAAAGTCATTCTTCTTTGATACAGGTTGCATTGGTAAACGTTCACGTAAAAAGTCAAACTTGCAAAGCTGTTTAAGTTAAAGGATCAAGATTTATATTTACAGATATTGAGAGTAACTTGCATGGATTCAAAATCTTCGGAAGTCATTGAACGTCGATCATAACTCTTGGTAACTTTCAAAACTACTTTCTCTAGGTGGTCCACTATAGGCACAGGTGTCTATAAAAGGTGCTCTGATATTCTGAAATTGCTTGATCTTATCCCTTGCTGATTTTTTTCCACCGCCGAATGTCACCACGTGACCCTCACAATAGTGACCATGTGTCTTTCTGAGGTAACTTTCGGTAACAATCATCGGATTGCATACGATTAGTAATGGTTGAATTCTCTTTCAAAACAAAAACAATTAATTCAGTAACTTTATCAAGTTGGAAGGGCTACGTATCCACTTACCCATCTGAGACACATTTTTCGTACATTGAGCCCAAACAACCTAAACAACATTCCAAACGAACACTGATCCAAACCTAATTTTAATTCACCTCAGGTACGCGGCAAACGCTTCTTTGTCTGGTGGCGACGGCGGCACTGATGACGACACTGGTGCTTCCGTTTGCGGCAGCGCAAGGTCAACAGCAGGCACGAATCGTATGCTATTTTAGCAATTGGGCCATTTATCGACCGGACGTCGGCCGGTATACGATCGATGACATTCCCGGAGAGATGTGCACACACATTATATACTCGTTCATCGGGGTGGACGACAGCAACTATAAGGTGCTGGTGATCGATCCAGAAGTGGATTTGGAACAGAATGGATTCCGGAACTTCACCAATTTGAAGAGCAAATATTCCAATGCGAAGTTTATGATCGCCGTTGGGGGCTGGGCAGAAGGCGGGAAGAAATACTCACAGATGGTGGCGGTGAAGGAAAGGCGTGACTCGTTCATTGACAGCGTGGTGCAGTTCATGAAGGCGTACGACTTTGATGGATTCGATCTGGATTGGGAGTACCCGGGGGCTGCCGATCGAGGAGGCAGCTTCAGCGACAAGGATAAGTTCTTCTATTTTGTCGAGGAACTGCGAAGGGCGTTCGATCGGGAAGGTCGAGGATGGGAGATCACGATGGCCGTACCGGTGGCGAACTTTCGATTGCAGGAGGGCTATCACGTTCCGGAGTTGTGTGAGAACCTGGATGCCATCCACTGCATGACGTACGATTTGAGAGGCAACTGGGCCGGATTTGCCGATGTGCATAGCCCTCTGTACAAGCGCCCTCATGATCAGTGGGCGTACGAAAAGCTGAATGTCGTAAGTTTAAGTAGTGGCTATATTATATTGACTGTAGATAATCTGATTACTGTTATTTGGTAGAACGACGGAGTTCAGCTCTGGGTCAACTATGGTTGTCCACCGAGCAAGTTGGTTATCGGCGTTCCATTCTACGGCAGAACGTTCACTTTGAGTGCCAGTACAAAGAATCCCACCCTTGGATCATACATCAACAAGGAAGCCGGCGGTGGAGCTCCTGGTCCATATACCAATGCTAGTGGCTTTTTGGCTTATTATGAGGTAATTACTGCAATTCATTTTCATCTACGAGACATTTCTGAAGTCTTGAATTGCAGATCTGCACAGAAGTTCAAGATGAGGAGAAAGGATGGACTAAGAAGTGGGACGACGTGGGTCTCTGCCCGTACACATATAAGGACACCCAGTTCGTTGGATACGAAGACGTAGAATCGCTGCAGCATAAAATGCAATGGATCAAGCAAAAAGGGTACGCTGGAGCTATGACTTGGGCCATTGATATGGATGATTTCCGAGGATTATGCGGCCCGGAAAATGCTTTGATGAAGGTGTTGTATGATCACATGAAGGATTATACCGTTCCTGAGCCTACAGTTACAACCACTCCAAGGGTATTATAACAAAACCATAGACTAAATATCAATGACAAACATTATAATCTAATTCTTTCCAGCCTGAATGGAATCGACCACCATCGACGCAATCTTCAGTCCAAGAGGTTCCCCTAGCTGGAGGACCCACTACTACCACGACTCGTCGGCCAAAACCGACCACAACCGCATCCAAGCGAACAACGCGGAAGTCCACTACGACTACAACCACAACCCCTGCTCCGGATAGCTCGGAAGAAGACGAAGACCGTCAGCCGGAACCAGCGCCGGTGCCAATTCCTGCACCCGCTCCAGCCCCGAGTGGTGGTGACGCTGAAGATGCTGCCGATGTTGACTGTTCGAATGGACAGGACTACGTAGCGTCGGCGTACTGCGCCAAGTACTATCGCTGTGTTCATGGGCAACCAATTGAATTTAGCTGCAAACCGGGTACCGCGTTCCACACGGTGTCCAATGATTGCGATTGGACTGAAAATGCCGATCGGGCCGAGTGTCGCAGCGAGGTGAAAACGGTTAAGGATTTCATGCTGGATGGAAAGGCGGGTGAACAGGAAAACGAGTCGTGAAGATTTGTTTGAATTTCAGTTACTAGGATAGACTGTAGATTAAGGTAAAACCGACTGAGATACTCAGTGAACGAGATTACTGCCGATCGGATTACCGATTAATAAACGATAGAATCTAAAAAAAAGTATTTTTAATGAATGATCTTCTTTACTTTCTTCAGAAAATTAAATATGCTCTTTCCAATGTAGTATCAACCAACTGGTAGTGTAGTGTATTCTTGTACACTTGGAAAAACTCACCGACTTCGATAATGTTTTACCGAAATCTCAACCGTTAAATTTTTTTTACAGGAAAAAGTCGATAAAGCTTGCAACCTCAAGCTTATAATCGCACCATGCTATGGGGTGAGGGTTCGATTCCCGCTTCGAGCGTTGAAACTTTTCGTGAGAATAGTTTCTTCCCCGTTTCAACTGGTGCATGCTCCGTTGTCCGTTGTCTAATGTTAAGTTTAAAACAGTCTGTACAGCCGAAAACTGAAGACGTTGTCCGTGTCTTTTAAAAAAAAACGAACTTCGTTAGAGTTTGATAGATAAACGATAAGATTTTACCGGAATTTGGTATTTTTTTACAGAATTTCGTTAAAAACCCGTTACCAAACGCTCAGCAGTTGAGATTTCGGTAAAAATTACCGAACGCGATTAGCTGTGTATACTCCAAAAAGTAATCACGTCAAAGTTATGTGAAAAATGACGTAAACACTCGTGATTTCCTTGGTCCGATCGGTTTTACATGATTAATTCTTACATGTAATTAGGTCAGCTAAAGGTAGCAGGTCACAATGGGGTGATTTTCATGCCTAAAAAATATGAGTGATATTTCATGGTGAGTGACTGACATTGCGCTAGAAAACCGATAGTCTTTGTTATTTGAAAACTGTTATTTTGTGAAAACCCGGATAAGTTCCTATTTTGAATTAATTTTTATATACATTTAATTTTCCTGTGTACTGTATTAATTTCTTTCAGCGAACTTTCATTCATCGCGCAAACAATGACATAACAGCTGCTGCGTACGAATAAAGTGACAACAAAGTAAGCAACAATGGCCTACATCTAGGTACGATGCATATGATAAATCTTGTCAGTTTCATGTGTGTTTTAATGATTTATATTCATAGTCATGAATTTATGATATCGCTCGCCATTTTGCGTCAATAAAATATGGATTATAAATGATAAATACTGAATTATTCTGTAGAATCATGAATCATGCTTCCAAGTTCATAGTGCTAGAACCTCATTTGCCATTCTCCCTCAACAATTATTTAAATCGTAACGCTGTGATTGTATTACGAAAAAAGAGTCATGATATCATGACCATTTTCTATGGTGTATTTTTATGACACTTTTTAAAACACTTTTTCACGAAATCATTCATTTGGCCAGTTTTAGGTACTGGAGTTTTTGCTCGTGTTGGGTTTACGAGAACATAATATGTTTTCAAGACTTGGAACTGACTAATAACTTGGAGAATGATCAAGTGGATTAAAAAGGCAAGGGATGCTTTTGCGAGTGTTCGATGACGTCAAGAAAGCTGCTCTTTATCCGCGAGATATTGCATCCAACGAATGAAAGCACCTAAACCTAAAGAGAGAAAAACGAATTCATTGCACATGAAAAGACAATACCGACACCTATTCAAGTTCAGTTTCAATCAGTTCATCATCAAAACAACACAACTTACATGCCACGATCGAACAACCTTTTTATCTGTTGGTAGTTTTTAAGTATGAATAAAATTAAGTCGATTTAATGATGATGATTAACCTGGGCTTTAATGTTGTAATGCGGAATAAATGTTTGTGTTGTGTAAAATATTGCCTAACTTAAAGAGTATTGTGTTGTTCTTTGCTGTGCATGCATCGCTCCTGTAAGGGATGAGTATGACAGCATAATCGATCGCGTTCGCTATTGTCTCGCGTGAAAATCAAAACAATAGATTGTATCGTTTTAGCGATAGGTCGACGGGTGCTCGAATGAATGATTGATGATCGGTGAACAAGCTTTTGTTTTTCTTTGAAAGATGCAGTAAATTCATCTGTTAGTTTAGTTTAAAATTATCCTTTATATATTTACTCAACAAAACTGCAAAGTTCGTCACTTCAAGTGTCGGCCAAATTTTTCAATTAAATTTGTGTTTAAAAAATTCTCCTGTATTTTTGTGCAGTTCGGCACCTTACGGTGCTGGCCACACTGATTTGATCCGTAATTATGCGTCAGTATTTTGCCTAAGTTTGTGCGGTCCGTCACTGTTAGTGTCGGCACAATATTTTGTTTCAATATATCGATTTCATGGCAAGTAGCATATTGGTTCACCAGTGCTCTCAATTGCGAGGTGACGCAAAATCTTTTTCATTCCATAAACTTTAATTTAAAATGTTCATGGTCTCACCATTCTTCCAAATTGTAAGGTGACACATTTGTGTGTATACTGTACGGTTGCATGGATCGCATCGCTTACCAAAGTGTATCCCTGATCTATGTAACTATCAATCCCTCCCTACTAACAAAACTCCTTCCCGTGACAACTGTGGAGGGTCCAGTAGTACATACAACCTCTAGTAGCAACAGTTGTCGAACTAACATTCCTTTCCCTTCCTCGGTAGACCGTAAGGACGTGGCCAGCGCCGTTATTGACCCAATAAAGTTTGAGCTCTCGAAACGTGTTCATTGAGGATGGTGGCAAATCCCAAGCCCCAACCAATTGGTTCTCTGTGCAATTTCGCTAGCTCAGGTCAATCACGGAGTAGCAACTACGAAGTGTACGGTCACCAATGCTCATGCTCATGCTCATGTAAAATATTGCCTAACTTAAACAGCGAGTTATAGAATTTATATAATTTACTAGAAAAAGTATAAGACTCGACAAAATATACAATGTGAAACCGATATTGCAAAACGCCAGTGAAGCCTGGTGTGCATCACTGGACAACACTCAACGGCACTTCCGTGCATGATTCCTCAGTATAGTTGAAAAATATTCACTGAACATCTAGATCCTGTCATTTCGTCCAGATATTGAATTCCCTTAAGTTCACCAAGAGAGTGAAACCCAAATGTTAACGCATCCTTACGCTAGCTTATCCAAATGTGGATCGATTTTCATCTAATAATCACTTCAGTAGCCCAGATTTTAACTTATGTGTTACCAATGGATCACTGAAGCAAAGTTCAGTGTCAGTTTTTGAGCGTCAGGAGCTTAAGATCATCGAAGATTGAACCACGAGCTCGCTGCACTCTACGGCGAACCTTCCAGGGGTACCAGGAGGTTTCAAGGTTTCAAGGGAGTTTCAGTGAGGTTTGGTTCCAAGCCATTGTAAGGCGTTTCAGGGTTGTTTCGGAGTTATTTCTGTTTTAATGGCGATTTAGGCAGCTTCCCAGCGAGTTTCATGAGAGTTTGAGGGGGGTTTCATGGTTTAAAGTGTTTTCACATGTTGATCAGGTGGTTACAGAGGGTTTGGGGAGGAGGTTAGTGATATTTCTAAGAGTTTCAACGGGCTGAGAGGAGCTTTCCAGAGTGCACCAGGGTGTATCATAAGAGTTTGAATGCGTTTCAGGGTTCAATCGAAGCCCATGTGATTTGAATCTTATTCGTCGTATAGCGAGAGAATACTAATTACACTAGTTACACTAAGTCACCGCGACCAAAAAGCACCCAGATTACCAATAAGCATTTAAATAGGCCGTATTCCAGCTTAAAAACTGCATTATATCATGGCAGTTCGACTACTAAGTTGCCCTATATTAGCATTTTAAATGCCGTTAAAAATCTGACAGTCGTTATATAGCATTTCAAATGCACGATGTGTTTTGGTTAACAAGCATTAAAACTGCTGCTTTATTGCCATAAAACTGCCAAGAGAGATGAGTGATGCTAAAATTGCTACAGACTTTAACTTTTCAATTTATGTGCCACGACTGTAGGACCCATTATTATTCAGGTGTCCTATTATTTATTGCTGAAAACGAAGCAAATCATTGGGAGAACAGATGTTTTCCAAAAAAAATCCATGATTGGTTTCTTATGCCATCGTGTCTCATGTAGTAGATTCGACTATTAGCACTAGTCCGAGCCTTTGTCCGGGACACAGTAACTACCGGCGTGGTACTCAAGCCTTAAATAGATCAAAAAATCAACGCACATTATCTGATAATTTATAGCTTATCCTGTAGCGCAGATTAGCAACATCATCAACCAGAGGATCGAAAGATCGGATCTCAATTTCAGCTGGATCAGCAAAGAACAACAGCCTCAAAAGTTGCAGAGTGGAAAGTGAGAAATACATATATCAAAAGAGAAAGGGATATAAAGCGGCTGAAATGAGCAGGGGGGAAATATTTTTGTTTTAGGATAGGAAGAATAAGCATTTAATCAACCGTATATTGGGTCAAAACCTGCATTCAATTAGCACTTATGGCGCATATACGGCAGATTAGCATTTAATGACCTACAGTAAAGGCGCATAAAGAGCTGAATGAATGAAATTTTCACTGCTTATTTGTTACCTGGTATGTTCTCCAACTCAGAAAACAAATAAATTCTAATGGTAACATGACTTTAAAAACTAAAACATATGCACTGAAACGACAAAAACAAACTACTCACAATAAAATAATAATAAAAACTATCAAAGTCTTGTAATCAGAGAAAATAGATAGAGATTCGAAGAGTGAACAGCCGCCTGAGCGGCAACACTTTTACTGTTTTGATTTCATCACTCGGGTGTTGGCAACTGCCGTTGAGCAGATCAATCAACCCGTCAAAGGAAGTGCCAATCTCGTATACTGCATCAGAAAAAGATGTATGGCGGCGATTCATTGACTAGGCATTATCAAACTGATATTCCAAAATGGAACAATTTTCGTAAATTCAAGGAATCAAAATTAATAACACTGTTATTCAGGATACTAATTTTTTTTTTGATGAAAATACACATTTTTTAAATGATTGCAATACTCATCTTTACTTAAACGGCAATCGTTAAAGTTTGTAGATTTGTTCAATAGGATACCAGTTTATTTTTTGGCTACACACTGCATATTCGCTTCTCTACCTATTTTTCTGCTTGTAACCAAGACGTAATTTTGGTATTTGCCGTCGGTTTATCAACAACATCAGATGGCAAAACAATAATTTTTATTTATTTATATTGAAAAATTATTAAGTTTTCAACAATTCGTTAGGAAATATTGGAAATGTTGGGACACGCTGACTGTAGTGTATTCTCCAATGATTACCTGATCTAATAGTCACAAGATATTATTTCTATAAAAATTTCTTTTAAAATTTGGGTTCTACAGTTGAAGTTCTGAAAATGAAAAGATACTAAGCATGATGAAACATTCTGATCGCTCGGACTCCCCGGGATCCGAGTGGTAAGTCCCACTCCAAACAATCCACCCTCCACCACGACACCACGATCAATCCGGTCGTCAAGGAGGAAAGAATGACCCCGTCACGAGCACTCACACAACATACAACCGAAGGAGAACATCAATAGTTAAGGTGAAACGGGACGCCGTGTTATTTTTCCTATCTTGCCTCTCTTTCTAACAATTTGCCTCGCGATTTTGAAGATGGTAATCTCGAGTTCTATCGCACTGAAGATGCTGAAAAACAATCAGCATATGCACTGCAAGTGAGCATACACAGTGATAGATTTTTGTTGCAAAATATGAAGTAGAATCTGAGATTACCATCTTAGTAGCAACAGAGCAATGGCGGATATTTCCCCGACCGTCCCGTCCGCCCTTAACCTCCTGCAACAGTCGGGGCGCCGTCCAACCGGAAGCCGGAAGGGGACCGGCATAGACGGGTCGACCTCGGCGCCGGCAGGACGATGGAAGCAGCAGAAACCGAAATCCAAAAACTACCGGGAACGGTGGGCACCTCGGACCTCTCGGGTTCCCGGGATCCGAGCGGTAAGTCCCATCCCCACTCAACCTCAAGGCCTACCCCAACGAACCTCGAACCAGAACCCCCGGTGGGCCCCCTGGGCCCTTCGGGCTTTCCTGGGACCCAAGTGACAAGTCGTACCGCAAAACGATCCTCCAAACCACCACGAACCACCAGCGGGCAGAGCCCCACCACCACGGAACCACCAAACCACAAAATTACACAGCGTAACAAAAATTAACTTTTGGTCTGTCTCAAGAGCAAACTAACGTGTCTCTGACAGATTTTGGTCCGCTGAATCCGAATCCAGGCTCAGATTTGCTCCAACACGTCACAATTATGAGCTATACCTCAATTTATAGGGCAAAATATGCGATTTTGGGCTTTTTTGACTGCAAGCCATTAAGCAAGGAAATATTTTTTTAAGCAATCAAATGGTTAATTGGTCAATTAACATCTAAATTAACGACTCATGCAAAATATTTCGTTTTACCAAATCGAATTTGATAGTTTTAAGCGATTTATGTTAGGTACGGTATTTCCCATACAAGTCACCCTCCAAAAGTTGCATGCAAGTTTTCATACTAACATAAAATGCTTAAATCTATCAAATTTGATTAGGTAAAACGAAATATTTTGCATGAGTCGTTAATTTAGATGTTAATTGACCAATTAACCATTTGATTGCTTAAAAAAATATTTCCTTGCTTAATGGCTTGCAGTCAAAAAAGCCCAAAATCGCATATTTTGCCCTATAAATTGAGGTATAGCTCAAAATTGTGACGTGTTGAAGCAAATCTGAGCCCGGGTTCGGATTCAGCGGCCCAAAATCTGTCAGAGACACATAAGTTTGCTCTTGAGACAAAAAAATGTTGCGCTGTGTTATCAATACCCCGGACCCCCCGGCATCGCCGGGACTACATCGACCCTCAAGGTCGGACACTGTAGCGGAAGGAGATCGGCAGAAATCAAACGCCACAACGATCCCCAAGGTCGGACATCTATAACCTCCTGCAACAGTCGGGGCGCCGTCCAACCGGAAGCCAGAAGGGGACCGGCATGGACGGGTCGACCTCGGCGCCGGCAGGACAATGGAAGCAGCAGAAACCGAAACCCGAAAACTACCGGAGGGCACCTCACTCAAAAAACGAATTTTCGATAGAAGGCTCCGAGGGTCAAGTCACATATACCAATCAACTCAGCTCGACGAATTGAGATGATGTCTGTATTTGTGTATGTATGTGTGTATGTATGTGTGTATGTATGTATGTTTGTGCGCAAAATAAGTTCACTCACTTTAAAAGCACTTCCCATTGGCCGATTTTTCGGATAGCTCAAATCGAACCGGAATTTTACCGTATTGTTTGCTATTAAAAATGGTCCGGATCAGTGACGAATTTTGTGCGCAAATTAACACTGGAGACTAGAAATTCCACGATGTCAACCCAACATTCAAGATAGCGGCCCTATATTCAAAATGGCAGCTCCAAATTCAAAATTCAAATTCAAAGTGGCTGTTACATAGAGTTTTAGGCTCTGAAATCATGCAATATAGGGTATATTTGGTATGAGGAAGATGTCTGGAGTCCAAAAATGTCGACCAGAATATCCAATATGGCGGTCTAAAATCTAAGATGGTGGCTCCAAATTCAAGATGGCGGCTGTTTAATTGTGTTTCAGGCTCTAAAACCACACAATATGGGTTTATTTGGTATGGGAAAGATGTCTGGAGTCCAAAAATGGCGATTAAAATATCGAAAAATGGCGATCTAAAATTCAAGATGGCGGCTGAAAATTCAAAATGGTGGCTGTTAAATGTCATGTTAGACCTAAACCATGCAATACGGGTATATTTGGTATGGGGAAGATGTCCTAAATCCAAAAATGGTGACCATAATAACCAAGATAGCGGTCTAAAATCCAAAATAAAGGCTCAAAATTCAAGATGGGGGCTGTTTATTGACGTTTTAGGCCCTAGAACTATACAATATGCAAGATGGTGGTCCAAAAATGCCGACCAATATATCCAAGATGGCAGTCTAAAATCCAAGATGGCGGTGACCATAATATCGAAGATGGCAGCTCCAAATTAAATATGGCGGCTATTTAATGGTGTTTTAGGCTCTAAAACCATTAATATACAATATACAAGATAGCGGTGTAAAATCCAACGTGGCGGCTACAAATTCAAGATGGCTGTTTAGGCTCTAGAATCATGAAATATGGGTAAAAATATCCGGAGTTCAAAAACGGCGACCGGATTATACAAAATGGCGGCTTTTTATTGGAGTTTGAGGCTCTCTAGAACCTATCAATATGAGTATATCTGGCATGAAGAAGAAGTCTGGAGTCCAAAATGGCAACCAGAATATCCTAGATGGCGGACTTATATCCAAAATGGCGGCTGGAAATACAAGATTGCGTTTTTTAAGAGTTTAAGGCGCAAACAAAAAACCAGATAAACGATATGATTTTTGGTGTTATGAAATGGATTTTTGTTAAACGTATGAAAGTGCGATATTCATCAACATGTTACTTGAGTTTTGTCAAAATAGGGTTTCGAAGGCACGAGAAAGGCACCATCATCGCTAGGTGGATTGATTAGGGTTTTTCTTTGAGTATAACGCCATTTTATTGCGTTACTATGTCTTGGTGGTCAAACAAACAAAAGATTCTTAAATTACGATTTCTACTTATGACAACTTCGGAAAACGTTGGTCAGAATTCAACATTTTGAGAGGGAAAACAAATAAATTATTCAAGAAATTTTAAAATTTTAAGATGAAATTTGAGTGGCCCAAACAATTTCTTAGCAAATCCGACGAATTTTGTGATTTTGCCCAATTGTTAGGGTATTTTTTCAACGTTTATTATTTATCATCCTCCCCCTTGACGAGTCAACGATCACTGTGACAAAAGAAGAAAATGAGATTTGTTCCAGCCTAAGTGCACGAAATAAGTTTGATTATTATGTATTATTATTTATGTAGCTGAAAAATGATAATTTAGTAAATTTTCAAAATGTTATAGATATCGAAACCCAATAATTCCCGGGCATCACCAATGATGAAATTTTCTGATTTCGATTAATTTTGGGTTGGAGATCCCGATTATGGAATAATGTGAATACCATTGGAAAACCCAATTTATCAGGCCAAACTTTTAATTTGCCTCAGCACTCACATTCGTTCTCAACGATCTTTTTCGCAATTTGTAATCAGTGACCATAAACAATCTGCTATAAAACATAAATTCTCGTGAGTTTCTTAGACTCTTCAAACGTGTCTCAAGTGGAGAGAACTCGCTCCAGTCGGAAACTCCCCAATCCCAGAGTATTGCCCAAACTCGCTCCCGCGAGTACGCACAAACGATCATCGCTTAAAACAGCCGGTCCCGATCGATGCCGGCCACAGTAGGATCTCCCATCGGGCAAGATGGAGCTTAAGGGTAAGTGGAACCGCAAACAAGTTTTTACCTACAGTTACATATCGCGCTGCTCCATTAACGGGCGGTTTGTTTACAAACGATAACCTGATACACTTCGGTAGCCGGTCAGACGAGATAGTTTGCGGAGCTTGTTTTTATTCAGGTTTATGACGAAAAGGGGAATCCCGTTGCTATGCTTCCCACTGTTTACTGCTGGAGTGATAATGACCTTACCCCTTCGCTCTCTATTTACGACAGATAATGTGATGCTGTTTATTACGGCTGTATTGGCTATGGTTGCATCGGTGAGGGCAATCGATGATGGTAAGTGAGATGGGCGATCAATGAATGAAAGTTTTTAAATATTTGAAAACTTGTTAGGTCCTTCTCGCCGAATGGTATGTCACTACACGACCTGGTCACAGGGCCGATCCGGAGGAGCATCCTACCGTGTGGAGAATGTACCGGGAAATCTGTGCACACACGTGGTTTACAACTTTATCGGAATCGATGAAGATACGTACAAGCTGGTACCGCTACAGCGAGAGATCGACATCGTACAGGACGGGTTCGGGCGGTTCGTTGATTTGAAGAAGACCTATCCTGAGCTTAAAACGACCATCGCTGTAGGAGGATGGGGGCACGGCGGGGCAAAGTTTAGCAAGATGGCTGCCTTCAGGGATCGAAGGAAGATCTTTGTGCAAAGTGTGGTGAACTTCTTGGAAGAATATGGCTTTGATGGGCTGGAAATTGCGTGGCTTTATCCGGGCAATCCTGAACGAGGCGGAAACAGCAACGATAAAGACAACTTGATTTATTTGGTGGAGGAGCTGAAGCGAGCTTTCACGTCACGAGGTCGAGGATGGGAGGTAACGGTTCAGGTACCGTTGGATAAAGCCAGGTTGGCCATCGGATACGACATCGGAGATTTGTGCGAGTAAGTTCAATTGTGCTTCAATTTTCAAACTAGTTCCAAATGATTACACTTGTTAATTTTAGTGCTGCCCACTTTGTCCATCTCATTGGCTACGATATGCGAGGATGGTGGAACAATTTCGCCGATGTACATAGTCCCATGGCTGATCGTTCCCACGACGTGGGCAATTTCCGTGGAATCAACGTACGGGACGGAGTTCAACACATGCTGTCCAATCGTTGTACGCCGGGAAAAATGATATTGGGAGTTGCGCTGTTCGGTAGAACGTACACCTTGGCCAATTCTCAACAGAACAGTATCGGCTCACGAACGACAGGTCCAGGACCAGCCGGCACTTACACACACGAAGCCGGATATCTCGGATACTGCGAAATTTGCCGCAAATTCCTTTCGCGTTCGCCAATAGCACAATCGCCCTGGCCAAAGTTATGGGATGATGTTGGCCAGTGTCCGTACACCTACCGGGGGCGCGAGTGGATCGGCTACGAAGATGAACAATCGCTGCAGGAGAAGGTTAACTTTGTCAAAGAGAAACAGCTGGCCGGAATCTACGCATTTTCACTGGATTTGGATGACTATCTGGGTGACTGTGCGAGTGAGCCCTATCCATTGACACGGAAACTGTACGAATATATCAAAGAAACGAAAGATTGCGGAAATATCGGAGGATTCTTCAACAGAGATGAGTGTTGAGGATAACATTTGAAACGAATATTCGATGAATTTCAGTACTTACAATAAACAAACAAGGTTATATTTAAAGATATTAAATGCGTGATGACAACTATTAATCGCAACTCACCAGTGGGTTGCCAGCGAAATTTAAGTGACCAGCGGAGCTGGTACCTTGACTCTTCCAAGTTGTATCGTTACCCTTCTGAAACTTCTTGTTCTTCTTGATGGCTCTACGTCCCCACTGGGACTTGGCTTGCCTCGCTTCAACTTAGTGTTCTTTGAGCACTTCCACAGTTATTAATTGAAGGACTTTCTTTGCCTGCCATTATTGCATGAATTTGTACATTGTGAGGCAAGCAATGATACACTATGCCCAGGGAGTCGAGAAAATTTTCCCGACCGGAACGGAAATCGAACCCGCCGTCTCCGGATTGGCGACCCATAGCCTAAACCATTAGGCTTACTGGAAACCACTCCACTTTTTTTCATGGAAAGAACTTATTTATTCTCAAATATAGCGTGTGGAACAAAATGTATATGTGTCATACAAATATTGATGAAGATCTCTGGATGAGTATCGTGTAATTCCCAGAAAATTTAGACGGGCTTCTGGATTTTTGAAAATTCTTAACGACTTAACCTTATTTATAGTTACTAGTCCACTAGGGCACTACGTGCAATTACACTTTGTACAGCGCCTAAATGTATTCTATTCTACTATATCGAACTAGTGCTTTTTTGCTGCCTTCACTCTTCTACCCTGCTCATGATAGTAAGATTTGCACGATGATGCTGATGTGTGGCTGTTGTTCCTTTTCCAGTCCGATTGGGGGTCGTCCATTATGAGTTTCGGTTCACCGATATCCAAGTTTCTAGGCCCGTTAGGGGCTGTCCATAAACCACGTGGTCATTTTTTTTGGAGTTCTCAATCCCCCCCCGCGTGGTCATTAGTGCATACAATTTTTTTTATTCGTCCATACAAAACGGTCTTTGGCCGAACCCCCCCCCCCCCTCATGACCACGTGGTTTATGGACAGCCCCTTAGAGCTATGAGCCGCTCTCGTGAGAAAGAGCAACTGGAGACCCATGACCTCCACTTATGAAGCGAACGTGTGATCGCTATAGTGTATACGCACCGGTCCCCGGCTTCTGGAAATTTTGGAGGAATCAGTTACGTCACACAAAAAATGCCTATTTTCAACCCCCTCTCCTTCCTATGGCAAGACCTCCATTTTGTAAGCATTGTTATTTTACAATCTGTTTAGGTTTTTGGCGTCATTATAAATTACATAATGAACAAATCTCGTGTTACTTTTGAAAACGGCCCAATATCTTTTCAATCAACACATCTCATCTTCCTTAAGGACCGTCCATAAATGACGTAACAGTTAAGGAGGGAGGGCAGTCTCTACGTGTCATGTATAATGGTATGGGAAAATAGGCCAAAAATGGATGCTCCCTAGCACCTAACGTGGCCTACACACTTAAACTTGAATTTTCATCTCGGTAATCCAAAACGCCGAACCGGTTCTGCAAAACCTGATTTATACCGAACTTTCGTCATAAAAATCAAGTTTACTGATTATCGGTAATGTCAATTTCTGATATTTCGGTAAAAACTGAACCTTCTTATTTTAAGCTTTACAAGTGAGCAAGAACATAATAAAATTTACACTATAGATAGAAGTTTCCTTCTTGCGAATTATTCATTTGAGGTTCTGGTGCAATGTTAAACAGGGATTTTAAGTCCTTAAACTATTATCGTTTTAAATTGCTGGAAGATTCTTCTGTTTAGTTATAGCTGGAACAGAACAAGCGTTGTCTGTTGATGTGAGTATAAGTCAGACATCCCCAAACATAACTTCTTCAACTGAACCAAAATGAAAAAGGCAAATTTTCTTCTTCTTCTTTCTAGAGATGCCTCTAGGGATTCCTACAGGAAGACCTTCAGGCTGGAGAGGGGGAACGGGGTCTGGCTAAAGTCTACGCTTCATAGAAATTTGTGTATGAACGAAAGTCTTCCTGAGGGGAGGGGGTTTGAGATGACCAAAATACGATCTACGTGTTTTATGAACGACTGCTTGCTGGGATTACTACAGGAATTCATGCTAAGGTATGTATATGCTGTAGATTTCCGGCAAAGTTGCTTCAGGAGTTGCTGCCAGGGTTCTTTCAGGGATTTCTCCAAAATATCCTCAAAAGGTGTCTCTCAGCGTTTTCTTTCTGATTTTTAGTTATTATTCCACCACAAATTATTCCTGTGATTCCTCCTAGAATTCGTATTGGAAACCCTTCAGGAATTCGTGGTAGGATTTCTCCAGAATTCTTGCTGCGATCTATCCAGGAATGTTTGCTGAGATTCATCCAGACATTTCTGCTGGTATAGGAATTCTCCGGGAATTCTTCCTGGAATTTTTTCGAGGATTTTTATAAGAATACCTTCAGATATGCTCCTAGAAGTTTTTCCAGGCGGAATTCATGTGGTATTTACCTCTAGAAATTTTCATGAGATTCCTTCAGAAACTCTTACTGGGATTATAAATAAACCTTTCTGGTATTCCTGCAGGGCTTTTCCCAGGAATTTCTACAGGTATTCCTTTAGAGGGATGTATCCGGAAATTTCTGCATGGATTTCCAAAATAATTCCTCCTAGAATTACCCCGCAAAATAAGGAATTTACACGTGACGTAAACCATAAACGTGCGTAAACATTTCATGATTGAATGGCAAATTTGACTAAATTTTACATCTATCATGTAAGTTCGAGTTGGTTGCACAAGATGTCAACAAACCTGTCTGACCAGAAAGGTAGAAACAGTTTTACAGTTATCGTTTGTCTTACAACTCGGTGATACAACCAAGAGGTATAATACGCGCCTCTCAATCAGCGGACCAGAGTTCGAATCCAGTTCATTATTTTACTTACATATGTTTTATCTCTCGCTTCGGCTTTAGCGATTGCTAGCTCGACTTTATTTGTAATAGAAGACGTAAGTTTGTGTCAAACGGGCCGCTCCTTTCATGTGCATCCAAGTGAACTTAAATATACATGATTTTTCCTAAGAATGCGTGGATTAATTATGCAATTTATCTAGGAGCAGAGAGACGAACCAGCCAAGGGCTGAAAGTCTCTTTAATAAAGACAAATCAATCTAGCAGCATTCCTTCAGAATTTCCTTTTAAAATACCTGCTTAGATTGCTCCAGAAATTCTACCGGGGAATCTTCCAAGGATTTCTGTGGGGCTCCATCTAAAGATGTCCTGGAGCAATCTCTACTTGTTTATTATAAACCATTGGGACATCAGGGTCGTCCAATCTGTTATATAATGAAGTCCTTCAAATCTACAAGAATAACTTCATGTGTTTTCGCCATAAATACTAGTATTGTACAATCTGCTGAGATCCGTGAAGCTTTTGAAATCTCAAATGCCATTTAGAGATACTACGGGAATATTCCAGGTCAGTCAAACTATCGTGCAGAACTTAAGGTCTACAATCATTTCATAATCGATCACGGTGATTGGAACAACCAGAAGTCTACTACATATATATTGTTATGAACCTCTGGGATATCCAGGGTCGTCCAAACTGTCGTGAAGTTTAGCTCTTGACAGTAACAATACTTATTCTCACAATGAACTGTAACATTACACATCCAATTGTAACTTGTAGTCCCTCTGGCATTTCATGAGTCAAGTCAAGATAGTTTTTAGATATTCCAGATCAACCAAACTACTTCGGAGACCAGGTCTACACTTGGGATAATAGCTTTTGTCAATACGTTAAGTAGTGTTACAAAATCCACTGTATTTACCAATGGTTGTTCGCGGAACAATAAGCGTTGTTATATATGTTTGTGATATAATGGGCCACACTTACTGTTATGGAGCCTAGTTGACAAAAACAATCACTTTAATAGGATTCATGAACCTCTTAACTCTCAAGGGTCACTTCATGATAGATTTGTGATAATTTAGGTCATCCAATCTTTCATGGAGTGCACAATTTTTTGCAATTACAATGCTAACCTGCTACACTACATAATGATGCATAGTGAACCATATTTGCTAAAATTCTTGAAAAACTAGTAGACATCGTTCTGTACCTTTGAAACATTTAAACATGTTCCAAATTTTATGAAACTCGTTTTTTGAAAGGGTTCGTACACAAATTATGTCACGCTTTTAGGGGGGAGGGGGGGTTTTGCAGAACGTGACGACCCTTACAAAAAATATTGAGGTCCCATACAAAAAGTGTGACATAGGGGAGAGGGGGGGGGGGGGTTGAAAAAGGTCGATTTTTGCGTGACATAATTTGTGTATCACCCCAAATCTGCATTCGTTGTAGTCAATAATATTTATGCTATAAAAAGTTACGTTACCTAGTCTAACCTACCCAGATCCGTGAACTTCTGTCTAACTCATAGCCATTTTAAAACACCTTTGAGATATTTCAGGATTTCTAAACTTCCCTTCAACTAAGAACTTCCAACTAAGGTGAAGATATAGATATACAGATTAGGATCTAAACTCAAGAATAGTTTGGATGACCTAGGATATTCCGACTGTTCTGAAATTGTTTATTGAATTTTCAAAAGACTTACTGTGCATGATAGAATACAGATCGTGGCTTAGTTTAATGAAAGAAGTTACCGTTACACGCATAGACTTTAGGATCTAAGCTTAAGAATAGTTTGGATGACCTAGGATATTTAGACTGATCCAGACGAGCTTGGTGGTCTAGTGGCTACCGCTTCTGATTCACATGCAGAAGGTCCTGGGTTCAATCCCTGGCTCGTCCCTTTCCTCCTACTTTGTATCTTCCTATCTACTTTCTCTCTCACTATCTCTCTCCTACATATACATCTCACGTATATTCGTACGTTCGTAGCGATCGCTAGAACCAGAAACGGATTGAAAAAAAACCGTTTCCCTTCCTTCAAACTTTCATCACAGCACAGTGTCAATCTATCATATAACGCCTACAAGTTATGCAACCAAGCGGACTGTGCCGCTTCACAGTAATCTTCACACAATCTATCGCTTTACGCCTGGCACCCTTGTACCAATGCATGATCCATGTGCCCAAAATAAACATTTCCCACCAACACACCATCATCCGCATGACCTTGTGCAGGCGCAGAGGACTCAACGGCCTGATGTGGGCAAGCGATTGCAATCATCACTTCCCTCCCCTTCCTCATTGACCTGCAACCTGACGCAGCAGGCGCCATTGTCGCCTAAAAATACAAGACCACCAACGCTCACACACTGAAGATGCCTGTTAGTCCCAAGCAGCTATCTCATTGGTTCCTTGTGTGAGTGTAGCTGATCTGGCGATACTGGAGTAGCAACTGCGGGCGGTCAATCAAGCTCAAGCTCAAGCTCAAGCCTAGGATATTTAGACTGATCCGATACTGTCTTCTGAAATTTCAGAAGACTAACTGGACATGATATACACCGTGTCCAATAAGTTCTCATACAAAATCAAATTCAATTCATTTCACATCTGTAATTAGGATTTTCAAAGTAAATTTATTAATTGAAAGGCCAACTAACACACATCAAATACAGCATATGTTTTGGAACTAACTGTCCTTTATCCTTCTCTGCTGATCGCTTATGTGTCGTAAGTCCATTTCAGCTGGCACGCACGCCACTTCATTGGTATTTCGTCGTATTTTAACGAGTAATGGTTTTAAGTTGAAACAAATTAGGTTCCTGTCCTCTCCATTGCCAGTAGCAACTATGACCAACAGAGAAAAAATAGGAGATCCTGTATTGGTAAAGTACGAAGCCGTTTTATTTTGTATAAAATAAAACGTAAATTAAACAAAAATGTTCATTTACCTGTTTTATTGAGATTTGTTGTGTTGAAGAAGCATGCGTGCATCTTATCTGGTTGATTCACATCATTCTCACTTTTAAAACATGCTTGTATTCCTATTGTGGTAAATTTTATCCAAAATTTAGGTTTTATGATGTTTATCTTTGATATAACGGTTATTCTTATGAAAATCAGCCCAAGTTGAGCTTTCTTGCAAATTTCTTACCATATCACCACTAAAACTGTATTGTTTAAGCCTTAGTATATCCATTTGGTACATAACTTGAATTACAAATTCAAAATTTATCCTCATGGACTCCATTTTGCTACCGTAGAATGAAAAACTTTTCGAACATTTTTCGTGCGTGCCGGAGAAAACGGATTTCATAAAACAGAAGTTTACTGCTATAAAAACAAATAGAAAATAAAGTTATTCTAAACCGTATGCTTTATTTAATGAGTATTATGTGGCCTTTCAATACATGTATTCACTTTGAAAATATGAATCACATATATGAAATAAAATGATATTTTCTTAATTTGTATTTTGTATGAGAACTTATTGGACACGGTGTATTACGAATCGTAGCTTTGTATAATGAAAGAAGTTACCGTTACACATGTAGGTAGACTTTAGGATCTTAGTTTAATGAAAGAAGATGCTGTTACACGCGTAGACTTTAAGATCTAAGCTCAAGAATAGTTTGGATGACCTAGGATATTCCGGCTGATCTGATACTGTTTGACTTACTGGACATGATAGATTACAAATCGTAGCTTTTGTATAATGAAAGAAGTTACCGTTACACATATAGACTTTAGGATCTTAACTCAAGAATAATTTGGATGACCTAGGATATTCCGACTGTTCTGAAATTGTTCATTGAACTTTCAGAAGGCTTACTGTACATTATAGAATACAAATCGAAAACTTTGTATAATGAAAGAAGTTGCCGTTACACGCGTAGACTTTAGGATCTAAGCTCAAGAATAGTTTTGATGACCTATGATATCCCGACTGATCTGATACTTTCTTCTGAACATTCAAGAGACTTACTGGACATGATAGAGTGCAAATCGTAGCTTTATATAATAAAATAAGTAACCGTTACACCCGTCGACTTTAGGATTTAAAATCAAGAACAATTTGGATGACCTAGGATATCCAGAAAGAATATTTTGCATCATATTCTACCCTTTCTATGCTGTTGAGCACCAAAACCCCAGAAATACGTAGAAAAAACTCTGCAATTACGCTTGAAAAAAAAAATCCGGCTTCAAAGGATTAAGGAACTCTGCTATAAGCTGTCGGAATTCCTCAAAACATACATCTCCTGAAATTTTGTCAAAAGTTTATTCTAAAATTTTGTTATAAAAACAGCCAAAGAAGTTCCGCAAATACTTGTAATGAAAAAACGTACGAGGAATTACTCCAAAAACCCTACATGAGTTCTATTTGTAGAGTCAAAATCTGTTAGAGGGAAGAATATGTTAAGTTGCCACCAATGATTTATATTTTTTTCACAAATTCGTCCAATAAATATCAAAAATGAATTCGTTCTTCTCGCATGTTAAGGAAGTTCCAGTAAAGAACGAAGGATTTCATAAATAGTTCATACAGTTTTAAATGGACAGAAAGTCTTACACTGAGCAGTAATCACTGCAAACACGAGCATCTACAAATTGTGTCATTCATAAGAGCAAGTACATAGGGTCTGGGACCATTTGGGCAGGAGCACCTATTTTGGGCACTTGCTGCTATAACTCAGTCAATTTTGAACCGATTGACCTGATTTTTGAAACACGATCAGATACACACAGTATCTAGCCATGTACAAATACAAATTCAAGTCAATCGGTTTGAAATTGACTGAGATATAGTAGCAAGTGCCCAAAATAGGTGCTCCTGCCCAGACCCTAGGTACTTCCCAACTAACATTTTCAGCGCTATAAGCTTCAATCATTTGCTTTCTGTTGTGTAACCATCGTATAAAAGCCGTCAACGCTGAATAAAAGGGAAGCTAGTCAAATATAAATCATAAGCTAATACACGGCTGTAAAACAACCATACAGCTACCAAACTCGGTGTTCAGAAATCCATTGCTTGTCACTGGGGCTGCCTTTACTCCACTCTATTCCAACTCCGGGAGATTTTCCGGAAGATGTGAAAACTTGAACAAATCGAATAGGAGTCCCCACTAACAAAACAACTGCTACTATACAGTACAATTCGTTATACTAACAAATCCCCTAACCAGCAGCGCGTTAAAGGCCGTTATGCGATTTCATTACAGCTAGAAGTTGTAATAAAGAAACTGTTGGTTTACCAACCCGGCTTGTCGGATGTAAACATTATTGTCAAAACAAACTTCAAGCGGGATATATAGCTACTACACGAATTCTTTACAGCTATCCATCTCTGTGCTGTGAAATTATTTGGGTTGCTTTTATTGCACTTTAATTCAATGCCGGAAGTTGTGCAAATCGAGTAAGAGTCCCAGCCACTACAACAGCTGCTTTTATACAGTACGTTTTGTAATGTTGCCAAAACACAAAACAGCAGCGCTTCGTAGCCGTTTAAAGAACACTCTTTCAGCTAGAAGCTGTGAAGAAGAATCTGTTGGTGCAACCACACAGCTTGTTCAATGTAAACATTATTGTGTTTGACGTTTCACAAGCTTTTGCAGCAAGATGAAGTTGGGTAAGGTTTCTTGTGGCACAATTATGAAGCCTTGTCTGGAGTAAAACAAAACGGGCTATTTTCTATGCTATTTATATATAGCAGTGTGGCAGCGAGGACGTCATCGGGACCAGTGGATACGGAGATCGGAAGTTCAATTCCAAGTAGCGGCAAGTACTTTAATTATTCAATTTTAAAAGAGGTAATTCCAGTTCCACATGTCACGGTATCCATAACCTAATTATATTTAATCGTTTAATTTGGGGACGCCGTATAACTATTATTTAACAACTGTGAAAAGACTGAAAAAGCGCCTTCTCAAGATGTTATTCAGTTGGTGGTTATATAGGAGCCGAGAGAAGAGCTATGACTTCGTGGCATAGAAGCTGCTCGCACAGCATATATATGTGGATTAAGTTCGCCAGATTCATTGGTATAGGGCTTGCGTAGAAGCTTCCGTCCATATGTACAACACAGTAACTCAGCATCAAGCCGTATTGAGGACGCTTTGTTGACGTTTACATTCACAATAAATGTTAGTTGGGTTGTTACGGAGAATGTGATTCTGCGATTTCACAACCAGAAGTAATACCTAAAGTCGTAAGGCATCTTGTAGTGTTTCATTTCGGGATTTTCATAAATTTGCGGTTACGCAGATGTCAATCAATGGAAACGTAGAAAGAAATCTACATTTAACAGGGATTTCTCATGATTCAAAGAGTACGATCGATCGACAGACCAAACGATACATGTGAATTTCGCATAAAACAAACAAAAATCGTCATGAAACAACACGATGTCAGTAATGCAGTAGCGATCAAGAAAATATGGAGGCGTAAAAACCTATCGTTAAATGAACCAAACAGGTTTCGCTGTGAAGCGAGCCCCCAATCCGCTGATGTTCGTAGCTAGACCAGCGTGATTTGGAAGATGCTTCGCTAAAATGTGGATTTCCTGGTGTAATCAATCAATCAACCGAACAAGCAACTCTTGCCCACTAGTTGGCGTATGTTGCATCTCTGTGAATGAATATTCAAATGTGGAACTCAGTGTTGGAATGTGGAATGATGGTAGTTGATATTAGTATATCAATCCGATAGATCATTTGGGACATTTTCCAAAGTGTGTGTTTATTGTTCAATCCTCATATGTAATAGAATCACGCGCTAGAAAAGAAACAGAGGTAAGTAATAGTTATAAATTTCAAAATAACACAAATAACATATAACATATTAATTAGACTGGCCCAAATACAAAAATGTCGAAAAATTTCACGGGGCACCCTCTAGAATCGTGCCTTTGGATGAGATGAACAATCTGTGAAAATTTCAGCTCAATCGGTTTAAAACTGAGCTGGCGCAAATGAGTTGAAGGTTTGTATGGGATCTTCAGTCCAAATATATGGAAAATTGGATGACCTCCAGTCTCTCATTCAGCACACTGGTTGAAAGAGTTTGATTTGGCTCATAATTGAAAAAATAATAGTTGGTACCTCAAGGAACAACTTTGTAGAAGACCATATAATGATAAAGCTTAATTTAGTTGCGGTTTCAGCTAACGAAAGCAGGATGAGGACATCTTCGCCTGTTACTCCCGGTTGCTACATGCAGCACGTGTACATTGTACAATGTACGTACAGATTCATGCAATGGCAGGCAAAGAAAGCCCTTTAATTAATAACTGTGGAAGTGCTCTAAGAACACACTAAATTGATGACAGGCAGACCAAGTTCCAATGCGAACGTGGAGCCATAAAGAAGAAGAAAAAGAAGATTTCAGAGCGGCTTGCAGTGTAATACAATCTTAACCCTCGACTGATCGCGCTGTTGTATTTTGTACAACACGTTGAAAATGTCTCGCTTTGTGTACTTAGCAGTAGCGTGATGCTGGCGGTAGTGGCCAACCGCGCGAGTTCCGGAAGGTTAAAACAAAATTCGGACATAGTGACTAAATTCAACTGAATGGTTCTTAACTTTTAACGTACCATAAACTTAATCTGTTTTTGCCACTGCATATTTAAACGGTTAAGAATAAAAATGTTTCAAATGGAAATTAGCAAAACCAATATGGAAAAGATTAGAAGAGATAACAGAGTTCATAAAACAAAGAGAGTAAGATGTTGATCGTCCTTCGTCATTAATCTTTTATTACTTCAAAATGGCCTGTCAGATCATATTCTGAAATAAATGTAATCTTCAGTGGGTAAATCTTATCTGATCTTGTTTTGAAATCTGATCAATCACTGCCACAGTAGCACACACTGAAATAATTCTTAGAACCTATTTTATCAGACACCACACATAAATTGTGCACCTAGTCTGACACGTTCACTTCAAATGAATCGTTATGCGTATCATTCCATAAACAGTTCCGATTGATAAACCTCCTAATAAAACTAAATGACACTTGCGCATATCGGAGTTATATGCACATAAGACGATCGATACATTAGCTGTGCATATAACTTTGGCCAGGTGGAAAAGCAACATTGGCAGATAAAGTGGAACACGTTTTGCAGAATTCCGCAATCCCAGTAAGTGAGCTTCGTGGTCGTGCGGCTAGCGGCGTCGGTCATTTGGGCGTTGTGAGTTCGATTCCCGCTCCAGCCTAAGGAAACTTTTTTTCAACATATGAAGGATATTATTGGAGTTGCATATACATTGGCGCACTCAGCCCACAGGATAGAAGCAAAATGCATGGCATATAACAATATCATGGCCATCTAAGAGTCATACCACATGCGTCGCATATAACTCTCACTTCCCATTTTCAACCTTAGATTAGATTCATATGATATTCCAATAGTGCAGTAATATATGATCGACATATAACTGCGATCGAGAGAGTTGGCTCAGTGCAGAGAATATTTGGTTGCTAAGACTAGAAATCATGTCGTATAATGAAGTCGCTTGAAAAACTCCAAACCCACCATCACGAAACAGAACTCTTCCGTATGTTGACCATCTTCATTATAACCGATTGCGTTTCGAAAAAAGCAGTAGGTAGTTCCGTTCAGTGGAATTTCCAGTTTATCCGGTACCGGACCGCACTGGAATGGAACAGAGTAGGTAGTTCTGTTGCTTCTGAGCTTACTCGATCAGTTGTATTCCAAACACGGCAGTAGAAACATCATAATGCGCTTCCAAGCTGGTGAGTAATTGAGTGTAGACTAGCCTAGGGCCAAAAGCCGAGTAGATAGAGATTAGAGCTAATCAGTTGATCGTGCGTTGCAAATCACGTTTGGAAGCACGTTCAATGCTTGAACTTTCTACGGGGATGATTGATAGTCTTTTTTTTCTTTTCCAGCATCACACGCAACCTTGGCGATCGCACTGTTCTGTCTGGCGCTGACCGCCCTAGTCAAAGGTCTCGTTGAAGATGGTTCCAAGGGAAGACGATTCATCTGCCACTACACATCGTGGTCCCGTTTGCGGCAGGGAGACAAAGCCTACACGATCGAGGACATTCCCGGAAATCTTTGTTCCCACGTAGTGTACAACTTTGTCGCAGTTCATGAGAAAACCTTTGAGGTGACCGCTATGCAACCCGAGTTCGATATCGATGAGAACGGTTTTGGGCGGTTTGCGGCGTTGAAGGATAAGTTTCCGAACTTGAAACTGCTGGCTGCCATCGGGGGTTGGGGTCATGGCGGCGAGAAGTTCAGCAACATGACCGAGACACGCGATCGACGTAAGCGGTTTGTGGCAAGTGTAGTGAAATTTTTACACAAATATGGTTTCGATGGATTGGAGGTGGTTTGGCTGTATCCTGGCAATTTCGAACGCGGAGGAAGTGTGAACGATAAGGATAATTTCTACTATCTGGTTCGGGAGACTCAACAAGCATTCACGGATGCAGGCCGAGGGTGGGAAGTAAGCGTGCAAGTTCCAGCGGATAAGTCACGACTTGAAGTGGGGTATCAGATCGATGCACTTTGCGAGTGAGTAATATTGTTTAGTCCGATGATTGAGAGAAGTTGTGATTACACTGTTTGTTTTTACTAGGGCAGCAGATTTTATTCATGTGATTGGCTATGATTTACGCGGATGGTGGAACAACTTTGCGGATGTGCACAGCCCGTTGGCGGACCGACCTCACGATGAAGGTAACTTCGCCGGGTTGAACGTACAAAATGGAGTTAATCTTTGGCTGCATGGAGGGTGTCCGGCAAGTAAGATAGTTCTCGGCGTCCCAATGTTTGGTCGAACATATCTTCTGGATACACCGGAGGGAAACAGCGTCGGATCGCCAACAATCGGAGCTGGGTCGGCCGGCGAATTTACCAACGAGCCAGGATACCTTGGGTACTGTGAAATTTGCACTATCTTACCAAGTATGACTCTACAGTGGGACGAGAAGGCGCAGTGCCCGTATGCGTTTAATAAAGTCGAGTGGATAGGATATGAGGATGACCGTTCTCTGAAGGCGAAAATTGATTGGGCAGTACAGAATCGGCTGGCTGGAATCTATGCATTTTCGCTTGATTTGGATGATTACCGTGGTAATTGTGGAAAGCCGTATCCATTGACCAGAGTTATACAAAAATATTATGAAGAAACTAAAAAGGATACTCTTATAACGTGGTCCAGTGGATAAAAATTAATGTGATTTTAGGTAAATAATATTTAACATAATTATCATAAAAATGTACCTATATAGAAGAAACTATTAATAGCTAATCTATGACAATACTCTACATACTATAGCTTCCCAAACTTTATTACGAGACCCCCAACCACTTGCAAGAGTGTATGTCATTTATATTGCACAAACCGCAAGATCACAGCAGATTTTGAGGTCACGAGAGCCAAGTTTGGAAAACGCTATATACTATGTTATGAAATAAAAGATAGTCCACACATGTATAATACTTTGCATTAATTCTATTAATTCTGTTTACTACTTTCGGAAGCCTAAGATTTTTGCATTAGTCAACAGCAGTAAAAATCATTCATTTCTTTTAGTTATTACAACATCTTTACATAGGGTGACAAAGGGTATTTTCGGCAGGTTTGTTCTCTTCGTCATGGGGGGTTTTTGTCAGCCAAATTGCCTGAAACTTGGCCATGTAATACAGCTTAGTTGGGAAGGATTTGAGACCAACTCTAAGTTCAATTGGTTTCAAAAATCCCCCAAAGACGAAGAGAACAAAACGGCCGAGAATAGGTAATTTCCCCTAGATACGCCACACAATTCGGTTTGCTGTTGCTTCTTTTTAATCTCGGAAACTATCCTACAGTCGCCAAATCGCTCTCGACTCGATCAGCCTACCTTGTCCGCTGTGTTCCACTTCCACATCGTCTGGTACCATCCGTATTTCCCGCAAACACAATTTTCACAGGCTTGTCATTCGACATTCTTGCAACATGCCCCGCGTATCATTTCGTTTAAGGCTTTTTACGGCATCATCAGTGTCGGCAGCCATGTTGGATATGCGGCTCGAAATTTCAAAGTGATAATTCTCTACCACTAAAGCGAATATTCGTATGAAAAAGTATCATCCTATATGCTCACTCGCAGTGATTGCGATGATACTTTTTCAGCTGCGTTGCTGCAATATTGACAGTTTTTTATCACTTCAAAAACGCGAGGCAAACAATCATTGAAAAGCAAAAAGTCAATGATTCGTTTGAAAGCTTAGTGATGCATCATGACACCTTAAGCTTTGGCAACCTTTTGAATACTGGGTCCGCCGTAGTGTTCAGCGAGCTCACAACCTCACACCATTCCCTGCATGCCGCTAAAGATCATCCTTAGCACACGTCACTCAAAAACTCCCAGCGTTTGGTGGTCTTGCTCGAGCATGGTTCATGTAACGTGTCCGTAGAGGACCACTGGTCCTGTACATGATAGGCCTTCGTACTTCACGACTCACATTGTGGTCAGCTACTAGTAAGGAAACAAGGTAGACAAGTACCTCCACTATCTCGATCTCAATCATGTACCGTCCACCCCCGTTGGTTTGAACGAAACCACATGCAAATCAACGGGGTCAAAAAAACACACTCCTGGAAATCTTATTTGGTGTTTTGTTTTGATTCTGCGTTCCATTTTACACCATTCCATTCGTGGAATGACCATTTTATAATTTCACGATGTGCAGATTAGAGGGGGTCAAATTAAAAAGTGTTCAGATTACATGCGGTCAAACGGGGGTAGACGGTTTTTGACACTTTCACTACCTTTCCCGCTTCGCGTTATAGGCGAATGTGCAGGTCTGCCATTCCTAATGTTCTGAGGATATAATCCATGTCGTCAGCAAAATTGGTCGGATTTCGTGAAAATCGTATCCAGGCTGTTGAGGCCGACTTATCGCATTGCATCTTCCACAGCGATGTTGAAGAGTAGACATGACAACTTGTCGCAGTCCTCGGCGAGTTCCGAATGAACTGGACAGTACATCTGAAAGCCTTAGGGCGCCGCCATAGTAACGCGTCAAGCGAAGCGTACGCGTGTGCGATACCCGCAAAGCAGAATATCAATAATAAGTATTCCTTTGATCGCAACGCGTTCGCGCCCGCAAACGCGTCACTATGGCAGCACACTTACGCTGCGTCGTAGAGCAAGGCATGGCGTTACTATGCTGACAACAAGTCTCGATTTAGGATTCTTTCTGTGTCCAGCCTTCAAATAAAAGACAGAAAAAAAAACAGTTGACGAAGAGCAGAAAAAAGCCCACCTAATTCACTTTTCAACCAAGCCAAGCCTGAAGATGTCCAACGACGACCTCAAGAACGCCATTCTACACCTGTCCCAATTTGATTTCCCACAAGCTGCAACAAATTTCTACTGACGGAAGAGAGAATATCATTGAGTCCCTGGCCAGCGAAATTCAAAAGTTCGATTTTGACCAGGATGAACACAGTTGCTTTTCTACTCGAGTTTGCATCGGACGCAGCAGCAGGTCGGTCTCGGTGTTGCTACCTACTCGGTGTCGCACGGTTGTTTTTTTGCGTAGCAATTGGTGCCGATTTTAATAACAATAGACTGCGGTTGTTTTTGTCTGCTGACTAGAAGAAACCTTCACTGTACGATGGAAGTTATTTGTAAAGACTGCTCCAGAACGTATGGACGCACCTAATCTTCAGATGTCTGGGCCTGATCGATGGTTCTTGTTTCGGGCTTCGTTTTGGCTGTTTCTGCGTACTATAGGATCGATAATTCAAGCGTTCTTTGCCACGATGAACATTGGAATTCGAAATGGTAAATTTTTTTGGTAAAAACCCGCTCTGTGTAAGTCAAACGTTTTTTTTTTTCTTGCGCTCAAATACCTTCCTAATAATTCTATCTAAACGAGGGTTAGCAGGATTTTTACTTTTAACCCAATTTTTGCGTATGCTCAAATGTGTTCTTCCTACCGTGCTTCCTGTTTGCTGCTTACATAGTTTTCTCACTTACTCTTCCCATACTTTGCTCATTTCCTAAGTGGCATTTTAAGCTCTGTACATCATTTGTGCATATGTTTTTGACGGTATTCCGCTAAAAGTTTATGTATTTTGAAACAAACTGTTGGAGTCGTACATACCGCTGCATACATGTTGAGAGAATAGGTTGATTAAATAACAAGTTGGAGCCTTCAAAAAGAACTATTCATTCATAATGTTTTAACGCCAATATTTTCTCTCTGCGTCCATACTTTCTGGGGCGGTCTTTACTGTCCCTCTTCGCATGTCAGTCCCACGTTGTTTTTCAAAGTGCCTACGTTTTGCACTATAACTCCAATTGATTTCAAAAAAGTGTATCCATGTGATGCATAAACTTTTCGTGGCACATTGAGCTGTGAAATGAGGCGAGAAAAATATCTAATTTATTTTAAATGGGCTCGTGAGAGACAAACATATGATTTGCATTAAAAAAAAAAACATGGGACTGACATGCCAAGAGGGGCAGTTTAACAGCCTTCAGTTTCGATTCCCGATCGGAACCCCGCCACCTTCTTGGGAAGAAGCGGCGGATTTGGTTAAACTGTTGAAGAGCGACCCCATGCATATGGAGGCAATTTACCGTGTATGCACCAAACTTTGCGCAGTTAAGAAAAATCAAATTTCTAATCGTTATAAAAAATACAAATAAACAAATAATATCATGAACAACATGCTCATGCGATAGACTAATGACCCTTCTTTGAGTCTGCAATATTTAAAAAATCATAATATGAACCAAAAAATACTTAAAATAGAAAAACTATTTCATTGCCTTGTTCCTAACTTTGCGCACAAAATCTTCGATTGTTCCTAACTTTGCGCATGGTGTGCCTAACTTTGCGCATGCTATGGATTGCTTGAAAAAGTCATCAAAAATACTATTATTTAATGTTTCCCCATTGAACTAGAGTTATTCAGGTAGTGTGCTCTTAACTGATCTTTGTTGAAATACTTTGTCCTACGAGACAGGGGCGACGGAGGCCTCCGGCAGTTCTTGAATTCGTCTGCGGTTCGTACTAGGCACCTACCCTGTGAACAATCCAAAATTCATGAGGGGTTTTCCAGTGGGTAGAGATCAAAGGTAAAAGCTTCCTGATAAATGGAGTGATCGTTACGGATAGGAACAATAAGGGATCATTTAAATATGACGTCCATCTTTGGTGGGAGGGGGGTGGGGTTGGAGTTGTCTGAAAAAGTTTGATATGCCATGTATTAGGTATAGGTACTATGAAGCGTGACGGGGTAACCCGGGGAAGGAGGGGGTTCTAAAATTCAAAATAAATGGTGGACGTCATATTTGAATCGTCCCTAACATTGACCGCCGGAAAAGTCAAATGAAGGACTATTCACAAATCACGTAACATTGTAGACAGACCAAGAGTGCCTGCCGTAGTGCTACGGTTCATACAATTTTCTACTAATTTCCATACAAAATTTGCTACATGGTGGAGGCAGGCCTGAAATTGTCAATACAATTGTTACATAATATTTAAATGGTTCATAAGCCATGTATTCACGTTCATCATGCATTTACTGAAAGTGCGCAAAAATTAGGAACACAGTGCAAATATTGGTTCCAAACATTGCGCACCACTATTTACTAGTTAAATTGAAAAAAATATTACGAACTGTGATTGATATTACTAGAATATCACCTTTTTTGTCAATTAACTGCAAAATTAATCATCGTTGCACAGTTTTATCGAGGAAAATGTTGATTTTTAGTAGAGTTACTTCTTGGCAGCCGTGTTAAGGCGAGGCAAATTTTGACGTTTTTGTGTATTTTTTGTTTATTATTCAACATAAACAAAGATTTTATGGTAATATAATTTTCGTCAAATAATGTTCATGTTTACACAATGCTAGTGCAATGATTAAACTGGTGAAAATGTTGACATTTAGTTATTTTTTTAATTATTTTACAAGAATGCGCAAGTTAGGTGCGCACACGGTACAAATTGCCCAAACTAGACTACTTTGCATAAAGTTTAAGTCTTTGGATGAGATGGAGAAAGCGATGAAGTTGAATGTGGAAGAATCAAAATTCCATTATTCCAATGGAAAGGTACATTGCATATGTCCGTAGCAGGCAGAAATGTGGCATATCGACAATGATTTTTCATAAGGGCCTAACTGACTTGATCGATTTCTCTTCGTCGACTCTCTCTTTCGCTAATAACTTGATCAAAACAAACAAAATCACTATTCTCTTTGTTTCTATAGCAAGATGTAGACATCTTCTTCGCATTTCAATCAAAAAAACTTTGGAAAACTCAATATACATTCTGTAATAACACAAAGAGAGGATCGATGAAGAGAATTCGAAAATGTCAGTTAGGCCCTAATGAAAAATCAGTGTCGATATGTGCGCGTTTTCGATCTCCTACCGGAGGTGCCCGACAATGATGTTTTGCTTGTTCTAGCCAACTTTGGACACGTTTCAAGTATGGTTCGGGAAAAATTTCCAGCTATTTTGGGCCTTGACCATTTGTTCACCGGCGTTCGAGGTGCATATGTTGACATGGAAAAAGATATTCCGGCGGCACTTGAGATTGCTAACTTGAAAGTGAGGATGGCCATAATGCATGATGGCCTAAAAGGTAGATGCTTTTTATGCAACGAGGAAGGACACCGCAAGGATTCGTGCCCACAGCGAAAAAGGGGAAAACCTCAAAGGAAAAGAAATCAAGGACCTGTCACGTACGCCGGCATTGTCGAATCTGGACCAGCAGTGTTGACCAATGCGAAGGATTTCATTGAAATGGATCAAGATCATGAAGTTATAGAAGTACTGGATGAAGAAATCTTGGAAGCGGAGAGAGTACAGCGTCTGAACTCGGAACAATACGTAGACCAACTGGGAGAAGCGGAACGGAGAACAAGGCAGTGCACGAAAGATACGTCAATAGTATACATCCCAAGCATCCTCTACAAGCTGGACGAGAAAATTTCCATGCTCAAGATGCTTTTCGGACGGCAGAAGTCCGTTTCCCACGATCTGTACCACCAATGAGGTACAGATACAGGTGGCGCAGATAAACATTGCGAACCACTAGTTGTCTCTTTTGTTCTACCGCTGATCTAATGCAACTGAATTAGTGACGTCACTGTCACTGTTATATTAGATCAGCGGTAGAACAAAAGAGACAACTCTGGAGCTCGATTTGAATAGGTCGTAGGTGCTTCTGTCGATATAAAATTCGATCAGTTTATTTTAGTCATTGTAGCAATATGGCAGATATTTTGCAAACTTTTAATGATGAAACAGAAAGCCTGTTTTGTGAGGATTCTGCTGTATGTATAAACTTTGCTCAATTTCAACAGTTTTCGCTATAATAAGCGAATCCAACTGATCGAATTTTTAATCGACAAAAGCACATACGACCTATTCAAATCGAGCTCCAGAACTAGTGGTTCGCAATGTTTATCTGCGCCACCTGTATCTGTACCTCATTGCTGTACCACTGCCTTCAATACTTCAAGAGCGAAGCGGATGACTTCACAATGAACAAGCATTGTGAAGCATTCCAACTATCGAAGCTTTCAAGCGATCTATTCAAGGCTTTGCGATTCATCTGTGGAATGCAATCGCCAAAAGCCGCAGAGATTCGTGCCAGGTTAACTCCCAATATAGCGAGCACAACTGAACTGTGGACTCCAGTCGCCGGAAAGATGCAGATATCCGTGCTCGGTTGATTTCCAAGCTAGAATCAGACGAGATAGCGACCACAACTAAAAAAACGGCAAGCAAAGTAACGTTGGAGAATCTAGTGGAAGAGTGATGCCGGAAGGTGATTCTTAAGCAAGACACGCGGATGATGGAAAGCAATGATACTCGATGTGTCAACGTCATCGATCGATACCTGAAGAAACCTATGAAGAGGATTCCCAGAGCCCCTTGGTGTAAATGCGGTGGTTTTCACTACATTCGTGACTGTCCTTTCACCGATCCCACTTGTGCGAAATGTAAACGGCAAGGTCACAAAGCTAATGTTCTAGCGACCAGCCCCCACCTCGAAGAAGCCCACAAATCCGATTGAAGTCCAGGAGTAAGTGGTCGCCACTGAAGAGCAAGTGATATCAGCATCCGGTGTTAGTCTCAAACTTCACGGAAATCTGGACGAACATCACGTGATCGGGGATGCTACCAAGAGAGGAAGCACTTTTATTGCTGACAACCCCGATTTGAACGTGCTTGGTATCGAAGCAATGGACCTGTTCGACCTCTGGTCCATTCCGTGGAGTAACTCAAGCGGAAGTTTCCTGAAATTTTCCAAAACACCCTTGACCGATGCATCAAGGCGCCGGTGAAGCTTTACGTCAAGCCAGAAGCACGTCTGATCTACTGTCCGAAGCGTCCTGAGGCCAACGTCGCAGTACCAAAAGTAAAATCGGAACTCCAGCGTCGGGAAAACAACGGCATAATTTCTTCTATCCATTTTTTTTTGATTGGGTGGCACTAATACTATGCAGCATTGTTGTCCCATATTCTATGGGAATTCATGTTAACATAGAACAATTATGATGCACACGACACCAGAAGCGTTGCAGCGCATAATCGACAGCATGGTTGCTGGCATTCTCTTGGTCAAATCCTTCTTAGACGACATCCTCAATGCTCATGCGATTCTGAAACAAATAAATACATGAGTACTGGATACACATTGACTACGCTGGATCGATTGACGTATCATTTTATACCTGGTAGTAGACCTGGTCATTGCGGAAGCATTTTCGAAGTGGATCGAGATTACCCGCACGCGTTCCATCACCGCCTCCCCAACAATCTAAATCAGGGGTTCTCAAACTTTTTCAGCCTGCGACCCACTTTTGATTTTTATAGAACTTGGTGACCCACCAGTTCACAATATGTGGTTATCTTAGTAAAATATCTATACTCTCAAAGGCCTTCCCAAGTAACAAAATTAATTTTATAATGCTTTTGAAGTATTCTTCAACACCTGTTCTTTAAAACCATGTATAAACCAAATTGCTCTGCAAAACGGCATCAACTCAACCATAAACCCGCCATAAGACCAAAGAGGCCCATCCTAAGATGCTCTTGAAGAGTTGTTTTTAAATTTCTCTTAAAACTTTTTGTACTTCCCAAGTTGTCCTCAAGGCGAATTGCTCTCTACTTGTAGAATTCTTCAAGTGCATGATAAAACGATAATAAAATTGTCAGTCTTGTTGCTGATGCAGCTTTTATGTCGACAGAAAAATTTGGTGAGTTAAATTGAAAAAAAAAACGACGAAAATGACACATTTTTGTAATCGGGATTAATTAATTACACAAATTGGAAATATTTCCGTGGTGTAACAAGGATGCCAAATGCCAAGCAAAATTCATCGTATATATGTTGCAAGATACTTCCAAAAATTGCAACGCGCTTCCATTATAACGCACTAATAAAATATTTAAAAATATTATTCCTGGTCATGCGAACATTGTTCATGAGTTTTCTCAACATGGCTTCCATTGAAATCTAGGCCGGTGGTCGGTCCATTACCGATGGTTTTAATCAACATCACCATAAGATCGTCTTAAACTTCTTTCAATTCATGCCAGAGCTAAAAGCATAACTCAAGAATACTAGGATTTATAACGTTCTCAATGCAGCCTGTTTGGCCTCCATCAAGAACGTCTTTAATTTATTTCATCTTAAGCAAGGATAAGAAGTTTTACTCAAGAGTACTCAGGTTTATTACGTTCTTGATATAGGTTTATGCAAACTCCGCCGAGAACGTCATAAATCATGTACGCCAAATTGTAAACAAACAATAAATTATCGCACCGCGGTGGATTTCGTGAATCTCGTCCGATGAATTTAATCATCAGCCCGGTACCGTTGCCAACCAGGCAGACCTTTTTCGATAACCGGCCTTGATGCGGTGCAGTGCCGCATTCGCCCGGTCAGCATTTCCAACAAGTAAGTAGTTGTTGATTTTGAAGATCGATGGTTGGTACCCCGATGGCACGGGAATCGACGTCCTGGATGACCAAATCCACCTCATTTCGGATGCTGCAACCGGAGGAACTTCGCACTGCACCGCGTCGCGGTTGGGTTTCCGGGTAGGTGTTCTTGATTGGCAGCAAAAATGGAACGACGAAAATCAAAATCTGATGCTTGAGTTTTTTCTTGCATTTTTCATGTACCAAACTGTTCTCATGCGAGAACAGTTGCTCTTGATCAAGAACGGGTGATTGAAGATAACTACAAGAGCCTTATAAAACTGAAAATAAGTTCAACAGTTCTTGTTGTGTTTATGGTTTTATGAACTGAGCCTCAAGTATTCTTGGAGGTGTTTTTAAAACCACATATTGACGAAGAATAGTTGTGCTTAGATGAAACTCCGATAAGATCAACTAGAATATTCAATGTTCCGATAAAACTATCATAAAAATAAATAAAACCAAATAGAATCGAAATTGTTACTTGGGTTGGTAAACCTACGTTACGTAACACTCGAACTTGTTCAACTATAGTGATCTTTAATTTGTATATGTAAAATTAGGATGCCCAAGCGTTCAGCTTTAGCAAACTCTCAGTCTCCAAATTACTACGAGAAACGTTCGATCATTACGGTAATTCAAACACGTTAGTTTCGGACAACGGAACACAATCCGCTTGTTAGAGCTTCCAGAATTTCTGCTGTATTAACGGGATTACGCACATCCGCACAGCTTTGTATCACCCACAATCCAACAGGCAAGCCGAAAGATTGGTGGATCCTTTGAAGCGAGAACAGAAGAAGTTGAGTGAAAAAGGAAGAAATAATCTCAACAACTCCGAACTGCACTTCCTCAAGAAATTCAGGAACGAAAAACAGAACATCAAGTTCAACAAGCGGCACTGAGCAATCCTTCGTGAATTCCAACCAGACGATTTGGTGTTTCTTGAATACCATCATGGTAACCAGAAATGGAAACCAGAGTTATCATCGAACGTAAAGGATAACAAATGATCTTCGCTTTGATCAGTCTGGTCTGCTTCTCAGAAAAGTCGTTATTTTCCATGTTTTGTTAAGGCTCAGTGCGGTCGATACTCATGCCTCCCCGAAATCGATGAACAGGCGATGCGTTGGGATCTGGTATTCTTGCCATTTTTGGAGGATTTGCTGTACGGTGCAAAGCGGTCGTCTATGGATCCGGTTTGATAACTTCCTACGAACTGGTTCGATTTAGGTGACAGATGACGTAAGATGATCTGGGATAGATCATTGTAGGCCAAATGGTCGCCCGTTCCCTTCTTGTGAATGGGGCAGATTACTCCTTCCTTCTACTCTTCCGGTAGCTTTTTGGTTTCCCGATTCCGACTATCATCCGGTCCACCAGGAGGCTCTATCCTTGCAGATTGCAACTCTTAGCACGAAGTCGCTGCAGGATGTGCGTGCACGTAACTACAGCGTATTTGGCCCCTCAGCTTCAATGTCATGCACTTAGGCTAAGGGGCCAAATACGCTGTAGTTATGCGCATGAGGATGGGTAGAGATTTTGGTAGAATTTTCGAGTTTCTTGCGAACGGCACAGCAGCTCAATTTTCTCACACTCTACTTCTTCCGGGCAGCGTGCCTTCTCCCGGAAGAGGCGGATCTGCTGTTTCAGCTTTTGCTTGTAACATTCAACGTGCTGCCGGGTCCCTTGCTGCAGCATTACCGCCCGCGCTGCATTCTTCTCCTGCAAAATTGCTTTGTACTCCTCGTCGAACCATTCGTTCCGTCGACTTCGTTCCACGTACCCGACAATGCTCTAGGCTGCGTCGCGTGTAGCTGCTTTTACTAACTGTAACTCAGGCAGTCCTCTGAGGAGCCTCATAAAGGTCGCCTTCGTCTCGTTGCCATATTTCGTACCGAGGCTATCATCGTTACACCGTACATAGTTGATGACAGGGAATTCAATTTCCGACGTGAAAACCGAGGGCTCAGCTGTTGGGAATTCCGTAGGGCGCTAACTCGAAGACAAACACTAATTTTTGGTCATAAAAATTCACCAAATACTGTCGAACTGAATAACTGACTAGAAAGCTGTGGAAATGTTGTCATCATTATCGGTGAATATTTCATAAGACGTATGTATAATGATTATTTCGCAATGTACCCTCTTATTAGCTTTATTGACAGTTTTTCCCAGTACCATGCTGTCTCACGCGTGATCTCCAAGAACTCCCTTTTTCCATGTAAATCCATTGCTTATCACCTAAGGCCCCGCATTATTGAGTCAGGTCAGCAACGCACCAATTACATCTACTCTGACTCAAACCGTAGTATGTAACTGTAGCATCCAACGATTCATGCAGATCTTACTCCTCCTTCCAGACATCCAGTAACATCGCAAAAGGGCTCGATCGCGAGTCATTATTCATCGTCGTCGTCGTCGTCGTTAGTCATACCATGCTCGTGTAGCTACTGTAAGTGTGTTTATAAACAGTAGGTAGGCTATGTGGCTTGGTATCATTTCCAGTTTTTTCCACCTTTGAGTTTAAGCGCGTGCTAGGGGATCAATAAAGACAAGACCTGTTGCTCAAAGCCTCAAAGCCGCTTAGTTTCATTTCGAGCGCGATCGGGATAGCATCGCCGGTTCAGCATGGGGATCGGCCTAGGTGGTAAGTATCGCTGGAGCTGGAGTGCATCACTAGGAAATTTCATCTAGTCATCAAAAGTCGTCAATTACGCTTTATAAGACAAGCCAACTCATTCATTTGCATCAGTTTACGAGCGGGAATTGGATATATTGTCTGATTCGGGGTCTGATTTTTCTGTTTTCTACATTGTTTGCAGTGGCATCCTGGCTGACTTTGCTAGTATTCTGCTCAGCGTTGATCAACCAAGCCAGTGGATTGGTTGACGATAGCTTCAAAGGAAGACGTTTCATCTGCCACTACACAACATGGTCCCGAACACGACAGAACGATGGAGCCTACACGATCGAGGACATTCCCGGAAAACTATGTTCCCATGTAGTGTACAACTTCGTGGCGGTTCATGAAAAAACGTTCGAAATAACTTCTATGCAACCGGATTTCGACATAGGGGAAAACGGGTTCCGACGATTCGCAGCGCTGAAGGATAAGTTTCCGAACTTGAAGCTTCTGGTGGCCATCGGTGGCTGGGGTCATGGCGGTGAGAAGTTCAGCAAGATGACGGAGACACGCGATCGTAGAAAGCGGTTTGTGGCAAGTGTGGTGAAATTTTTGCATAAATACGGATTTGATGGATTGGAAGTGGTTTGGTTGTATCCGGGAAACTTCGAACGAGGTGGCAACATAACAGATAAGGATAACTTTTACTATCTGATTCGAGAGCTGCAAAAAACGTTCACGGACACGGGACGAGATTGGGAAGTGAGTGTGCAGGTACCGGCAGATAAGTCACGTCTCGACGTTGGATACCAAATCGATGCACTATGCGAGTGAGATACAATCCGGTAAGATCGTTATTCACAAGTAATCAATTATTTGTATTCAACAGGGCGGCTGACTACATACATGTGATCGGTTACGATTTGCGTGGATGGTGGAACAATTTTGCTGATGTGCATAGCCCTATGGCTGATCGCGCACACGATGAAGGTAACTTCGTTGGACTGAATGTTGAAAACGGAGTTAATTTGTGGCTACAAGGAGGCTGTCCTGCTGATAAAGTAGTGCTAGGAGTACCACTATTCGGACGCACCTATCTTCTGGATACACCGGAGGGAAACAGCGTAGGCTCACCAACAATAGGAGCAGGATCCGCCGGAGAGTACACCAATGAACCAGGGTACCTCGGATATTGTGAAATCTGCGCAATGCTTCCGAATATGACAATACGATGGGACGAGAAAGCCCAGTGCCCTTACGCCTTCAACGCGGTCGAGTGGATTGGCTACGAGGACGAACGATCACTACGGGCTAAAATTGATTGGGCGGTAGAAAAACGTCTAGCTGGGATCTATGCATTCTCACTAGATTTGGACGACTACCGCGGTCATTGTGGAACACCGTACCCGTTAACTTTGGTCATACACAAGTATTATGAAGAAACTAGAAAGCATACTCTAGTTACGTGGCCCTGAAGGCATTGAGGTGTGATAAAAATGTGATTCTAATTATACTCCCGTACCGTGCAATGTGACACGACAAGCGTGTCGAAAACTATTTTATAACGTACTAAAATAAACCTAAGCTAACAAATGAGATGAAAATAATAACCAAAAGCCATGCACAATAGGATTTACATTTTGGCAGTTTGTTCTGGCGATTTGTTTTTTTTTCTTTGAGCTGATGAAGATGAATGTACACTACCCGTCATAAGTATAAACTCACGAGAAGTATTGCTACAATAACAACTTAGAACATTACACAGAAGACCTATCTAGAATATCTCGAAATCCTAATTAACTGGTACAACAATGCCATCTCCTGCTAATTTAAACTTCGCGGCATAGATTTTAGATCCAGATGAGATATTAGAAGGGAGAGACTTGTTGCAGATAGGAGATTCTTCAAACATAACGGTGCATCAATCTAAGTTATCTACTTTCCTAGCCTTCCTATCAGTTCGATTATCTTGTACAGCTGGTGATCACATTCCGAACAGATGGTCCTATTTCGCGATAAAACCCCACCCACGCAAATTGGTCCCAAAATGATTCTTCGTCAGTCGTCGTCAAGGTGGTTTCGTCATCGTCAGGATCCGCTCTGAACCGACGCGCATCCGAAGAATATTTTGTATTGCGTGACTCGCTGCCGTCGTTCCTCTTTGCTAACCGCTTGAAATGTATAGGTACAGTCAAGTCTCCTGCAAGACGCTGCCACCCACTTTACGGTTCAAAGATTTCCGAAGCTGTGTTTTAACACATTAAGTTGCTATTCAGTTGTTAATGACCCAAAATATTGCGCAGAGCGAGCGGCAGCTATTTAAGAAGACTCCACTGTAGGTAACTACACCTAAGACGACTGCGTACTCAGCGCAGCTTAGGAAACGACACTTTTGTACTTTGATCCACCGCAGCAGAGTAGGCTCCCTAATGTCCCGTGAGACGTTCTGTTTCGATTTAGGATTGGACCGGGATAGACCTGACCGTGGTCGTCTTCGTCGTCGTCTGCTCGTCGTCTTTCGGTGTGTAGTAACTTATTTTATCTCAAGCGGGTTTGTGATTGACATGTGTGTGGCGGTGGCGATTGCTGATTGAAGAAGATGCGTTTCGATCACGCACCAACCAAGCAGGGTTCTGCGGGACAGGTTGGCGCGTTCGCGCGGTTGAAGGTCGTCGACGGCGCAATACGAAGAAGAGTCGCGTGCGTTAACCACCGTGCGCGATCTATCTAAACCCTTCGCGGAGTATTTCGAGTGAATCGTTATCGTCGTCGTCGTCGTTGGTCTTCTTCGTCGAGTCGGTAATTTCTCGCTTTATGAAAACTCGCACATATTGGAGGAAAATGTGCGAGGGCGAACGTGCGCGCACGGAGGGTGATGTGTTTGGTTAAAAATAACCGTTTTCTCTTCCCCCGAATTACGAACAAATCTTGGATGGAGCGGTAGGCTAGGGTGGTTCTGAAAAAGTGTTGGTGATCGAGAATTGTTCGATGGAAATAAAATGATTTTGTGCAGTAGTGAGTAGTCGCTTAAAATTGAATTTTGAATTCGATCAGTTGATTCAATCGGCGGTGCAGTAAATACGATGTCATAGGCTGGGACAGCACCCAGAACGTAACTTTTTGCATACTGGAGACTATAATTTTAGACGAACATTTGAAAAGAGCCCATCTTCTTTTTGTAAACAAACTTGTTTCTTTCTCTGCAGGGCCCATCTGCATCCACCTCTTCAACATTCTCCCTACTTTAAAGGACTTTCTTAAGTCCGCCACAGGTAGCTGAGGCTACCTCTGTCCCTGGCGGCCCCTTCCGTAACCGAACGACTGCGGTGGCCACGTACACGTCGCACTGTTGCCACAGTGCCATGACGAGCTCTTCCACATCGGTGACCTCGTCTAGGTTTTTCAGCTTCAGAGTAACCTCTGCTGTAAGAGCCCTCACCTCTACCCCTTCACCAACGACCTCTTCCGCCAAACTTTTGTAGGCGGCGCCCTTGCGTTCCTTGTCGTGCTTCAGCTCTAGGATCATTTCACCCGCACGCTTGGCGTAGCTTACTATCGCCTTCAAGACGTCCGAGTACTTAGACTGTTCGGTCTTGATGACGAGCGCGTCGCCTTTCACGCGCTTGGCACCTACTCTTTTACGCCTTCTTGGTTTGGCATCCCTGATCTCCTTAACCTGCGGTTTTTTTCTTCTTCCTCTTCCGCTCCTATTTTAGTTCAAGTGGGGTCCTTCCCGTGGTTCACCCTACTCAGGGGTTGCAGTAGATGTATGAGAAATTAGATCGCTAATGGCGCTGTAGCCTGTAAAATAATTTATTTTATTTCATCCCTCAGTTGTATTTATCCATCATTTTAGAACACAGATGTTGTTGTGGATCCTTTGTTTTGATTGTAAAAATTGGTTTGAAACTTCTAGGACCGGTACTGACGCTGTAAGGGCGTTGCAAACTAGATGTTGGTCACACGAATACTCGCGACATTGACATTCTGTGGCTAATTTTTCTACTGGGGTTGCTAAGGGCCTAAAAACAGTCGCAACCCCCTGTTCCCTTCCATTCGGGATGGACCAGCCTTTTGAAGTTCACCCTCCCTAGCTTTCCGAGACGCCTGGCTGGGGTTCGACTTGCCAGCATTACTGCCGACCATCGGAGTTAGTATTCTCCTCACCTGACGGCTGCTTCACCCGCTTCTACGAGTGCTTATCACAGACGGAGCGAAGGCCTCAGTTTGGGTAGACTTCGTAACCTTTACTTTCGCCGGTTCCTCCGCTGCTGCAGTTTTCACGATTCTCGCGAGATCCTGCTTGGCATCGTCCATCAACTTACGAAGTCACAACAGGACCGTTTTCAGATCCTTACTTATGTAGGACTTCGTGGACGCAAAGTCGATGATCTTGCCAAGCTGCTGCTAAATCGCGGACAGCTCTTCTCGCAGGCCCCAGTACTATATCCCGTATAATCATCCGAGTACGCAATTATGCTAATTCGTTTAACACTTTGTGAGTTCGCTTGCAGGCATATGCGAATAAGTTCATCGCAATAAAACAACAGAATATCATTTACTACGCTGTAGTCATACCTTAAAAAGATATTTGTAATCTTATACGACTTTTTTTACTTATTTGTTTATTTTAAAGGCTCGAGCGCCACATGGGTATAACGGAGCCGAAATCATTTTTCACAATTATAATAAGACCATTAAAAAAATACTCTATTCTAAATCATGATAAAAATCAATTTGATCCATTGGTGTATTGTAGGCTGCAGTTATCCTCGTTTTATCTTCCTCGGCGTTCGTTTGCATCGGTAAGCCACTCGTAAGTTGCGATCCTCTGCTTCATTCTGCTATGAGAATTATCGGGAACGTTGGTCAAACTGCTCTCACTTTCGCTCGATGACGGGTTGTTTGGCGGCTTCTTCGTTTGTGTTCGCTTGGACGCATCAGTGTTCGATTCTCGCGCAGAATCAAACTAGCGTTGTCTCTTTGTCTCCGACTTCTTCTTTTGGTTATCTACGATCGCCACTGCTTCACAGACTGATGCCTGGTTTACATGGGCCAACTGAAACGAGCATTTCACTTGGCAACACCTCAAATATATTCATTCGAAACGAATGATGTGTTTAGACTCAGCAAACGACTCGAACGGCCACTTGCATGCTCTTGAATGCATTTCAGTTGAAGCAAGTGTTTACATTGATCAATTCCCGCGGTGCGTAAGCAAACTGAATAGAATTCAGCTCATCTGACAGATAACTTGAATTCAACTCACATGAATCGCGGGTTCAGACGGGGCAAGTGAGATGATTACGTTTGACTTGAACGGAAAAGTTCAACATGTTCAACTTTCGTTCAAGTCAAGTCAGTTGCTCAAGTGAGATGAACGGTGGTGTTTACACGTTCAATTCGCATTCAATTGGGCATTTTCAACTGACTGGAATCAAGTCACTTGCACCGTCTAAACCAGGCATGATTCTTCATTGACGCGTGCTTCGGATGCCTTTCTGCTTGTTTCGGTTTCGGTGGGGCACTCTGACGACTTTGTGCAATTGGACACGATTTTTTCAGATGTTTGTCCGATTTACAAACGAAACACCTGGGAGTAATTCCGTTATAAAATATTCTCCGTTTCCTGTTACGGAAAAACAGGACATCCGGGATTGCGTTCTCAATGTCCATAAAGACACCGCGAACGCCCGTAAACAGGTCGAGCTGGAACTCCACTGGGAATCGCTCCCGCACGGTACGTTGGACCTTTCCATACTTCTATAGCACGAATACCAAATCGGCGTCTTCAACTTCTGGCGGAAGATCAAAAATGCGCACGTACCGCGTGTTACCCGCAACCGTCATACGCACCATCACTTTTGTCCCATTTGTGAAGTGGAATGGCAGATTTTCTTCATTATTCGCTAGCACAAATTGCATAGCTTCAGCACTTATGAAGCGGAAAAATACAGATTTCTCGTCGGAAATCTTATAGGCAGTCTCCATCTTCGACTTGTCTCCGTTGAGCGTCTTCACGAAAAGAACCATATCCGCTACCGTGGGTTGTGTGGCATCTCCTGGGGATCGGAAAGCCAATGTGTTTTTCACTGCAACCTCACTCGACATTTCAAACCTATATTGCATACGATGAAACACAAGGCAAAATAAAACAACCAGAGTTAAACAAACATGACAGCGGTGATTATACGACTTTGACAGATACATCGCAATATGTTCGGAAAATAATATCACATGCGATGAAAATTGTCTCTCCGCCGTATATATATATGCGATAGTATCTAAAAATAGCACTTTCTACAATATACTGCGTGCATCCTTATACGACTATTGGTCGTCTGGGACGTCCTTAAAGGAAGTTCTGTTGGAATCTACAAAGAATTTTGTGAAACATATGGAGCAATTTCTGAAAAAAATCTTGAAGAAATGCCCAAAGAAATTCTTGTAAAAATTCCAGATGAAAACCTTAGGGGGAAGCCGTGCAGGAGCTCTTCGAGGAATACTTAGAAAGAATTACCGAAGCTTTTCCTGGAAGCAATGTCAAAACGATGTTGAAGGATTTCCCGGAGCAACCTTGGAAAAAATTCTAGAATACTTCTTTAAAGGAGTTTTCGAGAAAAGGTTTGAAAAAATTCTAGAAGGAAACCCTAAATATGGCAAAGAAATCTCAATGGAATCCTACGCGGAATTTCCTAAAGAATTCATACACAGTAGATAATTTCCAGCAGATACCTAGAAACAGTACCATATTAATCACCTCCCTTCCAACTCGGTGAAATAGCCGAGAGGTAAGGGATATACCTCACAATCAACGAATCCATGCCAAAATTTTACTTATATATGATCCATCTATCGATTTGGTTCTAGCGATTGCTTGACCCACTTTCAAGCTGCGGTGGCTAATTTATTGCGTGGAAAGAATAGAAAGAATTTAGGAATGAGTCTTTGATATAATTCTCGATAGATTTGGATAGATTCTTGGAGGACTTTAAAAAGGTATCCTTGGAAGAAATACTGAATGATTCTTTAGAGCATAGTTTCCCAAACTGTGGGTCGCGACCCCCTAGGGGGGTCGCTGGTCATCAAAAGGGGGGTCACGAGAGACAGTCTCACTTTGTCATTGATTGGTTTACGAATAGATTATGTTTTAATTTTATTATGTTCTGGAAGATATTAAAGGTTTTCTACGTAAACGCCCAAGTCATAGTCGTTGTTTGAAATTGTCTTAAAATGGTTAAGTTTTTTTTCGGTTTCATGAGAAAGTTTCTTGTTGGTATTTAAGTTTACATATTTTCCTGGTGATTCGCGAAAGGTTAACCCAGTACCTGGGGGGTCGCCATTTGAAAAGTTTGGGAACCTATGTTTAGAGAAATTTCTGAAGCAACTCTTGGAGGAATTTTTGAAGGAAAATATGAAGTAATGCTTAAAGGGCATTTTGGGAAGAACTCCTGAATGATTCTTTGGAGATGTTTCTAAAGGTATCCTTGGAGGAGCTCGTGAAGAGTTCTGAGGAATAATTCCAGAGGAAATCCTGAGAGGAGTTCCTTAAAAATAGTTGGAGCAGTTGCTGAAGCAATCACTGGAGGATTTTTTCTAAAGCTATCTTTGGAATTCTAATCAGAAAGAATTCGCTGAGGGGAGCTCCTGAAGGTATCATTCGAGAAGTTTCTAAAGAAATGTTTGGAAATATGTTTTAAGAATCCATTTGGCTATTTGAAAAAAAAAAACCTAGCAGGAGTTCCTGAAAGAAGCATTTAAGGAATTCCTGAAGGAATCCTGGTAGAAATCTCGTTAAGAATCCTTATAAAAATCTTGAATGAATTTTTGGAAGATTTCTTGAAGGAATCATCGAGAAATTTACCTTAGATTACATGGATAAATTTTCTATGGAATCCTGAAATAAATACCTGATATAATTCATAAAAGAATTATGTTAAATTCCATGAAGGAATTTCAAAATAAATCCCTTGAAGAAATTACGTATGCATGGAGAAAATGATGAAAATATCCTTGCTGATATATTTAAATAATTCCTTGGAGTAATTAACAGTAAATCCTAAAAGAAATGGCTGAATAAATCATTGGAGAAATTTCTGAAGGAATCCTTGAAGAATTTTTCAATAGAACTCTTGGATAAATACGTGATTATTAGGGTGTCCCAAAATAGAAAAAGTGTCAAAAAGTTAACTTGCTCACCCTTAGAATGATAGATTAGGGTCCAAGCATCAATAGTTCCATACATGAAAACTCAATCAAAAAATATTTAGAGGTTGCACGCATCGATTTTATGAAAAATGGACGATTTTTGGTATTTTTACCAAAAAAATGCTAATATGAGTTGAAAAATAAAAGAAATAAAAGTCATCAATCAAAGTAAATCATAGTTCTGGGTCCCGCAAACAAAGTTTGGAGGGAGTTTAGGTCATCAAAGCTGATTTTATATATTTGGCAAAGGCTAAAGTATCAAAAAATCGTGATTTTTTTCACCAAATTTTTCAAAAATGCTCAATTTATAAGGATTTTGAAATTTTTCCTGCGATTCGCAATTCCCCTATTTTATAGCAAATTTTATGTAGATTATTTCGGCTGAAGACAGTTTTGAGCTATCTCCTTCATGAGCTGAGATATCGGTATAATAATGATAACACAATCAATGAAAAAATCATGTTTTCTTACGTTAGTCGATTTTGTTCACTAGTTTCCATGACTATCATGCAATTAGACGAAACACGACAAGTTTTAGACATTATAGTACGGGCAAATGTACATTTTTGAAAAATTTCAGGAATTATTGAGTTGCTTTGATCATTACTGATTCATACTGCATGGCAGTAACAATATGTAAATGTTTTGAGAGTTAAACATCGTTTCATATCTACATATGCTGAACATAACTTTTCACACCCGCTTTGTGAATACGAAAAGATTTTTTTTTCTTACATTTCATCTGGTGATCAGATAGCAGTAGCAAGCCACCGATTCAAAACTTGTAATTTTGGTTGAATATTATGTTTTAACAAGTAAGCAGCGCAGCAGAAAGATTTCAACATTGACATTTCTTAGGTTAACACCTCTTGTTAGGCCAGCCACTAAGTTTATTTTTTGTTGATAATAGTGGAATCTAAACATCCTGATGCTTTCTGAGATCCAACTCTAGCTGCAAATATGTGCGCTTATGGTTTGCTTTTAAAATCAAATTATATAATAGAAATCAATATTGTGTAAAGAACTAGCTTTATAGTCGACTCTCCACGTCTCGATATTGAAGGGACCATCGAGATAGGGAGAGATCGAATTGAAGAACCAATTCGTAATGCACACTAGATTGAAAAACTTCCATTACTAGGAAAAACCGACAACAAACAGGTGTCACTCCGCCTTCCCAGAATGTTTTGCACCTAGGAAACGAGGTCTAGTAACCTGTGAAAATGGCGATATCGACATATAGAGAAAAAATCTAAAGCAAAAACGAACGAGATCGCATCGAGATAGAGAGATATCGAGATAAGGAGATATCGACATCTAGAGAGGAAAAGTGTATGCAGACTGAAGGGACCGATCAAACCATCGAGATAGGAAGAGATATTGAGATGTAGATCATCGAGACATGGAGAGTCGACTGTAGTTAAAATTCGCGAATAAAAAGAAAAAATATCCTTATATTCGTGAAAATACCTGCATTTCCATGCACATATTTAATTTTTATGTCAATTGGTTGAAACTATAAAATTATATTTTTCTTTCTTACAGTTTTTATTAGCTATTTTATTTTCATTTTAGTTGTTTTTGCTGTTAGAGCATTAGTTCTGGTATAACTAGAAAGAACCTATATGTTTGCTTAACAAGAGCACCAAAATCTACTTGAAAAAGGATAACATTGTTGAGCGATCTACACATCACTCAAAATATTTCATATAGAACATCACACATTGAATTTGATTGTCTGACTTGCGATCACTTATATTATTAAAATATCACAGCAAGCCACTTTTTGAGTCTTTCTTTGAACCGGTAAGCACAATCAATGTAAAATTATCAAAGTAACCCTATTATATCTGAAAATCTTCAAAAATGTATACTTGCATAACATAACATGTCAAAAACTTGTTATTTGCTTTTTTTTGCATGGTAGTCATAAAAACTAATGAACAAAAACAAATAACATAAGAAAATCCGATTTTTTTCATTGATTGTGTTATCATTATTATGCCGATATCTCAACTCATGAAGGAGATTGCTCAAAACTGTCTTCAGCCGAAATAATCTACACAAAATTTGCTATAAAATAAGGGAATTGTGAATCGCAGGAAAAAATTTAAAATCCTTATAAATTGAGCATTTTTGAGAAATTTAGTGAAAAAAATCGCGATTTTTTGATATTTTAACCTTTGCCAAATATATAAAATCAGCTTTGATGACCTAAACTCCCTCCAAACTTTGTTTGCGGGACCCAGAACTATGATTTACTTTGATTGATGACTTTTATTTCTTTTATTTTTTAACTCATATTAGCATTTTTTTGGTAAAAATACCAAAAATCGTCCATTTTTCATAAAATCGATGCGTGCAACCTCTAAATATTTTTTGATCGAGTTTTCATGTATGGAACTATTGTTGCTAGGACCCTAATCTATCATTCTAAGGGTGAGCAAGTTAACTTTTTGACACTTTTTCTATTTTGGGACACCCTAGTGATTATTATTTGAAAATTGTGTGTAGAACTAGCAGTAAGATCAAATTCACAAATATAAAAGCTTAGAAAATTCGAATAAATATTTTAAAAGGTCCATTGAGGTATACTTCAAGTACAGAGAAACATACGTAACATTTAGAATAAAGTTCACTAAAAACATCGTAACGAAAACGTAATATCCCAATGATGATTGTACTGAGTTTGGCAGTGCTGAATAGATGGCGGTAATGCGCAAACTTCCAATAGAAACATAAATTATGTCAGCTTCATAAGTGGTCAATCGACAGCCTATCGAATATTTGAACCAACCGTTAAAAAGCTGATCGATGGGAAGCAATCAGAGTGTGGCATCTGTTTATCTGTGCTTAAAGTATCCTTGAATATATCGCTTGAAGAAATATTAAAAAAAAGAAATAATTTCTAAGGAATAGTTACTAATTTACCAGAAGGAACACTTGGAGATATTTTTTAGAGAATCATTAGAAGAATTGTTGATGAACTTGTTGAAGGAAGTTGTTAAGATATCCTTAAAAAAATCTCTAAAGAACTTCTGAAGAAGAAAGTTTCGGTTTAATTCTTGGAGGAATTCTATGATGAATACCTGAAGGAATCCTTAAGGCTCAAATGTGAATCGCATATTATCCGAAACTGAAAAAGCACTTTTCTCCAGAATGACGAAAAAGTGAACAAAACCAGCGTGTCCGATTGTCATAATTGACTAAATAAGTAATCGGATATTATTATTTTCTTCGATTTGTCGATCATTTTGGAAAAAAGTGCTTTTTTAGTTCTGAAACATTTACCATTTTCAATTGAGCCTTAATGGGTCTATGAGGAAAAGTTGGTAAAATTTTCGAACAAATCCTTGGGGCATTCCTGAAGGAATCTTTGGAACTTCTGCAATAAAATAACAGAGAAATTCCTGAATGAATTCTAGGTAGAATTCAATAAGTAGCTCTAAGAGGAATTCCTAAATGAAACATAAATTAAGGACAACGTGGTAAGAGGACAAAAACGGACTCCTTTTGTTCTCATTAATTTCTCAAGCTTAAAATCAGACAATCAAACGCATTTTCGAACCAATGTGGCAGGAGGAATCTGCCAGTAATAATGGATCTCTGTAGAGAAGTGCTTCATGACAAAGAAAAGTTCTGCTGGGGATCTTGATAAGAACAATCTAACAATCGTAAGTTTTCGGTCCACTATGGTAAATATATTGCCATGCGTTAATCGATAGGCAGACAAATACTGGACATTGCGAAGGTTCTTCCAGAGTTCGTCTCTTGACACAATTCTTTTACTTTTCAATTAGTGTAAAGAGTAGGCACTTTAACAGAAATGAACATGTTTCAAACATTAAAATAGAAACATGGGCAATAATTGCACCAAATCCAAATATTCAATTGATATCTAGAGATTTGAAAACATTACTAAAATATACCAACCACACTTTCAAACCACCCTACCGCCCAGCAGACACCCTAGACCCGCGATATACAGCAATGGAGATAATATTTGCCCCGGCAAATTTCGCAGCAGTCCTACGAAGATCCCGGTTGTCGGTCGAATTTCTCACGCGCGCTCTTGCTCTCACGGTTTTTCACCCAAAATCGACGAGTACACCGTCCCGTTCGTAATGTTCTGTAATGTGACTTGAGTCGAGAGGGGCAAACGTCCACATCGCGCCAACAATCAACCGAACTTGCCTGCCAGGTGGAGGTCGTGCGGGAGTTTCCACTTGATTCGTCCTCTCGATATAGTGAATTATTTTTAAGAATTGAAAATCGTGATTTTTGAGTTTTTTTTTTCGGTTTTGAAATTGGTTTTGAATGCGTGCAGCATTACAACGAATCCTCACCTAATAGACTGATTAATTTAGAAACGGAACTTCGAAACGCTAATGTGATAGTGAGTGATCTGACTTGTGTTCTTGTTGCATGGTTCAATTTCTTTCAAAGAGAAGAAAACGTACGAATGGAAAAGAATTCCAAGCAGTAACGAAAAACGACATTACGAGAAAAAGTATAACGGAAATATTTTGAAAATAAGAAGAAACCCGTCAGTTTGAAAATCTTTGAGTGCCATTTTTGTGATACGAATCCGCTTATTTCTTGCTCATTTTCTTGGCTCCCACGCGCAAGTGTGTGTGTGCACGTCGCGTTGGATAGTGAGAGAATTTTGAGCCTGAAAAATTCGGCAGTGTGACTCGGGTATTTGATGAAAATACTGATTTTCCTCTGATTTTTTTCCACGTTGAACCCGAAAATAGGAAAAAAGAGCCTTTCCTCATAAGGCACAAGCACGGACGGTGGTTAACGAAAACGGAGTTCCAGCATGGCGCGGTTATCGGTGTGGGTCCTTCTAGGACTTGCACTGTTCACCCTTTCGGTGCACGGTAGGTTCTGAAGAGATGTGAAATTCTTCCGATAGTGAAATCACTGAGTGCGATTCGAAAATATCGTTTCGGTGCAACGACGTCGATCGAGATGGGAAAGAAGACAAAACAACGATTGATGGACCCTACCAGCTTCTTTTGGGAGGAAATGCCCCCCACGGAGAGTGCAACGTAGATTGAACGATGAAAAAGCTACAATTGTTATATAATCTCATTATGCAATGGCGGTGGGGAAAATTCAGCTGATCCTCCTAGAAGATAGATCACGGTGATGTGTGTATGAATATTTCGGTGGGCGATATCTTCGAGACCGACTAGCAACGCAGCGTACGTATGGGTATGATGATTTCCTTTTCGACTAATGACAGTGAGTGAGGTTAGCAAATTATTTTTAACATTCTGCGGCGACTTTGCTGTAGAATCCATTCGTCGCCGGTAGGAGTGCACTTATGTTTGACATGAAACAAACGAAACTTTAGATACACGACAAGACAGAGCATATGTGTGCTATAGAGCAGCAAACTTGCGGCGGTAATCCACAGGTGATCCACGTTTTCATTTATAGGTATTTTAGTTTCGGTTTCAAAAGGTCCCACAATAACTTCTAAGTTGCGATAGGTAATGAACGAATGAAACAACATTGATTGCGACATTGTGTCCTCAACTTAGAATTCTATTAACACGTCAACTGTAAACATAAAGATTGAATTCGATTTGTATATCATGTGTCAAGGACTCAGATACTTTATGGAAGTCAAGATACTAAGTATTCCCAAAGTCAAATAGGGTATCGCGCCACTTGGGCGGTGGCTTCTATATTCGTCTGTTTTCCACTATAACTCAGTCAAATTTGAACCAATTGACTTGAAATGTTGTACACGGGTGGATACTATACCTATCTTATCACATTCCAAAAGTTGTGTCGATTGGTTCAAATTTGACTGAGTTATAATGGAAAACAGACGAATATAGAAGCCACCGCCCAAGTGGCGCGATTCCCTATACAGTTTAGTTTCTAACTCGGTGAAATAACCGTGAAGTAATATGCTTATCTCAATCAGCGGACCAGCGACCGTCTTATTTGGCTAAATATTTATCACGTGTATTGGAGTCTTAAAAGTTGCATTTTTTTTAAGAAAACAACATAAGTCAAAATTTGATACTCATCCTAATATCCTGATACAAACACTTTTTTTGAACTAAATACTGGATATCGAATTGTTTCAACATTATTCATGGACATAGGGTGACTTCGGCAGTTTGGGCGATTTTTATATTCTTTTCAGCATGAGGGGGTTTTGTCGGCCCAATTGCCTGATTCTAAACCGTATATGGGATCTTAGCCAATTGTGTACCTTAACTAGTAGTCAAGGTATTGATCATTTTATTACGAAATGCATACTTGGAAGGAGTTTCGAAAATTTCTGTTGGATCATTGGAAGGGTTTGACAATCTCATTTGGATTTTTTAAAGCAAGAAATTTATAAACATTTTAGAATTTTCAACGAAATATTTTCAGCCTTAGATGAATTACGGAAACTTCTTCAAGTTAGCTCGATTTGAAATTCTTAGAAAATGTTAAAATCGGTTATGTTTTATCTTGTGCTTGGGAACCCTTGTGACTTGCCCGACAGAGTCTCGTCACAGAATCAATGATTATCGCGAAACTTCTTCAATGAGAATATACCGAATTTCTGATTGCACGACGGGTTCGATCCAGGAACACTTCGTAATGGAAGTTTCCTTTAATACTTCCTTGGGCATACATAGAGTATTTTCGAGACTATTATACATATATACACAAGCGAAATGATCAAATATAGATAAATTATTTAGTTATTAAATGTAAAATTGGTGCTAACATGCTGACTTTGTCCCAGTGGGAACGTTACGGCAGGAAGAGAAGGAACGTGTTCACTTCTAACAAGAAAACTTCAATCCTAAATGGATGAAAAATAGGAGCAACCTTAGGAACAATAGAAACGGTCTCCCTACGCTGTAAAGCTTCGCAACGGCTTGTGAACGACTTTGAATGACTTTTCTAAGAGAAGAAAGCGTTTTCGAAAAAAGTGCCTGAGCAAACTACTTACTTACTCTCAGTCCTGAGCACCCATGATGATGCAGAGCGTTGAATTGAAAGATCTCTATCCTGGCCGAATGCCCGCCATCGTCCTGGCCTGTCTCTCTCTCTTCTTGACGTAACGTCCTCATTGGGACAAAGCCTGCTTCTCAGCTGTTCTATGAGAACTTCCACAGTTATTAACTGAGAGCTTCCTCTGCCAATGACCATTTTGCATGCGTATATCGTGTGGCAGGCACGAAGATACTCTATGCCCAAGGAAGTCAAGGAAATTTCCTTTACGAAAAGATCCTGGACCGATCAGGAATCGAACCCGTCACCCTCAGCATGGTCATGCTGAATACCCGTGCGTTTACCGCCTCGGCTATATGGGCGTCCTGGCCTGTGGCCAGATCAAATTTTCTGTCATGAGCCTCTGGGTCTGCCTCAGTGCCTCTGCTGCGATTTCCGGTGGCTGCCGCTCTCCATCCTCCTCGGTCGCGCCCAGATCACGCTCCACCTGGTCCGCCCATCGTGCTCTCTGCGCTCCACGCCTTCTTGTGCCAACCGGATCAGTAGCAAGTACCAGCTTTGCAGGGTTGTTGTCCGGCATTCTTGCAACGAGCCCTGCCTACCGTATCCTTCCGGCTTTGGCCACCTTCTGGATGCTGGGTTGGCCGTAAAGTGCTGCGAGTTCGTGGTTCATCCTTCTCCGCCACACACCGTTCTCCTGCACACCGCCGAAAATCGTCCTTAGCACGCGTCGCTCGAAAACACCGAGTGCTTGCAGGTCCTCCTCGAGCATGGTCCAAGTCTCGTGTCCGTAGAGTACCACCGGTCTTATTAGTGTTTTGTACATGATGCATTTAGTGCGTGGGTGAATCTTTTTCGACCGCAGTTTCTTCTGGAGCCCGTAGTAGGCCCGACTTTCGTTGATGATGCGCCTCCGAATTTCACGGCCCACGTTGTTGTCACTCGAAGAGATGGCTTTCCAGTCTTGACAAAAATAAAAATACTGATATTTTATCTTATCGGACGTCGATAATATCGGATAAGTGCCGTCCGTCAATCAGAACGTGGTCGATTTGAGATTCCGTCTGCTGTAGTGATCTCCAGGTGTAACGATAAGGGAGGCTGTGTTGGAAAAAGGTGCTACGTATGGCCATATTTTTGGAGGCGGCTAAATCAATAAGTCGTAGGCCGTTTTCGTTCGTCTGCTGGTGTGCGCTGAACCAATCGTCGGTCTGAATTCCTCCTCCTGGCCTATCTGAGCGTTTAAATCAGCGATCGTACTCGCGTTCGAGCTGCGCGTAAAAAAGCTTTCTTGTCATCATCAGTGCTTCCGGAGTGTGGGCGTCGGCGTCGGTGGTGTAGGGGTAAACGTAATTGCCTCTCACCCCAGTCGGTCGGGGTTCAATGCCCGTCGACGCCGACGGGATTTTCTGAGACATAGAATCCGTGATCACGTCTTCCCTCGGATAGGAAGTAAAGCCCGGCCCATGTGTTGATGGGTTCGATATGTAGGGTCCCAGGTGTGGTGGTTGTCTCGTCTCCCTGGGCGTCGGAATTTAAGGCTTAGCTCCTAGACCCGCCGACGTAAAACACAACTGGCGCCGAACGGTGCTTACCTCTAAACGTTTGCACCATATATTCTGTCCAACACACCTCCTGCAGCGCTACGATGCCGAACCCGCGGTCCTTCAGTAGTTCGGCGAATATGCGGGTGCTCCCAATGAAGTTGAGAGATCGTCAGTTCCACGTACCGAGTTTCCAATCGCAAGTCATTTTTGTTCGCTGGGGTCGTTGCCGTTGGTCTCGGTTCGTAATTTTCTGTTGCTGATTTTCCGTTACAATATTTTTTTACGGCTGGCTCGTGGGGCCTGACACCAACCCCCTACTTTCCGGAGGACCATAGTGCACAGTTGAGCTTAGAGTCTTTCCCTGGTACTCGGGCGTTGATCAGCCACCCCTGACATGGGGATCAGACGCTGTTGGGTGCCGCTCCTCCTGGAGAACAGACGCTCAGGTTTGCCGAAGCAAACCCCTCCTTCCCTGTCAGCCTACGACTAAAGTTCCCACCGGGTTTGGTTACCCGATCTTCCCAAAGGTTGCTCGTAGTTTCCGGCCGGTACCATGAGGAGGTAGGGATAGGAATTGCTTGGCAGAGGCTAGTGGATCACAATGGGATCTGAATTGCGCAGCATACCCAGCCTTTACCGTGCCAATTGACTTTTGTATTGTTGAGAATAAGTTTATTGTAACATGCAGTGGATTTGGTTCTGTCTGGCTGAATGTGATTTGGAAAAATGGCGATCAGCGCATCGAAACATAATTAGATCCTCCAACACCCGTATTTAAAAATAACGTGTTGGATTCTCTTACAGATTGTTACTATGAGTCGGTTAGAAGTGAGAAATCTGATGGTGATGAGGAGAACTTGAAACGTTCATCATCTGGTTTACAGTTCACTCTGGTTGGATGCAATTTTATTTTTTGTTTGTTCTGCCAAACAGAAATTGTGAATTTATTCCACGAAGAGCTGTCAGAATTACTGGTTTTTTACATGACATGAAGATCACCATTTTCTTCATCCAATGGTTAAGAAAACTCATTTTTTTTTTTCAAAATATGGTCTTTGGTCCGGTTTAGCAGAACCCCGACCAAGTTATTCAGATGATCCATGGTATTGGGCTGCCACAGCAACCCACGATTTCACGATCCATCAATCGCACTTACCAAGATCTCGTCGATTACGATGAGACAGTGAGACAGTGATAAAAGGCTCCAGAAAAAATTGCGGTGCCCAAGTACATTATTTTTTTTTAATTTCCTACTGTTACAGGTGCTCTCGATGACCTTCCTGTGTAATCATATTGGCCATTTAACTAGTTAAAAACCAGATCTTACTAGGTTATAGGAAATAGATATAACAAAAATAATGTATATCTCTTCATGAAGCCAAATCGCCGAAAAACATAACGCGGCGAAGACGGAACCGCTCGTTCTTTGGCGACATTGAAATAGAGGTAGATCATCAATTTCCACGCCAAACGGGCTGCGAGCGAAAATAGACCCGAAAAGTTAGACACCATGTCACATTCTCGATCGCCGCGACGCCAGGGCAGGAGCTTGTCTGCGCTGCTGGTCGCGGCAACTGCTCATCCTCATCCACCTCCGGTTGAATTGAATCCATGTCAAGACCGTGTTCTACGTAAGCGTTAATTTTGTGGATTAAGCTCGAGCGGTATAAATACCTATAACACACATTTTGGAAAGACGATCTTGATGTGAGATCAGTGACGTGCGTCTGCTGCACCAATGTGACGCCGTCGCCACGGTCGCCACCACCCACGTAAGGTGGAATGGATGCAGTTATATCATACTCGATTCTAAAGCATAGGTCACGTGCCTATTGTCAAGCTGGTTAGGCAATATAGCGCAAGCATCAGAACTATACTACAAACAATTTTAGAACTTAGATTGACAGTGCCTATTTTTTGCCAACAATTTGTATTTTTAAGTGGCGTCGCATTCAAGAAATGCGCCTAAAATACTTGAGATTGCATCTTCTCTGTACTTGTTGATGACTGTTTTCGAATACAAATTATTGCGAAGGTGCGGCGAAAGGAACGAAAGCAAGCTGTTTGGTTGCTGCAAAGGAGCAAAGACATACCCACGAAAAACACAAGTTACGTACGACAATCGGTTTGTTAATTTTAGAAACGAGCTGTTAAATGAGACCCGAAGAAATGCACTTATTCTTTTGTTCAGGTCATATGTACTCGTTTTGGCAGGTTTGTTTTCAATTAAAATGTGGCTGAGATTTTGTTACTTGTTGTTACTTCTTCATTACTTACGACCAACACGCAAACACACGTGCAAGAATACGGTTAAATATTTGACTCTACTATATGAACAAAAGAGTAATCATCTGCTTGTATCTTAAGCGAACTTTATTCGATCGTAGAGTTCTGCGGAGTCCAAAGTAAGCTGAATTTCCTGAATTTCCACAATGCGTCTCTGCATTTCTCTGCTGGTGTCGTTGTCGGCGGTCACCAGTCAGCCCAAGTACACGAATTCTTCAACCGCCTCGATTTCATCACCGTCGATATAAATTCGGGGTGGCGGGCGGAGCCCTTTGCCATCATGTACTTTGTCTTCGACACATTAATGACTAATCCGATTCGCTTGGCTTCACTCTTTAGTCGGATGTACGTTCCCGCCATCGTCTCAAATTTACGAGCAATAATATCAATATCATCAGCGAAACCAAGCAGCTCAACGGACTTCGTGAAAATCGTTCCACTCGTGTTTATCCCCGCTCTCCTAATTACACCCTCTAAAAGCAATGTTGAACAGCAAACACGAAAGACCATCACCTTGCCGTAACCCTCGAAGGGACTCGAGAGTGTCCCTGATACTCGAACTACGCACATCACTCGATCCATCGTCGCCTTGATCAATCGTATCAGTTTATCCGGGAATCCGTATTCGTGCATAATCTGCCATAGCTGTTCTCGATCGATTGTATCATACGCCGATTTGAAATCGATGAACAAGTGATGTGTGGGCACGTTGTATTCGCGGCATTTCTACAACACCTGGCGGATGGCGAACATCTGGTCCGTTGTAGCGCGTTCGCCCATAAATCCAGCCTGATATTTCCCCACGAACTCTCTTGCAATCGGTGATAGACGGCGGCATAAAATTTGAGAGAGTATCTTGTACGTAGCGCTCAGTAGAGTGATCGCGCGGTAGTTCCCGCAATCCAACTTGTCGCCCTTTTTGTATATGGGACACACAATACCTTCCATCCATTCCTCCGGTAATACTTCTTCCTCCCAAATCTTGGTAATGACCCAGTGTAGTGCTCTCACCAGTGCTTCTCCACCATATTTTAGAAGCTCGCTTGGTAGTTGATCTGCTCCAGCGGCTTTGTTGTTTTTCAACCGGCCAACCTCCTCCTCAATCTCTTGGAGGTCAGGGGCCGGAAGTCTTTCGTCCTGTGCACATACTCCTAGATCCGTTTCCACGCCACCTTCGGTACTTGCAACGTCGCCATTGGGGTGCTCATTGTAAAAAAATGAGGCATCCGATTTAAATGCGGTCTTTGGTGAAGTTATAGCTGATAGAATAGCCCAGGAGTATTTGGGGAAATGCTATGGTGCTATATGGGGAAATGCTATGGTGCTATATAAGTCACTGCGACCAGTTTTTAGATCTTTCATTGTGTTTCCCTAGTAATTCCCATACAAATTTTGAAGGGCTTGTGCAGTCTCAATTTTCAACCAAATAAGCTCAAATTTTGGGAGAAGGCATAGAATCTGGTTATGAATTGAATAAGCGGTGTGGAGCAAAAATGATATTTTCAACCACGCTAATAACGTATATTTATGCTATGGAAGAACCATTCTATTGTGAACTTTTGCAAACCTAATGGTAAAACATTTTTTTTATTTTTTTGCTTCAAAATTGATTAAAACCCACTTTTTCGACATTATTAGTCAAGTGGCCCACTGTGCCATTTGCAGCGAAGAGAATTGTCGAACAAAAGAGGCACAAATCAAGCAACAAAAAAGGCGCGGCGATTACGCTTTATCCCAATTGGTAACTGATAATGACATAATCTCGAAAAATGTTGTTGATGACAAAACAGAAGCCGAGTTTCTTGCGTATTTTTCAACTCGTGAATAAACGATTATGTATTACTAACCCAAAATCGAAACTGATTGATGGAAGATCTTCATCAGCATTTCTGTATTTACCGACTCGAAATTAGCTCTCGAAAATCAGAATGCAAGACTTTACTATCTCTAAACTCGTAGTGCACTATCTTTACCCAAGTAACATTTTAAGTTTTGTTCGGCTCTACAAGAGATCTTCATGACCAATTTTATAAAACTTGCAATAAAACTAAATCATACATTAAAACCTCTTGATAACCTCTTTAAGAGCATCTTCCGGCTAAGTGGACCACTCTCGGAGAGGTTTTGCAAACCGCATTAAGAGTAGCAATAAACCCGTTGTAAAACCACTCGATTGTTGTTGTTTTTTTTTCAACAAAAACTATGACAGCTCAATATGCAGAGAAGCTTCTTCGATGGCACGTTAAGTTCAGGAGGATACATCATTCGTAAGTAGAAAGCGATCATTTCAAAGTAATATTTTAGTAATTATTGTGCCTACCATTATGCGCATTCGAATTTACCGTGAATATTGAGGATGTCGAATCATAAAATTAATGCGCTTCGGAAATAGTGAATAAAGCCTGTATCCGCAATAATCGGGACACAGAAATATGGCTGCAACTCTGCAATATATACATTAAAATTGCTCAAATTTTGCCTGATAATATCTCAAGATGTATTTATTTTACCTGCAAAATTTCAATTGAATCGGTGAAGTACCTTTTGTTGTAGCAATGAAATAGTAGAACGCGAGCAATTGAATTTTGTACAGCCCCTGGTTTAGCTTGTCAGCGCTGTAACTTTTGGATTTAAAAAAAGAAATGGCTGAAATTTTGAACACAAACCTCTCAATATACATCCCTTGTATAGGCAAAATTTCAAAAAAATCGATGCACTATCAACAATTTTATAGCTGAAACATATATTGGGGCTAACCGTGATTTTTGCCCCTCAGACAACAATTAGTGAGCACCCCTTATTGTTTCGATTGTATTGTTGAAAGTACTACACCAATAATCACCAAATTTTGCAGGAATAATATACACATAATCAACTACCTTCTGTGAAAATTTCATGAAAATTGGCAGAGACATTCAAAAGTTATGAATGGGCAAACATCGCACATGAAAAACATGAAACATTTTCACTAACACTATCCCCTATCAACACCAGTGTCTTTCAATCCAATTGATAAAAGTTGATGAAATTTTGCAAGAAAGTGTCTCTATAAGTATCATAACTGCTCACGAAATTTCATAATTATCCTTACAGAACTTTGAATTGTAGCGGAAAAGAACCATCTAGTATGCGAATGAAAATTGGTGATGATTGTACAAAATCTTAAAAACCACGTCTGTTTGTTTGTCATCTACAGCTAAAAGTAATGCGTCGATTTTAATGAAATTTTGCACAAATAATAAACATACATCGAAGAGTTCTCAGTTAATTTTGGATCATTTTTTATTGATTCAGTACAGAGTTACTGCCATACTTCTGTGTCCCGATTATTGCGGATACAGGCTTTATTATCATCTTGGAATGAAACAAATCAATTTGTGAATTTAGTAAAACTATCTCGAATCACAAGAAAACTCAGCAGAGAGAGTTTATTTATGTGAGCATGTTATGAAAATGATGGCAAACTATCAATTCATTGCTAATTTAAGCAAAATTACCTATTTCCATAAAAGTAAGCTAATTCTTCAATATAGCGACGACCATAATCAGTGAAAATAAAACGAAAGCAAGTTTACTTTTATGCTGACCGCAATAAACCTAGCAGTGTCGTAGTTTCTGTTTTTCCACCAACAGATGTCGTTACTAATCGAACGGATCGCCATCTGTTGAGAGTTTTAACAGTTTTATTGTGGTAATAATGATTGCGAGAAGGTTCACATATCGGAAAGTTTTGTTTACTCTTGAAATCTGCCTTTATGGATATCTTCAAGTATACTATAAAACATTTTATAAATGGTTTTCATAAAAGCAGTCATAAAACTGTGAGTTTTAATTATTGTAGTAATAAAACCTTAATAAAAATCAATCAAAACTAATCAGCAATGGAATTGTTACTTGGGTATCCTAAAGACACAGACACGTTTATTGCTTCCAGTGAGCTATTTGCTCTTTGAAGGAAGCACGACACTAGACAACGGACTAGCATGCAACGCCCAGTGGCACAGCCGAAAACTTTTCCTGACAGCTGCGGCGGGAATCGAACCCGCACTCCTTAGCACGATGCGACTAAAGGCTTGGTTACCTTAGCCGCACGACCACGAAGCCACACAAAATCCTAATCCTAATCTGTTCAAGCTGGGACAAACACACGACAATGTCATCATTACTGCGCGATGGTTAGAATTTAATTCAGTGGTCATTTGTGAACATTTTTGAATATGCGTAAATGTGTTTTCGGAAGAAATGCCACAAATGGCAGAATACACTACTTCACAGAAAAATGTTTTTTTCCTAGGGCGCTTCTGTAAAATCTAAAACTGATCTAAATGAGTTACAGCTTATTTAGATCCCCAGAGAAACCTCTAAAAACCCCAAGAGGAATCACTGGAGAAATGTTTGATGAAATTCCAGTTGAAGTTTCTGGAGCAATCCCTGAAAGAATTCGTGAAGAAGTTTCCTGAGGGAGTACAGAACGAAATTCTACAGGAACTCCTGAAAGAGTCCCGTGAGTAATTTATGTAGAAACCTCTAAGACATAGTTTCCCAAACTGTGGGTCGCGACCCCCCTCCCTCTTGGGGGGTGGCCGGCCTTCATCCAGGGGGTCGCGAGAGACAGTCAAATGTTTTACTATAATATACAACATATGAGGGAGTTTCTATGGTGAACCGCGAAAAGTTCGTCGGTTGGCAAAAGGGGGTCGCGCACCTGAAAGTTTGGTAGCCTATGCTCTAAGAGAATCCCGGAAAAAAAACCCTTCAATAATTGTTGAAGAAGACCCTATTGTGATCTCCTAAGAAATCCTTGGAACATCCCTAAAGGAATACCATGAAAAATTTCTGGAATAATTCCAATGATTCTTCATTGGAGAAATTTCAATTGAAATCTCTGAAGCAATCTTTGTTGGAATTCCTGATGAAATTCTTGGAGAAATCCACGTAGGAATTCCTGAAAAAAAAGTTCTGGAAACTATCTGGAACATTTACTGGAGGTATCCCAGCCAAAACGGCTTCAGAAATTATAGCTTGAATTCCAGGAGAATTCCCAGCAAGAAATTCCAGGAGAATTTCTGCAGGAATTCTCGATGAAATCAGAAAAAATGTTTAAGCAATAGCAAAAGATAGGGAAAAGGAACTATCTCGGAAGGGGTCCTATTTTGGGCACTTTTCTGCTATAACTCAGCCAATTCTGAACCAATTGACACAATTTTTGGAACGCGATGAGATACGTATAGTATCTAGCCGTGTACAAGATGTCAAATCAATTGGTTTTGAATTGACTGACTTATAGGGTAGAGTGCCCAAAATACCGGCCGCTGCCCAAGTGGTTCGCTACCCTATTCTTGTTGGAATACCACGAGAAAATCCTGGATGAACCTCAAGAGAAACCTTCGAGACATTCGTAGAAGACCTAGGGAAATTTATAGAGAATTTCTAGAGAAATCTCCTGGGATAAACTGTTTGATTGATTTCTAGAGGAATAACTGATGACATCCCCACATTTTTTTTTCTTTTTAAGGAAACTCTTGAGATATCCCTCAAAGAGTTCTCTTGATGAATCCCCGGTATAATTTCTGAAGGAAATTATGCTACATCCCTAGATGAGTTCATATAGAAATTCCTGAGAAAAATCTTGCAGGAATATCAACAAAAAATCTGATGGAGAAGCAAAATAATTCCAAGAAAAACAGTGGTCATGTCTTTAGTGATTCTTATAAACATCCATGGAAGAATCCCCGGAAAAATTCCTGGAAGTATATCAGTAATAATTTCTGGAAGAAACCCAGTAGAAATTTCAGGATGAATCGCAGCAAGAATGTCTGGAACAATCTCTCCACAAATTCCTGAAGGTTTTCCAGCAGGCAGCCTATCGCATAAACCTCAACATATAGATTCCTGTAACAAAATCATCAAAACAATGTGTGAAGAATTAGCATTAAGTTAAAATTCACAAATACAAAAAAATTAAAAAAAAAATCAAAACAATCCCAGTAGGGTGCAGTAGACCAAATGCTGGTCATCTCAGCCTCGCCCCTCTCGTCCCCCCTTAGTTAATGTACAATGTGTTAATGTAAAATTTGTGTAGGACGTAGACTTTGGTCTTTCTTTCCCCTTGCACATTTCGGCTCGCGCCACAAAGCCATTGAGGGATGCGTTGTATTTCTGATAGAACTTCTTGTACATTTCTTGAGAACGACGCACAGTAGATCCATTAGCTCACAGTCTGCTTCTTCCTGGTGTCGTTTTATTTTCCCGAAAGATGAGGATCTGCTGTTATCGCTTATATTTGTATCCTTCAACATTCTGCCGGGTTCTATGCGTTCTTTCCCTCCAAATCGCTCTGCGCTCGATAAAGGAGGTTGTGTTGGGAAAGTATGATCGTATGATCATGTTCTTGGAAAAGGGTTTTTGTAACTCTTTCTCCTTAAAAGTGTTCAAAATTGATATTTTGAAAAAGTTCCATGTCATAAAATAAACATAACTAATCATATAACTAAAAATAATCTTTAGATTTCATCCAGCATTACAATTACATTAAAATATTATTTTAGCTGTATGGGAGAAAATTTAATTTAAAACTATCTTTGGCCTTAGTAGGTAAACTTCAAACTCGATACAGAATTTATTATGAGCACATGATGTGTTATATAGGGGAAATTACCTATTCTCGGCCGTTTTGTTCTCTTCGTCTTTAGAGGTTTTTTGAAGCCTATTGAACTCAGAGTTGGTCTCAAATCCTTCCCAACTAAGCTGAATTATATGGCCAAGTTTCAGGCAATTTGGCTGACAAAAACCTCCCATGACGAAGAGAACAAACCTGCCGATAATACCCATTGTCACCCTAGTTGGGTCTTAGCAAACGCATTTATTCTTGTGGTCTCATGCCACTACGTATACTGTGTTGTTTGGTGTTGTACCCACCAGATTGATTATGTCCCACACAATTTACGATCGACAATCATTCCCAGCAAGGAGCCGTTTACGTTCTGGCAGAAAGCCATTACACGCGAAGCTACAACAATCATTGACTACTAAAAATAAACCATCCGGTCGTCGATGCAATAGCAAATTTCGCATCCACTGATTTCACCTACCAGCGTTGATCGTGTCAATATTTCCGCTAATTCTTGCTTTCGAATTTATTTCCAATCAGACCTCCAAGTTAAAGCAGAAGCACCAACAGAGTATGAATGCCGACCATATATCGAAAAGGCGTTACACGAACTGAAGGCAGGAGGTATAGTAGAATATGCTAGTTGACTGTTTAATGATATTAACACCATATAATATACTAACAGAAACGACGAGTAAAGAGGAAACAGCCACCGAAGAGCCCAGTACCGAGTCACCCATAGACGTCACTAGCCAAGAAGAGGAAGACAACACTGCCGCCGAGGAGACCAGTATTGAACAAGATGTTCCAGAACCCGAAGAGCTGACACCATCGGAAGAGGTGCAGGAAGCATTATTCGACAATTCCACCGAGCAACCCACCGAAGGTAGCGAGGAAAATGCCGAAGAAGATGAAGTGCCTGCTTCTGAAGAAGCAGCAGCGGAAGAGGAAGAAGAAGAAGACGAGGAGGAAGCGGAAGAAGACACACAAGACGATGAAGCTGTAACCGACAATCAAGAACAGGCAGCCGAAGACGACGAAGAGGAAGAAGAGGACGAAGCCGTTGAGGAAGCAGAAGAGGACGAAGCCGCCGAAGAAGCCGATGAGGATGAAGCAGCAAGTGCAGAGGCTGAGGTAACCTATGATCGACAACATCGAGAGTACGAACCGGTTGTACCATTGGTCGTGGAGAGCCCTAAGACCTTGCTTAGTTCCCTAATATTTCTCGTTTCTATTGCACTCTCACCATTTGTCTCCGTTCCACCTTCTACATCATGACACAAATTCTCAGTTGCTTTTTCAGGTTGAAATATCGGTACACTGGATTTTGAATCAACAATCGCAATGTTCTTTCTCCACTTCTATCTCTCATAAATACTATCACTTGTAATCTCCAATATACCCATACCCCGCCAAAATCGTTTTACGTGCTACTGACATTGAAATCACCAGACTAAATTTATGTTTCAAAAATTAACATGACGTTGAAACTGTGTTGTGCTTCTTGACTTTTACGGTCAAGTTAGAGCTTAATACATTCTCATCATTTGATTGACGAAACTGTTGACCCCAGGAAGCGGACGAAACGGACGTAGAAGCAGCTAGCGAAGAGCAGACCGGAGACGATGCCGAAGATGACGCCGAGGAAGATGAGGAGACCGCTGATGACCAGGAAGATGAAGAAGCTGAAACAGTAAGTGAAGAGGCTGCTGAACAGGAGGATGAAGAAGATGGAGAAGGCGATGAGGTAGGCTGTCGAGCGTAATGACAAATCTGAGCAGAATTTCATTATTGCTCGAGAAACGATAGGTTTGAATACCAATACGAAGTGGACACCGTGTGACAACTTCTTGTGGTTATGTTTACAGGAAGAGGATGACGAAGACAAGACTGAGGACGATGCTGAGGACGAAGAAGACGAAGAACAGACGGTGAGCGCTGAAGAGGTAAAAATTATGAAACGTTTACCAGCATAATTCGTGTGTATGGTAAACCGATGAACAAGATTGGAACATTTTAGAAAATGTTTATTATGTAGGAGGAGGAAGAAGAAAACGGTGAAGATGAAGATGGAGAGGAAGATGAAGACGCTGAAGAGAATGATGACGATGGACAGGTATAGTTTATCAATCGTGATCTGACAACTTAATTAAGAAAGTTAGCGGATCACTTTTGTAAAGTAAAAGTCTTTGTTTCGCTGATTAGGAAGATGAGGATAATGAGACTGAGGACGCCGACGATGTAGACAATGATGATGATGAGACGGGGGAAGATGATGAGGAACAAGCAATTAGCACTGAACAGGTACAGTTGTTTAGAAAAAAAAAACAATCAATACGAACACGCACTGGTGATCGTTTTGGTTAATTGTTAAAGGACTGTACTGTTAATGTATTGTTGCATAGGAAGACGAAGAAGATGCAGATGAGGAAGTAGACGACGAAGTAGGTACTGAAGGTGAAAAAGATGATGAAAATGGGGAAGAGGATGAGGAAGAATATGAAGAAGAAGGCGAGGAAGAAGATGAGGCACAAACATTAAGTGCAGAACAGGTATAGTTTTTCACACGCATTATAAAACCAACTGTGAAACACATGCTCTTAATCGCATAATAACAGGAAGAAGATGAAGATGAAGACGATGTAGATGATGAAGATGTAGACAATGAGATAGGAGATGAGGATGCTGAGGCAAGTACAGAAACAGATCAGGATCAGGACGAAGATGAAGATGATGATCAGGTACAGTTTTCAATATGAATTCAAAACTTGGATTGTGTTGAAAACTGTGCACAATTACGTAGGAACTTGAGCAGGATGATGATGACGATCAAACCGGCGAGGGTGAAGACGATGAAAATGACACTGATAAGGACGATGAAGACGATGAAGAAGAAGAAGATGTAGGAACAACGGCGGATGAAGAGGATGAGTCCGAAACATTGAGCGAAGAAACGGAACAACTTATCGATGAAGATGACGAACCTACAGCTAGTGCTGAGGAAGAGGTACACAATGAAACCCAATTGCCTCAACTAAAAACCTTGACCACGTTACCATACCTGGACCTCTGAAAAACCTTTCACCGATCGTTTTTGGCGGGGTTGGGATACAAAATCGATTTACAATGCCTCTTACCGATCCATTCCATTAGAGGTTTAGTTTCTACATAACAAGTCGACATTTAATTACAGGAAGTTGAAGAAACTGAAGCTGTTGATGAGGAAAAACCATCGGCGGAAGCAGAACCCGAGGCAAGTCCAGAAGTCGTGGATGAAGCAAGCCCTGAAGCTGAAGAAGAACAAGCCACAGCTAGTGATGAAGTAGCAGAAGAAGTAAGTGCCGAAGCAGTAGAAGAAGCCGTAGAAGAATCAGCTGAGCCAGCTGAAGAAGTTTCTGCAGAAGCTACTGCTGAGGAGGTTGTATCTACTGAGGAAGAACAACCTGCTGAAGAAGTTGTGCCAGAAAGCACAGAGGAGGCTGCTGTGGTTGAGGAAGCCGTTGTAGAAGAATCCGCAGAAGAAGGTGAAGTGGCCTCGGAACCAGCCGTAGCTAAGGAAGAAGTCTCAGAAGAAGCGGCAGAAAAGGTAGAAACCGCACCAGAAGAGGCTGAACCCACTCCCGAAGAAGCTGTTGAGGCTGTTTCGGAAGAAAGTTCCAAAGAATCCGAACCGCTTCCAGAGGAAGACCTGCTACTGGTAATGAAAATTATTCTCTATCTTTTCCATAAACACGCTCTTTTCAATAATGTCGAATAATTATTTCACTTCCTTCCTCAATTGTGTCTGTGTGTGTTCTTCGTGTCTCACTAGGAGTACGAAATCCCATCGAACCTTAGAGATACTTCGCACATTTACGAGTTGCTCCATATCAACGATCAATCCGCCGAGAAGGAGCAAGCCCTCCAGAAGGTTGCCGACGTAATCCTCCGTGATCTGAAGAAAATCTACGACACCGCCATCAAACCGTTGGAAACCTTGTACAAGTACCGTGATCTCAGTAATCGTCACTTCGGCGATCCAGAAATTTTCTCCAAGCCGCTTATCCTGTTCATGGGCCCGTGGAGCGGCGGAAAGTCAACCATTCTGAACTACCTAACCCACAACGAATACACTCCCAATTCGGTCAGAACTGGTAAGCAGGATAACGAAGAATCTTTCTTCGGAGTCTAATATTCATGATAACATTGTAGGTGCAGAGCCATCGCCAGCCTATTTCAACATTCTCATGCACGGAGATGAACCAGAAGTGCTGGATGGAACCCAACTCGCTGCCGATTGGACTTTCTCTGGACTGCAGAAGTTCGGTCAAGGACTGTTGGACCGTCTGCGGGGTCACAAACTGCCAAACAAGCTGCTCGAACGGGTAAGTCACGTGGCTCATGTTAGGTGAAGTAGGTTAGCGGGCTTATGTCGAACACAATTTCAAGTTTGCTGGTCTACGACAGTTGTAGACGACAGTTCTTGATGTTGAAACTACAATGATGACAGCACACATAGGTCATCGAAATGCATAATGTCACGCATCAACCTTCTCTAATGAGTATTATTATTCAAAATTTGCTCTATACTACCCTAAAATTACAAGTCCAAATTTCGCAATGCCACATTGTAGTAACATGCCAGCAGCAGCTGTTCACGCTGTTGCGTGCGTCTAGGTGGGCAAACACGCTGACATTTGGACTGCCACCGCCGTCGTGGTGGCGGTCATCCTATCTATATACTACTACAGTACAGCAGCACGGTAGACGCAAACGAACCGAAAATAGCTTTACCGCACAAGAGCGTCTATTTCTGTGCTCGTCGCGATCCGCGAAACGGATACTGAGAGGGGTTATCAAAAATTTAATGGATGCGACAAAACGTTAAAAGGGGTAATTATTTTTTTGACTATTTAATGTGTGTTTTTCATAGTCGATAATGATTTTATGAAAAATATTATTAGCAAACCTATACATTTACTGATTTGCTTTGATCCAGCATTCTTGGCATGCCCTAAGCAGCCATGGCTATCATCTAGCAGTTCAGATTATCAGAAATTCCAGATACCAGGTGATTTTGTATTTGACTGGATTTAGCGCAACGAATCCAGCTTGGCTTTAAGGACAAGGTATATGGAGTACATTGCTCAAAATTTCTAGAGCACCGTTTTTTAGAACCGTTGAACGGATTTGGATTAAAATGCATCACGCTATTGACAACCACTGAACAATTCGCGTGATGCATTTTCATCCAAATCCGTTCAACAGTTCTAAAAAACGGTGCTCTAGAAATTTTGAGCTATGTACTCCAAATACCTTGTCCTTAAGACATGGAGGCTGTTGCCTGCATGCAACTTGCCCATAAGCCGTGAACTTTAAACAGGAAACCCGTAAACCGACTTGTGATCTTCCATGTCGGATGCCAGTAAGATCCAGCAATACGCGCACAGTAGACAGCTTAGCTATTAGTGCAAAGTTGATTTCAGGACGCGTTGTATGAAATCGTTGATCACCATGCGTGCTACAGCGCCTGATCCTCCTGACTCGCAAAACCCGTTTCAATGTCACCAATTTCTTGCCGGCGGGTCAACATCAGCTTCCAAACATCGTTGGCCTTCATCGAATGGAGCTCCCAACGTTCCAGCTCCCAACGCGCCGCCTGTTCATCGACTTCAAGGCAGCGTACAACAGTATCGACCGCAAAGAGCTATGAAAAATCATGGACGAGACAAAGACAAGGTGATGGACTTTTATGCCTGCTGTTCAACATCGCCCTGGAAAGTGTTATACGACGAGACGGGTTCAACAGCCGAGGCACGATTTCCAAGAAATTCGGCCAATTTTTCTGTTTTGCGGATAACATAGTGGCAGAACTGTACACACCCGCCTGAAACGTGAAGCAGCAAAGGTCCGACTGATGGTGAACGCGTCGAAAGTACATGCTGGCAGGCGGAACCACGAAAGGCAGGACAAGTCTAGGTTACGATAGACGGGGACACTTTCGAGGTGAAGGAGGACTTCGTCTACCGCGGGTCCTTATTAACCGTCCGTAACTCGCGCCGTTGGCCACCACCATCAGCACCACGCTAATGATGAGCACAAGAGGCGAGATTTTTTCAACGTTTTGTACAAAATACAACAGCGCAACCACTCGAGGGTTAACGGCAGACAGCAACGTTAGCCGTGAAATACGAAGGCGGGTCTACCATGGGCTCCACAAGAATCTGCGGCCAAAAAAAGATTCACCCTCGCACCAAATGTACCATGTACACAACGCTGATAAGACCAGTAATTCTCTACGGGCCCGAGACCTGGTCATGCAAGCACTCGAAGTGTTCGAGCGTCGGGTACTTAGGACCATTTTTAACGGTGAGCAGGTTCTCCTGCAGTGTGTGACGGCGAAGGATGAATCACGAGCTAGCTGCACTCTACGGCGAACCTAACATCCGAAAGGTGGCAAAAGCTTCAAGGATACGATGGATACGACTCACACAAAAGAGGCATTTTGACACCAAAAAGCGAGAAGTTTCACTGGGAATATTTATGAGAATTCTTCCCGAAGTTTCAACGGGAAATCCTCTAGAAATTCTACCGCATTCCACATAAGAATTCCACAAAGTTTTCCTCTAGCAGGTCCACTGGAAACTTCTCTATAAGCTCCACCGGCAATTCCTCTAAGAGTACCACCGAACATTCCCCCTAAAAGTTCCAACGGAACTTACTACTGAAATTCACTGGGAACTCTTGTAGAAGTTCTGCCGCGAACTGTTGGGAATTCTTTTTTAAGCTTCAGCCGGAATTCCTCTAATAACTTCACCAGGAATTTCTCAAGCAGTTCCGCCAGAATGTTTCAGAAGCCTTACCGAAAATTGCAGAGAAGTTCCATATAAATTTTACTGAGAATTTTCGCAAGAGTTCCGCCGATAGATTTTGTGGGAATTCCACTGGTAATTCTCGTCGAAGTTTCAACGGGAATTTCACCGGAAATTCCTCCAGGAGTTCCAAAGAGATTTACTCTAGGAGTTGGTGTGTGAGTTCCACTAGGAATTCTTCTCGAAGTTCCACTGGGAATTCCTCTAGCAGCACCAAACGGAAATTCCTTTAGCAACACCACCAGGCATTTCTCTAGGAGTACCACATAGAATTCCTCTCGGAGTACCACCGATAATTTATGTGTGGATTTCACCGAGAGTTTCTCTAGAAGTTCTACCGGTTATTCTTCTAAGTGTTCCTGCATGAGTTCCGCCGGGAATTCCTGAGAGAGTTCCACGAGGTATTCTTTTAGGTGTTCCAAACACTTATCGTTCTTACAAAACATAAAAAGGAATTAAACATTTACCTTTTCGTCGATCGGTTTCGAGCTAGATGTTGTCCATCTACAGGACGATGTCCAACTGTTCACAAAAATAAAAACAGCTTCGTACGTACTGCCGTACACGTCAGAGGGAGATGAAACTCTTTCATCTTTTGTTTGTCCATCGGAAGAGGGGCGAAACTATCGGAGCATCGTCGTCATTCATCAGCGGTTGTTCGGCGATGGTGATGAACATCGATTCCCAATTGAGAAACTTCTCGGATGCATTTCTTGAGTTTCGTTTGATCCCAGTCTATGGTATGGTTGAGTTCCATAGAATGCACTGCAACACTTGATTCATGATCTTTCCCGTTGCCTGTGGCGGTTTTATGCTTCCGACTGGTTTGTTCAACATATACTGCGGGACAATCTTTGCAGGGAATTTCGTAAATTCCCAACATTTCCTTCGGTGGAACTTTGTCCTTCAAGGTGCAGAGAAGATCCTTCAATGTTTGACTACTTTTGTAAATTGCTTGAAGACTTTGTTGTTGGAGAACGTTTTGAATGGAGTTTGTCAATTTCGGGTAGAGAGGTAAATTGATTCGTTTTTTTCTGGTCTCGGTCATGTTGAAGTGTGGTGGAGTTTTGCCGATGTCTTTTACGTTCATGTTTTCTGTTTCAAAATAGAATTATTCTAGGAGTTCCACCGATTACTCCTAAATGAGTTTCACTGCGAATTCCGGCAGGGATTCCACCTAAAATTCTTCTAGCACTTAACCCAGGAAATCCTCAAGGAGTTCAAAAGAGAATTTCCCATGGAGCTGCACCAGAAAATCCTCTAGAAGTACCATCGAAAGTTACTCTAACAGTTTCGTCGGAAAGTCCTCTAGAATCTAGATGTTCCGTTGGGAACTTCTCAAGGAGTTTATTTAGAAATTCCTCCAAAAATTTCAGCAGTAGTCTCACCGAAAAATCCTCTAGTAGCTGCTCCAAAAGTTCTCCTAGAAGTTCAACCAGACATTCTTCCACCGTCAATTTCTTTGGAAGTTCCACTGATAATTGTTTTCGAAGTTCCAACGGGAATGCCTCCAGGAGTTCCTCAGAAAAATTCAGAAGTTTCAAGGCGTTCGATTCTTCCGTAAATTTCTGTGGGAATTCTCCCAGTTAAACCAAATCCTCTCGAAGTTCCTCTGTGAACACGTAGAAGCTCTTCGCTTCGTGAATTCCTCCAGAAGATCCACTGCGAATTCTTCTAATGCTTTCGCCGAGATGGGCCTGATGGGAGTACCGCCGGGAATTTCCAAAAGAGTTACAACAGGAATCTAGGAGTTTCAAACGAGTTCCAAAAATTATTTTTCTAGGAGTTTCGTCGATTATTCCTAGTAATTCCACTGGAAAATCCGACAGGAGTTTCACCGGGAATTTTTGTGGGAGTTTCACTGGGAGCTCGAAGTTTTACCGAAAACTCCTGTGTATTGATGATGATAAACCTGAGCATGTTAGTGGAATACCTGTAAGTAAAGGAAAACCGAATTAAATATTGTTTCTTTTAATTCCAATTACATTTGTTTGCATCCTATAATAGATACGTATTTGAACCTAAACTGTAAGGTTGTCTTCAGTGGTTCGTACTTCACTCGACTAGGTGTTCCCAAGAGATTTTCTCCAGGAATTCCTCAAATGATTACTCCATATGATCCACAGGGATTTCCACTGGGGATTCTTTTCGGAAGTTCAAACGGGAATCCATCTAGAAGTTTCACCGGAAATGTCTCTATAAGTTCCACCGAGCCGATTCCTTAGAAGCTCCACTGAAAATGCCGGCAGGAGTTCGGCCGAGAATTCTTGCGGGAATTCCACTGAAAATTCCTCACTAAGTTCCACCGGGATTTCCCATAGCATTATCACCAGGAATGCCTTTAGAAGTTCCAAAGAGAATTTCTCTAGTTTTTCCACCGATTATTCCTATAGGAGATCGACCGGAAAATATTGTATGAATACCACAAAAAAATAGACGATTGACCAGTAATTACTGTTGGAGTTCCACTACAAATTCACGCAGGAGTTCCATCGGGAATTCCTCTGTGAATTTCACTAAAAATTGTTCTAGAATTTCTGCAAGAAATTCAGCAGAAAATTTTTTACGAGTTCCATCAAAAATTCGTCTAGAAGTTCGATCGGGAATTTCCACAAGAATCCCTGGAACAGTTCCATCGCGTGTACCTGAAGAAGTTCCACCATGAATTGCTATATAAGTTCCACTAGGAATTTTCGTAAGAATTCAGCAGGGATTTCCTGTATGAGTTTCAATGGAAATTCTTCTTGAAGTTCTAGCGAGATTTCTTCTAAGAGTTCTATCGGAAACACCCCAAGCAGTTCATCCAGAAATTGCTCTACAAATGCAACGCCAACCTCTCTATGATTTCCACCGGGAATTCCTCTAGGTGTTCCAGAATTCCCGCAGAACTAGCGTTTCTGTACACAAATGTCTATACTGTTTTGCTTTGATGTTCATTATAAGAACACTTGTGCTACTATCTTTCCAGGTCAACATCGTCGAAATCCCCGGAATTCTGGAAGTGCGCAAACAGGTCTCCCAGTACTTCCCCTTCAACGATGCCTGCCAGTGGTTCATCGATAGGGCTGACATTATCTTCCTGGTGTACGATCCCTCCAAGCTCGACGTCGGACCTGAAACGGAAGCCATTCTGGATCAACTGAAGGGAAGAGAATATCAGGTAACATTCCGATGAAGAGACATCCGACCAGTTGTCAAAAATATCTCATTTTCCTTCGCAGACCCGCATCCTGCTCAACAAGGCCGACCAGGTCAAACCGGAAGAGCTGCTCCGCGTCCAGGGTGCCCTGATCTGGAACATTTCGCCACTGATGTCGTCCGCTCAGCCCCCGGTGATGTACACCGTGTCCCTGTGGTCCAATCCTTACGAATCCGGAGCGCCGGTGCGTCTACTGCAGGCCCAGGAGCGCTCGCTGCTGCTCGACTTGGGTCAGGCCATCGACAAGCGCATCGAAAACAAGATTGCCAGTGCCCGTCGTTTCGCTGTGAGTTGAGCCGTAGTGTTACGCCTTGTTTGTCCAGTTTCACAATTCACCTTTTCTGACTGTAATTTTCCAGGTACGTGTGCGCAATCATGCCAAGATGGTCGACTGCTACCTGACGACGTACTACAACCACAAGACCCTCTTCGCGAATAAGAAGCACATCTCCGAGCAGATCATCGGCAACCCGCAGCAGTATCACATCTACGAAGGCCTGTCCACGTTGACCAACATCTCCCGCTACGATCTGCCCGATCCGGACGTGTACCGTGACTTCTTCCACCTGAACCCGCTGTACGAGTTCCAGAAGCTGTCCGAGACGTGCACGTACTTCCGCGGCTGTCCCATCAACAAGCTGGACATTGCCATCGCGTACGACCTGCCGGAACTGGTCGGCAAGTACAAGAAGATGGCCGAAGCAGCCCTGGACAAGCTGCAAATCCCGAAGGCAACTACTGATTTCGGACGAGGAAAATCAAGCAGTTGAGTGTGTGATACGAGATAGTGGGCGGCGAGCATCGCGCGCAATGCATCCTCCACAGTCCGCCCCCGCCCTCTCATCCCATCTATCCCTGTTCGATGTTATTGTTTCTCTCACACACGCGCAATCGTTGAATTTTTGTTTCGAACCTTCATACACATTTGTTTTGTTACGATATATAGTTATTGTATATCTGTATAGCTTTTAGGTGTAATGCACGAATGCACGAGCATTACACATCTGTGTCACAAATACAAATTGTCCATGTAAAAGTGAACGAATGATTGATCTATATATAAATTGCAACCTGTCATTTATAGCAATGCATTAGTAGAGGGATGAGCAGAAGTTATTTTACTTTTAGTTTTTGTTCTGTTTTAGTAGCGTAGGATTCAACCCTTCCATTCGAAAGAAACAACAAAACTACGAGAAAAACGGCATCTTCAAATTCGAAACTTGCTTTGAAAACAAGAAAACAAATCTAACGTGTATTCTAGTCATTTTCTAATTGTTTGCAAGAGGCTGATGAAAAACCATGAAAACATGAGAAAGGACATAACCTCTACATTTGAGACAAAAAAAAAGAAGATAAACGCTGGTGATGGTGTAATGCAAACATAATTCTGCGAGGGAGACGCCACCAATAGAGCCACAACATTTATAACAACGATCGCTTTGAAAAGTCAGCCAACAGCCAGCCCCCAAAATGCACAACCAACATACAAAACAGTATCAAGAGAGAGGTGTAAACGGAACGTGTCAGCATTTACAATTGCAATTTGTGCATGTGGAGCTATTGTAACACTACAAATATTCTTGTAACAGCTCAGTTGATCAGAAATAAAAATTGAATATCATCGACGTCTGCTGCTGAGGGACTTTCTGTTGAAATGAAAGAATTTCTAAACGACCACACGCAAACAAGAAGTCGTTGAAAAAACACGTGATCCGAAACCCTCTAGTCTTGCAGCCTTTTTTATAAGCCTATATATCACAACTAATTTAGATCGACGAAACAGACTTCAATGTTCAGCTTCATTGTACGTCTATTATAATTTAAACAACAATAATTTGCATAGATTTGCAGCTGAATATGAAGTACCGTGGCACGGTAAAGGCTGGGTTATTTTGCGTGATTCAGATCTTATTAGGATCCATTAGCCTCTGCCTAGCAACTCCTATCCCTATCTCGGCGTGGCAACGCGCGGGCTGCGAGGAACCTTAGGGAAGATCGGGTAACCAAACCCGATGGGGACTTTAATCGTAGGCTGACAGGGAAGGGGGGGGGGTTGCTTCTCCAAACCTGAGCATCTTTTATTCAGGAGAAGCGGCCCGCAACAGCGTCTGATCCCCATAAAACAGCACACTGGTCTCGTTCGTGGACAAAGCCGGAAGGGTGCGGTGGACGGGGCATGTTGCAGACAGCCCTGCTAAATGAATGTTCGCACACGTCTGATTGGGAGTGCAATCTAGGGGTATCAAGGCGTTATAATATACTAAACTATAACTAGTCGGCAAATACTGTAGTGTTAGATTATTATTCCAAAGAATTGGGAGCGGTCTCGATTCTTATGGCTTTCTCAGTTTTCTAAAGCATAAACCTCACAAACCAGTTAATTTCCTGCCAGTCTTATTCACTAATCGTTGGCTTACGGTATTTCTCATCATACTCTTCTCGGGACATTAGCTTCTTCTTGATTGCTTCACACTGCTCCGGTTTAGGCATAATAACCGCCACATACCCAACACCTTCCTCGCGCAATAAATTTGCATTCTCCACCAACCGCTTATTCACTTCGACCAACTTTCCTTGGACACAACCCCGCACTTTGTACACACTTCCATCCTCGCAGGTGATCAGGGCCATCGTTGAATCCATCTGCACAATCATCCCGCCGCTCTTTTTCTTCCCACTTACCTGGTTCTCGCTGCGATCTATCCGTCCCACTTCGAACGTAACCGACTGAATCCCTTTGGCGAGCGCCTCATGCTCCGAAGCCAGACCAATCAAACAGATCCGGTTCGAGTGGAACAGCACCTGGAGAGGCTCGTTCTCCTTTCCCGGTTGCACATAGTAGTAACGGGTGAAAAAACGTTCCACCGTTGAGGGATAATCCTCCACGAAGTCTTCAACAATAGAAGGAACCGTCAATCCACAAATTACTTGCGGCTCCTCCGTCAGGTAGTAGCTTTCCAGATCCGTCATCTTCCTACGCCGAACTCCGAGATTTTTCCTCTTTGTCGAACTGCTTCATGCGCTCTTGTACGAGCCTTTGCTTCTCCACAGACCGCTCCCGGTTTAGTCGGCTCCGTTCCTTTCGCTCCTCCCGCAGGCACGCAACGACCTTATGATCGAAATCGTTGCACACTCCAAGGAATTTGGCGTATTTGTTCTACGAAACGGAAATGACGATTGTACGGAAACCCGCGGAAATTCTGACTGTTTTGTACTCACCTCTTCGTGGCACTTCTTCAGCAGGTCAATCAACCGATTGCACTCGGGTGTATGCAGATGTGGCGATAAATCCGAATGCATTACTTGGTTAGTATACTAAGCACAAAGAAGTATAGTTCTATAAGAAGATAGAATTCAATTAATATTCATTTTACTTTTATATTTAAAAAATAATGGTTGCACAACCTCTCGCTGAGCCTCGCATACGATTCTTGCCGATACTTTGCGGCGGGAGAGAAGAAGTAGAAACGTCAAAATTTAAATAAACAACTTGGATTCCGTTCTCTGCTAGAGCTGTTTTTTCACATTAGGGTAGGCTCATCGAAAGTTGCGTCCACGACGTCCTCAGATGTTAACTCTTGGTGACGTCTGTTTCTCAGTGATTACCGCATTTAGTTCACCACTGTACCACAGACAAACAGACGTAACACCTTGAACGATTTTCATGGAAATCCATCACTCAGTTCACACTACTACCACCTGGTGGAAAAGTTGCACGAATCACTGTGTTGTGCAATATCGCCAACAGAAGGCGCTAGTGTGAAACGTCATACGCATAGAAAAACTATGCGCGCGCCTCTGGTTGTGAAAGCCACAACTATGAAAATTTAAAATGTTCGTTGAAAGCGTAGTCGTTGCAAATTTCACAAGTGTGACGTCTGTTTGTCTGTGACTGTACTGAGCACTGAGTCTTCATGAGTGCGTAAACGCAAATACAGTCAGGTCTTTTTTTACGCGGTTTTGATTTACGCGGCCGCGTAAATGAAAACTCCATACAAAAAAAAATTCATCGTCTTATTTTTGCATGATTCGTCGAGAAATGGTGACCCGAATAAAAAATACAGTAGAAAAACCGAACGTTATATTGTAACAGTACTATTTAGAACCATATTTTTACAATAGACACCACTGTAAAAATAAAAATACAAAAACAATAAGATGTAATGTAGGACACCATACCGTGAATTGTAAATAAGATTTTTACAATATATTATACAGGTTGTTAAGTATCGTAACAATATAAAAAAATATTTTTCTCCATATATATTTTTTTGCAAAACCATACATTTTATTGTTAATGAATTGTTCAAAATACTGATACGTAGGTTTAAATATACCGTACATTGTATGGTACATGAATGGTTTCAAACAATAAAATGTACCGTAAATAAATTGTTTTTATTTGTAATTTCACTACTGGTTATACATTTAATCAAATGGTTTTGGAATGGTTCTCTTTTGTTATGTTGAATTGTTTTACATTACATAAACCATATATTGTTATATTATCTTGCCATTTTCCTCCTGTTAATGGCATCTTAGCCTTATTAGATTTATTAGAAAGCGCTTTGAGAATTCTCCAGAGCGTTTTGGATAACCCTTCATATATAGGATCGCCCACGTCTAAGTCTGAGTAGTCTCTGATTGCATTAACAGTTGAAGCTTAGGCTCCCATGCCCCACCAGCCAGATAACCGGGTTTTGCAAACTTAGCATTATTTGTGGCAACACTTTGAGCGGCATGATGGAACTATGCCGAGCGCGCTAAGTGTTATTAGACCACTAATGTAGTTGCATGAAGTGGGTGACGAGGTACATAAGTATCATTACAGCGTGCTTAACCGTTATTGCAATATTGAGGCACCAGTTTGACTAAAGTTTGAAATACATAACAACTCATGAGATAACTGTCAAGTTCGATTCAAATATAAGTTAGGTTAAAAAGCGAACCCGCAGACGAACCTATACTAAAAGTCATTTCAGTGTTCAGTCCAGTCCATATGTTAAAGATGGCTCTACGTCAAAGATAAAGTTTGTCAACCGCATTTGATTCGATTGTGGTCGAAGGCAAGTTCACATGAGAGAAGAGGAGAAAACTCCTCTAAATGCAAATACAGAAAGAATAGTGTTGAACCAGCCTCCTGTCACGCGGCCATGTTTTTGAGGTCAGCATCAAAATCCAGGATCGGTTATTGACTGTGGCTGCATCATGTCAATAACAATTGACAAATTTTATGGAAACTTTATTCCCGTGACGAAGACGAGCTGATACTATTACGGCTTCATTTTTAAATAAATAATTGCGAAATTAAAAATCATGTTTCGCTTAAACTAACGATTTTAAAAGGTAAAAAAAATTGGTTGTGAAAAAAAGTTTCGCCGCTTTTGATTTTTGCTCCTGGAATTATGTTGTTGCGCTACCATGGGGAACCAAGCCGCCGAGCAGCCGCTATTGTGTTCAACGAGGCGGCTGGAAGTGGGAACCAGAGATGTTGGCTCGTTATTTTCCTGTGGGGCAGTATTGCGGTGACAGGAGGCTGTGTTGAACTCATCTACTGATTTAAGGTAATCTGACCTGCATCTTTCCGGGTTGGCCTACATTGCATTCGTATTTCTCTCATCGCACTCTACACACCTAGCCCGCCCTCGAGCCCGCCATATCTCTTGGACCCCTGCTTGGACCTGCAGTTCTTAGGACATCTGGTTTACCACTGATTTAAACATGTTATTGGCATTAACCCTTTGGAGCCGGAGGGGTCATATATGACCCCGGCGATGAAACCGAGCATAACAAACGTGTTCGACAACAGCGAGGTTGCGTCGACAGCGGCGAAAAAAATCGATTCCAAAAGGTTAAATTGATGTTTCAACTTATTCACTTTTTTCTCTTTCCTTTGCATCAAAAAAGTCACAAACATCAACAAAACAAAGCACGGAAACAATCTTAAACTGAATAAATCTGGTGTTCGATTTGAATAGGTCGAATCTGCATAGGAATCACAGCAAACATACGATCTATTCAAATCGAACACCAGAAATAATTAAAAATTCACGGAAAAATAATGTTTTGGAAAAGTGAATGGTTCAAACGTAAGAAAAACAGTATAATATATTGTTACATAAAAATCCAATGTAAATGTATAGTATAGCGAACCATTTCATTACAATACACTTTATTGTAGCTGGTACATTGTATGGCGCAGGAATGGTTTTCACCATACACCCTATGGTTAGTTTTTATCCGGGGAGACTTTTTTTACGCGGTTTTTTGAAATTTGAACTGAGTTTTTGTTTTACGCGGTACGTATCCCCCGTGTAAAACAAAACCTGACTGAAAACTGATGTCTTCGGCGCACTAATTCTTCGATGTATGCTGAATTAGAGACTGTATATATCAGGCCAAACATTTCAATAGGTCCTATCTGCATTTGAGAGGCTCTCTTTGTTCACTTGCAATGTAATGGTACACTTTTCAACTATTGTTGCAGCACAAATCAAAAGACGATTGTTTTGACCATCGTTCGATGCAAGGAGACAATCATAATACAGATAAACAGCTGAGATATTAACGAAAAAGAGGGAAACCAAAGAGAGCCTCTCTTATGCAGATAGGACCTTTAGACATTTTTGGCCTGATATAGAGACATGCAAAGACGACTTCTTTTGATTGTTGTACTTCTTCTTCGCCAGAATTTGTTTTCATAATTTTGCTGGCGTGCTCGATAGGTAGCCGATTTGACAGTTCGATAGGTGGATTTGGTTTCACTCTTTGCGGGACTGTGTTACAAACAGACTGTATGCTGAATAAGTGCTCTGAAGACACCGTGTCGATCAGGGGTGTAAGCTGACTGTCAACTCAACTGGGAACAAATTTCGCCTACCCTCTATCATTTTTTAGATCCAGTATACCGCATTTAGTTCACTACTGGACTGCGAACTGCGACTTTATAAGTGCGAAAACGTAAATAAAAGTGCGCGATTGCATCAAATCAGGTTGATGTCTTCGGCGCACTATTTCTTCAATCTATGGAGAACAAGTGCTCTGAAGACACCGAGTTGATTTGATGCAATCGCGCACTTTTATTAGCGTTTTCGCACTCGTGAAAACTAGTGCGATAGTCCAGTGGTGAACTAAATGCGCTATAAAAAGACGTAACTACCAAACAAAAAAAGTTCAATTTTCGATTACAAAACTAAATTTAATACCGTTTCATCATGGTAAATGCAAGTCAGTATGTGATTTGAACATAAAGATTAATATATTCAGCATATTACATTGAAAAATTTCATTCCGAAAAAATCAGTGTTCTGTTTTCACCATTATGAAATATTAGCCTCTACTCTCGCTTGTTTTTGTTGTTGCTCTGTTTGGCTTAAAATTGAAATCTCCCTGAGCGATTATTTTTCTCAAATGAAAGGATAATTGAACACTATGACTCAAGAAATATCGATAATTACCGAAAACACTGACCATAAGCATCTAAATCGAGAGGAAACACTGATGTTTGTGCTAATGTTGATGTTTATAAAACCATTAAACAAAAGATGTTTACAAATTAGAACCAACAGTAGATGGCGCGCAGGTGGGCATGTTTGGGTGGGCGTAGAGGGTAGAACCTTGGGAAGATTCAAAAATTACGTCCATCGTTTTTCGGGATTTCTAGACCCCCCCTCCCCCCTCTGTCACGCAATTTCCCTATACCCAATACACGTACTGTCACACTTTTCTAGACCCCCCCCCCCCTCCCCCAAATGTTGGACGTAATTTTTGAACGTTCCCCTTCCACTCCTGGTATCGATTGAATGCAATCGCGCACTTTGAAAACTATAGCACAGACAAACAGACGTAACAGCTTGAACGATTTTCATGGAAATCCATCGCCCAGTTCACACTACCATCACCTGGTGGAAAAGTTGCACGAATCACTGTGTTGTGCCATATCGTCAACAGAAGGCGCTGGTGTGAAACGTCAAACGCATAGAAAAACGATGCGCGCGCCTCTGGTCGTGAAATCCACAACTATAAAAATTTAAAATGATCGTTAAAAGCGTGGTCGATGGAAATTTCGTAAGTGTTACGTCTGTTTGTCTGTGACTATAGTGTCCAGTGGTGAACTAAATGCGCTTTCTTTTATTTCGGCAAACTAGGCAGCATTCATTTATTATATACATTTCGACATTAAATTTTCTGGACCTTCTCCCCCTCCGTAAACACTCTTTTGTATGAAAACCTTAAGTTTTTGTATTGGTTGGCCGTAACGCTCGGCCATACTCCCCCCGCAAGTCCCCCCGTTCCCCTAGAGCGTTACGTAATTTGTGGACGGCGCCCTACCGCTACCGCCTTTCGGGTAGCGATAAGTTGAGGTGGGTTTTGCAATTGAAATCCCTTTAAATTATTAAAGAACGTGTCCCGGCGAACAGGGAGCAAAACAAAGAGGCCAAAAAAAGCTTTTTTGACGTCTACTCCGCGTTTATTTAAGCGGCCACACCAACGCGCGTGTGAATCAATCTCGCTGCACGTTTTTCTTGTTTTTATTTCGAATAATCGCGAAATTCCGGTAAAAAACTATTGAAAAAATCAATTTAAAGGATTCCCAGTTCTAAAGAGTACAAAGATGACTAGCAAGAAGTCGAAAGTCCAGTCTCACGAAGAAGATGACGCCGAGCAGATGGAGGCGAAGACCGACAGCGGCGAAGACTCCAGCGACGACGAGAACCCGGACATCTACAAGGGTGATGAGGTTTGTTTTCGAATTTTATGTGAGGGTGGGATTTAATGATGATTATTTTGGAACTAATTGTAGGGAATCACAGTGGACTTTGAGGGACGCAATCCAATCGATTCGGATTTGGATGGTATCAAACAAATGCTGGGACAGCTTTTCGTAAAGGCACACATCGACCTGAATGAGCTTTCCGGGTTGATCATCGGTAAGAAAGGATGCGGGGGAAAGCATGCCGGCGGGTGAAAGGACTTTCACCCCTTGCGAATTTTAAATTTAGGGAAAATGTAAAATTATTGGAAGGGGTGAAAGATGTAGATGAAGGCAGTATGTAACTGAGGGAGATTTTTTTTCTATTGTAGGACAAAATTACGTGGGAAGCGTGCTGAAGCAAGCCTACACCGATGACGACGATGAGGAGGAGGACGAAGATATGGAAGATCCGTGCCAAATCGTGTTCGGAGTAACAACGGCCATCAATCTTGCCAATAAGCAGGATCAACCGTGCGTAAAGCAACTTCAGAAAATGATTTTTGAAAAAGCGGAAAAGTATGCCACCGATTCTGTGCTGAAGTTGTTCCGCGAGGCACTGCAGAGTGGAACGAAAAGTACCGCCCTGCTGTTGAATGAGCGTTTTGTCAACATTCCCGCCGCGGTCTGCGTGCCAATGTTTGAGAATCTGATGGTGGAGATGGATCGGGCGAGGCTGAAGGGAATGCCGTACAAATTCGATTACTTCCTGATGTTTGTCAAGTACTACCAGAAGGCTGCCACCGGGGCCAAGGCAGCGGAAGTTCTGTACTCGAACGACGAGGAAGAGTACTTCATCAAGGACAGCTTGGCAAGCTTCGATTATTCAGTACAAAAGGAAACCACAACGGCGCTGGCCGGTAATTGGCTGGAGGAAGACGAAGAACTGCAGCCGTTCCGGAAGGTTTTGCTGATCGAGGCCAATAAGCTACCAGATATAGTTGGTACGGTAAAGAGTCTGATTGCTGGTGCGGTCAGTAACTAATATTAAAACAGATGGAATAAAGATGCGTGGATTTCCAAACATTCCCAACGTTGTTCCGTACTTTGTTGGACGTGAAAAGTAAATCCTTTCAGAATGGCACTACAACTGGCGGAGGGTTTTTGTCACATTTTCAGGTTGAACTTCTTCAAGACAATTCTTTGGCTCGATTATAATTCACTCGTCGCTAAGCTCATACGCGTCAGCACCAGGAAATATTTTTGGTTTCGCTTTCTTTCTTTTATTAAATAACGTCACGAGAAACGAACCACTTCTTTTTCCGTGGATCCCAGACTCTGTAGTTTCTTCAAATAATATTATGCTCCTCCATTGTCCGTAACATCTATGCCACAGATCTAAAACTGCACTGTTCGCAACATTCGTCTAGGCTTCATGCTTGAACCATTCAATAGGAAGCAATCAGTGAAGTACTAGATTGAAAGTAGTGAGCTGGATTTTTGTATGGTGAGATGATCAGTTCTCCATTTCTGTAATGAAATGGTACAAACAGCATGGGTTATATGATTTCTTGACTAATTTGATGCTATTTGAGCAAAAGTTTGGGTAACTGTGTTGTTGTATTATCTATTTCTTGCAACTTCAACAACACAGTTACCCAAACTTTTGCTCAAACAGCATTAAATTAGGTAAGAATCCATAGGGTAGAAGCTTAAGTTTTGGCCAGCCCGGAGTTTTGGCCATAGTGCGGTATTCAGCCTGTTACTATCTAAATCGGCATAAATTTATTTTTGCTAGTAGATTCTAATATAGTATGATGATAACAGCTGTGAAAACCATACATTTTGATTAAAAACTGGAAGAAAAAAATATGTTTTCTTAAAAAATCAGCTCCCATATATCTATTTTGGCCAGGGTGCTTCTAATTTGGCCACTCCCATAAGAAATACACGTGATTGGCCAAAATAGAAACCAGAGCTGAGAATATGGCCAAAACTGCGGCAATGCTTCTATTTTGGCCAGTGCCACTTTTAATAGAAAAATCAAGTATTAGCTTGATTTCTGCATTTTTATTATCAAGTATAGATATAAACCTTTCATTTGACGCATTGGTTGTTTCCATAGGATTATTAGTTATTTTTATAAAAATGGTTTCTCTTAGACTGGCCAAAACCGGTGCACCCTATAACCCATGCTGTTTGCACCATTTCATTGCAGAAATGGAGAACTGATCATCTCACCATACAAAAATCCAGCTCACTACTTTCAATCTAGTACTTCACTGATTGCTTCCTATTGCTCGAAAGTAATGCTTTTTCATAAAAAGAATATTCGATTCTAATAAAACCAATAAATAACTTCGCAACATTTAATCTCTCTACTGCGTTCCGTAGTTCATGAAAGACGCTCACAAGTGCATCGTCGACGTCGCCGAGATCGCGAGCGACCGGCACTCTGTCATTGTGTGAGTGAGCAGCACAGCAGCATTTACGCCTCTGTTTACGTTTTATCAGTTCGCGAAAATATTTGCACACAGAGTGAGTGGGGGCAGCTGAAGTTTGTCCGCTGGTCGCTGTCGCTGTGCGCAAATTCAGTGGTTCGAAACTGCCGAGTCAGCCCAACAAAAGAGTGTTTATTGTTTTGTGGTTTTTCATTGTGATTGACGGCCGTGTCTGCCGCCCCGTCGCCGAGTTTTGTTGTTTTGCGGTATTGTTTGTTACGCATCGGAAGGTGAGTCCGTAGCAGTGGAATTATTTGCAGGCGAAGCCCACCACTGCCGAAAAAGTGCTGATCCAGGTGAAAAAGTGTCTGCGGCCAGTTCGTCGTCGTCAGCAAGGTAATATTTAGTTGCAAAGTTGTTGAACAGGTATTCAGGGGTGTGGTAACAAATGGAGAGTGTTCGTGGTCAGAGTTTCTTTTGGGTCAGGAGAAAATCAGTCGCATCAAACATCGATGTTTATTCTCAAAGTTTCCTGCTCTGTACATAACCTCACTTGGTAAGAAAGAACCTCTTGACCTCTTATCACAGTGGTAGATGTGTGCGCGCCGAAAATTTGCCGGGCGATGAACTTGGTTGTTTTTATTTTATACTAGCTGTCCCGGCAAACTTTGTCTTGCCGTCTTGTGGTGGTTTGACAACTGTTGAGCCCAGAATAGCACCGCACTCCTCTCTAAAATAAAAGCTCTCATTTTTGAGTAGCGCCCATGCCGCACAGGGACTGTGTTGGAAACACACATTTTTTTAAATTGCTCGCACGCTCACATTTTTGCAAAATATCAATATTTTTCGGTATTTGAAGGTGGTTTATAAACCCAGTGAGGTTGCCATGTCGAAATTATTGCAAAATACATGCTCATATGAGCGTACGAGCAATTTTAAAAAAATGTGTGTTTCGAACACAGTCATGTGCGGCATGGATGTTTACTAAAAATGTGCAGGCCGAACACATTTTTGAGCGAGGCCGTTTTTGCGTGTCTAGATTGGTTTTTTTTTTCGATCATGTTGATTTCCTTCCCAGCTCATGAAAAATCAGTACTTTATCAATTTTCTTACTTTTCTAGTTAATTTTCGTAACTTTTTGTACATATAAACACAGCCACCACGAATACGAACCGAACCGTTCAAGAGCCATGCTGATCGGTTCATCCGTTCTTGAGTTTTGTTGCCTTATATAGATATAAACCCAATTCCGGAGTAATTCGCGAATAGGGCGTAACTAACAAAGCAATAACAATGCGAAAACAACAACCGAATTTTACTGATCAAATTTTAATTCCTATTTAGAAGTAATACATAATAATTCAACTTGAATAAGGTTAATTGATACAGTTCTGACATAGTTTCTTGTTTTTCTAAGAACACTGCACGAATTTGATATTTTTTGCACTAAAAATTGCATTTATTTAATTACGCCTGAATTGATACTTGAGAATGCTAATTTCGCCCAATACTATGCGCCTCGAATCGATATCATTTTCAGAATCGCCTTTTACTATTCGCCTTGTTTATGATTTTGACAGAATTTCGCCATTTGCTTTCGCCGTGTTTACGTTTTGATTTCAGTTTCGCCTTCTACTATCGCCGTGTTTACGTGTTGATTTCAGTTTCGCCTTTCACTTTCGTAAACAAAACACCAAACAAAACAGAGGAGTAGATGGCGTAATTCTTGTTTTTGTTCGTTTGGAATAGAATGGGTTTACGCCTATCACTCAATCAGTGATTTTCAATAGTTAGAAAAGTGATATCAAGGAAACTTTGTGAGCATTTGAAAAACAAATCTAGCTTCTTTTCACTCCTGCAATTACTCAAATTGTGTACATTTTGTTGGTTACGGCTATTTCGCTAATTAATTGGGAGTTTGTTGAGATAAAAATAATAGGAGGGGGGACCGTGAGCGGTCTCCAGGGTGACCAGATGGTTTTCTTCGATATCGGTAGACGTATAGTCCACTGCACGAATTTATGCTGGCCTGCTTACTCTCAAGGGATATTTGACGTTTGAGCGGTGCCGACACCGCTCAAACGTCAAATTTCGTGTGATAGTAAGCAGGCCAGAATATATTCGTGCAGTGGACCATTGAATAAAAATCGGTAGTAAAACTAACTTATCGGTAGGCTTGAAAAATAGCTTGAAATGGAGTTCTCAACAAAAACCAAAACAAAACAGACATATCGAGTTGAAAAAGAATCAACCTGATGAATCTTTGGTAACATAGATAACCATTGACCCTATGGCATAGAACATGAAGCATAAAATTCAAATATGGGAAATATTGAACTAACATGATAGTAAGTACTGAAATAATGCAGCTTATCAACACTGTATTCTACCTTCTTTTTTCTAGAGATCCACGGTGTAGATGATTCCAGATTTCTACTGAAATTCTCCCAGGTATTCTTGCTGGGATTGAGTTACTACAGGAATTTCTCTGAAAATCCCTTTGGGATTTCTTTTAGGATTCCTCCAGATATTCCTCCTGTGATTTCTTCAGGAATTCTTCAACGAGTTCATCTAAATATTTTTCCGGAGATTCTTACATATATTCGTTTAGAGATTTCACTAAGGATTCCTTTAGAAATGTATCTAGAGATTCCTTCAGGGATTGCTCCAAGCATTTTTCCAAGAATGGCTCTAACAATTACTCCTTATATTCCTCCAAGAACTCCGAGATTCCTCCAGGTATTTCTACTGGGATTGCTCTAGGGATTTCTGTATGGATTTTCCTTCTAAGATTTCGACTGAAATTTCTTCTCTAAAATTTCTGCTGTGATTCTTCCTCCCGTGATTGGTTCAAGAATTCTTCCAGGAATTTCTTGAGCGGTTTTATCTAGTGATTCTTCCAAGAATTTCTTATGGGATCTATCTAGCAATATCTGCTTAGATTCTTCAAGTAATTTCTGCTCCTGAGCTGCATCCATGGATTTTTTTTTCCACTGTTCACACATATTGACTGTCACACAAGTTTACAAAATAAAACGAAAGTCGTTAACTTCTATCAACGACCATATTTTTCGATGCATAATTACGTGTTGATTTCGAAATCGAGCTTCAAAAAAAATTTAAGTAGAACGGTTTTTGAGTTTTTACTCAAAGTCGAGTTCTACAGCTTCTAAAAATATGGAATTTACTAAAATTCAAATATTTTGCGTTACAGTCGACCAATTTATCAATCTTTTTGCGTTAATAAAAAGCTAATTATAATATGTTTCGATCATATGAGAGACATTTTTGGTGTCAGTTTATTGGAAGTCGAGATATTGGTGGGTGTATGGGACGATCTCCTTAAATTTTGACGAATTTTTCAAAAAATAATGAAGATTCGTATTTTTTTTTTTCAATTATAAAAAACACAATTGAAAAAATCTTTCTCAACGTACATTTGAAACATAAGATGTTAGCCAGTTACAGTTCAGCTCAATCGGAGCATTGGTTACAGAAATAGAGATGTATGCAGGGAGCAACTTTGCTTAAAATAGAACAAAAATCGATTTCAAATCGACAGCCATGTATGGAAAATCGAAAAAATTTCCGCTTTACTGTAATTTTTTTCTTCACTTTTTTGAACTCAGGGAATGATTCTACACTAAAAATCATCATCAACTTACCAAGTTCAAACATGCTGTAAACTAGTGATTATCACATTAGTTTTGTTAGTTTAATGAAGATTTGATGTGTTTTATTATTATTTAAACATTTATTTATTTATTTTTAACACTTATGTGGCCAGCAGGGTACCCGGGTATCTTTTTCAATTTCAAATCTCGATATTTTAATGGTTATTGAGACTAGGATGTTGAAACTCTGTTAGATCTTATAACTCGTGAATATACATCTATTAATGGGGTTGACTGAATTTTGAAGTGAGGAGGGGCAGGGGGAGGGGCTCCTGCATTTTTTTTATTACGTGGAAAGCCGGCAGGGTACCCGGGTACCCACGAAATTGAAATGATAATATCTCCGTCAATTTTTTATCGATTTTGGAAATTTTTAGCTCATTCAACTCAGAAACTCATCATCTATCGGGAAAATATTTGGTTAGACCGATCTAATTACCGTGATTTCGGAAAATCCGTATTTTTGGGAGCATGTCCTTTAGTATGGGACAAAAATCAAATCCTCGCTCCAGTCGACTTTTTCGATCCCTTTTAGGTCCCATATGAACTGTGCAAAATTTCAGCGCAATCGGAGAAACTATAATTTAGCGCAAGCGGTTCAAAGTTTGCATAGGATTTACTATGGGAAAAGTTAAAGTTTCATAGAAAAAATTCCAGAAGTTGCCCCTTGTCACTTTAATTCAAATCGATCAACATTTCTTGTAGAAAAATCATTTATAAAACTTTTCTTCGAAGAACGCAAAACAATTGGATGCTTGTGGAAAAAGTTATTGATTTATTACTGATTAGTGATCCAACGAACGGATTTTTGTTTTGTTGTATCAGCAGCACTGCAGCTGCTGCCTTGGCTGCTGCTATTTCTGGGGGTGGTGATGCCTCCCGCCACCCCATGCAACAACGGCAGCAGCAGTGCTGCTGATAGAACAAAATAAAAAGCCGTTTGTTGAATCACTAATCAGTAATAAATCAATAACTTTTTCCACAAGCATCCAATCGTTTTGCGGTCTTCGAAGGAAAGTTTCATAAATGATTTTTCTATAGGAATCGTTAATCAATTTCAATTAAGGAGACAAAGGGCGACCTCTGGGATTTTATGTTTGAAAGTGTAACTTTTCCCATAGTAAATCCTATGCAAACTTTGAACCGCTTGCGCTAAATTATAGTTTCATCGATTGCGCTGAAATTTTGCACTCATATGGGACCTAAAAGGGATCGAAAAAGTCGACTGAAGCGAGGATTTATTTTTTCCATGCAAGCGTGTCCCATACTAATGTCCTTATACCATATTGAAACCCACATTGTTAAGGCTAGGATACCTTAAAGTGTTTATGGTCAACCATGGCCCCACGGGAAGCGTGTTCCGAAATCACAGTTTCAAAATCAACACGTTTTATGATTCCAGGCCGGTCAGATACAATATGCCAAACCTATTTTACGATGCTTGGTACCGAAATTGCTACTAACCTACCGAAAATCCCGTATATTGTATTGTATAAAAACATGGATCCGGAAACCCGGATTTTCCAGTACCTATGGTGATCGGACCGGTCCAACCAAATACGATCTCGATAGATTATGAGTTTTTGAGTTGAATGAGGCAAAAACTTTTAAAATCGGTGGAAAAATCGCTGAGATATGATTATTTCCATTTCGTGGGTACCCGGGTACCCTGCCGGCCTTCTACGGGTGTTTTTTTTTTTGCTGGCCACACTACGGTTAATAATAACTTTAAAACTTGCCCAGAGTATCGATTTAAAATTTATTGGAAGAACTCATGAATTATTTTTTGATAAATACCTCAAGAAAATAATGATGCCTTTCGAGTTCCTCAAACGATTCCGTTGTACTCCAAGAAATAACTAAGTAATGCCATTGACAATTAGATAAGCTTCACTTAAGCTAATTTTAGGCTGGTTCATGACGTCAGGTTGAATGCTGTCAGAAGTTTAAAATTGCCTGCTGTTACTATCAGAAAATTTCATCTTTATCTTCAGAAAGTTCTCCTTATTTCAAGCATCAACAAATGTCGTTGCACAGTTTGTCAGTAAATTTATCAAAATTCGAGGAAAAAAATCAATTTATTTTATTTTAATATGCAATGCCTTCTGCCAAGTTGCTAAGTTCTGGTGTTTAAATGAACATTCCATGAATATTTTTTTACAAAGTGAGAACTATCAGAATTTTAATAAGCATTCTGTAAAAAAAGTGCCACACATTGCTTCCACAATTTGTCTAAACACAGAAGCAAAAGTTTTTTTTTCATAATAAATAAACAAACACTTTTGAATTAATTAGAAATATTTACCAGAAATACCATCAGAAATTCCTTTAGCACTTATTTAAGATGCCATGGTCTCCTCCAGGGGAAGAGTGTTCTTTAGGGCTTGCAATTTTAGTCCCTAAACATTTGGGTGACATCCCAGGAGGAACACCTGGAGGTATCCCTGGAATTCCTGGAGGAATACAAGTAAAAACAATCCTGGAATCTAGGAAAATGCTTGGAGCAATCCCAAAGATTACAGGACAAAACTCTAGATACATTTTTTTAAAAGACACAGACACGTTTAATGCTTCCAGTGAGCTATTTGCTCTTTGAAGGAAGCACGACACTAGACAACGGACTAGCATGCAACGCCCAGTGGTACAGCCGAAAACTTTTCCCGACAGCTGCGGCGGGAATCGAACCCGCGCTCCTTAGCACGATGCGACTAAAGGCTTGGTGACCTTAGCCGCACGACCACGAAGCCACACAAGGAGGAATCTCTGTTGAAATCTCATAACGAATCTCTGAAGTAATATCTACAGTGACCCCACACCGATGAATCACCTTAATTTTGTACACTATTTATGAATCAACATGTTGATCAAATGAGTGATCCATAAACTGTGGTCATTTTTGCCGATTCATAAATTGTGGGGTCACTGTACAAGAATCTGCAAGAAACTAAGATGAACTCCCGAAAAAAATCCTGAAGGAATCATAGGATAAATTTCTGGAGGAATACTAACAGGAATCCCAGCACGGTTTCTTAGAAGAATTTCTGTAGTAAAAACAACAGTAAATTATTGGGAATTTCCATTACGAATTTAAACAGATATCTTCACTTCACAGATATTCCTGACAAAAATTGGCAAGCTCTTCTTATTTAAAAATTATTGGATCTGATTTCAAAAATGCATGCCAACTATGATTCCAAACTTAAAAAAATTATTTTAAGATATTTTAACATTGTTGATTATCAGGATGGAATTACCGATTTTTTCGGTAGGAAATTTGAAAAATCGGTAGTTTTATGTCTGTGAATCGGTAGGCGTGTCGAAAATCGGTAGGACTACCGAGAAATCGGTAGGTCTGGCCACCCTGGTCTTAGCCGTCCGAAGAGAACGCAAAGAAAAAAAATAATAGGGCATAGTGGCGAAAAATTAAGGCATTGTCCATTTAGAATCCGGACGGAGAACATTACTTGTATCTTAGAGATTAAAAACCCAAATTAATCCACCTAGTGGTGATAATGCCTTTCTCGTCGTATATGTTCTCACAATCTTTCCGTCGACGTAAGTCAAAGTGTTCCTGAATCCTGATATTTTTTTTAGAAAAGCAATTATTTTATCAAAGCCATCATTGAATTGACTTAAAACTTATTAATGGCACATAGTCCGACGTTATGTTCAACGTATTAGCAGAGCTGAATAATATCAGATTTCTCAGTTGACTACCTGAGCACCTTCACTAACACTCTAGGCTGATCAATATCAAGACGATACTAACAAGTTAAGATATAACTTTTAACACAATCACAGATCACTTTGTGGTCTTCGACAAAGTTTTTTCGGCACATTTTAGGATATATATTTTATTGACCGTTGAAAACAAGAACGAAGTGAGTATAATGAGACGTCTGTTTGTATGTGGATATAATTTTTCAGGATTTTGCTCTCTTACACATATTTATCGCTTGCCTTGCATTGATTTTATTTACTTTCGTAGTTCCGGCGAAGCACCAAACGCTGGTTGTGCAACCCTACCGGTAGTCTCTAATGTGGTATGAGCCTATTTGCTAGTTAACCGTTCCTCAGGTTATTAAAAAAAGCCGTGATGTGATGTGTCGCATGGTACATTTGATTACTTTCGATGCGGTACCGGAATAGGTTCCGGAGCACCACCGGGTCTCCCAAATATAGTCTGAGACTATTTCATTGCTAACGTTCATTGATCACTTCCAGTGGGACCCTGGAACTGGTTTCGGGACACTACCGGTTGTCTAAAATATAGTCTGAGGTTATGTTCTTACAAATCTATCATCGTGTTATCAAAAAAAGGTATCTAGTTGGCCTAGTGGTTAAGGCTATGGATCGCCAATCCGGAAACGGTGGGGTCGATTCCTGTTCCGGTCTGGAAAATTTTCTCGATTCTTTGGGCATAGTGTATACAATATACAAATTCCTGCAATGCCAGGCAAAGAAAACCCTTCAATTAATAACTGTGGAAGTGCTCTAAAGAACACTAAGTTGAAGAGAGGCAGGCCAAGTTAGAATGCGAACGTCAAGCCATAAAGAAGAAGAAGTTATCAAAAATCTGCTATTTGATGTACTGTCAAACCCCGCGTATTCGTCACTCTTTAGTACGACACCTTTTAATTCGCACCCCGGTCAATTAAAAAATGATCAAATGTCACAGTGTAATACACTGTAAATACGAATGATCCGATATTGTGATGTTACTCACATCCGCAGCGGCTCCTCGTGCAGCTGCTACTTCTGGAAGTTCAAATTTGGTGCTTCCCGACACCTGATTCGTTTGGTGATCAACCGCAGTGAACTTCGGCCAACAATCGTAAAATGAACTAGCTATTAATTTGTCACCACAATATCTGTAAGATTTGTGTTCAAAAACAAATCCTAATCTAAACACAACTAACATAGAGTTAGTTTATCGAATTAAAAGTTTCTCCAGGTAATTTGATAGCAATCATTGCGAATTAGCGTGGTTTTATGGCACCATGGGTTTGGTTCAATTTCACAGTTTACCACTTCCGGTTCACATTTTACCAGTTACCGATTGTCCCTGATGTGGTCTTAGACTAGTTTCATGCAAATTGTTAATAAGCTTTCCTGAAAAGTCGCAAATTGATGTAATGCATGCATAGATGTGGTTCATTTGTGCATTTCGCCAGTTACGGCGAGGCACTCGAAACTGGTTCCGGATTACTACCGGTAAATGTGGCCTGAGACTATTTTCTTGCTGACCGTTCTTCGCGTTATCGACGAAGCCGTTATTTAATGTGCTGCGTGTATACGTTTGGTTCCGTCCTACATTTGACCACTTCCGTCGGGGCACTTTGAACCGGTTTCGGCACACTATTGGTTTTCCAAAGTATGATCTATAATTTTTTTCTTGTTAATCGTTCATAAGGTTACCTAAAAAGTCATTTAATGTGTCGAATTTATGGTTTTGGTTCTCCTTTACATTTGACCACTTCCGATGGGGCAACCGTAATCGGTTGCGGAACACTACCGCTTGTCCCCAATATGACCGGAAACTTTTTTTTTGCCAATCCAATATACCTTAAAATCCACGATTTGATGTGTCGCATGCATGGGTTTTGGTTCACTTTTATATTTGGCCATTTTCGGCGGGACACCCGGAACCGGTTCCGGATCACTACCGATTGAGATATGTTCTGAGAAAATTTTCCTGCTTACTGTTCATCAGGATATCAAAATCCACTTTTTGATATGTCGCATGCATGGGTTTGGTTAACTTTTATAACTGGCCACCTCCTCGGGACATCCGGAAGCGGTTCCAGAGCACTACCGGTTCTGATATGGAAAATTACCCTGTTTTTATTTCCCTATATGTTTTTTTTAATTTCTTTGTACCGTGACCGCGCCTAATTCCAATCAGCTCCTTATTCCGTTCACTTGAATCAAAACGACGAGTATTAGCCGAAATTGTCGCAAATCTTTTGCAAATTGTTTTTAAAATTTTCAATAATTATGTACACGCTAGACTATAATTAAAATTTTCATGATTGTTTACGTATTATTGTGAAAATACATTAAATGTTATTTATCATCCAATTGGCAGCCATACTACTTTTTTTTCTTTTCGGTACCTGGGAATTGCATCAATTCATATATTAATTGTATTTTCATTGAAATACTAACAAAATCAATCAAACAAGTATCAAAGCAAAACAGTAAAGGACATATTTTTATAAATTCAACTTCAAAAAAATTTTTCGTCGACGACTCATGATGCTGGAAATGAAAAAAGCACATGACCGGAATTAGGATACTAGAGGTTGTACTTGTTCCTAATTCCAATCAACATATGGATGCGTAGGAATTCTGAAAAAAAATGCAGTACAATCGGAACAACCAACTCCAGCAGCATCAGTCAAGGCACTATGACGATAGATGACCGGTACATATCATTCATTGCTAATTCCAGCAGCAAGCATAAATTGTTTAAATATTTATTCGCATATGTTCAAAGATTGATTCGTCATAGATGACGTCATACCCGACATGAACCTATCATTGACCTGTTTTTATTTTGGCCTGCAAACCCAATATAGACGCAACAGTTTTGCGATGTTGGCCCAATAGTGGTCCAACATTTGGTAAAAATTGACCCGACTTTGACGCGACATTCGATTTTTTTTCAGTCTGGCGGAATTTTGCAATGTTTTGCGTGTTTCGTGCTGTGCTAATCATTTGAGTGACAATTTATTCAAATGAAAAGGAATTGATTTTCAATTAGTGTGTGCTTTGATTGAAATCATGTAGTAAGAAGCAAAAATGACGGAAAAGATTTTTTGAATGAATGAGATCATTGAAAATTGATAAAACTCTAAGAATCCAGAAAAATTCTAAAATGTGCAACAACAGTGAAAAAATCTAATATTATTACTTCAAATTATTATAAAACTAACACATTTTAATGCGGAAATAAATGTATTTTACACAAAAAAAATATAACTATCACTATAACAAACAATAACAATATGATTATTTGGTCAACATGATAATTACTTTGAGTGACCGGAATTAGGAACACAAGTGAACGGAGTTAGGAGCATACTGATTGGAATTACGAACAACAACTTGTTAAAATTGGCGGCCATTTTCAAAATAAGTGGAGTACTTGCAACCTTGATTATATTTTTCTAGCAATGTAGAGACATAATGAAACAGCGTTGCACAATTACAGCCATTAAATGCAGAAGATGTGTTTTCTACAGCTGTTAGACTTAGTGCATCGCCTTAAGTGAACGGAATTAGGTACGGTCACGGTATTTGTGAATTTTAACTTAATGCTAATTCTTCACACATATCCCTATATGATTGTACACTATGATTCATGGTCATAAACTGCAAAACCTCAATATTGCTAAAAATGCACATGTGACAATTATGCTTCCACCGGCAGTGCACTGCCAGGGCTTAGTAGAATTTACTCTTTCCTTTCCTTCCTTTGTTGTTGTTATTTTTGACCAATTTTAGCTGTTTATATTTATCTCTAGTACAATAATTTGCTAGTAATACTTCATAATATTGAATAATATAAACTCAAACATTTTTCTATTGTAAAACTATTACTTGTAATCGATTTCTGTGGTTTATCTTCTTCGTTCGCATTGGAACTTAGCCTGGCTCTCTTGAACTTAGTGTTTTTAAAGCACTTCCACCGTTATTAATTGAAGGGCTTCCTTTGCCTGGCATTGCATGAATTTGTACAGTGTGTGGCAAGTGCAATGATGCACTATGCCCAGAGAATCGAGAAAATTTTCCCGACCGGAACGGGAATCGAACCCACCGTCTCCGGATTGGCGTTACACTAGGTTTGCTGGAGTTCTGTAGTTGATATTTGAACTATTCTTGATAAAATTTCAATCATACAAACAATTGATTAAGCTGATTAAAACAACACACAGTGGGAACCGGAATTCGGGGAAAAGTAGCACAACCCTGCAAAACTGCCTAAGGGTTCCGAGTGAACTATCCAGTTAATTCGAATCTCGCCGGGGACTGCGACAAGGTGACGGACTCTCATGCCTACTCTTCAACATTGCTCTGGAAGGTGTGATTCGTCTACCTCGGATCCTTACTGACGGCTGACAACAACGTAAGTCGTAAAATTCGAAGCCGCATCATCAGCTAAAGTCGGGCTCCAGAAGAAGATACGGTCTAAATAGTTTCATCATGCACCAAATGCACCATGTACAAAACGCTAATAAGGCCAGTGGTCCTCTACAGACACGAGACATGGACAATGCTCGAAGACGATCTGCAATCACTCGGAGGTTTCGAGCGACGCGTGCTAAGGACGATCTTCGGCGGTGTGCAGGAGAACCGTGTGTGGCGGAGAAGGATGAACTACGAGCTCGCTGCACTTTACGGCGAACCCAGCATCCAAAAGGTAGCCAAAGCCGGAAGGATACGGTGGGCAGGGCATGTTGCAAGAATGCCGAACAACCCTGCGAAGTTGGTGTTCGGGACAGATCCAGTTGGCACAAGAAGGCGTGGAGCGCAGAGAGTACGATGAGTGAATCAGATGAAGCGTGACTTGGCGAGCATCGGGTGTGATCGAGGATGGAGAATGGCAGCCACAAACCGTGTATTATGGAGAATTATTGTTGATTCAGTTTTATCTTGAATTTGATGTAATAGTAAATAAACGAAAAAATGAATGAGAAGCGAACGTAGGGAAAAGGTGTGGTGTAGAATATCAGCGCAGGGTTGCTACCGCCGTAATCACTTAAAAAATACACCGCATTTAGTTCACCACTGGACTGCGCACTCAGTCTTCATATGTGCGAAAACGTAAATAAAAGTGCGCGATTACATCAAATCAAGTTGATGTCTTCGGTGCACTATTTCTTCAATCTAATGCAGAATAAGCGCTCTGAAGACACCGTGTTGATTTGATGTAATTACACACTTTTATTTTCGTTTACTTGTAAAAACTAGTGCGATAGTCCAGTGGTGAACTAAATGCGCTGTAAAATTGTACTTTTCGGAAGAAATCACATATTCAGTAGTAATCCTACATTATAGAGATCTGCGGAGGCGGCCATTGTGAGCCAACCGTGCAGAGAGAACTGTCAAAGTGTGAGCCAAATGAACATGCTTATCGTTCGTAGGAAGGCGTCGTTTGAACGGTATTGCAATCGGAACTAAATAAATTAAAATTATTTATTTTTAATATCGAGATATTGGCGGCATATGTATGTTTAGTAAAAAGATAAAAAAAATATTAATTCTGCTTTCAACGACACTTTTGTTGCTGAACTTGTCGAAAAAAATTCCATTGCTGCTTCTTGCTTCACTTCTGCCGATATGATTAGCGTAACACTTTTGCAATGAATTTCAGATTTCTTCGATTGCTCCGCTACTTCTACAAAATTTTGAAGAAAAACAAATACCATAATTAGAAAATGTAAACAAAACAACTTGAACCACAACGAAGTCACGCACAAAGTTTGAACATCTAGCTTTGTAGCAAGTGTTGGCAGCTGTTGTAAACAAAACAAACAGCGTTGCCGAATCGACGTATGTAACTTCCGCTCATCTCTATGTATAGGATTTCTAATATTCAGTAGAGGAATTGCATACTTTCAGGCGCATACTAATTTTTATTTACGGAAGTTTCACTTTCGAACGTATTTCATTCGTTCTAATCCATATCCATTCAATTTGATCTTACTAGCGTTAACGAGAATGTCAATGATTTACCACAGACAACAGACGAAACGCTTCGAACAATTTCCGTGAAAATCCGTGGTCCAGTTCACACTAGCACCACCTGGTGGGCATGTTGCACGAAATATTGCTCTGTGCACAGAATAGACAGAAGGCGCTAGTGTGAAGCGTCAAATGTAGAAATCCTATACATAGAGATGAGCGGAAGTTACATACGTCGATTCGGCAACGCTGTTTGTTTTGTTTACAACAGCTGCCAACACTTGCTACAAAGCTAGATGTTCAAACTTTGTGCGTGACTTCGTTGTGGTTCAAGTTGTTTTGTCTACATTTTCTAATTATGGTATTTTTTTTTCTTCAAAATTTTGTAGAAATAGCGGAGCAATCGAAGAAATCTGAAATTCATTGCAAAAGTGTTACGCTAATCATATCGGCAGAAGTGAAGCAAGAAGCAGCAATGGAGTTTTTTTCGACAAGTTCAGCATCAAAAGTGTCGTTGAAAGCAGAATTAATATTTTTTTTATCTTTTTACTAAACATACATATGCCGCCAATATCTCGATATTAAAAATAAATAATTTTAATTTATTTAGTTCCGATTGCAATACCGTTCAAACGACGCCTTCCTACGAACGATAAGCATGTTCATTTGGCTCACACTTTGACAGTTCTCTCTGCACGGTTGGCTCACAATGGCCGCCTCCGCAGATCTCTATAATGTAGGATTCTAGGGGCAAGACACTGTGCAAACGAGAGTAACTCTGAGAAATTCTGAGTAACTCTTTTCACCAATGATCGACGAAATTTGTCGAAAAACACCCCTAAAACTGCAAGAAAAGCCAGATATCGGGCAATATTGTTTTGATTTTGCGATAAATCAGGCAACACCCAAGCAAAAACGGGAGCAATCCGGAGAAATTCTGAGCAACTGTGAAGGAAAATGCACTCTCCAGCACAGTGTCTTGCCCCAAGGTAGGATTACTAGTCAAATGCATAGAAAAAAAATGCCTTCCCTTTTAGTTGTGAAGGTCAAAACTATGAAGATTTAAACAGATCGATAAAAGCGAGGTTGTTGGAGATTTTGCCAGTGATACGACTGTTTGTTTGTAAATTTACTTTTTAAAGTGGATTAGATTGTAAACAAGAATGACGATTCGCTTGTACTAGTTACCCATTTGTTGACGAATAGCGCCCGGGCGTTTGTGTTCTGGCGATTGACTGTTTCGTCACAGACAAACAGATGTAACAACTAGAACGATTTTCTCGAATTTTCATCGCTCAGTTTACACTACCACCATCTGGTGATGATGTTGCAGGAGAACGGTTTCTTTTTGCAACAACGGCCTATAGAGATAAGTGACACTTCAACACACGAACACTAGCGCGAATTTTTCCTCACACAAAAATGCACTCTAATTCAAAGGCTATTCAAATTGCATATGAAAATATTACCCAATCAAATTGGGTAAAACGGCTAAATAATTATAAAACTAACGTCCGGGGTAAGAGTGCAAATGTTTTCCTCGCAGTTGCACAACTACATCTACAAAAAAGGCACGCATACATTTGAACGTGATTACCACTATAGGTATACAGAACGTGAACGTCAAATGACAAGGAAAGCTATGTGCGCGCCTCTGGACGTGAGACTATCAACTAAATGCATTCAATACAACCATTACACTAGTTTACAAAAAAAAAACGAACTTCTATCAACGACCAAAAATTTTGATGCATAATTATGTTCTGATATCAAGATCGTGCTTCAAAAAAAATTTAAGTGGTAGTAATTTTATAATTATTGCACGGCTAATAATTTGCCAATTGTTGCACACTCCATAAGAATAACATGGAGTGTGCAACAATAGGCGAGTTTTTAGCCGTGCAACAATTGGAAAATTACCCTACAGTTTTTGGGTTTTTCCTGAAAATCAAGCTCTACAGTTTTTAAAAACATGGAACTCAATAAAATTCAAATATTTGGCGTTTCAGTCGACGAATTTTAATTTTTTTTTTGCATAAATAGAAAGCTGAATATAATATGTTCCGATCATCTGAACATACATTTTGCATCAAATTAGTGGGATTCTCGGTGATTATAAATATAGGTCAATCACTTTAAATTTGAGCAAAATCCCCTGAAAATAGGGTAAAAGCTCCCTTAGTGGAGGTAGTGGCAATTTAGCTCTATTTCGAAAAAAAGCTTGCAAATAGCATTTATAATAGATGCATCATACATAATTGATAACATTAATTCAGTTTTGTGTTCAGGATTTGCCGAAAAGCCTATTTATACAATTATTTTCCTTAATTTTTTTTGCTCCCTTGCACCTATAGTGGTGGTAGTGTTCCTATAGGAACGCGCCACTATAGGAACCAATGTTAAATTTTACCCCCATAATAGGAACCGTGTACCTATAGTTGGTGCAGTTAGCAAAAACTGAAATAAACAACGGTTTTTACATTTTTTATAGCAAATTCAAGTAGAAAACTACCGATTAACGCTTTTAGACTTTTTATTTTGTGGTACAGGCATACCTCGATAGTACGTACACCATCGCTTCGTTAAGTGTACGTACTATCGAAACGTACGTACTATCGAGGCACAAATTTTTATCGCAAATATTATTTTTAAATCAAGCAATATTATGTCTAGAATGCCAGGGTTGCTGAAAAATAACATAAGGCCCTAGGGTTCATTTTTAAATTACGTAATTTTACTTCTTTAGGCTCCATCCTTTGTTGAAAAAAAACTCTTATTACCCTGGTGATGCTTTGTAGAGGTATCTTGTCTTTGGGAAATAACATTGGTTTTATTAGAGTTATATTTTAGTAGAATCCAATCTAGATCAGTTATATTTTAGTACAATATAATCTAGATCAGTTGTATCTTCTTTATGATTTTCGTGATATTTTAAATACAACTTCTGAGCATTGTCATATTCTAAAAAAATTCAAAATGTATGAATTATGAACGCATTTGGGAAACTCTTGGTTTTTTAGTTTATTTTCATATGATCTGAGGAGCTGGGATGTGGAATTTGCTTTCATCACTTTTAAGGTGAAGGTGACGATGCCACACCTCAAATTATTAAGAGCCCACATCTGAAGAACCGGATGTCGGCTAGCGCCGAAAGCTTGTTCGATTGGTTACCCGCTGGTGGTGACGAATCGATCAACCTTCAGTGCATCCAGTTCATCTTATTTGCGATCTTCAAAATTTGAGGTGTGGCTTTCTTCAAATCTTCACGTTGAACTAACTTTTTTTCCTTTCCCGCTGTTGGGTATGTACAATGGAGTTTATAAACTCCAAAACCTTCACTAGTTCTGCACACTAGATCGCACTGGGTTGCAAGCAACAACTATTTAGAAATCTTTGCTTGCACGTGTATAAAGTACCATAACTTGTTACAAATTATTTGTTATGTTAGACATTATTCGTAACCAAATTGAAAAATCACTGCGACGCGCAACACTGCACATAATCATTGAAATACAGTTGCTTTCGAGGCAACCCTAAGCACCACGATACCACACGACAGCTCTCACGCTCTCGCGCTCTGAAATCATTCTCCACGGCGAGGGCATACACGAGCTGGTACGCTACCGATCATTCGCTTTCTGCTGGCTTCACTAGTGGACGTTAAGACGTGCTCAACCAGGAATAGTGGGTATACACCGCGTGGAAAGGTCGAATATTACCACAGACCAAATCGATAGGTGTGCCGAACAACGATTTTGTTCAACCAAGTCATCGAGGCGCGATCGCATGGAAACCTGTGTAAGACCAACCACTATTCCAGAAGGTAACATGGCGTCAAGCTGCTTTGGAATTCAGATTATAATAGATTTCCACCCATATGTAGATCCCATTCACACGCACATGGCGTCCCACTAATCGCTTCCTGGGCTCGTCACAAACCAACGAAATCGCTCGTCGTTCACTGAAGGTAATGGACAAATTTTCTTCGCCTAAATCGTCATTAACCCGAAGTTCTAATTCAGCCAGCAAGAGCGGACACCATTCCAGCTGGGACAGCAAAGCGATCCGGCAAACGGTTCAAGGAAGGAAGAAACCGAAAAGGCTCTCCTCGGAGGTAAATTCCAGCAGAAATTCCAATTGGAATGTACTTCTAATTCCCGCTTTGTCAAACAGGGCCTTTTGTTCAGAGCCGTCAAGCCTGATCACTCCACCACAGCACCGTAGCTTCAGCCGCGAACAGCAGAGAGAGTGAGAGCAAAGGAGGCACGCCAACACGACCTGCATCGCCAGCAGCACGGCAGTGCTCGAGACACACGCACACCAGCGATCCCGCACTTGCATCCAAGCCGCGAGCCGGCGTTCGCTCGAGCTGCAAGGCGGCAGCCGAGAAGGAAGAGGGAGTTTTTTATCGTAGCATCACACCGAGTCAACAGTCAACCGTACTCGAGCCGCGAGCCGGCGTTCACTCGAGCTGCAAGGCGGCAGCCGAGCCGAGGAGGGAGAATGTGAATGAAGTGACCGGGGTTGAAGAAGTGTGCGGTAGTGTGTGTGAAACGAACTAGTGTGTACCTGTGGATCAACAAGCGCTGGTAGTGTTGGTAGCTGCACTTCACAACACCAATTGAGTCTAGTTGCAGTTAGTGGTAGTGTGCATGCGCAGTAGATCGAGCTCGAATAGTGAGCGCTCAAAGCGAGCGCGTTCTGAACAGCAGTAAAGAAGAAGAACGAAGATATCATCGCATCGATGCGGGGCCCCGGCAGCGCAACGTCAACAACAACATCTTCGTAGCTACAGCGTCGACCAGTGTTGGCAGTTCGACGGGTAGAAGACAGGTGTAGTACTTGCTGCGTAAGGTAGGACGTTTGATGAAGACCTTTTGATCGAAAATAGATTGTAAACATGATTTCGAATATGCTTATGCTTCTTGATTTCTTTTCGGACGGCCACCTATTGGCTGAGCGAAAATTCTAAAACCGATAGAGCGCCATAGCCGGGCAGGGACAGTAAAATGCTACGAATTTTCAATCACCCAATTGTGTGAGACCACCAAAATGCATTGAATTTAGCGAGTAGAGCATTGGAGGGAGAATTAACAGATTGTTAAGCCCCTTAAATTATAGAATCAGTAATAAACTGCATATCAGATGTCCCGAGGTTTCATGTCCCGTGTTACAACAGATATCACTCTGAATCTGGCCTATATTTTTCAAGTGACACCTGCTCAGATAGTGTCCAGTTACTAGGGCAGTGTATGTACATAGAGCTCTATTATAATAAATTTCAATTGGCTTTTTTCGGTGACATGAATCCACCGTGTTCATTCATTACTTCCCTTACTCCCTCTTACTTCGAGTAGTATTCATATCACCGAAAAAAGCCAATTAAAATAAATTATGATAAAGTCTTGCGGTGATTAAACCAGGTAAATATAGAGCTTTATTATTGAGCTATAAGGCATGGTTTCCCAAACTGTAGGTAGCGACCCCCCAAGGGGTCGTCGGTCTTCATCCATGGGGTCGCGAGGAACAGTCCAATATTTTACTGTCATAGACAACAAATGATGGAATTTCTATGGTGGATCGCGAAAAGTACGTCTGCTGGCAAAAGGGGGTCGCGCACCTGAATGTTTGGGAACTTAAGCTCTAAGGGCTTTTTGTTGATGTTATTAATCGTTTAGACTAATTGCAATTTTGACATCAGTATAGCAAACTATAAATTTTATCCGACGTTTCGACAACAGATTCGGTGCCATCTTTAAGGAAAACACGTGGTTTTTCTTTGACTTAAGAGATGCTTGTTCTTTTACGATCAGTGTTAGTTTTTGGTCAGTTCATATCATATGAGTGGTCGACTCTATAACAACGTTTGCCTTACTAACATTCCTTCCCATTCTCGATGACCGTAAGGATGTGGCCGGTGCCTTTATTGACCTTGCTAAAGTTGAGAGTTCTCGAACTGTGTACATTGAGAATGGTAAGCTAGTCCCAAGCCCTATTCATTGTTTTTTTGTGCAAGTTCGATTGCTCCGGTTAATCACGGAGTAGAAACTACGAATTGTGCGGTCATCTATGCTCATGCTCAGTTCATAAAATATGTGTGGTCAATATTTTAAAATATAAATTTATAATTTAACCACTTTTAATTTTGCTTTTGCTCACTCTGCCTTCGGGATAGAATTTAAAAGCTTAACAGATATCTCTGTGATTAAAGAACACAATTTGTGGTATGCCGTTTATGCTACGAAATATTAAGCGTCGTCATTAGCGCAACAAATTGTGTTTTGAGTCAAAACTTTTCGCCCAAAAAATAAAGAATGGCCAAAAAATATTTTATTTAAGATTTTCTATTTTTGGCCGCTTGCTTACAGATAAAATGCTGTTTAAAATGGCATTTTCTGCTTACATTGGCATTGCAGAGTGCTACCAAATTACACAAGTAGTTAATAGTGTAGGGAACCACTTTTATAGCATCTAAAATTCAAAATCAATGGTTTGGATAAGCAACTTTTTGCGTTTAGTTCATGTTCTAGAGAGCATTCTGAGCTGAGAAACTTCGTTTTTATTACCACACAAAAACGAGCCATTAGCCCTATTTTGTTTCGGAAGACCGATTTATTGATAAAAGAGCACTCAATTGATAACTGTAAAAGTGCTTTTAAAACTGAAAAGCAGGCTATCCCAGTTGGCTCGCTTCAACTTAGTGTTCTTTGAGCATTTCCACAGTTATTAATTGAAGGACCTTCTTTACATGCCATTGCATTAATTTGTATATTGTGAGGCAAGTACAATGACAAAAATTTTCCCGGAACGGGCATTGAACCCGCCGTGTCCGGATTGGCGATCCATAGCCTTAACCACTAGGCTAACTGGAGACCCCAAGGAGATGTTATGATAACTAATAAATATTACTATTCACTGGCGGTTCTATGTGAAAACTGTCTGTGTTAAGAGAATAGTAAAGTAATGTAATATTTTCATGTACGTGTGATATTCGAACACGCCTTCAATTTAACTATAATAATTGTACTAAACAGTGTCATATTAGTCCGTGTAACACATATTCATAGCATAGAAGTTTCTACTATGCGTCTACTAATAATCCGAACTCTTTTTTGAGGATAAAAATTTTAATAATTTTTGATGTACGTACTATCGAGGCAAAAGTGTACGTACTATCGAGGGTACGTATTATCGAGGGTACGTACTACCAAGGGTACGTACTATCGAGGTACGCCTGTATTATCAATTTTGTTCAATGATGCACATATAATAGGTTGACAAACAGTCAAAATTTGAGAATTTTTGATGCACTCTATAAAAAGTTACAGCATGTTGAATTTTTTTGTGAGAGAAAAAAAAAGTTGCCTATCCCAAACATTTTGGCCACCCCCTGTATGTGTAGAAGATGCCATTAAAATTTCATAAAAATCGGCGAAGTATTAGCGAAGATATCTCAGATTCAAATTTTTTTTTCAATTTTGTGCGAACGAAGATTAAAAAAATAATTCCTTATTTTACTCTTTTAGCTCTAGAGCCAGAAATACTCAACCGTTTTCGATGAAATTTTTTCTGTAGGTAAAGTATGTACATGGAAACATTTTGAGGTAATTTCATACAATTTGATCTGACCTATAAAAAGTTGTAGTCGTTTATGTGGCAAATGTAGCAATAATCAAACATGTTCTCATTTAAAGTATTCTAATTTTGAAAGTGTTCATCCAAAAAGGCTCAAAATTTGACTGAAAACAGTTTAATATAATAGTTTAACGCTGTCAAATATTAATAAGAATCAGCAGTATGGCCAGTTCTTTAGTCCAAATAGTGCACACGGACCTTGGCATTGTTAAAAAATGCCTAAATTTACTCTGACGCGGTTTGAGTTTTGATTTCTAGAAAAACAAAGTGCCGAACCGATTTTGATGAAAATTTTACCACTTAATATGTATTAGGTTAGAATCCTACTGTCAAATTTTCAGACGTTTTTTACAAACTAACAGTAAAGTTATAGCCAAAACTATTTTTTTACAGTGGTGCACAAAATTTAAAAAAATCTCATTTTTTGCGTCTGAGATGTCTTTGTCAATACTTTACCGATTTTTATGAAATTTTCATGGCATCATCTACACATACTATACGGTAACTGTTTAAAAAATCGATTGGATGCGTTCAATCAAAAGTTATACAGGTCGGACTCGATTATCTGGAGTCAAGTTCTGAAGCTTCTCAAACATATATCTGAGGAACGGAATGCTCTATAAAGCTGAAATTTTGACATTTTGTCAAGCCAACTTTGATTAGTGATCAGTCAAAATTTCAGCTTCTCACATCATTCCATTCGCGAGAGTGCGAGACGTTGTTTTGATAAGCACCAGAACCTGACTCCGGATAATCGAGTCCGACCTGTACACTATTTTCTGTGGTGCATTTTTTTTTTCGAGTACAGGCCTTAATCGGATCATTTATTTGGCTGAAAAAGTCTTGTATTGCAAGCGCTAAAAGCAGCTTCCGGGGAACTCAGGAAAAATCAGGTGCCTGTGGAACATCCAGTCGTGAGATTTATGGTGGAACTTCCAGACATCTCTTATTGTTGCTGGTGAAATCTGCAATGCCGTTTCTTATTATAATTTCTGGATTTGCGAGCAAAGTTTCTTCAAAAAATCATTATTCAATTTCAATAAAATACTCACACATGTTTCTGGGCAGAATCACTAATTGATTTTTTTTCTATCTGTATTAACGAGATAATTGAATTTTAGATGGAATACCTATCTGACGCAATTTTTAAATTCTTGAAACCTTGAATGAGTAAACAAACCTTGAAACAAATCTTAAGGTTTACAAGAATGTTCACTGACGTACTCTTCCAGTACCGTTCATATCCATGATCGTATAAACAGTAAAGCATCATTTAATATCTTTAATATAACAATTATGAAAATTTTCATCAACAACAGCACAAAACTTCTTCCAACATACCGCCTTAATTAAACTAGTTTTTTTTTTAACAAAGCCAACAATCCATACAGAAAATAATAAATTCATTTTTCAGATTTTTTTTTCAAAGTGTCAACTACATACAGTCAGGTTTTTTTTACGCGGGGGATACATACCGCGTAAAAAAAAACCGCGTAAAAATAAACCGCGTTAATTCAAAAATCCGCGTAAAAATAAACCGCGTTAATTTAAAAATCCGCGTAAAAATAAACCGCGTTAATTCAAAAATCCGCGTAAAAATAAACCGCGTTAATTCAAAAATCCGCGTAAAAATAAACCGCGTTAATTCAAAAATCCGCGTAAATGAAAACCATGTTTTATAACTTTAACTCAATAATTTCCTTCTTAATTTTATATTAAAAAATCAACTCAACGAATTATTTTAAGACAACATTTTAAGATTTTTGCCTGTCACTCAAAATTTCTACAAGTTACACAAACTGCCAATAGCTTGGCAGTTTGAAAAGTTTAAAGCTTTCACCATCATTGATGACGTCAAACCCGACATCAACCTATCATTCACCTATTTTTATTTTGGCCACCAAACCCAACATGGACCCAATACTTGGTCGATGTTGGTCCAACAGTGGCTCAACATTCGATAAAAATTTACCCAACTTTGACCCGACATTCGATATTTTTTCAGTCTGGCGGAATTTTGCAGGGTTTTCTCGTGTTTCGTGCCCAGCTACTCATTCGAGTGACAATGTATTTAATTGACAAGGATTCGCTTCTCATTTGATAGGTGTCCTGATTGAATGAAATCGTTTTGAACATGAATAGAAGGAAAAATGTTTGAAAAGGTTTGTTGGTTAATGTTCAAATGAATGAGATGAAGTTTTGCAACACTGGTTGTTAAGACTCCATCTCACAGTTGTCGCATAAGTGTCGAAGTACAGGCAGTAAATCATGTTCACTTAATCTTCCGTAGCTTGCGTGGTTGCCCACCACCGTCAGCCCCACGCTAATTACTGAACACGAAAAGCGAGATTATTTCAACGTGTTGTACAAAATACAACAGCACGATTGCTCGAGGGTTGATAGTTAAAGGTCACAAAGCATTCTTAGAAAAATTTGGGATATTGCAGGTAATCCTAAGTGTTCTGGAACTCAGTTTTCAAAGTCTATGGCTATGACAGTAGTTTCTCAAGCTAAAAATAGTAACTATACATAATTAGACAGGGTTTAAATCAATAATTATTCCAAAATAGTTTTAAAATATTCCAAATCAGCCAATTGAACAGCCAGAAATGGACATAATAGACATAATTATCTGATAGATAGATACAATAATAGATATAATAATAATCTCTGGACATAATAGATTACAAATCGTAGATTTGTACAATGAAAAAAGTTCATGTAATCTCAAGAACGGTTTGGATGTCCTTAGACATCTCAACAGATCTGATGCTGTCTATTAAACTTTGAGATGTTCAGTAAGTCATGAAAGATTACAAGTCGTAGCTTTGTATTATGAATGCAGTTACCGGTACACCCGTAGACTTTAGGATCTAAACTCCAGAATATTTTGGATGACCTAGGATATCCCGACTGATCTGAAACTGTCTATTGAACTTTTAAAAGACTTACTGGGTATAATAGATTACAAATCGTTGCTTTGTATAATGCAAGAAGTCACCGTTACAGACGTAGACTTTAGGATCTAAACTCAGAACAGTTTGGATGTCCTTGGAAATCCAGAAAATTATTCTGCATCATATTCTAACTTTTTAATGCTGTTAAGCACCAAAATTACAGAAATTTGTAGAAAAAACTCTATAATAATGCTTGGAAAAATTCCGGATTAAAATTAAAAATCCACGTAAGTGAAAACCGCGTTAATTCAAAAAACCGCGTAAAAATAAACCGCGTTAATTAAAAAATCCGCGTAAAAATAAACCGCGTTAATTCAAAAATCCGCGTAAAAAAACCGCGTTAATTCAAAAATCCGCGTAGAAAAAACCTCGTAAATGAAAACCGCGTAAAAAAAAAAACCGCGTAAAAAAAAACCTGACTGTACTTGAAAAGAAAAAGGAATACACTGAAGTTTTTTTTGCGCGGTCCGTCCTAAAAAAACCGCGTTATTTCAAAAACCGTCGTAAAAAAATCGGGTTTTTTTTTCAAAAACACGCGTAAAATAGTCAGGACCACATCTACCATGACTTGACTTTTTTTACGACGTGTTTTGAAATAACGCGGTTTTTTACGACAGTTTTTTAAATAACTTGGTTTTTTTACGACGTTTTTTTAAAATAACACGGTTTTTACGCGGTTTTTTTTACGCGGGACCATTACCGTCGTAAAAAAAACTTCAGTGTATTTGAGAAATTAGTTTTGGATTTTTTCATCTTTTGGCGTTACTTTACGAATAGGCATGCATGGTTCCAGTGAGAACGTATAGAGTCAGAATGAACCGCAGGTTTCTTTGATTGCATTCAATCATGTAAATGATAAGAGGATTACAACCAAAGACTTGCATCATCGAGCAAGCGATTCCAAACAAAACCGATTTCAAATGTTCATGACGAAACATTCAATAGTCAGTCGTACTGATAAACAGTAAACACCCAAACTGCTCTTATTGCACGTATTAACTTACACTACGTATCACGACTGAGATGACAAACACTCATTAGTCATGCAGGCCTTATACTTTCCGATGTAGACATGCGGTTAGCTTCCATACTGCATTCCGTGCAACCGCTTGCCTTAATCCGTCCCAGCATTAGGTACATTGTTCAGTCAACAAGACAGCGATCGATCACTATTCGATTAGTGCTCCACGCGACGCGAGTGTTCACACCATTGAGCGCATACTCCATTTGTTGCTATCGCCCGTTTTTTTGTGATTGAAAGACAATTATTGCCCCCTCGGGTTTCACTACCTATCTAAGCTGTGTTCGGTGCAGATAAAGAGTTATAGATATTTTTCACTTGTTCCCTCCGTTGATACTGATGCTTTCTTGTACTTTTTCAGATCGATTGGCAGCCTCGTACGGTCTAGTAACGGAATTGTTGGATCTTGTGTGGTGAAATTCGGATTGTGAGCACGGTGCTATAAACTGCAACCATGGCAGAAAGGTAAGTGGAAGTTATCTTCAGTGCTACCTACAAATACCTACAACTCCTAGATTTCGGCAAAAAATCCCTAGCATTTGTTCATAACTCAGTTCAGAAACCCTATATTGGAATGTTGTGTTCCGCAAAGTTGTATATTAGTGTTTGTCTTGCAATTGGCTTCTTTAGCGGTGTTGAGATAATACCATATTCTGAATCTACACACACGTCAACCTGAGCTGAAATCCAAATTTTCATGAATTTTGGTGCCCGGGAACCTATTTAAAAATCAATTTGAAGTTTGTATGGGATCGATTTGTCGAATCACCCCTCGTCGCATTTTGTACTGGGCGGAGCTGTCAAACAGTTGCCCAGCTGTCAAAAGGTGATTTGAAAAAATCTCTTTGAAATTGATTAAAGGCACCAAAATAAAATACAAAAAATCTGAAAAAAATCATAGTGGCTCAGAAAAAGGTGCTTTTTCGTATCATATCAAAATATCAATAGATTTTCCAAAATTTATGAACCCAATTATCACCAAGGACGCCATATTCTAACTCTAATAAAAGTAAAAGTGTTAGTACCAGCTACTCATACTAAACGATGGGATTTTTCGATCGTTTAGTATGAGTAGGTGGTACTAGCGCTCTAGCGCCGTATATATAAAAGTTAAAATATGACATCTTTGGTGATATTTGTAAGAAAAACGCAGTCTACAACTTTGCCGAACACCACAATTCAATATAAAGTTTCTGAACTGAGTTATGGACAAATGAGTCAAACGATTGCCAGGTGATCAAAAACATCCCTGATATCTGTGGTGATCGTTCACACAATTTTTCGTTTTATTTTTTAAAAACCTGATTCACAGAACCATTTTAGGCATTGCCTAATCAACACAAGACTAGACTAGAACAGGAAAAATCCTGTGAACATGAGTTACGAATGCACAGTAAAGCTATTTATAATGTTGAACGGTTGTTCGCATACACATTGCTGATCAAGCAGGGGTATTGTGGGGGTATAAATTCACATCTTTTATAAAACAGAACACTGTCTTCCGCAAAGTTGTTGCAAATTGAGTCCTGTATTAAGGAAAAATAAAAAAAAAATGTTTTTGAGACTTAACCGACAACCTAGAACATCCTGAACACCATGAAGTTTGGCGATACGAAATAATTGACATACCAGTTGTTCTAAAAGCTGAATTTGAATATGGGTTATGTTAAGTGTATTAATTTATCCTTCGTCAAGAATTTAAAATGGTGTTTTGTAGTCTGGGATGTTCTAGGTGTTCCAAAATGTCCTATAGTGAATTCCTTCGAATCTACAAGAATAATTTCAAGTGGTTTCGCCATAAATAATAGCATTGCATAATCTACTGGGATCCGCGAAGCTTTTAAAGTCTATACTATCTATACTATCCCTATAGTATAGTTCAGGTCAGCCAAACTACCTTGCAGTTCAGAACTTCAGGTCTACACTCGTAACAGAAGTCATATCTGATATACTGAATAACGTTGCGTAATCAACCGCAGTTGCTGGACCAATGTGAAGTCTACTAGATATTATAAACCTTTGAGTCATTCAGGTACGTCCAAACTGTCCTACAGTGAAGTCCTTCAAATCTACAAGAACAATTTTATGTGTTTTCGCTATAAATAATAGCATTGCATAATCTACCGGGTTTCGTGAAGCTTTGATGTCTAAAATGCCATTGACAGACATAATAGGGATATTCCAGATCAGGCAAACTACCTTGGAGCTCAGAACTTCAGGCCTACACTCGTAACAGTAGCCATATCTGCTATACTAACTTTGTAACTTTGTATACTAACCCACCCAGATCCGTGAAACTCAGAGTCATTCTAAAATACCTTTGAAATATTTCAGGATTACTAAACTTCCCTATAACTAAGAACTTCCAGTTAACATTTGTATCAAAATTATTTTCCGCTACATAGAGTAACCGTACATAATCCATCATGTTCACTGAATAGTTGAAGAACACAAGGCATTCTTAGAATTGTTTGGGTTCTTTGGAGATTGAGTGTTCTGGAGCACAGTTATTAAAAATCTATAGAGACCTGAACTCGAGAAGGACATGCAAGCACTCCGCTCGTTCGAGTTAGGGATGATTAGGATTGGCGGTGTGTGGCAAGAATAACCACGAGCTCGCTATGCTCTACGACAAACTTAGCATCTGGAAGGAAGGCTAAATAGATGAATAAGATACAATAACTCAAATAAGCAAAAAAATATATTACAATTGGCTTCTTTAGTGGTGTTGAGATAATTCCATATTCACAATCTAAATGCCAAACAGAGCCGAAATCCAAATTTTCATGAACTTTGGTGCCCGGGAACCTATTAAAACATCGATTTAAAATTTGTATGGGAGCGATTTGTCGAATCACCCCTCGTCGCATTTCGTACTGGGCGGAGCTGTCAAGCAGTTGTCCAGCTGTCAAAAAGTGATTTCAAAAAATCTTTTTGTAATTGAATTTAGGTATCAAAATAAAGTTTTAAAAATCTTAAAAAAATCATACTGGCTTAAAAAAAGGTGCTCTTTCGAATAAAATCAAAAAATCAATATATTATTCTTAATTTAAAAACCCAATTGTAGACTCTACCCAACTAAAGCGTCCTAAATACGGCTTGAAGCTGAGTTACTGTGTTGTACATATGGACGGTAGCTTCTATGCAAGCCCTATACCAATGAATCTGGCGAACTTAAACCACATGTATATGCTGTGCGAGCAGCTGCTTCGCCACCAAGTCATAGCTCTTTTCTCGGCTCCTATGTAACCACTAACTGAATAACATCTTGAGAAGGCGCTTTTTCAGCCTTTTCACAGTTGTTAAATAATTGTTATACAATTAGAAGACGTAATAGTGATCTACATATTATATATATAGCGTTCAGATTGGTGCCCCACAACAATTGAACATTGCTAATTTGCATTTTTTTTTCAAAGTTTCTTTAGTTGGGTTTTGTTGGTTTGAGTGAGTTTTTGTTGAAATCTCTGGAAAAAAAATCCTGCTGGAATCACTGAAGGAAATTATGCTAGAATCTCTGGAGGAATTCCTGCTGGAATATTCGGAGCAATACATGATGAAAACCCTGGAGACATTTCAGCAAGAATTTCCAATGGAACTCATGGAATAATTCTTGCAGGAATTCCTGGAGCAGTAACCAAAAAAATATCTGAAGGAATTCTTGTAAAAATGTGGAGAACCAGTAGTGGGAGAATTTCTGAGAGAAGAACTTTTGAAGGAATCCCTGAAAAAAAATCTTAAGATTCTGTGGAGGATTTTCTAAAACAAATCCTTAGAATGTTTCATGAATCCCTGGAGGAATCCATGGAAGGACTTCCAAAAAAACCTTTGGAGAAATCAATGGCAGATTTTCTAAAGAAACACCTGGAAAAAAATCTAAAATAATTCCAAATTTATGTTTTTTCTAGGAATTTATGAGGATGAAAAGTTTGTTTGAGCAATCTCTAATGAACATGGAACAATTTCGGAATCAATGGAGATTTTCTAAGCAGCATGAGAGATTTTTTCTTTCTTAAGGAATCTGAATTTCTGAAGGAAACTGGTAGAATTTCTTAAATAATTTATAAATGATTTTCTATAAAAAAAAACCCTAGCAGAATTTTTAAAGAAATTCTCAAACATATATAAAGGAATCGCTGGGATCCTTAATCCTTATCCATAATCCATAATTATATTTTTGCAGGATTCTTTTAAAGAATTTCTGAAGGAAAATTTCATCAAAAATTTGTAAGGAGATTTTTCAGGCAAAATCCAGGAAAAAATAGAGAAACAAAACTGAGAAATGGAAGTATCATCCCCTTGAAGATTTTTTCAATGAATCTGTGGGGGAATTTCTGAAGGCATCCTTGAAAAAATCTGAAAGATTTTTTGCAAGAATATCTGCAGAATTGTCTTAAGGATACTATGGAAGATCCTTTGAGATCTGGAGGAATCCTTTGAATAATTTCTGAATAAATTCCTAGATATTCTCCCTGGAGATAATCCTTCGATAAATTTCAAGAGAAATTTATTTATTTATTTCGTCAAACATACCGTTGACTACAATTTCACTTAACTATATCACTTAATAACTATATTCTATTATGTCTCAGAGACCTAAAATATTCTCTTAAATTTGTTCTAGACATGGTTAAACTAATAGATGCACAGTGGTGATTATAAAGGTTCATCATTCGATTCAAAGGGATTTTTGATTTGATTATTTCAATGAATTCTTGAAGAAGTTTCGGTAAGAATTTCAGGAGAAACTCTTTGAGATTTTTTCAAAGATATCTCTAGAAGAATTTCTGAAAGATTTTGTGAAAGAAAGCTAGCAAGAAACTCCGAAGAAAAACCAGGTAAAATTTATTTAAAATTCCAAGAATATTTAATTTGTTTTGAGGAAATAAAAATAAAAACTCACTGATAGTTTCTGGGTAAATAGGGCTTGAATGGCTTGTGCTACATTGAAAAGAGATTAAGCCCAAGTATACATATAAAGTTCTTTCCAACAATCGTATGAACTGAGAGATTATTAAAATACGTTTTGCCAACACTCTAAAATACAAATACTTGAATGAATGCAACGAATGTCCTCGGAAGAAACCTCAAGACATTGCCCAGTGAGAATGTTTAGGAATTATCAGAAAGAAACTTTCACTGGAATTCTGAAAGCATATTAATTTTGCTTTGTTCATTTGAAAAAAAAAAAAACCTAAAATAGTTTCTCAAAATAAAATATCTAGTAGTTAAACTTCCAGGTAACATCGTAGTAATAAAAATAATCTAAGTAATAAAAATAATCTAAGTAGTAGTAATAAAATAATAATAAAAATAATCTAGAAAAATCTGACTTTTGAGAAATCGGAAGAACGTGATCAAACATATATACTTTTTAAATAGTGAAATCTTGATAACATTCATCCTGTTTGCTATTAGCCTTAGGCCTTTTCGGCGCCCCTCTGAGGCTGGCGCCCTTGGCAAGGGCCAACCTGGCCAACCGCACGCTACGGCTCTGAAATATATATATATATATATATATATATATATAAATAGCATAGAAGAATAGCATAGAAGAAACCTTACCCAACTTCATCTTGCTGCAAAAGCTTGTGAAACGTCAAACGCAATAATGTTTACATTGAACAAGCTGTGTGGTTGCGCCAACAGCTTCTTCACAGCTTCTAGCTGAAAGAGTGTTCTTCAAACAGCTACGATGTGCTGCTGTTTTGTGTATTTATCAACATTACAAAACGTACTGTATAAAAGCAGCTGTTTTATTGGTTGAGTCTCTTATTCGATTTGCACATCTTCCGGAGTTGGATTTAAGTGCGATAAAAGCAACCCAAATAATTTCACAGCACAGAGATGGATAGCTGTAAAGTATTTGTGGAGTAGCTATATATCCCGCGTAAAATTTGTTTTGACAATAATGTTTGCATACGACAAGCCGTGTTGATATACCTACAGTTTCTTTATTACAGCTTCTAGCTGTAGTGATATCGCATAACGGCTTTCAAAGAGCTGCTGGTTTGTGGATTTGTCAGCATTACGAATCGTACTGTATAGTAGCAGCTGTTTTGTTAATGGGGACTGCAGTAAAGGCAGCCTCAGTGACAAGTGATTGATTTCTGAAAAGCGAGCTGGGTAGCTGTATGGTGTTTGTTTTGCAGCCGTGTATTAGCTTATGGTTTATATTTGACTAGCTTCCCTTTTATTCAGCGTTGACTGCTTCAACTCAATGGTTACACAACAGAAGCAAATATGACTGAAGCTTACAGCGCTGAAAATGTTACTTGGGTATGTAATATATTGCAGGTTAGTGTGTACTATTCTGAATATCCCGAAGATGATATAGTCCTGATTATATTCTGTGAGCTCCAGTAACTATAATAGATTATGCAACAAACTCCACATAGCCAAAACAGAAACTTCATTTGCTGTAGATGCTAAGTTTAAAACGTCATAATAGTTTGGATGACCCCAGCTGATCTGATGATGTCCTATGAACATTCAGAAGACTTATTGGACATGCTAGATTACATATCGTAGCTTTGTATAATGAAAGAAGCTACCGTTACACCAGTAACGCTTTAAGATCTTAACTCAAGAACAGTTTGAATGACAAGGATATTCCGACTAATCTGATACTGTAAACTAAGGTATTTTTTTTTTACACGAGGGATACGTCCCGTGTAAAAAAAACCGTGTTAATTCGCGAATCCGTGTAAAAAAACCGGGTTAAATTGAAAAACCGTGTAAAAAAATACCGTGCTAATTCAGGAATCCGTGTAAAAAAAAAACTGAGGGAAATCTGAAAATATTTGAAATGTCTTCACCTTCAGATATCCGAGGTTTGTTTTAGAGAGTTAATAAGGAAAGGGAGGTTAGTAGTAAGGGTTGAATTTAGGGGTTAGTGGGGAAGGGGACAAGGGATGGGTTATGGGGAGCAGAGTGCATACTGTTTCCAAGGAAGATAGCAGAGGATATTTTGGGGTGTTAAGGACTGTCTAGACGGACGAAATTGTCAACACCCTACAGGTCCACGGAGCAAGGTGGTGTAGAGAAAGATGTTCCAGGACACCCATGAACTTTCGCGAGTAAAGGCTTTAATATCTACGAGCGTAATTGATTGATTGTTGTTACATCACTGATACTGTTCAACATCCTACAGGTCTACGGAGCATTGTTCTGTAAATAAACTATTTTCAAACATGACCTCCAATTTTGATGTCCTAGAACTTCCACGAGTAAAGGCCAGAAGATCTACAAACATAGTCAATGGTTTCTTGCTACATTAGCGATGCGTTGTAACATCCCAGAGGTCCATTGAGCATTGTACTGAAGAGTATTCTTTTCTAAAGATATGCTAGGTCGGCCATGAACTTCCGTGAGTTAAGGCCTTAAGATCTACAAGCGTACTTAATGAATTGTTGTTACATTTCTTATACGTTGTAACATGCAACAGGTCCATGAAAAATTTTTCTGTAACGAACTAAATTTCATAGATGTTCTAGGTCCTCCAAGAACTTCCATGAGTAAAGACTTGAAGATCTAAAAGCGTTATTAATGGTTTGTTGTCACATTACTGATACAGTGTAGCGTCCTACAGGTCTAGGAAGCATAGTTCTGTAGAGAAATAATTTCCAAAGATGAACTAGGACCTCCAAGAACTTCCTCGAGTAAAGGCCTTAAGATCTACAAGCGTAATCAATGGATTGTGTTACATTTCTAATACGTTATAACATGCTACAGGTACATGAACAATTTTTCTGTAAGGAACTAATTTCCACAGATGTTCTAGCTTTTCCAGGAACTTCCATGAGTAAAGACCTGAAGATATACAAGCGTTATCAATGGTTTGTTCTTACATTACTGATACAGTGTAGCGTCCTACAGGTCAAGGGAGCATAGTTCTGTAGAGAAATAATTTCCAAAGATAATCCAGGACCTCCAAGAACTTCCATGAGTAAAGACCTGAAGATCTACAAGCGTTATCAATGGTTTGTTATCACATTACTGATACGATGTAGCATCCTACAGGTCCAGGGAGCATAGTTCTGTAGAAAAATAATTTCCAAAAATGATCTAGGACCTTCAAGAACTTCCGCGAGTTAAGGCCAGAAGATCTACAAGCGTAATCAATGGATGGTTGTTACATTTCTAATACGTTGTAACATGCTACAGGGCCATGAACCATTTTTCTGTAAGGAAATAATTTCCACAGATGTTCTAGGTCTTCCAAGAACTTCCATGAGTAAAGACCTGAAGATCTACAAGCATTATCAATGGTTTGTTCTTACATTACTGATACAGTGTAGCGTCCTACCGGTCAAGGGAGCGTAGTTCTGTAGAGAAATAATTTCCAAAGATAATCTAGGGCCTCCAAAAACTTCCACGAGTGAAGACCTGACGATCTACAAGCGTTATCAATGGTGTGTTGCCACATTACTGATATAGTGTAGCGTCCTACAGGTCCAGGGAGTATAGTTCTGTATAGAAATAATTTCCAAAGATGATCTAGGAGCTCCAAGAACTTCCACGAGTAAAATCCTTAAGATCTACAAGCGTAATCAATGGATGGTTGTTTCATTTCTAATACGTTGTAACATGCTACAGGTCCATGAACCATTTTTCTGTAAGGAACTAATTTCCACAAATATTCTAGGTCTTCCAAGAACTTCCATGAGTAAAGACCTGAATTTCTACAAGCGTTATCAATGGTTTGTTGCCACACTACTGATACAGTGTAGCGTCCTACATGTCCAGGGAGCATAGTTCTGTAGAGAAATAATTTCCAAAGATGATCTTGGACCTCCAAGAACTTCCACAAGTAAAGGCCTAAAGATTTATAAGCGCAATCAATGGAAGTTCCCAAGAACTTCCGCGAGCATAGATCTGAAGATCTAAAAGCGTTATCAATGGTTTGTTGTCACATTACTGATACAGTATGGCATCCTGAAGGCCCAGGAAGCATATAGTTCTGTTGAGAAATAATTGCCAAACATCTTCTAGGTATTCCAAGAACTTCCATGAGTAAAAACCTTAAGATCTACAAGCACAATCAATGGATTGTTGTTACACTGCTTATACGGTGCAAGATCATACAAGACCATGGAGCATTGAGCTGAAGAGAACAAATCTCCAAAGATATTATAAGTCTTCCAAGAACTTCCGCGAGTAGAGGCCTTAAGATCTACAAGGGCAATATATGGATTTTCATTATATTATTGATGCTGTGCAACATCCTGCAGGTCCATGGAGAATTGTTGTGTAATGAACTTATTTCCAAAGATGTTCTATGTTTCCCAAGAACTTCCGTGAGAAAACCCTTAGAATCTCTAAGCGTAATCAATGAATTGTTGTTTCATTACTGATGCGATGCAACATCCTTGAGGTTTGAGGTAATGTGACTACAATCCATCGATTATGCTTGTAGATCTTAAGGCCTTCACTCGCGGAAGTTCTAGGATGCCCTAGAATAACCTTGAAAATTACTTCTCTTCAGAATTATGTTCCATGGACCTGTAGGACGCTGAACCATACTCCAGAAATCACCTTCAGGAAAACCCCCTTTTGACCCCTCCTATCCCCCCATATATTAAACCCCCTCCCCCCACCCATCCCTTTCCTGCAGACCTCCTACATCATCATCCGCCTCCACCTCACTTTTCAAACCCACCACTTTTCAAACCCATGTTAATTCGAGAAACCGTGTAAAAAAGCCGTGTAAAAAAACCGTGTAAATAAAGACCTTAGTGTATATTGAACTTTCAGAAGACTACCCAGTCAACATATATAATGTATATGATGTTGAATAGGATGCAAAAGTGGAGGCGATATACGCACACTTTACACGAGGTTAAATGGAAGCATGTACAGGGTGGCCCACACTTATATGAAAAACAAAATTTTGAAAAATGACAAATCTTACTGTTGGGAAAGATTTGAGTTTGGTGAAACTGGCAACACGGTTCAGTGCCGAAGCAGAAAGTAAACTGTTGTGGTAAGAGGTGGACGTAGTGCGAGTGAAGATAGCAAAATGTAAGAGAGTTTTTTGTATTAATTAATTAGTTTATAGTATAATAAATTATGTATTTCCAGCATTGAAGCTGCTCCAACCAAAGCTGCTTTCAATTTTTGTCTATTCGTGCCGTAGAAAGTCCACCCCGCAACACTTACCTCCTGAATCGGTTCCCAAGTAACAATTCCATCGCTGATTGGTTTTGTTTGATTTTTATTAATGTTTTATTACAGCAATAATTAAAACTCACAGTTTTATGACTGCTTTTATGAAAACCAATAATAAAATGTTTTATAGTATACCTGAAGATATCCATAAAGACAGATTTTAAGAGTAAACAAAACTTTCCGATATGTAAACCTTCTGGCAATCATTATTACCGCAATAAAACTGTTAAAACTCCCAACAGATGGCGGTCCGTTCGATTAGTAACGACATCTGTTGGTGGAAAAGCAGGAACTACGACACTGCTAGGTTTATTGCGGTCATCATAAAAGTAAACTTGCTTTCGTTTTATTTTCGCTGATTATGGTCGTCGCCATATTGAAGAATTAGCTTACGTGAATGAAAAATAGTTAATTTTGCTTAAATTAGCAATGAATTGGTAGTTTGCAACCATTTTCATAACATGCTCACATAAATAAACTCTCTCTGCTGAGTTTTCTTGTGATTCGGGATAGTTTTACTAAATTCACAAATTGATTTATTTTATTCCAAGACGATAATATTCACTATTTTCGAAGCGCATTAATTTTATGATTCTGCAACCCCAATATTCACGGTAAATTCGAATGCGCATAAGCCCACCAGCACAATAACTATTGAAATACTACTTTGAAATAATCGCTTTCTACTTTCGAATGATGTATCCTCCTGAACTTTACGTGCCATCGAAGATGCCTCTCTGCATCTTGAGCTGTCATAGTTTTTGTTGAAAAAAAAAAACAACAACAATCGAGAATGGGAAATATTTCAAAACGGGTTTATTGCTACTCTTAATGCGATTTGTAAAACCTCTCCGAGAGTGGTCCACTTAGCCGGAAGATGCTCTTAAAGAGGTTATCAAGAGGTTTCGATGTATGATTCAGTTTTATTGCAAGTTTTATAAAATTAGTCATGAAGATCTCTTGTAGAGCCGAACAAAACTTAAAATGTTACTTGGGTTGTTTTGGACTCCCAGAAGCCACGTTCAAAATTTGAGCAAAATCGATTATGCCTAATAGGGCGCTCAAAGTGCTTGAAGTTTGTATGGAAAAACGTGGCTAAATGTATGCAGAAATTTTAAGTTTTCGATTTTTGCCGCTAGGTGGCGCTGTAAGCGTTTAATGATAAAACCCTTTGGTATTATTGTAGGTGACTATGCGAAACAACTTTGTCGACCGCAAGGCGAGACATTATGGCTGTTTTTCTAGTACATTTAAAGGAATAATATCAATAATGAAATCTCAATACTCGGTCTCACTTTGCCTAGGGTATAACTTTTCTCACAGGCGTCGGATCACTTTGCGGTCTTCGACAAAGTTCTTTCTTTCTTGAACGCACTTTCTTCTATATGGATCTACGTCTCCACTGGAATTTGGCCTGCCTTGCTTCAACTTGGTGTTCTTTGATCATTTCCACAGTTATTAAGTGAAGGAATTTCTTTGCCTGCTATTGCTCGAATTTATATATTGTAAGGCAAGTACAATGATACCGTCTCCGGATTGGCGATCTGTAGCCTTGACCACTAGGCTAACGAGAGACCCGAGCTAAATCTATTTCAATATATTTCAATTTAAAAGCTTTTTGCTAAAAATAACTGTAAGCACATAATTTGAATTGCGAAGAACTTTTCGAATAAACACCTACGGTCAAACCATAAGTTTTAACAATCTTCTGTACTGGGAATTGAATTCAAGTTGTGCCCGAAATAGGCGTGAATTAGACGGAAACAGAATTCAAGGGACAATTATTCAATCTTTTTATTTTAAGGATATATTAGTTCTATCATAATTTTGTTTTGCATGATATGTTCAAGAATAAACTTAATTATCATTGGTCGGCGCTCAGTTAGACGGAAATTAGATAAAAATCCTACTTTTACATGATTCTTTTATTTTATAATCCCCATTTTCGTTAGTTAGATTTATGAATTAGAAACCAGTCCTAACGAGTTATAACCACCACGGAAGGCACATGCTAATTGGATTCCAGTTTATCTCAAAGGCAATCATAATCTATCCCGGAGAAAGCAAATTGCAAATACCAGTATAATCAATTCAGAATGCTCCCCTTCCTCTCAAGCACCACTCCCTAAGTACGTGCCCGTCGGCCAAAACGGCTCTTTAACGAATGGCACAATCGCATCCACCGCAGTAGAATCCGCTAGTCCGCAGGTTTGCAGACTCTTCTATCTCCGAAACTAGAAAAAGTGATTCATCATTTTTTTTCGGCATCCCGCTGCTGTCGGGTGGCCGGCTGTCTCGAAATTCTCCCGCCGGTCATTGCCCGTCCGTGTATCATCCCGAGACCATGCCCAAGGAGGCTTTCTCTCCGGTCTGGAACGGGGCACTGACCGCCATAGCCACAGAGGAAAAGAATCGAGATTTGCCTATTCTTCCAGACCGGCCCCGGTCAGAACGATGCGAAATTCCCGTTAATTACCATGGCGTGGTCCGCCGCCGAAGAGGGTGGATGGCAATAAAAACCTGTGCGAAGATTAGAACATCGCCTGGAGATAGCTTAGCTAGCCGCCAGATTTTGCGTAGAGTCATTTGGTGAGAGGCCACGCTGTTAATTTTCGGAGTTCTTTCTTCCCCCTTTGGTACGCACTTTTTGGCCCCTGGCAGTGTTCCCGTGGTTCTAAGCTTCGGGAAAAACCAAGCCGCTCCTAGAAACCGCGTCAAACCGGCTCGGTTTGGCAACATCATCCCGCATGGCAACAGAACCCCCAGAAGTTTCAGCGAAGCCAAAGAACAAATTTCGCGGAGAAATTCTCTGAGTACCATCAGCTAATCCAATCTTGTGCAGAAGGTTGCCATAAAGCGAATTTCGTTCTTGATGATGATTACATCAGCTGATGGGATGGGACGGGAGATGCCGCCTCGGAGTGGGCTGTTGGATATAATAGAGAATGAAGCATTAGAATCCATCGGGGGCTTATAAGTGCCTGGCTGGGAATGAAAGAAGGCAAAATTAAAAAGCTGACTTCTGCTAGACCGCGTGCGCGCACACACGCTGGTTGTCTGGCTGCCGGCATTGCCTGAAGAAAGCTGCGCACCGCGAACCGTAAGCAGGAATAATTGGAAAAGAAATGACCAACTGGTTTTTTTTTTTTTTTTTTGAAGAACTAGCAAAAGAAGGTTAAAATTCACCAAAATAAAAAGATTATAAAAATCTTCTAAACTGGCACATTAAGTGGCTCAAACATTGCTGCAAAGATTTCAGCAGCCATATGTTGCATTTGAGTCGAATTTCAGATGTGAAGTAAATTTGTTTTTCTGATAGGTATCTCAACCATGGTTTAAAATTTGAAGTTACTTGTTATCTCCGGTGGAGCTGATCATACGTATGTGAATCTTCATTTCAAATGATGACTACCCAAGTGACTACCTAGTTAAATTTTTTTTTTGAATTATATTGTATTTGTATTTGGCTTGGTATTTGGACTATAGGCTGCAAGCCCTACTTAGATACTAGATAAACATTTTTCTTTGCACTGGTTGATTTCTTAAAAATAATCTTAATCTATCCCTAGTTACTTCTATAGCCATATTCAAATAAATTACACCTACGCCACGGCTCCCGGCAAAATCATCAGGAATTTGTGAAGGATTCTTGTTAAGTTTTCTCCCGGTAATTTCTCTCAGAACACCTTCATTCAGGGACTCTTTCAATGATTATTCTCGGGATTTCTTTAACGATTTCTTCCGGGCTTCCTTTCTACGTTCCTTCATTGATTCGTCGCTGGATTACTTTAGAGATTTCTCTACAAAAATCTCCTGGATTTCTTCAGAGATTCATCCCAGTATTTCTTCATCGATTTAACGGATTTCTTTCGAGATTCTTTCCGTGATCCCTTCATGGATACTTACCTTACCGGTCAGACTAAGGCCTGAGTCGTCTCCACTCTACTCCGCAGATCGTCCTCCACTTGGTCGACCTACCTAGCTCGCTGCGCTCCACGTCTTCCTGTACCGGACGGATGACTCTCGAGAACCATTTTAGTCGGGTTGATATCCGACATCCTGATGACGTGACCCGCCCGCCGTAGCCTCCCGATTTTCGCGGTGTGGTCGATGGTTGGGTTCTCTCAGCAGCTGATGCAGCTCGTGGTTCATTCGCCTTCTCCAAGTCCCGTCTTCCATTTGCACTCCGCCGTAGATGGTACGCAACACCTTCCGTTCGAAAACTCCAAGCGCGCGTTGGTTCTCTGCACGTAGGGTCCATATTTCGTGTCCATAGAGAACTACCGGTCTAATCAACGTTTTGTAGATGGTTAACTTCGTGTTACGGCGAACTTTATTCGATCGTAGAGTTCTACGGAGTCCAAAGTAGGCACGATTTCCTGCCACAATGCGCCTCTGAATTTCTCTGCTGGTGTCGTTGTCGGCGGTCACCAGTGAGCCCAAGTACACGAACTCTTCAACCACCTCGATTTCATCACCGGCGATACAAATTCGGGGTAGCGGGCGCGGCAATTCCTCCCCAGAGCCCTTTGCCATCATGTACTTTGTCTTCGACACATTAATGACTAATCCGATTCGCCTGACTTCATTCTTTAGTCGGATGTACGTTTCCGCCATAGTCTCAAATTTGCGAGCTATGATATCAATATCATCAGCGAAACTCTGCGGCGAAACCAAGCAGCTGAACAGACTTTGTGAAAATCGTTTCACTCGTGTTTATCCCCGCTCTTCTTATTACACTTTCTAAGGAGCAACAACAGCAATCAGCATGCACGTTGCCGTAACCCTCTGCGAAATTCGAAGAGACTCGAGAGTGTCTCTGATACTCGCGATACTACGCACATCACTCGATCCATCGTCGCTTTGATCAATCGTATCAGTTTATCCGGGAATCCGTATTCGTGCATAATCTGCCATAGCTGGTCTCGATCGATTGTATCATACGCCGTTTTAAAATCGATGCGATAATTTTTCAAGTGATGTGTGGGCATGTCGTATTCGCGGCATTTCTGCAACACCTGGCGCATGGCGAACATCTGGTCCGTTGTAGCGCGTTCACCCATGAATCCAGTCTGATATTGCCTCCCAAATCTTAGTAATGCTCTCACCAGTGCTTCTCCACCATTTTAGAAGCTCGAGTGGTAGTTGATCTGCTCCAGCGGCTTTGTTGTTTTTCAACCGGCCAACCCATGGGCTGCCGGGGCCCGTGGCGTAGTTGGTCACACGTTCGCTTCATATGCGGATGGTCATGGGTTCGATTCCCAATCCCCGGCACTTGCAATTTTTCGTCAGTTGCTCTTCCCTCGAGAGCGGCTGGCACTGACCCTCTTCTAAGTCCCGTGGCTCAAACGGATCCGGATACCTGGACATCGGCAAACTGCTACTCATAATGGACCCTCAATCGGGCTGGAAAGGAACAACGGCCATCTATCATCTTTGTGCTCATCATTCTACCATGTATTGTGTAGAAAAGTGAAAGCAGCAGAAAGGCAACCAGTTCGATAAAGAAGAATAGAATATACTTCTAGACGCTGTACACAATGTAAGTGCAGCCGTCAATTGAAATCGCTCACGTAGTGCCCTAGTGGACAAAAGAGCTGTAAATTAGGTTAAGTGATTAAGAATAAAAAAAAAAACATGGGCCAACCTCCTTCTCAATCTCTTGCAAGTCAAGGGCCGGAAGTCTTTCGTCCTGTGCACATACTCCTAAATCTGTTACCACGCTACCAGTCTTGTTAGAGATCACAGTCATTTGAACCTTTTCGTCGATATTCGGCCTCCTTTGTCTCCGACATTCGCCACACAAGCAATCAAACTACTGTACGAAACAAAAAGTCAAACGAATGCGCTTCACCACGATAGCGTCTTCGGGAGACGGTTCGGTTTTTGTTATTCCTGTCTTCTTCCATAATGAGAGCTGTGTTGGCCAAATGTGTGTCGTATTCAGGGCCGGATCTAAGGGGGGGCCGGGAGGCCCGGGGCCCGGGCCCCCACATTTTAGGGGCCCCCACAAAAACCATTTTCGGTTGCTAACATTAGCTTTATTTTTCATATTGCTCAAGTACTGTTCGAAAATAAGGAAAAAACATTTTTGGTCATCTCTCCGAGGGGCCTCCACATCCGCTCGGGCCACGGGCCCCCACAATCCTTAATCCGGGCTTGGTCGTATTCAATGCAACATGCAAGAATAAACTAATACTAACACTCATAATCGGAATTGGCTGTAAATATATGCGAAAAGCTAGAATTAGACAAATGTCATCGTGTCAGACGACAATGATTTGACGCTGTCTTATGTTTATTAAATTTGTTTTACCGCTCGTGTTGTGTGTTAGAGTTGACGGTAGCCCACGAATGTAACAAAACAAGCTGACACTCGACTGCGGCAACGAAATGAAGGTAGTGAGAAATGTCGAATGTTTACAAGACTGCACGCTACCTTCGATACTTGCAACGTCGCCATTGAGGTGCTCATCGTAATGCTGCCGCCACCTCTCGACACCTCACGCTCGCTCGTGAGAATATTCCCGTGATTATTTCGATACATGTCGGCTTGTGGCACAAAACCTCTGCGCGTAAGCCATGATTATCTGATTATTTGGAATGTTTCGTGAAATTGCGGATGATCGCGACGTATAATCAGAATTAACTTCAATAAACGGTTTACGCTGTTAAGTGAATCCCTCTAATGAAGAAATAATGGTCGTAAAAAAAATATCTGTTGCACTGGCGTGAAGGAAATTTGAACACCCCAAGGAAATTTTTGTTCATTAGCATTAGCATTAGCATTAGCATTAAGCAAGTCGCACAAATTCGTAGGTGGTACAGCCCTGGATCGCTGTTATGAGGGTTGCATCTTTCCTGTCCGTTATCAAAGCACAAAGATTTGGGACTAATCTCTGACTCTTAGACAAGATTGACGCAATCCTCCAACGGTCGAGTGCTGTCCTGGCCACGTCCTTGCGACAGCTGAGGGATGGGAAAGGAAGATTAGTTGGACACCTATGAAAGTACATAGAGACCTCTACATTCTTTCAGGCCTAGGCGTCACGGGAATTTGGATGTTAGTGGAAGGGTAAAGTTCAAAGGAAACGTTTGGTCAACGTTCAGGTGCACGCAATATTTTTGGTTGATGTCTGGTTCCTTTCCTAATTCTTTGTTCGATTCCAAATCTGAAATAAAAAGTAAAATAATAGATTTTTAAATGGTGATAGGCTTACAACAGTAACATAATTACAAATTACCTGAATCCTCCTGAAAGAGATGGTTTATTAACAATGAAAAACATAACATGTAAAAGAAAAAAAAAGTAGAGCAAATTGTGATCTTGGATTTTTTTCTGCATTTAAATTAACAAAGCTAAAAAATACAAGATCAAAATTTGTTATGGTAGATCTTACGCCGTAACGCACCATTATAAGGTGATCTACCCACGTTACGGGACACCCCAAGGAAATTTTTGTTCAATTGTCTAAAATTTGAAGATTTGAACCAGAGATGGAATCCTCCTCAGAGCAAAACAAGAGAGCAAAAAATCTGCACCACGCTCCCGCATCCAATGCCAGAGCAGCTTCTCTCGGTTTCTTTCACCTTCCTGCTTGCAGCTTGTGACACCGAAACATGTGCGGATTTGTTTGCACAAAATAGTGCGTTTGCTCTAAATTGAGGCACTTTGTGCACCGGGAGTTAACATAATTATGCTTATGCTCATAGAATCAATAATTAACAAGCGTACAAGTATTTATGTATGCAATTGTGTCATGCAATGCGAACGGAACGATCAAACCGCGTAAAACGTCGGTGAAATTGTCGATCAACTTTGCGGGAGCCTCAAAAATGATGCACAAAAATCAGGCCAAACATTTCAATAGGTCCTATCTGCATTTGAGAGGCTCTCTTTGTTTACTTTCTCTTTCAATTATTGCGATGTAATGGCACACTTTTCAACTATTTTTGCAGTACAAATCAAAAGACGATTGTTCTGACCATCGTTCAATGCAAGGAGGCAATCAAAATACAAATAAACAGCTGAGATATTAACGAAAGAGAGAGAAACCAAAGAGAGCCTCTCTTTTGCAGATTGGACCTTTAGACATGTTTGGCCTGAAATGTTTCTCTTTATGCTGATTTTTGTAGTTCGACGTTTCTCTTTGTTTTCGCATGCTTCCTCCTTGCGCTACGCTCCCGCACAAACGATAGCGGTGGGAGCGTACAAAGATAAAGAGAACAAAAACATGCATTTGAGGCACATTGTGGGAGCAAATGACAAGCCTGATTTGAACAAAATATTAGTAAAAATAATTTTGAAAATCGGTTGAGCCATCGCTGAGATATAGTCATTTGAAGATTTAGTTACAACTAATTTTTGATCACGGGACCGCCGCGAGTGTTATTTGACAGATGATGCTGTCACAGTGTCAAACGTACAAACGAATCGGTAACGAAATTATCGAAATAAGCCCAGTTTCGTGTTTAAAAGGAATCGCTCAAGAAAGTTCTTGACCGATTCCTGGCAGAAACTTTCTACAGTGACTGTCATTTGAATTGTCATTTCTTCGCAATTACGTACTGCGATCGAAGAAAAACGACTTCTTGACCGATTCAGGCAAAGAATATCCCATGCATCAGGATAGGCTGAAAAATTCCTTTTGAACTCCAAAGAGCGCTATAGGGTTTTTGACCCCATTCCCGGCACTACAGGTAAACAAAATTGTGCATCCCCTCCTTAATACACAACGAAACGACCGTTTTCGTCCACTTCTTCCATCTGAATCAGATATTGCGTAAACTTGTTGTTAACAGTGATTTTTGTCAAGATTTCCTGTCAGAAGTTGATTTTGAACACCAGTGCCGAACTTCCAGCAAAATCAAATGGGAAATCACTTCGGCACCCATCTTTGTGCTGACGAAGTGCACTCGTGTGCGTGTGTTTTGAACACTTGTGCGGCTTCAGAGTGAACGTGTAGCTCATTGACTGTGAACCTCGTTGCGGAAATGTTGCGGGAGATGATTACCTACGGAAGTGCGTTTGGAAATTATGGGGCAAGTGATATTTTGGTTTGTTTTGCTGTGAGGTGCCGGGAATTGATGCGGCTGCCCAAGTAGCTCGAAACCCTATTGCAAAATAAATATTTTTTTTATCAAAAATTGTACTTTTTTCACTTTTCCGAATTTTTTAAGCAAAATAATTAAGGAACAACGAGATTAAATCTGAGTGTTTAGTGATTTCTCTTGGGATTCCCCCAGGATTCTTTCAGAGATATCTCCCAGAGTTCCTTCAGAGATTTCTCCCGGGTTTCTTCGAGCGATTCATCTGAGATATTCAAAGGGACTCCTTTTGAGATTGTTTCGTGGATTAGTCAAATATTCTTCTAGGGAAAATCTTTAGGGCATTTTCTCAGAATTCTTCCTAAGCTGGATTTCGTTCAGTGATTCCTTGGGGAATTCATCTCAGTCAGGGATGAGAAATGTACTGGAAAAAACGATTACCGGCTGTACATTTGACATTTTTCCACACGAACATCACAGGCCCAGCCAAACTCAAACTGTTCGAAAAATAAATGTCATAACATTTTTTTTTCCAGCAGCCTTCTTCCTCGAAACGGTTTCCAAGCGCGAGAGCGCCAGTACTCGAGCACAACGACGACAAAAATTTCTGTCTCTCCCGTTTTCGCATTTTTCTGCGTTTCAAACCGCTTCTAGACAAACTTCTTTACATGCATCACAAAGCTAGGAGTGTGCTCTAGCTATTTGTGCAAATAGATTTAAATTATGTATTAAAACAAGTGAGTTATTAGCAGTTGAAAATATTTGACATTTTTCGCAATCACCCGCCTCAGCATGACTGCTCATAAATATTTTCGTGGGGAAGCGAAAACCATCAAGCGTCTGCTTGACTGCCGTCGGCGCGGCGTCTGATGGTATTGGTGCTGCCGTTGTTTTGTTTTTATTTTACTGCCTGTATCGATGAACGGTAGGCAGAAAAAAGTCTCATTCTCATGCCTGAATCTCAGTATTTCTTTATTCAGTCCTGTCGGGATACCTTCATTGTTTCTGGCATTCTTTCAAGGACTTTCCCGGGATTCCTTAAGACATTTCTCCCGGGGTTTCTTTCTACCATATTTAAAGTATTCTTCCAGAGGGTAATTCCTTCAAAATTATTTCGAAATTATTTCATAGAATCCTTTTGAAATTCTTTTAATGAATTCTTCAGGAATGCTTTCGGATTTTCTTCATGGATTCGTCTTGGAACTCCTTTGTCGATTTCTTCTGGGATTCCCCCATGATTTTCTACGGGGACCTTTTTGAGACTTTTTCAAGGGATCACTTCACGATTCTTTCGGATTCCTTCAGGGATTTCTTCCGGCATTGCTGCTAGATTTTTTTTTCAAAGATTCCCCCAGGGATCCCTCCAGAATCCTTTTGCAGTATTCTCATAGGTTGCATTCAGGGATTTCTTTCAGACAACTATTCCGAGATTCCTGGGATGCATGTTTTTTTTTTTTTTTTTTTTCTTCTAAACCATAGGGGGATAAATCTGCTCATCAGACACCCTAACAGGAAGGTTAGGGTAGTGTGGGGATGAGGCCGTCTTCTACAATGCCGGTAGAAGCCAGGACTACTCTCTCCTCGACCCACTAAAACACATTCCTATGGTCGCCAAACCCTACGTCTCTCCGGAACCACCAAGAAGGTATTGCTTCAGAGAAGAGGGATGCATGTGACTTTTCGATAGTGTAACGAGCCATGCATAAAGTTTGGGGCAGGAAAAAGTCATTGATTATTTTTCCACAACGTCATTTATGGATTTTCCGTTACGAAAAGATTCTGGACCGACCGGGAATCGATCTCAAACACTCTCATCGCGATCTTACTGAATAAAATAATAAGAATTCAGGTGGGGCGGGGCAAGATGGGTCATCTAAGGATGGATCATCAAAACTTTGTAAATACAAATCGTTTTAATTTGTGTTCATCCACTACTTTTCAATACATTCGTTAGCTATACTAAAAGTCGATAAGAAGTTATGATCAGCGTTATTGGTGGACATGTTCTGCATCTATAACTTTATTATTTTTTTTACAAGAAAAACCACCGTTATATTAGAGCACTTTCTGTATGCATAAAGCCGGATGTATAGTATTGCGCTCAGAATGGCTTTCTGCCAGCTGTAAGTTTTTTGGCCGGTCGAAAAATTCATTCACATTAACTACGTTTGCTGAAGGAACGAGTTTTAGTTGTGTGTCTTTCAAGGTGGAATGCATAATATCGTGAAAGTTTCCCACGCTGCTCAACAAATACAGAATGTATATTAAGCTTTTCCAGTTTTGGAATTGCTCTTGTGATCGTATTTCGTTTTTGTGTTACACCCGAATGGTCTACTTTAAATGTTATCATAGAAACATATTCCATAAATAAATATATTTAACAGGATGCCTGAGTGAAGTAATATGGAAGGGAAGAGTGGAATTGCCAACTTCTTATCTTCAACATATTGCGGAGCAAGGCAGAGTCCTTTCCCACTTATTGAGACATCCTTCTATATGGTGTGATGGCTGGATGAACAGCAGGCTGGAGGTCATAATCATTTTCTACATTGATGATTGAATAAAATCTGCAGTTCTGCTGGATCCACACATGTAGAGAGGACAGTCTATTGTCTAACGGCTGTGCCTTGCAACAATAAGTGGTTACCTTTACATACACACTTAAAAAAATGTACCGAACTCGGTTGAATTTCAACCGAGTTTTTATCTGCTGAACGCTCGGTAGTCCACTCGGTTCAAAAAGAGATAACCGAGTATTCGGTTAACTTTTATTTTCTGCCCATCTGTCAAACTTACCGATAAAACTCGGTAGTAAGAAACCTTAATTAATATTTTGAACCGAATTTCGGTTTAATAAAATTTTACCGAATGCTGTCAAAGAAACCGAACAATTCGTTTGATGCGAATCTTTTCGCATTCGATTCCAGCTCAAATAATAAATTCAGATTTCGAATAAAGATAATTCTGCGGTGATTCTGTGTTGATGCATGTTGGACGCCTTGACCACTGTTTATACCCAACATACGGTAGAATCAGACGAGTCTTCCAAAAAACGTTCTTCTGTAGCTCGATACTGCCGATCTGAAATTGGTGGGTATGTTGCCGTTAACTGTAAATACACACACAAGGAAACTTTATTTTATGTAAAATGTATATCAGATTTATTCCTCACATTTTTATACTGGATCTAGTTGCTCGATAATTGCGCTGCAAATTTTGCACTCCAACAGACGTTCCGAACTCAAAATGGCTGGCTACAACAGTGAAAACCGAGTATTCGGTAATAATTTCCGACGTGAAGTTCAACGGCTGTCAAACGTCATCTATTAGCGATCTTCGGTATAACATACCGAGTTTTCTCGGTTTTCGCGTACCGAATTCGTATATTTTGCTGGCTTACTGAACTTTTCGGTTCATATGGCATTGTAATCTGTCAAATATGTTATCTGAAACCGATTGTTCGTTTACTTATCAAAACATAAGACAAGAACCACACAATTCTACCGATTTTTTCGGTTTATCTGAAGAAACCGATATGACTCGGTAAGAAATTAAACCGACTTCGGTATTATATTCTAAGTGTGTACATACATACATACACCCGAATAAGAATGTTGGTTGTTTTTTTTTATAACAATATATTTACTGTTGGAAAGTTTTCAATCCAGACGACTTCGCAGAATAAAAAAGTCGTCATCGTACCTCATAATGTCGTCGAGATCTCCTTGATTCTTTATTCTTACAACGAGCAGAACACATTATTCCGCAGAATCGCAAGGATTGATGTAGGTCAACCCTGAACTAATTTCATTTCTTAACACATTGTCACTTCTCTTGAGCCACTCCGTCGAGTACCCTTAATAATCTACAAGTCATTGCTCTCATACTGAACATTTAGCTCCTCTGATGACCGAGATGAGTAATAACCATAAAACTCAGCACTTTCCTCAGTGCTCGCTCAAGATCCCCCAGAAGTCCAGAAGAAACGAAACTAAACCACTTTCAAATCACCTCCAGCCAGTTTCACCTTCCTAAAACACAATTATCGTTCTGCTTGCTCACCGAGCCAGTGCTCTGCGCACACACACCCGACGCAGACAACAATAACAACAAGGAAGCGCTGGTTGGCTGACCGGCCCAGCAAGCGCAGAGATCGTTGGCCCAAGGAAGAAATCTCGCCGCTCGAAAGATAACTGTTCTCGCGCGCTCGTCTGACCCACTTTCGGAAGCTGAAGTTGTGTTGTCTTGCCTCTGCTGCGCGTGGTGGTAGTTCTTGCAAATCACCGCTGCTGCCACTCACTGCCACTGCCGCCGCCGCCGCCACACGACTCTCTTTTCTCATCCTTCGTCCAGTTTGCGCGGGCAGCGAGCGGTGGTGTGGTGTATAGAACGAACAGTCCAGTCGATGACGACGATGACCACGATGCCCCGTTAAGAGCAATGGTCAGCTTGGCTCTGGACTGTGGTGCTGGGTAGAGAAAGAGCATACTTGAGTTGCATTACGGCAGTGGGGGGTTCCCAACGCGATGCAGGTGGCAGATCCTGTTTGAATGACAATAAATTTAGCAATGGAGATTCTACAGAAAAGGTTAGAGGGTTAGACGTTGACGAATGACTAAGCATTGCCTTAAGTATCAACGCATCCCGCGAGCCGAAGGCAGAGATAATGACGGGAGTTTCTTGACGGACGGACGTCAGTTGATTGAAAGGTGGAAGCAGTACTTCGATGAGCACCTGAATGCCGCAGATAACGTAGGCACGGTGGACCAAGGCAACGGAGGCAAGGACTACGTAAGCGCACAGAGCTATGGAAAATTATGGACGTAAACGTCTAGAAGCTGGTCAGATTAATGAAAGTAACGATGGACGGTATGTAAAACAGCGTAAGTATTTCGGGTGAACTTTTCAGTTCATTCAATCTCGTCGGGGACTGCGATAAGGTGAAAGACTCTCATGCATACTCTTCAACATCGGTCTGTATGGTTTAATACAACGGGCTCAACAGCCTAACGCTAACTCTTTTCAGGAAGTCCAGTCAATTTCAGTGCTTTGCGGACCAAACATTTGAAACGGTGACAAAGTTGTTCCCCCTACTGAAACACAAAGTAGCAATAGTCGGACTGACGGGTCAAAAACAAATTCTATGGCTGGTAGGCGGAACCGAACATGGCAGGAATTGCCCAGGACAAAACGTCAGTCACGATAGACGTGGATACCATCGAGTTGGTGAAGGAGTTCGTCTACTTCAGAACTTCAGAACCGTCTGATAACAATGCAATATGAGTTTCGTAATATGACAACGTATCACCAATAGAAGGCGTCTCTATTGCGGTCTCCAGATAAGAATGCGGCAAAAAAGAAGACTGGTAATCGTCTACGAGCACGAGCGATGCTTGCCAAGGATGATTTTGCCGGTGTGCAGAGGAGTTGGCGATAGATGAACCACAATAACACTGCAATCTACGGCGAACCCAGCATCTAGAAGGTGGCCAAACCCGGAAGGATACGGTGGGCAGGGCAGGTTTCTAGAATCCCAAACAAGAGCTCAGCAAAATTGGTGTTCGCCATAGATCCAAGAAGGCGAGAAGAGTAGCAGACACGATGAAACCGCAAATTGCGGCGTACTATTGCATGAGACCCCATATAGAGCCCAACAAGTTTGTAAATCTCTGCCCCGAACCACAACCGAAGAACTCTCATCGCCCCAACGGATCAGTTGGTGGCCAGGGTCGCCATAAAAATGTAGATACAAATATAAATGCGCCACCGCGCACTGCACCACCCAGCAGTGCCAGGCCAGCAGCCGGGCCAATGACGACCGGAGTCAACAAACTCTTGCGGGATTCGTAGCGGACTCCACCGCACCGCCGCAGTATACAATGCAATGCAACACGCCCCGCTCGCTGCTGGGGAGCAGCGACCGACCGGCCGGCCGCGCTCTGCGCATACTGACTCATTCGCTTTCAGGAAGAACGAACCACGAAATGTAGGTTAATTAGCATCAAATTGCTTCTTCGCGTTACGGATGCGAACAGGTGAGAGTACGGATGAGAGGGGGTGGTGTACAAGAGAAAGGTGCGGCTATGGCAGGCCTGGAGGATCACTCGACTTGCTTGCTCGGTAGCAAGCTGCTAGGATTTTCGGGTAATTTCGATGCTTTTATGCGGATAGTGCTGATGGACCAACTGCGATATCCATCACGCGGTTACATCACGTGATTTGCTTTCGTTCGTTGAGTCGATACTGAACGTATATTCGGATAAATTGTGGTGGTTTTTGTTTGGCTTGTTGTCAGAGTTCCAAATTGGTTTGACCCATTTTTTTGGCGTTAATTCGGAGAACAGCTCGCGTTAACCCATGTATCCGGATTTCGGATTTCAGCTCTTCCATGTCCGGACAACTTGAACAGGATATGACAGTACAGTATCTACTTAAACAATTTTAAGAGAAATGTGGATTCGAGGAAAGAATTTCCCTCAATTAAAAGCACTTGATTTTATTCCCTGATACTCTATCATTGCTTATAATACTACTTTTAGGTTTCATTTCCCAGGTAACCAATAAGCAGTTAAAATTGCATTTATTTAGCACTATATGCGCCTTTACGGCTGGTTATTAAATGCTTATATGTCGTATATGGGGCCCATATAGCCGAGGCGGTAAACGCACGGGTATTCAGCATGACCATGCTGAGGGTGACGGGTTCGATTCCCGGTCGGTCCAGGATCTTTTCGTAAAGGAAATTTCCTTGACTTCCTTGGGCATAGAGTATCTTCGTGCCTGCCACACGATATACACATGCAAAATGGTCATTGGCAGAGGAAGCTCTCAGTTAAAAACTGTGGAAGTGCTCATTGAACACTAAGCTGAGAAGCAGGCTTTGTCCCAGTGAGGACGTTACGCCAAGAAGAAGAAGAAGAATGTCGTATATGCGCCATAAGTGCTAAATAAATGCAGGTTTTGGCCCAATATACGGCTGATTAAATGCTTATCTTTCCTATCCCCAAAAAATCGAACATGAACAAAAATATTTTCCCCTGCGCATTTCAGTCGCTTCATATTCTTCTCTTTCTATTTTTACTCACACTCTCCTGTGCGACTTTGGGGCTGTTGTTTATTTTTGCAGTTGTTTTTTGCTGTTCCCGCTGAAATTGGGATTCGATCCCACAATCCTCTGGCAGATGGTGATGCTGAGCCGCGCTACAGGATGAGCTATAAACGATCAGATAATGTGCGTTGATTTTTTGATCTATTAAAGGCTTGAGTACCACACCGGCAGTTATTTTGCTGTGCCCGGACAACGGCTCGGACAAGTGCTGATAATTAAGCCATCCACATAATACACGATGGCATAATTAGTTCTTATTCCATGCGATTTATTTGGAAAATATTTGTTCTCTCATTGATTTACTTTGTTGCTACCAGTAAATGATAGGACATCTGAATGGTAATGGATCCTAGAGTCGTGGTACATGATTTGAAAAGTTGAAATGTGTAACAGTTTTAGCATCGCTCATCTCTCTTAGCAGTTTTATGGCAATAAAGTAGCAGTTAGGATGCTTGTTAACCAAAAAATATCGTGCATTTGAAATGCTACACAACAGCTGTCAGATTTTAAGCAGCATTTGAATTGCTAATTCAGAGCAATTCAGCAGTCGAACTGCTATGATACAGCAGCAAGCAGATATAATGCAGTTTTATAGCTGATATACAGCTTTTTTAAATTCTTATTGGTTACCTGGGTTGTTACTCCAGTTTGTCAGAATGTGTGGCTACATAATTTGTTGATTATCAAATTTGAGGCTTATTAAAGGTAAAATTATTAATATGTTGTAAGGGCCTGTCCATTAACTACGTAGACTCTTAGGGGGGACGGGGTGTCTGGTCAAAGTCTACGCTGCATACAAATTTTGTATGAACAAAGGGGAGGGGGGTCCAAGATGTGCAAAAATAAGTCTACGTAGTTTATGAACAGCGCCTAACCAAAATTCACTGGAATAAACTTGAAAATTAGAAGGCACAGAATATTGATCATTTGGCAAATTGAGGGATAAAATTATGAAAAAAATCGCGTTCTGAGATTCGAACCAACAACCTCGTATTCAACCAACTAAGCCACAGTAACAATTCTGCGGAATAGAAAGCCAAACTGAATCCGAGCCCCATGAACACTCCTATTTTTATAATTAAATCTCTAATCTCTAATAATTCTTATCCTCTTTTCTACATACAGTCATTCACAGCCTCTGGGAATTCCGTTATGATACACATTAGCAGAATTTGTGTATCTACCATTTGTTGTGTAAAAAAACTCTTGAACATTTTAACAATATATTGAAAAATGCTGCATAATTCAACACTTCAATATTATTAAGAATTAATTCTAAAAAGACAAGGTATTAATAGTCACCTTCTGGAACTTTGTTGGACAAGAAACACATTGAAGTAATATTTCACTTCAGTTAAAATTCTGTTAATAATAATCAAAAATAAACAATTTCGGAACAAGTAGCTTCATGAATTGGCAACGTTAATGCGTCCATTTAACTAGTTCAAAATAACCCACTTTTCCGCTGTCACTTGATAATATTTTGTTTACTACTTGTTTCGGGAATTCCCAATCCGAACCTGCTTGCATCAGGTACTCACTCCATCAGTTTTGCCAATGCTGTAACAACAAACAAGCACACAAAACAACCGTTAGTCGAGGTGGTATTCCTAACCCAATTTCGTTCGGAGGGAACGACGACCTACACACCAGTCCAGTGCAAGCATTCTCCCTCTCGCTTCTGGAAAGGTACGTCGCAACTTCAGCAAAAAAAAACAACAACAACACACCACTAGCCGATGGGTGACTGGTCATCGTCGTCGTTCACAAATATAGAATCTGTCTGGGGTCCGGTTTCGGTAGAAGCTGCTGTTGAGTCGGGCTGTGCAGCAATCTGGCATTGGTCAGTGTGGATTTATGGGCAGAATTTATTCATTTAATAAAATAAACGATCTTCGATTTTTTATGGAATCCAGTTACTAGGGCGCTGTCCATAAACTACGTAGACTCAATTTTGGAAATCTAAGACCCCCCTCCCTCCAAGTAGACTTTTGTCCATGCAAAAATTCCGAAATTTGTATAGACCGTAGACTTTTGTCAAAATCCAGCATGGCTCGTAGCAATTTCAAGGACTCCCCCCTCCTCCCTATAATGCTACGTCATTTATGAACGGTCCCTAAGCTTAGAATTACTTGTAAGATATAATTTGTCCAGAAAATTCATCTTGGATTTCCTCCAAAAATCCCTCTGCTCCAAAACTGAATGCTCCGGAAACAGGGATCTATTCCTTCAGAAAGTCGTTCCGAAATGTCTAGGACTTTGTTCCGAGATCACCAAGAAATTCTTTCTGAGATAATCCCCGCAATTTTCCCTAGGATTCTTTCAAGCGTTCACCCCGTGGTTTATCTGGAAATTTATTCCGAGATTTGTCTGTGATTCATCAGGGAGCTCCATCTGAGATTCTGCTCGGGTTCCCTCAGACATTGATTCCGATATTCTTCTCGTAGATTCTTTTGTAAAATGTCTTCAGAAAGTTTATCTGACATTTCTTGAGTGAATTTCTGGAAAAATGGAATCCCGGGTGGAACTATTGGATAAAATTTAGTATGAACTCCAGGTGCAATTCCTTACAAAGCACCTTATTCCTTAAAAGGATGAAGGAATTCCTTAAGAAATTGCTGCAGGAATTGCTGCAAGAAGTTACTCTAGGGATGAAGGAATTCTTTGAAATTCCTCCTGGGGGAATGCCGTAATAAACTCCTCAAGAAATCCCTTTCTTGACAACTTCTGGATGGATTCTGTAATAAACTCTCCGGGGAGTTCCATTCCTGGAACATCTGTGAGAATTCTAGATTATGGATCCGCAAGATTTCCAGAAGGAACTTCTAGAGAAATCTAAAAACGAGTTTCTAGAGGAATCATTGGTGAAGTTTTTGAAAAAAAGTAGAGGCAGTTTCTAAAATAAGTTCCTGAAAGAATCTTGGAAGGAGTTCCCAAAATAATTCCGGGAGAAGTTTCTGGAGGATTCCTGAAAGATGAACTTTTTTTTTTAATTCCGGAAGTTATTCCTGAAAAAATCACTGGAGGAATCTCGCAAAGAATTTCTGCAGGAATTTTGAATGGAGTTTTTGAAGGAATCCCGGAATGCATTCTTGAAGCAATCCAGGAAATTACTTCTGGAGGAATTAGGGAAGGAATATTTGGTGAAATTCCTGAAAGGATCCAAGAATGGACACCTAGTGTAACCACAGAAGAAAATCCTTAAGAAATCCAAGATTGAGCAAAGGAAGGAACCCGTAAAGGGGATAATCTGCTAGAAGAATCCCAGACGGAATTCCTCAAGAAATCCCGGAAGCAATCTCAGGAGTACTTGCAGGAATTATCCCTGATGGAACCTGTTTGGAAATCTCAGAAGAAATTTCCAGAGTTCCAGCAGGAATCCTAAATAATCCTTTAGAAATATCTCATGATAACCTTCCGGGGCATTCCAGGAGGATTATCAAGCACATCAAGTCACTGAATCAAATTTTATGCATCGTGCAACAAAAATGACAATGTCGCAACCTGGATGTGTTGCGACAATCCACCCAATGCGAAATAGGTTTGGCCCAACTTGAACAGAATAACTTTAAGAACGTGCAATATGAGTTTTAAAAAAATTCAAGCCTTGTATTGCGATTTTCGAGGACTAACTTCGAGTCGGTGAACACTGCAAAGCTGTTGAAGATCTACCATCAAACAGCTTTCAGTAGGTCGGCTCCAAAGGCACGTTCTCCTCCATTTGGGAAATTTGTGACATTGAAATCAAACAGTTTTGGATATGGGTTTGTAATAATTGATTATTCACGAGTTGAAAAGTATACTACAAATTCAGCTTCTGTTTTGCCACAAACAATTTTCTGTTACTTGTTGTTGTAATTGCCTTGTTGTTTTTTTTTCTCCGACAAATCTCTTCCCAGAAAAGAATTTCTTGAAGAAACTCCTAGAGAAATCCCAGAAGTAACTCCCTGATTTAATCCAAGATGGACTCCTAGAAGAACTCTTAGAGGAATTTATTATGAAACTTTTGGATGAAACTCCTGGCGAGATCCCTCAAGGTTTTTTGAAGGAACTCCTAAAACGATTCCTGCAGGAATCCTGGAGAAAACGTTAACGTCTAGAGAAATCCCTAAAAAAAAGCTTCTAGAAGAACAGGGATGGGATCATTCATTTGCAAAGAGTTACATTCACTTGCTACTATCTCAGTTCAAAAGCATGCTATCAAAAAGACAATGTTTTAATGATTTTAACCAATGTTTTAATGATTTTATCCTTTTAACTCTGTTATTCATTAGGGTTGCACACGCATATCAAAGCCGTGAACGAGCTGTGAAGGCAACTCTCCATGCGGTGAATGTAAATTATATTCACGCCGCCGTGGAGAGTTGCGTTTCCTGCCTTCTGTTGATTTAATTATTATTGATACTACGCTAGTTTCAGGTAATCAGGTACACTACAAAGTTTCAGGTGCAACAAAAATGAAAAAGTGTTCTATACATTAAATTTGGCTACGATGTTACTGAAGGGAGTTAACAGCAAATGAATGTAACTGACTGATCCCATTCCTGTAGACGAATCTGCAAGACAATTTGAGGATTTTTTTAGAAACTTCAAAGAAATCTCTGATTAAAATCCTTGAGGAGTCCATGAAGGCACTCCACAATGAATTTCTAAAAATACTTTTGCAGGAATACCTATTAAAGAACTATTAAAGTAAACCTTGAAGGATCACGTGTAGGAGCTTCTGAAAAATCACCGAAGGAACTTTTGGAGGAATCTCTGATGGATTTCCTGGAGCGATCCTGGAAAAAAATCTGGAGCAATTTCTGATTGAAATTGTACAGGATCCCCTAGGAATATTCTAGAAGGAATCCTCAAAACAATTCCTGCAGGAATCCCTGAGAAAACTCCTGCAGGAATCCTAGAAGGTACTCTTGAATAAATTCCTGAAAAAATCTCTGAAGAAACTATTATACTAGATGGACCCCTGAAGTAACTTATGGAGGAATCTGAAGAAATTCCAGAGAAAACTTCTGGAGGATTTACGAAATCAAATCAAGGAGAAATCTGAATCTCTGATGAAACTTCTGAAGGAATTTCTGAACAAATCCTGGTGCAATCTCTGAAGAAACTCTACTACCAAAAGCAATTTCTAGAGAAATCATAGAAGAAACACCTAGAGGAATCCCTGATCGTTCTTCTGGAAGAATCTACAAAGGAACTCCATGGAGAATCCCCGAAGGAGCTTCAAAGAGAAGCCTGAAGGAATTCCTGATCCTGTAGGAATTTCTGAATGAACTCCTGGAAGAATCTCTGAATAAAATCGTGGGGACATTACTCAAGGGATTCCTGGCGTAATTTCTGATTCTTATCCTCAATAGATCCCTGACGGAATTTTGAGGAATTACTGGCGGAAACTCCAGAGCTATCCCTGAAAAGACTCCTGGCGCAAGGGAATTCATAGAGGAATGCGTGAATGAACTCTCCAAGGAATCCCGCGAGGAACCCCTGATTGAATTTTAGAATGAATCCCTGAAGGAACTCCTGGTAGAACCCCTAAAGGAACTTGTGCAGTAATCCCAGAAGTGACTCTTCAAGAGACAACACAGAGAACTCCTGAAAAAAATATCGCAGATTATATTCCTCCTAGAGGAGACCTGATAGGAACTCCTGAAAGTATTCCTGGGGCAACTCCGGGAGTAATCGCTCATAACCCAAGTAACAATTTTGATTCTATTTGGTTTTATTTGTTTTTATGACAGTTTTATCGGAACATTACATATTCTAGTTGATCGTATCGAAGTTTCAGCTGAGCATAGCTGTTCTTCATCAATTTGTGGTTTTAAGAACACCTCCAAGAATACTTGAGATTCAATCCATAAAACCATAAACACTACAAGAACTGTTGAACATATTTTCAGTTTTATAAGGTTCTAGTAGTTATCTTCAATCAACCAATCTTGAGCAAGTGCAACTGTTCTCGCATAAGAATAGTTTAATACATGAAAAATATAAAAAAAAACTCAAGCATCCGTTTTTTTTATTTTCATCGTTCCATTGGCAGCGATTATCAATCAAGAACACCTATCCGGAAAACCTCAACGCGGTGCAGTACCAAATTCCTCCGGTTGCAGCAACCGAAATGAGGTCGTTCGGTCACCCAGGACGTTGGTTCCCGTGCAATCGGGGGTCAAATTATCGACCTGCAAAATCAACAAACTACTTACCCGTTGGAAATGCTGACCGGAGGAATGAGGCGCTGCGCCGCCTTGAGGCCGGTTCTCGGAGAAGGCCTACCTGGTTAGAAATGGTACCGGGGATGATAAAATTGAACGGGCGGCTCAGAAAATCCACCGCAGTGCGATAATTTATTGTTTGTTTACAACTTGGCATACTCGATTTATAACGTTCTCGGCGGAGTTTGTATAAACCTACATCAAGAACGTTATAAACCTAAGTACTCTGGAGTAATACTTCTTACCCTTGTTTAAGTTGGAATAAATTTAAGACGTTCTTGATGGAGGCCAATCAGGCTGCATTGAGAACGCTATAAATCCAGGTATTCTTGAGTTATGCTTGTAACTCTGGCATGAGTTGAAAGAAATTTAAGACGATCTTATGGTGATGTTGATTAAAACCATCGATAATGGACCGACCACCGGCCCAGATTTCAATGGAAGCCATGTTGAGAAAACTCACGAACAATGTTCTCACGACCAGGAATAATATTTTTGAATATTTTATTAGTGCATTATAATGGAAGCGCGTTGCAATTTTTGGAAGTATCTTGCAACATACACGGAGAAAAATAAATAGTAAACACAACAAAATTCCAGTTTGTTTTAACCGGAATCTCGTTTTAAAATGAGCACAAACGCTATATTGGTTTGATTTGACTATCCTCGGTAATTAAAACAAACTAAAATTGGTTGTTGTTAAATCGTTGCCTTAGCGGGTACAATCTACAAACATCCGTTTGGAATTACCTCTGTGTTTGTTGTTTCATTATGACAGCAGTGCTTTTTGGTAGTTGTTTCAACTGGCACCCAAGGTTTGTTTCAAACAATTTTCAGTTTGAAACAAACATTATAGTTAGTTATATTTACAAACCAAACGTTTAAAACTACCGCAATGTTTATTGATTTATTTTTCTTTTCTTTTTTGTTATTGAATGTACATTATAATTGTTGAATTGAAATTTGTTTATTGAATATGAAGATTGTTAAGATAGATACATATGCATATGGAATTATAAAACGTCACATCCAAAGAGTTTGTTTGCCGCTCCAACAAGAGAACCTTTTCGAGCGGTATTTCTCCAACGTTCTCAAAACAAAACAGAACCTCATCATCGTTCAGCCTTCGGAAGAAAGCGACCTCCGTTAGAAGAAAAGGCTGCGGCCTAATGGCGTAATGGTCCATTGTCCCCTTGTTTCCTGGGGAAGGATGGTTCCTCTAACTTGCAAATCCCTTATGGCTTCTGGTGAATTTTGAGTTTAAGTATCGGACATTGCTGCCGGGGCAATTATTTAGGCGCCAACACGGAGAAAAATAAATAGTAAACACAACAAAATTCCAGTTTGTTTTAACCGGAATCTCGTTTTAAAATGAGCACAAACGCTATATTGGTTTGATTTGACTATCCTCGGTAATTAAAACAAACTAAAATTGGTTGTTCTTAAATCGTTGCCTTAGCGGGTACAATCTACAAACATCCGTTTGGAATTACCTCTGTGTTTGTTGTTTCATTATGACAGCAGTGCTTTTTGGTAGTTGTTTCAACTGGCACCCAAGGTTTGTTTCAAACAATTTTCAGTTTGAAACAAACATTATAGTTAGTTATATTTACAAACCAAACGTTTAAAACTACCGCAATGTTTATTGATTTATTTTTCTTTTCTTTTTTGTTATTGAATGTACATTATAATTGTTGAATTGAAATTTGTTTATTGAATATGAAGATTGTTAAGATAGATACATATGCATATGGAATTATAAAACGTCACATCCAAAGAGTTTGTTTGCCGCTCCAACAAGAGAACCTTTTCGAGCGGTATTTCTCCAACGTTCTCAAAACAAAACAGAACCTCATCATCGTTCAGCCTTCGGAAGAAAGCGACCTCCGTTAGAAGAAAAGGCTGCGGCCTAATGGCGTAATGGTCCATTGTCCCCTTGTTTCCTGGGGAAGGATGGTTCCTCTAACTTGCAAATCCCTTATGGCTTCTGGTGAATTTTGAGTTTAAGTATCGGACATTGCTGCCGGGGCAATTATTTAGGCGCCAACTAGTCGTTCTCCTCTACCGCACATTATAATCTAAGAAAGGTTCAAATAAATACAAAATAATTTGTCTGTTTACAGGCCACTAGCAGAATCTTATCTCGAACACTACGATTTGAAGAACGAACGTAAATTAATTTGATATGTTAGTCAATATGTATCATTGGAAGAATAAATTAACTTCCGGAGAAAAACTCAGACAACTTACAATGTTTCGATCTCGGTTTTGATTGAGTCAAAATTTGGTGCACATTAAAGAAAACGCAGGTGCCGAAACTGAGCTGTTGAACAAACCATACCTTTAGTTTGTTTTGTCAGGTTTCAAACTAAATTGTTGGTTGTTTCCTCTCCAAACAAAATATCGGTTAAAAATAACTGCCCAATTTGTTGAAATAACTCCGGACCAACAATTGAAAAGGCCTCAACAACATTGCGTAAACAAACACGTTTCTGTCGACTTAGGGCCTTCTGGGATCCACCCACGCATCTCACCACCATTAACAGAAAGCTTGATGTTTGCGCTTTCTGTTAGTGGTGGTGAGGTACCTACTTCATATCAAAGGAAACAACCCGTTTATTAGTAAACTCAAACCGTACCTTTGGTAGAAATTACAAAGTTTTCGATTTAAGTCAACCAATTTGGTAGTTGTTTTTCTGTATTACATGGTAGTAGAAACAACTGATAATCCGGTTTGTTTCAAATTGCATTCGTGGATCGAAAACAACAAAAGTTCATTTCAAAACAACTATTTCTCCAGTTTATAATTCAACAAACGTATTAGTTGAATCAAACTGGATTGATTTTTCTCCGTGAACTAGTCGTTCTCCTCTACCGCACATTATAATCTAAGAAAGGTTCAAATAAATACAAAATAATTTGTCTGTTTACAGGCCACTAGCAGAATCTTATCTCGAACACTACGATTTGAAGAACGAACGTAAATTAATTTGATATGTTAGTCAATATGTATCATTGGAAGAATAAATTAACTTCCGGAGAAAAACTCAGACAACTTACAATGTTTCGATCTCGGTTTTGATTGAGTCAAAATTTGGTGCACATTAAAGAAAACGCAGGTGCCGAAACTGAGCTGTTGAACAAACCATACCTTTAGTTTGTTTTGTCAGGTTTCAAACTAAATTGTTGGTTGTTTCCTCTCCAAACAAAATATCGGTTAAAAATAACTGCCCAATTTGTTGAAATAACTCCGGACCAACAATTGAAAAGGCCTCAACAACATTGCGTAAACAAACACGTTTCTGTCGACTTAGGGCCTTCTGGGATCCACCCACGCATCTCACCACCATTAACAGAAAGCTTGATGTTTGCGCTTTCTGTTAGTGGTGGTGAGGTACCTACTTCATATCAAAGGAAACAACCCGTTTATTAGTAAACTCAAACCGTACCTTTGGTAGAAATTACAAAGTTTTCGATTTAAGTCAACCAATTTGGTAGTTGTTTTTCTGTATTACATGGTAGTAGAAACAACTGATAATCCGGTTTGTTTCAAATTGCATTCGTGGATCGAAAACAACAAAAGTTCATTTCAAAACAACTATTTCTCCAGTTTATAATTCAACAAACGTATTAGTTGAATCAAACTGGATTGATTTTTCTCCGTGTATATACGATGAATTTTGCTTGGCATTTGGCATCCTTGTTACACCACGGAAATATTTCCAATTTGTGTGATAAATTAATCCAGATTACAATAATGTGTCATTTTCATTGTGTGTTTTTTTTTTTTGTCAATTTAATTCACCAAACTTTTCTGTCGACATAAAAGCTGCAACAGCAACAACACTGACAAATTTATTATCGTTTTATCGTGCACTTGAAGAGTTCTACAAGGAGAGATCAATTCGCCTTGAGGACAACTTGGAAGTACAACAAGTTTTAAGAGAAATTTAAAAACAACTCTTCAAGAGCATCTTAGGATGGGCCCCTTCGGTCTTATGGCGGGTTTATGATTGAGTTGATGTCGTTTTGCAGAGCAATTTGGTTTATGCATGGTTTTAAAGAATAGGTGTTGAAGAATACTTCAAAAGCATTATAAAAATAATTTTGTTACTTGGGAAAGGAACCCCTGGAGGAGTTCGTGGATGAACTCTTTAGGGAATCTCTGAAGGAATTTCTGGATAAATCTGATTAAAACCACGGAGGGATCACAGCAGGTTCTTTTAAAGGAGTCCTTGTAAGAATTTCAGGAGGAATCCCTGAACGAATTTTTGGAATAATCCTTTAGGAATTCTGAAAGAACTCCTTAAGGAAGAAAAGAAATATCTGAATAAAATCTTAGAGAAATCCTTGAATTTTCTGAAGGAACACCTGGGGGAGTGCCTGAAGAAAATACCAGAGGACTCCTTGAAGGATATTCTAGAAGGAGTTTATATCGAACTTCTATGAAAATAGCTTTGTAATTAGTTGCTTCTGTTATTCAGATTATAGGTTTCTTAGGCGCTGTCCATAACTACGTAGACTCATGTTTGGTCATCTCAGACCCTCCTCCCCCCTCGTAGACTTTTTTCCATACAACATTTTCAAAATTTGTATGAAGCGTAGACTTTGGGCAGACCCCGCCCCCTGTCCCACCTAAGAGTCTACGTAGCTTATGGACAGGTCCTTAGTATTTAGGCCATTTCTGAGGGGTTGTTCATAAACCACGTAGACCAAAATTTGGCCATATTAGACCTCCCTTCTCCCTCCCTCAAAGAAGTCTACGTGGTTTATGAATGGGCCTAATGCTGTCATTTTATATTGAAAAAATGTTACGTCTGTTTGTCCGTCCACAACCAACGACCGGATTCAATTCTTGGTCAGTTCATGACATTTTTACACTACTTTTTTTATTTTTCAATTACTTAACCTAATTTACAGCTCTATTGTCCACTAGGGCACTGCGTGAGCGATTCCAATTGGAAGCTGTACATACACTTTGTACAGCGCCTAAATGTATTCTATTCTAATTGTACTACATCGAACTGGTTGCCGTTGCGCTGCTTTCACTTTCTACCCTATCATGGTAGAATGATGAGCACGAGGATGTTGATGTGTGGCTGTTGGTTGTTCCTGTTTCCAGTCCGATTGGGGGTCCATTATGGGTTGCCGTTCGCCGATGTCCAAGTATCCGGGTTCATTTGAGCCATGGGCTCTGAAGAGAGTCAGTGTCAGCTGCTCTCAGGGGGAAAGAGCAACTGACGAAAGTGCCGGGGTTGGGATCGAACTTTATGCTTATGAAGCAAACGTGTAGCCACTACGCCACGGGCCCCGGCACTTTAACACTACCTTAAACATATAGTATTTTCATGTCTGCCAAATCCATGCAAACTAGTTATTGACAGAGAAACTGACAGTGTTAAAAGAATACTAAGCCGATAAGTCGACTTTGTCCCGGTTAGGACAAGAGATAATGTCAAAAAATGGGTATCTCAAACCAACCTTGAACATGAACACCACTCGCTATTACAGATTATACATTCCAACCTCTTTTCTCGCCATCTTTTGCAGATTCCTGCCGTGTAAGGTCCTACAGCCGCTGACGTCATTCGATCGTGGCTACCTCAAGGACAACCACTACGATACGGTTTGCGTGATCGATGGCAGCCAGGTTCCGACCGAACTGGCCAATTGCTTCGCTGCCCGCAAATCGATCGACGAGGCTTTCGACAGCGAAACGTGCTGCTTCAAGTCGGATGCTTTGGACTGCCGCGTGGTCTACGCTCCCGTGGGTAAGTTGACCGATTTCGATGACGTTCGTCGGTACAGTGAGGCCGCCGGGAAGGCTCTGGATCGTGCTATCAAGGCCGGAGCTAAGCAGCCGGTTTTGGTAGTTCCAAGCAGTAAGGATTTTTCGGAGGCTGATTTGGTGTCGGTTCTGGGAGCGTTGGCGAAGCTATATGTCCCGCTGCAACTACGTGAGGATGTGCCGGAAAAACGGCAGCGATTTGTACAGATTGGTTTCTTCCATCCTGATAAGGCAAAGCTGGAATTAATTGTGAAGGAAGCTAAAGCTTTCGAAGCAGGTCTTTTTGTTGCTCGTGACATCGGTGGAGGTGATCCGGAGCGCATGGCTCCTCCTCGAGTGGAACAATATGTCAGCGATGGAGTCTACAATAGCAAACTCATCGTCAGCTCTGTAATTTCCGATCACAACGTGTTGGTTAAGGAATATCCACTGTTTGCCGCAGTCAATCGAGCGGCCGTTAGTGTTCCCCGTCATCAGGGACGGTTGATCTTCTTGGAGTATAAATCGGGCAGTAACCCGACGAAGACTCTGATTTTGGTAGGAAAGGGAGTTACTTACGATACCGGTGGTGCCGATATCAAGGCTGGAGGTGTGATGGCCGGTATGAGCCGAGACAAGTGCGGAGCGGCCGCCGTGGCCGGATTCATGAAAGTGGTGGAGCAGATGCAGCCGCAGGACGTGCATGTGATTGGCGTTATGTGCATGGTTCGTAACTCCGTCGGTGAGGAATGTTACGTGTCGGATGAAATGATCACATCCAGAGCGGGAGTGCGGGTTCGCGTGGGGAATACCGATGCCGAAGGGCGTATGGCCATGGCCGATGCGTTGTGCCAGATGAAGGAGCGAGTCATCGCCGAGAAAATGCCGGATGCCCATCTGTTCACGATCGCAACCCTGACGGGGCATGCCGTGCTAGCTGTTGGCAATCATTCGATTGTGATGGACAATGGACCGGCCCGGGCTTCCGGCCATGGACAACTGTTGCAGGAGGAAGGCGAGAAAATTGGAGATCCGTTTGAGATTTCCATTCTTCGCAAGGAGGACTTCGAAATGCACTCGGGCAAGTGCTACGGAGAGGACGTGCTGCAGGCCAACAATCTTCCATCGAGCCGTACTTGTCGAGGACATCAGGTGAGATATTTTTCAATACCAGCTGTTGCTCATTGACTATTAGCAATAATTTGCCCTTCAAAATTATGCATCCGTTAAAATTTGTTAAGCAATTTTTAATTAGGCAAAATTATGTAATTATTTCGTGCTTTTACCCTGTTATACTATTTACAACCTTCACTATCCACAGAGTCCTGCCGCATTTATGATGCTCTCCACCGGTCTGGACAAGCATGGTCTCAAGTCGGAGCGTCCGATCAAATATTCGCATCTCGATATCGCCGGCAGTGCCGGTGACATCCCGGATCCACCGACTGGCGCACCGATCCTGGCCCTGGCCCGTGCTCACCTTCTGCGTTGAAGTGTAATCCCCGGTGCCCACATCACATGTATGTAACACTATATTCATCACGTAAGTAGCGAATCCCTCAAGTTACGCTGAGGTACGCATGCAGTGGTTACTTGTCAACTTACCCTGTCGCTTGCTAGCGCGCGACGTAAAAAATCCAGTTATACCTATGTTGTACTTATTAAGCAAAGCGAAAAATGCGAAGCAAAGTGATCGTCATCACAGTAGTAGTAATAAAGAGAGCACTTTTGTTTTACATCGAACCAGGAACTTCGCACTTCATACGATCCGAACTCCAACTTGCGAGGGTTGAACGAACTCTCGGCGGAACTCCCCGCCGCTCTGATGAAGAAACAGAAGCTGACGCGGTTACAACAGCCACTATCCACCACCACCACCGCCACCAGCATCACACCTCCTAGGTTCAGGGAAAGAGTGCATTGAACTTCAAACGTTCACCGGTGGTGCTGCTGGCCTGGCCTGGCACACCACTACCGGAGCACCACCGGGGAGTGCCGTTTGGTGTTTACTAATGCAAAGAGAAAGAGCCACTTTCACCGGCAGCAGCAGCAGCAGCATCAATCTGCTTTATTTCCGCTACACACAATCTTTTATTTTGCCCGCTTTTTTTCGAGCAGTTTCAGTCTGCACGAATTGCCTACTAGTCGTCGGGTGGCTCCAGTCATCATTTCGCCGAGCACGATGTTGCTGCTATTGGGTAAAGTTTGGTAATGCACATTGGTTGGGGTCTACATGAGGTAGTGGACAAAAATCTAAAAAAAATAACAAATTGCTACATTTTAGCTAAAACCTCCTTTGCTTTTGATCATAAGGTTTGTCGAAACTAAAGTGCAAATGCATCAATGCATATTCTCCTATACTTCTATGCTTTCTACTTCCTGTGCTATACGTACTTCACGGGTGACTTCTTACGAGAAGAGCCTATACCAATTAATTTCCCGATGGCTTCAGGAATACTTGTATTGCAAACAAAGCTTCTAGAACATTTTTTGTGATATTCTTCGGAGAAGTTTACACTACCCGTCATAAGTACGGACTCACAAAAAGTATTGCAACAATATTGCATCACCCTGACTCACCTCGATATCTCCAAAACCTGAGGACTTACAAAGATGCTGTCTTCAGGAAAGTTATTCAGAAGACCAAAAGCAACAACTTTTCTGAAGGCGGCATTTTTGTAGGTGTTCTGGTTTTAGAGATATCGAGGTGAGTCAGGGTGATGCAATATTGTTGCAATACTTTATGTGAGTCCGTACTTATGACGGGTAGTGTAGGTGTTAATTTTTGCAAAATTGCAAATTTCCTCAGTCAATATGAAAGCAATCTACAGATAATTTGAGGTAATTGACGTTTGAAAGTTAACAATTATCAAACATTTTGATGCTGTATGAAATCAGGCAAAAGCAAAAATGTTGGTCAAAAACAATATCCACCCATTGTGCACTGTAACGGAGCTGTTGCGGTTTGGTAGGAGGGCTGCGCCGCGAGGGTCCCAGGAATCATCGCAAGCAAGTTTGCGTGGTTTGACTTCCTCGTGGTGGTGGGCAGCCTATCCAGCGCGCGCGGCGCGGTGGGCAGGAGGAAATCAAAAGTTATTTTCGTGCGCTAACGGAACCGTTGTTCGATTTCTTCCGCTGCTATATAATGGGTGCATTTATTACATCAATCCCACACGAATGGAACCACAAAATGAACCTCGGAATTGCAGTACACCTTGTCCTTTTTTTACGTCCATGCATGACTTAGCGACAAAAAATTCTGCCGCCAAGAAAATGAGCAAACTCAACAATTTTATATTTTTTTAAAGCATCTCCGTGATTAGGAGAAGTGTACAAAAATATAAAAATGTCTATTTGAATTATTATTTCGGCAGTAGAATTTTATTTCGCTAAGCCAATAGTGGACGTAAAATGAGGTTTAGGTGTAATAGAAAAAGCGCATAGACCTTCGATGGTGATTATCATCAGCGATCGTACCGCGCGTGTTGAACCGCGCACCTCCGGCCGTTGTGCTGTGGGATGATGAGAACGAAACTCCGTGCGGGATGGGAAAAGTACAAAGATCACGCTTTCTATCTCCGTTAGTTCTTGGGGGTCGGTTGGGACAGCAGGGAGGATCCGCTATATGAGAAATCGACGTCAGCAGCAGCGGTTCTTTGTGTAGTTCCCCATCTGAGAACCGTTAGTGGCGTGGCGTGGTGGGTTCCATCAGCTGACGGCTTTCCCCGTTCTGTGGCAAGCAAGAGCGCGGTCAGGGCTGCGAAAAGTGGTGGTGCTGAAGAGACGGGATCAAGAACAGCACGTTCACAATGCGGAAGTGTAATGTTCTTGTGGCACTGTAACTTAAACCGAGCGCGATGCAGCCGGACCGAAGTGCAGTGCATCGACTCGCGAGGCCAATGATCTGGGTGGGAAAACGAAAACGGGCTCAATGATGTAACGAGCACCAGATTAATGCAATTATTGTCTGTAATGATGGAACGGGAACGTTGAAATTGAGGAAATTTACACCCAGAACATTGAACCCCACATGTTTGTTGGTAACGTCGACGTTTAGAAGTCCGGTTTTTGTGATGAATTTTGATTTATGTACCGTCATTGGGGGTGAGAATGGGTCAAAAAATGATACTCAAAGAATGTTTGTTAAATAACAAGTACAATTGAAGCCGGAATAACTTTTTATTAGGTATGCATACTCTTCAATGTGGTAATGACAGTTTAGCAAGAAATTATCACATTATATGAATTGCTTACTAAACTACAAATGATTGAAAATTGACCCAATCTCATCCCTTAGAGGGGGTGAGAATGGGTCAACGTATTCGAAATCGTCTATCTCAGAATATAAGTTAATTTTATTGATCATATCTAGCAAACATTCTTAAAATGCAATGTAATCATGACGAATAAAAACTTAGGTAATTTTGAAAGATGATTAATCCACCTAAAAGGGTCAATACAACCGAAAAAATGGTTGAAATTTGATAAAATAACGTTTGTATGTTGTATCGCCATTTTTAGCCACTAGGGGTAGGCGGGGCAATATGGACACCCTAAGGTTTTTCCCAACTTTACCTGGCTGATGTCAAAAAAGTTTAGTTTTTTGATACATGTATCCTTTTAAGCCTTTGAAGCCGGAATTTTTACAAGCGTTATTATGGGGTTTTTTCTACGTATTTCTGTAGATTTGGTGCTAAATAGTATAAAAAAGGTAGAATATTATGCAGAATATTTTTTCCGGACATCCTAGGTCATCCAAACTGTTCTTGAGTTTAGAAGTCTACGGGTGTAACGGTAACTTCTTTCATTATACAAAGCTTCAATTTGTAATCTATCATGTCTAGTAAGTCTTCAGAAAGTTCAATAGAGAGTATAAAAGAAGTCGGGTTATCCTAGGTCATCCAAACTGATCTTGAGTTAGACTCTAAAGTCTACGGGTGTAATGGCAACTTCTGTCATTATATAAAGTTTTCATTTGTAATCTATCATGCCCAGTAAGTCTTCTGAAAGTTCAATTGAGAGTATAAGATCAGTCGAGTTATCCTAGGTCATCCAAACTGTTCTTGAATTTAGGTCCGAAAGTCTACAGGTGTAACGGTTACTTCTTTCATTACACAAAGCTACGATTTGTGATCTATCATGTCCAGTAAGTCTTCTGGAAGTTCAATAGACAGTATCTGCTCAGTCGGGATATCCTAGGTCATCCAAACTGTTCTTGAGTTTAGATCCTAAAGTCTACGAGTGTAACGGTAGCTTCTTTCATCATGCAAAGCTATGATTTGTAATCTATCGTGTCCAGTAAGTCTTCTGAAAGTTCAATAGAGAGTATTACATCAGTCGGGATATCCTAGGTCATCAAAACTGTTCTTGAGTTTAGATCCTATAGTCTACGGGCGCAATGGTAGCTTCTTTCATTATACAAAGCTTTGGTTTGTAATCTATCATGTCCAGTAAGTCTTCTGGAAGTTCAATAGGCAGTATCAGCTCAGTCGAGATATCCTAGGTCATTCAAATTGTTCTTGAGTTTAGATCCTAAAGTCTACGGGTGTAACGATAACTTCTTTCATTATACAAAGCTACGATTTATAATCTATCATATAATATGGAAATGATGAACGGATACTCGTTGCGCTGCATGTGATAAGTACATATGTAAGCGTTGTTTTTACGATTTTCATAAAAAAAACTAGAGTAAGTCTTAGAGTTGTTAAACTTTTACAATTATATTTAATGTAAAACATACATTCTTCAATTGATTTTTTAATGTTTCACTGTAAGAATACACAAAAAAATGATGCCCATACACACTCCTAAAGATAAACTACCATGATCTGGCTGTGTTATGTATACGACATTGGAAATGTTGGAACATTTTCGAATATGATTTCTTCACTTGACCATTGCTTGAATTTCTCATCCAATATGTTGAATTGATAGTTATTTCAGGTAAGTCTGCTTGACATCATTATAGTATATTGACAAGCCTTTTGATATTCCAACATGCAATCTAGTTGATTGTGTCCCATAATGTTTACAGTGAAAACAGCTAATGTTACGGTTGTATATCTTGAGAACTGAGCTGAAAGTTATTTGGACAACTTATAATATCCCAAAAGTAATCGATTTTACCTGACAAAATGGTTCAGTGTACATTGTTGATTATTGAACGTTTTTCAACCCATTGTAAAATTCATTTACCATAATTGTAGACTTGAAGCTCTGAACTCCAAATTACTGACCGAGCACCAAACCATGAACTTGTCCAAATTGGCTGATGTGGAATGTGGAATTATCACAAAAATTATCATGAAGTAACCCTTGAGAGTTTAGAGGTTCAGAGATCCTATTTGGTAGTATAATGTTACTATCTCAAACAAAATCACCGCGATTGATTATGAAACTTTACTCAGTTTAACAGCTATGGCTATTGTTACGAGTGTAGACCTGAAGTTCTGAACTCCTGGGTTCTGAAGTTTGGCTGACCTGGAATATCCCTATAGTGTCTATAAATGACATTTGAGATTTCAAGAGCTTCACGGATCCCAGCACATTATGCAATACTATTTTTTATGACGAAAACACATAGAGTTATTCTTGTAGATTTGAAGGACTTCATTATAGAACATTTTGGACGACCGTGAATATCCGAAAGAGTTAAAATAAGCTAGTTGACTTCAGACTGCTCCAGTAATCGCGGTAGATTATGCAGCGTTACTCAGTATAACAGATATGGCTATTGTTACGAGTGTAGACCTGAAGCTCGGAATTCCAAGGTAGCTTGGCTAACCTGGGATATCCAGGGTATCTCTAAATGACATTGTAGATGTCAGGAGCTTCACGGATCACAGTAGGTTATGCAATGCTATTATTTGTGGCGAAAATACATAAAATTATTCTTGTAGATTTGAAGGACTTCACTCTAGGACAATTTGGAACACCTAAAACATCCCAGAATATAAAACATCTCTTGATATTCTTGACCAAGGGTCAATGAATACATATAAACGTAACCCATATCCAATTTCAGCTTTTAGAACAACTGGTATGTCAATTATTTCGTTTTTCCAAATTTCATGGTGTTCAGGATGTTCTAGGTTGTCAATGATGTCTCAAATACAAGTATTCCCATTTTTCCTTAATAGAGGACTCAATTTGCAACAACTTTGCCGAAGACAGTATTCTGTTTTGCTGAATGGGTGAATTTATACAGCCGTTTCTATGTTGGGGTCATATATGACCCCTCCGGCTCCAAAGGGTTAAAGTCTATTTAGCATCTATTGCATAAGAATGCTTACAAAGAAAAATGATTTATCCACTTCAAAAAATGTTATGAAAAATGTTAGTTTTTCATGACCGTCTTCAAGCATACGGGGCAGAATGGACACCCCCATGGGGCAATATGGACACCATGAGACTTTTACGAATTTCGTACATTATTTACACCTATAAAGTTATTTAATTACAAAACAACTATTATGGATAAATAATACGCCGAAGCAGTTTATTTTTGTTCAGTTAATTTAAATTCAGGCTGTTTTGGATAAAGCTTTGTTTTTGTCGGCATGTACAGCTGTGCCTAGAATAACTATTTTCCACTGATGTCGTTTTTTGACCAATTTGTTTCACCCTATGTCTACTAAAGTGAACATTTAACCGAAAATATACTGAAATCGAAGAATTTGGTTGGTTTGTGATTTAGGTTATATTTTTCCCTTGCCGCTTCTTTCGAAAAGGTGAGTGTCCATTTTGCCCCGGCAGCAGAAGATATTTCCAAACTTGATTTTTGATATAATAAAGAAGAAAATATAAACATGTTAAGCATGTAGACACAGCAAAACTACTAATCACTAAATCTTATTTTAGATGGTGTGAAAATTATAATTTCCATGTACAAAAAAATACGGAGGACGCAACTTTTTCATGTAAAATCAAGTATAATTTTAATTTCGAATGTTTCTTTCCTGAAACTACGTTTTAGACAAATGGACTATATTCTCCATTCATTAAAAGTTCAAAAAAGTTCGCATATTTCAATTCTTTTCGTAAAGGAAATTTCCTTGACTTCCTTGGGCATAGAGTATCTTCGTGCCTGCCACACGATACACACATGCAAAATGGTCATTGGCAGAGGAAGCTCTCAGTTAATAACTGTGGAAGTGCTCATAGAACACTAAGCTGAGAAGCAGGCTTTGTCCCACTGAGGACGTTACGCCAAGCAGAGGAGGAGGATATTTCAAAATATTGAGGGTGTCCATTCTGCCCCGGGTGTCCATATTGCCCCGCCTACCCCTATCCTAGGGCTGGCGATGAGGAGAGGGTCACCGATGTGGAACTTGCGGGGGTAGCTAAGTCCCTTAGCGTAGGTAAGGCCCCAGGTCCGGACGGAGTTCCGAACCTGGCCTTAAAAGTAGCTATTGCAGAGGCTCCCGAGATGTTCAGGTCTGCTATGCAGAAATGCCTGGACGAGGGAGTTTTCCCAGAAGCTTGGAAGAGGCAGAGCCTGGTACTATTGCCAAAGGCGGGGAAACCACCCGGAGACCCGTCGGCATATAGACCAATATGCTTGATTGACACGGCGGGGAAGGTGCTCGAAAAGATCATCCTCAATAGAATGTTGCGGTTCACCGAGGGCGAAAATGGTCTTTCGAGTAACCAGTACGGCTTCCGGAAGGGGAGGTCCACCGTAGACGCTATCTTGTCGGTTACAAAAACCGCCGAGAAAGCACTCGAGCCTAAGAGGAGGGGAATTCGCTTTTGCGCGGTAGTGACTCTGGATGTAAGGAATGCGTTTAATAGCGCCAGCTGGTCTGCTATTGCCGATGCGCTCTTGCGTCTGGGGATACCGGAGTACCTGTACAAGATTCTCGGAAGTTACTTTCAGAATCGTGTACTAGTCTACGACACGGAGGTGGGTCGGAAGTGCTTTCACATAACCTCAGGAGTCCCGCAAGGTTCCATCCTGGGTCCGGTGTTATGGAATGTCATGTACGACGAGGTGTTGAGGTTAGAGTATCCAGTGGGAGTGGTGATTGTCGGATTTGCCGACGACATTACGCTCGAAGTCTACGGTGAAACGATCGAGGAGGTAAAGTTGACTACCAACCACTCGATCAAGGTTGTGGAGGCGTGGATGCGGTCCAGGAAACTGGAGCTGGCTCACCACAAGACAGAGGTGACGGTTGTTAACAACCTGAAGTCGGAGCAGCAGACGGAGATCAGTGTAGGAGACTGTACTATCCTGTCAAAGCGCTCCGTCAAACACTTGGGCGTGATGATCGACGATAAGCTTACCTTCGGTAGCCACGTCGATTATGCCTGTAAAAGAGCCTCCACAGCTATTGCGGCACTGTCCCGGATGATGTCCAATAGCTCTGCGGTGTACGCCAGTAAGCGCAAGCTTCTGGCTAGTGTTGCTACATCCATACTTAGGTATGGCGGCCCGGCGTGGGGCACCGCGCTAAGTACTAAATGCTACCGACGGAAGCTGGAAAGTACTTACAGGCTTATGTGCCTGAGGGTTGCGAGCGCGTACCGTACCGTGTCACACGACGCTCTCTGCGTCATTACTGGTATGGTGCCTATCAGCATTCTTATCAGTGAGGACATGGAGTGCTTCGAAATGCGCGGCACAAGAGGCATACGCAGGACTGTCAGGATGGCCTCTATGGTCAAATGGCAGCGCGCGTGGGACAGTTCCACCAAAGGAAGGTGGACCTATAGGTTGATACCGAGGGTAGATAGTTGGATTAATAGGCGCCATGGGGAAGTCACATTCCACCTGACACAGGTCCTTACAGGTCATGGTTGCTTCCGACAGTATCTACACCGTTTCGGGCATGCGGATTCTCCCGAATGCCCAGTGTGCAATGGTTTACAGGAAACGGCGGAACACGTTTTGTTCGTGTGCCCGCGTTTTCGCACAATGCGTGACCGCATGCTTGCCACATGCGGGGAAGACACAACTCCGGACAACTTGGTCCAGAGGATGTGTAGGGATGAGTTTGGCTGGAACGCCGTTTCAACGGCTATTACCCACATCGTCTGGGAGCTACAGAGGAGGTGGCGCGTGGACTCGGAGAATGGCTAGTCCAGATGCAGTACAAGAGGTGGTCCAGGGGTTCGAAGTCGGCTTCGTAGGTCATACCGGTGCCCTGCGGTCGAGATCGACCCTTACAACGATTAAGTGGCCGCGGAGAGGAAGTCCCGGTAGCGGTTCTGTCGTGGCGTCGGTCTACTGGGTTGGATCCGAGCCCGCGGTTGGAAAGGGGTCCCCGGCAAGGGTCGGGGTAGGTGAGATCCTGCTGTCTGCAACCTACGGGTGCATCTGATAGGGCCTGAAGGGTAGTGATACCCTTCCTTGCGGGCAGGTCAGATCGGGTTGCACGTGGGCATCAGTTCTTGATGCCCGCTCAGCAGTAGGGCGCGGGCGGGGTTGACCCTGCCCGCCTTCCGAGGACAAAGGGAGTGGCGAGGACCACTCGGGAAACTGGCTAAGCGCCAGCATGCTACCGTGATGGACTCTCCAAAGCGAGTCATCGATGTTCGTTGCTGCAGGCTACGCAGCTAACCTTGTGGGTGCGATGTGCACTAGCCCCTCTCTGAAGCAATACCTTCTTGGTGGTTCCGGAGAGACGTAGGGTTTGGCGACCATAGGAATGGTTTAGTGGGTACGAGGAGAGAGTAGTCCTGGATTTTACTTTTGTTGTAGAAGACGGCCTGTCAGACCTACACTACCCTAACCTTCTGTTAGGGTGTCTGTTGAGCAGATTATCCCCCTATGGTTTAGAAGGAAAAAAAAAAAAAAAAAAAAAAAAAAGGACCCCTATCCTAGTAAATCCTAGTAAAGTAATGTTTCAACCGGGGGGAGGATTACAATGAGGGAGGGGCGCATTGAAAGATTGATTGAAAAAAAAACATGATATTTTTAGTGTACTGCATAAGAAATGTTTAACCAAACCCTCCGCTATAAACTCTTATGATCATTGGCCTCTATACTGCCAAAGCAAATCACCCCATCTCAAGATAGAGGGTCGTTTAAATATTATGTTACACAACATTTCACATTATTAGACCCTCTCTCGCAATAACATTTAAACGGATTTTTTAATAAACTTTGTATGAGTTCTTGTAGACTTATTCTTCTGTCCAAACGCATGGGTTTATTGTTATAAATCAGTGGTCCTCAGGCTTACTGTCTATGCGGGCCACAATTGAATTTTACAAGAAGGCTGCGGGCCGCAAGGCATTTAAGAATTTATTCTGATTAAATTTTAATAGAGTTTCAGGATTTAACTTCGACATACAAGTCATCCTCTGTATGCTACAGAATAATGTTTCAGAGTCAAAATGAAACAGACATAGGGTCTGGGACCATTTGGGCAGGAGCACCTATTTTGGGCACTTGCTGCTATAACTCAGTCAATTTTGAACCGATTGACTTGATTTTTGAGACACGATCAGATACGCACCGTATCTAGCCATGTTCAAAAATTTGAGTTAATCGGTCTGAAATTGTCTACGTTATAGCAGCAAGTGCCCAAAATAGGTGCTCGTGCCCAAATGGTCCCAGACCCTAATTATTTTGCAGATGAAAATGTTATGTTTACTAAGGTACACCGGGGCAAGTTGAAACGGGTGGGGCAAGATGAAACACGAAGTTTTGAAATAGATTTCAATACAATTTGGAAATTTGTCCTTCGCTAAAAGATTGTTTGAATAAAAAACTATGTGTTATGGCGATCAAACTGTTTATCATCATTACAAAACATCATGTTAAACGTATGAACACTCCCGCTTGCCACTTCTTCGACATATTTTCGAAGATAAGCGTGCTTTTATGAAGATACGGTAAACATGGCATCACTCTAACGTCAAATGGGGACTGAATAACAAGTTGAATTTTTAGTTAAGGTTATGTGTACTCGATAACTTGCTTGACCCAATCTCACCCCCATTCTTAATATTTAGACATTGGGTCAAAAATATTGAATTTTTAAATAAAAAGAGCAAAGACAGTCATTTTTCATTGCATCAACCAGGTTATACCTACACTGCCGCAATTCTGCAAAGTGACGTAAGCGACATTGCTAGTTTTGGCCCATGTTTTGGTTATTATGCATGAAACTCTTGCTCATCCTCTAAGTTTCTTTCCATAGATGATAGATTACGACTAGATCTTGCATTCTAATACAGCAGGATTACCACAGTGTTATTTTTACCCCAGATATTATGTATACTTTACTAAAAAATATCGAAATTTTAAATGGCGCTTACGTCACTTTGCAGAATTACGGCAGTACAGCTAACCACTTATAATAAAATTTATGGTTAGGACACATTCTACCGTGACGTTACAACGTTTTGACGCCTTTTTGGGCAGATTTTTCACTATAACTCGTAAATTCGACCGTAAACCCTCAAAATTTGTTGCATATTCGGATTCCTTGAAAAATTTCCAATAAGTATGATCTGTTGAACAGTTAGTTTTCATTGGAAAAGTATGCGTAAAATGGGAATTAGTAGCGTGACGTTACAACGTTGTAACGTCACGCTACTAATTCCCATTTTTAACATACTTTTCCAATGAAAACTAACTGTTCAACAGATCATACTTATTGGAAGTTTTACAAGGAATCCGAATATGCAAAACTATTTGAGGGTTTACGGTCAAATTTACGAGCTATAGTGAAAAATCTGCTCAAAAAGGCGTCAACACGTTGTAACGTCACGGTAGAATGTGTCTTAGGTACTTGTGTGAAACATTACGATGGAGAAATTTTTTCAGGGTGATTCAGTAGTAGTTTCATCATATAAATTTAGCCACAAATTTAACAAAAAAGCATTATTGCTAAACATCTTATTAATATTATTAACATTTTTCAAATTGTTTGTTTCTTCGTTTTGACCCAATCTCACCCCCCAGACCCATTGTCACCCCCATCGACGGTATTATAATTTCGACACCAGTGGTAAAGTCAAATCAACACTGCTCCTCGACATCTTCTGCGACAATTCTCTACAGCTATCGTATATTCTTACAAAGTTTACTTACATATAATTCAAACACCTTACAAACTCAGAACATCAAACCTTCATTAGCGACTACTCCAACGACGTAATCGTCAAATTTCCGCGGATGAACGCCTCTGGTTGACCGCTTCTGCGCTCGTTGTTCTACTACCGTTTCTTCTTTGCATCCGTAGAATTCGTCTTTGGATTCTTCCGCTTCCCTTGGATTCACCTGCTCCTCCGGCAAGGGGCTTCCACGAGCCTTCCATTCTAATTGCACCTCCTGAACGAAAAAATCCAGGGAAAATGTCCGAATGTATTCCAGTAGGAATTCTAGGAAGAATCCCGAAGGGGTTCCATGAGCAATCCCCGGAGGAATTTCGTGAGGAATCCGAACGAATTTCAGGAGCAATCTCCGAAGAAATTCGAATAGGAATCATCAAAGAAACTCCAAGAGGAAATCCCGAAGGAATTCCTGGAGGAATCTCCGACGGAATATCAGTAGGAATCCTCGAAGAAATACTAGGAAGTCCAGGAAGAACCCTCGAAGAAATTACAGGAGAAATCCCTGCGGGAATCCCAAGAGAAACCACCGAAGGAATTCCGGGAGGAATCTTTGAAGGAATTCCAAGCGGAATCCTAGGTTTTTGAAGAGGAAACCCTATTGAAAGTCCAGCCGGAATCCCCGAAGAAATTCCAAAAGGAAACCCCGAAGAAACTCCAGGAGAATTCAAGCAGGAATATCTGAAGAAATTTGTAGAGAAATCACCAAAAGAATTCCCAGAGAAAACTGTACAGGAATTCCAGGAGGAATCTTCGAAGAAATCCCAGGACAAATTCTCGTAGAAAGTCCAGGGTGATCCTCGCAGGAATATCAGGAAGAATCCCTGAAACTTCAGGATGAATCCTGGAAGGAAGTCCAGGAGAAATCTCCGAAGGAACTCCAGGAGGAATCCCCGAAATAATTCCTACAAGAATCCCCGAAAGAATTCAAGGAGGAATCTCCGAAGGAATTCCAGAAGGAATTCCCGAAGTAATTCTAGGAGGAAACTCCGTAGGAATGCTAGGAAGAATCTACGAAGGAACTCCAGGAGGAATTCCCGAAGGAAGTCCAGTAGGAATCTCCGAAGGAAGCCTAGGGGAAAACCCTGAAAGAATTCTGGGAAGAATCTGTAAAGGAATTCTAAGCGGAAAAAATCGAAGGATTTTCAAGAGGAAACCCCGAAGAGGAATGCCCCAGGACATATCTGCGAAGGTATTCCAGGAGGTATCCCCCAAGGAATTCAAAGAGAAATCACCGAACGAACTCCAGGAGAAATTTCCGAAGGAATTCTAGGATAAATCACCGAAGGAATTCTAGATGGAAACCCCAAAGGATTTCCTGGAGGAATCCCTGAAGGAAATCCAGGAAAAATCTCCGAAGGCATACTAAAAGGAATCATCCAATACATTCCAGGAGGAAACCTCGAAGGAAAATTCAGGAGAAATGCACGACAGTATATCAGGAGAAATCTCGCGAAAGAATTCCAGGAGAAATCCCCGAAAGAATTCCATCAGGAATCCTCGAAAGTATTCAAGTAGGAATCTCCGAAGGAATTTCAGGAGAATCCCTGATGTAATTCTACGAGGAAACTCCGAAGGAAATTTTAGATGAATCTACGAAGGAACTGCAGGAGGAATCCCCGAAGGAAGTCCAGGAGGAATCCCCGTAGAAAGTCCAAGGGAAAACCCTGAAAGAATTCTGGGAAAATCTCCAAAGGAATTCTAAGCGGAATTATCGAAGAATTTTCAAAGGATTTCCAAGAGGAATCTCCCAGGACATATCTGCGAAGGAACTCTTGGAGGAATCCCCGATGGAATTCAAAGCGAAATCACCGAACGAAGTCCAGGACAAATTCCCGAAGGAATTCTACGAGAAATCACCGAAGGAATTCTAGATGGAAACCCCAAAGGATTTCCTGGAGGACTCCTGGAGGAATTTTATGGGGAATTCCTGAAGGAAATCCAGGAAAAATATCCGAAGGCATATTAAAAGGAATCATCCAATACATTCCAGGAGGAAACCTCGAAGCAAATTTCAAGAGAAATGCACGACAGAATATCAGGAGTAGTCCCGAGAAAGACTTCCAAGAGAAATCCCCGAAGGAATTTTAAATGAAATCCCAGATGGAATCCTAGGAGGAATCCCAAGGAATTCCAGAAGAAATACTCGAAAAAAATCCAGGTGGAATCCCCGAAGGGAGTTCAGAAAGAATCCCTGAAGGAAGTCAAGGAGGAATTCCATGAGGAATTTCCTAAGTAATTCTAGGAGGAATTGGCGATTAAAAGTAGAGGTTATGTCGTGAAAATTTGGAAATTTGGAAGGGAAATACCAGTTCCCCATCAGTTTAATCATCAATTTTTTGGTAAATTTATCGATAAAATGAATTTTTCTACCCCGATCCCACATTAAATTTTATCTGAAACGACTCAATGACTAAAATACGAAATGGGATTTCACTAAACTTAACCTAACTTTAGGAGGCCAATCGCCGAAGGAGTTTTAGGAGGAATCATCAAAGATATTCAATGAGGAAACCGCCAAGAAATTCCAGGAGAAATCCAACCCGGAATCTCAGAAGAAATCACCGAAATAGTTTCAGAAGGAGTCCTTGTAGAAAGTCTAGGAGGAAACCCCGAAAAAAAATCTAGGAAAAACCCTCGAAGGATTTTCAGTGGAATCTCCCAAAGGGAATCTTTCCAAATAGGGGGAAGGATTTGCAAGAGGTATCCTCGAAGGATTGCCAGGAGGGATCTCCGAAAGTATTCCGGGAGGAATTCCAGAAAGAAATCCTGGAAGAATTCTTGTAGACACTCCATGAAAGACCCCTCAAGAATATCCTGGAGATATGCCTGGTTATAATCCTAAGGAAATCATTGAAGTAACTCCTACAAGATACCCTGAAAGAACTCCTGTAGGAATTTTTGAATGAGCTTCTGGAGAAATCACTGATGTAAATCCTAGCGGCATCCGTGAGTCATCGTGGAAAAAGAACTCCAGGAGCGATCCCTGGCAGAATTCTTGGAAGAATCCCTAAGGGAACTTCTCGTGGAATCCTCTAAGGATATTCTGAAGGAATCTTAGAAGGAACTCTTTAATATAAATCATTGAATAAACTTCAGAATAAACGTTCTCACAGTCGTAGAGCTTCCTTCTTAGGAATCCCTGAATTCTCCTGGAGGTATACCCTTGGAGATATATCCTTGGATCCTTTAAGATTCTCTGTAGAAACTCCTAGAGAGATATCTGAAGGAACTTCTTTAGTAACCCCTGAAGAAATTCAGCAGGAATATCTGAATAAACATCTTCAAAAATCATAGAAACTCCTGGAGGGGTCTCTGAATGAACTGCTGCACTAATTTCTGCAAGAACTCCTGTATGAATTCCTGATGGAACTTCTGACGGAATTCTTGATGGATCTCCAGGAGGCATCTATGAACTTCCGGAGGAATTCCTTATGAATACATGGAGGCATCCCTGAATCCTACTGGAGCTATTAGGGAGATCCCTGAACGAATTCCTGGAGAAATCATCGAAGGAACTTATGGAGTAATCCATGAAAGAACTACTGTTGTTGCCGCTGGCAACACTGCCTCTTTATATGTCGAAAGAGGAAATTGGCTTCTTTAGCGGTGTTGAGATAATTCCTTATTCAGAATCTGCATGCAAAACTGAGCCGAAATCCAAATTCTCATGAATTTTGGTGCCCGGGAACCTATTTAAAAATCATTTTGAAGTTTGTATGGGAGCTGTAGTGGCCCGGTCCCTGCCGGAACTGGAAGCTAAACCCGTTTCTGGAATCCGGATTCCAATGTTGTTACTTCGCGCTGCTGTCCCACACACCCGTCTCCCATCTACACTCCCGCGCTTTCTCACTCTCTTTCTTCCATCAATATACTATCATTTTCAGGTGTGTCTTCCGCACACATGCAGTAGTGGTGAGCACAGTCCAAGACCCTACAGGAGCGATTTGTCGAATCACCCCTTGTCGCATTTTGTACTGGGCGGAGCTGTCAAGCTGTTGGCCAGCTGTCAAATTTTTTTTTTTTTTATCTTTATTAACGAGATTTTTAGCCCTAGGCTAGTTCATCTCGGGACCCACGCTTTACTTCCCTTCCGAAGGAAGAACTCACATTTTGCGAGTTTGTCGGGAGTGGGATTCGATCCCAGGTCCTCGGCGTGATAGTCAAGTGTTCTAACCATCACACCAGGTCCGCTCCACAGCTGTCAAAAGGTGATTTCGAAAAATCTCTTCGAAAGCGATTTTAGGTATCAATATGAAGTTCTAAAAATCTGAAAAAATCATGGTTGGTCAGAAAAAGGTGCTCTTTTGTACAAAATCAAAAAATCAATACATTTTTCTTAATTTTAAAACCCAAGCGAGCAAAGCCTAGAGAGAAAGGTTTTTGATGAACGATAGGAGAAGTGAAATGTAGCCGAAATGGCCCGGACGGGGTGAATTTATTGAAGCCTAATATTTGTTGAATTGGTTATTCTATATTAATTTCTAATACTGATAACTTCCACAATTAGTGCAAATGTAAGTGATAATGTTAACTAAGAAGAAAGAATTAGATTGTTTATTTACGACAAGTTTCTTAGGGATTAGGACCTAAACGGATATAAAAAGTGCCTACTAAATGATACCATTTTCATTACAGCGCACTTATGGATTTGATTGTTGCAATGGTAACGGAAGAATTATTGTTAGCGAAGAACACCGGAAGTGTAAGAATTTGTATTTTTTATAGTTATTTGTTTAATTAAATAAAAACTCTATTTGCAGTTTAAAGCTGCACTAAACGCATGGATAGCGTCATCGCTGCTAAGAACCCGGTGAGAAATTCCCCTTCTGCCCCCGCAACAACTGTACTGCATGAATTCTCAAAGAAACCCTGAAGGAATTTCTGTAGGAGTAGCTGAAGGATCTCCTAGAGAAAACTCTAAAAGAACTCCTGAAAAAATCCCTGAAAAAAAATCAGGAGATATCTCCCGAAGGAATTCCAAGAGGAATCCCCGAAAGAATTTCTGGAGGATTCCTTGAAGAAATTTTAGGATGGATGCTGGAATTAATTCCTGAAACTCCTGGAGTGATCCCTGTAGGATCTCCTTGAGTGATCCCTACAAAACATCAGGAGAAATCCAATAAAGAAATGCTAGAGGAATTCCTGAAGGAATCTTTGAGGAAACTCCGAGGCTAGTTCCTAAAGAATTCCTGAAGGATCTTCAGAAGGAATCCATGAAGGAACACTTAGACAAATCTCTGAAGGACCTCTTATGAGAATCCCTGAAGGATCTTCTGGATGAGTCTCTGATGTGTCTGTCTCTGAATTCCTCTTGAAAGAATTCCTTAAGGAAATCCTGGAGTTATCCTTGTAGGTACTCCTGTCGAGATCTTCTGAAAAAAAGTCAATGATGAAGCGAAAATTCCAATGATTAGACTTCAAATTGTTAGAACGTACTGTTTTCAATTTTAATATCATAAGAGCATAACTTTAGTGATTGATTTTTTCATTGATATTCTCTTAATAATAATATTTTCAAAAATACGATCCGTTTTTAGATCATCTCTTGGTAATCTGCTAGAGAATAGTCAATAGTCATGCTAGACGCAACTGCAAAAGTAACCGAATATGAATCATCGATTTTCTCTTTCGCTAATGATCGGATTACATTTACAGATGAGAAAATAGATGATGAGAAATCAATTATTGCAGTTAAACTCTTATGATAGTGATCATTCGTGCACTGAACACCGGCGCGAAAAATGAAAATCGGCGACCAGTGCACATAGTGGCATGGGTTGCCCGTGATGGCGTCACGGAAATTCTAATCGACCACGACGGAGCCTTCTTGATGTGCAAAACAAACAACGCACCGATATTACGTCCGACCACCATCTCGGCGAAATCCGGTTGCGCATTGCGAGGATCCATCGACAGGAGTAGAAAATGGGGCGCTGGTTCAACACAATCCGACTGAAAGACGCTGCGGTGAAAAGGTCCTTGGTCGAGGAGCTGCAAAACCGTGCTGCGGATAAAGCCTGTATCCGCAATAATCGGGACACAGAAATACGTCATTAGCTCTGTAATGAATCGATAAAATTGACCAAATAATTGACTGAGAACTCTTTGTTGTATGTTTATTATTTGTGTCAAATTTCATAAAAATCGATACATTACTTTTAACTGTGGATGAAAAACAAACAGACGCGGTTTTAAGCATTTTGTACAATCATGACCAATTTTCATTCGCATAGTAGATGGTTCTTTAACGCTACAGTTCAAAGTTCTGTGGTGGTAATTATGAAATTTCGTTAGCAGTTATGATACTTATAGAGACACTTTCTTGCAAAATTTCATCAACTTTGACCAATTGGTTTGAAAGCTACTGGTTTGGGTGGCTCAAGCTTGTATGGCAAAACCACATGTCAAAAAGTTCAATGGGCCCCCTTCTCATTTCGTTCTATATGACGCCACGATGCTCTGGTCAAATTTTCAGCTAAATCCGTTAACATTAGGGCGGTGCTAAATTTGTTTGAAGTTTGTGTGGGAGTTTATATGGGAAAACATCGTTTTTTGCAGTTTTCTTCTGAGGCGTTCCAATTTCCCTTAAAACACGTAATCGATCCTATAGAAATATAGCCTGGGATATGCCGAAAAACTTTGTCGAAGACCGCTACGCGATCAGACACTTGCGAAAAAAGCTATAGCCTAGACAATACGGGCCCATTCAATGAGATGTTATTGCTATTGTTATTCCTTTACATGTTAAATGTTAAGCACCACCAGATGGTCTGCGTGTAATATCTTTTCCTACAAGCTTCGGATGACTTTGCGGTCTTCGACAAAGTTTTTCAGCACATGTGAGACTATAGTTCAATACAATCGGTTATGTGTTTTAAGTAAAAATAGTGCCCCTCATGAGAAAAATGCTAAAAACGATGTTTTCCCATATAAACTCCCATACAAAATTCAAATGAGTTTAGCACCGCCCAAATGTAAACGGATTTAGCTGAAAATTTGACCACAGCATCGTGGCGTCATATAGATCGAAATGAGAAGGGGGCCCATCGAACTTTTTGACATGTGGTATTTTGAGCCACGCTACTACTGGTGTTGATAGGGGTGAGTGTTAGTGAAAATTTTTCGTGTTTTTCATGTGCAATTTTTGCCTATTCATAACTTTTGAATTTCTCTGCCAATTTTCATGAAAATTTCACGGAAGCTAGTTTATTATGTGTATATTATGCCTGCAAAATTTGATGATTATTGCTATAGCACTTTCAATAGTACAACCGAAACAATAAAGGGTGCTGACTAATTGCTGTCTGAGAGGCTAAAATCACGTTCAGTCCCAATACATGTTTCGACTATAAAATTGTTGTTAGTGCATCGATTTTTTTGAAATTTTGCCCATGCAACAAATGTAGATTGAGAGATTTGTGTTCAAAATTTCAGCCATTTCCTTTGCCAAATTCAAAAGTTACAGCGCTGACAAGCAAAACTTGGGGCTGTACAAAATTCAATGGCGCACATTTTACTCTTTCGTTGCTACAACAAAAAGTACTGCACCGATTTACATGAAATTTTGTAGGTGAAATGAACACATCTTAAGATGTTATTAGACAAAATTTGAGCAATTTTAATGTATCTATTGCAGAGTTACAGCTGTGTTTCTGTGTCCCAAATATTGCGGATACAGGCTTTATGTCGGAACTTCTAGCTTTCGGAGCGCCACCAAGATCGCCTTCATCGCCACCGGCGAGAATAATTTGGACGAGCTACTCCCAGAGATAGCAGTGGATCACAGATGACACCTGGAAGAAGATAGAGGAGCGAAGGAACGCCAAAGCCGCGATAGAGCGAGTGAAAACACAAGGAGCCAAAGCCGTAGCCCGATAGCGCTATTCGGCTCTCGAGAGGGAAGTGAAGCGCTCATGTAGGTGGGACAAAAGAGCGTGGGCGAACCGACGAAGGCGAAAAAGCCACGAATACCGGCAACATTCGTCTCTTCTACGATGTCTCACGACACCTCAGTGCAGTGGGATTAAGATGAATGCTACGATGCCCTTGAAAAACACATCTGGACAGCTATTGACCGACCCCGCTGACCAGCTGAAACGCTGGTTCGAGCAGTTTGGAAACCTTTTTGAAGTGTCGACTACACCACCGACACCGCAGCATGATCCAAAGGGTTGGACGCATAACCCGTGTCAACACCGAAGCTCCATCATTGCAGGAGATAGAAACAGCCGAAAAGGATGACCTGACTGTATGCGATAATTGGCGGGGTATGATGTTGCTGTGCATCGTTCTCAACGTCCTCTGTAAAGTGAACTTTATTATGCGTTGCGCGAAAATTTGTACGCGCAAGCGCCCATACATCTCCGCCTGTAAGAAAAATCATTTCGGTGTTTTCGGCGCAGTATTCCTTGGCCAATTCGCGCACTTATTGTAGAAGACACCATAACGATTAAACATACCAGCGGAGGTCTATTAGCGATTTTGCACCTTTTTCGCTCGCTATTTTCTTGCAACGGGTAATAACCCGATACATAAATAGATTGACGCAACTCTCCGGCGGCAGCAAGCAGCATGCCGTGCCGTACGATCCTGTGTGGACCATATTGTAACACTCCGTATCATTCTGGAGCAAATCAATGAATTCCAAGAGTCTCTCTACCTTATGTTCATTGTTTACGGAAAAGCTTTCGACCCACTCAATCACGAAAACATGTGGGGAACCCTCAGATGCAAGGGTGACCCTGAGAAAAATCGGCCTTATTGAAGCACAGTACAGGGCATTTTCGTGCAGAATACTACACCACGCCGCCTTGTCCGATCCCATCCGGGTCGTTGCTGGAGGAAGGCTAGGTTGTATACTATCACCGATGCTGTTCCTTATTGTTATCGACGAAATTCTGGTAGATGCGATTGATCGTGAACCAAATCATGGGTTGCTGTGGTAGCCCATTACCATGGAGCACCTCGACGACTTTGAACTGGCTGGTGGATGACTCTCTTAGCTCAAGGGCACTCTGATATGCAAAGTAAGCTCGTTGATGTTGCCGATCGCCCCTCGGCGGCAGGTCTTACCATCAACGTCAACAATACCAATTCGATGAATATAAACATGGTCTACCCTTTCAGATTTACGGTTGCTATTGGTGGAGAATGTTGAAAGCTTCCAATATCTTGGTAGCCAAATGGCGGCCTATGGTGGCACCAAGATCGACATAGGTGCATGGATCAAGAAGGCGAGGGCTGCTTTTGCGAATTTAAGAAATTTCAACACCAACATTTCAAAAGGGCGTAACTGCTTTTGGAATCATCACCTTCTTTTAACGCTGTGGATCATGTGTTATGATTTCCATGTTTTTCACAACGAGTACCAGATGGGAAAAACTCTCCTCTTTCCGACAATCACGGTGTTTTGAGTGTAAGGGAGGCAGTACGACCTACAGCTTTGAAAGAAGGTATTACTTCCAAATGCAGTTACGCCCTTTTGAAATGTTGGTGCCGATTTATGGAAAAACAATCAGATTAGTCGTTGCTCCAAAATCCAAAGTTTCAACTCGAATGTGAAATCTGTGCTGCTGTACATACGCCAGTGAAACTTGGTGTGTATCAGTGGAGAACACTCAACGGCTGCAGGTCTTCATCAATAGATGCCAGCGGTACAAACTTCGTGCATGGTGGTCTTACAATTGGATCTCCAACGTGGAGCTCCATTGTCGATGTCATCAAAAGCCGATAGCGATAGCGTTAGATTAGAACCCAACAGTGCATTGCAGCAGAGGCAGATCCAGAGGCTTATGTCGGCACAGCTTCAACCAGAAAAGAAAGTCGACAGAAATTTGACCTGGCCACAGGTCAAGGCGACGGCGAGCAATATCCTAGGATGGAGATCTTTCATTTCAGCCCTCTGCACCACCATGGATACTCAGGACAGAAAGTAAGTAAGAAGGTTCCAAACTACGTAAAACATTCTTCAATACCTGAGCTCATACTCCTGTTTTAGGTACTCAAAGGACAATGATCCATCCGCACCACAAGATGATACTGTTCCCACACAAAACACATTCCGAATGCATAACACGTTGCAACATTCCATCTATCTGCTGTATGCTGTTTTCCTGTGAACCGACTCGAAGTGAATCTATCCACCCCGATAGTGCATCATTACCGTGCGGAACAAAATCTGATTACGGTTCGATTACAAAATAGTGGACGACGACGGACGGACGGGTGAAAAAGACGCAACGCCTTTTTACCTCTTAGGCTTATGAAGACGTGCAAAAAGTATGAAAGAAAGCTGATGCTCGCTCATCTTTCCCTCATCTTCTGCGTACTGATTCGATCATCCAGCAGCCTCTTCATAGCACCTAAACATAGCTTAGTGCAGGGCTGGTATCCGCTATGAGATTTTTCTTTGGTTTTAGCGTTTTTTTTTTCTTGTAGGTTATTTCTGCTGAAGGAATTGCTAGAATCCTTACCATGCATGGTTTCCGTAGGACGATTTGTTACCAGCCCTGTTACAGTTCTTGGCAGACCCCAACGCCGGCCGAACACGGGCGGTGCAACAATGTCTATAATCATCTCTCGTTTCGCCATAAATTTATTGATATTAACCAGCATCTAGTGAGGTGGCGGCGGTAGCACCATGTGGACGGTCCTGCACTGCCGGGGATGATGGCAATCTTGTGGTGAAACCGCGGCCAGCGGACGACAATAAGCGTGATGCCTGCCTGCCTGCCTGAGTTACGTGTTGCCGCCATTCTTCGTACAGCAGAACAACCAGCTTCCGTATGCAATATATTATCTTTTCTTGGCTCGGGTTCGCCTCTTATGGACACGGATGGTGGTTTTCCGTACCGGGAATGTGTTATTTCTTTTCTAATTAAAATTACACATATTCGCAAGATCGGGACCGGGAATGGTTTGCATCTCTCCCTCTCTCCCCATATGGGAGCCGATGGCTGGCTGGAGAAACGATTGAGAAGATCACGACCGACACACAGCGATGGCCGGAGCACGGTCGATCCGTTAGGTCAGATCCTGGGAATCATCGTCGTCGTACGACCGGGACCGACCATTTGCGGAAAGTATAGAGTAAGGAGTTGATTTGCTTCAGCGTCTTCGCGGTCTCTGGCTAAGGGTGCTTTGTGTGTGCTATTACATAATTCTAATAGTCAGGCCTCCCCATCATGATGCCCAATAAGGCAATCCGCCACACGTGATAGGTATAACTAGTATTAAAGGCAATGCGCATAGGTGCTGCTGGAGTATAGGTTCTTTGTTCGCTTGAAGACGGAGTTCCTTGCTCCCTCGTGAGGAATTCTCTGTGTTGTGTCTTGTAATCTAGAGAGGTTAACTTTGTGGAAGAGTTTTTTTTAAGGCAAAATATTATGAATGTATTGATAAAATTCGAATCGTTGCAAGAATGATAGGAGGCTCACGCACTACGTGCGCAGCTTCCACAACTCCTTCTGATATCCTTAATCCCTTGGAGCTGGATGGGTCATATATGACCCCGGCAATTTAACCGAACAAACGTGTTCGGGACTAGCGAGGTTGCGGCAGCCAGCGACGGGCAAAACAATACAACTCCAAAGGGTTAACAGGAGCCTAGCTAGCCCACTTCTCACGTTGTTCATCTGGGTGGCTCCAGAGGCACGTTATCCTCAGACATCAATGTTATATCGAGTGGTGGTTTCTATGATAGTATAGGAGTATCCGAAAACTTCCTGGAGTTCAGCCCACCTGATCAACTAAAGCTTTGAAACGCCTCTGGAATCCCCATGAAATCTTCGTGAAGTTCACCTGAATCCCCCTAAAACCTCTTTGAAACCTACTGAAACGCTCTGAAACGCATGGAAACGCTTTCAAACGACTTGATACCTTGGAACCTTCGCTAAATTCACCTGCGAGCCTCTGAAGAACCCTCAAACCCCCAGGAAACCTCATGAAACGCCTCTTAAACCCGCATGAAACCTCCGTGAAAAACGCCTTGAAACCACAGAGAACAGTCATCCAAACTAGAGCAAATTTTATTTCAAAAGCTGTGTAAGAACTAAAATATTTTTAACGTTGACAACACTAGCGCCACCATACAGCATATTTCCACAATCAGTGGTAAGTATACATACAGGGGATAGACAAAATGATCGGGACAGGCAAAGTTTTCACTTTTCAAAAAATGTTCAAATAGCTGAAACTTTTTGAAAAGTGTATCGAAAAATCTGAAATTTTTACTGTAAGTTGATCAATTAGTTGTGTATCGATGGTCCAATTTTGAAAAAGATCGGGCTATTCTGTACAAAGCTATAAAGATTCTAGAAAAAGTCAAAATTATTCGATAGCTAATTTTGAACTGGTATATCTCCGGATACAATAAATCAAATGTAATGAAATTTTGAGCGTTTATGACTTGTATGATAAGCTTTGAAAAACTTTTGATATAACCTAAAATTGTTCACACGGAAGAAAATTATAACGATTAGACTATTTTTCTAATAAAACACTAAATTTTCCAAAGCTTCAACATCGTTTCAAAATTCAAGATTCTAATTATAGATCAATTAAATTCCCTTTAATTGACTTGTATTAAAATATGTTTTGATGGAAAGTAATAACATAACAAGTAATGAATTGAAAAAGTAATGGGATGCATATTAAAAATAGATAAATTTTCTGATTAATCAAAAAATAAATGAAATCGCTATAACTTTGTCTCTTGTTAATAGTTTCAAGTTAAGTTAAACGTTTTTCAAAGCTCATTATGTCAGTCATAAATGGTCAAAATTTCATTGCATTCGGTTTATTGCATCCGGAGATATAACAGCTAAAAGTTGGCTATCGGATAATTATACCTTTTCCCAGAATCTTTATAGCTTCGTACAGAATAGCCCGATCTTTTCCAAAATTGGACCATCGATACATAACTAATTGATCAACTTACAGAAAAAATTTCAGATTTTTCGATGTACTTTTCAAAAAGTTACAGCTATTTGAACATTTTTTGAAAAGTGAAAATTTTGCCTGTCCCGATCATTTTGTCTATCCCCTGTATCTAGAAAAATTTCATATTCACCATTGGCAACGGTATTGGAACTTTGCGATAGCAGCGCCCCCACGGAATTGCCACTTGTGTTGCCATTTCAAACGACCGTTAAATTCCTTTCACAGTTTTGGAACTACACTTGGATGTCTGTTTTATTGAAACGCTTTCAAACACCTATTAAATTTCCATGAAATCTCCGCGAAATTTACCTGAGTGCCTCTAAGCCCTAAAACCCCGCTGAAATCTCCTGAAACGCCCTGAAATGCATTGAAACACCTCTGAAACCTCCGTGAAATTCAGGAGCCTCTAAAACCCCCTTAAGTTTCCCTGAAACGCCCTGAAATGCTATGAAACGCTTCTAAAACCCCTCGAAACGCTTCGAAACCTCCGTGAAATTCACCTGCGAGATATGAAGACATGTCTTCAATTTGAAGATTTGTTCAAGAAAGCCTGTTAAGATTTCTCCAGTAATTCTTCGAGAATCCCTCCAGAAGTTGTCTACGAGAATTCCTTCATCAGGATTCCATCAGAAATCCCTTTAGAAATTCCTTCAAGAGTACCTCTGAAATTCCTCCAGGAGCTCCTCCGATTTCCTTTTGGAGTTCCTCGGGAATTACTCCAGGAGTTGTCCGAGAATTTCTTCAGGATTTCCTTGTGAATTCCTTGAGGATCCCTCTAGGAGAACCTCGGGAATTCCAACAGAACTTCTTAGGAAATTCCTCTAGGAGTTCCTCTGAATTCCACCAGGAGTTGCTCGGAATACCTATAGGAGTTCCTCGAGAATTCCTACAGGAGTTTCTTGGGCATTCCTCTAGGAGCTCTTCGGAAATTACTCCTGGAGTTCCTCGGGCAATTTCTCCAAGCGTTCCTCGAAAATTATTTGAATAGTTCCCAAGAAAAATATTTGAATAGTTCCCAATTTCTCCAAGAGTTTTCCGAGAATTTATTCAGTAGTTCCTCGGGAATTTCATAAGGAATCCCTTGGGGATTCATCTAGACGATTTTCTGAAATTCTTTCAGGAGTTTCAGGACATTCCTCCATGTCTCTCTCTCTCTTATTGGCGTAACGTCCTCATTGGGACAAAGCCTGCTTCTCAGCTTAGTGTTCTATGAGCACTTCCACAGTTATTAACTGAGAGCTTCCTCTGCCAATGACCATTTTGCATGCGTATATCGTGTGGCAGGCACGAAGATACTCTATGCCCAAGGAAGTCAAGGAAATTTCCTTTACGAAAAGATCCTGGACCGACCGGGAATCGAACCCGTCACCCTCAGCATGGTCATGCTGAATACCCGTGCGTTTACCGCCTCGGCTATATGGCCTATGGGCCATTCCTCCATGTATTTGTCGGAATTCTTCCAGGAGTTCCTGCTAAATTCCTTCAAGAATTCCTTGGAGAATTTCTTCAGAAGTTCTTCAAGAATGCCTCCAGGAGTTCCTCGAGAATTTGTCCACGAGTTCCTTGGAGATTCTTTAATGAGTTCCTCGGAAATCTCTTCAAGAGATTCTCGAGTATACCTCTAGGAGTTCCTCGAGATTCCTCCAGTAGTTCATAGGAAATTCCTCCATGTATTCCTCGGATTTCCCCTAGGAGTTCCTGGAGAATTCCACCAGGAGTTAATCGGAATACTTGCAGAATTTCTACAGGAGTTCCTAGGGAATTCCTCTAGCATTTTCTTAGGAATTCGTCCTGGAGTTCCCTGGGAACTCTTCCTGAAGTTCATCGGGCATTTCTCCATGAGTTCTTCGGAAATTCCTCCAGGAGTTTGCCAAGAATTTATTCAGTAGTTCCTCTGGGAAATTCATCTAGGAGATTATCTAAAATTCCTTTTAAAAATTCCTAGGAAGTTGAGCCAAGGGCTCGCTATCAAAGCTAAATGAATCAATCAATCCTAGGAAGTTCCTCCATGTAATACTCTGGATTCTTTCAGGAGTTCCTCGGAGAATTTCTTCCAGGAGTTCCTCGGGAATTTCTCCTCGAGTTCCTCGGAAATCTCTTCAAGAGATTTCCGGGTATATCTCTAGGAGTTCCTCGAGAATTTCTCCAGTAGTACTTAGAAAATTCCTCGGAATTCCTCCAGGAATAGCTCGAGAATTCCACCGAGAGTTTCGTGGGAATCACCTGGAGTTCCTCGGGATTTTTTCCAAGGATTCTTCGGGAGTTCCACAGGAATTCCTCCAGGAGTTCTTCGAGAATTCTTCCAGCAATTCCTCGGGAATTTCTCCACGATTTCCAGGATTTCCTTGGCAATCTCTACGGAAGATTCGCGAGTATACTTCCAGGAGCTCCTCGAGAATTCCTCCAGGAGTGTTTCGGGAATTCCTCCAGAAGTTTCTCGAGATTTCCTCTAGCATTTTCACGGGTATTCTTCCAGGAGATTCTCAAGTAATCTTTCAGGAGTTTATCAGAGGTTCAACTGGATGTTTCTACGAATACAAACAGGAAATATTCGGGAATTCACAGGAAACTCCTGGAGTAGGTTTCCGGGGAACCTAGAGCAATTCCCTTAAAGCTGCAAAAAAAACCTAGAGAAATTCTCGTCGAATGCTTGGACGTATTCCCGAGAAACACTTTACAAATGGAGAAATTCTCGAGAAACTCCTTATGAAAAGATTCCCCATGAACTCCTGCAGGAATTCACAATGTTCTTCTTGAGTAATTCCCGAGTAACTCCTGCAGGAATTCCCGAAAAACTCCTGCAGGAATTCCCCAAGATCTGTAGGAATTCCCGAGGATCTCTTGGAGGAACTCTCGAGGATCTTCTGGAGGAAGTCCAGAGGAGCTCTTGGAGGAATTGAAGAGGATCTCCTGGAGGCATTCCTGTAGATTTCCTGGAGGATCATCATGGATCTCCTGGAGGAACTCCCGAGGAAATCCTGGAGGATTTTTGAGGATCTTCTGAAGGAGTTGCCGAGGATCTCTTGGAGGCATTCCCGAAGAACTTCTGGAGGAATTCCCGAGGAACTTCTGAAGGAATTTTCGAGGAACTTCTTGTGGAATTTTCGAGGATCTCCTGGAGGAATTTTATATAATTCCTTTATTATAGAGATTTTTAACGGAAAACTTATGGAGGAATCCCAGAGGATCTCCTGGAGTATTTCCCGAGCATCATCTGGAGGAATTCTCGAGGAATTTCTGGAGGAATTTAAGAGGGTCTTCTGTAGGATTTTTTATGGATTTCCTGGAGGATCACCATGGATCTCCTAGAGGAACTCCCAAAGAAATCCTGGAGGATTTTTCGAGGATCTTCTGAAGGAGTTCCCGAGGATCTCCTGGACGAATTCCCGAAGCACTTCTGGAGGAATTTCTGAAGGAATTTCCGAGGAACTCTTTGAGGAACATCCGAGGATCTCCTGGAGGAATCTCTCTCTCTCTCTTCTTGGCGTAACGTCCTTATTGGGACAAAGCCTGCTTCTCAGCTTAGTGTTCTATGAGCACTTCCACAGTTATTAACTGAGAGCTTCCTCTGCCAATGACCATTTTGCATGCGTATATCGTGTGGCAGGCACGATGATACTCTATGCCCAAGGAAGTCAAGGAAATTTCCTTTACGAAAAGATCCTGGACCGACCGGGAATCGAACCCGTCACCCTCAGCATAGTCATGCTGAATACCCGTGCGTTTACCGCCTCGGCTGTATGGGCCCTCCTGGAGAAATATATATAAATGCAGTGGCATACGTGGGACCGCGTATAACTTGCGAACGGAAGGTCCGATTTTGGTTGTCTTAGTTTTGTTCTGTTAGTTTTCACCCAAGGAAGGTTTATGAGGCATAAAATATGAAAAAAATGAGAGTTTTTGAAAATTGATCTTCCATACATTTTGTGACCGGGGACTTGGTCTTGGGTAGAAACTTGAAACGTCAAAAAACGCAGTAGGCAAGACAAAGTTTGCCGGGTACAGCTAGTTTTATATAATTCCTTAATTATAGAGATTTTACGCGAAAAACTTATGGAGGAATTCCCGAGGATCTCCTGGAGGATTTCCCGAGGATCTTCTGGAGGAATTCTCAAGTAACTGAAGGTTTTTCAGAATAACTCCTGGAGGAATTCCCAAGCAATTCCTAGAGAAATTTCCCAGGATCTCCCTTAGGAATTCCGATGATTCTCCTGGAGGAGTTCCCGTGATGCTCCTAGAGGAGTTTCCGTGAAACTCCTGGAAGAATTCTCGAAGAATTCCTGGTGTTGGAAATAGTACAACGATTTCCTCCTGTGCTTTGTGAGTTCCGAGTTCTGCATGCCGTACATATCAACGTTTGCCATTCTCTCACTCTCTGGCAGCTGAATCTAGATGTGATCAGTTGAGAATGTTTACTGGCAGGATCGTTTACAAATATGGGCACAGAAGTGAATTAGTTAGCTTTTTCAATTAGTCTTATAAGTGCCGGTATACTATGATACCTTTATGAATCGAGAACTAAGATTAGGAGAAACGCATCTTGGGAGATTTGTAATGTTACTGAAATGTAAGATTGTGCTGATTTCGTTGTAATTTATGTAAATAAATCTTGAATTCCTTGCAGTTTTGAAGCTGCCGATACAGTAAGAGCTGCTGTCAAAAGGTTTCATTCTTTCCAAGAAGTTGCGTCCCTAACAAACTTCAAAAATTTCATGGGCTACCTGTATGGTAGGTATGGATTTCGGCGGGAGCAGTACCCGCAGGGAAAGGATGGAGAAACGTCTTAAGGAGCTAGAAGAGCAGCATCGACTACGGATTGCAGAGCTTGATGAAGAAAGCAGAGTTTCACGGGAGAAGTACCATCGAAATCTGGAACGGATCGACCAAGCGGCAGAGGTAGCTGCTAAAAGAATCGTATTGTACTTTAAAGCTAAGAGAGACGCAAGGGCGAGGAAGTGTAATAGGGAAAATGTCGGCGAAACAATGCCAGTGGTGTACAATTCGTTTAGTGACGGAACCCTTACCAAGTTTACTTATAGCCTGCCTGTACAACTCGATAGAATAGATCGTGATCCACCTTTGCCGAGAGCCCACATGTTTCAGCCCAATATTCTGCCCCACTTTAAACCTGCTGCTGAGTATGGTGTCGAGGACCCACCTGCATTATCTGGTCCTGAGCTGGCTGGCGAAATCAGCGAAATGGAAAACTTCCGCAGTAAGGAAGAATCGATTGTGCAAGTAGTGATGCACTTTCCAGCTAGTGCCAATTCGAGCTGCCACAGTATCGCCCAGTATGAAGGCAGTAACAATGATGAGATTTACACTTCGTCCAAGTCAAGTAGTTCCCGTAGTATGGGTAAAACCGAACTAAACACCAGCATTATTACTGTGCCCATCAGTCAAGCGAAAAAAACAACTTCGCACACTCGCATGTCCTACAGAGATTATACACAAATGTGCCCCTATTTGATGGTATGTAAATCTTACCAATATGCAGTCGCGGTGGAAATTAGCTTTATTCGGGCACGATCGATTGATGCAGCCTTTGGGATTAAAGTGACGGACTCCGCTTCCCATTACGATAGATGTGATCTGCTGAGAAGAACTACCTGTATGGGATTCGACCCGGGAGGATGAACGATAACGCCAGGCATACTGCGGAGTTCTAGCTACCTGATGGATAGTCTAAATTGCATGTGTGTCGATATCTGCAGCACACATATGATGATCAAGCTGAAAGCTTACGGGTTCGTGTTTAACCACTCATCACAGTTGGAGTGCGACGGCGGCGACAAATTTGAGAGAGCCGAGTTCCTGTTACTGTACAACTTATTAAAAGTGCCATGGTCAACTACACTGACCAACATCGTGGAAATGAGATACGACGCAGTAGTGTGTACGCTACCACACATCATCAAAGCAGTTGTTCTATGTAAAAACAAATTGTAGTTTATTGGTAATGTGGACCAACAAAGTGTCAATGGTTACAGCAGTATTGAGTGATCACATTCACATCCAGTGGAATGTTTATTAGGAAATGCGTTTGTGGGAGTCTATTGCAAAGGCTCGAGGTAATTTGGGAAGTATAAGGGTAGAAACAGATGTTTTGATCCGCAAATGATAGATATGGAAAGGTAACAAGAGTGTCCAAGTTACTCTGTACACATCGGAGAATTCGGAACTACACGGGTGGGGGTATGTTGGAAATAGTACAACGATTTCCTCCTGTGCTTTGTGAGTTCCGAGTTCTGCATGCCGTACATATCAACGTTTGCCATTCTCTCACTCTCTGGCAGCTGAATCCAGATGTGATCAGTTGAGAATGTTTACTGGCAGGATCGTTTACAAATGTGGGCACAGAAGTGAATTAGTTAGCTTTTTCAATTAGTCTTATAAGTGCCGGTATACTTCTATGATACCTTTATGAATCGAGAACTAAGATTAGGAGAAACGCATCTTGGGAGATTTGTAATGTTACTGAAATGTAAGATTGTGCTGATTTCGTTGTAATTTATGTAAATAAATCTTGAATTCCTTGCAGTTTTGAAGCTGCCGATACAGTAAGAGCTGCTGTCAAAAGGTTTCATTCTTTCCAAGAAGTTGCGTCCCTAACACCTGGAATAATTTCCGAGAATCTCCTGAAAGAATTCCCGAGATACTCCAGGAGGAACTTCCTGGATACTTCTGGAGGAATTCTTAAAGAACTCCTAGAGGAATTCTCGAGGAACTCCCGAAGAAATTTCCGAGAACCTCTTGTAGGAATTTTCGACTTACTTCTGGAGGAATTTTCGAGGTTCTCCAGGATGAATTTCTGAAGATATTCTGGAGAAATACCTGATGATGCTCTGGAGGAATTTCTGAAGAATCCGTAGGAATACCCGATGAATTGCTTGAAGAATTCCCGGAGTTTTTTTGTGGAACTCTTGGAAATAAATCCAAGGAACGTCTCTAGGAATTCCGGGAAAACTGTGAAAAAATCCCAGGAAAATTCTGCGAGAACCATGCATTATTGCTGAAAAACTTCTTGCTCGCAGGTTTGTCCGAAGATTCATTCAAAAAAGCCTATTAAGATTTTTCCAGTAGTTCTTCGAGAATCCCTCCAGAACTTTTCCACTGGAATTCCATCATCAGGATTTCATCAGAAATTCCTCTAGAAATTCCTTCAAGAGTTCGTCAGAATTTTCTCCAGGAGCTCCTCGCGATTTCCTCCAGAAGTTCCTCGGGCGTTATTCCAAGACTTTTCCGAAAATTTCTTTAGGATTTCCTGAAGTAAATTTCAAACTTATTCTAGAGGGAATTTTCGGATAATTTATGTCGTCATTCCCAGTCAAATCAGGGAGAAATTCCCAGGAAAACTAGGAGGAATTCTGCTACAAATGATGCAGAAATTCATCGGAAACTTCTAAAGGAATTTCCGTGGTATTCGTGGAGAAGCATCGGAAACTCCTGGAGAAATTCTGTGAAATTCCCAGAGAAACTCCCGGAAAATCCTGGAGCAATTCCCTTTGCACTCCAAGATGAGCTCTCGGAGGCTTCTGTAGAAATTTCCTGGAAACTCCTGAAGCGATTCCCGGGGTACTTCTGGAGGAACGCCTAAATGCACTTAGAATAGTTCTTGGGAAACTCCAGCAGGACTTCCCGGTGAACTGCGTCAATTCTCAGGAAGTTCCTTGAGGAATCCAAGAAAGCACTCCAGCTAGCCTCAAAGGGGCTAAGAGGAGCTATAGTTTTCTAAAATGTTATCAAGATTGATAATGTGTTTTTTTTTGCCTTCTTATAATTTCTTCAGAAATTGTACCAGAGATTTTTTCAAAGAAAATCTTCTATAGATTTCATTAGAAATTATTCCTTTAGGAAAAAGATATCTCTGAAATTGCTTAGAGAATCTTCCGATTTTTTTTTTCCAAAATTTTCTCATAGGTTTCCCAAGCAAATCATAAATTTCGAATTCTTTCAGAAATTTAAGGTATTGAGAAATCCAAAATTTCATCATCGGTTTCTTTGAAAGGCCTTCCATGGAATCCTGCAGGGAATTCTAGGTTTTTAGCATTAGCATTAGCATTAGCATTAAGCGAGTCGCACAAATTCGTAGGTGGTACAGCCCTAGACCGCTGTTATGAGGGTTGCCTCCTTCCCGTGCGAACCAAAGCACAAATATTTGGGACTAATCTCTGACTCTTAGACAAGATTGACGCAATCCTCCAATGGTCGAGCACTGTCCTGGCCACGTCCTTGCGACTGCTGAGGAATGGGAAAGGATGGTTAGTTTTGGACCTGCAGGGATTTCTAGGTTTTCTCCAGAAAATCCTCCAGAGATTCCTTAAGAAACTTTTTCATGTATTCCTCCAAAAACACTTCCAGTATTCTTTAATTAATTCTTCCAGTGGTGCTCCACGAATTCTTAAACGTTCCTCCATGAAATCTATGTGGACCTCACTTGAGAGCTTCTGAAGCCCAATAAATCCCTCTCAAATCTTCTGAAACGCCCAGAAACGCTTTGGAATGCCACAGAAACCTAAAAAAACTAGCCTGAGAACCTGTGAAGCCTCCTAAAAACCTCTAAAACGTCCTGAAACGCTTTGGAATTTAAAAATCTTCGCTGAAATCATCGTGAAGCTCACCTGAGAGCCTATGAAGCCCCTAAAACACCTCTGAAACTTCCGGGCAACACCTTGAAACGCTTTGAAACGTCTTGAATCGCCTCTAAAACCCCCGAAAAGTTGTTGGTTTCAAATGTTGACTACTTCGAGGCAGTCTTCAAAAAATCTCACTCCAAGAGCTGCTGGGATTCAAAACCACAGGAGCATGATCAATTCGACGCGCTTATTTCGATTCAATCCAGGCATGCAATGAATCTTGCCTCATGTATGGGAGGATTGAATCCCATGATTCAATCCTTGATTGATTCCTACAGCAGGAAAAATGCATCGCGTTGCCATAGATATTTCATTTGAGTGTTGATAGAAAAATTATCTTGGACAGTTTACACGGGAAGTCATTTGATTCCTTGATCATATCAGCAGAATGGTCTCTGTAATCTGCTTTGAGATTACAAATTCCTACATGGAAACTGTTTTAAAAAACCACCCACAGAAGTGTTTCGAGACGGGAGAACGTAAAGTTCTAGGCTGACGGTTTGTGGTTTTACGGATGGCTCGCAGGGTCTGTCACCAACCGTTTAACCCAGGAAACTGGGCTGACCTTCGCGATAGCTATAGGCCTATAGGTTTTGCATTGGTGTTTTCTTCATGACATGTGCCAAATAGCTAGACTCAAACGCCAGCCTTGCCGGAGATGGTGCTTTTGAAAAACAATTTTCCTGTGCTGACGCTACCTTTTTATCACAAATGGGTCTACAGTTAACACACAAGAGGGGGCTCATCTTGTGAAGATCCTCCTACACAAATCAAAATGCGATAAACGTTAAACATTTGCGTTCAATAACAGGGTTCGTCTATGTACGGTATGTACTACTGCCAATAGCTACCAATTTACTAATTTCAGTGTAACGGGTAACGGGCAACAGACACCCGAAGAGCCGATTCAAATACGGCGTCCATCATTCTTCTAGATTTTTAGACACCCCCTTCCCTCTCTGTCACGCTTTTTCGTATACTTATACACCGAGTCACACTTTCTCAGACTCCCCCTACCTCTAATCGATGGACGTCATATTTGAATGACCCCGAAGAGGAATTTTTTCTCCTAAAATAAACACTGTCAAACCAAACAACCAACCTATTCAGCGCACTAGTGCACTAGGGATTCAATCTTGGGATTGAATCTTATGCACGAATCCCGCACGCTGGGATTGGAAAAAATCATGATCCAAATCGATCCTGGCATTAAGGATCATTTCAAAGCATGCTTATTTGAATCCTGGAGTAGAAGGATGCTCTTGAAAGACTGCTTCGAGGGTATAAGAGACGAACCTTACAATTGCACCTAGTGAAAATGCTATATGACGATAAGGGAAAATCTGAAGTGAATTCTTCAAGTTTCGTACTCTACGAATAATTTCAATTCCCTCACATATTTGCTTCAGTATGGACTGTACTCGAAGAAGTCCCCCTCAAGGCGGCGCAGAAGCAGAAGTCATAAATCTACCTACCTATAACATGAAATTTTCGTTCTTCACCCGTTGTTGCCACACCCAGCCCAGCTGATGGACGTATGGTAGGTTCTGCTGGATGGAACACTGACCAAACCACACCGTCGCATCGGTGTGCGCAGAAGTAGGCCAACGTCGGTCATTGGTGTGTCCCATATGTACACACAGTACAGTAGGTACGGACAGACGAATGTGAATCCGCCAGGTATATAGGAAGTGCACAACCTGGAGTGGTCCCATGGGAGACTGTGTTTATAATGTTACCAAGAACGAGAACGGGGATGATGCACGGCTGGCGGCTGCGGTGAAGAAGTGGTACAATCACGATCTTTAGTTGCTGAGACTCCACACGCCTATGAGAAGATTTCCGTTTTTATCTGCGTGACGCACGTGAGGGGGTTAGAAGGGGGTGGTAGAAGTGTGCGATTTGGACGCAAGGTGGGTCAGAACGGTGTGGGTGAATGAGGTGGGAAGAGCAGCCCGTAGGGCAACATTTTATTGGTGGTCTTAATTCTTTTATGACCCTTAACGTGTATCATCGGGGCGTAGTGGTGAGCGTAATCGCACTGTTGCGGTTTGGTTCGGTTGGTTGTCTTTGGGTCCTGCGTTGCATGCAGTCATTCATTGGGATTCGTGGGGAGAAAGCATTTAATAGGGTTCGAACGTTGTTGGGTGTGTGGGTCGAATGCGAAATCAGGCTGCCGGCTAGAAGAAGCGGAGGGACCGCTGGCATTGGCGTATCTAGGATTTTTTCCTAGGGGGTGCCTAGGGGGTGCCAGTTTCAGAAGCTATATACCCTCAATTTCCTAGTATAATAATATACTGCGCGAGAAGAACTAACCCGTAAATCTGATCGCAATCGCAAATAGATGTGCGCGACTGCGTCAAATCGTGTTGGTGGCATCAACGCATTTTTCTTGAGCCAAATTACAAACTTTTTGTAAAAGACAACAATACAGATGAAATGCTGTATAAAGCTGAAATTTTAACTTTGGTGAAATTTTGATTAGTAATCAGTGTCAAAATTTCAGCTTATTACAGCATTCTGTTAGCAAGTCACACGTTTTGGGAAGTTCCAAAACTTGACCGAATAATTCGTCAATTTCTTTGGGAATTAGATTTTTCACAAAATACCTTTTGACACATCCTTTGACAATTTCATCGATAATTACCATATGGAAACTTCTTCGGAAATCCCTTGAGAAGTTGGTTGGCTTTTTTTAATTCCATCAACAAATCATTCGGATTTATTAGGTATTCTCTCAAGCATTTTTCAATTACCTCAGCAGTTTTTTTGGTAATTCATTCGACAATGACACTAAATAGTAACTTCCTCGCAAATGATGTCCATTGTCGAATGTTTGTAATGTTCAGTCTGTAGAGGCCGCAAGGTCGATGGCGGTGTAATTGTCTTTAAATCCCTTTGCAAATCCGTCGGATTTTTTTTAATGTTTCAACTGTGCTATTCAGTTTTACTTCGCCATTTTCTTCTAGATTTCTTCAGTAATAATTTACACTGCAAATTTTGTTTACTGGTATTCAGCAAATTTTGCTGATTTTTTTTGTGCTGATTTCTTTCAGCAATGCGAATTTACTGAATATCAGCAATTATTTTTCAAGTTGCTGAACCATCCAGCAATTTTGACAGTTGATCAGCAACATTGTGCCGAAAATCAGCAAAAATTTTGCTGAAATTCAGCAATTTATTTTGCTGATTTTTTTTTGTGCTGGAAGCGTTTCGAAAAATTTGGTGTGTAAGGAATTCCTAAAGCAGATTCTTACAGAATACATTCAGCAATTCCAATGTTACTTGTTTCGAAAATTTCTTTAGAATTTCATTAACAGTTCCTGAAAAATTATCCGGCAATCCGGCAAACCTCTCCGATTATTGCTCAGAGCCGTAGCGTACGGTTGGTCAGGATGGCCCCGTCAAGGGCGCCGAAAGAACCTAAAGCTTGAAGGAAACAGGCGTATGCTAATGTTTACTTGAATGTTATCAAGATTTCTTCATTATCAATATCTGAGAATGATCATATGTTTTTACGTTCTTCCGCATTCTTCAAAAAGTCAGATTTCTCTAGATTATTTTGAATATTTATATAACCTTAGAATTTAGATACTTTTTAGTTTTTTTATTGAGCAAAACATAATCAATAGGCTTTCGACAGTTTAGTAAATATTCCAAAAACATTGGCACTGGGGAAGGTCTTGACACAGAGAGTTGTGGTTAGGTGTGTGATCTTGAGGTTAAGCTCGAAGATTTTTTTCGCATTTAATGGAATATTTTTCAGTATTTAAAAAGTACCGTAAACCGGAGTCAAATTGATCTCCGGGTCGAAATTGATCAGGCGATTTTCCGTTAGATAAAGTTTACTTCAAATAGTTTCCAAGCAAATATCGTTAGAGTAGTGTGCGGTAGTTCGGCAGCAGCAAAGTTTTGCGCGCTCGCTTTACTAGATTTTTGCGATTTTTTTTTCCTCTTCCCTCTGCGGGGCTTCGACGACGGGACGCCAAGCAGTCAGTAGTGTGCGGTAGTTCGGCAGCAGCAAAGTTTCGCGCGCTCGCTTTGCTAGATTTTTGCGAGAGTGAGTTTTTGGAGGCAAAGTGTACAGGCCGCGTTTTCATTCGGTCGTCGTCGTCGTCTATTTGACTGCTCATCTTCGAACGGGGCGGTTTATGATACGATAAATGCAACAAACAACATTTTTTGCGATTTTAGTCAACAGACATTGAAATGTTCGTCACGTCAAGTGTCGGCCCAAGTTCCAAAGCCACGTTGGTTCAAATCACTTTATTTTCTCTTTCGTTAATTTTCGCACTTCGAAAACTATCTGAATGGTTCGTCATCTTCGATGTCGGCATGTGTTTTGTTTTAGTCCAAATGAAAATAAGTGGTTTGATATTAATAGGGTTGCATGAATCACTCCACTTACCAAAGTGAACTCATATCATGCGCCCTTTCCCCTCCCCACTAACAAAAAGTCCTTCCCATGACAGACGTGGAGACGCAGAGGTGATCTCGGTCTTTAGTAAGCAACGCACGTCATAATAACATTCCTTTCCTTCCTCGATGACCGTAAGGACGTGGCCGGCGCCGTTATTGACCTAATAAAGATTGGAATTCTCGAAGATGCACATTGAGGACGGTAAGCTACTCCCAAGCTCCGTCTGTTGGTTCCTTGTGCAACTTCGATTGTTCTGGTCAATCACGGAGTAGCAACTACGAATAGTACGGTCATCTATGCTCATGCTCATGCTCAATAGTTTCCAAGCAAATATCGTTAAGTATCGGTTCACAACTGCACGATAGTTGAGAGGAAACTGTTTAAAATATGCCAGACCTAACCGAAAAACGTCTGATCAGTTTCGACCCGAATATCAATTTGACCCCGGTTTACGGTATTTTAAATGAAAAAAAAAATCAACTGTTATTTCCAGTGAATGCTTGTTTGCGCTTAATCTCTTGCAAATCTAGCAGATTTTTTTAGGTCCATTAAGTACCATTGAGTTTTTTTACTCCCAGCCCCCAAAATAAAATTTTTATATTCCAGAAATTACTTCATCAATTTTCCCAAATATTTTTTTAGAATTTTTTAATAGGTTGCCATCAGAAAATCCTACAGAAAAAATTTCAGAAATTTTCTCAAAATATTTCTTTAAAAAATTCCTCAAGGATTCCTCTAAAAATCTCTCAGAAACTCATTCAGAGATCCTTAAAAAATAAAGAATTCTTCTGCAGATTTTTCTTGATATTTCTCAAAGGAATTTCTAAATACCATCAGAAATTCTTTCAGGCAGTTATCTAGGAGTTTATCCATAAATTAGCCAAAGGATTTGTCCCGATATCTTTCCAAGAATTTTATTGAATAATATTCTACGATTTCTCAGAATTACAAAGTTTTTTTTGGAACTCTTCTAGAGATTCCTGCAAAAGTATCTTTAAGGATTAGAACCTAAGAACCAATGGAAATGGAAAATCCTGTACAGATTCAGTTAGAAATCCAAAGATTTCCTTCAGAATTTTTCCAAGGTTATTTTTTTTATTTTTTTAACGGCTTACTTTGGAAATTCAACTAAAGTTTTCTTCTGAAAGTCATCTATAGATTTCTTTAAAAACAAGAAATCTATCACATCGCTTAAAAACTCTTCCATGTTTACTAAGGATTGCTCCACATATTTCTGCTAGAATTGCGCTAAGAAACCTTTCATGAATTTCCATATAAACTCCTCCAGACAACCGTAAATTTAGAATTCATTTAAATTTTTTCTCCAGATTTGCCGTTAAAAAAATCGCATTTGATATTATCCAAAATAACTCTAAGTGTTTCTTTTGAAAGCCTTCCATCGACTTCCTCCAGGGATTTCTTCATTAAACCTTCTAGAGATTTTTTTCTAGATCTCCAAAAAAAATACTTGAGAAACTTTTTCAGGAATTCCTTGAGAAAAAATCTTCCAAATACATTTCAGAAATTCTTCCAGTTGTTCTTTACATATTCTTACAGGCATTTCTTCACAAATTGCTTCAGAAATTCCTGCAAGAGCTACTCCATGAATTCAATTGGAAATTTTTGCTGAAATTTCTCCAGGATTTTCATCCTGTATTCCTCTGGATATTTTTGCTGAAACTCCTTTAGAGATTCTTGCATAATTTATTCAAATGATTTCACCAGGAATTCATCCAGAGAACATAAACCTCTGTAGAGATTAGAATTAGTAAAATTGTTCGTTTGACGATTCCTGAAATCCCGTGAAACTCAATTAAGTACAAAATTAACAAAACTTTAAAAAAATACTGTAAGATTTCCTGTAGAAAATTATGCATAATGTATTTATATTATGAATTTGAAATGTTATTTCTAATTATTGAGCTGGTCTTAGTGAGATTCTTGAAATGCAAAATGGGCAAATTTCGGAGAGTTTATGGGTGACTCCAATTGAAATTCCTACAGAAATTACACGAATGAAAAAAAACTATAAGAAAATAAAAACAAAATCGAAGGGAATGTGTTTTTTTTCGAAACATCAAAATATAACTTTTGAAGAAAATTTGAACAAAAAGAAAAACTACAAATTTAAGCAAATTAACAATGTCAATTTTTCGTGGGGCGCCAACATGGACGCTTGCCAAAGGCGCCATGGGACCACGCTACGGCTCTATTATTGCTTTGGGAACTTTTTCGGTAATGCTTTGGAAGTTTATTCGGCAAATTTCTTATAGATATCCCTCGGGAATTTATTTGAAAACATCTTCGGCAATTCTTTCAAAATTACGGCAATTTTGAAACTCTTTCTGAAATTCCATCAGAAATTCCTTTAATGGTTTTGCCAATAATTCCTTTAAGAATTTCGCCGACAATTTCTTAGGAAATTCTTCAAGCAACTTTTTGAAAATTTATTCCATTTTTTTTTCGAGAATCCCTTTGAGAAAAAAAGTATTTAATACTTGTGGAAAGTTTCATGGAAATTTCATCGGTAACCCCTTTGGAATATATTTCGGCAATTCAATTTTGCTTTGCTTCAGATCGCATTTTTTGCGAAAAGCTTCCATAATTTCTTCAGGAATTTAATAGTTTTTCTCAGAGATATTCCCAAATGAAAAGCTGGATAAATTTGGATCAAAACTACCTAAGAAATTTCTAAAACAGTTGCCAATGTTATGAAAACTTTTTATGTAACTGTTGCGATATCGCCAATAAAACTGAAATTTCGCTAGCTGCTACTGCACAGCTTCAAAGCTGCAATTATATTTACGTTAAATTCAGGGTCAGTTGTTTACATTTGAGGATACTTACATTTCAGTGTTGGTCCTAAACTCTATAGCAAAAAGAACAGTTTTAGGCTATCTATTAGCGGTTGCTATTGGCGATAACTGTAAATTTAGATTACAGATCAAATAAGAGATGGCACATTGCATGGATTAAATTCTTACTTACTTATTGTCATTATAATAGTGTACAAATTCAACTTATTAAGAAAACAACTTCAAATAATCTACAAAATCTTCAAATTATAGCGTTATCGAATTCACATACTTTTTTACTTTTCTCAAATCTGCTTATCATCATCGTTTGACGTATTTGCCTGACAATCTTGTCCAACAGAAATGAGGGAGTGCCCGGTCGCACTATTTATCATTGTCGACCCAGTGGTTCCCGCAACATCCCCCGACCCGTGTGATCCGGCACTACCTCGAACGTCTAATACTGCTATCTTAGCTGCCGGTCTCAAGAGGATTCCCTTGGTGGTTTGAATCTTTGCTTTCCGCACTTGTCCATCTGGAGCAACGAAAATCTCAACTATTTTTCCCTTCAACCATTCGTTTCTCGCTGAATTGCCATCTACCACAATCACCGTATCGTCCACTTGAATCGGCTTCACCCGCTCGAACCACTTGGACCGCCTTGTCAATACCGGTAGATATTCCCGTATCCATCGACGCCAAAATTCGTCAATCGTCCACTGAGCCAACGTCCAACTATCTCTGAGGGCGCAACTATACTGCAACGGCTGAACTGATGGTTGGATAACTCCCTGCGTACCATATAGAAGAAAATGGCTTGGTGTAAGCGCCTCCTGGTCGGATGATTCAAGTGCAATGTAGGTCAGGGGCCGTGAATTGACCACTGATTCGGCCTCCAGGACAATAGTTTCGAATGTCTCCTCATTTGGATGGCGTTGACTCGATCCAATGGCCTGCATAGCAGTTTTAACCGATCGCACCATTCTTTCCCACAGTCCACCCATGTGTGGTGCTGCGGGTGGGTTAAATACCCATTTCGTCCGGGCGTTCGTGAATGTTCCTGCGCAACCTTCGTTGATCATCCGTATCTCCTTCCGAAGTTGTCTGTTCGCGCCAACAAAACAGGTACCGTTGTCGCTATACACCTCGAGAGGTGCTCCGCGTCGAGCCACGAATCGTCGAAAAGCCTTGATACACGAACTGGTCGATAAATTATGTACCACCTCCATATGGACTGCTCTTATGCTCAAACACGTGAATAAGGCAATCCAGCGCTTAACTTGCTTCCGTCCTACCGTGACTAACATAGGGCCAAAATAGTCGACCCCAATGTACGCAAAGGGCTTCACAAAAGCAGTTAGTCGTGCTCTTGGTAAAGGCGCCATTAGCGGAACTTGAGGAACAGCTTTCAAATTTTTACAGTACTGACATTCGGATACCACCTTTCTCACAATGCGACGTTGTGCTGGAATATAGTATCGCTGCCTCATGTCATTCACCACCGTTTCGTTATTGGCGTGCAGTAAACGGCGGTGATGGCTATCTGTGAGAAGACGTGTCACTTTGTGATTTTTCGGCAAAATGATGGGATATTTCGCTTCGTATGGAACAAAGGGAGCAGCTCCAATTCGGCTTCCCATCCGTATAACTCCGGCTTGGTCCAAGAATGGAGACAACTTATACAGCAAACTGGCTTTGTTCACAATTGGCTTGATTGTGCCGTCACTGCTTGTCTCCAGTAGACGATATTCCACCGCAAATGCTTCCTTCTGGACTTGCTTCAATAGAAGATTCTCTGCTTCCACGAATTCCTTAGAAGACAACCAGGCTTGCGATCGGTCTTCTGTTCTGAAGTTCTTCCACTTATTGACTGCCCTACAAACAAATCCAGCCGTCCGGAGTAGACGATGCCAACTTGAAAATCGGTTCACATCGATGACAGTATCGGACGATTCTTCTAGGTGATGAAGTACAGTGACCCCACACCGATGAATCTCCTTAATTTTTGTACACTATTTATGAATCACCATGTTGATCAAATGGAGTGATCCATAAACTGTGGTCATTTTTGCCGATTCATAAATTGTGGGGTCACTGTAGATGACCCATCTGTTCTTCTGTAGTTTCCTTCGTCTTCGGCTGAACTGGCCATGCTGATTCAGTTTGACAAAGAAACTTCGGCCCGCTGAACCAAACACCTTCCTTGGTGAAATCCGGATTGCCTTTCCATTTTGTTGCATCATCGATCACGTTGAGTTTTGACGGTACGTATTTCCATTCGTTGGCCTTGGTTAGTGATAGAATTTCGCCTACCCGTAGAGCAACGTATTGATGGTAGCGAAAACTATCTGCATGGATCCAAGAGAGTACTGTGGATGAGTCCGACCAAAACATTCGCCGTCGTACCGGTAATGTTAGATTTTTGCACACATGGTCCATCAACCGGGCTCCAATCAATGCAGCCTGGAGCTCTAACCGTGGTATGGAAACTGGTTTCAGCGGGGCTACTTTAGTTTTGGCAATGATTAGGGAACACTGTACACCTGATTCGCCAATCGTCCGTAGATAAATAGCGCACGCATAAGCGTGTTGACTGGCATCAACGAACGCGTGCAATTCCGACGATCTATCTTGATCTGTACGGGTATGGCCAAGTATACATCGGGGAATTTGTATTTTGTTCAGGTGTTCCAGGCAGGATTGCCATGCAGCCCAGCTCTGTTGCAGGCATTCCGGAATAGGTTCGTCCCAATTAGTTCCTGCTCTCCATATGTGCTGCATAATTATTTTTCCATGTATGGTGTAATGGGCTATTAATCCCAAGGGGTCAAAAACGCTCATAATGATCCGGAGCACTTGTCGCTTTGTCGGGACCTGATATTGCGTTATATCGGTATTCGAGGGGCAGGCGAACGTGAAGGTGTCCAGCGCCGGCATCCAATACATACCAAGGACCCGTTCCGATTCCGAATCTAGATTAAGATTCTTGTTATCAGTCGCGTGTAGCACGCCAAGCCCACTCAAAACATCTGGTGAATTGGAAACGAACTGACGTAATTCAAATCCTCCATTCGAATGAATGTCTTTGACGTGGTTCATCAGTTCGATTGCTTCCTGTGCGGTGTCCACGCTGTCGAGGTAATCATCGACATAATGATTGTCGATGATCGCCCTTGCGGCACGAGGATAACTGGCGGAGAACTCCTCCGCATTTTTGTTCTTAACGAACTGTGCAATACAAGGAGAGCAGGATGCTCCAAATATGGCAACATCCATGATGTACACTCTGGGCTGTTCTTCCGGATGGTCTCTCCATAGAAAGCGCAAGTATTGTTTGTCAGTGGACCGTATAGCAATCTGGTGGAACATTTCTCGCAAGTCTCCACCGATTGCGATGTTCCTCTCTCGAAACCTAATCAATACGGCGACAAGTGACACCGTCAAATCGGGACCCTTGAGAACAAGGTCGTTGAAACTCACACCTTGCACTGTTGCCGCCGCATCCCAAATAAGGCGTATTTTGTTTGGTTTTTTAGGGCTTTGTACAACTCCCAAAGGCAAATACCAGGTCTGCTGGGAATCAACGGATCTTAACTCGGCCTCAGTCGCACGATGAGCATAACCCTTCTGAAGGTACGCTTGGATGAGTTCTCGCACCTTAGCATAAAGGTCTCCATCTCGAATCAGACGTTTCTCCAAGCATTTTAGACGACGTAGAGCCAAGGGAAATGAATCTGGAACAGTACGCTCATCCTTCTTCCACAGGAGGCCTACTTCGAATCCCTTATCATTCCTGATCGTTGTTTGGTGGAGTATTTGTAATGCTCTTTTGTCCTCCTCGGTTTCCGGCTTGACTGTGATACAAGACTCTTCGATGTTGAAGAATTGCTGCAGCAGGTCATGCAATGTTGCATTGTCTACTACTTCCTTTTTCTGCTCCATGTGAATATACAGATGTTCCTTACTTTCTGATTCCATGTGCCTTCCATAAATGGTCCAACCCAATCTGGATTTGACGGCAGCAAGATCTCCATTGTTCCCTTCGCGTATTTTCATTGTGTTGATTAACTTCACGTTGTCGACTCCTATGATGATCCGTGGTGTTGCATTCGAGTAACTCTTCATTGGTAACCCTTTAAGGTGCGGATGTGTTGAGCACAGATCTGCATAGTTCATTGACTGACTTGGGAGTTTGAGTTGAGCGACTGTCTTCACATCTCGCAAAGGATATTGCTGAGTCATCTCAAATCCGGATACTGTCAATTGGATACGCTGCGACTTTTGCTCGGCTCGACTAATGTCACTCGTCCAGTAGGGTGCGGGCACCGGTTTTGGCCAGTCTAAGGGAAATCATTTTTATAAAAATAACCAATAATCCTATGAAAACAATCAATGCGTCAAAAGAAAGGTTTCAATCTATATTTTGAAGGAAAAATGCAGAAATCATGCCAATACTTGATTTTTGTATTAAAAGTGGCACTGGCCAAAATAGAAGCTCTGCCGCAGTTTTGGCCATATTCTTAAGTTTGGTTTCTATTTTGGCCAATCACGTGTATTTCTTATGGGAGTGGCCAAATTAGAAGCACCCTGGCCAAAATAGATATATGGGAGCAGATTTTTTAAGGAAATATATTTTTTTCTTCCAATTTTCAATCAAAATGTGTGGTTTTCACAGCTGTAATCATCACTAGTAATACTAGTACTAGTAAAAAATAAATTTACGCCGATTTAGATCGCAACAGGCTCAATACCGCACTATGGCCAAAACTCCGAACTGGCCAAAACTGAAGCTTCTACCCTATATATGCAATGGCTCTTCTGGACCGTACACTCCGAGGAACTCAGCTACCTCCGCTTCAAGAATCGTGGACGACGAGCCATCATCCAACAAGGCGAAAACATCTACGGCCATACAGTGTGATTGGTATGTATCGCAATAGAGAATATGCCTTCACGAAATGATGATTCTGCTGAGCCACATTGATTGTCGAAACAGCTTGATTGTTAGACGGACTGGTGGAATGTAGTAGCGTATTGTGACGTAGTCGACAGTTTTCGTGTTCGCATTCCTTCTTAGATCGACATGGCCATGACTTGTGAGGCACAAGACAAATACGACAAAGACCCTTATCGCGCACGGTTTTCCAGCGACCGTCGATATCTAAACGCTTGAACGTATCACAGTCTGCAATCCGATGACCTGGATGTCCGCAACAAGTGCATGTTTTGATCGGTGTGTCCATTGTGGTAGTCTGACTCTTGTTGTCCTGGCTTTGCTTTGTATCTACCTGGTGCACAAACATCTTCTCCTTGTTGGATTTCTCATACTTGTTCCTTTTCTGCCTCGTATCCGTTTCACTAATTGGGTCGACATGCAATGTTACGTCACTAGCCATTGCCACTAAATCAGTCATGAACTCCGAAAATGTGGATAAGTTCACGTCCAAGCTAGTGCGCTTATAGTTCGCCCACTCAAGTTTGAAATTTGACGGCAGCCTGTCGACCAACTCGTATAGCAACATGGGATTCGAAATGTGTTGCTGCTGATTAGCTACAATCATGTGTCCAACCAAATTTTGAACAGCCATGCCAAATCTGATTAGCGTTTTCAGATCATCGGCTCGGGGCGAAGGCACACTTCGCAACTGCTTGAGTAACGCATTAATAATGACTTCTGGTCGACCGTACATTCGCTCCAAGGTGGCCATTACGTACGGTACTGAGTCAGGTATCAGCAATTGGCTGCGGACAGCTTCAAGTGCATGTCCACGAAGACATCGCTGTAGGCGTGCTAAATTTTCTGCGTCATTGCAGCTTGAGGATTTCCGGAGAATACTGGTAGTTCTCGTGGGATAACCTGTCGAGCGGCGATTTGTGCTGCACTCGGTCCGGAGAAACAGTTGTGGTTGATTTGCCCCGACCCGTGTTGCGCTGGCCTCGAAGTTATCATAGATGGCGGAACTCGACCTTCGGGATCCATATGGGATGCAGCCATGGTTACTGGCCACACATTCCTGGATGCCGCTTGATTGTACGGAACATCCACTCTTGGTGGGACCGCCACCGACGAAGCTATTGTGGGATATGAAGCTGACGAGATTGTGCATTGAACGTGCGACGCAGAGGGTACTGTCCTGAATGGCGACTGATTATTGCAAGCTGGGGCCATTCTCGCTTGTGGGCTCAACGAAATGCTGGTTGGCTGGATGGTATTCTGACCGAATGCACTGTTGCCAATTCCATATACTGACCACTCCGGTGGCCGAATTTGCGCTCCAAACTCTGGTTGCGTGTTTGCCGGCGTTGGATTTGCGGTGTCGATTGCAGTGAATGGCTTCCTTTGATGTAATATTGACAACGAGGAACCAGCTGTCATGGATTGTTGTAATTCGGCCGATGAGATGATGTTCCTTCTTTCCGAAATCAGCGCATTTGATCTATCGGGCTCCACTACTGATGCGCAGATATTGGAGCTAGCTTTCGAAAAAGCCCCCAAAGCTGACACACTCGTAGAGCACTTCGGGGTGTGCATCGAAACGGTTGCTGGAGTTTCTGTATTTGCTAATGAAACTGGCAGCTTGTTAGCATCCGAGAGGTTCGCCACGCACGTGGACAACATTGCAACAACCGGTCCACTCTCCGGAATGCTTGCCAAGGAAACATCAACCTGACATGATGAAGATTTGTTCGTCGTTTCTGTAGGTATTGTTCGCCTATCTTCGGGTATGATGGACTTCTCGATCATCGAAGATTGCCGTTGATTGTTGGCCGACGTGGTAGCATTACTGCATGCTCCTTCAGTCTGACCTATATTTGCCACCCACGACTCTGTGCTTCGTCGAACGTTGCGAGAGCTTACTCCGCTCTTCTCACTGACTTGGTCATCATCACTGCTAAAACCCGCCTGCAATAGCTCGAACTTCTTCTTCATCATTTCTTCTTCCGCATCCAACCTCATCTTTCGAAACCGTTCTTCTTCGTCGATTTTCTTCATCCGGAGCTTGTTTTCTTCCTCCAGCTTCTTCAGGCTGAGTTGCAGTTGTGCAGATCTTCTGCTACTACGCGAGGCCTTACTCGACCTCCTCGACACCAGCGAAACGATCTCATCACGCTCTGTGCATTTCTTGCATACGAAACTGCGATCCGGGTTAGATATCGAATCGTTCACCCCTGCACAACTGAAATGAACGTAACAATCACAGCGATCGCACTGCACTAAATTGTCCGCAGAATCTGGTCTCTCGCACAGATACACTGGCCAGTGGCAGTCTTTTCCGCATTCTGGGACGAATCCTTATCTATATTCATCGTAATCCTTGTAGACGATGAAATCTTTGAAGAAAATGTTGCGATATCGCCAATAAAACTGAAATTTCGCTAGCTGCTACTGCACAGCTTCAAAGCTGCAATTATATTTACGTTAAATTCAGGGTCAGTTGTTTACATTTGAGGATACTTACATTTCAGTGTTGGTCCTAAACTCTATAGCAAAAAGAACAGTTTTAGGCTATCTATTAGCGGTTGCTATTGGCGATAACTGTAAATTTAGATTACAGATCAAATAAGAGATGGCACATTGCATGGATTAAATTCTTACTTACTTATTGTCATTATAATAGTGTACAAATTCAACTTATTAAGAAAACAACTTCAAATAATCTACAAAATCTTCAAATTATAGCGTTATCGAATTCACATACTTTTTTACTTTTCTCAAATCTGCTTATCATCATCGTTTGACGTATTTGCCTGACAATCTTGTCCAACAGAAATGAGGGAGTGCCCGGTCGCACTATTTATCATTGTCGACCCAGTGGTTCCCGCAACAGTAACTTTGATGGAATGTATCCAGCCATTTCTGTGGGAATTTTTCAGGATTTTGTTTTGTTATATCTTTGTTGTTTTTTATTCGAGAATTCTTTGCAAATAGATTCCGAAACTCCATTTTAAAATTTTTCGGCTATTGTTTGGGAAATCACAATTCCGTTGTAAAATGTGAATTTTTGAGTTTCCAAAGGAACTGTCAGAGAATTTGCAAAGGAATGGCCGAAGAAATTCACAAAGAAATAGCCGAAAAATCCCCAAAGAATTTGTATATTCTTGTGAAAATGTGTAATGAATTCCCATGGAATTCCCAAAATAATTGTTTGAGAAACTTCCAAATTAACTGCCTAGGGATTTTACAGAGGAATTAACGAAAAAGCTTGAAATAAAATTGCCGAAGATGAGAAAGGAATTACTGTAAGATTTCTCACACAAATAACAATTGAAATGTTCAAAGAAAGTGCTGAACACCGAAGTAATTCACAAAGGAATCGCTGCAAAAATTATTGATGATGCAGCCAAAGGAATACCCTAAGAATTTTCCGAATAAAATAAAAAAACAATGCTGAAAAAATATAGACATATTGCCGAAGCAATTTTTAAAAGCAATAATTATAAATAAAATGAAATCATAAATAACTACAAAAGATATCACCATGGAATTGCCAAAGAAGTTTGCAAAGAAACTGAAAAACGAATTGTAGAAGGAAATTCATATGAGTGAGTTGCCGTTGAAATTTCAAAACAAATTTTCAATGAAATTGCTGATTAAAAAACCAAGCTCGTCGTATACAGCGCTAGCGCGGTGCAGTTTTATTGTCAATGGTTAAAGTTAATCACCCAGACCACTGCCAGAACCGAAAAACTGATACACATTTCATATACCGTCTCAGGATAATCCTAAACTAATTAATCAGCAAAAACATAATTTTTAGTGCTTTAATTATAGAGCATAAGTCCAAAACGCTAATACGTAAAATGATTAATGAAGTCATTCCATTTGTAGCTTTACTTTTGTTCAAATGCGCCATTAATAAATGTTGGAATTATCATGTGAAGTTTTAGTTTTAGGCTAATATCAAGGAAAATTCTAGGGGGTGCCAAATTCATTCTAGGGGGTGCCAGGCACCCCTGGAACCCCCCCTAGCTACGCCAATGACCGCTGGAGAAAGTACCGTTAGAGTTTAGCTCGAAGATGACGACGAGTGGAGATAGCATTTCATGTGTGTGCGAGGTTTGGGTACGGAAAGAGCTTGTGGTTTAAATTATGAAAGGGCTGCTAACTACAGTGTTGTTTATTTGATTTGACTAAATACGGGTTTATAGACATATATTACGTCTCATTTTAGTAAACTATTGAATTGATTTACCAGCAGAAACTAGCAACAAATTAGATAAAAACAGTAAAATATAAAAAAAATGCTCGCATTGTTTTATAGTGTCCGGCCATTTGGCCAATTGTCGTTAGACCAAACCCTATTCAGCTGAATGACATCTGGCCCAATTAGTCGTTTGGCCGAAGTTTGATAAAAAATAAATCAGAGGTGTCGACCAGGGTTGTTAACGTCTTCGGCAAAGTTCTTCAGGAAATCAACAGCAATCTGGTGATTCAACAACTAGTTTGTGATTTCGCCGCTAGGTGGCGCTAATTGTCAAATAAAATTTCTTTTATTTGACTTTTTTTCTGGAGATCCAGATCAAATAGAAAAGTGCCTTCCAGGGCAAAGTTCTTCAGGAAGTCAAAATCTATCTGGTGGTTCAACATTAACCCTAAAAGGGATACCTTCATGGCCTCAGTTTCGTCACCTCGCTGAGTGTGTTCCATCAAAGACGAGCTCTGAAAGGCGCCTGGGGTCCAATGGACCCCAGGTATCCCTTTTAGGGTTAGGTGGGCGATTTCGCCGCTTGGTGGCGCTAGTGGTCAAGTAAAGTTTTAAACTTCTCTAGCTCGTTAACCCACGTTTCACGGTGCATCTTACGGCGTTGTTTAGGTCAGCCAGCGATTCTCTGAATCCCAAACAACAAAGATCCTCCGTTGTCGCGGTCTTTAGATTCCGTGAGGTATTCCGCGAGCGAAACGGCGGGGTTATTTGTGGTTTTTGAACAGCTTGGTCGGTTTTTTTATTTTTTATTTTTTTTATTTTTTATTTTTTTAATTTATTTATTAGAATAATAAGTTCGTGAAATACATGGTGTTTCAAATTGCTCGTCACGTCACTTTTCCTTCCGCGAATTTTTGCTCTTCTGTTTGTGGTATAGCTGGAGCTACGCCACGAAAAATGTGATTTCGCGAGTGGGTCCCGATCATATTCATCATCAGAAACACGTTGTCAGTTGCATATAATTATCCGTTCAGCGAATTGGATGATAAATAAGATGTGAATTAGTTTTATGCAAAATCAGCACGAGAGAAGTGAGGAGAGTGAGCGGTGGTGGTGTGCGGTAGCATTTTTCTCACGCGTAACGCTTCGGCTGAAAAAATGAAAATTCTGCTGAGGATTCTGCCGGTGGAGTGTTCCCGTGCCGTATCTGTGTTAAACAACGCGAGTTTTAATGAAGACCTATTTGGAATAGCTAAAACAATAGAGTTATTGAAAAGGTCGTGAACACGAAGTGAACAAAAAATATAGCAAATAGAGAGGAGTTTGTGCGGCGTATGAAAAAAAAAATAAACATTGGACGGTTCAAAACTGGACACATCGGTAGATAGCAACTACGGGCAAGTGAATTCACATACGATACGACAGACCAATTTTTCCGCCGTGGTCTGCGAAAAAATGAGAAGTGAATGGTGATTCAAAGTGCTATGGATTCCATCCAAGATTCCGTCAATTGGACGTTTATAAGGCAGAGGATCAAGATGAATCAAACTATGGATTCCGGGAGAAAGCATTGACTTGGTGAGATCAAACCATTATATCTATCTATATATATAAAAATGAGTTTGAAGCTCCTTTGAGGCAACAAAACTCAAGAACGGCTGAACCGATCAGGATGACTCTTGCACGGTTCAGTTCGTACTCGTAGTGGCTGTGTTTATATGTACAAAAAGTTACGAAAATCAGCTATAAAAGAAACAAAATTGAAAAATTTTGATTTTTCATGAGCTGGGAAGGAAAGATCGAAATGAAATCAATGTGCGGTGACGTTATGAGCTCAACAGTTGTCAAACCACCACAGCTGGGCAAGACAACGTTTGCCGGGACAGCTAGTAATAATATATAATGGTTTGATCTTTGGGCATACATTGGGGATTTTTTGAATTTGACGAGTCATATGGCCAATTTGTGTGCACCGTACACCGGGTTTGGGGTGAAATTATGCTTAAGACAGACAATCTACCTGAAGCGCCAAGCACAACACCAGATAAATATCGGCCTGCTAGGATATGTAACATTTGATACAATACATGTCTATTTATTACCACGATTCAATACTTCCGCGGTATTGAGCGTCAGTCGTCGACGGAAAGGATGAGGACTGTTACGGTGCTGCAATATTTGCACAACACACTCTTTACCCTGATACAGAGATAAAATTTATTTACCTCTAAGTATACCTACCCTTTACATATTCTTTCATCAAATTTGTATAGTTTGTCATCAAGAGTGTCGACTTAAAATATAACTAGAAAAAATACAGGCGATCCAAAATACGGTTCGCCTTGCAATTGTGATTCGTTGTGGTAATCGTCAGATCCAACCTAGGTTCAGGAAGACATTTATTTGTAAATCATGATACCTATGACTTTTTGAAATTATCATTTAAAATTTCTTCGACATATTTGTAGTAATTTGTTTTGCTTTTTATATAGGCTTATTATTCTGTACATTCCATTCGGGGAAGGGATCATTATTATTTTTTCTCGTTTCAGAGAGCGAGTAATGGCGCTTAAGCCTAGGCTTTGAAGCCAGGACACATGGAGAAATGCCTGTGCCCCATCCCAGGAGAAGAGACGTCAACTATAACGGAGTGTGCATTAACATTCTTAGCAGCACCACTCCCAACGATTTTATGTCCAAACACCTTTCCCCTAAAACGAAACGGTTGGTACGGTTGTCCCCGTTTCTTCCTTCATCCAATTCAAAAAGGTTTGTCAATCATGTTATTCATAAGTGAATAACCTGATTGCCTTATGTTTTTGAATTATCTTTCAATCCATTAGTCTGCACAGTGGGCCTGGCCATTTTAATATTTGTGTCACATCATCTCTGATATGCTGCAAATATTAATGCTGACAAGAAAATATCAGAAGAAATTTTGATGTTTCCAGGATGCTTTTCAATACTGGCTGTGCAAGCACTAGATTAGATTAGATTAGATTAGATTAGAATAATAAGTTCGTGAAATACATGTTGGCTTTTACAGCTAACTACATGCTATTCTACATTTTTCTACTATTATTTTCTATAATATGTAGCTCCAACGATTGTTAACAATTAGCAAATATTCAAACATGTTCCGAATTCGAATTCAAAAAATTTCCTTTTGTTCCATCTTTCTTCTCTGATTTCTTTTTTGAATACAAATAGCGACGGTTCTGTTACTCTCAAATTGTATGAAATCACTTTCATGGTCAACCACAAAGCAGCTTTATGTTTTTGCGATGTTTTGTTTATCATGAACGGAAGAATGTCCTCTAAATCCACAACGTTTATGTTATATCGCGATCTAACAATTGTACTACACCATTCCCAAATGATCTTTTCCTTTGGACATTCCTTAATTCGATGGAAATTCATATCCAAAAATCCACATTTTCTACAAGCCTCTTGACTACTGCGAATGCTGTAAATCGAGAGTTTTCTACCATTTGCAACTATATTGTTGAGAAAACAAAAAATCTCTGACCGAATGTCAGTTGAAATAAATTTCATATTAATATTTTCCCATATGACAGTCCAGTTCAAATCAAATTTCTGTTCTACTTTAGACACACAATTATTTAAACTTAAAAATAGTTATACATCAGACTTGTTGAATTGTATCCAAAATTTTCCTTCAATTGTTTTCCTTCTGAAATCCACTCCCTCGCGTTTTTTGTCAGCCGTTGTGTATGTAAATCTCGCATTTCTAGAAGATAGTTTTCCTCTAGTATGGCGTCATCGCCATCAGGATTGTACAAAATATTTCTTAAGAACAAAGCTTTGATTTTAGCCTCAGGGTCTACCAACTTTAAACCACCTTTCAAATAGTCTAGATACATCTGGTTTCGCTCGACTTTGAATATGAAACCATGCCATAGAAATTTTCCGCAGATTGATTTTATTTGAGCGATATGCTTGTTTAATGGTGGAAAAATTTTGGCCAAATACCACACCTTTGATAAAATAAAAATATTCAGTATCCAGCACCTTTGATATAAGTTTAATTTCCTTACATAGTGCTTCTTCAGAGCATATTGAATGTTATTTATTATTGCATTGTAATTAGTACTCACTGTAATGTACCAGCTTTTACAGAAGGTTACGCCTAGAATTTTTAGACGATCTACTTCTTGAATCTTTTGTGGTCCCATTTTTGGTTGATTAAATCTCATGTAAGCAGATTTTGCCAAATTTATTCTTATTTTTCCACATAATGCGAATTCGTCAAATATTTCTAAAATCCGGTCAAATTCCTCATCATTTCGAATAATAATGTTGAAATCATCAGCGAAAACTATTATTTTTAAAAATTTGTCATAAACCCAGAATCCTGTGATATTTTCTGAAAATTTTCTAATTAATGGCTCGATATATAATGTGAAAAGAATATATACTATACTAAGGGGGCAACCCTGCCTAACGGAACTTTTAATCTTAATTTCATCGGTGAGAAATCCGTTTATTTGTACTCTGGATGTGGCAGTCTTGTATATGTTCCTTATAATAAGAGATTCTGGGAAACCAAATTTATTCATGACTTTCCACAGATACGAATGATCTACTCTGTCGAAAGCCTTGTTCAAATCGATGCTCACAAGACATGTTTTGAGGTGGGAGCCTAGGATTCTTTCCTAAGCGAACCATATCCACACATCAGTGTGGCTCTGCTGGTCCTCTTCAGAAATTCCACACATCCGGAAGCAACTCTGTTCAAGCGATATGGCACCGCTTCCAAAGTGTCACAGCCCAGCTAGAAGTGCCTCGGGCACATCAGGAACGATGCCAGTAAGTTCCTGATTATGGTATACTGGTCATGCTTAGTAATTGGTAGATGAGATGGTACACGCTAAGGTAACTATGCACAAGTGAGCTGATGGCGACGGCATTCTATCCTCTTAGTAAAGTCGGGTGACACTGACTTGAAACGGTGGATAGGCTAATGTCGACGCTGTCTTCCGCCCCATAAAACCGTGGCATGGTCTTAAAGTACGTTCCTGATCTGTGCCCAGCTTAGGCAACTAACTGGGTGGAAGTAGGTTCAGATGAACACTCCTGATTAGCGCTGATCCGGCTCTGAGCTCAGTCCCCATAAGGGCCTGGGCCAACCCTCGGGTGGCCTCTCTGCTTGCATAGATAACCACCAGGATCCTTGGCGACTACTTCATTTACAGTGAGGGATAGCGGCTCTAAGGGGGGCCCAACAGACATGACTTCGAAATTCAACAACTGTAACAACGTGGTCGAGTGTGGAGTAACTGAGGGAGCGGCATTGAACCCGTTCGCGCGTGGAGGCTTGGCTAGATCGCCACTCCGAGGGGCTGGTGCACTCACCAGCGAACCAGCGGCAGGAAGTTCAAGTGGAGCAAGTGGTGCACGAAGCGGTACAGCGCCGACGGAGGAAGCACAGATGACCGGTGCGGACCTCACGACCTCCTGGTGGTAGAGCGAAGTGCTGCTGGTGCGAGCAGGGAAGAGCGGTCCACCCAAACGGACAACTTCCTCCTTGCTGAGCCTTCTGAACCTGCTGAGGAGACGCGGCCCAAGAAGCGCCTGGCAGAGTCGGGTGCAAACCCGAAGAAAGAGAAGGTGAAGACCAGCGTAGGTAACCAGGCTGCTAAGCCGGTTGCGAAGCGCGCAAGGGGCAGGGAAACCAATCCCCAGCAAGCCAACAAGAGGAAGAACGGAGGCCAACCGGATCAAGGGAAGGAGAACCCTTGGATTACGGTAGGAAAAAAGAAGAAGGTGAGAACTACGAAACCAGCCCGCAAACGAGCGAGAAGTGACGCGCTGGTCTTCAAAACCGAGGCAGACACATACGCCGAGGTGCTGAAGGCCATGCGAGGCGAGAATCGTCTCTCACCGTTGGGCGCGGATGTAAAAAGCATCCGGCGCACCAGGACGGGAGAGATGATGCTAGTGCTGAAGAAGGAAGCAGCCAATAAAGGTACTTCCTACAAAGCACTAGCCCAAGAGGTACTTGGCGAAAAGGTGCAGGTAAGAGCCCTAACGGCGGAGGCAACTCTCCAGTGTAAAAACCTGGACGAGATTACCGACGCAGAGGAGCTCGCAGCCGCACTCAAACAGCAGTGTGAGATAGATGTACCAAGTGCATCGATCCGCCTGCGTAAGGGTCCGGCTGGTACGCAGATTGCCGCGATCAAACTCCCCGTAGGAGATGCGAATAAGGCGATTTCAGTCGGGAAGATCAAGGTAGCTTGGTCAGTGTGCCCGCTCAGCATATACGAGCCGCCAGTGGCGTGCTTCAAGTGCTTTGAGCAAGGGCATAAGTCCTGGGCATGCAAAGGCCCAGACAGGAGTAAGCTCTGCAGGAAGTGTGGAGTAGAAGGCCATATCGCCAGGGAGTGCAACTCTGCACCAAAATGCCTGATTTGCACGGCGAACAAGGGCCACACGACGGACGGGCCTAAATGTCCAGGCACGCGAGGAGGTCGAAGTTCCAAACGATAATGCAGGTTACACAACTAAACCTGAACCACTGTGAAGCCGCACAAGAGTTGCTATGGCAGTCAGTCTCGGAGTCAAGTACAGACATCGCACTACTATCGGACCCATACCGCATCCCTCCCGATAACGGAAACTGGGTAGCGGATAAGGCCAAGCTAGCGGCGATCTGTACAACCGGTCGTTTTCCGGTCCAGGAAATAGTTTCCACATCGCACGAGGGCTTCGTAATAGCGAAGATCAACGGGGTATACTACTGCAGTTGTTATGCCCCTCCCAGGTGGACGATAGACCAGTTCTCGTCTATGCTGGAATCGTTAACAAGCGCAATGGTGGGATTGAGTCCCGTGGTCATCGGTGAAGACTTCAACGCCTGGGCGATTGAGTGGGGTAGCCGCTTGACTAACGCGAGAGGTTGGGCCTTACTCGAAGCTATGGCTAGACTAAACGTGGATGTCGCGAACGTAGGCGACAAAAAAACCTACAGTAGGAATGGTGCAGAGTTCATCATTGATGTGACCTCCTGGAGCCCGGGTCTAAACCCTAGCTCGGACTGGAGGATCGACGATGGATACACGCATAGTGATCATCTGGCGATTCGATACAGAGTGGAACACGGAGGAAGACGGCCACAGCCGAAGGTCATCGACCGTCATCGACCGTCATCGGGGATGGCTGACTTCGCGATTCGATAAGCCGGCATTTGTGGAGCGATTGTTTATGGAGAGTAACACCGACGATCTATCCAACGATGATCTAGTCGGAACCCTAAGCCGTGCATGTGACGCCGCTATGACAAGGCGATCCCTACCCAGAAATGGACGCAAACCGGTGTACTGGTGGTGTCCAGAAATCGCAGAACTCCGCGCATCCTGTTTAAGAGCTAGAAGGAGGATGCAAAGGGCTCGTACCGATGAGAATAGAATTGAACGAAGCGAGGCCTACAGAGCGGCTAAACTGGCACTGAATAAAGAGATTAAGACTCGTAAGCGGGCGTGCTTCGAAAATCTCTGCCAGGCAGCCAACATGACCCCATGGGGTGATGCCTACAGAGTAGTCATGGCCAAAACGAAGGGCGCGTTAGCACCCCCAGAACGCTCCCCGGAGATGCTGCAGAAGATCGTGGAAACGCTGTTCCCGCGCCACGATACAAGACCATGGGCCCCCGTTCCCTATAGCCAAACCGGCCATCGCGAGGTAGCCCCGGTGACGAACGACGAACTCATTGCAATAGCGAAGTCGCTTAAGTTGAACAAGGCTCCGGGTCCGGACGGTATCCCGACATTAGCCATCAAGACGGCCATCGAGGCTAAGCCTGACATGTTCAGAATGGCTATGCAGATGTGCCTAGACAGAGGCGAATTTCCGGAGAGGTGGAAAAGGCAAAGATCTACTGCCCAAACCCGGGAAGCCACCTGGCGACCCGTCGGCATACAGACCTATCTGCCTGCTGGACACCGCCGGAAAACTATTGGAACGGATCATTCTGTCGAGGCTGATGGTCTATACCGAGAAACCCGATGACTCAGGTCTCTCGGATAACCAGTTCGGCTTCCGGAAGGGTCGATCGACGGTGGACGCTATTAGGGCTGTAACCAAAACGGCCAAGATAGCGCTCCAAAAGAAGCGAACAGGAATCCGCTATTGCGCGGTCGTCACGCTGGACGTTAAGAATGCGTTCAACAGCGTCAGCTGGACCGCCATTGAGTGCGCAATACACCACCTAGGAGTCCCGGTTAGCCTATGCCGGATATTGGAGAGCTACTTCCAGAATAGGGTGCTAATCTATGATACCGAGGAAGGCGAGAGGAGCTACAACATCACCGCAGGGATCCATCTTGGGCCCGGTACTATGGAACGCGGCGTATGATGGCGTATTGAGACTCAAACTTCCACCGGGCGTAAAGCTGGTCGGCTTCGCCGATGATATTACCCTCGTGGTATACGGCGAGTCGATAGAGGAAGTGGAACTGACAGCAACCCACGCAATTGGCATAGTGGAGGACTGGATGAGGTCGAGACATTTGGCACTTGCGCACCACAAAACGGAGGTGGTGGTGGTAAACAACCGCAAGTCTGAACAGCAGGCAGTGGTCACCACAAGTGGATGCACGATCAACTCTAAGCGCTCACTGAAGCAATTGTCAAATGTCAAATAGCTCGGCAATAGTCTCGAGTAAGCGTAAGCTGCTCGCGGCAGTAGCGGTCTCCATACTACGGTATGGCGCCGCTGCAAGGACGAAGGCGTTAGTGGTTAATCGAAACGTGAAGCGACTTGAGAGTACCCACAGGCTGATGTGCCTTAGGGTGGTGAGCGCATACCGTACGGTCTCAAAGGACGCAGTATGTGTGCTAGCGGGCATGATGCCCATAGCTTTAGTGGTGGCAGAGGATGAAGAATGCTTCGAGCGACGCGGCGCGAGGCGTATGGCCTGAACCTCGTCTATGCTGAAGTGGCAGAGCGAATGGGATTCCTCCAACAAGGGTAGATGGACACACAGGCTCATACCGAGCGTGTCCAAGTGGACGAGCAGGCCCCATGGCGAGGTGAATTTTCACATGACTCAATTTCTGTCAGGCCATGGGTGCTTTAGGTGGTATCTGCACAGATTCGGACATGCAGGCTCCCCCGCATGTTCGGAGTGTGCAGACTGTGACGAGACCGCGGAGCATGTGCTCTTTGAATGTCCACGTTTCGTGGAGCAAAGGTCGAGTATGCAGGAGGTATGCGGTAGAGATATCACGCCTGACAACATTGTTGAAAGGATGTGTATGGGGGCGGACAAGTGGGACTCCGTTACTTCCACGGTTTCTCGAATCGTACTTGAACTACAGAGTAAATGGCGAGCCGAACAACAGCTTGTTGAGTTGGCCGCCCTTCCCCATCCAGGAGCTTGAGTTCAATGGGTAGTCTAAGTACTAGCCAGGACCCGAGCCTCCAGGGAAGAGTGAACAACTTAAGGCGGTAGCTGGTGGAACGCTTACTATTAGAGTGTACTCATGTACGGTCCCCCCCCTTCTCGAAGTCATCCCTAACGGGCGTACCGCGAAGGTAAGGAAGAGAGAGAATGAGTTTTTAGTGGGTCGATCCCCACATCACCCGAGGAACCACCTCTTGGGTATCTGTTGCAGATTTTCTCATTATATATAAAAAAGGCACCTCCTGTAGCGCTACGATGTCAAATTCGCGGTCCTTCAGTTGATCGGCGAGTGCGGGTGCTCCAGATGAAGTTAAGATCAGTTCCATGTACCGAGCGTTCAATCGGTTTGTTGAGGGCATATCATTCTGTAACTGATTTTCGGTTGCATTTTTTAGGGCTGGTTCTAACGGCCAGACAAGACACCCCTAATTTTCCGAAATACCGTGGTGCACAGTTGAGCTTCGGGACCTTCAGTGGCCCTTGGACGTCGATCAGCCGCCCGTAACGTGGAGAACAGATGCTCAGATATGCAGGAGGAAACCCCCCTCCCTCTTCGCTGTCAGCCAACGGCCGAAACTACCCGGGGTTGGTCACCCGATCTTCCCCAAGGTTGCTCGCAGCTCAGCCGCTGCAACAAGGAATTCTGAAAATAATACTAATACGACTATTCCTGGAGTAGATAATTAACTAAGAAACTGTCGAAGCCGTCTATACCCCCATATAGAAAAGGTTGAACACCTTCATCTAACAGACCACCCAGGTCATCAAACTCATTGAGTGGTTCATGGATGGTTTCCTCTCTTATGTCTAATGCCTAGTTGAGGAAAAAAAAGCCATATAATATCTTGGTAGCGCCCAATAAAGGGTCATAAACCAATCGAATCTACAAACGGGAAGTGATCAGAAAAAAATATTACAGCTCAGTGGTGCCTCTTTCCCATCCATATAAACGACAGTCAGCATCCTTTTCCCTGTATGGTTCATAACATCGCCGTGCCGTGGTCCAGCAAAAGGGTCGTAAAACATCCCAGGAAATAGATACTTTTACCACGCGCGTCGTCACCTTGTTCCGCGAGCCATGAAACCCCGCATGAATCGCGATCGCGCTGCTGATCCGACTCACTGCTCGATGCTCCACATCGCGATCCATGGCGAGGCCATTCTCACTCACCATACCCACAGAATACGCGAAAGATAGAACAGAAAACAGAAAACCAGATAAAATACTCGCGAATACCCTGGTTGGTTGGTTGGTTGGTGCGCTGCGCGCTGTGTGTTGAGGCCAAAAGGTGGATGACCGGTACCAACAGTGACCTACTAACATGGGCCCAGTGCATTAACCTCGCCTCGCGAGCGCTCGCGCTCTTTCTCTTTCTTCACACTTCTCGCGTGCGCGCGCGATCGTCGTCTTCGATCGAGCCTCTCCCGTGCGCGGCTGGGTTCTTTTCTTGTTGGTTGGTATCTACCGCGACGTCGTAGTTCTTCACGCGGTGCGGTGGGGCTTCTTTTCGGGGGGAGCTTGATGTTACGTCACGTAAGTCATGCGCTCGCGCGAGCATGCTGCTGGTTGTTGCTCTCTCCGTGTTTTTCCCGATTCCATTTTGATATTTTCTTCGTGCGGGGCATGCGTCTCACCCGCCGCCGCCGGCGCACCACTTCGGTTGGTTGTTGGGTGGGTATGACGACTTCGACGCGGAATGATCATTTTTCCAAGCTCGTCTTTCCTCTTCTGGTTTGGTTGCAGCGAGCAGCATCTTGAACAGCAGCAGCAGTTGCGGACGACGCATAAGATGAGGTGCTGCTCCTCCAAGTCATGAGGATGTGCATGCGGTTGTGCGCTGGAGCAGCGGCTTGTGTGCAGATTACATAATATAAAATTGAAAATTTATCTTACTGCTGGAGGAAATCTTCACCGCTGGGTGGACACGGAATGTGATCCATGGGTTTGGTACGCTTGTTTTTGTTGTTGTTTTTTCAATGCAGAAATGCATTGATATAATACTGATGTTGTACTCAAATTGTAAAAAGCTTAATGAAATAGTGAAGATAATACAAATTCACCATAGTGTTATCAGCAAAAGATACACCCTTAAGTACCATGCCCGGATATCCACGAAAGGAGCCGATCAAAAAACCTGTAGAGCGAATTTTGGTCATCTCAGATACCCCATACCCATCGTAAAATTTGATCCATACAAAAATTTTAAAATTTGTATGGAGTTGAACTTTTGCTCCCCTCTCCTCAAAAAGTTTCCGTGGGTTATAAACTCCTAACTGAAATGGTCATATCTTTGTGAAATGCTTCCGATTTTGGAAATTTTGGTCTTTCGCTCATTTTAGCCCTAGGATAGTTCATCTGGGGACCCACGCTTTACTTCCCTTCCGAAGGAGGCACTCACATTTTGTGAATTTGTCGGGAGTGGGATTCAATTCCAGGTCCACAGCGTAATGGTCACGTTCTTTAACCATCACACAAGGTCCGTTTCACAACTCAACTAAAGTTTTATCCAATAGGCTCTAATGTCGTGTATCAAGACGATGCCGATGCAATTAGCTATGCAAAATTACGTTGAGGATTTTGGATATACATAAGGACTGTCCATTTTATAAAGAGGACACCTTATTTGTGTGATATCTTTTTTATTTTTCAATAAAATCATTATCGGTTTTTTGCATAAATTTCCATAGCTATTCTACAGTGTAGGAAAAATATAACATTATACAAATTGTCCTTAGTTATGGAACTGAAGCGGTTTTCGTTAAAACTCAATAAAACCCCATTTCTCAAAATTCTACACAACTTTCCACATAACTTTGAAATTTTCATGAACTTTTCAATGTGTTGGGATCTAATACTATTCTTCTAAAGGTAGAGTGTAATAGTTGGTTGTGGAGTTTAGGATTTCTCTGGGAAGGAATCACCCCTCACGTGCAGCACACTCAACTTACCCAGGCTGACGTCGGTTCGCAAGTGGCAAGAGTGAATGTGGTTGGGTGACGCCTGGAGTTGTTGCTACGCAAGCAGGGATGCTAACATTGTCTGCTTGACAGTTCGCATCACATTCAAATGCGCTATATCGCCTGCTGTGATCATTCTCTTTATCACAGCTTTATTCAGTACATCTTATATCTCACATTGGTCAGTAATAATGCACCAAGCATTACACAGCTTGATATAGTGAGTTGCCTTGTTATCAATGAAATTGATAAAAAATACTTATCTAAGTCCAGTGATGCAATAACACTACGGAATCAGTTCAAAATTTGTCCAGTAAAGAAGAGAATCGCATTCTAAATGATACCGAAGAAAAATATGCTTTAAAGTACATTCTTCATCATAAATTAAATACTTAATGATGGCCATAATGAAAAATTGCATACTTTTTGCTCCATAAATGCAAGTTTTTGATTCTAGAGAAGCTTATTATTATTTATTTTCAGCAAGGTCTGACCCTATGTAATTATATACCTTATTTGAAAATAACTACATGTTATTTTTTATTTTCGACATCATTGTTACGTTGTATTTGCAATAGAGTACATCGTTATTTAGAAGAACCTTCATAGAACGAAGCGGTTTTATCTCCGGTAACTGCCATGAAGCACAGTAACCAAGCCAACAATGCTATCAAGAAGCGGTTTTCTGCATTTGAATTTGCATTATTAGTACTTTCGACTAGATCCATTGAAAACATTCAAAATTTAATATTTTTTATTCATTTTTGTTTAACAAATAAATTTTATTCTGAAAATCGAGTTCAATTTGTAACTTTAATATCTCAACAACCATTATTCCGATTAGGTTTATATTTTGCCAGAATATGTATCACTCAAACTGCTGCAGCATGGCAAACACTTTTTTGCAATTAAAAACGATACACCGATGTTTTACAGAAATTTTGTGTTTATCTTTAGTTTTTGGGAATTGAAAAATTGATCTCTCGAAACACTTTGCCACATTTCTATGAAGTTCAATAATATTGAACCAATTTATTTATGGTTATTATCTGCTAATATAATGTACTGAACAACTAACCAAGGCTGCTCAAATTTGAACTACGCGTTTTCTTTTTATAGCCTTGCAAAGTTGTCCTCTTTATAAAATGAACAGTCCTTAATGACTGGTATATGTTCTTCTTCTTCTTCTTCTCTGTGTCTCTACGTCCTCACTGGGACTTGGCTTGCCTCGCTTAAACGTAGTGTTCTTTGAGCACTTGCACAGTTATTAATTGAAGGGCTTTTTTGCCTGCCATTGCATGAAATTGTATATTGTGAGGCAAGTACAATGCCCAGGGAGTCGAGAAAGTTTTCCCGACCGGAACGGAAATCGAACCCGCCGTCTCCCGATTGGCGTTCCATAGCCTTAACCACTAGGCTAACTGGACTGGTATATGTTATCGTATGTGAAAAATCTCAGAGTGTAAGCAAGTTGGTAAAAATGTGAGATTTTATTCATTTCTGATTATACTGTGTGGTTTGGATACTTGATTTGAGTTAGTGAGTCCGGAGTTAGTGGCTTGGTAATCGCCAAAAAAACAAAAAAAAAACATTATCTTGCAAGGCGTATCACACAGTTTTCTTGTTTTTTCATCGAATATTAAATCCCCAATTGTGCCGAATTTTTGGTTTTTGGATCGGGCACTGGATAACTGACACTGAGGAAGATTACAAGTGGTAGTCGAAATACGCGTATCTGTCAAAGGATAAGCAACATAGGGCGGAATTAAAAGGTACGAAACTGATTACACTCATTCGAAAAGGGTATTCTGCTTAGAGGGTTCGAAAAGTCGGTACAAGATCAGGTTCACTCAGTCAATAACTGACGCTCACCCACTCAATACATTATTTTCTCACTACATCTCTCACTCACTCTTTTAGCCACATATTTACTCACTAATAAGTAAACTTTTTCCCTCACTTATTTACTTTTTCACTAACTTACTAACTTGCTCACTAGCTTATTGACCCTTTTTCTTATCAACTCACTATATATCCAACTTACTCATTAACTCACTCAATCAATCACTAACAGGCTCACCTACTCACTTTTTCATTTATTCACTCATTTCTTGACATATTCACCCACCAACAAGCGCACTCACTCACTAATCCACTAACACACTAGTTCACTCGCTTACTCACTCATATACACGAGTGCAGCGCTGAATTTTGAGTTCACTCGCCTCGAGAATTTTGACACTACAGCGAGGTATACTCTAAAAAAAGCGTGTAAGCAAAACCCGTTTTTGCTGCATTCAGAGTAAAGCAATAGTTTATGTGCTGATTGATATTTCGACTTATTTATTGAGAAAGCAAAGCAAAATAAAATATTGTAATTCATACTTGGGTAGTACCTGGTACTCCGCTATAGTGTCAAAATTATCGGATGGAGTGAACTTCGATAATGAGGTGCACTCGTTTATACTTAGTAATTCTCTACTTCTCTCACTAACTCACTAAATCACTCACTGCCGTCGACACGAATGCCACTCTAGTGGTAAAGTGTCTTTAATAAACAAATAATAATAATAATAATAACTCATTGCCTGGGATGAGCTCACTAGCTCAATAACTCACCAACTTACTTACTCACTCACTGTCTCACATACTCGCTCATTAATTACCTGACTAATTTACTTGCTCACTAATTTTCTTCCACTCACTTACTCACTCACTACCCGAGTTGAGGAAAGGATCTCAATAATAGCATATTTTGATATGGAGATAAAAAATTATATTGATTTGATTGATATAAAAGATAAACAATCTAAAAATAATATCTAAAATTTACTCCTGGAACATCACTATCATGTCATGTATAGCTCTTTTAAAATCTAACCAATAGCAGCAAGCTGTTCCCTTGATCTAAATATTAAATTTTGATTTTGCTCAGATGTTTCAGGAACATTTTTAGATATTATTTTCATATTCACATGTACTCTCTTATATCAATCAAATTAATATCATGCTTTGATCGTCAGTATTACACTTCTATCCGGGTAAGTAATTAATTCACTTATTTACCAAGTTACTCACTCACTCACTCACTCACTCATTTATTCTCTCATTTATCAGCTCACTCATTCACCCATTAGCTCATTTCATTTATTTACTTAACATCAAATTCATGATAATACTGAATCAACAATTTGCCGCCATAATACTCGATTTGCAGCTGCAGCTCTCCAACGTCGGTCACGCCCAACACTCGCCAGATCACGCTCCACCTGGTCCGCCCATCGTGCTCTCTGCGCTCCACGCCTTCTTGTACCAACCGGATGGTAAGCAAACACCAACTTTGCAGGGTTATTGTCCGGCATTCTTGCAACATGCCCTGCCCACCGTATCCGTCCAGCTTTAGCCACTTTAAGGATGTTGGTTTCACCGTAGAGTGCAGCGAGCTCGTGGTTCATCCTTCTCCGCCACACACCGTTCTCCTGCACGCCGCCGAAGATCGTCCTTAGCACCCGTCGCTCGAAAACTCCGAGTGCTTGCAGGTCCTCCTCGAGCATCGTCCATGTCTCGTGTCCGTAGAGAACCACCGGTCTTATTAGCGTTCTGTACATGGTACATTTGGTGCGGGGGTGAATCTTTTTTGACCGCAGTTTCTTCTGGAGCCCATAGTAGGCACGACTTCCACTGATGATGCGCCTTCGTATTTCATGGCTCACGTTATTGTCAGCCGTTAGCCAAGGAACCGAGGTAGACGAATTCTTCTACCACCTCGAAAGTATCCCCGTCTATAGTAACATTGCTGCCAAGGCTTGTCCTGTCTCGCTCAGTCCCACCTACCAGTATGTACTTTGTCTTAGCCGCATTCACCACCATTCCGAGCTTTGCTGCTTCGCGTTTCAGGTGGGTGTACAGTTCTGCCACCGTTCCATATGTTCTAGCAATAATATCCATGTCATCCGCAAAACAGATAAATTGGCCGGATTTCGTGAAGATCGTACCCCGGCTGTTGAGTCCGGCTCGTCGCATAACACCTTCCAGGGCGATGTTGAATAGTAGGCAAGAAAGTCCATCACCTTGTCGTAGTCCTCGTCGAGATTCGAATGAACTGGATAGTTCACCCGAAATCCTTACGCTGTTCTGCACACCGTCCATCGTTGCTCTTATCAGTCTACCCGAGTAGAGTCTGACAGCAAATTGAAAACAAATGTTGATGTTGTTTATGATAACTCAGGTTGTTGTCGTTTTGGTCGTTTTAACGGTTAAACATCAAAAATGAGAGCAGAAAAATGTTCCCGTAACAGCAAGTTGAAAACAAATCCTGCTATCAGTGATAGCAAATTGATAACTGTTTTTGCTATCAGTAAGAAAAAATGGAAAAAATCGTTAAATATTGGGGTTTTTTGATTGATATGTAATTCTTAATGTTACAAGATAATTACACTAATAGTATATTCTTAGAGTTATTATACAAGGTTGGCTAAGAAGTTTTGAAATACCTTAACAACTTATTTATTATAATAGTTTGAAGTGACAGCAAAACAAAATCTAAATTTGTAATCAAATTTATTCAAGACAATCTGATATCAAAATCTGATATCAATTTGCTGCTGAATACAAATCGAGTTTTCGATTTTCTATCATTTTGTTGTTAGACTCTGCTCGGGTAGTCAGCTTCCCGGGGAAGCTGTTCTCGTCCATAATTCCCCATAGTCACTCATTAGCTCCCTTATTTAAAAACACGCTCATTAACTCACATACTAACTAACTCACTAATACACTTACTCCCACGAAAGAGTTTTCACCTATTAATAAACTCGCCAACTCACGTACTCACTAATTTTTTCAAACACACTAATTCTCTTACTAACGTACTCAAATTCACGGAGGAAATCGCTGTCCTAAGCTCTATGCTTTTTTAGTCAGTAACTGACTCATTCACTTAATCATGGGGCAGCTCAGACTTTCCCACTTACCAATTCACTAACGTATTTACTAACTTCTCTTCACTTATCTTTCTCTGTGGTGATGAAATACAGAAAATCCACTCACATCCTCTCTGGGCAAAGGCAACTTGTTGTTTACATTTTACCGACGGTAAAAAACATTTTAATTAATAAATTGAACAGCTTTTGCTACATTCTACAGCAGTGAAATCCAACTTTGAAGGGCCACAGAGCTTTTGTGGGGTGTGAATTCAGTAACAAATTTTGAAAACGACGTATATTCAATGCTACACCATTGATTATACGTCGTTTTCAAAATTTGCTACTGAATTGTAGGTTGGTTCAACAAGTGAATCTGGCGAAGTCAAAATTGAACGGTGATGAAGAACAATTAGTCTGGCTGCTGCTTTGATGCGGTTGCCTTCGTCGAACGCAAAACGAGAAAAATTGTCAACTTGTGACGAAACGTTAGTCAACGAGAGAAGTTGAAACGGTCAATTGTGTGTAATTATTCAATTTCCAGTGCTAAAGAGCCTGGTTATCGATAGTCTACATCTTTTTTGCTTTGATCTAATGAGGCATTGGCAAAGGTAAATCGGAATAGCTGTAATGATTGGTTATTTTCCATCTGATGTGACGGTAATTAGCGCACATGAAGAAGTAAATTTGTACCCTAGGTACTTATCAACTTCAATCAACTTGATATTTTTGAGCAAACTGGGGCCTTTCCTATTGTTGGCATTGTTTCCAGTTCTGATATTTGTTTGAGTCTTGCACGAACAAAAACAGCGGAACCAAAATATTGACTACAGTTAGTATAAAAAATGTTCTGTCACTAGCTGTATTATTTTGTATTATCATTCTTGCCATCGCTACCACAAAGTTTACAAGCTCATATGTCTTCCTGTCTCAGCGTGTGGTGTGTTGAGGCTTGCCGATTTTTGCTGACTGTGCCGAACTGACAGTGTCTTCCTCGTTTTGGCCAGTAGTGTGGTGTTTTTCCTATAGAAGGTCCGGTTCTGCTGTTGTTGTCGTCCGCATCGAAGGGTATCCAACAAAACAAATGTAACTCTTGGTTTACTATAACATTACTCAGTATACAAACTGACTTGGGGCTTCCTGGTACACACGAGACATACAATACGCATGCAGTGGAAAAATATACTTATGGGAATTAAACTTGACGCGTGTGAAACGTGTTATCATATTATGGATGGGGAGTTCATTCAGTTTAGCTTTCTGAATATACTAAATATAGCTATTGATATTACATACTATAAATTAAGTAGTAGATCTCTTGCATGGTTCAATTTTAATTTGTTAGCATTCTGTTAAGGTACACCGGGGTAAGTTCGAACGGGTGGGGCAAGATGAAACGTGAAGTTTTGAAACAGATTTCAATCAAATTTGAAAATTTATCCATCGCTATTAGAATCTTTGAATTAAAACTATGTATTATGGAAATCAAATTGTTTTTCATCATTAGAAAACATCATATTAACCCGCTGTTTCATCTTACTACACCCGTTTTAACTTGCCCCGGTGTACCTTAAACTGTACTTAAATGATACAGTTGTGAACAATAAAGACAATAAAGCACGTGGACGTCTATCACCCAATTATGGTAAATTTAACTTAAAAACTACATTCACTGATCAATGTGCTGTTTCGTGGAGTATTTTAGATTGTCTTCTATATTTAATAAAAATCAACTTTTTGCAACTCGTTACATAAATAACTATTTCGCTGTCAACCTGTGAGAGTGGATTATATGTGTGTTATACATAATAGTTATTTATGTAACGAGTTGCAAAAAGTTGATTTTTTCAGCACGAGTCGTACATTTATCCAACGAGGCTTGCCGAGTTGGATAAATACGAAGAGTGCTGAAAAAATCGAGTTTTCCAACGAGTTCCATACAAAATTATATGCAATGATTTTTTTCATAATGCAACTCATTTGAGTTGCATAATGTTCATAATGCAACTCAAATGAGTTCCATTATGAACATTATGCAACTATTTTTCATTATGCAACTCATTTAGTTGCATAATGAACCAGTTCGGAAAAAGTGGCCATTATGATACCAAAATGAGTTATATAAAATGTACATTATGATACTGAATTGCATAAATTTAATTAAAACTTTCACGACCCATCGTCATTGAAGGATGTGAAGCACCTGAAGCTATCCGGGTGGGACACGTGCGAGCGTTGCTGTGCTCGAACGTTGCACTAAACCCAAAACTCGTTGTAGGACGGCACGCCATAAAGTCGTTGGCCCCTCGTCTATGGGTTTGTTTACGTTTTGCATCAGCTGCTGGTTGCTTCTCTCCGAATAGGTAGGTGTACGACTAACTTTTGGACACACGTATAGGTTGTCACAAAAACGTATCGATTTCTTTGGTGCGTTCGGTGCGATCATTTTAGGCGGACGATATGAAGGTCTGGTCATATTTGCATAATATGTTAGCTGACGGCAACGATGCGATGATGGGACGCTACGGGGTATATCTCCAAAGCACTGCAGCGCAGTGCCCTGCTGCTTGATGCTCCACATCTGCGTACCTATCCACTTCGCGCGCTGCATAACTGCATGTCCGTCGTCCGTCCACGGTCCGATCGAGAGAGCGTGGAGCGTTGTGTCGTTTTTGCTCGTTTTATGTGAATGAACAGCCAGTCAGCGCCAGCGGTGGTACACAGGAATCTATGACATTTCGTCGAATGACATTTGGTCGAATGACGTTTGGTCGAATGACATTTGGTCGAAAGTACATTTGGTCGAACGGACGTTTGGTCGAATGGACATTTGGTCGAAACCCATATTATGGAGTAGGAAACATATGACATTTAATCGAACGAACAATTCGTCGAATGGACATCTGGTCGAAAGGCACTAACTGATGAAAAGACACTAGACCAGCCGATGACAAAAACCGCTAGATAAGAGTTATGTGCTTAGCAGGTAGGGCAGTCCGCGCACTGTTGTATTTCCGACTTCAGCTTGAGTAGGTACGTTCCGAATACTCAATAGGGAGGTGCGTACCCAAGGTGGTAGCCCCTTGAGCGCCATGTAGGCAGAGCAGCCCCGGTAAGGAAGCCTGTTTTAAACCGTCACCTACCAGAAAAAATGCAAAACTAGAGAAAACGGATTGATTTAACGGCAACAGACCAGGCAACGATTTACGGATAACGATTGGAAAATCAAATCTTGGAACGTGAGAACTTTAATTCAACCCACACGTCTTGCGCACCTGGCTCGTGAACTGCAGAATGCCGACGTTAATGGGGCTACTATTCGCAGATCAACGGAAAAACAAATTTTGTTGAACCTGTCATTGGAAAACTATCATCTCGTTACCAACAATATTGCTCTGCGGCTTGTGGCATTCGCTGCTAGAGCAATGCAAATCAGCAGTACCTATTTACTTCGTACGTGAGAATGTCCGAAAATACACCTAGCGATACCCGAATGATGATACTGCTTGTAGTGCATGATACTACCATAATAGGATAACATGAAAAAAGTGATGCGTTCAAGTTTAAACTCGGCACGCTGCGGTCAGACATATTTGAAAATTCTTCAGTTGGAAATTGGAACGCATGATACCCTGGTATCCTCAAAACTGAAATGGTTATATATCTGCCATTTTTCAAAGATTTGAATAATCTTGGGATTCGATTCAGAAACTTATGTTTTATTGGGAGCTTATCCGAGTGAACCGGTCTGATTACCGTGGTTTTCGGAAAATCCGGATTTTCAGGAATATGTTCGGCATGTCAGCTACAATAACCATCAAAGATCATAAACCAATAAACCAATCAGTCTTGTCATCAGTCCATTGGTGGGCTATTCCAGAAAAAAAAAATCTCAAAAAGTCATGGCTATCAATAACATTTTCTTACACCTCATCCCCTCTCAACCACACAATGTATTGACGGATTTTCTGAAACTCCGGGTGACCGGACCAGTTTATTCGCATAACATATCGATAGAGTAAGCACATATGAGTTCGGAGCTGAATCGGTATCTGAACGGGCGGTCTTGAGCTCTGACACGCAAGTTAAATTTCTACTGCGTTTCAATCAAAACATTGAAAGCATTTATATTTTCGACTCGTGTTCAGTTCAAGCGCAACACTACATGAAAGAACAGCCTATGTTTAAAAGAAGGAAAAATATCAGATGAAAAATCTGCATCTTCAACATATGAACATAGTACATAAAATCTGGAAACTTGAACAAAACCCCAGAAGGTATAACCACTGATGAAAAAAATCAGCAGTTGATACATGACGCAATGAGTAAACTTGAAAGACCAGCCTATGTTTGAAAGAAGGAAAAATATCTAAAAAAAGGCATCAGCTAATGAAGAACAGCTTGTGGTCAAAAGGAAAAATTTCTTATGAAACATTCAGCAGTTTGTACAGCGTACAGGAAAATGATGTTGGGGTCAATATGATCCAAACAGGCACGCTGAACGTACATTACGCCATCGTGGCGCGAAAAACCGAACATCCTAGGAGGGTTAATAAACGTGAAAGAATAGCCTAGGTTTCAAAGAAGGAAAAATACATGAGAAAAAGACAGCAGCCATAACATTTAAACATAGTACAAATACGAAACTTGAAAGAATAGCCTATGTTCAAAAGAAGGAAAAATCATCAATAAAAAAATCACAACCATAATGTCCACTGTCAGCACAAATAACAAATTTGAAAGAACAACATATGTTGAAAAGAAGGAGAAACCTTTGATGGAAAAGCCAGTATGTGCTACACAAAAACGCAGTGAAATTATGAAACTTGGAAGAAGAGCCAATTAGGAGAAATCTTCGATGGAAAATCAACTACTTCACCAATGCCAACGAAAACTACATTGCAAAATAAGTTACCTTAATAATAAACACCCTTGAATGAAATATTTGCTGTTTATTGTTTGATATTATTAACTTGATTAAATTTCTATACAACTCAACGTCTATTCTTTGTGGAGTTTTTCGTCACCGTTAAATTTCATGTTTCGAGATTTGTTGATTTTTTCGGTGAAAACATATTTTTCGTCCAAACATACTTTCAACCAAATAAGTTCAGTAACAAATAAATTCAGATACCCAAATCTAGAATATTTTTTTCCACTTAAATCTCTTTTCATCGGTTAGCGCCTTTCGACCAAATGTCCATTCGACGAATTGACCATTCGACTAAATGTCATATGCTTCTTCTTCCACAAAATGGGTTTCGACCAAATGTCCATTCGACCAAATGTCCTTTCGACCAAACGTACTTTCGACCAAATGTCATTCGACCAAACGTCATTCGACCAAATGTCATTCGACCAAATGTCCTAAAGCCGGTACACAGGTGGAGGCTGGTTTAAATCACTCACAGAGCTGCATCAGTACCATCGAGCTGCCCGGTCAACGGCCTTCAGTGTTATCTAACAATCACTAGAGTGTTAAACGATCAATACAGGAAGTCTTGGGGTTGGATTGCGAGGGCTTGAGACATTGTAAACTGGTCTCACTCAATTGGCTCAAGACGATTGAAAAGAGATAGATCTCTTCACTATAGTTTTCTTCTTTCTAGCGTAACATCTACTCAACTGGAACAAACGCCATTTTTTTTATCGGAATTCAATTTTTTACAGAAGCTCATCTATTATTCGGAATGCTTTCACGGACATCATCATTGCTATACATTCAGCATTTTTTCTTGGCAAATCATTCAAGAATTTGTCATGGAATACTTACAAGCTCCTGGAATCCTCCCAGTTATATCCTCTAGGATATTTTGAAGATTTTTTCCACAAGAGCATCCGCGGTTTTTGTAAAGAATACGTTCAACGATATTTTTTTCAGAAGCAATGATTTATTTTTATATTCTTTTGGAGGTTTCTTCAGGTATGTTCGAATGGAATTTTTAAGAAAAACTTCAAGAATTCGTTGGGCGCTTTTTCGAGAATTTCTGTAGAAGTTTAATTTGTTTTGAATACATCCAGAGATTTCAGCAGGTATACCTCCAGGGATTTCTTTAAAAAGGCTCATAGGATTTTTCAGAAAATGTATAAAGAAATTTCTCCTGCGGTTTTTGTTCTACTTCAGGAATATCGGTAGGATTTTCTGAAAGTTTTTATCCGGCAATACCGCATGGGAGTTTTCAATGAATAATCTTGGGAATTTATTCAGGAAGTTATCATGGGGTATCGCGCCACATGGGCGGTGGCTTCTATATTCGTCTGTTTTCCACTATAACTCAGTCAATTTTGAACCAATTGACTTGAAATGTTGTACACTGGTAGATACTGTACCTATCTCACCACATTCCAAAAGTTGTGTCAATTGGTTAAAATTTTTCTGACTTATAGTGGAAAACAGACGAATATAGAAGCCACTGCCCAAGTGGCGCGATTCCCTAATAGTATTTAACAAAAGTTTTAGAGAATTTCTTCGGGAATTTTTATTGGTAAAAGAGATATAAAACCAGATAAAAATTCAATGAAACAGTGGCTCTAATTTCAACAAACTGTGCCACGAGCCATGCCACTCTGGAAAATTGCACGAACTAATTTCAGGACAAATTTCCAAATGAAACACTGCAGAAGTTCTTAAAAGAACCTCGGGAGGACTTCGCAAACGAATTCCAGGAAGCACTGGCGTAGCCACGGGGGGGGGGGGGTTTAGGGTTAAACCCCCCCCCCCCAGAGCCAAAATTTGTGGAACAAATTTTCAGTATAAAGCGCTTTGCGACTAAAAAATTTTTCGGCTGCGCCGCTATTTTCAAACTACGAATACAACTGCTCATTACTGTTTATAAACTGTAAGTGTCAAATCAAAAAAGGTATCATTGACCGTTGAAAACCCCTCCCAGAGACAATTTCTGGCTACGCCACTGCCAGGAAGTATTCTCGTAGCAATTCCTCTGCAATCCCCAGCATAATTATACGAAGGAATTCCTAAAAGAAACCATAAATTATATATCAGAAGCATCTCTGAAGCACTTTTCAAAATAACCTCTCAATGAATCCCAGTAGGAATCCGTGAAAAAAAAAAAAAAATAATCCGTGGATGAATCACAGAAGGAATTTCTGGAATTTTCAAAGAAATCCCTCAAGGAATCCTCAGCGGAATCACCGGTGGAATTTCCGAAAATTCCTTAAAAGGATATTGAAGGAATTCCTGGATAAGTAAGCGAAGAAAACCCTGAAGGGATTCCAGAAGTACTTTCTGGAAGAATATTGGAGGGAATCTCTGGAGGAATTTCCGAAAAAAAAAACGCTTGAAGCAACTTCCGATGGAATCACTCTAGGGATTTCCAAAGCAATCTAACTATAAAGTGATTCGTTTGCTGCGTGTAATTCAAGTTCATGGTATGTTTTATTTGTCTAAATAAATTCAATTTCAAAATTTGAGATTGTAAATCAAACATTTCGCGACACTGATTCGAAAATGGATATTTCGTTAAAATAGTGTGTTCTGAAAAAAAATGTAATTTAATATTTTTGAAATGAAAGAGAATTCCTGAGATTCTCCAGAACTCAGAGAAGTATTCCCATATAGTACTGAGATAAATTCCCTGCAAGAGAAATGCCCCCAGAATTTTTGACAAGACTCCTCTAGAATTCTGAAAGCAGTTCCTCTAGAATTATTAGAGAGATTTCTTCAGAATGCTGAAAATGATTACACCAGAATCTGAGCGAAGGGTTTTCCTAGAATCCTGAGAGATATTACTCCATATCTGTGAGACGGATTGTCTCAGAGTCAAGAGAGGAATTCTCCCAGAATCCTATGATAGCTTGTCTCAGAACCCTAAGAGAAGCTTTCTCTAAGGAATCTCCCAAAATGTTCCAGAATCATAAGAGGAATTATCCCAGAATCCTGAATAGGATTATGCCAGATGCCTAAGATGAATTCTCTCAGAATCATGAGAGGAATTCCAAGAGCGGTTCTTTTACATTCTTGAGATGAACTCAACTAGTATACTGAGAGACATTCTCAAAAAAAAAAAAAAGATTTTCGGATTTCTAAGATGAATTCCCCAAGAAGCTTGAAAGAAATGACACAGAATTCTGAAAAGGGTAGCTTAGAATCCTAAGAAGGATCACTCCAGAATCCTGAGAAAGGTTTTCTCAAAATAGTAGGCGGGATTGCCAAAGAAATCTGAGATATACTCTCACAGAATTCTAGGAGATGGGATTCCCCCAGAATCTTGGGAAGAATCCCTCCAGAATCCTTTTTCCCTAAAATCCTGGGTGAAATCTTTTAGAATGCTGAGAATAAATCTGCCAGAATCTCGAAAGGTATTCCCTAGAGCTCTACGGGTTATTCCCCCCGAATCCTGAGATCATTAGAATTATTCTTCCACATTCTTAAGAAAAATATATCTAGAAACTTAAGAAGGATTTTTCCGAAAATCTGATAAGGATTCTCCCTGGAAGGGATTACAAAAAGAAAATCTAGAATGGACATCTCCAGCATTCTGAGAGGTATCCCACATAAAACAGAAAAATTACCGCATCTTCCTGAATGACATTTCCCCAGAATCTTTGAAAGGACTCCCCTAAACTCCTGAAAGGGATTGTTCCACAATTCTGAGGGTAGTTCCTCTAGAAAACTTTAAATTATTACACCAGAATCTCAAGAGAACCTTCCCATAATCTTGTCAGGGATTATCCCTGATTACTAAGAGGGACTCTCCCAGAATCCTGTAGAAAACAGAATTCTACTGGGATTCCGTAGACTGCTAAGAAGGATTTCTTACGAACCCTAAGAGGAATCACAAAATCTATGCTAGGGATTCTCCAACATCCAAATTTCTCTAGAGAATTTTGTCCAGAATTTCGTGAGAGATTGTTCAATAATTAATAATTTAGACACGCAGTGCCCTACAATCTTGAAAAATATAGCCCCAGAATCCCAAGAATTTCTCCAGAATCATGAGACAAATTCCCCAAAATCTTGAGAGAAATTTCCCCATTATCCTGACGGGGACTACCCCAGAAAACCTAATTTTCAGAGAATCTTGGGAGGAGTAGCCGCAGAATATTTAGTGATATTCCCCCAGAATATTAGAAGGATCTAACGCAGAATCCTGAGATGGATTCCACTAGAATTCTGTGTGGGATTCTCTCAGAATCCAAAGAAATATTCCCCCAGAATTCAGAGAGGAATTCCACCACAATTCTGAGAATGCTGAGTATGGTTTTCCAAGAAGTCTGAGAGGAGTTGCTCAGAATGTTGAGAAAGATTTCCTTAGAATTCTGAGTGGGATCCTGAGTGAGGGTCTACATAATCCTTATTCGAATCAACCCAGATCATCCAGAAATTTCTTAGAACCCTGAAAGGAATTTCACCCATGGTAGGGAACCCTGGTAGGAAATACCTCGAAATCCTGAAATGAATTCCCTTAGAATCCGGAGATTTCCTAGATTTATCACACCAGCATTCTGAGAAACATTATCCCAGAAAAGAAAGAAAGACTCTTTCAATATGAATTCTCCCTGAATTCTATTAAGGATTTCCTTAGAATCTTGGGAGAGATTACTCCAGTTTTCTAAGATGGATTCTCTCAGAATCTTTAGAGGAATTCTATCAGACTCCTGAGGAATTTTCTCAGATTCCCGAGATGGATTCACACTGGATGCTGTGCCGCAGAATCCTGAGACAAAATTTTCATCGGGATTCTCCCAGAATGCTTAGACGAACTCCCTGGTGGATTCTTCCAGAATCCTGGGAGGAATTCTCCTAGAATCCTGAGAGAAATTCTCCCGCAGTATTGAAAAACATTCCATTAGAATCCTGAAAGAGCTTGCCCCAGAACCCTGAAAGAGATTCTTCTCATTATTAAGAGAAATTTACCTAGAATCCTGAGAGGGATATTCTCAAAAAAAAAAAAAAATGTTCGTAATTCAGAGATGGGCTGACCTAGAATCCTGAGAAGAATGCGCTAGAACCCTGAAGGGACTCTCTGGACCAGAAGGGTTCCTCCAGAATCCTGAGAAAGATTCATTAAGACTCCCAAGATGCCTGAGATATACAGGTATGCCTCGATTTAGTGGACCATAGATTATATAGACCCTCGATTTTATGTACTTCGGTTAAATTCTACAGTGCATTCAAAAAAAAATTATAATATTTTTGAATCGAAAGAAAAATCGAATGTAAAAAATCGAATTCGGTCTATTTCGTGGGACAAAAATATCGATGTTGCGAACATCGATTCAAAACTGCCCAACGCTACTAGAGACAGAGAAATTCCTAGATGAATTCATAGTGGAAACCCGTTGAGGATTTCCAAACATATCTTCAGAGGAATAATTGAAGGAGGAATTTCCAAAGGAATTTTTTTTTGGTATTTCCGGAGGGATCCCTTGAAGAATTCCCGGAATCACTGGGTGGATGCACGAAGAAACCTCATAAGGAATCCCTGGAAGAATATCCGAATGAATCACTTATTAAATTTCCGAAGAAATCCTTAGAAAAACTCCCAGGATAAACCCTTGAGGATTTCTTTTCCAGGGTTTCTGAATAAATCTTGTAAAGAATTCCCATATAAATACCTGGTGGATTTTTCTGAGGAATCCTTTGAGGGAGTTTTCTTATCTGGCCTGAATTTTGTAATAGATCTCTCCAATCTCGTGTCAGACGAAACTGGCCAACGCTTTGAACCTCCGCCATACGAAATTATCTGGAATCGACGATTCCTCCAAGCAGATCAAACTCCTGTTGATTGCCACTATTAAGTCCAAAATGCTTTTGTACACTACGTCTGTCGAATTCCTGATCCTCAAAAGCCCAACGGTATGCTTGCCAAACACTCCGGAAGATGTATCGTCGCGGAAATTTTCCAAAAATCCGTTAGCCGATCCAGGATTCCACATCTCAGCCCATCCCCATTACCGTCTACCACGAACTGCACACTGGCAGCAATACATCGCTCGGCGAAGGACAGCCTTTTTCAGCCGAGACTCGCTTCGGATGGACTTTGCAGAGAAAGTATCCATCCATCTAATCTCCGCAAATGCCGCGAGTCTGTCATCTCAACACTGTGGACCGGAACCTAGAACAAGCCCAGCAAAAGTTCTGGGAACTGGAGGCCGTTGACAAGTTCACGGCCGATGAGAATATCTGTGAAGAAGGTCAAGAACTGTGTGTCCCCAAATAACCAGTAATCGTATAAGATGTTGCATTAGATGATAAAGTGGAGGCCATATGCATGCATGCCTCCATTTAGGCGCATGTAAAATGCACGTATATTGCCTCCATTTTATCATCTTATGCAACATCTTATCACTGGTTGACTGGGTCACTACCACCACTCTCGGTGAATCTTGATCAATCGCTAAATGCCGCCTCCTCAACATTGAAAAACGAGTTGAGCAAGATCCAACCACCAAGGAGGCCTACTGTCGCTTCATCGCAGAATACAAAGCCCTTAATCACATGGTGATGCTCGTGGTACCAATAGACGGCACCCTGCCGCAATGCTATCTTCCACACCATCCGGTGCTCAAAGAATCCAGCGAAGGTCACGTCTCAGTTCGAGTCGTCTTTGATGCCTCGTGTAAGACAGCGTCTGGATTTTCCGTGAACGACCTACAGCTAATTGGAGCCGTCGTTCAAGATGATCCGCTGTCAATCCACATCCGTTTCCGCAGTCACCAGATTGTACTTGTAGGCAGTGTTACGAAAATGTGTCTCTAAATTATGCTCAAGCAACACACATGTCATATAAGAGATACGGCAGCGCAAGTTTTGGTTGTATAGAAGTAAATTTGACGTTATTTTAACCTTACGTTAGAAGAACGTCAAAATAACTTCTATACAACCAAAACTTGCGCTGACGTAACTCTTATATGACATGTGTGTTGCTTGGGTGATCCATCCCCGTTACCGTTAATATCAACCAAGGTTGTTAACCGATAAATTATCGACAGTTAACTCAACGCAAACTCGATAACGATAATGGTTGCTCGATAATCTCTCGATAACGATAATCAACGCGAAGATCAACGTACCTTCGATAATTTTGCGATAAATCTAGTTACGCTAGTGACGGCATCAACAACGGCTCAGATCGCGAAGAAAATTTTCCGGAGACTTTATCGAGTCGATAATTTCCACAGTTAACTGTATCGCCGATGACGAACACGTCTGAAGACGTTATCGTTATCGGCGATAAACGATAACATACGTTAACTTTATCGGCGATAACGATAATTTATCGATTAACAACCTTGATATCAACGCATCATCTGGCGTTCCAATCCATGCCAACCGATTGATATGTATGAGATTTGAAACGAGATCCAAACTGTTACGGATGGCTTCGCTTCCACTCCATTCCTGGAAACCCGAACCATCGTACAAATCACCCAAGACTCAACTGAAGAGTATCCAGCCATCCAGCCGCAGCGCCGAAGGCCGAGAAGTTTTTCTACTTGGATGACTTGATGTCTGCGTCTGACGATGTTGACTCCGCATTCCAAGAGTGACAGGAGATGTCCGCCATGTTGTCAGCAGCAGGTTTTCCGCTTGAGAAGTGGGCATCCAACTCCACTAAAGCCCTCGCCGACGCGTCGTTCCAGCCGAAGATTTGGCACTGGCACCATACTAAGATCTCCAAGACACGCATTCTAGTTCGACACTCATATTGATCTCAACCTCCAGGAGATTGAGGAGATTTGAAAAACAACAAAGCCACTGGAGCAGATCAACTACCAAGCGAAATACGATGGAGAAGCACTTGTGAGAGCACTACACTGGCTCATTACCAAGATTTAAGAGGAGGAAGTAATACCGGAGGAATGGATGGAAGGTGTCGTGTGTCCCATCTACAAAAAGGAAGACAAGTTGGATTGCGGAAAATATCGTGCGATCACACTACTGAGCGCTGCCTATAAGAAACTCTCTCAAATTTTATGCCGCCGTCTATCACCGATTGCAAAGAGAGTTCGTGGGCTTAGCCTAGATTCATGGTTGAACGCGTTACAACGGACCAGATGTTTGCCATCCGCCAGGTATTGCAGAAATGCCGTGAATACAACGTGCCCACACTTCACTTGTTCATCGTTTTTAAATCGCCTATGATACAATCGATCGAGACCAGTTATGGTAGATTATGCACGAATATGTATTCCCGGATAAACTGATACGATTGATCAAGGCGATGATGGATCACGTGATGTGCGTTGTTCGAGTATCAGGGCACTCTTGAGCCCCTTCGAATCTCGCAGGAGGTTACGGCAAGGTGGTGGTCTTTCGCGCTTGCTGTTCAATATCATCTTAGAAGGGGTAATAAGGAGAGCGGGGATAAACACGAGTGGAACGATTATCACGAAGTTCGTTCAGCTGCTTGGTTTCACTGATGATATTGCAATTATAGCTCGCAAATTTAAGACGATGGTGGAAACGTACATTCGACTGAAAAATGAAGCCTGGCGAATCGGATCAGTTATTAATGTGTCGAAGACAAAGTACATGATGGTAAAGAGCTACAGGGAGGAATCACCAGTCCTGCCACCCCGAATTTCTATCGAAGTGTTGAATCCGTGTACTTGGGATCACTGGTGACCGTCGACAATGACACCAGCAGAGAAATTCAGTGACGCATTGCGGCGTGGAATCGAGCTTACTTTGGACACCGCAGAACTCTACGATCGAATAAAGTTCGCCGTCGCACGAAGTTAACTATCTATGAGATGCTGATTAGACCGGTAGTTCTCTATGGGCACAAAGCATCGACTCTACGAGATACCATAGGACCAACGCGCCCTTGGAGTTTTCGGACGGAAGGTATTGCGAACCATCTACGGTGGAGTGCAGATGGAAGACGGGACCTGGAGAAGGCGAATGAAGCACGAACTGCATCAGATGCTGATAAAATCAACCATCATTGGTGTGGAACACCGCCAAAAATCGGGAGGCTACGGATTTTACCGATTCTACATCCAACCCCAACGCATCATAGTATTAGTTATCAGTTCTTTTTTTGTTTTTGTTACTGTCAGCACTGCTCGTGCTGCTCGTACGTCATAAATACGTATACTGCTACTTCGTGAATCTGCAAATCGTGCTAAGCCAACCACAACATCTTTCAATTTTGTCTCACCTTTATTTTTTTGTTTTTGGTTTTCGCGATGGTGATAAACAAAAACTATGTGGTAATTTTTCGTTTCGAATTATGTTTATTAATCATTCTCTAGTTTTAGTAAATAATCCAATATAAGTGCCAAGCAGATCGGTTATTGGTAGATGCGGTATACGAAGTTGTTGTCAAACCTCGACGGCCTCTGCAAACCTCCCCTAGCGCGAAGATCTCTCTGATAGCCCTGATCTGGTAGTACGGCTGCATTTGCTTGGGACTGAGTTTGTGGTAAAAAGTTTTGTGCTGGATCATCCTGGGAATTATTTGCTAGACTGCTGGACGGTTCATCAATTTCATATATTCCAGGGGCCAGTTTCACGTCGCGAACGTTCCGAGCATATTGAATGCCATTCCCGCTCATTACCACTACCTTCGCCCCCTCTCTGGCAATGACGGTATAACGTTCTGCTGAGAACGATTGGTCAGTTTTCGACTTACGTTGTTGATGCAGAAGGACTACATCCCCAATTTTGATTTCCGACTCCTTTGCTCCTCTAGTTCTGTCCGCATCCTTTTTGCTAATGAGCTTAGCTTCCGAGTCCCTTTCCTTAAGATCAATACGATCCACTTCCCTTTCGGTCTCCTTCCAGAGACTTGGGAAGTTACCTCGAAACTTCCATCCCACCATAAGTTCGAATGGTGTAGATTTAAGTCTCGCGTGTGGCACCAGAGTATTATGGTGATGCACGAATCGCTGAAGAGCACTCCTCCAATTGGTTCCATCGATCCGAGAAGCCGCGAGCGCCTTCAGAATCCCTTGATTCTGCCGCTCTACTAGACCATTGGACTGCGGGCTTAAAGGGATAGATTTCCTCACTCTGACTCCTTTTTCCTCCCAGAAACTGCAGAAGCTCGAAGCCTGGAATGGCGGCCCATTGTCGCTTTGCATTATCAATGGACAACCCCAGAGCTTAAATATATCACACAGAGCGGCATTGGTGCTTTCTGCATTCAAATGATGCATTTCAATGACGTACAGGAAACGTGAGTAGGTATCCACAACTACCAGGAACTTCTCCGAGCCGAAGCCCGTTGCCGCCAGAAAATCTATTTGGAGTATCTCCCACGGGCCCTCCGGCAACTCCCGTGACGACAACGGAATTGGTGGGTTCTTCCTAGCTAGCAACGCACAAGTCTCACAGTTTTTGACGAAGTTCTCTGTGTCCTTTGCCATCCCGGGCCACCAGAAGAACTCCCGCATAATCCTCTTCATGGCGACTTCCCCGACGTGACCTCCATGCGCTGAGTTCAGGGCTTTGATGCGTAGTGACTTGGGGAGGATTATGGTATTATCCTTGAAGATCAGAGAACCGAGATGGGATAGATCTTTTTTCTGGCATTCGTATCGTCGCAAGCTATGTGGCCACTCGTCGAACCTCAAGGCCAAGCATAAGTTTTGCATTTCTTCATCCGTCTCCGATTGCTTTTCGATTTCATCCAAGGTGATATTCATGCCCCCATCCAAAGCGTATAGAAGATGTTGTTCGTTTTCGACCTCGAACGGTTCCGCCTTCTGGGAGTATTGGATCAAACGTGATAGGGCATCGGCGACGTTATCCTCACTAGAAACCCTTTTGATTGTAAAATCGTACGATTGCAGCCTGAGAGCCCATGCTTCGGCCCTTGAGACTGCTCGCTTTCCAATTCTATGTTGGCAGTTGTAAATGAATTCGTTTGCCGTTGCATCCGACCGTACCGTAAATTGTCGCCCCGTGAGGTAGAACGAGAACCTCTCTACTCCCCATACCACCGCCAAAGCTTCCCTATGCGTTTGCGGGTATTTTTGCTCGGTCGGTGTAAGGCTTTTGGATGCGCACGATATGATTCTGGGAATATTATCGTTGCTGAACTGGACCAGAACCGCCCCTAAACCAACCGGTGAGGCATCAACGAAAACTTCTGTTCTGTCTGTGGTACTGAAGTATCCAAGGGTCTTGATCCTATCCAATGTCTCCTGCTGAAGCCTGGTAAATTCTGCTTCCTCTTTGTCGGTCCAATAGAATTTCTCAGCGTTGGCCAAGCTCCGAAGGTGTACTGTTTCCGTGGCTCGGTGTACCAGAAAGCGATCTACAAAGGTGATAAGCCCAAGGAAACTTTTCACCTCCGAACAGTTTACTGGTCGGCGGAAATCCCTGATAGCCGTCAGCTTCTCTTCTTCAATTTGCCAACCTTCCGGGGTTAAAACGAAACCCAAAAAGGGAAGGCTTTGGCTACGAATAACGCACTTGGACTGGTTGATCTCAACTCCATGTTCTTCGAAACGTTCCAGCACTGCAGCCAAGTTACGGTCGTGTTCTTCTTTGGTCGCCCCGAATATCAAGACATCGTCGAGATAATTCTTGACACCTTCACAGCCATTCAAGATTTTCTGTTGGAGCACTTCTTGAAAAATGTCCGGAGCATTACAGAGGCCGAACGGTAATCGGACGCAGCGGAACATCCCAAACTCCGTCATGAAGTTGGTTAAGTGTCGGCTGTCTTCGTGGAGCTCGATATGAAAAAAGGCATTGCTTAAATCAATGGTCGAGAACCATTTGGCTCCTTTCAATTCCGCCAAAATTTTTTCGAGGGTTGGCATTGCAAAGGGAGTGCGAAGAATGTATTGATTAGGACCTCGAAGGTCAATAACCAAACGGAAATCGTCTTTGCCCTTTGGGATAACCAGCATGGAGGAGCAAAACGAAGGGTCCATTTCATCTGTTACCCTTTGGATGATGTCAGCAGCCATTAACTGCTGCAACCTTTCTTCCACGCGTGGTTTTACAGCGATCGGAATGTTGAAGAATATATTCCGACACGGAGGTTTGGTCTTATCGTATCGAATAACAACCGGAGGAATGTTGAACTTCGGAAAAGCTTTCTCACAACTTACGGATGCGATGTCGAAACCTAGACCCTGACAATTTCGAGATGTATCCGAAGCGACAGGAACCTGAAGACCGAGTAATAGTACGCAGTAGCGTGTTGCGGTAGGCCTACCTAGTAACGACTGCAATTCCTGGACGATATAGAATTTTTCCAGGAGCACTGGTCGGTCCTCCGATACGAACATAAAAGCTTCGAAGGTCCCTATTACTGGAATATTTCCAGGTACTGCGTAGGCTTTCAGTGTTCGGTCTGCTCCGTATTGGATGTTATGCAAACCTTTCTTACATGCTTCGTTCTCGATCAACTTGTTAAATGAGTGCTCAGTCAACGTGTTGACTTGAGCCCCCGAATCTATGAGGAAGTCACAAGGGTATCCCGCCACTAGGGCCCTTATTACTCCGTCATCTCGCATGTTAGATATCTGAGCGATTTGGGGAGGTACGTTGCCCTGCTCTTGGGATGTCATTACCTGTCGGAACAAACAATCGCAGCTTGGTTAACATCTTCGAATGACTTTTTTTCTGTTTTTTTTTTTTGAAATATTGTCAGAACGAATATTAATCATTTGTTTTAAAGTTATTTATTTTAAATTCCTCCTGCTTATAAAATTCAATGCAGTGATGTTGGCAAGAAGTGACCATATTTTTCTCTACATTACTTCAAAATATCGTATGAATGATTAAGACATATCACTTACGGTGTTCTGAACCAACTGATCCTCTGTGTTGGTCTCATCCTTCGTGCTCACTGCGGCAATCTCCGATACCTTTCGATCTCGTTCTCCTGGGAGTTGCATCGGCCGTCCTCGTACGAAAGTTCGACACGCCCTTTGTAAGTGTCCCGTTACGCCACAGTTCCGACATACCTTATCCACTGCGAAACAGTCCATCGGTTTGTGGAACAGACTGTTACATCTGAAGCATCGCTCGGGAATCGAACTGCTTGATCCTCTCCAATTCGCTTGGCCCCAAGCCGGTGCGGCTCCACCTCGGTGAGGCTGCTGCATACCATACCTGCCGCGCCCGTAACTTGTCTGCCTTCCGCTGAATCGCTGGCGATTATCTCCGTCCGTTACACGCGCTATCGTAGCCTGATTCAGACCGCCATGTTTCTTGTTGAAATATTCCTCATTTAGCCGGATCGCTTCTATTTCGCGGACCTCGTTGACTAGGTCGGTAAGTGTGCCCTTCCTGCTCAGCAGTTTCAGAGCTGCGGTGCGCACCTCTCTGTTCTGTGCGTGTTCTGCCACTGCTCCTACCACTTCCTCGAATTCTTTGTCTTCGGCAAACTCGCACAGTCTTGCCGTTGCCCCCACTCGTAAGACAAACGAAAGATCATTTTCGTCCGATCTCTGTTCCATCAATGCTAGCTTCCGTCTTTGAAGCATGACATCTGATCCCGATGTGAAGTAAGCCTTCAAACGGAACATTGCATTTGCAAATGGCTGTAGACTTGGATCGGGAGCTTCAACAGACGATTTCGTGTTCTTAAAAATCTCCAGGAGTTTTGGTCCGGCCTTCACTTTAAAAATGATGAACTGCGTGGGCTCGTCCACAACCCCGGCAAGCTTCATGGTATCTACCAATAGGTCCTTCCAAGCCTCGAAATCCTGACGTCCGATCTCTTCACTTCCCGCCGATGGTTTACATTCGGGTACGGTGACCGAGGAAAGCGACATCTGGTTGACGGAAGACATGAAGCGGGAAAGCTCCGTACTAGTCTCCCTTTGCATTCCGAGGCGGTACGTACTAGATGGCCCTACCTCCCTGATAAATTCATCGCTGTTTGCGTCGCTAGACTCACTCCGGGGTGCATTCAAGGTTGTTTGAAGTGATCTGATCGTTTCCTGAGCTTTATTCCACTCCTCACTCAGTACCGCGTTACTCGCCTTTGCAGCTGCCAACTCCTTGAGTGCCGTTTCCAATTTCGTGTTTTTCTTTTTCGATTTTCTGAAACATCCGCACATGAACAAAATTATGGTCGTTATTATCTTTTTTTTTCGATTGTTTATTAATATGATTTGAATATGAAATCAGGAAGCACTTTATCAAAGTTCATTCGTTTTTTTTTGAACACCGCTCATTTTTTTTTATTATTTTTTTTTTGTTCCTCCATTATTTTTTCATTATTTTTTTTTTATATCGATTTTTTTTTTGCTTCCATTTTTTTTTAATTTTTAATACCGCTCTTTTTTTTGGTATTTTTTTTTTTTGTTTCTTCGCGCCATTTTTTTTTTTTTTTTGGAATACCGCTCATTTTTTTGGTATTTTTTCTATTCTCCGTTCCTCTATTTTTTTCTTCCATCCTTTTTTTCAAGACCGATTTCTTTTTTTTCGTATCTTTATAGCTTCTAACGACATTTTTTTTTTCGTTTGCATTCACTTGTGACTATTTTTTTTTCACTCTTCCGAATTTGGCACTCTTTCGTATCTTTTGACTTCTTCCGCTTCTAACCGCATACATGCAACCACCCTCTTATTCGACCACGTGTTCTTTTAGTTCCAGTAGCACTCTGTAGCCATTTTGTTAATATGAACCACCTTTTTTGATAATTTATCCTCGATTTGAAACCAATTATCTCAAAAAGAAAGTAGGATTTGCGTTGAATAAAACTTACCGGGTAGGTTCGTCCTCCGTATTACCAGCTGCACCATTGTCGTGCCTTTCGGCGGACAATTCCCGGCCCGATTTCCTTTTAGACGCCATCGTCCGCAAGTACGTCCTATCGCGCCGAAAATAACCAACAGAATGCCGTATCGTTTCAAAACGAAGTCCAATGCCCTCGTATGATTCGTTCGTTAACATTCCCCTCCTAACATCCAAACGCCATCTCACGAACACATATGTTTCCCCGAACCGCATACCCATATTCTCTCTCTTTCCTTCCCTTTCCTTTCACCTAGGCTCTTCTCTTTTACCCACCAACCAGAGCATCTTCGGGTGCTCTATTTTCTCTTTCTCTTCTCCCGTTCAATAAGCTGCATATTATTGAGCAGACTAAAACGGTTCCGAAGATTGACTTTTCATAGTTGCCATCAGCTTCGGCAGTCACCTCCCCGAGTCAGAATTTATTGCAGTCTGAGTCTCTCGTTGTCTACACGCTTAAGTTTATTTAAACTTTTTTTTTTCTTTAATTTCGGAATTGAAAGTTACTCTCTAGGTTATTCATTATCTTAAGGAGGGTCGAGATTTATTACTAAATAAAATTTTCCATTTAACGGCTGCTATAACTACTACAGGCGGGTCACGTCATCAGGATGTGGGATGGCAACCCGACTAAAATTGTTCTCGAAAGTCATCCGACCGGTACAAGAAGACGTGGTGTGCAGCGAGCTAGGTCGGTCGATCAAATGGAGGACGATTTGAGGACCCTTCACAGGTTCCCTAAAGGACCCTGTAACATGTTGGTTCAAACGGGATAAAGTTGTTCAGCTGACCAAGGACTTTCAGACAATTTAAACGAATGAAGACCCAGATTGGGTCTACTTTGGACCACTCCTTCAGTTAGTAGGGTACTAGCCCATAAGAAACTTGATCATTGACAGTTAAAAGTTTGGCGTTGTCCAATCTTTTTCCAATTCTTATTCTCTTTTAGTGATTTGATGTTGATAACCACAATTGAAACGCAATTTTCAAGGTGTGGTACAAAACCTTCTCGTTCTCCACCAATCTCGTCCTCTCTTTTGGTGTAATAACCCCAAAAACTTGTCAACGTCCGTAAATAAGTTGCATCGGCAAGACTGGCCACACCAAACAAAACAAAACAAACCCGAAAAAGAAATCACTGTCCAGTGTCCGTCCGTCCATTCGGGACGGGTGGTTTGTGTGAGTCCGTTCCAAGCATATACTTATGGCCCAAGTAAAACTCGCGGTCGCTGCTCGCTCATCATCATGCGGCGACGATGACCACCGGACTAAATAAACGCGCGTATACGCGCCAGGCTCGCCGCACGCACGCACATGGGCGCATGTCCAAGCTGGAGCAGGTTTTCGCTCTTTTGCGTTTCACCCTCGGGTCGTCGTCGTCGTCGACGGTCGCACACCCACTGGACTGAACTGGATGCCTGTGTTCGCATTATGTATGTACCTGCCTGCCGGATCTAGGGGGCACCGCTCCTGACCCTGTACTGTGGGCTGTAATTGAAACTTTTGATATCAATGTCTACGATCGAAGGCTGTTCCCAAGTTGAGTTGGACAATTTTTGGACGTATTTTGTATAAACATACTGGAACATAATTAAGGTCTGCTACGGAATCTCTTTCCTGGCCCAGTAGTGACCCACAGTGTCCAGCTGGGTGGTGGTGGCCCCAGAAGACCAAATTTCGGCACACCGACAACGACCAATGCTGCCACTGACTGACTGCCTGCTGCAATCCTCGCTGCCTCGTTTCGATTATATGGCATTATGGCACACACAGTATACACACCCATCATCTGAGCAAACGTCCGCCGAAGAGCAACCCGCTGAATGTGCGCAGCTCCCCGGCCATTGACCTCACGCATCGAAATGAATGTTTTCATTTCGGGGTATACTTTTGTTGTTGCTTTTGTTTTTGTTTGGTGTGCCTTTGCCGCGGGATGGCCAACGGTGGTGGTGTAGTGTGTGCGTTGGGAATTGGGATATCATGTGAATGAATGGAATTGTGTATGGTAGGGTTGGGCGGCAGGCGCGACAGGGTGGGTGGTTTGTAAAAGCGGAAAGTCACCACCACGATCGTGCCCACCACGCATTTGCCTGAAGCGGGGGTTCCATTTTTCTGGACTGTCGACCTGCCTGCACGCACCTGAGTATTCGAAGGGTTTCGGGGGATTGATGAGCGCTGTTGCTATGCTGAATGTCTGTTTGCGATGACACTGGAGCGGATTAGTCAGATTGAGTCTAGTTTTAGTAGAGGGATGATGGACGAGAGTGCAAGTGCCAACCCTACAATAACAGAGTAAATGTGAGATTCAGTTGCTTTTTCTATTAGACATTGTCTTCCGTATTGCACCCACCGCAATTTCTCGTCGCACTGACCGAATCTGAGAGAATATCTTTACTGATTCGGATGATTTTCGATAGATCACTATCTTCAGTTACGCCCTGGCAGCATCCGTTTATTAAGTAACGCTAAAACATATGCCCTTCCCTTAGATCATAACACATTTTTGTATGATAATAAAAAAATGTGTCGTAACGATTGGCCTGTCGGCTTTTCGGGCCCGTATGAAGTTGATCACCAATATCAACTTCTTTTCCCGATCAGCCTAGATAGCTGTGTAGTGTCGGTAGCGGTTGGTTCAACTGGTTAAGAATAACACTACGGACCGCCTGTTCCAGTGGTAAGAGTCGCCTAATCAGGTGGCCCCTAATTCAAGGTGTTATGCGGCTTTGTGCTTACCGTGCCTAGGAATGAATGGTTAGGGGGGTCTTATAAAAACCTAATCGCAAACGGAGCCTGTGGGGTACCAGGGCACCCTCCACAGTATTTTGCCCTTACTGCGCTAACCGGAACAATAGCGCGGTGGACCTTGTTCCGAGACATTCAGATGTCCTTCTTCAATCTCATACTTGAAGCAGAAAAAGGGCGGGATTATGAATATGTTAATAATTAGTTTAAAATTTCACCTATACGGTTTCGCATTATGCGTTTTGCACAGTGTATTCTGTGTATCCTCGCCTTTGGCGCATTCAAATCGATACCGATCTGGCTTTATTGTTGCTGTTCTGCTTTGTGCTGTGATTGTTAAGAGTATAATCTTGCCTAGTTTGGGTAGTGACTATGGTTAGGATAACTCAGATCAATCTTTAGCCCAAACGAACAGCAATGATCTATCTTTGCAGACTTATGCATGTGGCGTTAGTCCAAGAACCTTACTTTCTATCTATGAAACCTTGTGAATCCGGTGTTTGCTACTTTCAGTAAAAATGAAATGACAAACTCGCGTGTCATGCCTCGAGCATGTGTGCTTGTCAACAACGCAATCGATGCTACACTCATCTCTGAACTAACCACTAGAGATGTATGTGCTATAACAATCGATGTATCTGTTGGAAACTTCAACAGGAAATACGTTTATTATTCGGTTTATTTACCGCATGATGAGCCAGACATCAATTTGAGAGGCTCCAGTTTGATGGAATACTTAAGTAGTACAGATCTTGGATTACTTGAAATAGGCAACCGCTCAACCTTCATGGTATCTGCCAGAGAAGAAGTGTTAGACATAACGCTTTGCTCGAGCAGAATTAGTCACGAGCTGACCAATTGGCATGTGTCAGATGAAGAATCTTTATCTGACCATCGCTACATCTTTTTTGAACATGTGAATGTTACTTCGCAAACTTTGCGTCTCAGGAACCCCCGGTCAACCAACTGGGATCTCTTTACCGATTTGGTTGCAGCCAAATTTCATGGATACTCACCATCAATTGACACTCCAAGTGATTTAGATGATGCTGTTGACACTACAACGGCCTTCATCATGGAAGTTTTTGAAGAAGCTTGCCATCTGCGGTCTGTGAGGACCACAAGAGAAACCCCTTGGTGGAACTCTGATCTGGCGAAACTCAGGAAACAATGTAGAAAGAGTTGGAACAGACGACGTTCAGCTGTATCGGAGGCTTTCAGGTCGGCTCGCAAGGCCTACCAAAAAGCTCTTTGGTCTGCTGAACGATCCGGCTGGAAAAACCTTTGTACAAATGTTTCCAGTCTGAGTGAAGCCAGTCGATTGAACAAAATCCTAGCAAAATCTAAGGATTTTCAAGTTAACGAACTTCGTTTGCCAAATGGTGATTTCACTTCCTCTGATGAGGAAGTTCTGGAATGTTCATTACATTGTTGTTTTTACATCTTCGGATGAACCTAATGTCTTTTCTTGTAGTTCCTCCTCTCCTCTTCTTGGCGTAACGTCCTCACTGGGACAAAGCCTGCTTCTCAGCTTAGTGTTCTATGAGCACTTCCACAGTTATTAACTGAGAGCTTCCTCTGCCAATGACCATTTTGCATGTGTATATCGTGTGGCAGGCACGAAGATACTCTATGCCCAAGGAAGTCAAGCAAATTTCCTATACGAAAAGATCCTGGACCGACCGGGAATCGAACCCGTCACCCTCAGCATGGTCATGCTGAATACCCGTGCGTTTACCGCCTCGGCTATATGGGCCCTCTTTTCTTGTAGTTATGATTCTTTAGATTCGGCTCGGAGTATCATAACTTTAGAATCGATTTGCTCCTTTCAAATCTCCTGGGCAAATGGGATTTATCCTAATTTGCTTCAGATGAGATTTGATCATTTCAAACATGTATTGAAAAAACCCAGATTAATCCACCTAGTGGTGATAGTGCCTTTCTCGTCGAATATGTACTCATAAACTTTTCTTCGACGTTAGCCAAAATGTTCCTGAATCCTGAAAACACTTTACACTAGCATTAATTTTAACAAAGCCATCATCGATTTTCGAAACTTATTGATGATACATATTCCGATGTTATGTTGAACAACAAAACAGAGCAGAAAAAGATCAGACCTCTCAGTTGACTGCTTGACCACCTTAACCCTAGTCGTGTATTGGGGTCATTGTGACCCCATTCCATCCACTACGGCAGCGGGGTGAGCGTTAGCTAATGCTTGAAGAAGGTTAACTTTATTCACAGTCACAGATCACTTTGTGATCTTCGCCAATGTTTATTTCAGCACACTTTAGGCTATATTTTATTATCATTGGTAACACGATTCATGTAAAATTTGACCTTCCTACGAGGAAAATGCAGAAAATGTAAATTTTCCATTCAAATTTCAATCGCAATGAGAAGAGTGAGGGATCAACCAGCCGCACCCAAATTGTGAGCAGTAATTTTAGAAGCATAAGGAGATTGGAGATTGAAAAACTGTATAAGGTTGACGCGATTAAAATATTTTTTTATATAAAACGTTGATCCATCCTACTATACATTTACACCGCAGGAATCTGAAATGGTGTGATTTGAAGAGATCGCTTTGGTCACGATTTCATTCTCTCGCATATATGAAACTTTGATCATTTCTTCATTTATAATCTTACCCAACGTTTACATGCTATCAAAAAAGGCACAATTTGATTTATCGCTTTGACATTTATTTTGTTAACCTTTATAAATCCGCTATTTGATGTGCGACCCGAAAAGCCGGAAATTGATGCTATTTTCTTGCTAACCGTTCGGCAAATTTTTGAAAATGCCGCGATTTTATGTATCGCATGCATGGTTTTGGTTCACTTGTATGAAATCACACCCACAACCGATTCCGAACTACTGTGGCCTGAGACTATTTTCTTGTTAACTGTTCATCAGATTATCAAAAACGCCGCTATGGTTTAGTTCCTTTCTATATTTTACCACTGCCGACGCGTTACTCGTCTTGTCACCAGTTCTGGAACACTACCGGTTCTCCAAAATATGGTCTGAGATTATTTGTTGGTTAACCGTTTATCTTGTTACTGAATAAGTCATCGATATGACGCATGTATTGGTTCTCTTTTACATTTGATCATTTCTGGCGGGACACCCGTAATCAGTTCCGTAACACACTGATAGGGCTTGCGTCTATTTTCTTGCAACTGTTCATCATGTTACCTAAAAAGCCGTGATTTGAGGTATCGCATGTATGGGTTTGGTGTCACTTCCGGCCCGGAACCGGTTGCGAAACACTACCGATAGTCTCTTAAATAGTCTGAGCCTATTTGCTTGCTAAAGTTTATTAGGTTATCAAAAAAGCCATGGGTTTGGTTCAATTTTATATTTAGCCGCTTTCGGAGGGAACTAGTTTCGGCACTACTGACAGTCCATAATGTGGTCTTAGCCTACTTCCTCAATAACCGGTCATCAAGTTGTCGAAAAAGCCGTGATTTGATTTGCCGTATGCAAGAGTTTTGTCAACTTTTATAAACGGCCACTTCCGGCGGAACACCCGGAACCGATTCTGAAACACTACCGGTTCATATAAGGTCTGAGACTGTTTTCTTGCTAACTGCTCATCAGGTTATCGAAAATGCCGTAGTTTGATGTGCCGCATGCATGGGTTTGGTCAGTTTTATATATGAACTTCCAGCGGGACATCCGGAACCGGTTCCGATACACTGCCGGTTCAGATATGGTCTGAGTCTTTTTTTATGCCAATCTTTCATTGGGTTATCAAAAAAGTCGCGCTTTGATATATCGCATGCATGGATTTGGTTCACTTTTATATTTGGCCACTTCCTGCGGGACTCCCGGAACCGGTTCCGGAATACTACCGGTTCATATATGGTCTGAGACTTTTTTCTTGCTGACTGTTCATCAGGTTATCCAAAATGCCGCAATTTGATGTGTCGCATGCATGGATTTGGTTCACTACTATATTTGGCCACTTCCGGCGGGACTCCCGGAGCCGATTCCGGAACACTACTGGTTCAGATATGGTCTGAGACTGTTTTCTTGCTGATTGTTCAAAATGCCGCAATTTGATGTGTCGCATGCATGGATTTGGTTCACTATCATATTTGGCCACTTCCGGTGGGACTCCCGGAACCGGTTCCGGAACACTACCGGTTCAAATATGGTCTGAGACTGTTTTCTTTCTAACTGTTCATCAGGTTATCCAAAATGCCGCAGTTTGATGTGTCGCATGTATGTGTTTGTTACATTTTTATGTATGGCCCCTTCCAAGGGTACTGGTCCGGAACACGTAAATGGCCATAACTCCGGAACGGCTGGACCGATCCGAACCATTTTCAATAGGAAACAATGGGAACAGATTCCGCGTCGAATGAACCGTTGGTCATTAAAATCGGTTGAGGTTTACTGCCAAAAAGTGATGTGAGTTTATTTGTACACACACATACACACACACACACACACACACACACACACACACACATACACACACACACACATACACACACACAGACATCACCTCAATTCGTCGAGCTGAGTTGATTGGTATATGTGACTTGACCCTCCGAGCCTTCTATCAAAAAGTCGTTTTTGGAGTGAACATATAGCCTTTCCAGTACACTTAGTGTACAGGGGATAGACAAAATGATCGGGACAGGTAAAATTTTCACTTTTCAAAAAATGTTCAAACAGCTGTAACTTTTTGAAAAGTGCGTCAAAAAATCTGAAATTTTTACTGTGAGTTGGTCAACTAGTTGTGTATCAATGGTCAAAATTTGGGAAAGATCGGGCTATCCTTCATGAAGTTAGAAAGATTCTAGAAAAAGTCAAAATTATCCGATAGCCAACTTTGAACTGTTATATCTCCGGATTCAATGAACGATATACAATGAAATTTTGAGCGATCATGACTTATATAATTAGCTTTGAAAAACATTTGACATAACCTAAAATTGTTAACACGGAAGAAAATTATAGCGCTTAGATTATTTTTCCGATATAAAACCAATTTATCGAAAATTTTAACATCGCTTCAATATTCGATATAGAAATTATAGTTTATTTGAAATCCCTCTAATTGACTTAAATATGAATATGTTTTGAAAGGAAGTAACAAAATAACCTATAGTAAATTTAAATAGTAATGGGAATCATATTAAAATTAGACCAATTTACTAAAAAATCATAAAATAAATGAAATCGCTGTAACTTTCTTTCTTATTAATAAGTTCGAGCTAAGTCAAACTTTTTTCAAAGCTAATCATATAAGTCATGATCGCTCAAAATTTCATTGCATTTGGGTCATTGAATCCGGAGATATAACAGTTCAAATTTGGCCATCGGATAATTTTGACTTTTTCTAGAATTTTTCTAATTTAATGTGGAATAGCTCGATCTTTCCCAAATTTTGACCATTGATACACAACTAGTTGACCAACTTACAGTAAAAATTTCAGATTTTTTGATGCACTTTTCAAAAAGTTACAGCTGTTTGAACATTTTTTGAAAAGTGAAAATTTTACCTGTCCCGATCATTTTGTCTATCCCCTGTACGAGAAAGGTAAAAACTACTTGTTTGTAGTTTTGCTGCAGGGTATATTCCCAAATCCTGGCGGGATATTACTGCAAAATTTATTCCGAAAGTGGGTCGTGCGTCATATGAAGAAGCAAAGAGTTTCAGGCCTATCAGTTTGACCTCTTTTCTTCTTAAATGCTTAGAACGCATTGTCGATCATCACATCCGTGGTGTTCATCTGGCCAATGTGCCTCTTCATGTGAACCAACATGCTTACCAATCTGGAAAGTCCACTGTGACTCTTTTACACAAAGTTGTTTACGATATCGAGAAGGCATTCGCTCAAAAGCATTCCTGCTTGGGTGTTTTCTTAGATATTGAGGGTGCCTTTGACAACGTGCCTTTCGATGCCATATTGGAAGCCGCACGGGGTTATGCTATATCTCCAATGATTTCCAATTGGATTCACCAAATGCTCAAAAACCGACATCTCTTCTCGACATTGCGTCAAGCGGCGATTAGGAAATTGAGTGTTTGTGGATGCCCCCAAGGGGGAGTCTTTTCGCCGTTTTTGTGGAATCTCGTAGCAGATACGCTATTGAGGCAACTCAATAATAGCGGTTTTCCTACTTATGGTTTTGCCGACGACTACCTAACATTGTTAGTCGGTATGTGCATCAGGCATCAGCACCCTTTTTGACCTGATGCAAAACGCTCTTCAGGTAGTTGAGGGTGGGTGTCGCCAATATGGCCTTCGGTAAATCCGAGTAAAACATCTATTTTTCTTTTTACGGAAAAGCGAAACCGTAATGGTGTTTGACCTTTATGTCTCTTTGTTTCTGAAATCAATGTGACTGAACATGTAAAGTACGTTGGAGTCATTCTTGATTCCAAGCTTTCCTGGACACCTCATGTTGAGTTCAGAATCAAGAAAGCTTGTACAACTTGGGATCTTAAACCCAAGTATATCAAATGGATTTACACAACTGTTGTTCGTCCAATATTGGCTTATGGATGTCTTGTGTGGTGGCAAAAGGGCGAAGTGAAAATGGTCCAACCAAAATTAGGCCATCTTCACAGGATGTGCTTAATGGCGATGTCTGGAGCGTTCTCTTCAACTCCTACGGCAGCGCTCGAATTTATCTTTGACGTTGTCCCACTACACATTCATCTCGAACAAGAAGCACTTTATTGCACTTACCGTCTATGGGTACTCGGTTTACTAGAGGAAACTCCTGTGAACCGCAGTTCAACACACACCTCGTTGTTTCCACTTTTGGTGAATTGGGACAAAGTTGTCCTTGCTCCAAGTGATCTTAATTGCTTGTAATTTTCCATATAGGACATTTTCCTCGAAATTCCCTTCCCGGGAAGAGTAGACATCTGGTTATCTGGAGAGAAGTATTTCAGACGGCATCGTATGTTACACTGATGGCTCCCTTCTCGAAGGTCGAGCAGGTGCTGGTGTTTATTCTCGTGAGCTAAGGCTGTGTCAGTCTTACTCACTTGGTAGACACTGCACCGTTTTTCAGGCCGAAATCTTTGCTCTTATGTGCGGAATGCAGTCAGCACGTAATGGGCAAAGTAAATAATGTACTTCTGTTCATATAGCCAGGCTGCTATTAAAGCACTTGCTTCGGCCTACTCCAGGTTGAAGATAGTTATCGCTTGTCGAACTCAAATCGAGGAGCTGAATTCAGCAAACGATGTTCACCTTGCATGGGTACCTAGCCATACTTCCTTAGCTGGAAATTAATTGGCTGATGAGTTAGCTCGCACTGGTGTATCACATGACTTCATTGGCTCTGAGCCAGACAATACTGGAATAGTTTGGAGTCATGTCGTCAAACCAAATTGTATTGTACTGAGCCATCTCTAGGGGTGGCAAAGTATCTAACAAATCTGTCAAAGCAGAATTGCAGCATGCTGGTCAAAGCATTGACTGGCCACTGCCGACTCAGCTATCACATGGCGAATATTCAGCAAGCTGATTCATTTGCATGTGATAGCTGTGAATCCGATTATGGAACTTCGTATCGTTTTATATGTCCAGTTTTTTCACAATTGCGTTTCCGAGTACTCGGAAAACACTTATTAAGTGAAACTGACTTCAGGAACCTGAATCAACTGGACATTCTGTTGTTCTTGACTCGTTGTGGGAAAGAGCTTTAGGCTCTCTTTACGCTTTATGCGTTATCACAGTGCCCTTCTCAGGGCAAGTTTGAAAAGTATTTAACTCTGACAAGTGCAGATTGTTTTAATTGACATTTTCCATAAATTCAAATTTATTTACTATAGAACGCATTGCTTTCTTATTTTTCCAACCCCACCGGAATAATTGACCCCCTCCGTTGAAGCTCAAACTTCCATTTATTACATCCCAAATATACCGAATTATTGACTCTAATTGAAGCACACAAAAAAAAAAATCAAAAACGAATTCAGATAAGCAAGACATTTGCATACTACGACCGCCAGAAGATCCTCGCTTACATTACTGCATCGATGCTGCCGGCCGTGCTCCTTGTTGCATGGGAAATCGACTCTCCCGGTAAATGACGCTAAATGCAATCACCATCAGCGTCCCTGCAGAGAGCATCGTCATCATCGTCATAACCATCAATATGCAAGAGTAAAAGCAAAAATAAAGCAGAAGAACCCGGGACGCCAAACCAACCTTTCTCTGAACCTTCCGCGTGGGCACTTTTCCTGTGATCCTTAGCCCCGCGGTTGTCATCGTCATCGGCCGTCGTCGTCGGTTTATTAATATCAATTTATTTATGGTCCCCTTTGGCCCTCCGCGGTGAGCACCGCAACGCATATGTGCCCGTGGTGCGCGCTGCTGCAGCCGGCCGGCCACATTCCCCAACGAGGAAGAAGAGCGTAAAATGATTTTAATAAAAAGTTCACGAACACGCACTTTATCTTATTTTTATTACGACCACGACCGCGAATTGCACTTTCTCACACGCCGCCGCGCAAACGCCAAGTCCCTCACTGTAACCTACACGGAAACGCGAGATGGCCGCAATGACCCGGACCCACGACGCGATGGGCGACCTGGGTGTGTGCGGAGTTGCATCGCTATAAGTGCAGGACGCAATGGACGGGTGGAGCAGGATCAAAACCTGTCAATCGATCGCCGTCGTGATTGGGAAAGTTGGCCGATGTGCAGTAGGTAGAAGCGGCACCAGACTTCAGGAGTTGACAAGATCATCGGCACACCACGGTGCGTGGCGTGGTGACCTCTGAGGGAAAGCATGAAATGTGTGCAGGTATGATACACCAAAAGAAAACAATGATGCTGCATCGATGGGGTCTCATGACTTCAAAAAAAAGTGATGTAGCGCGGAAAGAATCAACCCCTAGAACCTATATGGGTTCGTTAGTGGTCGGTCAAATTCTTAGGAGGTGGTTAATGATGATGATGATGATGATGATAACACAGCGTAACAAAAATTTTTTTTTTTCATTTTTATTTATGTGTATTTTAACTTAAATGCTAATTCTACACTCAACAAAAATTAACTTTTGGTGTGTCGCAAGAGCAAACTTATGTGTCTGACAGATTTTGGGCCGCTGAATCCGAATCCGGGGTCAGAATTGCTCCAGCACGTCACAATTTTGAGCTATACCTCAATTTATTGGGCAAAATATACTATCTTGGGCTTTTTTGACTGCCAGCCATTAAGCATGGACATATTTTTTTCAAGTTATCAAAAGGTAGGGTCTTGTACCATTTGGGCAGGTGTACCTATTATGGGCACTTGCCGCTATAACTAAGTCAATTTCAAACGGACTGATTTGAATTTTTTTTATAGAGTTAGGCACGTACAGTATCTCACTCTATACAAAAATTCAAATCAATCGGTTTGAAATTGACTTAGTTATAACGGCAAGTGCCCAAAATAGGTACACCTGCCCAAATGGTACAAGATCCTACAATGGTCAATAAACATTTATATTAACGACTCATGCAAAATATTTTGTTTTACCAAATCAAATTTAATAGATTTAAGCATTTCATGTTAGTATGTAAACTTGCATGCAACTTCTGGAGGGTGACTTGTATGGGAAATATCGTACCTAACATAAATCGATTAAAACTATCAAATTTGATTTAGCAAAATGAAATATTTCGCATGTGTCGTTAATATAGATGTTAATTGACCAATTTAGCATTTGATTACTTAACAAAATATTTCCATGCAGTCAAAAAAGCCCAAAATCGCATATTTTGCCCTATAAATTGAGGTATAGTTCAAAATTCTGACGTGCTGGAGCAATTCTGAGCCCAGATTCGGATTCAGCGGTCCAAAATCTGTCAGAGACATATAAGTTTGCTCTTGAGATAAAAAATGTTGCGCTGTGTAATGAATGTGTACCCTCAGCGATGATGATTGTGTAACCCATCACCGTCCGGATAGTCATGCTGGAACGGAATGATCTACCGGATCTACCTAATGGTTTGTAGTAGCAGGGTTAGCAGGGTTATCTTAATTCACTGGAGACATTCGGAAAACAACATGATGGTTGTTTTCTCGTGGCCACCACACAAACATTTGCCCGGAAACCACTTAATTCAGCGTCCTTCACACTCAGTTGAGCTTGGCTAATTTTTTTTTTGCCGAGATTCGCACAGCCGAGCACTCGGCTATCGTAATTGAACTGAGATATCAGCAAAAAGTTAGCAGCACCCATGGGTGCCGCTATCATGAAACATTAAACGTCAAGCGTTTAGCGTAGATTTAAGCAAATGAACTTTAGCTGAGATTCGCACAGCCGATCTCGGCATTCTGTTTTACGTGTGAAATCCCTATATATATATGTCATGTTCAAATATAAAGGCGCTGTCCATAAACTACGTGGACTCATTTTTGGCTATCTCAGACCCCCCCTTCCCCTCGTAGACTTTTGTTCATACACAATTTTCAAAATTTGTATGGACCGTAGACTTTGGACAGAACTCCCCTCCCCCACCTGAGTCTACGTAGTTTATGGAGAGATCCAAAAGAGAATAACAAGAAACAATGTGGAGCGGATCTGGTGTGATGGTTAGAACACTTGACTATCACGCCGAGGACCTGAGATCGAATCCCACTCCCGACAAACTCGCAAAAAGTGAGTTCTTCCTTCGGAAGGGAAGTAAAGCGTGGGTCCCGAGATGAACTAGCCTAGGGATAAAAATATCGTTAATACAGATAAAAAAAAACAAGGAACAAACTCATAGGATAATCCTATTCTGCTGGTTTTCTATATTTACCTTCAATCCAATCCAATAGCTTTAGAATGCCCTCCAAACCACACACTCAGTTGAGCTCAACTAATTTAACTGAGATATCAGCAAAACGTCAAGTTTACTCATAGCAGCACCCATGGGTACCGTCAAACGTTAAACGTCAAGCGTTTAGTCGAGATTTCAGCGAATGAACTTTAACCGAGATTTGCTCAGCCGATCTCAGCATTCTGTTTTAAGTGTGTATATTGAATGTTCACTCGTTCGCGCCACTCGCTGAATCTCCGGTACAAAGAAGGATAAGGCACTCTTTATAAACTACGTATACTCATTTTTAGCTATCTCAGAACCACACCACCCCTTTCCCCTTTCGTAGACTTTTGTCTTATCGCCATCTCATGTCACTCCAACCAGATCGTTCCGTATGTGGGTTTGACTAACGAGCCTGGATAAAATAAAGAGGAGAAACGTCAAAATTGGAACAGTCGATCTAGTGTCATCCCCATAATTTCAATCGAGCAGGAGACCTGTCAAAAAGACAAGGATTCTCCACTTTGGTATACTCGAGACACTTAAGGATTGACTATTGAGGTCCCGTGTATAAGTCACCGGTGCGCAACCGGCCTCCAATGAAAGCGTAAGTTGTCATAACTGTATGTTTTGCTACCCCTGCCCTTCATATCGAACTTGTTTCCGATCTGTCCACGCCGGCACTCTTGGCCGCTATCCGCTGTTTTGTCATCCGCCGTGGAAGGATGAACAAAATCACAGCGAAAATGGCACAGCTCCCAAGGGTGCAGCAAACGAACGGCGCAGAATCTACGAGATGCCGAAGTCCAACGAAGCAGATCGGAAGCAAGTCGTAGACTGAACACTTTGGCGGGCTGTGGAAGGCAGCCATCATCTATGGGAGGCTGTCATCAAATCAGCAAAAAACAACCTGCTGCGCGGGAACGGCAACGTCAACATGTCAGCTATGAGAACATGCGCACTCCATTGGCATAAGCTGAGATATGCCTGAACTCCAGACCGGTTCCTACCGATCATTGTGCCCTGGAAGCCCTTACCCCAGGACACTTCCTGGTCGGTACCTATCTACAAGCCATCCCGAAGCACAACTTGTACGACATTACGAACAACTACTTCACGCACTTACACAGAAGCAGCCCCACCGTATCTGGTTCCGTTGGGTTATTACGAAAAATAATAAATCACTACAAATGCACATTAAAATATAATATATTATAGTGGACCTTACAAATGCGTAATAAATTAGGACATTACAGTTGAACAAATACAACACAGAAAATATATTTTGCCCTGTTATCCTAGTGGATAACAATTTCCGATGACAGGATGAACAGGTTTCTTAAATGTCGTTGGTCCATCAGTCAATCCTGTAATCGTATTTTGTTTGGCAGGTTGCCTTTCGTTCGCAGCATTAGTTGCTTTCATAGCTGGAGTTTGGCTTTGGAATTTCTAATCCTAAGGGGGCATACCGATTCGGGTTTCATCACTAGAGTTCTATAGCTTGAAGTCTGTGCCAGGGAAAGGTTTACATCTTTAGTACTTAATCACGGCCCGAAATGGCCTGAAAGTTGGCAATCGAAATAGGATTCCGGGCCTCTATGCTGCCAGAACCCTATAAATGCGCATTAATTCTAGTGAAATATTTACAAGTTAAAATAGCACATTTAACACAAAAATAAAACTTGTAATAGGGTTCCACAATACCCACTGGAGCTTTATATAGAAGTGACGGAATCCCACGCAGTTTGCGCATCCTGGACATATGGGCGAACTTGCATGTCTGAAGCTGTGCAAATACATATCACCTAAAGCACTCAAATCGTGTGAAGGTTAACTTCGCCATGGGGCCTACTCGTACATTTAGACACGCTCGGTATGATGATACATAATTGAATTCAGAGTGTCTACTCATAAGACAAAATAAAATTCCCTGAGTTTTCCAGGTTTTTCCAGAGGGAAATTTTAAATATTATTGAATCAAAAATTAGCCTAATTTTAATAAAATTTAGAAGTATTGAAAAAATATACAATAATATCCTCAAAACTTAAAACAAAAATTTGAGAAAAAATGTGCAAGATTTATTACTTAAGAGATTCCACTAAATCGCTGCATTCTTTAAAGAACTGTTTAACAAAAATCTTTCGAAAATAATGGAAAAATCGGTTGAGGATTATTTTTAAACTTTTCTCAATGTTCTTTTGGGTGAATTGCAAAAAAATGCTCTGACATTTCCACCTACAATGACATCCAAATACACTACAAAGCACAATGGTCGGAAAAAGATAAAGTTCGGCCAAAACTTTTTTTATGTGTTTAATCGAAGTTATAGGTTGTCTAGATATGTTATATCGTATTTTTAGTGTTTAAATAGGGGTATTCAAAAATTACATAACCTCAATAATTTCAAAAATGGTAAAAATCAGTAAACCCCACATTTTTTGCGTTTTTTGTTAGAAAATCAATTTGAATTTTATTAAATGATCAACTTTCGATCAAATCTAATCAAGTTTGTTTAAACGTGTGAAAAATGTGGGAAGATAAATTTTATTTCAGTCACAAATGGAAAAATAACATAAAATATATAAAAAAACATGAGTTTTTTAAATAGCTCTAATTTGAAAAACTGCAAATTTCTGCAAAATATTTAAATGTTCTTATGCAGCCCTAAGCATGATGTTTAACATGTACTATTCGAAATTGTGGCGACACGTGACGACACGAACCGTTTTCTAACTTAAAAAATACCAAAAATCGTAAGGTACAATATATGAAAATTTGAAAAGTTTTGTGACATATTAATTTTGCACCATACGTGCATTCAAACAGTCCAACAACAAGCTTTCATATGCTGGATAACATAAAACATATATTCCATTCTCAAAATATTATTATTTTACTTTTTTCGAATGGTTCATTTTTCAATTTTATGACTTAGGCCACTTTGGCGGTAAAAATGTCGTTGAAATACAAAAGCTGGTATTCTTTTAATTAAGAATCATAAAACTACAATACATTAACTAATGTTTAAAAATACCAATTTCGTTTTTTGAGAGTTTTGGCCGCCCCTTTGTATGGAGCCCGACCAATGTGCAAAGCTGGAAAAAAACATTCAGGAGTTCAATCAATAATTCCACAGACTATACTGCCTATGATCGCATAACTGTCCGATATGAATCCAGCAAATATGGGACTGATATGCGGTCATAGGCAGTATATGACAGATGAATTCCATACACAGTTTTGAATTTGAACTTGGATGTTTGTACTGTGCTGGTGGTGTAGTAATGTTGAGATTTTGAAATTCTACCCATGATTCTTACTTCAAATCCGTCCAGAATTCCTCCTTTAAATTCATTTCCAGTTTCTTGCAGAGTTTTCTCTTGAAATTATCAAAGATTTTCTTTTCTCGCTTTCTCCAGTTTTCCCAAGTACATCCAGAGGTTTTCACGCATTTCTGATATTCTGTTAATTATTTACGTATTATTCTGCTAGAGTACGTACCCCCCGGACTTTTTTTCAGAGTTTCTCGCTGGATTCCTCCTGTAGATGTTTCCAAATGTTTTCCTTAGTTCTTCCAGGAATTTCTCTTAGTGGTTTCGGGACAGTTTTTCAAGAATTTCTCCAGGGATTTTTGCAAAAGTTCTTCCAGGGATTTTTTCCCAAGGCAGTTTTCAGATATTCCTCGTGGATGTCTTTGCCGAATATCGCACGTAGTTTCTCTCGGGATTAATTTTAGAGGTTTTCAGAGCTCCTCCTTAAATTTCCTTAATATTTCCTCCTGGGATTGGTCCCAGAACTTTTTCCCGACCCATCCCATTTTCTCTCAGGATTTCTTCTTTAGTTCCTCTCGATAAGTATTTGCAAAGATTTTCGCAAAATTTGACCGAGATTCCTTCAGATACTTCTTAAGGAAGAATTTTTAACAAGAAATCTCGTAAGTTATCCCAGGAGATATTCCGAGAAAAAATTGGAAAACATCCAGCAAGAGCTCCGGGATTAATTTTTAAAAGATATTCCAAAGAGGAGCATCCAGAATCTCGGGATAATTTCTGATAGAGGTTCCGGGAAGAGCTCTGGTAATATGAAAATCTGTAAGAAAATAATCTCAGGTGGATCACTGCAAGAAATTAGATAACCAACTACAAGGAAAAGCCTTGGAAAATATCAAAAAAAAAAATCACGGAACGAACTTCATGTGAAACACCATTAGTAGCTCCTGCAGAAATCCCAGAAGACTCTCTAAAACATTCAAGGAGAAAGTCCAGGATAAATTTAGAAAAATTCTGAGACATCCCAGAATCAATACCGGAAGGAATCTTTCTCTCAGAAGCTCCGAGTAATCTCAAAAGAAATCCCGCGACAACATTTGGGATATATACCAGCTGAAACTTCTGTGGAAATCCAAGGAGAAGAAAGCTATCGGAAATATCTTGAAGAAATCACCGGAGAGGCTTCGGAAGAAATCTCGGAAGGAATTCCCGCAGAAAATTAGTGAAAAACTCATTAAACCATTGGAGGACCTTTAGTAGAAATCCCAGGAATAACTTCTTCAAGAGGAATACCGAGAGAAACTCTAACAGAAATTCCACAACAATATCCTGCGGTATATTCTGAGATAAACTGTTGTGGAGATTTCGGGATGAATCCTGGTAGAACGCACGGGAGCAATATTAGGAAAATTTCTAGAGAAATTCACTATCATCCTCGTAAAAATTTCAGAAGAAATCAATCGGAATTGCGGAAGATTCTCAGGGAACAATCCCGGAAAGAAATGTTAGAATCTAGGAAAAATGCTGGTAGGAAACCGGAAGAATTTCCGGAAGGAATTAAAAAAAAGACACGGACAACGTCTTCAGCTTTCGGCTGTACAGACTGTTTTAAACTTAACATTGGACAAATGGCGTGAAAAAATACGGAAGAAATCTTGTAAAAAAAAACTGGGAGGAATTTCAAGAGGTATTTCCAAAGAAATTCCAGAAAGAAATTGACAGAATTTCTGGAAAAACCGACCCAATTTTTTTAATGTTTTTTTTTATTGGTCCAAAATTTCCCTGATGCTTCACGATATTCACTGAGTATTCCAGGTTTTTCCCTGTTGAATAAAATTCCCTGAGGATTCCCGGTTTTCCAGGCTTTTCCAGGTAACAGACACCCTGGAATTTTATTGGCTTTTCTCGGTGAACTTAATACTACTCAAAGAAGGAGGGAGTAACGAAAGTAATGAAAGATACGGTGGATAGAATCGCAAGTGTGCGACGAGAGAAATTGAATAGAAGTTGAAAATTAACAGAGGGCCATAATTGAACAACACAATCACAACGACGACCCCTTTGCCTAAAGTCCTCGTGTTGAACGGCTAGGTACTAGTAGTTTGATGATGACTACCGGCCCTAGACAGGCAAAAAGATCGTGGTTGTGATCTGTTAAATGTTGTTCGGCTTTGCTTTCGGTTCTATCGATCTGTGACACTTGTTCAGAGATTCATATCGAGCAAACGTTACTTATTTGATTTTTCGCGCTTTCATCTCGTATGCTCCTATTGTGTCCAAATGATCTTATTCGAACCGAGTTTCATTTTTCATTCTTTCTTGCCAACTGGATTTTACTTCCTAGGTTTAATCACCGAATGACTTTATGATAATTGAATTTTATTGTCTTTTCTCGGTGACCGAAAGCAAAGCCGAACAACATTTAACAGATCACAACCACGATCTTTTTGCCTGTCTAGGGCTGGTAGTCATCATCAGAGATGCCAGATATACAGATTTTTCTGTATTATACAAATTTTTGGAGGTCAATACAGGCAGGATACAGAGTACAGATAAAATACAGATTTCAAAAATATGATACAGATTTTTCCTTTTCATATTTATTGCTTATATAAAGGTTTTCCCAAGATAAAAGATAAAACGACAAAAAATATACGGAACATAAAAACATTTATTCATCCATCTTTTTCACATTGGAACTTGTTTTTGTTTTTTTTTTAATAAACAACGAAGCCATATAGACTGTTTCAGAAATTATAAATACACTTACGATTGACTGTCATTTTAATTTTAGAGTGATATGCAGGAAAGTTCCTAATAGGTTATATAGTTAACACCCTAAGGATGCAAATAATACCAACTTTGTTACCATTTCGTCCAAAAGATAGAAAATCGAGATCTGTAAACCAAATTCTAAAAAAAGAAAGTTGCACAAAACGGTCATGAAATATAAGACAGTGGAATATAAAAAGTCTCATAAGTGAAACATTTCTTAAACAAACATTATGGAAATTACTGTATCGATAAAAAAAGATGTTTCTCTATTAGCCAAAGTTATTTTGGCTGGAAAAAAAATAGTCAAGAACCATCATTAAAAGCCATCATAATGCAAGAAAAAAGTAGCAAAATTTTGAACAACACTAGCTGCAACAAACGTAAAACAAACTAATACCTCAACAATTGTTTATTATATTTGCTTTGATAGTATGACAAGCTTTGCCATCTGAAGGATAGGATGACCTGCAAAAAACAAACTTAGTTGTAAAGAAATGTGTTCATAAACGCTAAGAAACTGTATTGAAGTCCTTACGTTGCATAGAAAAACCTTGAAAAACTAAGAATGTTGATCTCTTAAAAGTGCTATGGAAATGGACTCATGATTTTTTCCCAGGTTTTGATGACGGCATTTCTTAGACAAGCTATTGAGGTAGCGAATGTGATAAAGAGTAAGCTAATTTTTGGAATTTGGTAAGAAGTAATGTTGAAAACACCCTTGTGCAAATGAAAATTTTAAGCATGAAGTAAATAATTGAAGAACTCGATTGTTTTTCAAAATATCATGACAGTTTACATGAAATGTGAAAATATGGAATGCAATATATTGTGTTGTGAAAACAATTGGTTATAATCATCAAAACACATCTTTTTATTAGAAAAACAAAGTGTATTTATAATTTCTGAAACAGTCTATATTTTCCAAATCAGTTTTATTTTTGCACATGTAGAGAATGCATCAAAGTATTTCCTGATTTTTCCTGGAGGAAAATGTTTTTCGTTTTAGCAAAAACCATTTTTTTGCGAAATTTTGTTTAAACATGGTTTCTGCAATACGGAAAACATTTTCCACAAAAAAAAATCAGGAGATACCTTGATCCATACTCTACAAGTGCACGAAATAGTTATTTATGCAACAAGTTGCAAAATGATGATGTTTTCAGCACGAGTCGTACATTTATCCAACGAGGCTTGCCGAGTTGGATAAATATGACGAGTGCTGAAAAAATCGAGTTTTGCAACAAGTTGCATACACAATTTTTTGCAATTGCGAAAAATACCCATTCAGGATAATCTTCCTAGCTTCACAAACATGAAATCTGGCAGAACCACGTGGAAGCTCTCATGTACGACAGCGCGGCTGTTATGTTTGATCAGGTTGGCTACGGCGTAGTAGGTGTCATAGATTTTCATTCTTCCGTCGTCATCAAACAGCAGTATGGGCAAGAGAAGAGAGTTTCAGCTAGTGTTTCTCTGCCTGATCTGCACTAAACTAAATCTTCCTGATTTGGACGAGTGCTCAGTGGATGTAGACGCAACAGCTGTACCAACGGAAAATGTGCCAGTTAGTAAAAAGTGTGCATAAGCAAAGGTGCCGAAAAGTGGTACTTTTCAGTTCTCAAAAGAGTGCCGAAAAGTAGCACTTTTCGGCACTTTTGCTTTAGTGAAGAAAAGTAGGCCGTTATATGATTGCTACCGCAAGTAAAAAGTAACGAAATAAGCAACGCAATTGCAAAAACCGATTTTGAGAGCATTGCATCGTTATTTAATAAAAAAATCAAAAACCAATGAATGAGGAAATGCTTCCAGTTTTGCCTTGAATCATATTTTTAAAGAAAATGTTTTTTTTTTCAAAAACAAAATCGAACAAACTGTATCTTTTCGATATTCATGTTTGACAAAAATTGTCAAAACCTTGTCATTAAAATATTTAGATGCAAGGTAAATTTTATTATTTTTAAACTTACTTAAAGTAATGAATCACACTTTAAGTAAGTTTAAGTAAATTGAAAGTGGTGAATAATATAAGTAATATGAAAGTTGATTTTTTTGTGCAAACTAAGTGAGTAGTTTTTTTTGTTTTAGCCAACAAATAATATAAATCAAAATTATCAAAAGCATTTTTTTCCGTCGAACATAAAAGATGATGAGTTTTTTTCAATACGAATACCGTGGAAAAGAAGACTTTGTTCACAAGCCTTTTTTAAACAACTCAACTAGCTTTAAAATTGTGTTTGAGGTGAAACTGAAACGATGATATGGAAATTGTTGCTGACAAAACATAATGTTGATAGAAATAGCAAAATTTAAAAAGAGCACCTATTTTTTTATAACTTCAGAAAACAAAAATTTTCAATCTCATGGTCCGAAAAAATGTCCAAATTTTATCTTGGAAGAGGCTCAAAGACTTAAACATAGTCTAAAATTTACAAAAAAATAATAGTAAGGGTTATGCTAGATTGTATAATAAACCTTTCAGGACGCATGTCATCAAGCAGCTAAAACTGCACCGCACTCGTGCTTATTACAACGGCTCGCGTCCTGAAGGGTTAAACAATCCGATTCTTTGCTCTCGTATGAATCTCGATATTTTTGCATCATGTTCTAAGACTTTTTGTAATCAAAATTTGAGAAGCCCACAAATTTGAATGTTATTTTTTTTAATTCAAATTTCCAAATACAATTGTTTATTAATAACCAGTAAATTTGGCTGATTTTTGTTAAGCCGATTGCATTCAGATTTTCAGCACAATTTTCTGAAACATTCAGCAATTTGTGCTGATGAAGCACAATGTTGTACTGGATTCCATTAAAGTTTTCCCGAAAATTCGGCAATTCGTTTTACTGATTCTAGCTTTGCTGTGTGAAAAAAAATGATTTGATCGATCTTCGTAAGAGATTTACAAATGGATGACAACATTTGATAGAAATGCGGTATTTTACAGAATTTCGGTATAAAAACATAGAATGATCAGTACGTGAGATTTCGGTAAAACTTCTGCGCTCGACAAGCTGTCTATGAAAAACGCAATTTTCATGAAAAATCGGTATCAAAAAAACATGTTGAAAATACAGATAAATACAGATTTTTAAAAACTCTGATACAGATTTTTGAAAAAATCATCTGGCATCCTTGATCATCATCAAACTACTAGTACCTAGCCGTTCAACACGACGACGTTAGACAAAGGGGTCGTCGTTGTGATTGTGTTGTTCAATTATGGCCCTCTGTTAATTTTCAACTTCTATTCAATTTCTCTCGTCGCACACTTGCGATTCTATCCACCGTATCTTTCATTCGCCTTGACGGAGGCTCTCTGAGAGAATTGCGCTTGCGTGAAAACAATTTTTTTTAACATGGGAAAGGATAGGAGCTGCATTTGATACGCTATATTATAGACCTAACATTGTGATTTAAAAACTTTTGTCTAAAACCAGTTATAATGTAGCTAATTGAAAGTATATTGCAAAACATTAACACTTTTTTCAATCTGAAGTCTCTAAAATATTTTAGAAGCATTTGAAAATGCAGCTCCTATCCTTTCCCATGTTAAAAAAAATGATTTCACGCACAGCGCAATTCTCTCAGAGAGCCTCCGTCAAGGCGAATTACTTTCGTTACTCCCTCCTTCTTTGAGTAGTATTAAAGTTCACCGAGAAAAGCCAATAAAATTCAATTATCATAAAGTCATTCGGTGATTAAACCTAGAAAGAGATTAACTAGACGCCATGTGTTGTTGTTGGGCCTCTGAGCATCGTCGATCCGTGGATTTCGATATCATTGACCATCGTGGTCAACCGCTTGACGCGGTCGATGTTGAGATCTGGCCGAATGGGTCATTTGGCCGAATGCCGTTTGGCCGAATCGTGTTCAAAAGAATTCAGAAGAAGTTTTCGACATTCTAATTGCCAATATGTTCATCAGAAATATTTCCTTCTTTTAATAATAATAATAATAATAGGCTATTCTTTCCAGTTTTGATATTCAGGGCTTAGTTGGCGTTGAAACTGCCTATATTTTATCAAAGATTTTTCCTTCTTTGACTCAAGTTATACTGAGGCGGGGAACATTCATTTTTCGGCCAAACGGCATTCGGCCAAATGACCAAGTCTACCCAGTAGGTCAGAACAGTCAACATTGCCACTTAAGATGTCGAAGATCAACAACCGCTGTAGAAGTTCACGTCGTTGTTGTAGAATAGACAAGCGTATAAGAGCGCAACGTTGATCGTACGGAGGGAGATGATTATGTGGGCAATCAAATGCGAAATAATCTAGCTCCTCGCACTTGAAGCAGCGTACGTTTGGCTTCTTCTTCTTGGTGCTTCTCCTGTTGCGTGCCACCTGCTCCGGCAGAATGTTCAGATCTTCCATCTCTTTCACAAGTCACATCTTCAAGGATCTTCAACTCGACATCCGCCGTTAATAGTACTCCAGACGTCGAGTCCCATGATCATGGGTTCATACCGCCTCGCTAAACCCATCAGCAGTATCAACGAAAACCACCAGTCGTTCAACTTGAAACCGATTTCTTTGAGCTTGTGGCTTGTGCGCATCATCTCGTACACATACCTACTCTTCCACGTTCCACCGACGAACAATCTTCCAGTTCCAGTTCGTCAGTTTGCGTAGCAGGTTGATCTTCCGCGTCCTGCTCACTAGCGTGCGCAGCTTTTTCTTTCTTCTCGCTCATTATTTTTGATAAACACAAGAAAGAGCGAGGTAAAAGAAAGGACGCGTGCCCCCTATTTTATCTTTTTAATTTTTCGTGTTTGTTTACGAGAGCGAGTGAGAAAAGAGAAAAAGCTGCGCACGCTAGAGGTCCTGCCGCACTCCTGGAATGCCGTCTTCACACTTAATAGCGCCTCCTGCACCGTCTTTGCCTTCTGAACCACGGTTCGATGCTGAGGCAAATAGTCGTGAGAGCTCGCTCTGATAGACCCGCGTTCACCTCGATACCCTCTGTAGGGGCCGCCGTTGGCCACGTTCTTTCGCGGATCATTACCATCATCATGGCAAACGCCCAGGAAACGTAGTTTTCACGTCCTCTCAAGTATCCACCGGTATGAGAGACATACCACCACCTGTAGGCCACAGAGTAACATCCGCTTGTCCTCCTTCGGGTTGGTCCTTCCGCTACCATCGCGTCCGCTTCTGGCTTGATTCCCACTTCCGATTTGGTTGCCACCGCCTCCGGAACGCCTAGTTTTGTTTCTTTCGTTTTGAAATATCTTCTAAATCTTTAGCGTGAAAAAATCTTGTTGTGGAAAAAAAATCTTCGGCTTGTTGATCGGCCGTTTCTATGGTTACTCGTACTACGGTCCATAACTTGATAGCTGAGTTAACTCGACTGATCGGTTAAAGAAGCGAAATAAGAATGATTTATTTTTATATATAAAAATAGGGATCGCAGTACCGACCACTATTGGTGAGTACCGGTAATTCGGTACTGGGACTTACAGTACCGGTAGTACCGGTAAAATACCGGTACTGGGAAATTTTTCACTAGAATAAAAAAGTAATCTATTTGTACAGAAAATCTACAATTTTCCAGACATTTGTGAATTCCGGTTTTCTGGAATGTCATAATAGCTAACCATAAAATACTAAATTAAACAAAAAAATAGATACATAAAGAGATAGAAAGAAGTGAGTTGTATGAAACTGTTTTTGGAGCTATTGTTTAGCTGCAGTTTCACAGGCAGTGGTCAGTCTAAAATGAAACAGGAACAACCTTGCATGTACCAAAAACAGGTAGATACTATCTATTAAATAGCTGCAAGCCCAACAAACATTTTTGCTGTACAAGAGCGGAACAACCAACTCTCAAGCAAACTTTGGCTTAAGAAACTGTTATTCAGCTAGTTCCGTTACTTGGGAGGTGAAGAAGAAACAAATTAACTAATTTTTCCTTGTTGATGCTATCAACGGATTCTAAAAACTGGAGAAATAACAAGAAACCCTGATCTAACAAGTTTTATTCTAAGCTAGTAAATCAATTTCCAAAATTCAACGTTCATTAAACCAATCATTGCCATGATATCCTGGATTTGCAGAAAGGTTGCATATATGAAATGATTGTTTGTCAAAGTAATTGGTTTTAAATGTTTTCCTTTATTTCCATTGCAAATCGGCTATACTAATGATCGGATTTCAGCAATTCGGGGGAGATTTTAGGGTACCGAAAGTACCGGAACCAAGGTTCAGTCAGTACCGGTATTTCGGTACCAAAAATTGGTCGGTAATACCGGTATTTTCGGTACCGGTACTACCGGTACTACATCCCTATATAAAAAGCAAGGCTTACTATGCTAATAGTAGTAGCTGCTCCATTCAACGGGTTAATCCCATCAGAAGGCAAAAACCATTTTTACGGTGATGCTAGACCTCTCCTCCATCTGGAAAGGGAGGCCACCACACAAATGAAGCAGATATTTCAGCAGAACTCGGGAATTTTTTCGTTCTTCGTCAAACGGAAAATTCTCCACTGGACCACTGGGTGTTTCGTGTGTTATCCGTTGTCTCATGCAAGAATGGGAACACTCACTTGGAAAGAGTTACACTCACTTGCAGTTTTCTCAACTGAGAAGCGTGCAATCAAGAAACGATGTATGGACGACTTTTACCTTGTGATTTCGTCTAAAACTTTGCCGAATAGAGTAGTGGTCGCACACGCATACCGAAGTCGTGAGGGAGCTGCGAAGCCAACTCTCCACGAGGTGAATGTAAATTACACTAACCTCGTGGAGAGTCGCTTTCACAGCTCTGTCACGACCTTGGGATTCGTGTGCGACCCCTACTTTATCCGGCAAAGTTTTAGACGAAATCACAAGGCAAAAGTCGCCCATATATCGTTTCTTGATTGCACGCTTCTGAGCTGAGAAAATAGCAAGTGAATGTAACTCGTTGCAAGTGAGTGTTCCCATCCCTGCTCATGTTTGTGATCGTTCAGTCTGTGCAACGTCTGGTTAGAGACGGTGTAGTGTCTTAAAAAAGTGCTATGCATCTCCTGTTTCTGGGTTTAGCGGATCACTTAGTGTTGGGAAGGACTATTCGAGATTTCCATCGGGGTGCCGGAATTCGTCTTCAATTATGCATGATTTCCGTGTAATTTTATGTGAAATTGCTACTGGATGCTCGGAAGACGTAAATGGAAGTCAACAATTTCATCTAGGAAGAATTGGAATTTATATAATTTAGTGAGTTTGTTCCTGTATATCGTTTTAATTCCTACGTTGACCAATCGTATCCTTTCGTAACCCTTTTACTTTCAACACCCAAATTCCCATGACACGTAGGCCTGAGAGGACATACCCGATCAGAAAGGCATAACAAAATTATAACCGATTAAGTTATTTATTTCAAAGATTTTTCCTAACAGAATGAGTTATAAAATTCGCCGGTTAGGTGTTAAAATAACAAAAATTATAACTGAAATTGCTCTAGTCATAACATAATTATAACAGGTCTTGATACAATTATAACAAGCTTATAACAAAATGAGATATAAAAAATCAATCAAATTATATCACATGTTGTTATAAAGCAGTTATAAACATATTGGGTAAAAATTAAGTAGTGTAAAAATTAACTCATTTTTGGGTAATCAATTTTTAGAGTGAAATTTTATTTTAAGTAAAAAGTTACTGGCATCAAAAAACTTCTCCACATAGTATACATAAAACCCAGGGATTCGAACCTACGACTGCTAGAACCTAGAACAGGAGCTCGTCGTTTTTTCCAGTGAGGCCATCACAGCACTTGTAGTGAGGGGCGATATATGCTGAAATGGTTCTTCATATTGGTAGCTCCTCTATAAACAGACTCGCTGATCCAATATACCGGAGAGGGAAAGTATGACGTCATCATACCTAGTTATGACGTCACCATGCACGTTACTACAACCCATTTAGTCCCTCTGCTTCAATGTCGTGTGCGCTCGTTGTGCACTAGAGCCAGCGTTCACTACTTTGGAGCTGGAGCCCACATCGCTGTACCTACGCTAATGGGTGTCACACGAAACAGTTAATACAGTTGATAGCAATTATATCTTCGTGTTATTAACTAAGTTGAACAGATAGCTAATAACTTTCAAATAGAGAATAGTGTGTAACTAAGCACTAGTTGCGCCAGCGTTTATTTAAATGTTCAAAGCGTTTTTTGGCATGTTTTATTTCATTATTATTAATTATTGTTATTCCTTCTGCAAAGTTGTTCAGTAGTATTATGGCGCTTAAGTGGTGAATGTTTCAGTAGGAATATCCACCGCAAATTCTTGCAGGAATATTCCCTTGGAGAGGAATTTATGAAGGAATTTATAAAAGGATAGAAAAAAGCATTTCCATAATGAGTCATTGGTGTAATTGTCGATAAAATTTGTAAAAAAAACTTTTGATAAATACTTGAAGTAATTTGTTTTCGAACACAGAGCGTTCAGGAAATCCAAAGGGATATCAAAACACTTCGTTTCGCTGATGGAGAATCCTTTAAGGAATTTTTGATGCATATGCTGAAGTAATTTGCTAAGAATGTCTTAAGGAATCTCCCTTTTGGATTCTCTGGAGAAATTCTCAAGGGACGAAATGTATGTTGGATTTTAAACTTAAGTTAAACCTTGCGGGAAATCCCTATCACGAATGATCTGTATACTGTGAATTCATATTAGTAGCTTAAGTTGAGAGCTCCGACAGATCAAAGGTGACGTAATCTGGTCGGTGAAATATAATTGGTGAATTGGAATGTGTTTTCGTGTTCCATGATCAGAGATGATTGTTCATAGGAGTGGTTATCTTGGGATCTCAACATGTAGATGAACTAATCTTCCAACAAATCCTTGGGGCAAAGTTCTTTGAAGAATTCAAAAAGGAGGTCATGGAAAAAGTCATGGCGGAATTGTTGAAGCATTCCTTAGAGGATTATCCGGAAGAATACGTGGAGGAATTTCTTATGGATTTTTTGCAGAAATTCCTGGAGGAAACCTTTGAAAATTTTTGGAAAAAATCTCTAGAGGAATTCCTTGGAGGAATTACCGTAGGAATATTTAGAGTAATTTTTTGTAGGAATCATCGGAAGCCATTCTTAAGAAATCCTTGGAGAAGTAGCTGAAGAATTCTCCAACCACAATTTCTGGAGGAACTCTAGGGGAAATCTATTTAAGAACTTTTGGAGAAATATTTGAATATTTGACTGGGCAATCGTCAGTAAGAATTCACGTAGGAATCGTTGAGAAAACTCTCGGAGAGATCTCTGGAAGAACTTCTAGTGAGCTCCCTAGAAGACCTACAAGAGAAATACTTTTAGTATATCTAGAAATACTCCCTGAAAGTTCTCCGTAGCCATCCATAATAAACATTTCACCTGTAGGACATGTACAAAATCCTGTAAACAAATGTAAACGCCGCGGTTCAATTACATATAACATTTTCCACTTGAGATTCAAGGACTTCTCGACAACTTCGCTGCTGAGCGATGATCCGAACTTCCTAGGACAGCAGTATGATGAGATTTAACATATAAAATAGCTCGTAGTAATGAAATTGTGCATTAAATTTTACACCATTCGAGAATTTCAAGAATCATGAACAACTTTGCTGAACATACGAACTGTGCAGATGATCTGGATCATGATTAGTGTTGCCGACAAGTGGCGCAGGCCCACGTAATAAATTATCATTCCCCTAACATCCATTGTTATATCGAGAGTGAAAAACATTTTGCGAAGTATTATTCCGAGGAGTAGCAGTAGTAGAAAGTAGTGAGTAGTAAGTAGTTTTTTTTTATAATTTAATTTTTTGTTTTATTCTTGATCACTTCACCTATTTTACAGCTCTATTGTCCACTAGGGCACTACGTGAGCGATTACAATTGACAGCTGCACTTACACTTTGTACAGCGCCTAGAAGTATTCTATTTTACTATATCAAATTGGTTGCTTTCGTGCTGCTTTCACTTTTCTACTCTTTTCTTTGTAGAATGATGAGCACGAGGATGTCGATGGGTGCTTGTTGTTCCTTTTCCAGTCCGATTTGGGGTTCATTATGAGTTGCATTTCGCCGATGTCCAGATATCAGAGTCCGTTTGAGCCATGGGCTCAGAAGAGGGTCAATGTCAGCCGCTCTCGGGGAGAAAAGTAACTGACGAAAAATTGCAAGTGCCGGGGCTGGGAATCAAGCCCATGACCATCCGCATATGAAGCGAACGTGTGACCAACTACGCCACGGGCCCCGGCCAAGTGAGTAGTAGTAATAGAGAAAGTAGTGATTGAAGAAAAGCGAGGATCGATTCCGTGTTCCCGGCAAAAGACGATCCTGTATTCCCAGCGCGGATCGTTTCCCGTTTCCCAGGTGAGCCCATCCTGTCGGTGTGACCCCGAGCGAGCCCCTGAAACAATTAGAAATATTTAAAATTACCCAATATCATCACGTAATGATGGAGTTGCTTACCTCATTTTCCACCTTCCAAAGTCATAAGCTTTCTGTACAAATTTGATGAAGACATAAGCTTTTTTGGTAGTTCGTATAATAAAAGATATCAACATTTGTGTATTTTCTAAACACAATGGCACCATACAGCGGTTAATTTTCGCACTAAACATTACCAACAAATATTGATTAGTTACACATCGCATATTAAAAATTATTACTGAGTTTGTTATAATGTTGATGTAATGATGATCAAATCACATATTCATTTATTGTAACTGACTTTGTTAGAACCTTGAAATAATACAAACTAGTTTTCGTACCGATTCCAACAAATATACCTTAATATAACAAACCTTGATATAGATATCAACCGTTGATATAATTATGTTATGTTTTTGTTATGCCTTTCTGATCGGGTAGAGGTCTTTACATTCCTTTCTTTTTTGTCCAACTAATCTTCCTTCCCCATCCAGATCAGCTGGCGCAAGGTCATGGCCAGGACAGCTTTCGACCGTATGGAGGATAACCTAATTAACAGCTCTATTATCCACTAGGGAACTACGTGTGTAACCTGAGCGCCACGGATCCTTGGAGAGGTTATCAACAGGTTTTGATGAAAATAGGTATGAATCAGTTTATAAAAAAATGAAGAACTAAAATAAAATTGCTATTGAGGATGCATCAGTTTGTTGTCATTTTTTTCGCCCCTTTAATATTTTCTGATTTTTATATACAATTAATATCACATACATTAGGATTCAAAAGGTTTAGAAAAAGTCAACTGACGCCTATGGAGAAAATCGAAGAAAAGCATAATTCTGCGAAAAAAAGTGATTGGGCAATCTTCCACCAGTTTGACTACAGCACAGGTAGGTAGGTACGCATCGACCCAGAAGATTTCTCTGTCAAGGCAAAAAGGAAGCAACCAAAAGCAATCGAGTGGTAAGTGCACCCCCTTGGGGCGGTGGAGGGACCACAGTGCGCTGATTGACAACGGACAGGGAATTGCAAGCAGAAAAAAGAAACTGAAAAGCGTGTGATTTGGGCGTTGGTTGCGATGAAAATGACATTGTCATGGTTGCAGTGCGCAATCTGAGGCCAACCAACAGGCTTGCAATGCGGTTGATTTATAACGACCGTGTCCCCGAAAATGAGAGTCAAGTTGATTCGATTCCCACAATTATGAAAATTACTGCGTTGTTGAACTTCGTCCTTTGGAGGTTTAATTTCCCACCGCGCGCTCGACCGCAGCCGACGGACTCGCAACGACCGAGGGACAGCTGCTTTCGATGAAAGTTTGCTGATATTTGGTAGCAGCGACTCCAAGCCCCAACAACGGTAGGCAGTTACTGTTTTCAGCGCTTTCACCTCGCTGCCGCCATCCATCACCGCCCAATAAAATGTCAAGCGAAATGCGGCGACAGTGAATTACGCCCGTGCTTTGGACAAGTAAATGTGTATACCGGAAAGGTACTTGAACCCGCGATGCGATCACCTGGTTGTGGTGGGCGGTACATAGTAGTTGCACACTTTCTCGCCCGGCTACAGCAACTGCAAACCCAGAAAAAAAACTCGTGTATTTGTACCGTCGTGCGGGGCTACTTTTGAAATGCGGGGCTACTTTGGACACTTTTGAATATGGATTTTTTGAATTCAAAATTTGGTTCAAATCTGTTTGATGTCTTAGGAACTATTATAAAGCAATAGTTTTCCCTTCATTTGGTTGAAATTATTTTTCAAACAGACCGTTTATTGCTTGTCAGGACGCGAAAAAACATCGAATAAACCAATATAATATACATAACGTATCAGAACATTTGGTCTGTAGGCATTGTTTCTACAGTTCATAAATTTCAAAGGGTTGATCAATTCATTCAAAATGTATCAACGTAGCATATACAATCGAATATTTGTATCGTTATACGTTATAAATGACCGTTTCGCCCAAATAAAGGATTGATGGTCTCTTTTTTCAGGCTATCTATATAGCAATATCACGCTGCTCATAATACCAAAGGTAGCACAGAACCATCTTAAAACGCATATTTTTATTGAAATTATGTATGATACAGTATACTACAGTATTGGTACAATGTAGTTTTCCAAATAACCCTGGAATTTGAAACGCAGTTTTGTTATAGATAAAAATGTCTAAAGTAGCCCCCACCCGGTTCTATACGAGATGTGTCCGATTGGTGTATGAACAACTTTTTTGTTTATTGATGGATTTAGCTCAAATTTTGCATACATCCTACATACATACTCACAATTGTTGTGTATAAAAATTGTGGAAATTTATTCACTAGTCTGGGAGTTATAATGTCATAAAGTTGAAAAACCATGAAAAAGTGTATAAAGAAGCCCCGCACGACGGTATCGGAATCGGTCGGTTTTTGTGTGTTCCGTTCGAACCGAGTCTATTACGAAACAAAACCAAATAGGAGACAAACCGTGCAGAAGTCAATGAACGTCTGCCGAAAAGCTCGAACCAGACAAGCGCAACTATTCAACGCTTGGTATCGATTTGCTAGATCGACACGCGGCCGTTGAGGGGTTCGACAAGTGTGGTCTGCAAAAAGAGCGAAGAGGTAAATAGCGAAAAAGATCAATCTCCCATTGAGACTGGGTGGTTGCACAGCGACGGAAGGACGGCCGGACGGGGTGCTACATTTTAAATCCATTGCCAAAAGCAAATACCTATGCTGCTGGTGTCCACCATGCCACGGTTTTGTCCGTGTGTATTGTATTCTACACCGAAGAATGGTGCGCCCCAGAAGAAGATGAAAACCGGTGATGAAGCTGCTGGTTAACAACAGTGAGGAGGAACACCACGACGCGACGGGAGAGTTTGGCTATTCTTCGGTTTTCGCGATTCATTGTTACTGGTGATCAACAGGGAATGAAATTATCAGCAAATTGAGACGAAAAACGGCGTTTTTCGAGCAACCGATTTTTTCTGTTTTTACTTTTCCTGTGTTTATCGGTCGTTGCTGTTTGTCCCCGATCAAAGATAGCCGAAAACTGGAAATCCCTCTTTTCATTTTCGCTATCCAACTTTATCGCCTGCAAAGTTATCGCGATAATTATCAGAAGGCAAATAACAAAAATTTGCCGCTAACGGGAATCGAACCTAGACCCTCCACAAAAATGTGTATGAGCGCGCACCATAACCACTCGACCACACAAGCTGCTCGAGAGAGAACAGAAATTTTATACATAAAAGCTACAGCCGGTGACGATGGGACTACGGAAAGGCGAACAAAGAACAGAAAGCAAACCAGTCAACTTTTCATTGCTGGTGATAATCGATTTTCGGCGCTGCGGAACGAGCGAAAACACATTCTCGGGAGAAACCCGGGTCTGAATTTATCGCACGACTTTTTTCGCCGATAATGCGTGTGGGAGAGTTTTCAACTATCGCGATCGTGATCGATAATTTCATTCCCTGGTGATCAATCATGTTAAACCGAGGCCAGGTTGGATTTAGAGTTGGACGGACATTATCCGGTCGTTAAAGGGTACATGTGTGAAATTGGCTGAAAAGAGCAGAATCTTATATATGTTGTATGTACATTTAATCAAAGGCATAGCAACAATTGTAATAAGAATAAAGTCAGTAATGTCCAGGGTAACTCTATAAAACCATGATTAGCTTCGTTTTTCACATTTCTGGTAATTTGTTTTCGATTATTATATTTTGAAAATTTATCTCAACACTTTTTTGAAATTTTTGTCGTTTTATCGATTTTCTTAAATAATAAAACTATGAAAGAGCTGAAATGAATAGGTAGCAATGAAAACGTTCTTCATACATCGTTTTTTGGTACATAGTGTAGAGAATAGCTGGTAATTAATAACGCAAAATAAATATCTTAAACAGAAAAGATTGCAAAGCTTTCAAGATAATTGAGAATTGACCCTGTCCGCCAATGTCGAATGTTTCACTTCGAACCTCAAGAGGTGTGGCTTGTTTCCGAAAAATACTCCTACAGCATCTGCTGCGAAGAAGAAGAAAGGAATGATTTAAGGGCGGCACCGTTGTGTGCTTGCCTGATTCGTGTATCGGACGGCGTATCGATTGGATCGCAGAGCAGCAGCAGGAGCAGCGGTGGCATCGGGAAGGAATATTCCCCGATAGCAAGCAAGCGGAGAAATAAAAGAGCGACACGTCCCCGTGTACAGCTCACTCGTGTTTCGGACGGCGCATCGATCGGATCGCAGAGCAGCAGCAGCAGCAGCAGCAGCGGTGGCATCGGGAAGGAATATTCCCCGATAGCAAGCAAGCGGAGAAATAAAAGAGCGACACGTTCCCGTGTACAGCTCACTCGTGTTTCGGACGGCGTATCGATCGCAGAGCAGCAGCAGCAGCAGCGGTGGCATCGGGAAGGAATATTCCCCGATAGCAAGCAAGCGGAGGAGTAAACGAGCGACACGTTCCCGTGTACTGCTCATTCAGTTTCGGACGTCACATCGATTGGATCAGAAGCAGCAGCAGCATCGGGATCTCCCGATAGCAAGTGCCAAGCTACTTTCATTCCGAGGTAGCACTTTTTAATTCCCCTTGAGTTATTCACGATCAAATTTCCTAAGAGTTATTTAGAAGGCAGAGTTGTTCAGAAACATATTTTCCTATTTTTTAAAGAGTTTATTGGAATAGTTTTCCGCTACATTATGGACAACACGGACAGCCCCAGATTCGTCAGAGCACCTGCCGAGTCTCTGACCGGAGTTCACGACACATAGCATGCTCCTGAACTGAAATATGTAGTATACCTCTTCCTAAGTAAGCAATCCAGCACTGCTGCAAGGACGTAACCAGCGCCCGTACCGTTAGGGAGAGTCTCTGAAGACTCACAGTGAGGATGGTTGTATCCTCTCCCAGTCAACCATTCAGTTGATTCATTGTGCAACTTTCATTGGTTCGGGTCAATCACGGAGTAGCAACCGTAGATATGCTGGCTGCAAAACGGTGAGTCGATAAGTAGAGCGTTCAACATAGATCTGGTCCTTTCAAGTTCCTACCTCATGCTTCCACGAGTCAAGCGATGACAAAGACCGCCAGCTAAGAGTTGTGTGCTTAGCTGGTAGTGCAGCCTGGACACTGTTGTCCTTCTGACTTCAGCTAGATTGAGGAGATACGACCCCAGCGTCTGTTTACCAAGGAGATGCGGCTCAAACAACGTCTGTTCTGCCATCTGGCGACTGAGTAAGAAACGCTGCACAACGCCCAGCTAGATCCAAGGTGGTAGCCCCATCAGCATAGTAGTCCCAGTGTTGGTTGGGACGCTAAACAGTACTGACACGATAGCCTTCCGGGGAGACAGACCTGTCGGCGTAGGCCCAATAAGCCACCCGTAAAAATCCCCATTGCGAATAACAGCAGAAATACGACTCGATACAATCGGCAAAGACCCACGCGACAAAATAAAGACTACGATTGGAAAATTGGAACATGGGATTGCAAGTCACTTTGTTTCGAAGGATGTGACAGGATAATCTACGACGAACTACATCGCCGCAACTTTGATGTTGTGGCGTTGCAGGAACTTCGTTGGACTGGACGGAAAGTGTGGAAAAGCGGGCATCGAGCTACCTTCTACTAAAGCTGTGACACCACCAATGAACTGGGAACAGGATTTATAGTGTTGGGCAAGATGAGACAATGTGTGATCGGATGGCAGCCGCTCAACACAAGGATGTGCAGTGCATGTTGAGAGTTAAAGGTCGTTTCTTCAACTACAGCATTATTCACGTGCACTGCCCACACGAAAGGAGACCTGATGACGAGAAAGAAGCGTTCTACGCGCAGTTAGAGCAAACATACGATGGTTGCTCGCCGCGTGACGTGAAAATCGTTGTCGGCGACATGAACGCGCAGGTAGGAAGGGAGGAAATCGGGCGAAATAGCCTGCACGCCGTATCGAATGATAACGGCCAGCGATGCGTAAACTTTGCAGCCTCCCGTGGTATGGTAGTCCGAAGCACATTTTTCTTCCGCAAAGATATCCACAAAGCCACCTGGAGATCACCTGACCATCAAACAGAAAACCAAATCGACCACGTTCTAATCGACGGTAAATTCTTCTCGGATATAACCTATGTCCGCACATACCGCAGTGCGAATATAGATTCGGATCACTACTTAGTCGCTGTATACATGCGCTCAAAACTCTCGACAGTTATCACCACGCGTCGAAGTCGAACGCCGTGGCTCAACATCGAGTAGCTGCGTAACGTAGAAGTGGCTCAAGACTACGCGCAGCAGCTAACAGTGGCCCTACCAACGGAAGAGCAGCTTTGCGCAGCTGAAGATGACTGGAGGGACATCCGATCCGCCATAAGTTGTACCTCGGCTGCAGCACTAGGCTTCGTGACTCCGTATCACAACGAAACGATTGGTACGACGGCGAATGTGAACAGTTGAAAAACGAGAAGAATGCAACATGTGCGAGAATGCTTCAATACCGTACGAGAGCGAATGAGGCACGTTATAGACAGGCGCGGAACAGGCAGAACTCAGTCTACCGGAGGAAAAAACGCCAGCAAGAAGAACGAGATCGCGAAGCGATGGAAGAGCTGTTCCGCGCTAAGAACACACGAAAGTTCTACGAGAAGCTGAAACGCTCGCGCAGAGGCTTTGTGCTACAAGCCGACATGTACCGAGATAATCACGGGAACATTCTCACGAGCGAGCGTGAGGTGGTCGAGAGTTGGCGGCAGTATTACAATGAGCTCCTCTACACTGACTGGGTCATTACCAAGATTTGGGGGGAGGATGTATTACCGAAGGAATGGATGGAAGGTATCGTGTTTCCCATCTACAAAAAAGGCGATAAATTTGATTTGCGGGAACTATCGCGCGAACACACTAGTTAGCGCTGCCTACAAGATACTCTTTCAAATTGTATGCCTCCATCTATCACCGATTGCAAGGGAGTTCGTGGGACAATATCAGGCTGGATTCCTGGGTGAACGCGCTACAACAGATCAGATGTTCGCCATCCACCAGGAGTTGCAGAAATCCCGCGAATACAACGTGCCCAAACATCACTTGTTTATCGATTTCAAATCGGCGTATGATACAATCGATCGAGAACAGCTATGGCAGATCATGCACGAATACGGATTCCCGGATAAACTGATACGATTGATCAAGCCACAGTTAGGTTGAAACTCTCGTTGAAACCAGACGTATTATTCACGCACTCCGATTGTAGTTTTTTTTTCGATTGCCTTTGTCCCTCACCCCGGTGAGCGGTCGGTTGTTTTATCTGCGTCAGCCCCTGACGACAGCTTGTTCTATCTCACGTGCATGATACATGCAACCAACGTAACTATGTCTACAGTCCGGTCACGCGAAAACACCTTCAAGGTGGACCTCAACAATTTTCCAAAGCGACCAACATTTGAGGAAATCCATACATTCGTTCACGAAACCGTTGGGCTTCGGCTGGATCAAGTACTACGACTACAGATGAACCATGCCCAAAACTGTGCGCATGTCAAGTGTATCGATTTGCAGACTGCCCAAGCGGCGGTGGAACAGCACAACGAAAAACACGAGTTGGTGGTTAATGGCAAAAGTGTGAAGGTACGGCTGGCGATGGATGACGGCGGCGTTGAAGTCAAGGTGCATGATTTGTCGGAAAACGAGACATTTGGAAACAATTTGGAGATTTGGTGAGCATCCGGGAAATGATATGGGGAGCAAATTTCGCGTTCAAGGGTGTGTCATCCGGTGTGAGGATCGTCAAATTGATCCTCCGGCGGCACTTAAAATCATTTGTTACGATTCTTGGGGAACAGACGCTGATTAGTTACAGGAATCAGCCTCAAACCTGTAAGCACTGTACGGAGCTGTCGCACCCAGGCAGTACCTGCGTACAGAACAAGAAGCTTTTGGGACAAAAGGTAGACCTGAACGAGAGACTCAGGAAATTCCAATCAAATCCGAGTACTAGCTATGCGGGTGTACTGAGCAAATCGAACGTCCCGGCTTCAAACCTGTTACCGCAGTTTGCGCTCACAAATTTGAATGCCCTGAACGAACAGGAGAAACACAGCGGCGTTGCTGTAGAAACCCCAAACGTACCCCGGACCAACGATGAAACTGCCGCAATCACCGCAGCTAGCCTCCAAATGCAGACGGACTAAGCAACAAATGCCGCAACAAAGAACGATTGTGTGAACCAGCAAACGCCGATGGATCAATCTACAACAGACGAACTTGAGACGATTGGAATGGAGGTATCAGGTATCAGTAGGTCGGCTCTAGAGGCACGTTCTCCTCCATTCGGGAAATTTGTGCCATTAAAAATGACAAGAAATGAACAACCACATCATCAGTTCAGTTATAATATAGGTTCCATAAACACTAACGCAATTTCAAACCGAAACAAAATAAATTCTCTTTGTACCTTTGTCCGCCAGCTCGGCTTCGATATAATTTTGCTGCAAGAGATAGAAAACTCTAAACTCTCTATTCCCGGATACAACGTGATAACAAATGTGGATGAAAACAAGCGTGGTACAGCAATTGCGTTAAAGTCTCATATTCCTTTCTCCAACATACAGCGAAGTTTAGATTCTCGTATTCTTACCGTGAAGGTAGGTAACTCTGTCACAGCTTGTAATTGCTATTTATCATCGGGAACAAATCACAGTGCTGCTCGGGAAAATTTGCTTAGAAGTAGTCTTCCGTTCTATTTGCAAAATGCGGCGGAACATTTGATTGTTGGAGGTGACTTTAACTGTGAATGAAGTGCAAGGACTCTACCGGCTCAGGAAATTTCAGTCTATCGTTACAAAACCTTGTTAGAAGTTTGTCGCTTTCGGATACATGGGAAGCGTTACATAACAATACTGTAGTATACAGCTATATTCGGGCCAACACGGCTTCCAGACTCGATCGCATTTACGTGTCCGCTTCGCTTCTCCCTCATCTGCGCACGGCTGAATACCTAGTAAACTCTTTCTCAGATCACAAATCGCTAAAAATCCGTTGTTGCTTACCAAACCTTGAAAAACCAGTAGGAAAAGGGTACTGGTCCATGCGTGCACATGTCCTTACAGATGAGAATTTAGAAGAATTTGGCCTAAAATGGAATCTTTGGTTACGCCAGAAAAGACATTTTGCAAGCTGGACTGATTGGTGGTGTGATTTTAAGCCGAAGATTTGCAGTTTCTTTGGGTGGAAAACTAATGAACGATTCAGACAATTTCATGCGAAAAATGAACTTCTGTACAGAAAGCTTAGGAATGCATACGACGCGTTGTATGGCAACCCCAATGGAATTGTGGAAATCAACAAAGTAAAAGCTGAATTGCTTTTATTATTATTATTATTGTTTATTTTAACTTGAAGTTTAGAAAGAGGGAAAACCCCCTTTGAGTGATTTCGGCATTTCAAAAACGAAATCTTTCTCAAAGAGGCACAAAACCTCTTTTTCTTTTCAAATAACATTACAAAAATAACTTAAAACTAAAGGCTCACACGGCAATGAACCATAACGGAGCCGCTATCTTGAAAGAGGACAGCATGCCAAATCGTAAAACGAGTCTCCGGAAATCCAGAAATCCTAATGGGGGAGGGGGAGGGGTCAGGGGGTCATCAGAAACGAATCTTCAAGGCTGAAAATAAAGAATACCAAAAAAACGGGGAACAGTATCAAACAAAATAGGCAATCTCATTTAGAAATTTCAACAAAAGTTTCAATATATGTTCATTTTTTAAGCCCAAAACATCCCGTATAGATACAGGAATTGAAAAACCTGCTGCAATTAGGCTATCAAATAATATCTTCCTCGCTCCAATAAACCGAGAACAATTCTGAAATGCTTTTACTTCAAAGAAAATTTTCTAAAGCCTATGAGCGTATCAACGATAAGTTCATATGCGGTGAAAACATTTCAGTCTTTCAGCTTGGAGACAGAACAAAAAAGAACAATATCATTAAGTCTATCGAATTGAACAACCAAATCTTGAATGAACCTGTGGAAATTGAAAACCACATTCTAGATTTTTTCAAATCGCCATATTCAGCAGAGGCTGTAGAAAATTGTACAAATTTAACGATTCCTAGAAATATTCCACAAAACTCGGTGACAAATGAGCAGTTAATGAATGAAATCACAACTACAGAAATTTTTTTCGCCATTAAATCAAGCGTCTCCAGAAAATCCCCAGGGAACGATGGGATTCCGAAAGAATTTTATCTTAAAGCTTTCAACATCATACATGCTCAGCTAAACCCCATTATGAATGAAATGCTGACTGGAAATTTATCGCAGAAAATGACGGAAGGTATCATAGTTTTGTGCAAGAAAAAAACGAACGATAGAACTATTAAAAGCTATCGCCCAATAAGTCTGTTGAATTTTGACTACAAATTGTTGTACCGTATTTTGAAAGAACGTCTTGAGAACGTATTTGTAGAAAACAATCTTTTGAATGCGTCACAAAAGTGCTCCAACGCCAAACGAAATATCTTCGAGGCTGTGATCGCAATAAAAGACCGAACGGTTGAACTGAATCATAAACGAAAGCGTGGCAAGCTCATTTCCTTCGACCTTGACCACGCTTTTGATCGGGTAAACTATTCTTTCCTCTTGAATGTGCTGCGAAAGTTCCACTTTAATCCTAGATTTGTGTCTCTTTTGGAAAAAAATATGTCTGTGTCAACTTCGCGTTTACTGTTAAACGGAAATCTTTCTCCTTCATTTCCCATCCAAAGATCCGTACGACAAGGTGACCCGTTAAGCATGCACCTTTTCGTCTTATATCTCCATCCCCTCCTTGAAAATCTTATTTCCATCTGCAACAACCCCATGGAGCTAGATGTGGCTTACGCGGACGATATTTCGGTGATCATCGTGGACGACAACAAGCTGGAAGCCGTGCGACTTGCCTTCAGGAACTTCGAGAGATATTCGGGAGCAGTACTCAACGTGGACAAAACTGTCGCTGTAAACATCGGACCTCAGAACGACGACAGAAGGTGCACGTGGATCAATTTTCAAGATTCCGTGAAAATTCTGGGTGTGACTTTTTTCAACGCTTTGAAACAAACCACCGACTTCAACTGGAGCGAGGTGGTTCGGAAAACTTCCCGACTGATGTGGCTGTATAAACCGCGAAATCTCTGTCTCCAACAAAAAGTTATCGCGTTGAACACTTTCGTGACATCACGTTTGTGGTACATGGCTGCAATATTTTCCATTCCAAACGCCATTGCTGCTAGGATGACCTCACTAATAGGGACATTTCTATGGGAACGATATCCGATCAGAGTTCCGATGGAACAAATGACCCTGGAAGTTTGCAAAGGAGGACAAAATCTGCATCTACCGATGCACAAATGCAAAGCACAGCTTATCAACAGATTTTACAAAACTCACGAGTACACACCCTTTGCCCAATCGTATGGCGAGTACTTGACGAGCCCTCCAAATCTACCAGGTATCCCTGCCGCTTTATCTGTGCCTGAAATTCATGGGCAAAACTGTTCCTTATCTGCCAGACCAGCTGAAGGCAAATCCTACAGCATCAACGCTACATGATTTCTTTCGAGAAAAATTACAGCTACCCAAGGTTGTACAAGAACATCCGAATGTAGCATGGAAAAAAGTTTGGAAAAACATACGAGATCGGGAGCTGACAATAAATGCGTTCATTCTTCATACTACCTGCTTGTTAATGGGAAAATTCCGCATGCGGTGCTGCTGTACAGACAAAACAGAGTGGATAATGCATTCTGTCAAGATTGCCCGAACGTCGTTGAGGACCTGGAACACAAACTATCTCTATGTCAGACATCTTTGGGACTACATTCGCCCGAAGTTGGAAGCAACTGTCGGGAGGAATTTTTGTTTCGGGGATCTCCATGTACCGGCGCAAACGAACATCCGACTAAAAAGTGAAGATAGGCGAATCGGACGGTGATGAAATCGAGGCGGTTGAAGAATTCGTGTACTTGGGCTCACTAGAGTCCTCCATGGGCACGAATGATGGACTCTACTGGCGCAGAGGACCTACGCGCCCTTGGAGTTTTCGAACGGAAGGTGTTGCGTACCATCTACAGCGGAGTGCAGATGGAAGACGGGACCTGGAGAAGGCGAATGAACCACGAGTTGCATCAGCTCCTGAGAGAACCAACCATCGTCCATACCGTGAAAATCGGAAGGCTACGGTGGGCGGGTCACGTCATCAGGATGTCGGATAGCAACCCGACTAAAATGGTACTCGAGAGTCATCCGTCCGGTACAAGAAGACGTGGAACGCAGCGAGCTAGGTGGGTCGACCAAGTGGAGGACGATCTGCGGATCTGGAGACAAACAGCCATGGACCGAGTAGACTGGAGACGACTCCTACGTACAGCAGAGGTCACTTAGACCCTAGTCTGACCGTTAAAGTAAGTAAGGCATTTGTATGGATCAAGAGCTATGGTAGACGCTCCTTCCAGGTTGTTGATTCACCATTTTACAGCTCTCGAAGTTTTCAAAAAGGATCTAAAATGCACTTGAACCTATCGTAAAGCATTTGCTCATACGACTTATCCTACTGCATTTAACTGCATTCAGCTTATACCTCTCATTTGCACCATGGTCCCTATAGTTGGACCATCCTCCCGAAGTAATAAAACATCTGATGAACACCTAGGGGTTACCTCGCGGCCCATACCCGCCCAAGTTCACGGCGGGCACTGCCCAGTAGGGGCCGTACACCTATTATTAGCATTATCATTGCATGCCTAGTGTTGATGCGGTTCTAAGAATGGGCAAAACGCAGCAGCAAGTCCAAGAATAGAACACAGACACGCTTGTCGACGTCGTCGTCGTCGATCGTTATGCCGCGCCGCGCCGCGCTGGTGTCGATCGGACATCATCACCAACGGCCAGCGGTGAAGTGGCGCAGAGCGTGGAGCTGGCGAGCGAGAACCGAAGCAGCAGAAGAGAGGTGCAAAAGAAATCACGGGAAAAGATGAGCGAGACTCCCGCGAGAACGTGGAGCAGCAATAATAGGATGGGCGATGATGGAGCAGGTGGAAGAGGAGGACGAAGGTGATATTTCCAGTCCCCAACCGTAATGTGGGTCAGATTTTGCCATTGAACCGGTGACGTCATGGGAGCAATGACCGCGATCAGCGGGTAGAGAAGAAATACCGACTGCGAGAGGTGTGCGAGTTCTTACCGGTTTGGGAGTGGATGGAGCGCGGAAGGTGGGTATAGGTATGAGTATAAATTTTATAATTCCGATTTTTTTTCTGCTCTCGGTTCTTGACGTGAGCTTTTGCACGTATATTAAATGCTGGGAGAAAGGAGTGTGGCGGACGCGGTGACGTGGATCGCAGTAAGCCGTGCGCGCGGGCGGCTGCTTTAAAATTTTCTGTCACGCGTTTTTCGTCTCCGCGTTGTTTTTAATCAGCCGGCCGAATCGTTAATAGTGGCGCTATGCCTTCCGGATAGTTTTCCATTGAGAAGCGCTTGCAAAGTGATTGGAGTGTGATTTGCAGTGACGATGCTGCCAGTCAGTAGCCGGAGGCCACCTTTTTCGTGTCGGTTTGATAGCGCTACCGTCGATTTGTTAGTGCGTCGTCATTACCCGTGTGCAGCCGGGAAGTTTTAGTGTGCAAGAACGTTTGAAGAATAAGTTTGAGTTAAGGATTCCTCTGGTGAAATGGTGGAAAGTGCAAGTTCCCTTTGAAAAAATATCGAAGAAATCTTTTAGCGCCTCAGAAGATATGCTGTGAAGAAGTTGTGTTTCTCTGCGTTTGGCTGGCGCTTGTATATCGTGGATCTCGAGCTGAAACAGTTTCTGTTGATGAAAATCAGTTTCCCCTGCGTTGATGCTGCACAATTTGTTTTCCTATTGGTGTCGTTCATAATGTAAATTAGATGAAATGTTCGCGTGTTTTGAATAGAAAAAATTTTGCGTTCAGATAAAGTTAAGTTTGAAAGTATACGCACCCGGCATATGGTCTGGCGATGACAAATTGTGTGAGTTGTTTGAATGTTTCTATAGTGATAGCAGTGTCGCAGCGGATTCCTGAATCAACGAATTGTAGGATCGACGTCGTACTACAAAGCTACTCAATAAATGGGTGAGACCTTTCCAATTTACATTATATATCATCCAATATGACACATTTACATATATTTCAACCATATTGATTATATACAATCTGGAGCGTTTGGTACGGTATGTCCACGCATCCTTCCTCCCCTGTAGATTCAAGAATTACTTCGACGAAAGAACAATCATTCAAAACTCGAGGTACTTCAAAGAATCATCTTTGCGGAAAATACAACGCAGTAGGCCTGGCCGCTTTGACGCTTGCGTCATATCTTTGATATGCTGCAAGCCTCAATATTGACAAGAAAAGTAATCGGGCATGATCTAACCCGATTACTTTCCAGGATGCTTTCTCGTACTGGCTGCGTTTGTATTAGATTAGATTAGATTAGATTAGTATATTAAATGCTGGGAGAAAGAGGAAAGTATATAAAGATACATTATATTATGCCAAGCATTGCTGTGCGAAGCTATCGCAAGTGCTCGGCTTGTTTTACTGTTGCTACTGGAAAAGAGAGCACACACCTTTTTTCACTCACTGCTTGGGGTAAATTTGGCTACCCGGTGCGGCGCTCCTTACCGGGCGAGATGAATGTGGTTGATAGGAGGAGAAAGATCGTTATTCTTGGTCCCAAAATGGAAGAACGACAAAATGTCTTTGCGACTATCGAAAGATTGGTTTGCACCATAAGGGGCTGTCCATAAACCACGTGGTCATTTTTCTGGATATTCCCATATCCCAGCCTATCCTCGCCAGCAAGAGATGTTGTTTCCATACATTAAACAAGACCTCCTGAACCTTTATTATTTTAACGTTACTGATATTAATATTCCTCTTAGAAATTGCTACACAGTAAAAGAGAATGTTGAAACTTTACTGTCGAGTCTCCAACTCCAATAGAGGAGTTGAAAAAAGAGGCCAGTTTTTTCTACAGATATTTCGAGAACGAATGTATATTTTCCAACGGTTTACATCATAATACTTAAGGAAACACTAATATACTATCGTCAATATTTTTTTCGGGATGTTTTAGATCATCCAAACTGTCCTGGAGTGGTGATACTGGAGGATTCAAATAAATATATGAATTCTTCATGTTTCTCCTAGTAGTACATGATTAGTAAGACTCATTGAATCAAGAAAACTATTTTCCGATTCAAAAGTATTTCAGATATTGAGGTCACTCCAAATTGTCCCGAAATTAGATTATTATTATCTACCCTGCCAGATCAACAAGCACTGAAAGATGTTCTGTCCTTTGTACTAATGCATATCCAAGTGGATCATTTATGTTGAAATACTAACTTTTGTTATTATACTGACGATTACTTCTCTAGGTCATTCAAAACCTATGAAAATTTGTACTCAATCCGAAGACTTACGTACGTTTCAAAACCTACTTAAATTTGAAGCTCAATCTACCAAGACTTCTAATGTGTCTATTGTGTCTACTTGGTATATCCAAGTAGATCCTCTAAAACAAAATATTTCCTTCAGTTACTTTATCAATGCATTAATAGTTATTTATGCAACAAGTTGCAAAATGATGATTTTTTCAGCACGAGTCGTACATTTATCCAACGAGGCTTGCCGAGTTGGATAAATACGACGAGTGCTGAAAAAATCGAGTTTTGCAACGAGTTGCATACAAAGTTTTTTGTAATTGCAAAAATATAGTTTAATCCTTTCTTGTAACACAAACATGTAACAAGAGAAACCACGTGCGCACCTCCAAGCATGCCTGCGTTGTATTTTTGTTCGATCAGGTAGGCTGTGGTAGGCTGGGTGTCACGAATTTTCAAGCTCCTGTCATCGTCATGCAGCAGCATAGGCCTAGGGCATAGGCAAGAGCGAAAGCAGTTCCAGCTACAGCATCTACACCTGATCTGCAGTCTGAATCAGAATCTAAATAATCCTGTTTCGGACTCGAGCTGCTCAGTGAATATAGAAGCAGCAGCTGTATCAACGGAAGTGGTGGTAGTTGGGAAAAAGTGTGCGCTGGCAAAAGTGCCGAAAAGTATTACTTTTCAGCACTCTTAAGAGTGCCGAAAAGTAGTACTTTTCGGCACTTTTGTTTTAGTGAAGAAAAGTAGGCCGTTATATTGCCCTTGCCGCGAGTGAAAAGTAGGGGAATATGCAACGCAATTACAAAAAGGTATATTAGGCTTTGCAAAATACATATACGTGAATTTTGACAATCTTTTCGACTTAATCTACCAAGGCTTCCCCTTGACAAAATTTCAAAATTTCTATAGAAATTTCTTACAGGAGTTTTGGAAATCTTCTAGGAATTCTCTACGAGATTCTTCCATAAGTTCTGAAATTGTTCAAAGGTTCCTTTATATATTCCAATACCAATTTCTTCTATATGTAATTCCTTCTTTTGGAACATCTTAAAAAGACGCGGACACCGTCTTCAGCCAGAAGCTGTACAGACTGAATGAAACTTAACATTAGACAAGGGACACACGAAACATGCACCAGTGGATACGGATAAGAATTTTTTCTTACGAAAAGTTGCATCGCCCGGAGCGGGAATCGAACCCTCACCCCATTGCATGGTGCGATTAGAAGCTTGGTGACCCTAACCGCATGGCTACGAGGCTCCAATCTTCAGTTAGTTTCTTGTTATTGCGGGGTTCCCAGAAAGGATTCTCAGATAGAACTGTTGGCCTGACTATTCTAGGAAATTCTGTAAAAAAAACTCTAGAAATCCGCAAAAACGCCTATAAAGACTAAGCATATCTGAGAGATTTCCACACTAATCTTCTGGAGTAATTCCATAAGAATCCGAAAAAAATACTGGAGGACTTTAAACTTTAACTTTAAAATCCTGACAGTAGTCCTTGGAGGAACTTAAAAATTTTTTTTGAAGTAATTCCGGAAGGATTACTCGGATAAACCGTTGAATGAGTTCCTAGACAAACCCCAGAAGGGGCGCAGTATCATGAAGTCCGAGGTCATAATGTACCAGTATTTTATGGAGCATTTTTCCGTGGCATAACGTCCGAACATGCAGATACGTTACGAAATCCAAGGAAAGAAGGCACATAGGATATTATGACGCATCAGGACAGTATGGCCTCGGACGTTGTGATCCGGTCACTTCAGAAGGACCTCCTGGAGGATTCCCGGATAGAATTGTTGGAGGATTTAGAAGGAGCCCCGGAGGAAGTTTATTAAGGAATCCCGAAGGCATCTTGAAAGTAATTGGATGAATTTTCAACAGAATATCACATTTGGCACATTGATTATAAGCGAACTATAATTTTCCCGTTCTCCTAGGACAAAAAAATCGTGGCGAGAAAATTATAGCTTGACTATAAGACTGCCATGTAGTCAATACTCCAAGGAATCTTGGAAAAAAATCTTGAAGGAATACCGGAAAAAACTTCTGAAGGAATCCTGGAAGAAATTAAGGTGGACATTTTTTTGAGGAATCCCGGAAGAACACTTGGTGTATTAACATGAGCATAAGCATTTGTATTAAGCAAGTCGCACAAATTCGTAGGTGGCACAGTCCTAGACCACTGTTGTGAGGGTTGCCTCCTTCCCGTCCGTACCAAGGATAACATTTGGGACTAATCTCTGACTCTAAGACAAGATGGACGTAATCTTCCAACGATCGAGGAGATGTCCTGGCCACGTTCTTGCGACAGCTGAAGGATGGGAAAGGAAAATTAGTAGAGCTGAACTTTATAATCTATTGCCCTTTGTGGAGTTCAATTTAGATTTTAAGCTTGGTTGAGAAAAACGTTTGAGCTTCAAATTGAAATTCAAACAAACAATTTGGAAGTTGCCACTAGAATTGCCTTGAAGCCACTTCAAGAACTTGTCAAGCAGCTTTTACAAACATTTCTTTTGAATCGCTCCAAAAAGGTTTGCTGGATTTTCTCCTGAAATTTCTTGTAGAGTTGCTCCAGAAGGTTTTCGAGAAATTTCTTGAAGTTTCTATTAGTTTTTCTACAATTCTCTTGGAACACCTCCAAGAACTCCTCTTAGTTTTGCCTTTTTAACCGTTTCCAAGAATTTCTCCTAGAATAGCTTTCGGATTTTCCGTAAATTTTCCAGGAGTTTCTTGAAGATTTTAGCAAATTCTTTTCATAAGCCTCTTCTAAAGTTGATGAAATACTTCATCATTAAATTTCTTCAAAAAATAGATTTTTAACAATTGTGTCCGGAAGTTTCTTCAACATTATCTTCTAAATTTGATGCATAAGTTGCTTCAAATTTATTGTTCAAATTTTCCTCAGGCGTTCTAGGGATCTTTTGTGTCTTGATGCAGTTGGTCCTGGAATCTTGTTTGTAGTTACTCCTGAAAATTCTTTTTTTGTTGTTCGAGGAATTTATTCTAAAGTTGTTTAAGAAATTCCTGTTAAAGTGGCACCAGAACATTTTTCTAGGAGATGCTCCTATAATTTCCATCTAGGATTGAATCCAAAAATTAACTCCCTGATGAGTCCCAGTTTTAGCTCCTGGATAAATCACAGAAGAAAATACGGGACGAATCTTAGAAAGAATTAATGGAGATACCTCAGAAAGAGCTACGGGAGGAACCCAGGAGCAGCCGGTCAAAAAAAAAAAAAATCCTGAAGGAATCCCAAAAAAAGAGCTCCTGGGTCAATCTAAGAAAAAGAAATCATCAAAAGGAATCTCAACGGGAACTCTTTGAAGAGTTCCAAAAAGGTCTCTTGAGGGAAACCCAGAAATAACTGCTGATTTATTGCGGAAGAAACTTCTGCAAGAGCCCGAGAAGGGAATCTGGGAGGAACTCGTTAAAGAACTACTAGAGGAACTCTTAGAATTTCAGAAGAATCCTTAAAAGAAGGAATCTCAGGAGGAACTCTTTGAGGAATCCCTAATGGAACTACTTTTTTTTTTAATTTTTTTATTTTTTATTTTTTTTTCTTTTTATTGCCTTTCTCGTACACCAAGGTGTACCGAAAGGCTATATGTTCACTCCAAAAACGAAAATTTGATAGAGCCCTCGGAGGGGTCAAGTGTTATATACCAATCGACTCAGCTCGATGAGTTGAGCTGATGTCTGTGTGTATGTATGTTTTTTTTTTTTTTTTTTTTTCCTCCCAACCTCCCCAGCAGAGAAAACCGATTGGAAAAACTCTGCTACACCTTGATGCCTCGATCCCCCTGGTACCACTGATATGCGACTGCTTCAGGGGGGGCAATGCGCTCATGCGCTCTTCTGCTACTGTGCTCATGCACTTTTTGTCGCTCCTAATCTATACTCATTAGACTGGGTCAACAAAGTCGATTTTTTGGAACAAAGCTTTTTCGATTCCTTCTAGCGTCCTAAACAACTGTGCAAAATTTGGGAGCGATTGGTTGCTTCCCCGCATTCCGCATTGCGATTGAAATTTGTATGGAATTTAGTATGGGAAAACTTGGTTTTTTGCATTTTTGCCATAAATTGAAATTATTCGTCTAAAACGATCTAACTAATGACGATGAAGTATAGCCTAGGATATGCTGAAAAACTTTGCTGAAGACCGCAAAGTGATCCGACACTTGTGAAAAAAGTTATAACGTGCAGATTGCCCGGTGGTGCTTAACATTTAACATGTAAAGGAATAACATCAATAATAAAATCTCAATTTTTGGCCCAAGTTACGAGGCGAATAACTTTTTTCACAAGCGTCGGATCACTTTGCGATCTTCGGTAAAGTTTTTTGGCATATCCTAGGCTATACTTTAACGTTATTAGTTACATGGTCAAAAGACAAAAGAATTCAACTTATGAGTAAAATGCAAAAAAGTACGTTTTCCCATACTAACTTCCATACAAATTTCAATCGCAATGCGGAATACGGGGACGCAACCAATCGCTTCCAAATTTTGCACAGCTGTTTTGGACGCTAATTTAGATGGAAAAACATTTGTTCCGGGTTGATACGATCAAATTTAAAGTTTCTCCAGATAACGTTGACCCACTCTAATACTCATACACGTCTCGTATTTTGCTTACTCCGGTTGGTGTTGGCTCGCCATTAAGCGGACAACATGCTTAGTTTCAGATTTGTTATTCTACACGTTCTAATGTTAGTACCTAACATCGCCATTCAGCGACACATAGGTACAACATACACACAATTTGTTATTCTAATACCACGCAAGGCATTCGGATCCTACTAGCTTGCTCCGAACGGTGTCCTCCCCGTGCCGCCGTTGCGCCATTAAGCACTCCAGCTTTCCGCGCACGACTCGTGTAGTCCCCGACGGTGGATCTACCCTACGCCGACAAAGAGTTCCCCGGCAGTGGAACATCTTCCGAAACCGTTTCTTCCCAGACAGGTGCCGAGGTCTCTCCTGCGATTCCGGTTGGAGACTGGCTTCCGGTTCACAGGCGCCCCGACGACCAAATTCCGGTGCTTCTTCGCGATAGACTCGGTCTAGTCCCCGGCGGTGGCCCTAGCCTACTCCGACGGAGAAAAACCCCGGCGGTGGAAGTTCTCCCGATACCGATGTTTCTATCCCGACCAGTAAGGTGCCGAAGTCGGTCCGGCGATTCCGGTTGGTGGTGGACTTCCGGTTCACCGGCGCTCCGACGACCAAAAACCGGTGCCACGTTACGGACGACTCAGTCATGTCCCCGGCGGTGGATCATGCCTACCCGGATCGCGTTCCGCCGCTCTCTGGTCTTCGCGCCACTTCCTCTGCAGCGCGGACAGCATCCTCGTTACTGCTCTGTCGACAGCGTTCCACGTGTTTTCATCGCGACACATCTCTTCGACAATGTTGTCGACTGTCACTCCGCCCAGCAAGACGCGAATTTCTTCGAACCTGGGGCATTCGAAAACGACATGTTCCGGTGACTCCTCCACGTTAACACACTCCGGGCAAAAGGGCGAAAGACCAAACCGGTGCAGATACTTCCTGAAGCAGCCATGGCCGGACAGGAACTGCGTCAGATGGAAGTTCACCTCCCCATGCTTCCTATTCACCCACGCTGACACGCTAGGGATAAGCCGGTGAGTCCACCTGCCATTCGCCGAATTGTCCCACTCTTGCTGCCATTTAGCCAACGAGTTCGCTCTGACGATATCTCTTACGCTCCTGGTACTTCTGCGTTGGTAGCATTCCACGTCTTCGGCGATGGTGATGCAAATGGGCATCATTCCCGCGATAACACATACTGCCTCCGTCGAAATGGTTCTGTACGCGCTGGCGACCCGAGTGGCCATGAGTCGGAATGCGCTGTCTAGCGCTCTTCGATTCCGCTTCGCACTCAGTGCTTCAGCCCATGCTGGGGCACCATACCTGAGTATTGAGCCTGCTACGCTCGCCAGAAGACGCCTCTTACTACTTCGTGGTCCCCCGACGTTCGGCATGATCGTCGCTATAGCATTGACAGCCTTCGCTGCCTTTCCGCAGGCGTAGTCAACGTGCTCCTTGAAGTTAAGTCGATCATCGACCATCACTCCTAGATGCTTCAAAGCTCGTTTCGATGTGATAACATGCTCTCCGACTACGATCTCCATCGTTTGGACTGCTTTACAGTTGCTGACCAGAAGCACCTCCGTTTTGTGATGGGCAATCTGTAGCTTGACCCCAGTCATCCATCTTTCAACAGTGGACATTGATTCCGTCGCCAGCATTTCAACTTCTTCAAGAGTCTCTCCCATTACCGTCAACACGACGTCGTCTGCGAAGCCCACAATGACGCCTCCTTTGGGAAGTTTTAACGACAGTACGCCGTTGTACATGGCATTCCAGAGTGTTGGGCCTAGTATGGACCCTTGTGGAACACCTGCCGTTACTTCTATAGACCTCTGCCCTTCGTTGGTCTCGTACACCAGTACCCTGTTCTGGAAGTAGCTCCGTAAGATCTGGCACAGATAATCGGGAACCCGCATACTGTGTAGCGCTACGGCGATAGCCTCCCAGCTGGCATTATTAAACGCATTTTTGACGTCTATCGTTACTACAGCGCAGAATCGATCACCTCTCCGTTTTTTCTTGGACGCCTTCTGGGCATTCTCGATGACTACCCGAATCGCATCCACCGTCGATTTTCCCTTACGGAATCCGAATTGCATCGCTGACAGTCCCCTCTCACTTTCGACGTATTCTGTCAACCTGTTAAGGATGACCTTCTCTAACAGTTTTCCTAGGGTATCCAGCAGGCAGATCGGTCTATACGATCCTGGGTCCCCCGGCGGCTTTCCTGGTTTCGGTAGAAGCACCAACTTTTGAACCTTCCAACCGTTTGGGAAGTAGCCTTCATCCAGGCATTTTTGGAGCACCATCCTGATCATGTCCGGAAACGCCAATATCGCCGTTCTAACTGCTACGTTCGGGATCCCATCCGGACCGGGAGCTTTCCCGATCTTGAGCCCCTTCGCAATTACCAGCAACTCTGCATTGGATATCCGAGCACCTTCGTTGGGTTCTTCTGCATTCTCTGCGTATGGTGTGGGAGGCCAAAACGTTGGGCCATGGTGCGGAAAAAGACCTTCCACGATCCTCCTTAGTTTGTCCGGGCACATTTCCACGGGTACTGCTGGACCTTTGAGCTTCGATACCACGATTCGGTACGCGTTGCCCCTGGGGTTGGCGTCGGCTTCTCGACACAACTCTTTGTAGCAGTTCGACTTACTCAGCCTTATCTCGCGTTTAAGAGCGGCTCGAGCTCCCCGAAAAACGGTTCGCCTTGCTTCTCTCTCAGCTTCATTTCTGGCCCTCTGGAAGCGTCTCCTAGCACGGAGGCAAGCAGCACGGAGGGTACTGATCGTCGCGTTCCACCAATACGCTGGCCGTCTTCTGTTTCTGGGCTCTATCTTCCTCGGCATTGCTATGTCGCATGCCGTAACAATCGCTTCCGTTAGTTCACCTGCATCAAGGGTTGCACCGCCGTATGGCCGCAGCGCCTCGACAAAGACTTCCTTGTCGAACTCTTTTGTCTTCCACCTTCGTTCGCATGTTCGCGTTCTCCTCGTCGAAGTAGAGGCTCGCCGGCCAATACTGTAGAGGATCGCCTGGTGATCACTGTTGGAATATTCCTCGCTGACTCTCCAGTTCATGTCTTCCGTAAGCGACGGACTACAGAACGTAACATCGATGATGGATTCACGGCCGTCTCTGCGGAATGTGCTGGCCATACCATCGTTGCAAAGCCTCACATCCAGCTTCGCCAGGGCTTCCAGTAGGCTGTACCCCCTAGCATTGGTGAGCCTACTACCCCATTCCACGGCCCAGGCGTTGAAATCTCCTCCGATGACTACCGGCTTCCGCCCGACCAGCGTGTCCGTGAGTGCATCCAACATCCTGTTGTACTCTTCATCTGACCACCTTGGAGGTGCATAGCAACTGCAAACGAAGACTCCATTAATTTTGGCAACCACAAAGCCTTCGTACGAACACTCGATCACTTCTTCAATGGGGAATCTACCCATCACCTGTATGGCCGCTATCTGGGATCTGTCCGTCACCCAATTGCCGTTCTCAGGGGGCACCCGATACGGCTCTGCGATGATTGCAACATCGCACTTAGTCTCTGTTGTCGACTGCCACAACAGTTGCTGTGCGACGTCGCAGTGATTGAGGTTGATTTGGGTTATCTCAATCATTGTTGACCTGCCATCGCCTTTTTATAGGCCGGGCACTTAAAGCCTCCCGTCTTATGGTCGTTTCCGTCCTCCGGCTTACACAGCATGCACTTGGGTTGGCTCGTGCAGTCCCGAGCAACGTGGCCGTTTCCACCGCAACTCCAGCATCGTCCGAACCTGTCGGGGCCCTTGCAATTTCTCGCCTGATGACCAAATTCCATGCATTGAAAGCATCGCTCCATTTGTTTGGTGGCTCGGGGAGCCAGTCGCAACGAGCACTCCGCCCATCGAATTTTTACCTTGCCAGTTGCTACCAGCTTATTGGCAATATCCACAGGCAATCGGATTGCCGCCGTCTGAGTGCCTCCATACGACTTCCTTATCCGAATCACCATCGGTCCTTCGACGTTGCACTGCTCCTTCAATGCGCGTTTCAGATCATCTTCTGTCGTGATCTCGTCCAGATCCTTGACTTCAACCACCGCTTCCTGTGATAAGGCTCTCACATTGGCCTCGTTCTCCAGCGATTTGGCAACGAGCTCCCTGAACGCCGAGCTCTTAACCGTCGGATCCTTCTTGAGCTCGAACAGCATCTCTCCTTTTTGGGTGCGTCTGGTCTTCACTACGTTTTCGCCCAACACCTTCAACTCCGGGTCCTCCTGCAGTTTCCTAAGCAGAGCAGCGTACGTCGTCTTGTCCTTCGCCTCAACGATCAATGCATCGCCCTTCTTCCTCTCCCTAGGAGGCCGCTGGGTTTCTTTCTTCTTCTGTTCCTTCTTCTTTTCTTCCTTCTTCTTATCTTCTTTCTCCTTTCGCTTTTTCTTCTTCTTCGCCTGCTGGTTCTCCACAGTGCGCCATCCATCATCACTCCGATTGCTGGCACGCTCCCGTTCGCTTCTCTGTTTCTTCGGGACTTCCTCTTCTCCTGGCGTGTCCCTGCCTCGTTTCTCTGAGCGAGTACTCCGGTGGCTCCTCGGCGTCTCCATGTTTTCAGCCGTAGGTCTATCCGTGGCTTCCGCCAGAGACTTCTCGGCTGTTTCCACTCTCAGCTTGAGCGCCTTCTGATCGCGTTCCGCAACTGTAACGGCAGACTTGATGCTCGTCACTAGTTGCTTGATCTTCAGGTGAACGTTGTGCTTGTCTTTGACAAACTCGTACAACTCGTTCACCCTTCTCCTCACTTCGAACAAGCTCGACTCTTGAGCTGTGCCGCTGTTCGAGTTCGGTGTAAGCACTCGCTGATTCAGGAATGCTAGTTCCCGTTGGCTTCCTTGAGGCTCGCTCCGTATCGCGCTACTACTCGTTCTCGCAGCAGTTTCCAGCGGCGTCACTGGTGATCGCTGCATCATTCCACTTCTTCTGAACGCGTCCGCGTTCTCTCCAACTACTTCGGTATAATTTGATGTCTCCATTCTATTGGGTCCCCCCTCCGAGCCGCTATCTCCACCTGCTGTACGTAGTCGCTTTCGTGATCTCTTGGTTGTCTATGAATCAGGGAGGCCAAGCGAGGGTTGAACACGTACCTTCATGGGGTCCGTGTCCAGAGCCAGATCAGCGCAAGTCGGGAGTGTTACATCCGAGCCTAGTACCCATCAAAAATGATGGACAGATGAAGAACGTATCCGGAGGCCTGCCAAGGTTTTACCGGGACGGAGGCAGACGCACCATTAGCCCGCTCGCCGTTTCAAGTAGGTGTCACCCTTCCTTACTCAGGGAGCAGAATGGCACGAATGTCAGCCCATCGTCGTCATCCTATCCGTAATCCGTAGTCCGTTGTCGTTTGCATTGACCAGTATGCCATAATCAGGATGTTACTGGCATCGATCCTGATGTGCCGGTTGGCACTCCGAGTATTTGGGCTAAGGCACTTTGGAAGCGGTACCAGGTCGCTTGTACAGAGTTGCTTGCGGATGTGTGGCTTTTTATGGAGATCCAACAGAGCCCACTGTTGAACCCCCGCCACATCCTAGGCATCCTCCTCTTGAGCTGTCTGGAGACCAGAAGCCCGGTCACTCCCCGAAGGAAGCGCCAAAGGTGGTAATCCACACGGATGTGTGAATGGTTTTTGCTTAGGAAATGGTTCCCAAGCTGCCACCCGACTCGCAGAAGGGGGGGTTCGTCAAGCCCCTGGACTCCTGTCCCTGCTGCCCCTGTGTGTATGTATGTGTGTGTGTGTATGTATGTGTGTGTGTGTGTTTGTGTACAAAAAGGTCACCTCATTTTTAGATAGTAAATATGAACCGATTTCAACGACCGATGGTTCATTCGACGCGGTATATTACCCCATTGTTTCCTATTAAAAATGGTTCAGATCGGTCCAGCCGTTCCGGAGTTATGGCCATTTAGGTGTTCCGGACCGGTACCCCAGGAAGGGGCCAGATATGAAAATGCAACAAACCCATGCATGCGACCTATCAAACCACTGCATTTTCGATTATCTGATGAACGGGAAGTAGGAAAATGGTCTCAGACTATATCTGAACCGGTAGTGTTTCGGAACCGGTTCCGGGTGTCCCGCCGGAAGTGACCAAATATAAAAGTGAACATAACCCATGCATGCGACACGTCAAATGGCGGCATTTTCGATAACCAGTTGAATGGTGAGCAGGAAAGTAGTTTCAGACTATATTTGAACCGATAGTGTTCCAGAACCGATTCCAGGTGTCCCGCCGGAAGTGGCCAACTAAAAAAGTGAACCAAACCCAGGCATGCGACACACCAAATAGCGGCTCTATCAATAACCAGATGAACGATAAGCAGGAAAATAGTTTCAGCCCATATCTGAACCGGTTGTGCTCCGGAACCGGTTCCAGGTTTCCCGCCGGAAGTGGCCAATTAAAAAAGTGAACCAAACCCAGGCATGCGACACATCAAAGAGCGGCTTTTTCGATAACCAGATGAATGGTAAGCAGTAAGATAGTTTCAGTCCATATCTGAACCAGTTGTGTTCCGGAACTGGTTCCAAGTGTCCCGCCGGAAGTGGTCAACTATAAAAGTGTACCAAACCCATGCATGCGACGCATCAAAGAGCGACTTTTTTGATAACCAGATGAACGGTAAGCAGGACTATATCTGAACCAGTTGTGTTCCGGAACCGGTTCCAGGTGTCCCGCCGGAAGTGGCCAATTAAAAAAGTGAACCGAACCCAGACACGCGACACACCAAATAGCGGCTTTATCGATAATCAGACCATATCTGAATTGCTAATGTAGTAAACTGACGAAGGGGTAAATCCTGCTGAATGCTTCTGATGATGACCGAAGAATAGTAGGTCGAAACGCTTAACGCTAAACAAGCTGTATATCACCGATAATCACCAATCAATCCTCTAAATAACATATCTGAACCGGGTGTGTTCCGAAACCGTTTCCAGATGTCTAGCCGGAAGTGGCCAGTTTAAAAAGTGAACCAAACCCATGCATGCGAAATAGCAAATCATCAAAAATGTTCGATAACCAGATAAACGGGTAGCAGGAAAATAGTCTTTGACCAAGCTCTGACCACACCTAAGATTACCGGCAGTGTTGCAGAACCAGGATTATATGCATCGCTGAAATAACAACAAAACAAAATCGATACAAGCGATACATATGCGTAAAAGAACAAAATTTTGATAAAAATTCAAGCAATCTTGCAAATCACACCATTTTTCTGAGGCGTAATTATACAGTAGGATGAATCAACGTTGTATGGGAAAATTTTAATTTTATAGCACTTAAATTACTGCGCACAATTTTGATGCAACTGGTTGAGCCATCGCGCTCTGCAACACGGTTGAAATTTGAATGGGTTTTATTATGGGAAATTTTACTTGCTTGCACTTTTTGTTTGTCAAATTTTACATGAATCTTATACTGTCGTTCCACGCTCAATTGTCCCATGTTATATGGGAATCCCATATAACATGGGATAATCTTGCGTAGAACGGCAGTATAACCAATGATAATAAAGTAAAGGCTAAACTGTGCAGAAAAAAAATGCTGAAATGTCTTGATAATGTTCGGCATCCAGTGCTAGTGAAGGTGGTCAAGCAGTCAACTGAGAGGTTTAAAATTTTTTGCAATTTCTCATCGTAATAGGCTGTTTTCCCTCACGCAAATCTGACAGGAAAAGGCTTACTTTCCCACACCAATTTAGCAGTGCGGTAATGTTTCATTACAGCACTGATTTGCGTTGCGTAATGAACCATTACAGCACTGTTTTCAGTTTTGATCAACTTCTTGATGCTTCTGGACGCAGGTTTAAAAGTTTCTGACAACTACACAGCATAACCTGCTATGATCACACTTTCTTAAACATGGCTTTGAACATCAGTGTGGAGTTTGATGAAAAAATTTTGTTTAAAATTATCCTCAAATCTTGCCTCAAGTATGTAGTAATTTATGAAATTGCAAATAACGTTGTGCGAAACTCGGTGCAGAACTAGATTTTTAAAACACTCATCGTAATTATCCAACTCGGCAAGCCTCGTTGGATAAATGTATGACTCGTGCTGTAAAAATCCTCATTCTGCACCTTGTTGCGTAAACTACTGTTTCAGCTCTGCTTATACGTTTAACATAATACATAACATAGGAATATGAGCCATCAATAAGTTTCCAAATTCGATTATGGCTTTGATAAGGTTCTTGCTTTTCTGAACAAGACTGACACAAATTTCGATTTTCTCTTAAGTTAAGAGGGGTCCCCCCTTCGAAATTTTGGATCGGAATTCAACATTTTGAGGAAGGACACAAATGAATAAACCAATAAATTTTTAAATTTTAAGGTGAAGAGTCCTCCAGAAGATTTCTTACCAAACCCGATGAGTTAAACGGTTTTGCTTAATTGTTTGAGTATTTTTTCATCAAATACATTTATTATTTATCAACTCCACCCCCTCATTGACGAAAGAGCACTGTGACAAAAGAAGAAAATGATATTTGTTCCGTTCTAGAGTACAGGTCGGACTCGATTATCCGGAGACTCGATTATCCGGAATTCGATTATCCGGAATTTTAGACTCGATTATCCGGAGTATTTTTAAAGCGATATTTTTTTTTATTTCAATAATTAAATTTTACATAATTAAGTATTAATAACATAGTGCTGACACGATTTTGGAAGCCCCCGATTCCGTTTTCCTCCGATTTTGTCGACTTTTTGACCCGATCATGTTACCCTCTTTTAACGGGAAATTGGCAATGTTTTACACTCAGCATTAACACATACATTTCCAGTATTTTACAGTGTATCTCAAATTCAGTTGATGATTTTTGGCGTCACACAAATTACGTAACAAAAAATCTAGCGTTACATTTGGAAAAGGCCAAACAATTTTAAGTCTCTTCTCAGCGAGAAAACGCTGAATTTTGCATATGTTTTCAAAACATGTCGTGAATCATCCAGGAAACTTTCTAAGAATGATTGATGGCAATTCTTCAGATAGTGTTTCTAGGATTTCTCCAAATTTCCCTTCAAGGGGAAACCTTTCAGAGATTTATTTCCTATTGCTAGGTATTCCTCCAAGAATCCCTTCTGAGACTCCTTTGGGAATTTCTGCTGAGATTGTTCAAGCAATCCCTGCTGGAATTCCGCCAAATATTTCCCGAGGAGATCTTACGAAAAATTTTCCGGGCAATTCTTGTTGGGATCATCAGGATTTTATACTGGAATTTTTCCACGGATTTTTGTAGTTGTACTTTAAATACCCACAGGTGGATCTACGGTTTTTTCTAGGAATTATTTAAGGGATTCTTATGGAGATTTCTATAGGTATTTTTTTAAGTTTTTTCTGTTGATTTTCCACCAGAAGTCCTTGAGGATTTCTTTAGGTATTCATCCAGAAATTTCTCCTAGAATTCTTTCAGGAATTACTCCAGATATTTTTCTTCATTATTTTCTACAGGATTGTTTTGCATGGATTTCTTCAGAAATTCTTCCGGTTATTCCTCAGAATTCTTTTAGAGATTTCTCCAGGATGTTATAAATTAGGCTTGTCGACTTTTTCAAAAATGTTCACTGACTCTCAAGTCCACCCCCATATTTCGATTGGCATCCAAAAAGCAGTAACTGGTTAAAACTTCAGCCAAATCCATTGATATTAAGAGGTCCAAAGTATGATTGCCCCCGAAAAGCTAGTTTTTAGGACACATGAGGCTTTCACGACTTTTAATCATTTTCGCTCAACTCCTACATCATTGATGCCAAAGAAGCAAATATCCAGCAAAAGCAGTTACTTCTTATTGGATGCCAATCAAAATATGGGGGTGGACTTGAGAATCAGAGAACCTTTTTTTATTTATTTTTTTATTCTTAATCACTTAACCTAATTTACAGCTCTTTTGTCCACTAGGGCACTACGTGAGCGATTCCAATTGGACGCTGCACTTACACTTTGTACAGCGCTTACATATATTCTATTCTAATTTGACTATATCGAACTGGTGCCTTGTGCTGCTTCAACTTTTCTACCCTGTCCACGGTAGAATGATGAGCACGATGATGCTGATGTGTGGCTGCTGTTCCTTGTCCAGTCCGATTGGGGGTCGTCCATTATGAGTTGCAGTTCGCCGATATCCAAATTCCGGGTCCGTTAGAGCTATATGCTCCGCAGAGGGTCAGGTGTCAGTTGCTCTCGGAAGAAAGAGCAACTGACGAAAAATTGCAAGTGCCGGGGCTGGGATCGAACCCATGACCATCCGCTTATGAAGCGAACGTGTGGACCACTGCGCCACGGGCCCCGATTATTTTTTTTAAATTAGACGGGCCCATTCTACCTATGTTCCTTCAGGAGTTTGACCAAAATGTTTGTTGGATTGGCATCACTGTTTCCAGTATCGTGTGTATTATAGACACACGGAAGAGGCTGTTTCTTAACGCTGAATTCATCATAGAACAGCCCCATTCACTTCAAATTTTCAACATTTTCTCTAATTTGCACAAATCCCACCCCTTTTCCTCAACCATGTCTTCTTTAGGGAACATCCATTAAGTACGTTACGCCAAAATTGGAAATTTTTATACGGATTTTTCCGTGACGTTCTTAATGGATGGCCCTTTACTATTTATGTTTTGTTTCACGAACCCATAACCTTTTTATTTAGTTCAAAATTGACAGAAAAGTGCCCCAATCTCATCAACCTAAAAAACTATTAGGATCTTACTGAATACAGCATATTAAGGGAATTTCCATAAGTTACGTCACATTTTGAAGGGGCGGGGAGATGCAGCAAATAGTGATGACCCATTAAAACATCAGAAAACTTGTATAAAAACTGTGACTAGGGGAAGCAGCAAAAAAAGTGTTTTTACGTAATTTATGGACGAGCCCTTATTCGAGTTTCTGGCTACGCCACTGCTTCATTGAAAAAAAAAACAACTAAAAACACATATTTTCATACGTTTTTGAATTTTGATTTTATTTTTATATGTGATTCGATTATCCGGAAAATTCGATTATCCGGAGTGAAATAAAACTCGATACTCCGGATAATCGAGTCCGACCTGTATTTTCAGGATTCAGGAACACTTCGGCTTATGGCGACGGAAATATCTTACAGTACATATTCGACGAGAAAGGCGCTATCACCACTAGGTGGATTAATCTGGGTTTTTTTTTTTGTTTTTTTTTTGTTTTAGGTATCAGACGTACGTACGAGTTTTATTATCACTCAGTCGTTATTCTAGTCTCTTTTCTGTAAGTGTGTATGTATGTGTATGTACGACCACATCCTGTGTGATCTTTTCGTTTCTGTACGTGTATGTGTATATATAATAGAGATGGTCGGGTTTCAGATTTTGCAGACCCGAACCCGACCCGTACCCGAACAATTTTCAATTTCAAAACCCGGACCCGACCCGAACCCGAGATTTTTTTGTTCCGTCAAACCCGGACCCGACCCGAACTCGAAAATTTTTCGATGATCAAACCCGAACCCGACCCGAACCCGAGAAAATATTTGTCAATAAACCCGACTAAAACCCGAGTTCAAAAATAATTGTTAAATGTATTGGTTATAACAAATAAAGCATATTTTCAAATACTGATTTATTTACACTGGTACCAAACCCGACTTCAACCCGACGTTATTCAAACCCGGACCCGACCCGTACCCGAAAATTTTGAAATTGTTTAAACCCGGACCCGACCCGAACCCGAGTTTTTAAAAATTTCCAAGCCCGAACCCGACCCGTACCCGTCGGGTTCGGGTTCGGGTCGGGTTTCGGGTTTGAAAACCCGAAACCCGACCATCTCTAATATATAAGTGAGTGGTGCTTATATCTGTCAGTTTCAATTTCATTTTCCTTATGTATTTTCAACTTTTCCAGTTTGAACATCACTACAATTATGATCGTTACTAATTAATGATTTTAATTAATAATTGCATTATATCTAGTATGATCTCAACATCATTCGTTACTCTTTCTCTCTCTGTATTTCTTTCGCTCTTTAGTTTCCCTTACTTACACGCGTTACCGTCCCTACCTCCCGGAAAATGACCAGTTTCTTGAATGCCGCTAAAACTACTTGAGACATCACTGGAGAATCAAAGAAGCAACTCTAAGAAGAATTTTGGATGGATTCTGGAAACGATTGGGGTTACAGGCAGAGATGCCAGATTATTTTATCAAAAATCTGTATCAATACAGATTTTTATGTATCACCGTATTTGAGGGTATAGCAGACACCGAGAGTTTTAAAAGAAACTAACAAAAATGAAAAACGGTTTTGACGGTTTTTAATTTTTACTGGTATTTGTTTTTCTGAAACATTTGTAAAAATGTACACATTGTCATAAACTCTTTAAAGTTTAATCAGAAATTTAGAAAGCTTTCATTAAATTTATTGAAGATAACTTCAAATTTTATGCTTTCTGGAGAAATGTATTTTTCTGAACTCTGTATCTTGTCTGTATAGAAGGTCAAAAATCTGTATAATACAGAAAAATCTGTATATCTGGCATCTCTGGTTACAGGAGAAAATCTAGGAGATAATATGGAATTTCACAAGATGCTACTTTTATGATTTCTCCAGATGCTCGTTTTACTATTTCTCGAATTGCTCCAGAAGTTGATTCTGGAACTTCCTCAAATGTTCCTAATGTAAATCCTGCAGGAGTTTATCACGGACTTCTTTCAGGTAGTTTTTAGGAGTTCCTTGAAATCACTCCTGGTATTCTATAAGAAAATCATCTAAGAGTTTTTGTTTTATCAAATTCTCACATTTAAACAAAACTTACAGCACCACTTTTTTGAGAAATTTCTCCAATAATTTCAATAATTCATCCAGCCTTTTTGTTTTTGCAGGGAATTCCCCAAGAGTTTCTTCTGAGTTTTCACAAAGAGTCAATTTTTTTCATCTCAAAAAATCCGTACCCCAAATAGGCTTCTAGGAAAAATATAAAAATTTGGGTATTAGAGGGTTAAGCCGTACCAGCAAATTGGTACAAGCCTGTAAAGGGCAACATAGACATGTGATTAGGAGAATCTAGAACATCTAGAATGCAATAAAATATCTATAACGCTGAACACAAATACAAAGAACTTAAAAAAAAATATAACGCTGAGCATGAACTCATTAGCATAAATATATACGTGATGCTGGTAAAGTAAATGTGATTTTTTTGGTTGAACTTATAAATCACTTAGCCTAATGTTTCGGATACTATAAATGGACTTGGAATGTCCTAAACACATAAAAATCAATCATGAATGATCCATTTTGATTTGAAGAATCTGATTGGGTATGTTTCGTTAGCTGGAGACATGATTAAAGTTCTGGCTGTTGTGGTAGATCATGTGACCTGATCTCCAGGATGATTTGGAGAATTTTTAATGTTTAATTTCTTGGAAGTTGAATCGTTTTACTGCGTATAGCCTCACAGAACCTAACTTGCTATCGATAGATTGGTTGATCTGATAGATCTTTTTGGCTGATGTTTCGAATGATTTGGAGAGTATAGAACATTTCATATCCACGTGACTACAATGTTCATGATGATCATATGGAGCATGACTGGATATTTGTAGGCGTGTGTAGACAATTGTTATAATACTTGGTGTTCATTAGGTTCGAGAGCATTCTCCAAAACCTCCAAAGGATCTGGATCCCTGAAATGTTATGGTGCTACTAAATATGATCCATAATTCTTTTTCCTTATACATATCATCTGGTGGTACAACTTGGCCAAAGATACAGTTATGTAGGTCCTGTTTTTCTTGATTTTATACTGCACTAGTTAGGATGATTGCGTATTCGACGTGTTCTATGGGTGCACCGAATAGGCTTCCCAGAAGAACTGCCAGAGCGGTGGGACTTTTTTTCCGGCCAGTAGGGGTTCATTCGCCGAATGTTGACTACATAATGTGCACTTTTTTTGCATATATTTTTTTATAATCAGCAGCTGCTTTTGGGTAGGCAGGAAGACAGTTGACCGGTTCGGAGAAAGGAGTACCTACCGTGCTTATACGAAATGGTTTCTGATCGAGAGAAAGAAAAGAAAGAAATGAAGCGCCGGAGAAAAAAAGGGTTTGTAACTTTTTTTAAACGCTTATTACCTCCGTATGTTTGTATTAAACTTTAAGATAATTGCACTCCAAAGCCGTTAATTATAAACGGTTCCCGTTTGGGTGCATTTCGTTGCACGCTCTTCTCACGTTTGCCCGAGGTTGGGGCACCAGGGTGAGGCTTTCAGTAAAAATGAAATTCATATTCTTCGTCGTATGGCAAGTCTTTCCCAAAATGCTGTAAATACTAGACCCCAACGCATTACATGGCATCGACTTGAAGGTGGTACACGACAGTATCGGTTACACAACAAATCTATTGAAAATCATGAACGAGAACTGCTTTTCACTTCCTGAGAAGCTGATCAAAGCAACAATCTGGAAGATGTAATGCGGACTTAACAACCAGGGTTCGATTTTTACATACAAAATATTTTTTTTAGTTTTGATAAAAAAAAATTGAGGAAATCCATCAGTATTATGTAGTAAAGTAGTTGACATTAGTTTTCTCCGTTTTCCTCTTTTCTGATTTCTTTTTTTTTTTTTTTTTTTTTTTTTTGTCTGTATTAACGAGATTTTTAACCCTAGGCTAGTTCATCTCGGGACCCACGTTTTACTTCCCTTCCGAAGGAAGAACCCACATTTTGTGAGTATGTCGGGAGTGGGATTCGATCCCAGGTCCTCGGCGTGATAACTGATTTCTTTGAAATAATGACCGCACCCTAATGGTCACTCGTGTGTCAGGCCAGGCCCGGGTCTCCGATATACGTGCAGTGCAGTACCCAGTACCAACCAGTTTCCATATACGAGGCGGCCATCCGAGCTTCGAACGACTTCGGAGTTTGGTTGGGGCTCGGAACTCTTCTGGAGTTGGACCTCTAGCTGGAGCTGGTCGGACTGATCCGGAGAGCGACACACATACCAGCTCGGCGAACGCTGCGCTGCTAGAGCGCTCGCGCGCATCCGACTGCGGTCACTAACCCCATGCCAAGCCCCCGATGCAGCACGCCGCCGCCGCCACCACCGCTGCCGGTCCCCTGGCCAGTGGGGCTTCCTCTCCGGGGCCAGGGGGACTTGGGGAGATTGATAAAAAAAGGAAATAAATTTTCTTTCATAATTCTTCCATTTTGGGGTCCGGTTCGTGGCTGCATATATAGGAAGTAATATACATATGATTTGCCCGCCGCTATCTGTCCTGGGCGATAACTGGTTTGATGTGCCTGCCTGATATGGGCGAGCGAGCGAACGAGCGGATGCAGCGCGCAAAACCTGGCCTCGCCCGGTTGCAACTGGCGCAGTAGCAAGCAGTTCGGTGGCTGGCAGTCCGATGGTTTCCTGATTGATTTGATGACATGGGATCGATGAACGACGGCGCCGCCACCGCTGTAGTTGATTGCTCATTTTTATCGCGATGATATGCAATTGGAGGATGTTCGTACATCGCAAATTGGGTACGTTTATCACCGGATGCAAGTGATTTCAGTGTAATCGGCTTTAATGACGAACTTTGCGTTTTTGAAATTGATATCTTCCAAATATTTAATTGAAATGCACTGGAAGAGATGTTGATGTACTGCTTGAGTCCCATAAGAGAATTTGTTGTACATACTTCCTAAAAAACTGAAGGTCTATGACGACAGATGAAACTAATTGAAATCCGAACAATCGAACGAATACATTAAGACTAAAAATACTGGCTTACAACATTTTTTGACTCGGTACCCTAATGAGCATTTCCAGAGTACAAATATCCTGAGCTCAAAATCGCGAAAGAAAAAGATTCAGCACAACGGAAATATATCGATTTCACCTACAAGACTGATGATTTGAAATCGATTTTGCTCTACGCAAATTTACTCAATTCATTATTTTATAGCTGTTCGGGCCGGTATGAAGTTGATCATCAATATTATCTTCTTTTCCCGATCAGCCTAGATTGCTGTGTAGTGTCAGCAGCGATCAACTGGCTAAGAATAGCACTATGGACCGCTTGTTCTAGTGGTAAGAGACCACCAGTCAAGCGACCCCTAATTCGTGGTGTTATGCGGCTTTACGCTTATACTATGCCTATGAATGAATGGATAGAACGGTCTAATTAAAACCTAACCTCAATACGTGCCTTTTAAAGTATTTTGCCCTCACTGCGTTAATGATGTATAAGAATTGATTTATTAAGATGTAATTTATTAGTTAAAATGTTCACCTAAATGGTTTTGCATTATACGATTTACACAGTATATTCTATGAATCCCCGCCTTTGACCTTTTTCAATCGGCATCGATCTGCATTTATTGCTGGTGTGTGATATTGAATAGTTTCGGTAGTGGTTACAGTTAGTATAGCACGGAACAATCTTCGTCATAAAAGGAGAACAACGATCAATCCTTGCAGACTCGTGCAAAATGGTACAGCCCAAGTAGCTTGAGTCCAAGAACTTTACTTTCGTAAGGGGAATTTATATCTAGGAAACCTTGTGAACCCGGTCTTTGCTACTTTCAGCAAAAATGAAATGGCAATCTTGCGTGTCATGCCTCGAGTATATGTGCTTGCCAACAAAGCAATTGTCGCTACACTCGTCTCTGAACTAACTACCAGTAATGTATGTTCTGTTACAACTGACTTATCTGTTGGAAATCTCAACAGAAAGTAAGTCTATTGTTCGTTTTATTTACCGCATGATGAACCATACCCTACGGATGATTTCAAACATATTACTCTTCAGAAAACCTTCCTCTAATTGTTGGAAGTGTTGCTTTTGCAGAATTATTAACGAATTGACCAATTCGCATCGCTACATCTTTTTTGGACATATAATGTTACTTCGCAATCTTTGCGTTTCAGGAATCCCCGGTCAACTAACTGGGATCTCTTCATTGATCTGTGAGTACCACAAGGGGAACCCCTTGGTGGAATTCTGATCTGTCCAAGCTCAGGAAACAATGTAGAAAAAGTCTAGTGGACGGATCATGATTCAAATGATGCCAGATAGAGTGAACTCAGTCGGTTGAACAAAATTCTAGCGAAATCTAAAGATTTCCGAGTTATCGATTTGCAATATTTATTCCATACACACTTCCCCGGTTGTGTGGGTACTATATTTTCGAGTGATCCTGATGTCCTTTCTTGTAGTTATGATTCTCTGGCTTTGGCTCAGTGTCATTGAAGTAACTCACTGAGGAACCAGCTTTAGAAATGGAAAAATATAAAAAAAAAATTATGTAGAGTGTTCTCTTCATCACGGGGAGTTTTTGTGGGCAAAATTGCCTGAAATTCTGGCATATAACTCAGCTTGGTTGAGAAGCATTTGAGGCCAACTCTGAGCTCAACAGGTTAAAAAACACATGACGAAGAGAACCAAACTGCTGAAAATATGTAAGTTCCCCTATTTTTTTTTTCGGAAAAACAGGACAAGTTTTTGAAGGAACTACATACATACATTTATTTGTTCAACATCACATTTAAGACAAAACATAATCACGCCACAATACTCGGTTTATGGCTGCCGCTCTCCATCCTCGGTCGCGCCCAATGCTCGCCAGGTCTCGCTCCACCTGGTCCGCGCATCGTGCTCTCTGCGCTCCACGCCTTCTTGTGCCAACCGGATCAGTTGCAAACACCAGCTTTGCAGGGTTGTTGTCCGTCATTCTTGCAACATGCCCTGCCCACCGTAACCTTCCGGCTTCGGCCACCTCGCTGGGTTCGCCGTAAAGTGCAAAGAGCTCGTGATTCATCCTTCTTCGCCACCCACTATTCTCCTGCACACCGCCGAAGATCGTCCTTAGCACGCGTCGCTCGAAAACTCCGAGTGCTTGCAGATCCTCCTCGAGCATGGTCTATGTCTCGTGTCCGTAGAGGGCCACCGGTATTATTAGCGTTTTGTACATGGAGCTCGTAGTAGGCCCGACTTCCGGCTGTTGAGCCCGGCTCGTCGCATCACACCTTCCAGAGCGATGTTGAAGAGTAGGCATGAGAGTCCATCATCTTGTCTCAGTCCCCGGCGAGATTCGAATGAACTGGATAGTTCACCCGATACTCTAACGCAGCTTTGCACACCGTCCATCTTTGCTTTAATCAGTCTAGTCAGCTTCCCAGGAAAGCCGTTTTCGTCCATGATTCCCCACAGCTCTGCGCGGTCGATACTGTCGTATGCCGCTTTGAAGTCGATGAACAGGTGATGCGTTGGGATCTGGTATTCACGGCATTTCTGCAGGATTTGCGGTACGGTAAAGATCTGGTCCGTTGTCGACCGGCTTGATAATTTCCCACGAACTCATTTGTTTTAGGTGACAGACGACGGAAGATGATCTGGGATTGCACTTTGTAGGCAGCATTCAAAATAGTGATCGCCCTGAAATTCTCACATTCCAAATGGTCGCCTTTCTTGTGAATGGGGCAGATTACCCCTTCCTTCCACTCCTCCGGTAGCTGTTCGGTTTCCCAGATCCTGACTATCAGCCGATGCAGACAGGTGGCCAACTTTTCTGGGCCCATCTTGATGAGTTCAGCTGCGATACCATCCTTACCAGCTGCTTTGTTGGTTTTGAGCTGGTGAATGGCATCCTTAACTTCCCTCAGCGTGGGAGTTGGTTCATTTCCGTCCTCCACTGCACTGGCGTCGTCGTTTCCTCCGTTGCCGTGGGCTCCCGTGCCTACGTTCTCCACGCCGATCAGGTGCTGATCGAAGTGCTGCTTCCACCTTTCGATCACCTCATGTCCGTCCGTCAACAGGCCTCCGTCTTTATCCCTGCATATTTCGGCTCGTGGCACGAAGCCGTTGCGGGATGCGTTGAGTTTCTGATAGAACTTCCATGTTTCTTGGGAACGGCACAGCAGTTCCATTTCTTCACACTCCGCTTCTTCCAGGCGGCGTTTTTTCTCCCGAAAGAAGCGGGTCTGCTGTTTCCGCTTCTGTTTATATCGTTCCACGTTCTGTCGAGTTACTTGCTGCAGCCTTACCGCCCCTGACTGCGTTCTTCTCCTCCAAAACCGTTCTGCACTCTTCGTCGATCCATTCGTTCCCTCGATTCCGTTCCACGTACCCGATGGTGCTCTCGGCTGCGTCGTTGATGGCTGCTTTCACTGTACTCCAGCAGTCCTCTAGAGGGGCCTCATCGAGCTTGCCTTCGTCTGGCAACGCGGCTTCGAGATTCTGCGCGTATGCTGAGGCGACATCCGGTTGCTTCAGTCGCTCTAGGTTGTACCGTGGCGGTCGCCGGTACCGTACATTGTTGATGACGGAGAGTTTTGGGCGCAGTTTGACCATCACCAGATAGTGGTCGGAGTCGATGTTGACGCCACGATAGGTCCTGACGTCGATAATGTCGGAGAAGTGCCGTCCATCAATCAGAACGTGGTCGATTTGAGATTCCGTCTGCTGTGGTGATCTCCAGGTATAACGATACGGGAGGTTGTGTTGGAAACAGGTGCTACGAATGGCCATATTTTTGGAGGCGGCGAAATCAATGAGTTGTAGGCCATTTTTGTTCGTTTGCTGGTGGGCGCTGAACTTGCCAATCGTCGGTCTGAATTCCTCCTCCTGGCCTACCTGAGCGTTTAAAGCTCCTATGATGATCTTGACGTCGTGGCTTGGGCAGCGATCGTACTCGCGTTCGAGCTGCGCGTAAAATGCGTCCTTGTCATCATCAGTACTTCCGGAGTGTGGGTTGTGCACGTTTATTATGCTGAAGTTGAAGAATCGGCCCTTGATTCTTAACCTGCACATTCTTTCGTCGATCGGCCACCAACCGATAACGCGCCTCTGTATATCACCCATCACGATGAAAGCTGTTCCCAGCTCGCGTGTGTTACCGCAGCTCTGGTAGATGGTATGATTACCTCTAAACGTTCGCACCATGGATCCTGTCCAACACACCTCCTGCAGCGCTACGATGCCGAACCCGCGGTCCTTCAGTAGATCGGCGAGTATGCGGGTGCTCCCAATGAAGTTGAGAGATCGGCAGTTCCACGTACCGAGTTTCCAGTCGCAAGTCCTTTTTGTTCGCTGGGGATCATCCTCTTTCGCTAACATGGGGATCAGACGCTCTTGTGAGCCGCTCCTCCTGGAGAACAGACGCTCAGGTTTACCGAAGTAACCCCCTCCCCACTCCCCAAAGTTCCCACCGGGGTTGGTTACCCGATCTTCGCTAACGTTGCTCATAGTTTCCGGCCGGTACCGCGAGGAGGTACAGTGCGGCGTAAAATTTCTCAAGAAGTTCTTCTATAAATATCCTAAGAGGGCCCTCCAGTTCTTCCAAGTATCCCTCCAGAGATTGCCTCAAAACATTTAAAGCAGCCTCAAAGCAGTATCGGAAGGAAGTATATTGGAAAAAATTCTTTAAAAAAAATCCTGCCAAAGTGTCTGAAGAAATCGCTAGAGAAATTTCTGAAAAATGTCCTTGATATATTTTAGAACGAATTCCTGGAGTTGTTCTGCAGGAATATATGGAGTATTTTTGGAATGAATCTATAGAAGATTTTCTAGAGGATCCCTTAAAGAAATTTGTGGAGGAACCTGTGACGGATTTCTGAAGAATTCCATGGATTTTTCGTCGATAAATTTCAGGAGATTAGAATGAATATTGATGAATTTATGAAGAAATTCCTTAAGGACGAGACGAGATACACAAGGGTGCCGTCTACGCCTTGGCAAGGGTATCGAGGTGAGGGCTCTTACAGTGGAGATGATTCTGAAGGTGAAAAGCCTAGACGAGATCACTGATGCTGAAGAGCTCGTCTCGGCACTGTGACAACAATGCGAGAGGAAGGTGGCCATCGCAGCCATTCTGCATAGAAAGAAAAATGCAGGGACACAGGTAGCCTTGGTACAGCTACCTGTGGCGGACGACAACTACTCCGTTAAATTAGGGAAGCTTAAGGTAGACTGGTCAGTATGCCAACTGACCGTACACGAGCCACCGGAGGCTTCTGTTGGGCTTCAGGCGTCTGGGGCCAGGACACAAGTCATGGAACTGTAAAGGCCATGACAAGAGCAAGTTATGTAAGCGATGTGGTGTTATGTTCTGTAGACCATAAGGTACAAGACTGCACAAATCCGCCCAAGTATTTGTTTTATTTCGAAATCTGACCAACAGTTCCCAGTCTTAAGAAGAGCCACAACTGACAAGTCACCGTGCAGATAACGCAGCTCAGCAATTGCTGTGTCTGACAGTTGCGGAGTGGAGGACAGATTTTGTCATCCTAGCGAGCCCATACCGGTCCAGGAGTGGGCGTCTACTACTTACGAGGGTTTCGTGGTCCCCAAGGTAAACGGGGTCCTCTTCTATAGCTGCTATGTAGATGCAGCGGAGTCAGATCCTCCTAGTAGCACTGACTAGGGCGACCATGCCTAGGCAAGCCAACCCAAGAAATGTGACTCTACTGGCTTATTGGTAGACTCAAGCGATTGCGGACCTACGCCGCACCTGTCTACGGGCTGAGCGCGGCGGTTGCAGCGAACACGAAAGAGCGAAACGAACGGCGGGCGGTGTTTGCCGCTGCTAAAGTTAAGCGTAACGAAGATCGAGATAAGTGCAAGCAAAAAGGCCTGCTCGATGGTCTTTGTCAGAGTGCCAATGCCAATGGTAGTGCCTACATGATCGTGATGCCCAGAGAAGAGGTGTAATGGATCCTACAGAGCAGTCTCCAGAGATGTTGGAAGGTGTTACGATGCCGCATTAAAATAAATTTTATTTCGATTTCTGGGCCGGTCTAAAAATGTACCGGTCTAACCGCAACATAACCACCGCAGCATGACAGCTCGCGTGCAGTGGTAGTGGTAGATGAGAGAGATGATGAGATGAAGGGTGATGTAGATATAGCAATCAATAAAGAAAAACAACGGATTTCGCCATCGTAAAAAACACCGAATTTAAGCTCTTTAAAGTTTTGGATTATTTTCGAGTAAATTGAATTAATTAGTTCGTTTAATTTAATTAAAAGCTAGGAGTGCGGTGTGAAGCAATATAGGGAAAACTTCCGTAACTCGATCCGTAAGTTAAAGCCTGTGAATCAAATGTAATTTGTCTGTGTTTACTTACCTGGATTTTTCCCTCCAGCAAACCAAATACCGGGTATCTATAAGGATCCTGAAACAAGGAAAAATACTCCAAAAAACCTGTCGTGCTACTGAATAATACTGTAAGTAGATGCAAATAGAGATATCGTACGGTTAGAACATCATAAAGAAACATTTTGCGATTCCAAAATTAGCATTCGTACGACACACACCGATTAGGGTAACGGTACCAGGTATCATCTAACTACGCTGAATCATTTCGGACAAGATATCGTGGTAGAGGAAACCACTAATTGTGAGTAGTTTAAGTTAAGTAAATGTAAGCAAATGTTTAATGATTGTATGTATTTAATAAAATTCGCAGTTTAAGCGTTGCTTCAAAAATCCTGAGCCGCTATAAAAATCTGGTTTCCCTCTCGGGAACAGAAGGGGTCCATCCTCTTTCCGCGTCATGATCCTAGTCCAAGGCCTCTTTTTGTAGGACCGCTGGGGACTAGCGATGAGGGTCACCGATGAGGAAAAAACGGGGATTGTAAAATCCCTTAGCGTAGGTAAAACCCCAGGTCCGGACAGAGTTCCGAACCTGGCTTTGAAAGTAGCTGTTCGAGAGGCTCCCGTGGGGTTCAGGTCTGCTATATAGAAATACTTTTGCCAGAGGTTTGGAAGCGGCAGAGCCTGGTTCTATTGCTAAAGGCAGAGAAACTATCAGGAGAGCCGTCGGCATATAGACCAATATGCTTGATCAACACGGCGGGGAAGGTGTTCGAAAATATCATCCGCACCAAAAATGTTGAGGCATACCGAGGGTGTTAATAGTTTCTCGAGCAACCAGTTCGGTTTCTTGAAGGAGAGGTCAACCGTAGACGCTATCTTGTCGGTTACAAAGACCACCGGGTACTGGAACAAAATTCTCGGAAGTTTTGTCCAGAATTGAGTACTAGTTTACGACACAGAGGTGGGTCGAAAGTGCTTTCACGTGCGGGTTCTCCTGAATGTCCAGAATGTTCAGGTTTAGGGGAAATTGTGCGTTTTGTTCGCGTGTCTGCCTTTTTGATCGCATGCTTGCCACATGCGGGGATGACACGACTCCGGACAACCTTGTTCAGAGGTATGTTAAGACTAGTTTGGCTGGAATTCCGTTTCATCTGCTATCACCTACATGGATCCGGCCAATGGCTAGTTCAGACGCTTTACAAGAGGAAGTCCAACGGTTCGAAGTCGACTATAGTGCCTTGCGTTCAAAATCGACCCTTATAGCGATTAAATGGCCGTGTGGAGAACATTCTGGTAGGATTGCTATCGTGGCGTCGTTGAACAGGGTTGGATCCGAGCCCGCTGTTGGAAAGGAGCAACCGGTAAGCGCCGGTCATGTGGAGGCCTCACTGCCGGCATCTCCTTCTGGTGCTAGCTGATAGGTCTGAGCATTCAGCAGGGTCAATCGTGGTGCACGCAGTATCAGTTCTTGATGATCTCAGAACATTTGGGAGCGGGCCTTATGGTTAAACCTGCCTGAAAGAGGGGGTCTAACCAGAGTCTACACTTCATACAAATTTCAAAATTTTGTATGGACAAAAGTCATCGAGCGGGGAGGGGGGGTCTGAGATGGGGAAATTTTGGTCTACGTGGTTTATGAACAGCCCCAAAGCGAGTAGCCGATGTTCGTTGCTGCAGGCTACGCAGCTAACCTTCAGGGGGCGCTGTGTACTAGCCCCTCCCTGAAGCAATGCCTTAAAGGTGGTTCCGGAGAAACGTAGGGTTTGGCACTAATGTTTCGGCTTTATGACAGTTTCGGAAACTTATATACACAGAAAAAAATATTCATGTAAAATTCAGCGAAAAATCATGCACATAAAGGGTAAAGCTAGAGTTAGTGCATACTGCATATTTACATGAGATATCATGTAAAATTACGTTACATTCGTGGAAATTTACGCTAATAGTCGCGTAATCGGTTGGTGTCTAAGATGATTTACGCGATGGTTGGCGGAAATTTACACGATGGTAATGTAATTTTACGTTATATCTCATGTTAAAGTCCACTAACTCTAGCATTCCCTTTATGTGCATGATTTCTCGCTGAATTTTAATTACATTTTTTTTCTGTGTAACAGTGTTCAATGTTCATGAAGCCATCACTCAGCAACAATCATCAACTATTGTTCAGCAGTTTTCCACTCAAAACGATGATGGTTTGCTTTTTATTTTTCTCTCGCTTTGAAATAACTTATTACCAAATACACCTTTTTAGACGATTTTCTTCATAATATCCCATAAAAGTACAGTAATTGCTATAGAATCTTGATACTCCTCATTCCGTAACACATGCCCCACTTGGAGCTCACATATGCTGACGCGTATGTGTGTAGTTGTCGATCGTCCATCGACAATTTCTTGCAGGAGGCCCGTTGCGTGCCAAGCAGCATGCAACGTATGTACCTACCCCTTCGATGAGCATCATCTATACCTACTCCTTTTTGCGCGCGTCTCTTTGCCCCAGCTCCCTTGTCGGCGGCATGCAGGAACTGGCGAAGCGACTTTTATCATTAATTAATAGATCTTGATTGGAGGTCAATGACATTCGGCTCGCGGTGAGAGAAGGGAACTTGTTGGCAGTTAGAAGCAAGTACACGTTACACTAAAGGTAGAATCTTAGCAGGAAATCGGAATTTTCCTCTGAGATGAGTTGCGGCACGGGAGAAGAGTGTCTATGGTAGTGTTATCAAAAAAGTACCCTTGGTAAAATCGATTTCAGTATTTAGATTTGACTCCTTGAAATTAGAACTGAGTTTATTTGTGGACAACCTTTCAATGAGATTTGTATACAATCTTCTAACTTCTGTCTATCTACCTTCAACTTATCCATTTATTATTTTATCCAGTCTTTTAATTTTAAGATATCTAGTCTTCTTTTAGTCTGTTGGTAATTGATTTTTAGTTATTATGTTAAGTATTATTGTGGTCCAGTCTTCTCTTCTAGACTCTTAGTCTTCTAGTGTTCTAATTTCCTACCATAATAATCATTATGAAGTCTTTCAGTTTTTAATTCTTTAATTTTACTGTTTTTTAGTCTTCTTGTTTTATAGTTGTCTGGCTATTGTCGGCTAGCCTTCCATTTTTTTATATATTTAATTCGTTCACTTACGGCTGTTACGCTTTTCGGATCCGAGGGTTTCTATCATAGAGTAGGCATTCCATTTTTCTTCTTATCGTCTAGTTTCATAGTTCTCTAATCCTTTATTGTACTACTTTTTTCCTGATGTTATTTATTTTTATAGTTCATTAGGTCTTATTTTTTCAAGTCTTCTATTTTGTGTTTTCCAGTCTTCTTAAGTTCTCCTCTCCTATCTTCTATTGTTCGTTTTGTATCTTATGTTTTCTGTCTTTTTGAAAGTATTTTACTCAATACTGCATATTAAAGCCAACTAGCACTCGTTCTGCACAACTACAACCCATCCATCTGACATCAGTTCTTCTCAATCTTACTCGACCCCAAATAATGGATTAGTTCCACAATTAGCTTCCGAACACGAAATGTACACCAACCGATCATCACATCGTAAATTATATTTGAAACTGAAACCAAGCGAACCATCCATCAGAAACAACCAGCAGTCAGTGGCCAGTGGTGTAGCTTCCACACTGGACTGCCCTGAGAACCAGAACCCTGTGCGATCATCATAGCAAATTCAACAACAGTCGATAATGAAAATGAACTGAGGAAAAGTGGCTCGTAAAATGGCAATCATATTAGCGAACCCTCTCTGCGCTTGTCTGCCTGCGCGTTCTGGTGTCGGTGTTCGCCTCTCACAGTAGTGGCGTTCCGGCGCGGCGTCCTGCTCAATTACTTACGTATGTTTATTTTACTAATTAATTAGAGCGCAATTTTCTACTTGGGTTTCGTTACGCCACTTTTGTTCTGAGCAAAAGGTTTTGTGGGGGATGGACGAGAAGAGACGATGTACACCGATTTGCACACATAATAGCTCATTGACGGGCTGTCGTTCGACGAACTTGTTGTTGGCTGACTTGTTGAAGTTGACCCCTGCCAGCAGGGGTCAAACGATAATTGAGCAGCTGAGAGTTGGGGAGATTCCATGTTATTTATACATACACGTCACAGCTGCAAAATGCTCATATGACGTTTTTACTCCCTTGGACATATTTAGCCCCTGTAAAATATGAAGAAACTATGTGAACGTACAAAAAAGTTCATGTTGCCAGTCTTGACAATTTTGCCAGAAAACCATGCGTATGTAGGTATCATCTATGTAAATAATTTCTACTTGCTGAGTTGTTTAATTGAATATTTCATACGCGTCTGGAGTATCTTGGACAGATAAACATATGCCATTTCAGTTAACAGATGCATGGATGTAGATTTGTGAAACAAATTGGTGAGCTCGTTTCATGCTTATGTTTGTTTTGTACTGTTGTGACTTTCTTATTCTAAAAGTTTTGTTTTAAGCTCTACATTCAAATCTTGGCTGTGTGTTCCTGAATTTAGATAAAGATTATTCTATTTCGCATCTATTTGATAGTTGGCTAAAATTTCTGATATTATAATCTAGTGGGATTAGTGAATTTGTACTACCAGCTAGATAGGTTAATTGAAAGCTTATGCTAAGCTTACACCGAAGGATCAGCTATTACCGATGTCAAACCAAATGCTTTCCAGACTTTCCACCAGCTGTTAGTACTAGTCAACGTATGGAAGTATCTGCACATGGATGAATGCATCTATCTAACCACCCTTCACTGCTCCACCAAGATGCACCGCAGTCCGCCAACCCCAACCTCGACGAACCGTGTGAAGTAACCGAAGCAAAAAGGTAAACAATCAGCTCCAATGAACTCTTGAGAAAAAAAAAGAGATCTCTTGCATCATACCCAAACACATCCTCACTTCCTTGGCGGCTGCATACCAACCACCAACAACGACCGGGTACAGGCGGCCGTAGCTACACCAGGCTTAAGCTCGCGATTGCATCCCCTGCTGGCTGGCTGGCTGGGCTGGTGTGGTTCGCGCACATTTCTCTTCCTCATTGATGTTTACGTTCCGAGCGCATTGCGTGGCTTTACTGCGGCCTGGGTGGAAGGATGTATCAAAATTGAAACTCTATTTAATTCACGGCTGAACGTAAATTATTCTATCAGAACTTCTATCGTTCACGCAGAAAAACTAGGCTAGTTTAAAACAATAAAACGCATGGTTTATTTTCAAACTGAGCTTTTACTTAATCCAAAGTTATATTTCTTTGTTCTTACTTAAAGTTTATCGATCAAAACAACCAATTCCCATCATTCCAACAAAATGGGGACCACAAACATGGCCCGGAACGACTCACACATCTTTAAAATTCTTACCCCAACATCGCCACAACGAATAAAGTGTAGCAAATCCATCACTCCAACTTCCAAGTGCAGTTTTGGCCGTGAGAGATAACGCGTAGGTACACGCAAAACAAGAAAAGCTACCAAAAATTGAGATATGCCTTTTCTACCAATTTATGTATTAAAATCGTACAGAAAATGTGATAAATCATAATCCATGCGTTGTATTAAGATGCGCTACACGGTTCCATAGCTTCCATACCACTACACACAAACACCTCCATTCAAACCTGAGAAGTTGAACCGGGTTGCGTCTAAAAATAACTTTCGCTTCGCTGCTGAGCTTCGCGTCCTATTGTCTACATGGAATTTTCCACTTGCGAACAGCAACCTGCTGGATGCGGGCTTTTCAGTGCACAATGGGTCTAGAGTCGTATTTACGAAGACAAAAATGTTTCTGCCAAGTTCTGTTTTTTTTTATCATTGTGAAATGATTACGGTCAATCAAGTGTGGCTCATCCAAAAATCTGCTGATTAATTATTTTCTATACAATATCAGAATGTTTTACAAAGTTATAGCAAATTTACAAAAATAAAACATTCGATTGATTTGATTGATTTGTCTTTATTTAAGAGACTTTCAGCCCTTGGATAAAACATTCGAATCATTAGAACTTTTCGAAAAGTTTTCAATGAATTGCAACTTTTTTGCCTTTGGTCATATTTTAGTCGAGTCCAACGATACATGAAGACCAATACATTAGTCACAAACTTTCAAAATTTAATTTAATTCGGTTCGCTTAGTCCTAAGGTATAGTAATTTGATAAACGGAAGTCAAAAACTAGATATAGATAGAAGGGCTCTAATTTCGTGTAAAGTTGAATAATCAATCAAGCCCAAATTTGCACCAATTAAATCAAACTCGATGAGGAACAAGTAATAAAAATTTGGATAGTTTTGGTGGACTTTATAAAAGGATACAACTTGCTAAAAATGTTTTTGGCAATTTTTAAAACTTAGCATGCTTTTGTATATACCACTAGGCGGTGCTAGAGATCAAGCAAATTTTAAATTTAATATATCGCAGAATTCTGGTCACTTACAAAGTTGGTGTCTTTGACAATGTTGTTTGGTAGGTCAAGGGCTTACAGTTAATGGCCCACTTGTTTCGAAATTTTGCCACAAGGAAGCGCAAATTACACATTTGCAAAATTATGGAAATGAATGTTTTTTTCGTAAAGCAATCAAAAAGCTGTAATTTAGTTTTCTTTGAACATATTTAAGTCAAGTCAAAGGTATTTCAAAGAGCTATATATTAGTCATTAATCCAGAGATATAGTAGTTTAACGAAGAACACGCAAATATGAAACATTTTACTAGAGTCGCTCCAACTTCATGTTAAACTATCCAATCGAGCTCAAATGTGTACCATTTATAGCTAATTAGTTGTGCAACTAGCAGATAAAATTTGAGAGTATTCCCTACACATTATAGAAAGTTATAGGTTGCTGAATATATTCGAGATAATAAGTAAAAGATACGGGTCTCCAGTTAGCCTAGTGGTTAAGGCTATGGATCGCCAATCCGGAGACGGCGGGTTCGATTCCCGTTCTGGTCGGGAAAATTTTCTCGACTCCCTGGGCATAGTGTATCATTGTACTTGCCTCACAATATACAAATTCATGCAATGGCAGGCAAAGGAAGCCCTTCAATTAATAACTGTGGAAGTGCTCGAAGAACACTAAGTTGAAGAGAGGCAGGCCAAGTCCCAGTGGGGACGTAGAGCCAAAAAGAAGAAGAAGAAGAAGTAAAAGATACATGCTTCTACTAATTTGCAACTAACGCCGTCTACTGACAGAATCCTGAACCAATCAGCTAATCAACTGAAACGCCCTTATAAACCAAACAACATTGCCGAAGAAACCAACTTTCTAAGTAATCAGAGTTCTGAGATATATGGAATATAATAATTAATTTATCGTCAGCGCTACCTAGTGGTGGAATTTTGAATCAAACGGCCCATCACCAGTAAAACCTTGGCTGGCCTAACAACTTTGCCAAGTATACCGAATATTTAAGTAATCATGGTGCTAAGATGTACGGTATGGAAATTTCGCCAGTGCTACGTCTTGCTGTCTATGATATCTGTCATACCAGAGACAAACAGACGTAACACTGATGAAATGTTTATACCAAATACCTCATCATCCTGGTTACTTAGAGAGTTGGTGTCTTCGGCAATATTATTTGGCTGGTCAAGAACTAACAAATGATGAGTCGTTTGATTCAAAATTCCACCACAAGGCAGCGCTAGTGAGCAAACAAATATTATATTCCATATATCTCAGGACTCAGATCACTTAGAAAGTTGATGTCTTCGGCAACTCTAATAAAGTAGTTCATATTTGAGTGTTCTTCGTTTAATTGCTATATCTCTGGATCAAGTGAACCGAATGAAATGCGACATTGCACAATTATGACTAATACATAGCTCTTTGAAAAACCTTTGACTTGACTTAGACACGTTCAAAGAAAACAAACTTACAGCTTGTTGATTACTTCACGAAAAAATATCAATCATTTGAATGATTTTGCAAATGTGTAACGCCGCCTAGTGGACCATTAACTGTAAGCCCTTGACTCACTTAACAACGTTGTCGAAGACACCAACTTTCTAAGTGGTGAGAGTCCTGAGATATATGAAATTTAGAATTTGCCGTTTATTGGTGGAACTTCTAATTAAACGATCCATCACCATCCATCATGGCATCGCAAATAAAATTATTAGAAAGCAGATTTTTGAATCAGTTTAACCAGACGAACCACCCTAACATAACAATAATAGGGTCAACAATTGAAAATAAGCTTTCTAAAACACAATATGTGTCTAAAAACTTAAAGCTGAAGCTTAAACAGTTTTGTCTTCGCAAATACGGCTCTGGACCCATTGTGCAGTGTGGCGGCTGTATCACTTCCATCACCAAGCCACGTTTGTGTTGTTAATGATGTTTGTTTGTTTGTTAATGTATTTACGACACTTTACACCTGAAGGGTGCATTCGTGTCGTTTGTTGTTAATGATGGCTTTCAGCCTCTCGTCAACCCATGTGCAGTTGTAGCCGTGCTGGTTAGAGCGCAGGATACTGTGTATCACCATGATAGTGTCTCGGTTTGATTCCCGCCGCCGCCCGTATTTCTTTTTAAACATGTATTGGTATTTGATGCCGCCGCTGCTGCCATGATCAGTCTAAAAATAGAACAAATAATGGGAAACCAGTGCGACAGAGCACACGCACACATGCGAAATTTCCCTTTTCCAGATTCTAGGAAGCCAATACAATTTTTGGTATACTGCTACCTACCAACTTTTGTATTTGCAAGGCCCTAATACAATATTTGTATATGTTTCATACCCAATTGTATTAGAATCTGCCAATCTCAGGTTGCGTGTACTGAAGACAGCACCCACAAAAAGTTGGTCGGTTATGCCTTTTTGATTTTTTTTATTCATTCTTGCTTCCATCCGCTTGTCGAGTGTCTAAAAATAGATTTCCAAGCTGCTGCAGGAGCTGCCGTCACCAACACCTTCACATTCTGGCTTTGTTAGCGGCAAAAGTGCTGTCGTTTAAAACAATCCATTACCTTATGTTGAAACTACCAAATTTCAGTCTAACAAACTGTTCGTCTAACAAACTGTTAAAAATTTCGACAAATGAAAATATTTGTATTATCAAATAATGGAACAGTTTAGATTAAACAAGAAATCAGTTTGTCGCTATAGCAAACTGAAAAATCGGTTGATTTGAACTAGAATTTAACTGTGTTTACAATTTATTTTTCCGCGTGTTTAAACGAAAATGATTATTATTATTATTTGTTTAGCCCAACATCATTGTTCTTACACTGAGTCCACAATAATACGCTGCACATTTCGGTTCGCTGCCGCTTGTCTCCAACCTGCGAGGTTTCGGGGCATTTCAGAGGGTCTCAAGGGATTTCAGGGGCGTTCCAGGTTTAACCAGCGGGTTTAAGGGCGTTTCAGAGCATCTCAGAGGGGGTTCAAGGTCACTTGAAAGGGCGCTTCAAGGGGTGAAGGAGAGATTCAGGGAGTTTTAGGGCGTATCTGGAGCTCCAGGGGTCTCAAGGGCGTTTCAAGGGGTTTTAGAAAAAAAAAGCGTTTCAGCAAGCATCTAGGTTGCCTCAGGGATGCTTCTCAAGGGGTTCAAGGGAAGTTCCAAAGGTTTTCATGGACGTTTCATGGGGCAGTTTCAGGGGGTTTTCAGAGGTTTTCAAGGGGGTCTGACGGTGTTCCAAGAGCTAGGCTCAGACATGGCCTCAGTGGATTCTAAGGGGTCTCAGCAGCACTTCAAGCGATCTCAGGAAAGACACTCTTCTCAGAAACGCTTCAAAGAGTCTTAGGGAAGTGTCAGGGAGTCTCTTGGGCGTTTATGGTAGTTTCAGGGGGTACCAGGAGATCTCAGGGGCTTTTTAGAGGTTCCCTGGGGTTCACCTGAGAGCTCAGAGGCGTTTATGGGAGGTTCATAGTTATCTCAGGTACTTTTAGGGGGTTCAAGGGGGTCAGAGGAGCGCTTCATGGGTCTCATGGCTATTTCTGGGGATCTCATGAGGATTTCCAGAAGGCCTCATGGGCATTTCAGGGAGTTTTAGGATACCCCTCAGCAGACCTCATGGGCATTTCAGGGAGGCTCAAGGCACTTCTGGAGGTCTCAGGAGCATTTCAGAAGGCTTCCATGGGCTTCAAAGACGTTTCTCAGGGGTTCCAGGGAAGTCCCAGAGGATTCAAGATGCGTTTCAAAGGGGTTTAGAGGAACACTAGGAGATCTAATGAGCGTTCCATGGGGATCTCAGGGAATTTCATGGGGGTACCGTAAACTGTGGTCAAACTGATCTCCGCGTGGAAATTGATCAGACAGTTTTGCGTTTCTTACAAATATCATGTATTCGATTCCAACAGCGCGATACTTGTTACACTATTTAAAGCATGCTTAATCTAACGGAGCCGGTGTACCGGTTTACGGTACACTAAAACTTCTTTTCTTGCATGTTATTTTTGTGCATTTTTAATTTGTGTACCTTATGCCCTGCATACAAAGAGAGAAAGCTACTCAGAACCAATATCGTGGAAACTATTACAACGGCGACCAGGGGGTATTTATAGGGGAAAACAAAACGAAGGTTACAGGGGCGTTTCAGGGGGTCCCAAGGAGTTTGAGCGGGCTACCAAGAGATCTCAGTGGGGTTTTCGGGAGTCTGAGGGGTTTTCGAAAGCATTGCAGAGTTTCAGAGGATTTTTGACGGGTTTTCAGGGGTTTCCAAAGATCTCGCGTACGGTACATGGGGTCCAAGATGGTCTTAAGGGGATTTCGTAGACATTTCAGGAAGTATTAGACCATTATCGGCGGGAATGAGAGGCGTTACGCAGGCGTTTTCGTGGGTTTCGGAGGATCTCAGATGCGTTGCATGGGGTCCGAGGGGGCTTTAGGTGGATTTTGGAGGCATTTCATGAAGTTCCAGAGCACATTTAGGGGGGGGGGGTCAGAGGCGTTACGGATGAGTTACAGAGGCGTTTTCAGTGGTTTTGGAGCCACTCAAGTGCGTTACTTGGGGTCCGACGCGGTTTAAGGCGGATTATCGAGGCATTTCAGGAAGTTTCAGAGCGTTTTCGGTGGGATTCACAGATGTTAAGCACACGTTATGAAAGAGTTTTCGGGGATTTCAGAGCCTCTTAGGTGCATTACATGAGATCCGAGGGGATTCAAGGAGGCTGTTGAAGGCATTTTAGGAAGTTTCAGAGCATTTTTAGAGACCCCATCACAATATCTTTTGAAACGCCCCTGAAATACCTTTTGATATAAAGGTATTCTTCAAATCCCCTGATACGACCTAAAATGCCTCGCAACGCCTCTGAAACCTCCGTAATCCCATTGAAACACCCTTGAAATTATCATAATCAATTTGAAATGCCTCTGAAACACCTTTGGACGCCTTCAATAGGGTCAATAAACCCCCTGAAACGCATCTGAAATCCCCTTGCAACGTCCCTGAAATGCTATCAAAATTCCATTAAATCTCTAGCAACGCCCTTAGAATGTTCCTGAAACTCTCTTAAATGACTCTGAAATACCTTGAAACGCCCCTCAAACCCCTTGCAACGCTCTTAAAAGACTCCGCAGATCCCTTGAATTGCCCTTAAAGGCCTTGAAACGTCCCTGAAACCCTCTTAATACAATTGAAATGCCCCTGAATTCCCCGTAATCACAGTAAAACGCTAACAAATCCAAAAAGGCTCCTCAAATCCCATGAAACAACCCGTTAAACACCCCTGAAGCCCCTCGGAACCCCCTTTTTAGGGCTCTGTGGGAAGTTTCTGGAAACCCCCCTAGTCCCACCTGAAATGCCCTGTTTTCGCGAACTGTCCCTCTATGAAACCCAAACTTAATTTATGCATAAATTTCCTTCTTTTTATGCCTTCTTGATTTATGCAATTTTTTTTATTTATGCAGTCCTAGCCATGTGCATAAAATAAGTATCCAGTGTACCAGGAGGTCTTAGAGATGTTTAAGGGGATCTCAGGTAGTCAGCCTCAGGGGCATTTCAAGCAGTCTCAGGGGGCTAGAGGGGTGTCAGGGGTGTTTTATGAAGTCCTTAAGTTAAGTGCGTTTATGGTGGCTTCAAAGGGGTACCACCAGGAGATCTCAGATGCTTTTCAGAGGGTCCCAGGGGGTTTCAGGAGGTCACATGAAAACTCAGAGGCGTTTAAGGGAATTTCAAGGCCACTCAGGTGGTTTTAGGGAGTCTGAGGAGCGCTTCATGGGTCGTAGAGACATTTCAGGGGGTCTCATGGGTTCTAAGGGGGCTCCAGGGGGGGGGGGGTCTCAGGAACGCTTCAGGGGGTCTCAAATTGTACAAAAAATGCTGCTCATATATCTGAAGTGATGAACGGACATGCATGTATATAGCCATGCGGAATGAATGTGTTTGGGTTCGACCGTGAAAGAGCATCCAACAAGTACGTAGCAGTTTCTAGCTAATACTTTATGTTCTCCACATTTGCAGTTTTTCATTTCACTCAATTCATGACTCGCTACACTCTTTTCGAAGAGAAGTCCTTCGGGAATCCTGTTATCCATTTCTGAAGAAATTATAGGAGAAAGTCTAGAAAAAATCACCAGAAAGAATATGTGCAGGAGTCCCTGAAAAAGTCTGGGAAAGATCTCGAGATTTAGCTAAGGATCAAGAAAAAATCCGATGGAATCCTGGGAGGAATTCCTGAATAAATCTCTGGGAGAAATCCTGGAAGAAACACAGGAAAGAAGAACAAGAGAGTAATTGCGTGAGAAATCCCGGAAGAAATCCTTGAAGAAATTCTAGCAGAAATCTCTGAAGGAATCTTTGTAAGAATTCCTGAAAGAATTCCATGAATAATTTCTGGAAGAGCCGCGGGAGTTTAAGTTGCAAGAAATATAGAAAACAACGACACTGTTCCTCAAAGTTTAGCTCTGAAGAGGGTCAGTGCCAGCCGCTCTCGGAGGGGAAGATCAGCTGACGAAAAATTGACTGAAAAAAGCTGACGAAAAAGTGAACGTGTGACCATTGCGCCATGAAACCCGGCAATTCTTTAATTTGACATCAAAATTTCATTGTATTTGAGAAAATCTTTTTTGGGTTTCTGTGGAAGATTTAGAAATCTCTAACAATACTTCTGAATATGGGAATATGGGAAAAATTTAACCCTTGGACTCTCTTCGGAATTCCTTGTTGGGTACGCCATATACTGCACCGTAGAACACCATGATATTCGATGACAGGTCATGGTATTTAGAGGTTCTCCACGGTACTCGGTTGTAGTGCATGATATTATGTGGCATTCCACTGTATTTCATAATATTCTATGATATTCCGTGTTTTGCCATGGCTCCCATAAACTTTTTGTGGAAAATAATCAAATTTTTAAATAAGGAACTCAATCAAACCAGTTTGATCTGTGACTGCTTATCAGACATGTTCTGTTCATCATTTTCAGCCCTTACCAATTTGTTACACCCTTACACTCGGGTATACAGGCGGCGTTGCCCGTCTAGTGAGTACCAATGCTTCGTCGCCTATACCTCGATCCGATCGGGTTGTGACTGAGTTCAACTATATGCAATGCACCTATTGCCCCCCCCCCCTCCTCTCGTTCCACGGGGGACGCGACGTCGGTACAGGGGATAGGAATAGTAAATAAAACTGGCTGAAATCTGTGCGCGTAAACAATTATTGATTCATGTTCTGCTGCGATGGCCCTTTCTTGGTGGATCGACGCGACGCTTTCCTGAGTATTTAAGCCCTCCTCTGCCCAGGCCCGATGGTTGGTGAGGTAAAATTGTGTGAAAATAATTACATGGAATGGTAATTAACTTTGTGTTTTCTGTCTATGAACTTTGTTCCTCCTCCGTGCGTTCTATGAAAGCTTTTCAGGATTGAGTGAGTTAATGTTTAGTGGATCTTTGAGGTGAGCCACCACAACTCCCCCCCCCCCCCCCCTTAACGCTTGGCACCTTCACGTGCATTATAGTCGGCTCAATTATATTCTAATTGATCTGTTTCTATTATGGAATATTTCATAAATAATTTTCAAAAAACGCTGAATGTCCTATTGTTGCCAACATATGTTATTGCGATCACTCGCGAATTCACATTATCTTCGAAGTTTTATGACATTGTCGTCAGACGAAGATAATAACAACGGTTTAAGTAAATAAGCAGCAGTGACGTTAGTAACCAGGTCATAGCACAGATTGTGCCTGTTAAATTCGGCTTTGATAACAACAATTAACCATCAAGGACCGTCCATCAATTGCGTAAGAGATTGTTATATCTTATAATTTTCGTACAAAATAGGAAAAATAAAACAAGGGGGAGGGGGTGGAGAAAAATCGTAAAAAAATCCTCACGTAATAAATGGACATACCATCAGTTATATAAGCCTAATTACCATAATATTGAGGTCATTATCACTAGGGCAGGTACACAGTCTACACATGCTACGTCAGTGCAGTTGCTTGAAAATATATTAGTCGTTATCTTAAAGATTTATTACACAATATACACTGATAAAAGAGTGCGAAATCATCCTGACCTAAGCGATGCGAGGCTCCTGCTCCGTGACATCAAGCCATTAATGTTCCACTGTTATTCACAAATTTCAATTTCTGCTTGTTGTAATCGACGGCCAGGATTCGGATTTTGTGGCAGAGTGAAAATAACCGCGTGACTTGTTCACTTGTTCGTACAAAAGTGGTATTTATTTTTCTCTCTTCTCTGACCTGATTGTCAATGACATTTATGTGCCTAGAGTGGCAAACTTGCCAGTAGGTAAATTCAACCTAACCAAATGGAGGGTAAAATCCAACATCTTTTCCCCCCTCAAAGAGAAACTGTTTCTAGAACATACATAGAACTGTTAAACAGAATGATCATGGTTAGTAATGTTAGTCACACTCACAGGTTAAGCCTTTTTGGAGGATGTCTAATTCTAATGGACCGCCTTGGTGTCTCTACCGCATTATGTGTAGGCTTATTGACTCTCTCACATCCTGACTCAGATCTCAAATCGGGTTTCTCTTCGCTACCTACACTCGGCTCGATAGTATCCTGAGTAACTGAAGCAGTACCTGAGGTGTTCAAATTCGTTCGATTCGCCGGTCTATTGAGACCGACAGTTGAACTGTCGTTACGTTCAGTTAGCAGCCGCTGCCGAATTGGCGAAGCTATTGGATGTTCACAGCGGTCACGGTTGTGATTCTCGACGTTAACAGTGTAGGGATTTACCTCGAAATCATGACCAATGGGACCCGATCTCAGCTGATCAATATGCCTCTTCCAAATGCGCCCATCGTCTAATTCGATCATGTAATGTAATTTACCCAGCCGTTCAGTTACAACCCCGAACTTCCACTTTGAGGATCCTAAAAAGTCACGAGCTGCGACTCGGTCGTTAACCGCGAAACATCGTACATCAGCCTCTTCCCCGCGCTCAATTTTTTCTTCGTCGTTTTTAGGAACGATCAGATCGAGTCGTGATTTAATTTGACGACCAAAAACTAACATCGAAGGAGATCCCCGTCACAGGATGTACTGTTCGTCTGTAAGCCATTAGGATTTTGTAAAGTTCGAGTTGAACGCCCTGACGACCACACTTTAGTGTCTTCAGCTTGTCTTTAAACGTCTGGACAAATCTTTCCGCAAGTCCGTTTGTCGAGGGGTGATATGGTGCACCCATCTTGTGGATAACACCATTTTTCTTTAGAAAGGATTGGAATTCGTCAGAAGTAAACTGAACACCTCTATCGCTAACTATCACCGAAGGAACACCGTAGGTCACGAAATATTCACGTAGCTTGTCGATAGTCGTACCGGTAGTCATATCGGGAATGATTTTCACGTCCGGCCACTTTGTAAACGCGTATACGATAACGAGAAAGTTCAATCCGAGGAACGGTCCGGCGAAATCTATGTGAATTCTTTGAAATGGTTCATTAGGCCTTTCCCAACAGTGAATTGCTACTTTTGGCGGATTTTTCTTGACCAATGCACATTCACTACAGTCGCGTGACAGGTCTTCGATATCACGATCTACGCGTTCCCACCAACAATAGGATCGTGCTAATGATTTCATGCGAGATACGCCAAAATGACCCGTATGAAGTTCATCCAAAACCCTCTTACGCAATTTCGGCGGAATATATACCCGAATTCCTTTCATTATGCAGCCTTTCTGGAACGAAAACTCATTCTGATCTACTCCGAATCTATCGTGACCGTCAACAATTCTACCGACTTTCAATCCCTGCAATAAGTTTCGCACATTTGGGTCTTCTTTCGTAAACTGCGCCAGTTCATCCGCGGTAACCGGTAGCGTCTCGATTAGGTTTAACTCGATTATGTCGACTTCTTCTACGCGATGTTTGTTGTTCTCATCCTCAACAGGAAGTCGAGACATGGCGTCCGCGTTCGCGTTTTCTTTCGATGAACGATAGCGAATATCATAGTCGAAGGACTCGAGAAATACAGCATAATGCTGCATTCGCAGCGTCGGAAGTCCTTTATCTGGAGCCAAAATTTGTGAAACGGGTTTATTATCAGTAACAAGAGTAAATCGCCGACCAAAAAGGTACTGATAAAATTTCTTTACTCCGAATATAATCGCGTATGCCTCTTTATCAACTTGCATGTAATTCTGTTGAGTCTTGTTTAAAGTTTGCGACGCGTATTGAATTGGTTTTTCGGAACCATCAGGATAAAGGTGGCTCAACACCGCATCTGTGGCTAGCACTAGTGGTAGTTTAGGGTCATAATGCACAAGGATCTTATCTGACTGCATTTCCTTTTTGACCCAGCGGAAAGCCTTCTCACACTGATCGTCCCAATCAAACGGAACGTTGTCTTTCAACAAATTATTAATCGGGTAGATGTTCGTGCTAAGGTTGTTCAAAAACCGCCCATAATAATTGACGAGACCGACGAACGCGCGAACCTGTTCTCGATTACGCGGCCTAGGCATCTCCTGAATAGCGTCAACCTTCCTTTTCATCTTTCTAATTCCGTCGCGGTCGATCACGAACCCGCAAAACTCAATACGGTCAGCGAAAAAGTCGCACTTCGAAACATTTACGCGCATACCGTATTCGTCAAGCTTCTTCAGAACCATTTCAAGCCTTTTTAAGTGTGTTTCGTCATCCGGTCCCGTTACCTTTATATCGTCTAAAAATACCGATACGCCGGGTATGTTCGCAAGCACTTGTGTGATTTCGCGTTGAAAAATAGCAGGGGCTGATGCTACACCGTACATGAGGCGCGATGGCTGGTATAGCCCGAGATGTGTGTTTAACGTGAGTATCTCGCGATCTTCTGGACGTACCTCCATTTGAAGGTAAGCCTGCGCCAAGTCCAACTTGGAAAATTTCTGTCCCCCGGCCATATTTGCGAATAGCTCATCGATAGTAGGAAGAGGATGTTCGTCGATATTCAAATGTCTATTTACGGTTACTTTATAGTCACCACACAGACGGACGCGATCCGCGGATTTCATAACAGGTACCACCGGAGTAGCCCATGGGCTGTGATTGACCTTAATCAATATTCCACTATCTACCATGTTCTCGATCTCTCGTTCTACAATATCGCGAATGGAAAAGGGCAATGTACGAGCTTTCAGAAATATTGGCTTTGTGTTTGGTTTCAAACTTAACGTGGCTTGAATGTTCTTCATTGTACCAGCAGAGTCTTCGAACACCCTAGGATATTTCTCCAGCAAATCCTTAACCGCACCCGACAGAGGTGTACGAACTGCGATAGTATTGATAGTGTTTTCTGAATTTCGAATAACTTTGTTCCAGTCATAATGCAATTCCCGCATCCACTCGCGACCCAATAGCGGATGCTTTTTCGTATTTACGACAAACAAGCGCAACTTGCTTGTACGACCCTTATACTCAACCTCTGCATTCACGTAACCGTCGCCATCCTCGTCGCCAAAAACTGTTGTAATCGACGGCCAGGATTCGGATTTTGTGGCAGAGTGAAAATAACCGCGTGACTTGTTCACTTGTTCGTACAAAAGTGGTATTTATTTTTCTCTGTTCTCTGACCTGATTGTCAATGACATTTATGTGCCTAGAGTGGCAAACTTGCCAGTAGGTAAATTCAACCTAACCAAATGGAGGGTAAAATCCAACACTGCTTCAAATAAATATTTTTCTCGCAATCTTTCTTTAACCTTCTTAATCTTCCTACACAGATAAAAATAATGAGTTTTACACGTCTTATAAACTTCGTTTTAGTCATGTAAATTTCCAGTTGTGATGGTTTACATGATGTATCATGTAAATTTGTGTTATATGTCATGTAAAAACTCTGAGTCATGCTGAATTACATGACATATAACGGAAGTTTACATTATATTTCATGATATTTACATGAAATGTCATGTAAACTTCTGTGAAATTCCACGCTCCAATCATGTGCATTATATGTCACAGAAATTTACACTATCTTTTCGATCTGTGTAATGCATCCCGTTGGGAACAGTTCGCTGACGTATTTAATGTACGCTTTGGGTATAAAAATGACCCTGATGCACAAAGGAGGATTAAGAGTTCAAATCCTGCTGAATATTGCTATGAAAATTCTATATTTCAAGGGGTTGTTAGAGACGATTCAGGGGGTTTCTGGAGCCCTTTGAAGGCGTTCCAAGCGGCTTCAGGAGCTTTTCAAATGTATTACGGGGATTTCAAGGGCGTTTCAATGAGATTATGGAGGTTTCAGGGATACGCTCTCTTAAGGGCGTTCCAAGGAGTTTCTGAAGTATTTCAAATGGGTTATGGTAATTCAAGGGCGTTTCAATTGGATTATGGAGGTTTGAAGGAATATCGTGATCCCCTGAAACTTTCTTGGCAGGCTTGGAAAGCGTAAGTATCAACACGAGTCGTCACGCGATTTTTATAGAAGTGCCTCTCTTAATGTCATTGAATCGGGAGACGATGACCAAGAGAGCCTAACAATATTCGTTCATTTTTCGGTCATGATGGAGCGTGACATGGTGTAAACAAGGCAATTACTAGAATATAGTTGGATTTCGTTTTTGTTTCTCTCTATGTGGTAAATATAACGACTAGACTAAATTTGCTTGAAACAGGTGAAAATTTTGTTTTTAAACAATGTGGAAGTTTTTGTCATAAAGCTTGATCATTGCGCAATGATATGATGAAATGTGCGAGTGGTCGTTTCATCTTGTGATAATGAAAGAGCCTACTTGTTCACCACCATGAGAAAGTCACGACCAACAGCAGCGCTGCCTCTGGCAAAATCTTCACAACGTGCGTCTGGAACGGATTCCCTTCTACACCTGGAACCCCCTAGAACGCTCCTGGAACTCTCTTAAATCTCACTGGGACCCCCCGAAGCGCCCCAGAGATCCTCTGAAACCCCCTGAGACCCCATGAAACTCCCCTGAGATCCCTTGAAACGCCTCTGAGACTGCATGGGACTCTATAAAGCTCCAATGAGATTTCTAGAACGCTGGAACCCCCTGGGTCCCTGTGATCCACTAAAACGACCCTGGGATCCCCTGGAATGGCCCTATGATCTCTGGAAGCCCTCTGTATTCCTTTGATACCCTCTGAAACGCCCCTGAGACACCCTGCAGCAAGGGTCCGTACATTCGCCTTATTCCATTCATATTCACTCCTCTTTGTTGAAGCGGGTAGAGAAAGATACAGCAAAGAGGTTATCCTGAACGAACACGTAACCTTATCACCAGTGGGATGCGATGCACAAGTCGCTTGGCATTGTCGTCCGTTACTGTTCGTTTGCAGTTTGGAACGGAAGCAAATGAATGAATTGTGAATGGTGAAGAATGACAGGGATCGATCGAAGCGGCTATTATTATAATTAGAAAGGAACATCTGCATGTAATGCAGCCATTTTTTTTATGTATTGTTGATGAAATGAATTCAATTCTATACATATATACGCTATACGGAAGGGCCCATATAGCCGAGGCGGTAAACGCACGGGTATTCAGCATGACCATGCTGAGGATGTCGGGTTCGATTCCCGGTCGGTCCAGGATCTTTTCGTAAAGGAAATTTCCTTGACTTCCTTGGGCATAGAGTATCTTCGTGCCTGCCACACGATATACACATGCAAAATGGTCATTGGCAGAGGAAGCTCTCAGTTAATAACAGTGGAAGTGCTCATAGAACACTAAGCTGAGAAGCAGGCTTTGTCCCAGTGAGGACGTTACGCCAAGAAGAGAGAGATATACGCTATACGCTATAAGTTATTACCATTATCGGTCGACCGTTTGCGATACTTAAACCGTTCGCCTGAGTTTGCTATCGTCGCTGACAAGTATGCAAACAAACAAAAGCGACAACCGTTTACTGCTGAATGGCTTCCAATGTGAATAAATATACAAAGTGGAAATCAGGAACCTTACATGAAAACCCCTGAGCCCTCCTGGGACTCACAAAAATGCCTCTCTGACCCCTTAAAACGCTCATGGAACCCCCAAATGTCCTGGAACACCCTCAAATACCCCTGAGATCTCGTGAAACGCCCTTGAGACTCCTTTGAAGAGCCCCTGAGACCCCCTGGAATCCCACTAAGACCCACCGAGACGCCCTAGGATCCCCTGAAACCACTTGGAACGCCCTTGAGACCTCCTGAAATTCTATGGGATCCCCCAAAATTTCCCTGGGACCTCATGAAACCTTCCTAAAACCCCCTGCGACCACTTAAAACGAACCTGAGATCCCTAGAAGCGCTCTTGAGACCCCTGGAACCTCCCTGAAACCCTTAAAACTCCCTTGAGAATCCCTGAGCCCCCTACGACTCCCTAAAACGTCCTTACTTACCTACCCGATCAGGCTAAGGCCGGAGTGGCCTCTGCTGTACATAGTAGCCGCCTACATTCCACTCGGTCCATGGCTGTTTGTCTCCAGTTCCGCACTCTGCGTAGGGTCCGCAGATCGTACTCCACTTGGTCGACCCACCTAGCTCGCTGCGCACCACGTCTTCTTGTACCGGTCGGATGACTCTCGAGAACCATTTTAGTCGGGTTGCTATCCGACATCCTGATGACGTGACCCGCCCACCGTAGCCTCCCGATTTTCGCGGTATGGACGATGGTTGGTTCTCTTAGCAGCTGATGCAGCTCGTGATTCATTCGCCTTCTCCAAGTCCCGTCTTCCATCTGCACTCCGCCGTAGATGGGATGCAACACCTTCCGTTCAAAAAAATCCAAGGGCGCGTTGGTCCTCTGCACGCAGGGTCCATGTTTCGTGCTCATAGAGAACGACCGGTCTAATCAGCGTTTTGTCGATGGTTAACTTCGTGTTACGGCAACTTTATTCGATCGTAGAGTTCTACGGAGTCCAAAGTAAGCACGATTTCCCGCCATAATGCGCCTCTGAATTTCTCTGCTGGTGTCGTTGTCGGCGATCACCAGTTAGCCCAAGTACACGAATTCTTCAACCGCCTCGATTATATCACCGTCGATATAAATTCCAGGTGGCGGGCGCGGTGATTCCTCCCTGGAGCCCTTTGCCATCATGTACTTGGTCTTCGACACATTAATGACTAATCCGATTCGCCTGGCTTCACTGTTTAGTCGGATGTACGTTTCCGCCATCGTCTGAAATTTACGAGCAACAATCTCAATATCATCGGCGAAACCAAGCAGCTGAACGGACTTCGTGAAAATCGTCCCACTCGTGTTTATCCCTGCTCTCCTTATTACACCCTCTAAAGCAATGTTGAACAGCAAGCACGAAAGACCATCAGCTTGCCCTAACCCTCTGCGAGATTCGAAGGGACTAGAGAGTGTTCCTGATACTCAAACTACGCACATCACTCGATCCATCGTCGCCTTGATTAATCGCATCCGTTTATCCTGGAATCCGTATTCGAGCATAATCTGCCATAGCTGTTCTCGATCGAATGTATCATACGCCGATTTGAAATCGATGACCAAGTGATGTGTGGGCACGTTGTATTCGTGGCATTTCTGCAACACCTGGCGGATGGCGAACATCTGGTACGTTTTAGCGCGTTCACCCATAAATCCAGCCTGATATTGCCCCACGAACTCTCTTGCAATCGATGATAGACGGTGGCATAGAATTTGAGAGAGTATCTTGTAGGCAGCGCTCAGTAGTGTGATCGCGCGGTAGTTCCCGCAATCAAACTTGTCGCCCTTTTTGTAGATGGGACACACGATACCTTCCATCCATTCCTCCGGTAATACTTCCTCCTCCCAAATATTGGTAATGACCCAGTGTAGTGCTCTCACCAGTGCTTCTCCACCGTATTTTAGAAGCTCGCTTGGTAGTTGATCTGCTCCAGCCAGCGGCTTTGTTGTTTTTCAACCGGCCAACCTCCTCCTCAATCTCTTGGAGGTCAGGGGCCGGAAGTCTTTCGTCCTGTGCACATACTCGCCATTGAGGTGCTCATCGTAATGCTGCCGCCACCTGTCGACCACCTCACGCTCGCTCGCGAGAATATTTCCGTAATTATCTCGGCACATGTCGGCTTGTGGCACGAAGCCTCTGCGCGAGCGGTTCAGCTTCTCGTAGAACTTTCGTGTATCCTTAGCGCGGTACAGCTCTTCCATCGCTTCGCGATCTCGTTCTTCCTGCTAGCGTTTCTTCATCCGGAAGACTGAATTCTGCCTGTTCCGCGCCTGTTTGTAACGTGCCTCATTCGCTCTCGTACGGTGTTGCAGCATTCTCGCCTATGCTGCATTCTTCTCGTTTTTCAACTGTTCACATTCGCCGTCGTACTAGTCGTTTCTGTGATTCGGAGTCGCGAAGCCTAGTGCTGTAGCCGAGGTACTACCTATGGCGGATCGGATGTCCCTCCAGCCATCTTCAAGTGTAGCTGCGCCAAGCTGCTCTTCCGTTGGTAGGGTCACTGCTAACTGCTGCGCGTAGTCTTGAGCCACTTCTACGTTACGAGGTTGCTCGATGTTGAGCCGCGGCGTTCAACTTCGACGTGTGGTGATAACTGTCGAAAGTTTTGAGCGCATGCATACAGCGGCTAAGTAGTGATCCAAATCTATATTCGCACTGCGGTATGTGCGAACATTGGTTATATCCGAGAAGAATTTACCGTCGATTGGGTGGCTTTGATCTCCAGGATATCTTTGCGGGGGAAGAAGGTGCTTCGGACTACTATACCACAGGAGGCTGCAAAGTCTGCGAAACGTCCTTAGGACCCCCTGGAAAGCCCCTCAGGCCCCTTTAACTCTCGCTGGTCTGGAAGACGTTCGTAAAGGCCGGTTTTCGCGCATCAGAGATCCTCTGGGATCCTCTTAAACCAAATGGTATCCACTGTTATCCATTGAGACCCACTGAAACGGTTCTGAGATCCCATGGAACCCCCCTGAAAATCACTGGGACCCTCTGAAACGCCCTTTAGACACCATGTAACCCCTGAGACTCCTTTGAAGCGTCCGTAATACCCCATGGAACCTAACAAGTCGCCTAAACCTAAACGCCCCTGAAACCCTCTGGAATATCCCCTGAGACTCTCTGAAACGCCACTGAGGCTCTTAAAATGACTACGTAGTTAAAATACACAGAAATGAAAATTAAAAAAATCTTTTGAACGCCACTGAGACCCCTTGGAACGCCCTTCAGACCTTCTGAAATGGCTCGGAGACTCCCTGCAGCCTCTAGGGAACCCCTCAACACCCCTGAGGCCCCCTAAATTAATCCTAAACCCCCCATGAGATCCTTGAAAACGCACTTGAGACGACTTTGAACACCCTCGAGACCCCCTGAGGCAACCTGAAACGCCCCTGATAATATCTGAAGTGTTCTTAGACCCCCTGAAATATCTGGGAACGCCTGAAACGTCATTCCCCTTGCAATGCCCTGGGACCCCCTGAAACGCCCCTGAGATCTCCTAAAACGCCCCTGAAACCTTCTGGAACTCTCATGTTGCTCCCTGGAACGACCACGAAATCTTCTGAAACGCAGCTGAATCTCCCTGGGATCCCCTGGAATCCCATAAAACTCCTGGAACTCCACTGAAATACCACTGAGACGCCTTAAGATTCCAATGAGATCCGCTGAAACCCCCGGAGATTCCTTGGAATCCCCCTGAAAGCTCCTGGAAGCAGCTTAAAATGTCCCGCAGATCTCCTGATACTTCCGTGAAATCCCCTAGGACCCTCTGAAATGCCCTTGCATCTTCATTTAAACAGCTCCTGGCCGCTGTTGCCATTATTGCCGTCATTATTATACTATAACCATAATTTACGTTAACTTTATTCTCGTTAAACTGAATTTACGCTCCCTCCCTTAATTTATGCTCCTTGCTAGCAATGTTGCAACATTTAGTGGTTCCCAGTCTTGGATGACAGGTTCAAAATATTTATAGTTCAACGCACGAATCGCGTAGGCACTACCTTTGTCAATTCAAATGCAAATTGGCTCATGTATTAGCTTTAATCTTGTATTTTTTATGATTTTTTTAGCAATATTCTTCACATAACTTTTGAAAAGGAGGCATGAAACAAACCTAATGTTCTTCTTCAAAAGATGGTAACTCAAAAACTATTTGTTAGATTGAAATGATGTCTTCGAAGATGTTTGAGGATAACTGAAGGACTTAAAAACACTAAGAGAAACATTTATCACGGATCTATGCTACATGTCATGTAACTTAAATTTTCCAAAAGCCTAATTCTTCGATATCTTCTATATATTTTTTTGTAAAAAAATGATTTTTAGCCTCAAAAAGCAGCCAATATCCTGGGTAAATACTTCCAACTTTTTTAAAAATTTTCATCGGTTTTCAAAACGAGTACAGTTATTGCACAAATATGGGTCACTCTGTCACAATTATTAGTCGGTCAGTTCACCATGCAATTCAAATGGAATTGACCCATAATTGTGGGTGACCCTTGATTGTGCTATGACTGTAATACGACACTATTTATGAGATTTTTTATATCAAAAGTAGGATCTACGTACAGTTTCCAATGAAAAAGAAATACATATTTTTATCCTACGTCCTGCCATACTTAAAATTTATTAATTTGTGTGACTTCGTGGTCATGCGGCTTGTGCCACCAAGCATTTAGCCGCAGCGTGCTGAGAAGCGTGGGTTCGATTAACACCGCAGCTGTCAGGAAAAGTTTTCGGCTGTGCCACTGGGCGTTTCATGCTAGTCCGTTGTCTAGTGTCGTGCTTCCTTCAAAGAGCTAATAGTTCACGGCAAGTATTAAACGTTTCCGTGTTTGTTAATTGCATAGTTTTATAAAGTTGAAATTATATGACATCTAACATAGATCAGCGATTAATATTACTGTCAGTGTATTTTATTCTAAAAGTCCTTGAAATCCAGCAAACAGTTTTCGAGTTAATATTTTTTGATGAAGAAAGCTAGGTTTTTTTCATACTCCCATTTCTGAAGTAAGGTGATAAATATTGCAAAACAAACAACATGAAAAACATTTTCAGATTGAAGCTCATATATGAGTAAAATTTTGTTTGACTTGAAAAAGGTGTATACGCGATTCGTGACTTGAGCTGGAATTGCTCAATAGTGACATTTTAGAGATGACATGATCTATGCAGGCCGAATAATAGCTGAAAAGACATCGCATCTCGTCTGGGCATTACTCCAATTAGCGCAGTAATGACTTAAGGTGAATATATAACAAAGCCACACCTCAAATTTTCAAAAGCACAAATCTGAAGAACCGAAAGTTGGTTTGCGCTAAAAAGTTAATCGATTGGTAGCCCGCTGGTGGTGACTAATCGATCAACTTTTCAGGGCAAACTGACATTCGGTTCTTCAGATTTGTGCTCTTGAAAATTTAGGGTGTGGCTTCGTTATATATTCACCTTAATACTGCGAAGGGTTCCCACCCTCATCCTTCATATATATCGTTTGCGTTTACATTTCTAATAAACTTCTGTAAGCATTCGTTACTGCACAATAAGCGTATAGCCGCATCACACCATGAATTAGGGGTCACCTGTTTATTGAATAGCTGATTCGTACTGTTATTCTTGGCCAGTTGGAACAATCACTACCTATACTATACATATTCCCAAGCAACACACATGTTATATAAGAGTTACGACAGCGCAAGTTTTAGTTGTATAGAAGTTTTTTCGACGTTATTTCAACATTATGTTAGAATTACGTCAAATAAACTTCTATACAATCAAAACTTGCGCTGCCGTAACTGTTATATAACATGTGTGTTGCTTGGGTTGCTGTGTGCGTTCATGATGCAAACGTAGCCTAAAATGCGCTTCAAACGTGGTAACACAGTGTTACCAAAGGCAACCTAGCAACCATTGCCAATATCACCACCAGCCTAGGATCCAAAAGCTCCTATTGACATTGAAATACTTGTTAGAAAAATATTTGCGTTTTGAATGCACACAGTAATAGTATACGTGCCGATTTGGTATTAGTAAGTCGGCTCCAGAGTCACGTTCTCCTCCATTTGGGGATGTTTTGTTGATCGGAAAGATTAATTATCGTCGATAAATTCAGTTCGGGGTTCTGACGAGTAATTTAATTGACTATGAAGAGACTCTCGCTACCTGAAGAAAAATCGATCATTGTTGCAGTTAAGACCTAATGAAAAAGTAATGGTGAATACGAGAACACCTGGGATTACGGACAGCACGGTCCATTTAGTGTTTATAAACAGAGCATTATGCCACTCTTTCGTGTCGGCATTCATCAGGACCCGATGAAAAGGTGTCAAAAAAGCCAAGTGAGCCTCATCTTTAGATTCTCAACAACAGCAACAATCAGTATTGGCAAAAATGAGGATTATCGATCGATTGCCTCTTTCTCCTGAAAGTGCACAGCGTTCTTCATCCTTTTCCCCGGAGGTCAGTCCGGGAAAGATCGCCCATTCGGACCGAAGGGATAATCGCATTATTAACACCTTGATCGCGTCTTTATGTCACACCTCGCCTAGGCAGACATCATCGCATTATTATTACTGACGATGTGCAGCAGCCGGCAATCGAAAGGAAGATTCATGCGAATCGAACCGATCGTCTGCCACTGCCGCCGTCTGGGGATCAATCAAACTGCAACAATGAACCGGATGGCCAGCACGGACTTTGGCCAGAAGCTGTCAGATATTAATTTTTGGGCTCATTTTTTTCCTTGCTTCTGTTCCTGTGGAATATCGACCGAAATGCATAATAGAAAATGGCATGTGCTAGCGATGCTATGAAATTTTAATTTCCAATTTCAAGGATCGAGCCTTCTGCGCCGGACTAGATCAAACCTTCTCGGTCACACATTCGTCCATCACCGCACCGGTGCGGTGCCCAGCAGTACCCAAAAAGCGAGCGAATCTAACTGCGATGTGCATATGCTCATATGCAAGCTCCTGGAAATTCGCTCTACATATTGTATTTCGTCGGATGCATCGCACAGATGGCGGCACAGCGGCACATGCGACGACTGAGCGCAGCACGCGGATTTCTCGGAACGAGAGTCACTTCATAAAAAAGTAGACAAATCGACCACATTTCGGTCAACAGAGAGAAGAAAAAAAGCCGTCATCATTCGCTTCCGTGTGGGCCTCATATTGCATAAACTAAACACATCAGCGTGGCGTGGGCCGGGTGCAGTGTGGCGGTGGTGCGGTGGCGGCTGGCTGCCACGTTCCTTAATCATAAAGAAATCGAAGCCGAGGTCACCGGATGACGTTTTGGGCCATCCTTCTTCCTCCCGAATTGCAATAAAACTGTTAATCATCGATTGCGGACGAATGTGTGCGCAGAGTCAAAGCCAAACAACAGGACTTAAAAAAAGTTCCGTATCCCATGTTCCGATCGGGATAGATCGTGCACGTTAGGATCCTTGATCCTTACCAGGAACATCTTGAGGTTTCGGAATATAAAAAGGAGGAAATGGATAAAAAATCACTCTCGCTACCAGTGCCATTTGGCATGAATGCTGCGGCAGCGGGATTGATTGGATGAATAGCGACACGTGGTACTTATTGAAAGAGAAAATATTTGTTCCACTCAGAATATCAATCCAATCTTGGGTGCAGGACCATTTAGACAGAGTGTCCTAGTTTGGGCAGGTTTATAAATTATGTCTGTCAATTTTGTCGGGTATCAGCAGTACCTTCTTAACATTTTAGAATATCCGAAAAGAAACCTGGCGACAGCCAAATAGTGGTTACACTTGCTACCAGATAGACCACGGACTGGTCGACGGAATTATCTTGTAGCCGCCAACAGTGTGGCGTGATTATTCAGCGTCACCTTCAAAAAACGATACATATTACAAAACGTATTACAAAATCCTACGCCATAGGTGTACATCAAAACCATCAACAGGCAAGAGGACAGCAGGGATCTATGACATTTGGTCGAAAGACATTTAGTCGAATGACGTTTGGTCGAATGACATTTGGTCGAAAGTACATTTGGTCGAACGGACATTTGGTCGAATGGACATTTGGTCGAAAGCCATTTTTTGGAAAAAGAAGCATATGACATTTAGTCGAATGGACAATTCGTCGAATGAACATCTTGTCGAAAGGCACTAACTGATGAAAAGAGATGTGAGTGGAAAATAATATTATGGATTTCGGTATCATAATTATTTATATGTTATTGAACAAGCAAGCCTCGTTGAATAAATGTACGACTCGTGCTGAAAAAAATCATCATTTTGCAACTTGTTGCATAAATAACCATTTTGGCTCGCGTTCAGTTCATATGCAACACTGCGTCAAAGAATAGCCTATGTTTAAGGACAAATGTCTTGAATCCCCACTTCAACAGTGCATCAGAACTGCAGACGCACAATTCTCTAGAAGCAAGCTTCAAACAACAATGCATTTTATAATGCTGTTTTTGCTCACTTTTAATAAGCTTGAAACAAGAAGATCATGTGCGCTGGTTTTGTTTACGAAGAGATTTGTACGCTCGAAGTCGCGAGTGAGTGCCAAAGTCGGCCATTGCGGGATCCTAACCAATCTGTCCTTAAAAGAAGGAAAAATATCCGATGAAAAAATCTGCAGCTATAACATCTGTTCGGATCAGGAAGAAACAAAACCGTTTCTGTAAATCTACCTTGTCAGGGAGATCAAAACTGTAAATATGTATAAACAAATTGAACATTAAATTGATAAATGAAACATGACAGTTTCTTCAAATAACTTACATTTTAGTTTGTTTACTTTCTCTTGACTTTCCTCTTCCGTCTCTTCCAAGGTAACTGAGCTCCTACCAAATCATGATTAGTTATCACCAGTTACAAATTCCATTCGATAGTCGTCAATAAAGTTTCTACTTACAGTCTTATTCCGCGAGAGTGGCTATAGTCCCGTCTACGAGTCCGAGTCAATCTGACGAAAATCTCAAATTTATCTAATTTATTTTCACAGTGTTTTATGAGTTACCTGTCCAGTCCAACTGTTAAGTTTGTCTCCTCTACCGTTATCTTCCGTACGTCTGTACTAATACCGGACACCTTCACTGTATGCCTATTTAACCTAATTAATGCATGTATTATGTTGGTGTCGTTCAATGTTACGCATGTCTAAACTTACTTGCTCGTGGTGGTCGTGAACTTCAATTAACCGGCAATTTATTTCCCACTCACTTCTTCCCTGAATAGTAACAAACTATTTTAAATTTCTTTACGGAATTCAACTCAATTCAATTTTCTCCACTATATTCATCTCGATCTCAACTAGCAGTCTCCTATCCTTCCTTTGTTTTTGTTTTCCTTTCAAACTAACCTTTGACGGCTTTCCAATATAGACTTAACAGTTGTTCGATGTTGGTCCAACAATGGCCCAACATACAATAAAAATTGGCCCGACTTTGACCCGACATTCAATAATTTTTCAGTCTGGCGGAATTTTGCAGGGTTTTTCGCAAAGTTTTTCGTGTTCCGTGCCCAGCTAGTCATTTGAATGACAATTCTGATCTAAGACCCTCCAAAACGCCCCTGAAGCCCCTCCCCTCCTGAAACCCACCCCCTCCTGAAACTCATTGAAAGCCATCTGAAACTCCGCATGATATCCTTTAAATCTCCTAGTAACTCTCCCTTGTTGAACTTCTTTGCAACCTTGTAATCCATTTAGGTAATAAACTGAATCCATTTAGGTAATGAATCCATTTAGGTAAACATTCTATTTAGGCAGTCCCGACTCATTACCTAAATGGAGGTTTTAGTGTACTGGTACGCACCCACGCTTGACGGATCCTTCCGTCGCCGGACGCGATGACCCCTTCGATTACTCCACGGACGCAGCACTTCCGGTGAGCACCCTCGACCACGTACACTATCTCCCCGACTCGCAACAGCTTCGATTCGCCGAACCATTTCGTCCTCTAATTCAATGACGGCACGTACTCCTTAATCCACCGTTCCCAAATCACGCTGGCTAACTGCTGCGAACGCTGGAACACGTCCCGAAGAGCCTCCGCTGGTTGGGGAGGTAGCCGCGTCACACACGGCTGATTCGGAGGTACGTCCCTCAGAAAGTCGTTCGGAGTAAGCGCTTCTGTTTCACCAAACTGCAGCGACACGTATGTCAGCGGACGGGAGTTGATAATGTCCTGCGCCTCAACGATCGCCATCTGCAGAATCTCGTCCGTCAATCGCCTTCCGTCATCGAGCGCGGTGAGCGCTTCCTTCACCGAACGTACCAACCGTTCCCAAACGCCACCCATGTACGGTGCGGCCGGGGGGTTGAACGTCCACTTCGTCCTCGTGTTCGTCAGTTGGTCTGCACAGTCATCGCTGATGCCCTGCACAGACTCCACTACTACCTTGCTGGTTCCTCGGAGATTCGCCCCGTTGTCCGAGAAAAACTCGACCGGCCAGCCACGGCGGCCGGTGAACCGGTGTATCGCCATCAAACAAGACTGCGTCGTTAGTACAAACGCCACCTCCAAATGCACCGCGCGTGTTACCATGCAGGTGAACAACGCGATCCACCTCTTCTCCGTCCTGCGTCCTAGCGTCACGTCAAACGTTCCCAGGTAGTCGGCTCCAACGTAGCTGAACGGCCGTAGGTTCGGTGTCAGTCGCTGCACTGGCAGCGCCGCCATCCTTGGTGTTTCCGGACGACAACGATGCACTTTACACCGAACGCAGAAGGCCGCCACTTTCCGGACTACAACATCTACGTGCAGCAGCCGCAACTCATTCTTCACCGCCTGGTGGTATCCGTGACCCCGCTCATAATAATCCTGAAAGATCAGCTGCGGAATCCGGTGGTTATCCGGTAGAATCACCGGGAATCGCATATCGAGTGGCAGAAATTCCACCCTCTTGGTTCGACCTTCGATCCGAATCAATCCATCCTCATCGATCATCGGAGTCAGCTTGTACAGCGGACTGGACCTCTCGATCGCCCTCCATTGGTCCACCGGTCGGTCTTTGTTCTTCCACAGCACTTTCCGCTCGTCGATTAAGCTATATCAAACGGAAGAACTGCTTGTATTCAAAAGGAGAAATTGCTTCTGAAACATTCAGTAGTTGATACAGGAAAACGCAATGAAATAAATAAACGTGAAAGAATAGCCTACGTTTCAAAGAAAGAAAAATTCATGATAAAAAGACAGCAGCCATAATATTCAAACATAGTACAAATACGAATTTTGAAAGAATAGCCTATGTTCAAAAGAAGGAAAAATCATAGATGAAAAAATCACAACCATAATGTCCCCTCTTCACTCTCACTGGAAAAGCCAGTATGTTCTACACAAAAACGCAATGAAATGGTGAAACTGGAAAGAAGAGCCGAAACTTACACTGCACTACAATGTTTGCTTTTTTATGTTTGATATAATTAAACACGATTAAATTGTTATATGACTTAACGTCCATTCGACCAAACGTACTTTCAACCGAATGAGTTCAGTAGCATATAAATTATGATACCGAAATCTATAACATTATTTTCCATTCAAAACTCTTCATCAGTTAGTGCCTTTCGACCAAATGTCCATTCGACGAATTGTCCATTCGACTAAATGTCATATGCTTCTTCTTCCAAAAAATGGGTTTCGACAAAATGTCCATTCGACCAAATGTCCGTTCGACCAAATGTACTTTCGACCAAATGTCATTCGACCAAACGTCATTCGACCAAATGTCATTCGACCAAATGTCCTAAAGCCGGACAGCAGAGATCAAAGGATCTGGTAATGCCAACAGATTATGGACGTTTATCCATGTATCCATGTAGGAGTGGCGCCACGCATGAGATAATGGATACCGCTCAGGGACGCCAACGCAATGCAGTTTGGTTCGACGAGGAGTGCCAGCGAACTCAACAGAGAGTGGTAAGGGGTGGCTAGAGTAGAACAGAGACGAATCAACCGCTGCAAAATATGGCAGCACGTAGAGAGTGTGATTGCTAGAGCACAGATAAGCATGGAAAGGAACGATATGGGGAGATCTAATGCAACTCTCAATGGCGCGTGGCACAAGACTGCGCCATGTGCAATAACCGGGACGGAAATTTGCTAATCGATAGCTAGTGGGGAGGAGCATTCCGAAGATCTGTTACCGGTAGCAGTGAAGGATCGCTCAAGAATAGGATTAACATAGTTGAAATAGTTGATGGCGGTCATGCAGTGAAACACTGGATGAGGATAAGAAGGCCCCTCAGCAGACACGCTAAATCAGCGCAATCATCCGCCATTGCTTTGAAAAAGACACGGACACGGACACCATCTTAAGCCAGAGGCTGTACAGACTGAATGAAACTTAACACTAGACAATAGACAGACGGAGCATGCACCAGTGGATACTATCCTCACGAAAAGTTTCATCGCCCGGAGCGGGAACCGAACCCTTACCCCATAGCATGGTGCGATTAGAAGCTTGGTGACCCTAACCGCATGGCTACGAAGCTCCACAAGTGCTTCTAACAAGATATAAATCTCAGATTCTACTACGTATTATGAACTAGAAATTGGATCATTTGCTTACTGAATCAGTGTGCACAATAGTATGGGACAAACATCAAATTCTCGCTCCAGTCGACTTTGAAGATTCCATTATTTTCATACAAGCGTGTCCCATACTAGTGCACAATCAACCCAAGTTTTAGCTACGTCGGTGCAGTAGAAACCTAAACTTATGCCTTCGTGATTGGGAAAATAACACGGCGTGGTGTACAAAATTCAACAGCGTGACAACTACACGGTTAAACTGTTGAAAATGCTTTGACATCCATGTGCACAACAGAACATGTGCTCGATGAACAAATTGAGATTTGAAATTATGAAAAGAAATCCACGTACTCCGGTGAGACTCGAACTCACGACTCCCAATTCGCTAGACGGGCGCTTCTATTCCTTCAAGCTACGGAGTCACTCGACTATCTCCGTCGCCAGCAGGCCTAGAACTGAACTCGATTCCACAATCGCACATGGTTATCTTCTTTTCACAATCCAAACCCCCTTCGGATGGGATTAGATGAACATCTAACACATTGTCTGTTGTGCACATGTATGTCAAAGCGGGAGAGGAAGTTATTTTTAATTGTCGAGAGCTTCGGGCACTGCCTTCCAATCACTTATTGGTATGGCAATTAGTGTGCAGTCGGACTCTCGACGGGTCGGTCCTCGGCCGACCGAATACGGTAAGGGTGACCGTAGCACCTTACAAATGTCAATTTCTTGATTTTGCTTTGGCTGACCAAGCCATGTGGGAAATTACACTGTTGAAAATGCTTTGACATCCATGTGCACAACAGAACATGTGCTCGATGAACAAATTGAGATTTGAAATTATGAAAAGAAATCCACGTACTCCGGTGAGACTCGAACTCACGACTCCCAATTCGCTAGACGGGCGCTTCTATTCCTTCAAGCTACGGAGTCACTCGACTATCTCCGTCGCCAGCAGGCCTAGAACTGAACTCGATTCCACAATCGCACATGGTTATCTTCTTTTCACAATCCAAACCCCCTTCGGATGGGATTAGATGAACTTCCTCTCCCGCTTTGACATACATGTGCACAACAGACAATGTGTTAGATGTTCATCTAATCCCATCCGAAGGGGGTTTGGATTGTGAAAAGAAGATAACCATGTGCGATTGTGGAATCGAGTTCAGTTCTAGGCCTGCTGGCAGGGCTGGCATTTTCTCACTCACTGCGCGCAATGCGCAGTTTCTAAACGCAAAGCGCAAAGAGCAGGTGGCTACACAATGAGAAATAAAAAGAACGCAGTGAGCAAACTCACACGCAGAGAGCAGTTTGCCATTACACACTGCGTCATTTGTTCTGCTCACTGTGAAAGAGTGTGAAAGTATTATTGACAATGAGTGAGGCGAAACGAAGTGAAATCAGAGACAAACAGACGTAACACTGACGAAATTTGCTTCCTATATTTGTCAAGATCCTGATTACTTTGAGAATTGATGTTTTCGGTAAAGTTGTTAGGCTGATCAAGGGCGTAAAGGTTATGGATCGTTTGATTCAGTATTCCACCACTAGGTGGTGCTAGAGGTCAAACAAATTTTATTTTTCATATATCTCAGCACTCTGATCACTTAGAAAGTTGGTGTCTTCGGCAATGTTGTTTGGTAAGTCAAGGGCTCAAAGTAAATGGACCACTTATTTCGAAACTCCGCCACTAGGCGGCGCTAGTTACACATTTGCAAGATCATGAAAATAATTGATTTTTTTCATTAAGTATTCAACATGCTGTAATTTTGTTTTCTTTGAACATATTTAAGTCAAGTCAAATGTTTTACAAAGACCAATATGTTAGCCGTAAATGTGCAAAATTTCATTTCATTCGGTTCACTAAATTCTGAGATATAGCAGTTTAATGAAAACTACTCAAATATGAATCATTCAACTAGAATCGCTCTAACTTCATGTAAAATTATTCAATCAAGCCCAAATTTGTACCATTTAGAGCTAATTAGTTGTGCAATAAGCAATAAAAATTTGAGAATATTTGGTGCACTCTATAAAAAGTTACAGCTCGCTGAATATTTTTGCGATAATTAATGGAAGTTGCATGCTTCTTCTAATTGATTACTAGCGCCACCTACTGGCAGAATATTGAAACAATTTACCAATCAACTGAAAGGCCTTAACCAACCAAACAACATTGCTGAAAACACCATCTTTCTAAGTGACCAGAATCCTGAAATATATATAATATAAATTTTGTTTGCTCTGTATCGCCGCCTAGTGGAGGAATTTTGAATTAAACGAATCATAATAGGTAAGTTCTTAACCAACCAAATGTTTTTTCTGAAGGCATCAACTCTCGAAGATATCACGATCATGAGATATTTGGTATAAAAAACTCGTCAGTATAACGTCTGTTTGTCTCTGACATAACAGATATCACAGACAACAAGATGTGACACTTGTGAAAATTTTATACCGTATATCTCAGCACCATGATTACTTAGATAGTTAGTGTGTTTGACAAAGTTGTTAGGATAGTCAAGGTCTTGCTGGTGATAGGCCGTTTGACTATAAATACCTCCACTAGGTGGCGATAGCGTTCAAGCAAATTTTATATTCCATATATAACAAATGCTTCGCTTGGGATCTTCATCTAGTTTTGTAAAGTGGCTGGAGTCGTATCTCGTAGACCGTCAGTTATGTGTGAAGCTGGGTAATTGCCAGTCCGCTGCGTTCATCAACCCTTCCGGCGTCCCACAAGGAAGTAACCTAGGACCTCTGCTGTTCTCGCTGTATTTCAACGATATTTGCCTTATTATACCTGCTGGATGTCGATTAGTGTATGCAGATGATCTAAAAATTTTCCTCATCGTGAAGTCAATTGATGACTGCAGGCAGCTACAGAAGATTGTCGACATGTTTTCCAACTGGTGCAAGGACAACTGCATGTCTATAAGCGTCGGAAAATGTGCCGTGATATCATTTTCCCGGTCAAAAAATCCACTTATGTGGCCCTACTCAATTGAAGGTGGTGCGATTGAAAGAGTTTCTAGCTTCAAAGACCTAGGAGTAATTCTCGACACACAGCTCATATTTAGGGAACATTATTCGTTCGTTATTGCGAAGGCCAACAAGAACCTTGGGTTCATCTTTCGGATATCCAAGGAATTCACCGATCCTCATTGTCTGCGATCCCTTTACTGCTCCTTGGTACGATCAATTCTGGAAACTGCAGTAGTGGTTTGGAGCCCCTACCATGGCGTCTGGATAAAGCGAATCGAGTCGGTGCAGTCCAAATTCATCCGTTACGCGCTACGGTTCCTGCCCTGGAATAACCCGTATGAGCTTCCTCCGTACGAAGATCGCTGTCGATTGCTAGAACTTGATACCCTCGAGAAACGAAGAAAAGTGGCAATGGCTGTTTTTGCAGGAAAAATTTTAACAGGAAGTATTGATGCACCTTATATTTTGTCAAAATTTAATTTGAATGTCATTCCTAGACCTTTAAGGACGCGAACGTTTTTAAGATTAGATTTCCCAACGCACTGACTATGCTCAACAAGAGCCAATTAGACGAATATGTGCTGTTTTTAATTGCGTGTTTGATTTGTTTGATTTTAATGTTAATATTGATGTTTTCCGTAATCGTTTGAGTTCAAGTTTGTGATGTATTGGTTAGTTTTTAAGTTCATTCATGTAGACTTTCGTGTTCGATGAATAATAACAATAATAAGGGAGTGACGAGGTACATATCTCAGGACTCTGTTCACTTAGAAAGATGGCGTCTTCGGCAATGTTGTTTGGTTGGTTAAGGCCTTTCAGTTGATTGATAAATTGTTTCAATATTCTGCCACTAGTTGGCGCTAGTTAAAAATGAGTAGAAGCATGCACTTTTAATTATTTATCGCTAAAATGTTCAGCAAGCTGTAACTTTTTATTAAGTGCACCAAATATTCTCAAATTTTTATCGCTTATTGCACAACTAGTTAGCTCTAAATGGTACAAATTTGGGCTTGATTGGATAATTTTTCAAGAAGTTAGAGCGATTTTAGTTAAATGATTCATTTTTCATTAAACTGCTATATCTCCGAATTTAGTGAACCGAATGAAATGAAATTTTGCACATTTACGGCTAACATATTGGTCTTTGTAAAACATTTGACTTGACTTGAATATGTTCAAAGAATACAAAATTACAGCATGTTGAATACTTAATGAAAAAAATCAATTATTATCATGATCTTGCAAATGTGTAACTAGCGCCGCCTAGTGGCGGAGTTTCGAAACAAGTGGTCCATTTACTTTGTTGGTCCATTTACAACAACATTGCCGAAGACACCATCTTTCTAAGTGATCAGAGTCCTGAGATATATGAAATATAAAATTTGTTCCATCACTAGCGCCGCCTAATGGGAGAATTCCGAAACAAACTACCCATTACCAGTAGGTCCTTGACCAGCCTAATAATTATGCCGAAAGCACCAACTCTGTAAGTCATCAGGATCCTGAGATATGTAGGAAGAAATTTTCATCAGTGTACGTTCGTTTATCTATGATTTCTGTCATACCAACTACGCAATGAGCAGCGCATTGAGTATGCGTGCATCATGTGTCCTTTACTCTTTGCGTGAAACAGATACATTACGCACTGCGCCAAAACGCAGTGCGCCTCAAAGAGCAAAAGATCCGTGAGAATGAGTATCCGTACGCAGCACATTCGTTTGTATTGAATGCGCGCAGCCAGTGGCTCACTGCGTTTTTACACTTTGATGAGAATTCCAGCCCTGCAGGCGACGGAGATAGTCGAGTGACTCCGTAGCTTGAAGGAATAGAAGCGCCCGTCTAGCGAATTGGGAGTCGTGAGTTCGAGTCTCACCGGAGTACGTGGATTTCTTTTCATAATTTCAAATCTCAATTTGTTCATCGAGCACATGTTCTGTTGTGCACATGGATGTCAAAGCATTTTCAACAGTGTAATTTCCCACATGGCTTGGTCAGCCAAAGCAAAATCAAGAAATTGATACACGGTTAAAGCCTAAAACTCCATAAAACAATTGGCTGCGGTGCACATTGCATATAACGCTTCCCCCATTCGAATCCCACACAGAGTCTTTCGAAGGTTTTTGAAACTCCTAGATGCAAAAAGAAACACCCATACAGACATCACGTCAGTTTATTTTTTCAATTTACCTTTTCAAGGGGTTTCCGAGGTGTTTTAAGGCGTTCCAGGGATGCTTCAGAGGGTTCCAGGAGTTTTCAAGGGGTTTAAGGAGTTAAAGGGGGTTTCAGTGGTGCTCCATGGAGCTTCAGTAAGTGCCAATGGCATTCCAAAGGTGTTCGAAGCGAGTCTCAGAGCGTTTCATGAGCGTATCAGAGGTGTCCCACGGGGTTTAAGATGGTTTCAGAAGCGTTCCAGTGGTTTCCAAAGAGCTTCAAGGACTTTTAGAGGGTCACAGAGGCGTTACAGAAGTGTTCTAAGAGGTTTCTTGGGCATTCATTGGGATGCAGCAGGTTTCAGGGGTCCCAGAGCCGTTCTACGGAATCTCAGGGGGTTTTAGAGGCATTCAAAGGGGTTTTGGGAGGCGTCAAGGGGTTAGAGGGCATCCCAGGGGTGTTCCAAGGGGTCTCGGAGGATTTCAGAGGCTTTAAATTGGGCTTAACGGGATTTAAAGCGACACCTGCAAACAGACTGGCTAGTTATGCGGAGTGCGAAAGTAAGTCTCGGCTTCATAAAAATAAAGCAATCTGCTCTCACTTGTAGTTAGTGGGTACAAACGCGAGTGTGTTATGGATTGGCATCTGAGTCGAAAAGGAGGTTTTATTGAGGATTTATGAATAGGGGGTGTTCTTGGTGTCAAAGTCAGTTTAATTTTCTATTAGGAAAAAAGCAGAATTTTTTCTTGTTCTGCGGCTTAGTTGGTGCAAGCACTGGTCAAGAGAATGAGAAGTCGTGTGGCCGAACCCCACAAAATCATGATTTTTTCTCATATTTAGGGGCTGTCCATAAACCACGTGGTCATTTTTTTGGGACTTTTCAAACCCCCCCCCCCATACAAAATGGTCATTGGCCGAACCCCCCCCCCCCCCCCCCCCCCCTAATGACCACGTTGTTTATGGACAGCCCCTTATCTCTCAATTTGTCCATAAGCATTAGCAACATTCTGTGCCTTTGAATGACAAGTTTTTCTAGTATGTTTCAGAGGTTCTCAGGGACGTTGCTTGGGTATTCAGAGGGCCTTCAGGAGTGTACCAAGAGTTTCCAAGGAGCTGCAGGGGCTTTTAGGAGTGTTCCAAAAGGTTTCATGGGCTTTCAGCAGGTTTCTGGGATGCTTCAGGAGATGTCAGGGGGTTACAGGAGCGTTCTATTGGATTCATTAGGCTTCAAGGGTTATCAGGGGGTCCCAGGGACGTACCAGAAGTGTTCCAGGGAGTCTCAGGGGTGTTCCAGGGCGTTTCCAGGCGTTTCAAGTAGCGTTTCATGGTATTTAAGGGGGTTTGTGAGAGTCCCACGAGTGTCCCAGGAAGTTTTTTCTAATTATTTTTGTTTTTGGCGTTTCAGGGATTCCTAGGGGGTTTCAAAAGCATGCCATGGGGTTTTAGTGATTTCCGGTAGTCCCAGGGGCGTTCCAGGAGTGTTTCAAGAAGTCTCAGGGGGTTTCTGGAGGTTTATGAGGTTCTATGAGCTTTCTAGGGGGTCGCAGAGTCTCAGGGCGTTTATTGGGAGTTTTATGCGTTTTGAGAGTCTTTCCAGTGGTGTTACAATGAGTTTTAGGGGTTTCTGGAGCTTTACACAGATTTTCAAATGGCCTCAGAAGGTTTCAGGAAGTTAAGTGGATTTTAGTGGCGTTTCATGACGCTTCAGAGGTGTATCAAGGACATACCAAGGGGTTTCAAGGGAGATAAATGAGGCATCCCTAACATCACCTGAAACTCTGAAATTCCTTGAAACGCATCTGAGAATCCCATGATTTTTGTTAACTCCTCTAAATTCTCTCATTTTTTCTGAAAACTTCTGAAAAGCTTAGATATATACGCCTTAAATCATATAACTGAAACCTCCCTAGAAGCCCTAAGGAAGCCCTGCGAGTTCTTCCGAAACCTATCTGTGCTGCTGTGTATCTGTGGGTAACATCTGCAGATGACTGCGGTATAGATTTCGAGCATAGTGACCGAACAATTTGATCTTTAATTTAGAGCTCTATTGTCGATGACGACGTCTGAAATCAGTAGTACCAGAAATTTGGAAGCGAAAGTGGAAGTAAGCCGACCACACCCTACTATGCAGACGCAGGTCTAGAGACTCATGGCGCCATAGTCTCAAGGAAGTAAAGTAATTCGACATAAATTAGACTCAGGATGGAAATCTTTCATTTCAGCCCTCTGCATCAACATGGGTACTTTCAGTCCTGAAGTAAGTGAGCAGTCTAGCATTCTTTTACATGCCTTGTAGGTGAATCACTCTCGCTTTTTACCTTTCTCTAAAACGCACCTTCAGAACAAGGTAAACAAAATAAACCCTGTAATAAGGACGCATGCTCATGCGTCTGAAAAAATCGAAAGGAAGTAATGAAATCGAATAAGGCACATAAAAAACCACAACAAGAAGCGTAAAAAATCTCGCAAACCATCAGCATGCGCGCACGTCCTCCTGATGATGCTGCAGCAGCCTGTCAGACCTCACCCCAGATCCCATCCTTCCACAGCTCAGCTCAGTTCCAACATCGCGATTAGGAACAGTAAGGAAAAAAATACGATCATCTCACTTTCTGCTGCGCGCTTCTTGCACATGTCGTCGAAAAAATCTTGCTGACTTCCAAAGGCGAATCGCAACGCAACGGGACGGAACCCGAATGCAATTTCTGCAAATCACCGCCCTCATCTTCGGATGCCTGATGGCTGAGGAATGGGGCACAGTTGCTCGAAGGTTGTGTTTTAATCGACGAAACTTCTCTGCAGGTTAAGGCTTGCAATGATCTATTTTTCAGATAATGTCATAATGCCATTGAAATGAGTTGCATTATTAAAAAAAAAACTCCGTAATGTTCAGATTGCAACTCTTCTTCTTCTTCTTCTTCTTCTTCTTCTTCTTCTTCTTCTTCTTCTTCTTCTTCTTCTTCTTCTTCTTCTATTTCTTCTTATTGGCTTAGCGTTCCAACTGGGACAAAGACTGCTTCTCAGCAATGTTCTATGAGCACTTACACAGTTATTAACTGTGAGCTTCTTCTGCAATCACCAGTCATAATTTCGTCATCTTCCGCAAATCTGAACCACTGCGCAGCGTGTGTGGTTCCGCTAAGTAAACCCCGGCCGTGGTATGTTATTATGGATTTTGATGGGTGTCGCACCTAAGTGGAGGGTAAGCGGTTTTTTAGGGCCGTTCGATTTTTTTTGTCTTCCTTCAAAAGACCTGACGCCCAGCAAGCCCGGTGATGGTGACGGCTGCAATATGTGGGTGAGCAGAGCAAAAATCACATAAAAAAGCATTCAACAACAACAAAAGATGCGATGGTTTCAATGGGCGCACGCGCGCACGTGGATTTCTGACGCACTAATTTCCCCGGCCACCTTTTGTTTGCGTCCTCGAATAACAACATTAGGAGGACGGAAGCACCGGGATGATCGGTGGAGGATCGTAAAAAAATCGAACCGACCGGGTGGTAGGCAATTTCGCTTCCGTGTAGGTTTGGGTTTTTACTTTTCATTTTTGAATGTGATTTCGAGGATCATCTTGATTTTGACTGGGATCACTTTTGATTTCGAATATTTGGTTGCCATATGTGCGGTTCCTGTGCGGGAGCACGTGTTAAGATTTCCGACGAAGATTGCTTTTGGTAAATTGAGGAAACGGAGGAGGATTGATCAATATAACGGGTTCCGTAACGGAGTCAATCGGTTTTTTGCAGCTGACACTTTTTTGTTTTGCTTTTTCTCAATTTCGGGAAACAGTCGGATTTATGTAAGCGAAAGATGCTCACTTATGTAATTCATCAAAAACATTCTCGAAGAATGGAATTAATTTATTGTCTGTTTGATTTTCTTAGAATTCAATAAACTTTTCAAAATGAGTGCTGGCGGAAAAAAGAGAAGAATCTTCTCAAATGCAAATCGTCCAACTTCGTGATAGAAAACCGCGTAAAAATGACGTATAAAAATCAACATAGGTATTTGGGTGCCTGCTCTCCAATGCTCCTTTGTGATGAATTTCGAGCATACATACCACTTTAATTTTCCTGCATACGCTAATAGGAATGCTAACTGGAATCGCCATTGAAATCCCACCGATTTCTCTCCAAGTCGTACCAAAGTTCGTCTACAGTATGTTCTGGATTTTAATAATAGATTTTGCACAGAATTTGCGAGGTAGTCCCAGCAGAATACCTTCCACCGTAAACTGAATCGCAATCTTATGCTGAAGGTGACGGGTTAGGTCATACCAACAACTTTTCGTAATGGAAATTTCATTGCCTTCCTTAGAGTATCTTCGTGCCTGCCACACGATATACACATGCAAAATCGTCATTGTCAGAGAAAGCTTTCAGTTAATAACTGAGGACGTTATGCCAATAATAAGAAGACGCCCTCAAACCTCTGTAACGGCTATGCAACGCCCCTGAGAACCTTTGAAACCTTCAAGACGACCCTGAAAGTACCTGTAAGTCTTCTTAAGCACATGAAAATTCTTTGAAACTCCCTGAATTTCTTTACGAGAACCCCCAAAACGCTCTCAAACCCACTCAAACTCCTTATAGCACCCATAAAACACCCCGAAACCCCTAAAAATATCCCTTCAACTCCATGTAATGCGTCTGATTCCCACTTGAAATGCTCTGAAACTTTCTTAAATGCATCCGAAAATCTTCTGAAACTCCCTCGGACCTCCTGTATTATCTCAAAACTCTATGACTCCCCTTGAACGCTTCCGAAATTCGCATGGTTGTATGGTCCCAAACTCTATTTATCTTCTTTAAACAAAGGTGCGGAAAAGTACTATTGTCTATCCGGTTGGAATCAAGACCGACATTCAATCAAAAATTGCCATTTTCTTGGTCCCCAAGTGTCGCAACTGTTTCGCATCTAGTGCGCTGTGCTGCTGACAACAACGGGAAGGATGCGCACTACCTTTGACATGATTTAAAAACGTCGCGAGTTGGGTCGCGTCGCGACTTGATTGTGCGAAGTCCGGTTTGGTGGCGGCCCGACAATACTAACTTCAAATTCACATCTCCGTTGCCTCCATAGACCACGAATCATATCACAATGCAACGATCCACACCAGCACGTGTCTTCGGACGAAATTTGTCTGCACACGGGCGCCAAGATTTGTAGTGGTCAGTCACCGGCGACGACAACAACGTAGGTATCATGATAAAAGTATCACCGCAGCGTTGCTGGCACTAGCCCTTGTTTATCCTGGGTGTCTTTATCAGAAATCTGACTCCGCATTACGCGATCCTTCGAACGAAAGACGAAACAAAAACAAAGCTCCCCATACAAAGTGGTGCTCGTGTCCGGTGACACATCAGCCCTTTGTCAGCGTTATCCAGCCAGCGTTTGGACCTCTCTCTGACTATGGAGCTGATGGGGGAACCTCCGACGCGGAAGCTTCCACCACATTGTTACCAGCTGCGTTTATCACTGTGTAGTTGGGACGGCGATTCCAATTTGTTGATTGTTATGGTTTTCACTTTCCGGTTATGTGGATGGCGGCGCGGCGGTGGCTCATGACTTGAGCCGAGAAAGAAACAATGTTGATTGGGATCATTATGATTCATCAGCACTAACCAGATCCGTGGAAGGACCAAACGAAGTTAAGCATAATTTTATTGATGTAGAAAAATACTTCCTGCGTTCCTTTTGATTGCTACAAAGTTGCCTTGAAGTAGCGCGCTACGCAAAAGGTTGTCGAATAAAAAAAAATGGATCAACCGTGGGATCACGACTGCTGGTCACAGTTGTTTACACACGACAGCGTTTTACACAAATTGGTCGCTTGGTCAGAGTTGTTTGTTTGTGACGCGCGTCGTTTTTTTGGTAAATTTGCTAGCTTTCTCCTGAATTATTTCGTGATTTCACCTTTCGAGGTAAGCTGGTGGTGTTGCTGGAACTAAAACCGGTATTCATGAGCGGGTGGATGACCTTCGAACGATGTTCCGTTGTAATTTGATTTTTTTTTGCACTGAATTTACACAAATTACGCTACGGGAAAACCCCTTTCACGTCGGGGTTAACCAGGAAGAAGAAAAGCTAACTAATGTTGGAAACTTTAGAACCCACCAGGTGACAAATGACCCGCAACAATACATAGTCCGTGGAGCAAAAACTTTTATTTTAGTCATCCTTATCGATACATCTGGTGGTCGTCGGACGGAACCGCAAATAGGATGAACATACCAATAGTGGTGGTAATAGTACCTCCACAGACAAACAGACGTAAGGGAGCATCTATTAAGTACAACAAATCGGTAAGTTTTGACATTCCTCCCCCCCCCCCTACGTAACCTGCTGAAACATCCCTGAGAATCCCTGAAACGCCCTGAAAGTGTGACAAACAATGTATTAAATATAGGAAGAATATATTAAATAGGGTACTGGTCTAGGTACTGATTCCCTTATTAAGCATGTGGCTCCCATTTTCATCCTACGAAAAACAAAGGATTAAAGCACTGTTTGTTTTGTTTCTTATTTTTGTATTTTTTATTAGAAGTGAGCACCCATGAAAACAAAAAGAACGGAATCAATCGGTGAAGTAAACGCTTGTTTTCGAATAGGATGAATATGGGAGCGTGAGATTACCGATGGCACACATATCCTACATTGTTTGTCACACTTTCAGGGCGTTTCAGGGATTCTCAGGGATGTTTCAGCAGGTTTTCAAGGCGTTTCAAGACGTTGTCCGGGAGTTTTAGAGGAAATTCCAGAGGTGGTTCTCGACATTTCAAGTAGTTTAAGAGGGTTTCAGAACGTGTCTGAAACCTCCTGAAACCCCATATGTACAAGAGATAAGCCCGAAAACCAACCGGAACCACCCTCTTAAATCCCTTAAAACGTTTCTGACAACCCCTAAAGCAATCTGGAAACTCATAGCTTGCCCTGCAGCCATCTGAAGCGCCCTGGAACCATCTGAAGCTCCTCCCTGGAGCTATCTGAAAACTCCCTGGAGTAATCTGAAGCGCCCCTTAATTCCCCATGGAAACCCCCAATGGCCCCTGAAAACCTCTGCCTGCGACCCCTAGAAAATTCTGAAATTCCACAAAGCCTTCGGAAACGTGCTTGACACTTCCTGAAACCAAATGACATCCCCAGGAACGCTCCTGAAACGCCAAGGGAAACCTCCTGAAACTTACTTGAACACCTCCAAAATCCTCTGAAACACCCCCGGAACACCATCTGAAATTCTCCGAAACTTCCTGCAGCACCACTGAACACTTCCGGAACGCCCCCGCAAATCCCTTTGGAAAGCCTCTCCAACCCTCTAGAACGTCCCTAAACCCTTCAAATCTCCTGGAATCCCCTGAAACTCCCTGAAATCCCGTGGAACTTCCCTGAAACTCTTGAAACTTTCTGGGACGCTCCTGAAACCCCCTGGAACGACCTTGAAACATCCTGAAACCCCTTGAAAACCTCTGGAATCCCCTGGAACAACCCTTAAATAAACGCCCTTGAAAACTTCTGAAAGGGCCGTTTCTTCGTCTTGTGTATGTCTCTATGTTCCCACTGGAACTTGGCCTGCCTCTCTTGAGCTTAGTGTTCTTTGAAAAAAAAAAAAAAGAAGAACAGTACTAGAAAAGGAGCATCATTTTCAGAAGAATGATCATGATCGAAGAGTTCGTAAAAAACGCAATTTACGTAACACAGTTTGTTTTTTTTTAGAACAAGTCCTCCGTATATCTATATAAATAAAAATGGAATGGTGTTTGTATGTCACGAATAGGCTCGGGAACGGGTCAACAGATCGACATGATTCTTTCACTGTTGCATTCCGCCAGGGCTCCGATGTGTTCGTACGAAAAAATAATTAGAAAAAGTGACCGGGAAGGCAAGAAAAACGGGAAAATATAAAATTCCATTTTAAGGGGCATTTCTTCACGGAACCGGATGTCAAAAAACAGAGTAGGCAGGCAGGACGACGTATGCCGGGACTGCTAGTTTTTAATATTTCACAACACTGAAATGGCGTCTTCGTCTAAATTTCTCCAAACCAAATGACGAAAAAATATTGAAGACATTGCTTATTGCTTTCCAAAAAACGAAAAACCTGAAAAAAATCGAAGTTTTGTTGGACCACCCTAATTGTAAAATTTATGAATATGTAGTCCTTATTTTAAGTAATACTACCATGTGCAGCAACGAGTTGAGTCTTACATTGTTTCTTACTTTATGGAACGTTTGATAAAAAAAAAAAAACAAGGTGAATGCATCAGAATAACGTTCGAATTGATATCTATATATCATTGAAGAATGAAAAAAAAAAAACAGCACGGACAAGTTAATGTTTTCAATATGGACGACCACGAAGCTTCATGCATTTGCTTCATTTAAAAAAAAAACTCTGGTGTGACTGGAATGCCAATAAATCTAGAGATTTTCGGGATTTTATCGCTATAAGCTGTACCGTGTTAAATTTCAAGGATGCTACATATCAGTATTTAAGAATCAAGGAGTGTTCAGAATTTTCAGGTTTCGCGAAAAGTCGCATAGATTTGATGCTTACCCAGAGAGCTTTCGGAACTCATGAAGTAACGTGATGCTTAATTGCTAAAAAGTTTTGAAAATTAATATGAATATTATTGGAACGGGTTCGATCAGTAGGTGTTGACAAACGATGTCTAACGCTATTTTGATATCCAAGATGGCGGCTTTCAGTTTTTGGAAACCCATGCATATCAATGCAATATGTTTTTTATGGGAAAACTGGCTCTGTACTGTGCTTTTCTCACTGCTCACTGATTCAAACTCACTCTTTTCTTTTCAATACTCACTGCTGCTTACTTCTTACTCACTGTCAACTTTTACTCTTCATTGGTCACTCTTTAGTCTTTACTCTTGACTTCAGCACATTCCTAACTTTTAATTTTTCAGTGATCGTTGCTTTAAATCCTTTTGTTACTCTTCAATGCTCACGCATCACTTCTCATTGATCCACTTTTCTCACTGCCCACTCCTCCTTGCTAATTCTTCACTGTTTTGTCCTTTCTGCTGGAATGTGTGGAGTGAGAAATGTCACACATTGCACTGCTCATCCACGTCTCCGCATTCCTTACTCCTCACTTCTCTCTTTTCACTAAATTAATCCCAACTAATCATCCATAACATCTCACTGCTCACTTCTCACTCCTCACTCATACTAGACGTCTGCGTCGCCCGCCGTACAATGCCGGTGTGAGATCGCCGCAAGTGGAGTGAAGAGGAGTGAAGAGTGTGTAGTGTGATTGAGTCAGGAGTAAAAAGTAAACAGAATCTGAAGTGAAAGCGGTGAGAAATGCTAAATGGGGCACGTTCAGTCAATTCTTAGATTTGTAGTGATGAGCTGAATTTGTGTATGGCAAGATGATAAATTGTCTGTTTCTGCAAGAAATAGTGCACATAACTAACACAGGTGCACAGGTAACGCTCGCTCGATATGAATCTCCGAACAAGTGCCACCGATCGATAGAACCGAAAATATCGCCGAACAACATTTAACAAATCACGACCACAATTTTTTGCCTGTCTAGGGGTGGTAGTATTCATCTAACTACTATACCCTAGCCATTTAACACCAGGACGATAGGCAAGAAGATCGTCGTCGAGATTGTGTTGTTCAACAATGACCCTTTGTTAATTTTAATTTCTGTTGCTCGTTTGCGAATCTATCCACCGTATTCTTTCATTACTTTTTTTACCACCTCTCACTTGAAGTAGTGTTCTTATCATCGGAAAAACCCAATTAAAGTTAATTATGAAAAAAATTCCGTATTGACGAGTTTCTCGATAATGATTGGTGCATTCAAAACTACCTCCGTTTTGTTGAAAAGGGTAGATAGGACATAAATTACGATGTTGTAGCTCAAATATTCTAAAAATAGTATTGTTTAGATTTTATCACGCCCCTCTTCAAAAATGCTTTATGACTGAAATATTAACGACTAATAAAAAAAGAGCTCTACGCCATTTGGCATAATGCCATTTGGCATAACGGCCATTTGGCATATGTACATTCTTACTAAAAGGCAATTCTTCGTGGTATGACAAAAGGCATTATGCCAAATGACCATTATGCCAAATGGCCTTTATGCCAAATGACATTATGCCAAATGGTATTATGCCAAATGGGGTAGATCAATAAAAAAGAGATCATTTTCCATAATAAAATCAGAAATTGCAAATAAAGAAGTAGGGGTTGTAGAAATAATAAACCTACAAAATAAACAAATCAAAAAGTTCATAAATAAATCAAAATTTACAATAACTTATTGATTATTATTATTGTTATTATTTATTAACGACACTTACACCAGAAGGGTGCAATCGTGTCGGAAACTTATTGATATTTGAGCAATAAAAAATGTCGGATTTTCTACGAATAATTCAATAATTTCAATAAATAACTACATTTTTTTCCACCAAAATCGTTTATACTCTCCATAAATAAATCCGATTTTTCTATAATAAATTTAAAAACTCCCAATTGGAAAACAACAAAAAAAGGAGTTAAAAATTTAGCAATAATTACGAAACAATGAGCAATTAACTTGAATGCAATTCTAGCTGAAAGTATCGGCTGAGGCATGCGACGAGCCGCATAGAGTATTGAGGAACAGAGGCGGCAGAAGGCCGCTGAACTTTCCGAAATCCGACGTGCCGTAACTGCGTCGATTCGGTTCTAGGCAACCCACAGATCGAAGAATTTGCCCGGTATAATGCGAACAGAGATGTCATCCCTTTTTAAAGTCAGACGAGCGTTAGCGATGTCGGACAGCAAGCGTTTTTCTGTTGCACACATAGTTTCAGTCTTTATATCATAGTTCTATGATTTGGCATGTTCAAAATTTTTTGTTGGAAAAATATAGTTTTTTATTGCAATTGCTGAAATACTTGTAGAAATTCTGATATTTTTTTATTGCTGGAAAATCAATTATTTATAAGAAATTTTTATTTATTTATGCACTTTTTGACTTGTTTATGGAGCTTTTATGGTTTATTTTTGCTTCCGCCTCTATTTATTTATTGTCAATTTTCGAATTAGGGTAATTTTCCAATTGTTGCACGGCTAGAAATTCGCCAATTGTTGCACACCTCATAAGAATAACATGGAGTGTGCAACAATAGGCGAGGTTTTAGCTGTGCAACAATTGGAAAATTACCCCATTTATTGTTTTTTTTAAATTTAATTTGGGGCGTTTAATTGGCTGCCTTTAAATATTCTACGAAATGTATATGTCGTTTTAATATATTTAACGTTGCAAAACACGACTACAACATTCATCTTAAAGAAGAGGGGAAACACTGTTATCAAATGTATCAGTAAATTAATGAAAAATGAAGGACTGACGTGCGAAGAGTGTGAAAAAATCAGAACATTACTGCAGTTACTAAAATAAGCATACGAAACACGCCACTTACTGTAGCAATTCTAAACAGTGCTATTAAGTTATTTTTGTCGCAAATTCTTAATGTACATGCCGTTATCATCTTCGGAATATCAGAAAATTCGATAATTTGCAATGCTAATTCGCAGGTCGATCACGTTTTCTAACCAACATGCGTCTCATTATAAACACGCACGTCTCAAACACCAGTTAGTCAATACCAAAAAAAAATCTGCTAAACGAATGTTCGTCTCCACCCAAGTAACCACAAGCATTATATCATAACATTAATTCAGTCGTATAATAGTTTAGCTAATGCAAGATAGCTTTTATTTTACTAGATTTTGACAGTTCTGTTAAGTTCTATAGGGCCGTTGCTCAATGCTTCATTGCATTACTATGTTAAAAGCTTTATAGCAATCCATAATGCAAGCATTTATTACTTTATATATGTCTTTACTAAAGCGTCCATCGTTGTAAACAGAAAAGTGCCCCCCAGTTCGAAAAAAAACTGTAAAACATTTTTAGAAACAGAACCATTCAGAACAAAAGAAAAACAAACCAAAATTTCATGGATTGCTGCGTAGCACTTAGATTATCATGCTCAGATGTTCCTGTTTGGAAATTTATATTATGTATGGTTTTTGTGGTTTCTGGTTGAGATATAAAAACAATCAGATGCTGAGGGAACAAGAATTATGTAGGGTATTGGTTTCCTTATTTAACATAACGCCCCGATTACATAAAAGGAAGGATCAAAGCGCTGTTTGTATTGTTTCTTATTTACTGTATTTTTTAGTAGAAGTGAGCACGTATGAAAACAAAATAAACAGAATCAACACAGACGAATTTATATTCGAGAGTAAGATAACTGATGGCATTCAGACCCCTGCACATTTTCTTTAGAGTGTCTGGAAACACAACTCAATAGGCACGAGCTAAGTATACGTTAAGTTATGTTGCACATTTTCCATGTGCAAAATACATGGTATCGTAGCACACAGCGTTAGCGCGTCCGAGTTTCATCGTGGTCCAGTTTCAGCAGTCTAGGTTCATTTCTTGAAATACAATAAAAAACATCAAAGTGAGAGTATCGGAACAGGTATGAGAAGGCACGGTAAAGGCTGGGTATGCTGCGCAATTCAGATCCCATTGTGATCCACTAGCCTCTGCCCAGCAACTCCTATCCCTACCTCCACGCGGTACCGGCCGGAAACTATGAGCAACCTTAGGGAAGATCGGGTAACCAACCCCGGTGGGAACTTTGGTCGTAGGCTGACAGGGAAGGGGGGGTTTGCTTCGGTAAACCTGAGCGTCTGTTCTCCAGGAGGAGCGGCTCACAACAGCGTCTGATCCCCATGTTAGGGCCGGCTGATCTACGTCCGAGTGCCAGGGAAGGACTCTAAGCTCAACTGTGCACTATGGTCCTCCGGAAAGTAGGGGGTTGGTGTCAGGCCCTACGAGCCAGCCGTAAAAAAACCATTGTAACGGAAAATCAGCAACAGAATAATACGAACCGAGACCAACGGCAACGACCCCAGCGAACAAAAAGGACTTGCGATTGGAAACTCGGTACGTGGAACTGCCGATCTCTCAATTTCATTGGGAGCACCCGCATACTCGCCGATCTACTGAAATACCGCGGGTTCGGCATCGTAGCGCTGCAGGAGGTGTGTTGGACAGGATCCATGGTGCGAACGTTTAGAGGTAATCATACCATCTACCAGAGCTGCGGCAACACACGCGAGCAGGGAACAGCTTTCATCGTGATGGGTGATATGCAGAGGCGCGTGATCGGTTGGTGGCCGATCGACGAAAGAATGTGCAGGTTAAGGATCAAAGGCCGATTCTTCAACTTCAGCATAATAAACGTGCACAGCCCACACTCCGGAAGTACTGATGATGACAAGGACGCATTTTACGCGCAGCTCGAACGCGAGTACGATCGCTGCCCAAGCCACGACGTCAAGATCATCATAGGAGATTTGAACGCTCAAGAAGGCCAGGAGGAGGAATTCAGACCGACGAATTGATTTCGCCGCCTCCAAAAATATGGCCATACGTAGCACCTTTTTCCAACACAGCCTCCCTTATCGTTACACCTGGAGATCACCACAGCAGACGGAATCTCAAATCGACCACGTTCTGATTGACGGACGGCACTTCTCCGACATTATCGACGTCAGGACTGTCATATACGTTCCAATAAATCTATTATATAAAAATGAGTTTGAAGTCCCTTTGAGGCAACAAAACTCAAGAACGGATGAACCGATCAGCATGATTCTTGAACGATTCGGTTCGTATTCGGGGTGGCTGTGTTTATATGTACAAAAAGTTACGAAAATCAACTAGAAAAGTAAGAAAATTGATAAAGTGCTGCTTTTTCAAGAGCCGGGAAGAAAATCAACACGATCGAAATAAAACCAATCTAGAGTGCGGTGCTATTTTGAGCTCAACAGTTGTCAAACTACCACAAGACGGCAAGACAAAGTTTGCCGGGCCAGCTAGTATCCAATAAATATCCATCCGCTACGAACTGGAAAGAAACCCCTTAAAGGTTCTGCGATCCATAAAGGACACCGCATCCGGATAAGCCACATCGAACCTGTTGGAAAGGTCTCGGCATGGCGACCGTACAGAGTAAAAAGCAGACCGTTCTGCTAAGTGCGCGATAAAAACAGTTCGACTGATCGAAGAGCCAGTTGGCAAAGTGAAGAGTTAATAAAAATGGCTAAGTGGAAACTAAGTATAATAGCCATCGGCCTCACGGCTACAATTTTTGTGTCAGTGAAAATATGTGAATACTTGATGAAAGAGATTTATGAATACAAACTAAATATGCAAAATGCTAAAAACTCCGTCTTAACAAACTGAAAAACTGAACTCTGTGAGCAGTGAATTATAGTGGAAATTATACCAGTGCCCAAGGGGAAAAATGAATCAAAATTAACGGACCTTTTGATGCCACATGTTTTAAGTTGCACGAATGACTCTCCGGTATGTGCGCCGCAAAAGAAGAGCTGTTGAGTGTTATCTCCAGAATTAAAAGAAACGAAGAAATTCCAGTGCCAAAGAGTAAATGTGCAGCTCAACTCATTCGTTTACTAAAGGAGCAAAACTATTTAGTTACCAAGAAACAAGGCAATACTTTGAAAATAACAAAGAAGACTCTTCGGCATATAGAAGGATTATCAAAGTTTGTGACTGTGAAAAAACGAGAAATTGAAGATATGATTAAAGTTTTCCTGCCTGTAAACAGTACCAGTGGAATCGTAATCTTAACAACAAACAATGGACTAGTGACCCATAAAGATGCAGTTAGGAAAAGCATAGGTGGAAGAATAGTAGCTTTTTGTTACTAAAACCGGTACGTGAATGTGAATACGCAGAGGAAGCAGAATTGATCGCAAGGATTGAGCAGATGCAGAGGTATGCAGTGACAGTGATGCAGTAAGGAGTTAAGCTAAGGTATTTTTTTATATAAAATATTGTGTAACAAATATTTAAACGAACAAGTGATATAAAATGGGAAAATCAAATTCAAAAACGGAACAGTCAGGTGATAATAATATCAATATTATTGAACACTTAGAACAAAATGAAAATTCACACGAGAACCATGAGTTAAAGTTGTGGATAATATTAGTAGTAGTAATTCTTCAGTTAATCTTGGTTTTAAGAAAAATACTTGAAAAAAGGTGGAAACGCAAAGGATACGAAATGGGGCGTGCCGCTTCAAAGGCAAAAATAGCTGATGTATAATATTGAATATAGCTAAAGTATCAAATGTCGTCTTTACAAGATGACGTTGGCATTTTAAATACACTTTTGAATAATTTGAAAAAATCAATCAACAAAAAGATTGCAATCAACACTCTTCAAGCTAAGTGGAACTACGCAAACGAATTATACAATCACATTGAAAGCAGCTTATTAGATGAAGAGGATACTTTATCGGACTCAGAATTAACATTTTTAATTAAAGCATCTCGGAATGCTATTGCGACATTTGCACCCATTTAGACTCGGCCGAAATTCATTATCATCACAGTTGAATTTCGCACACGACTTCGCAGCGGCTGGCATGCACAAGTTCGGTTGAGTTCAAGACAGGGGCATCGGATGCACAACAGGTAAACAAAATAAGCTTGATTAGTGTGAAATTTCGCTGGGAAATGATGATTCAGTGGATTCTCAAATTATCACAGTAGTCTAAACATTAATGAGAAACCCAATATAACTGAAATTAGAAATATTCTCAAGCTTAAATTTGAGCAACTTAATACAAAACCGAAAGTCACAATGCCTTTCGACTACAAAACAGCAACATCTATCATACAGCCGTATGATGGAACGGCTGACGGACTTAACGCTTTTGTAGACTTCGCAAACCTATTGAAGGATTTGACGGAGGCAAATCAAGAAGCTCTAGCAGCAAGGTTCCTTAAGACACGCCTTATAGGTAAAGCCAGATTGGGATTAGCAGATGGATTAGTAACAATTAATGGTGTTATTGATGACGTCAAAGCTAGATGCGAAGACAAAACTACACCGGATAATATTTTGGCAAAAATGAAAACTCTAAAACAGCAAGATACGGTGGAAAAATTTTGTGACGAGGTAGAAAACCTTACCGCAAAATTAAAGGGAGTGTACATCAATAATGGAATACCTGAACGAGTATCAAAATCGATGTCAACAAAAGCAGGAGTTGATACTTTGATAAACGGTGTCAGTTCTGTTGAGACAAAGATAATCCTCAAGGCGAGTACATTTACGGACATCAAGGAAGCAACCCAAAAGGTACAAGAAAATGCTTCAAACACATCAGTTCAAACTGCACAAATGCTAAATTTCAAAGGAAGGGAAGTAAACAGACAAACGCAACATAACGTTCGTTACAATAATAATCGCAACGAATCAAATCGTTTGCATAATAGAGGTCGAGGCAATTTTCAGCGAAGACCAAACTATTATGCACAAAATGGAAACAACTTTCATTCCAGAAATAGTTTTCCTCAAAGCAATAATTATTACCAAAACAGAGGACGTGGCGGAAGATATCATAATAATTTGCGACGTCAAATCTATGCAACAGAGGCAGTTCAAGTACAAAATGGCTCTGTTCCGCTGCTTGCACCACAAGCGGCCATTCCACAGGCATACGCACCCACACAGCCCAATATTTTTCATCAGCAGGAGCAGTCACTTAATGCGCAAAACATTAACAATGCCAGTAATTTTTTAGGTCAGCACATGATGCAGGTAAACCCGCATCGTCTACAGTAATTTACTTAACAAATTTGAACGCTGTAAATTTTATTACTTTAGATGTACATATGACTAATTCTAAATGTACATTGATAATTGACAGTGGAGCCGACATTTCACTGTTCAAATGTGGTAAAATATTGAATAATCAACCTATCAATAGAAATATTAAATATAAACTTTCAGGTATAACCAGAGGGATATCTGAGACCATTGCAGAAACTACAACTAACTTACGATTAAATAACTGCCTTGAAATAAGTCATAATTTTCAAATTGTAAAGGACGATTTCCCAATACCCACCGACGGTATTTTGGGACGCGATTTTTTGACCAAATACAAATGTTCTATTAACTACGAATATTGGTTGTTGAATTTTAATTTTCAAAACCATGTCATTTCGATTCCCATCGAAGACAGCTTTCAAAACAACATAATACTTCCACCGAGATGTGAAGTGATTCGTAAAATACCTAACTTTCGCATAGATACGGATTCTATAGTACTTTCGCAAGAGATTCAACCTGGAATCTTTTGTGGAAATACTATAGTATCTCCAACAAATGTCATGGTAAAATTCATCAATACTACTGATAAACAAATGATGATACAAAACTTCCAACCAATCGTTGATAAACTTGAAAACTATCAACATGTCTCATTAAGAAACACAAATAATGAACGAAAGCAAAACTTACTTTCAAAAATAGATATCTCCAATGTACCTCACTATGCACAAAAACCGTTGAAGAAATTAATTGAACGAAACTCAGACATATTTTGTATGGCAGACGAAAAATTAAGCACAAATAATTTTTATTCCCAGAATATTCACTTAACGGACCCTGTTCCAGTGTATATTCCTAATTATAAAAATATTTATTCACAAACCGATGAAATCAAAAAACAAGTTCAACAGATGCTTAAGGATGATATAATTGAACCTTCGATTTCACCTTACAATAGTCCAATCTTGTTAGTTCCGAAGAAATCGGACGACAGTAGTAAAAAATGGAGACTGGTGGTTGATTTCCGCCAGTTGAATAAGAAAATCTTGGCAGATAAATTCCCATTGCCAAGAATAGACACTATACTTGACCAGTTGGGAAAAGCCAAATATTTTACAACTCTGGATCTAATGGCAGGATTCCATCAGATTCCATTAGATGCAGAAGCAAAAAAATATACAGCATTTTCTACTTCTTTTGGACATTTCAATTTCAAACGATTGCCCTTCGGGTTGAATATTAGCCCTAATAGTTTCCAGCGCATGATGAACATCGCGATGGCAGGCTTAAACCCAGAATGTGCTTTTATATATATTGACGATATAATCGTCATCGGTTGTTCCGTCAATCACCATCTGAATAATTTGCAGAAAGTATTCGATCGTTTGAGGTACTACAACCTCAAGCTAAATCCAGAAAAATGTAAATTTTTTCGAACAGAAGTTGTTTATCTAGGACACTGTATTACGGATCGAGGAATTTTACCCGATAGTAACAAATTCCAAATCATCAAAGACTTTCCAGTACCTACAAATGCGGATGAAGTGAGACGCTTTGTAGCTTTCTGTAATTATTACAGAAAGTTTGTACCAAATTTTGCGCATATCGCAAAGCCCTTAAACAATTTATTAAAAAAAGGTGTTAAATTTAATTGGACCTATCCACATCAAACTAGCTTTGAAAAATTGAAACAATTACTGATGTCACCGACAATTCTTCGTTATCCTGACTTTACAAAGGAATTTATCCTTACAACGGATGCTTCGAACATTGCATGCGGAGCAATCCTTTCACAAAAATATGGTAATGATGACTTACCAATCGCCTATGCAAGCAAAAGTTTTACGAAAGGTGAAAGTAATAAAACAACTATTGAGAAGGAATTAATAGCCATACATTGGGCTATTAATCATTTTAAAAGCTACTTATATGGAAAGAAATTTATGGTCCGTACGGATCATAAACCTTTAGTTTATCTATTTGGCATGAAGAATCCTACAAGTAGGTTAACTCGAATGCGCCTAGATTTGGCAGAATTCGACTTTACAATTGATTATGTTCCTGGAAAAAGTAATGTAGGAGCTGATGCTCTTTCACGCATTCCATCAAACACAGAGGAATTAAAAAGATTAACGATTTTAACAATCAACACTAGAGCAATGACAAGAAAACAACAGTCAAAAAGTAAAACTAGGTCAGAAGAACTAAGCGATAAGATTGATCACCTTAACGCTTGGCAAACAGAAACACCTTCGGAGACCATAAAACTTCTTAAGCTTGGTTGCGAAGTGCACCGAAACCAGCTTAGACTTAATTTATACAATCACAATTATACAAAACTGCTAGGAAGCGTAGAAGTTGCAATTAATAACGGAAGTCATACACTAGAGTATGCTCTTCTGAAAGTTGAAGAAATGATGATAAAATATAGAAGAGATAAATTGGCCATTTCACTCGAGGATAAAATATTTCAGTCAATTAGCGCTCATACATTTAAGGAAATCGCCAATAGAGCCATTTCCAGGTATGATATAGTTTTATTCAATCCTCCAAAAATATTGGATGCACCTGGAAAAATCAAAGAAGTGCTTCAGAATTTCCATATGACCCCGACGTCAGGCCATATTGGACAACATAGAATGTATTTAAAGATACGCGAAAGATACAAGTGGAAGAATATTAAAACGGATATTGCAAATTTTGTTAAAGCTTGCAGTATTTGCAAAATGAACAAAGTTCATAGACACACGAGAGAAAAACAAGTTGTTACAACCACACCATCCAAACCCTTTGAAGTCCTTTCTGCTGACACAGTTGGACCTTTACTAAGAACAAGAAACAACAACCGATATATATTAACGCTCCAATGCAACTTAACTAAATATGTGATTTGTATACCAATTCCAACTAAAGAAGCCACAGTAATAGCAAAGGCGCTTGTCGAACACTTTATCTTAATCTACGGGAACTTTATTGAACTAAAAACAGATCAAGGTACAGAATATAACAACGAAGTCCTTGAACAAATCTGTAAACTTCTATCTATAAAACAAACTTTTTCAACAGCGTATCATCCACAAACCATCGGAGCACTGGAGAGGAATCACAGATGCTTAAATGAGTATCTGCGATGTTTCACCAATGCTCACAAAGATGATTGGGATGATTGGATTCAATATTACGCATTTAGCTATAACACAACCCCCCATAACGAACACAGCTACACACCGTTTGAGTTAGTATTTGGACGCAAAGCGAATTTACCAATTGATTTTCAAGAAACTACAAACCACGATCCAGTTTATAACATTGAAGAATATTATAACGAACTTAAATTTAAACTCAATATGACTAACAAACTAGCTAGAGAAAATTTGATACAAAGAAAGGAAGCCAGACAACAGTCAGCCAATGAAAAAATCAATCCTATAGATTTGAAAATCGGTGATTTCATTTATCTAACAAACGAAAATAGGAAAAAGTTAGACCCATTCTATCTAGGACCATATATCGTGACACAAATCAACAACCCGAATTGTACTATTTTGAATAAAAATACAAACAAGAAAACAATAGTTCACAAAAACAGAATTGTAAAAGCATAAAAAAAACAAACAAACAAAAAACTTAAATAAAACACAAAAAAAAGGAAAACAAAAAAAAAAGCGAAGAATTGCCAATCATTATTAACAGTTGAAAAATTTTATTGCATAAAATTTTTTTTTGAAAGGGGAGGTGTCATATACGTTCCAATAAATATCCATAGTAGCCAAAACAACGAACACCACTGTAAACGTTTCTCAATACTCAACCCATCAATTATACATAATGCATATCTTGCAAAAACACCCAAACGTAGCTAACCGACGGATCAGATTACTCAATGCAAAGTGCATATGCTTATCCAGCATATCGTTACCTTCGAAACCGAATTATTGTCACACCGATATGCACCTCGCTCTAACCATTGTAATTAAATATCAAACACATTGTATACACACCAAAACCCAAAATGTAGCACGACATAATTGATCATTTAAATAGCCATACGATTCATGAATACAGAGACTTCGCAGTTAGCGTTCTTCCGAACAAGAACGTCTTTTCATTAGCGATCCCTCTCCTGCCTAATATCGGGGTAACAGGATTGGGACACCGCTACGAACTGGAAAGAAACCCCTTAAAGGTTCTGCGATCCATAAAGGACACCGCATCCGGATAAGCCACATCGAACCTGTTGGAAAGGTCTCGGCAGGACCTATCGTGGCGCCAACATCGGCTCCGACCACTATCTGGTGATGGCCAAACTGCGCCCAAAACTCTCCGTCATCAACAATGTACGGTACCGGCGACCGCTACGGTACAACCTAGAGTGACTGAAGCAATCGGATGTCGCCTCAGCATACGCGCAGTATCTCGAAGCCGCGTTGCCAGACGAGGGCGAGCTCGATGAGGCCCCTCTAGAGGACTGCTGGAGTATAGTGAAAGCAGCCATCAACGACGCAGCCGAGAGCACCATCGGGTACGTGGAACGGAATTGACGGAACGAATGGTTCGAGAGTGCAGAACGGTTTTGGAGGAGAAGAATGCAGCGAGGGCGGTAATGCTGCAGCAAGGGACTCGACAGAACGTGGAACGTTATAAACAGAAGCGGAAACAGCAGACCCGCCTCTTTCGGGAGAAAAAGCGCCGCCTGGAAGAAGCGGAGTGTGAAGAAATGGAACTGCTGTGCCGTTCCCAAGAAACACGGAAGTTCTACCAGAAGCTCAACGCATTCCGCAACGGCTTCGTGCCGCGAGCCGAAATATGCAGGGATAAAGACGGAGGCCTTTTGACGGACGGACGTGAGGTGATCGAAAGGTGGAAGCAGCATTTCGATCAGCACCTGAACGGCGTGGAGAACGTAGGCACGGGAGCCCACGGCAACGGAGGAAACGACGACGCCAGTGCAGCGGAGGACGGAAATGAACCAACTCCCACGCTGAGGGAAGTTAAGGATGCCATTCACCAGCTCAAAACCAACAAAGCAGCTGGTAAGGATGGTATCGCAGCAGAACTCATCAAGATGGGCCCAGAAAAGTTGACCACCTGTCTGCATCGGCTGATAGTCAGGATCTGGGAAACCGAACAGCTACCGGAGGAGTGGAAGGAAGGGGTAATCTGCCCCATTCACAAGAAAGGCGACCATTTGGAATGTGAGAACTTCAGGGCGATCACTATTTTGAATGCTGCCTACAAAGTGCTATCCCAGATCATCTTTCGTCGTCTGTCACCTAAAACGAATGAGTTCGTGGGAAGTTATCAGGCTGGCTTCATCGACGCCCGGTCGACAACGAACCAGATCTTTACCGTACGGCAAATCCTCCAGAAATGCCGTGAATACCAGGTCCCAACGCATCACTTGTTCATCGACTTCAAAGCGGCATACGACAGTATCGACCGCGCAGAGCTATGGAGAATCATGGACGAAAACGGCTTTCCTGGGAAGCTGACTAGACTGATTAAAGCAACGATGGACAGTGTGCAAAACTGTGTAAGGGTTTCGGGTGAACTAACTAGTTCATTCGAATCTCGCTGGGGACTGCGACAAGGTGATGGACTCTCATGCCTACTCTTCAACATCGCTCTGGAAGGTGTGATGCGACGAGCCGGGCTCAACAGCCGGGGCACGATTTTCACAAAATCCGGTCAATTTGTGTGCTTTGCGGACGACATGGACATTATTGCCAGAACATTTGGAACGGTGGCAGAGCTGTACACCCGCCTGAAACGCGAAGCAGCAAAGGTCGGACTGGTGGTGAATGCCTCAAAAACAAAGTACATGCTGGTAGGCGGAACCGAATACGACCGGATCCGTCTGGGTAGTAATGTTACGATAGTCGGGGATACTTTCGAGGTGGTGGAGGAATTCGTCTACCTCGGATCCTTACTGACGGCTGACAACAACGTGAGCCGTGAAATTCGGAGGCGCATCATCAGCGGAAGTCGGGCCTACTACGGGCTCCAGAAGAAACTGCGGTCAAAAAAGATTCACCCACGCACCAAATGCACCATGTACAAAACGCTAATAAGACCGGTAATCCTCTACGGGCACGAGACATGGACCATGCTCGAGGAGGACCTGCAAGCACTCGGAGTTTTCGAGCGACGCGTGCTAAGGACGATCTTCGGCGGCGTGCAGGAGAACGGTGTGTGGCGGAGAAGAATGAACCACGAGCTCGCTGCAGTTTACGGCGAACCCAGCATCCAGAAGGTGGCCAAAGCCGGAAGGATACGGTGGGCAGGGCATGTTGCAAGAATGCCGGACAACAACCCTGCAAAGCTGGTGTTTGCAACTGATCCGGTTGGCACAAGAAGACGTGGAGCGCAGAGAGCACGATGGGCGGACCAGGTGGAGCGTGACTTGGCGAGCATCGGGCGCGACCGAGGATGGAGAGCGCACAATGGTTTATTTTCGCATTTTCACGCTCATAATTAATAGCTCGTAGGGTTGAGGAAATAGAGCAATGGTGTCTTCGGCAAAGTTGACGGGAATGACCAGTGCCATCTTTTGACAGTTAGAGTTTTCGGATCAATCCCCCTAAAAGTGAGATACAAAATTTTTTTTTTAATTGTTGAGATATAGGGTTGACGTCTTTGGCAAAGTTGTATCATTTTTGATTCCAAACAACTTTCCTGAAGACGTCAATGTTGTAATTTTCACACCATTGGAGATAGAGGCCTGTGTTTGAAAGTTAACCCCAAAAACACGGTTTTAAGTAAAACACTCATTTGTTGAAGTTTTAGACCCATACAATGTTCTGCAAAGTTGTATGTATCAATAAAATACGCAACTTTGCCGAAGACATCAAAGCTGTAAGAATTAAATGAGACGTGTTATAGATATATTTATGATTTTTTTCATCCAAAAAAATTAAAGCAAATATTAAAGCACAAATCTGGCTCTCCGAAGAACACATATAACTGACAATGTAGTAAACATTAAGCCTTGAAATGCGGATAACAAATTAGTGTGTACTAAATCTCACTTCATCATAAAAAAAAATCAATATCTCGACCACTCGATTGTTATGCAACCGTCGTCAAGGAAATCCCCCTGAAACGGATGTTGCTGATGCTCTAACTCTTTCAAAGTCGATTACCATCGGCGGCCAATCCACAGGGATGTTTTTTTCTCACATGCAGCAATTCCTGGTTGCACCAACTGATGACGGACTAGGTTTGTTGTAGGCTCTCTCGCTCTGTCGTTGTCACCAGCTGCTGTTCAGCCTCAGTCCAGCTGTCTGCCTAGTCTACCTACCTGCCTTCGGTGTACACCACGATGATAACTGGCTGTGGCCACACAACCCGACCGGCGGGCGGTCGTTGAACTCAGAACTGGCCCTGCCCAACCGAGTCGAGCCCAGTGCGCAGTCCAGGTCCAGGCCAAACTACCATTAGCTCCAGCAGCAGCGGTTCCTCGGCCTGCTGCCTGCTCCACCGCATCCAGATCTATTGGGCCCCATCGACGGCGTCCTCTCCCGCACGCGTACTCTCTTTCCGCACCTGGGCTTCGAGCTTAGGTCATACACGTGTGCATCGTCCCCCCGGGTGGAGAATCCACCCGTTGTTGTCTTCGACCGGCGAAGACCAACCGATCGCCGATCGGCGACGACGACGACGACGCCGTGATGGACCGGACCGATCTGGGGCTTTGGATGGGGGCAGGTGGCACGTGTGAGTGAGGCACGGTGGAATGCATTAGCACTCCGCCGCCACTTTGCAGTTGGGTGGTGGAGGTGCACACGCAGCTTGTCGTGAGAGATGTGAGTTGCTGTTTCAAATATGACTTAGAGATACATAGATACGCACGCACTGCCATGTGACATAGGGTAGTGATGATAGCTGGAAGAGCTGTGTATAAGCAAAGTGTTGACGGTTGGAAGGGGTAGAGCGTAGAGATTGCATTCGGCCAGGTGGTGCTGTGGCCAGAAGAGGAAGTACGTAGAAGAAAACTGATCAGAAATATTCTGGAACTTACAAACTTATTTAATTTATTAAGCATTACATTACAATCATATTAAAACGATGTCCTCCATCCTCGGCCGCGTCCGACATTTGCCAGATCGTTCTGCACCTGAACCGCCCACTTTACCCGCTGCCCTCCAGGTCTTCTTGTACCATCCGTATCTCTTGTGAACACCAGCTTTGCAAGGTTGTTTTCCGCCATTCTCACAACATTCCCCGCTCATAGCATCCTTCCAGCATTTGCTACCTTCTGGATGCTAGGTTCACCGTAGAGTGCTGTGAGGTCGTGGTTCATGCACTGTTCTCCTGCACACCGCAGCCAAAGATGGTCATAAGCAGTCACCGCTCGAACACTTCGAGTGCTTGCATGTCCTCCTCGAGCATAATCCAGATCTCGTTCCCGTAGAGAACCACCGGTCTTATTAGCGTTTTGTACATGGTACATTTGGTGCGAGGGTGAATCTTTTAAGACCGCAGATTCTTGTGGAGCCCAGTAGGCCCGACTTGCACTGATGAAAGAACCGAGGTAGACACAGCCTTCCGACATGTTCACCGTGACTCCGACGTTTGCTGCTTCACATTTAAGATGGGTGTACAGTTCTGCCACCATTCCAAATGATTTAGCAATAATGTCCATGTCATCCGCAAAACTGAGAAAAAAGGCCGGTTTTCGTGAAAACCGTGTCTTGGCTGTTCAGCCCGGCTCGCCGCATAAAACCTTCCAGGGCAATGTTGAACAGCAAGCATGAGAGTCCATTAACTTGTCGTAGTTCCAGGTGTTGGGACCTGGTATTTGCGGCATTTTTTGAGGATTTGTCGCATGGTGAAGATTTGGTCCGTTATCGAGCGGCTGTCAATGAAGCCGATAACTTCCCACAAGCTCATTAACTTTCGGTGAAAGACGACGGAAGATGATCTGGGATATCACTTTGTAGGCAGCATTCAGAATTGTTATCGCTCGGAAGTTCTCGCACTACAACCAGACAGGGGCAAAACACCAAACCGTGCCGCACCGGTGGCGTGTTTGCCCGTAAACACACCACCGTGTGTGTTCATATCACCACCATCGTTCAGCCTCTACTGATGAACACGCAGTGTGACGCGAAACACTCGTGTCGGTGTTATAACTCGAGCCTCAGTTTCGACTCCATGTTTCAGTTTTGGTTGGGCACGGAGGCCGAGTGTTTCCGATTGTATGAAACAGCAAAGCAGTGAGTTCGGCCACAGTGCGTGGTAGCTTGACTGCATCAGAGCCACTGAATCAGAAGGGACGAGAAAGATACAAAAGGAGCCGCCAAGTACTTCACTCTCGTCGTCGACCAACAGCATTTGCAACTGATGCTGGACAATGAACGGCACCGAGCGCTTGAACTCGCACGAGTGTTTTGCATAATCGGAAACACTCGGGCTCCGTGTTACCCGAAGCATCAAACACCGTGCCCACAGTGCCTGAGCACCGCTACCGACACCGGTGTTGAGCCAGACACGGTGCGTGTTCGTTCTGAAACACGGAGAGCTAAGTGGTGGCTTGGCACCCACGGTGGTGTGTTTGAGCAACAACTCCTCGTGCAGTGCAGTGTTTGGACATGTCTGACTACAACTTGTCACCTTTTTTCGAGGTAGATGGGGCAAAAGACCTTTTCATTTCACTCCTCCGGTGGCTGTTCGGTTTCCCAGATCCGAACTACTTTTTAGCCGATGCAGACAGGTGGCGAAATTTTCCTGGCCCATCTTTATGAGCTCAGCTTCAATACCATCCTTACCAGATGACTTATAGTGCATGAGCTTCTCAATAGCTTCCATAAATTCCTTCAACGTGGGTGTTGGCTTGTAGATGTTCCCTGCTGTACTGACGTTGACATTTCTCCCACTGACTTGATCCTCCATGTCTTCGCTCTCCGCACCATTCAGGTGTTCGTCGTAGTGCTGCTTCCACCTTCCGATCACCTCATGCCCATCAGTGAAGGGGCTTCCGCAAGAGCGTGCGCAGAGTTCTTGCTTAGGGGGGGTGACACTATAATGATGGTGCAATATATGGTCATGGTGTTAAATAGAATCATGGTGTAACACGCAATATGAATTCTCAAGAAGGGGTTTCAACATGCTGCCCAGCTAATACAAAGACTTATATGATGTTGAATAGGATGCTAAAGTGGAAGCCATATGCGTACATGCTCCCATTTAACCGCGTGTAAAGTGTGCGTATATCGCCTCAACTTTTGCATCCTACATACATTCATTTATTTGTTCAACATCATTAAGACAAGAAATAATCAACAATAATACGCCACAATACTCGGTTTGTGGCTGCCGCTCTCCATCCTCTGTCGCGCCCAATGCTCGCCAAGTTACGCTCCACCTGGTCCGACCATCGTGCTCTCTACGCTCCACGCCTTCTTGTGCCAACCGGATCAGTTGCAAACACCTGCTTGTTGTCCAGGGTTGTTGTCCGGCATTCTTGCAAGGTGCCCTGCCCACCGTATCCTTCCGGATTTGGCCACCTTCTGGATGCTGGGTTCGCCGTAAAGTGCAGCGAGCTCGTGGTTCATCCTTCTCCGCCACACACCGTTCTCCTGCACACCGCCGAAGATCGTCCTTAGCACACGTCGCACGAAAACTTGCAGGAGCGCTTGCAGGTTCTCCTCGAGCATGGTCCATGTCTCGTGCCCGTAGAGGACCACCGGTCTTATTAGCGTTTTGTACATGGTGCATGGGTGAATCTTTTTCGACTTTCTTCTGGAGCCCGTAGTAGGCCCGACTTCCGCTGATGATGCGTCTTCGAATTTCACGGCTCACGTTGTTGTCAGCCGTCAGTAAGGATCCGAGGCAGACGAATTCCTCCTCACCTCGAAAGTATCCCCGTTTATCGTAACATTACTACCCAGACGGATCCGGTCGTTTTCGGTTCCGCCTATCAGTATGTACTTTGTTTTTGAGGCATTCACCACCAGTCCGACCTTTGCTGCTTCGCGTTTCAGGTGGGTGTACAGCTCTGCCACCGTTCCAAATGTTCTGGCAATAATGTCCATGTCGTCCGCAAAGCACACAAATTGACCGGATTTTGTGAAAATCGTTCCCCGGCTGTTGAGCCCGGCTCGTCGCATCACACCTTTCAGAGCGATGTTGAAAAGTAGGCATGAGAGTCCATCACCTTGTCGCAGTCCTCGGCGAGATGCGAATGAACTGGATAGTTCACCCGAAACCCTTACGCAGTTTTGCACACCGTCCATCGTTGCTTTAATCAGTCTAGTCAGCTTCCCAGGAAAGCCGTTTTCGTCCATGATTCTCCATAGCTCTGCGCGGTCGATACTGTCGTATGCCGCTTTGAAGTCGATGAACAAGTGATGCGTTGGGACCTGGTATTCACGGCATTTCTGGAGGATTTGCCGTACGGTAAAGATCTGGTTCGTTGTCGACCGGGCGTCGATGAAGCTGGCTTCATGGGCCGTGGGCTCCCGTACCTACGTTCCCCACGCCGTTCAGGTGCCAATCGAAGTGCTGCTTCCACCTTTCGATCACCTCATGTCCGTCCGTCAAGAAGCCTCCGTCTTTATCCCTGCATATTTCGTCTCGCGTTACGAAGCCGTTGCGGGAAGCGTTGAGCTTCTGATAGAACTTCCGTGTTCCTTGGGAACGGCCCAGCGGTTCCATTTCTTCACACTCCGCTTCTTCCAGACGGCGCTTTTTCTCCCGCAAGAAGCGAGTCTGCTGTTTCCGCTTCTGTTTGTAACGCTCCACGTTCTGTCGAGTGCCTTGCTGCAGCATTAACGCCCTCGCTGCGTTCTTCTCCCCCCAAAACCGTTCTACCTTTTCGTCAAACCATTCGTTCCGTCGATTCCGTTCCACGTACCCGATGGTGCTCTCGGCTGCGTCGTTGATGGCTGCTTTCACTGTACTCCAGCAGTCCTCTAGAGGGGCCTCATCGAGCTCGCCCTCGTCTGGCAACAGGGCCTCGAGATTCTGCGCGTATGTGATTTGTGATTCCGTGTGCTGTGGTGATCTCCAGGTGTAACGATAAGGGAGGCGGTGTTGGAAAAAGGTGCTACGTATGGCCATATTTTTGGAGGCGGCGAAATCAATGAGTTGTAGGCCGTTTTCGTTCGTCTGCTTGTGGGCGCTGAACTTACCAATCGTCAGTCTGAATTCCTCCTCCTGGCCTACCTGAGGGTTCAAATCTCCTATGATGATCTTGGCGTCGTGGCTTGGGCAGCGATCGTACTCGCGTTCGAGCTGCGCGTAAAATGCGTCCTTGTCATCATCAGTACTTCCGGAGTGTCGGCTGTGCACGTTTATTATGCTGAAGTTGAAGAATCGGCCCTTGATCCTCAACCTGCACATTCTTTCATCGATCGGCCACCAACCGATCACGCGCCTCTGCATATCACCCATCACGATGAAAGCTGTTCCCAGCTCGTGTGTGTTGCCACAGCTCTGGTAGATGGTATGATTACCTCTAAACGTTCGCACCATGGATCCTGTCCAACACACCTCCTGCAGCGCTACGATTCTGAACCCGCGGTCCTTCAGTAGATCGGCGAGTATGCGGGTGCTCCCAATGAAGTTGAGAGATCGGCAATTCCACGTTCCGAGTTTCCAATCGCAAGTCCTTTTTGTTCGCTGGGGTCGTTGCCGTTGGTCTCGGTTCGTATAATTCTGTTGCTGATTTTCCGTTACAATGGTTTTGTACGGCTGGCTCGTAGGGCCTGACAGCAACCCCCTACTTTCCGGAGGACCATAGTGCACAGTTGAGCTTAGAATCCTTCCCTGGCACTCGGACGTAGATCAGCCGCCCCTAACATGGGGATCAGACGCTGTTGTGAGCCGCTCCTCCTGGAGAACAGGCGCTCAGGGTTGCCGAAGCAAACCCCCCTTCCCTGTCAGCCTACTACCAAAGTTCCCACCGGGGTTGGTTACCCGATCTTCCCTAAGGTTTCTCATATTTTCCGGCCGGTACCACGAGGAGGTAGGGATAGGAGTTGCTGGGCAGAGGCTAGTGCATCACAATGGGATCTGAATTGCGCAGCATATCCAGCCTTTACCGTGCCTTTTGCATCCCATTCAACATCATATGCGACTAGACTGTGTTGACTAGGTGTGGTGCTAACATCGCCAAGTACTTCATATTGGGTTTCTTGAGAAGGCTTTGGATGGTGATGATTTCAAGGCAATGCGAAACTTTAATATGAAGTCATTATCTCGACTCTTACAAAATTTTCTAAACGTAAATGCAACGAAATATATCGAGAAAATTATCAATTGGAAAAAAAATTGCGGTGGTGAAAAAATTTCAATCTTGGACAATTTTTGACGCTAGAATTGGAGTAGACTCCATAGATAGAGTCAGAATTCCGATTGGAATCCTTGTTGCTATCTACAGAGATTCCTCCTGGGATTCGTGCATGAATTCCTCCCGGAGTTCTTCAAAAAAAAAAAAAAATCAGGAATTCCTCTAGAAATTCCTCCAAGATGCCTCCAGGGATTTTAGCTTAAAAATGGCTCTTTCAGTTTTGACGGACCGATCAAGAGATTTCTTCCAGGAATTCCTCAAGAAAATCCTAAAGGAATTTCTCCCGGAATTCTTCCTGGAATTCCTCCAGGTATTCTTCGAGGAATTCCTTCAGGAAATCCTCCACGGATTAATCCAGGAATTTCTCCAGGATTTTTTTTTTTCAGAAATTTGTTCAGGAACTTCTCCATGGATTCATTAATAATTAATTATAATTTTAAGTTATCAATAAGACTCACTAAAGTCAGTTGAACTAACAAAGAAATAAATAAATAAATTAATGAACTTCGTCATATATTCCTTAAAAACTTGAAAAATTCCTTCAGAAATGTCTGGGGGAGTTCCTTTAAACATTCCTACAGTAATTCCTCCAGGATGCCTCATATTTCTCCAGAAATTCTTCAAGTATTTCCTCCAGTAAATACTCCAAGAATTCCTCCTGAAATTTCTTTTATGAAAAATCTTCTAGGAATGTTTGCCAGAATTCCCCCAATATTTCCTCTAGGAATTGCTTCACGGATTCCTCCAAAAAATCCTTAAAAAAATCTCACGAATGTCTCCAGAAAATTCTCAAGGAATTTCTTCAGGTATTCCTCCAGGAATTCATTTAGAAATTTCTCCAGGAATTTCTTTAGGAATTCCTCCAGGGATTTATTAATAAATTTCTTCAGAAATGCCTTTCCAAAATCCTCCAGAAATTCCTCGAAGAATGCTTTTAGAAATTTCTCCAGGAAGCCTCATTTATTTCTCCAGAAATTCCTCAAACCAGAATTCCCCCAATATTTCCTCCAGGGATTCCTCTAGGAATTGCTCCACGAATTCCTCCAGAAAATCCTGAATTGATTTCTCCCGGAACTCTCCCAGGAATTCCTCGCGAATTCCTCCAAGGTTTCCTCCATGGATTCCTCCATGAAATTCTCAATGAATTTCTTCAGAAATTCGTCCAGGAATTCATCCATAAATTGCTTCAGAAACGCCTCAAAAATTCCCCCATAAATTTCTCCTGGAATTCTTTCAAACATTTGTCGAAGAAGAACTCCAGAAATTTCTCCAGCAATTCCTTTAGGAATTCTCTTAGGGATTCCTCCATAAAATCCTCTAGAAATTTCTGCCAAAATCCCCCGAGAATGCCTCCCGGAACTCTTCCAAGAATTCCTCGAGGAATTCCGCAAGGAATTTGTCCAAGGAATCCTCCACGGATTCTTGCAGGAATTTATTCGGGAGTTTTTCCAGGAATTTCTCCAGGAATTCCTCCAGGGATGCACTAATTAATTTCTTCAGAAATTCCACGAAAAATCCTTCAGAAGTTCCTCGAGGAGTTCCTTCAGACATCCCTCCAAAAATTACTCCAAGATGCCTCCAGGGATTTCTTCCGGGAATTTCTCCACGGATTCCTAAAGAAAATCTTACAGGAATTTCTCCCGGAACTATCAGGAAATCCTTGAAAAAATCCGTGGTGCCATAATCGCTTGTTTTCGAATAGGATGAATCTGGGAGCGTGAGATTACTGATGGCACTCATACTCTACATAGTGAGTTCTTTATTCTTTCAAAGGAAACCAATAGCTGTGGAGCCTCTTAACCGGGCCACTTAGGGCCACCAAGCTTCTAATCGCACCATGCTATGTGATTCTCCGTATCCACTGGTGCATGTTCCGTGTGTCCGCGTTGTCTAGTGTTAAGTTTAGTTCAGTCTGTACCAACGGTGCTGTCCGAGTCTTTTTATTTCTTTTAGTTTTCGACGTTTGTTCTTTTGGTGTTAGGCTTCTCGGTGTTGGCTTTCGATGTTTTTGTATTCGAAGTTTTGCCTTTCGAAATTTTGCCACTAAACTTTGGAATGCGGTGAGATAGGTATACATAGTATCTTTTAAAGACACGGACACGTTCAATGCTTCCAGTGAGCTATTTGATCTTTGAAGGAAGCACGACACTAGACAACGGACTAGCATGCAACGCCCAGTGGCACGGCCAAAAACTTTTCCTGACAGCTACGGCGGGAAACGAACCCGCGCTCCTTAGCACGATGCGACTAAAGGCTTGGTGACCTTAGCCGCCCGACCACGAAGCCACAAAATTGACAGAGTTATAGTGGAAAACAGACGAATATAGAAGCCACCGCCCAAGTGGCGCGATACCCTATTCAAACTGTGCAAACTTCCATCGGAGCATTCCATCTTTACGTTTACCCTGAATACCCGTCACTTTGTGTGTGGTCAGATCAGCAGATTGTATTTGCAAACATTTGCTCAGCATCCTCCTCCATTCAGAACGAACACATCAACGTGTTGACTGGCACCGCCTTAGGGTGGTTCCATGATATCTTCCCACAGGGCATCCACCAAACTCAACTCAAAGAAGCTCCCTAAGGATCGTCGCCGTGTGGTGACGGTGTGAGGCTTCCTTTCCCGATACGCGTCCAGAATAACTTTCTAGACGGCGATTGCATTCGCTCGACCGACAAGCAAAAAGCGCAACGGCAAAACAAGCTGACCCAAATTTAGGTCAGCCAGCCAGCAGCAAACAGGGAATCTCCCGAGTGTACATAAGGCGAGGAGGGGCGATACGATGATGCACCTATTTCGCGCTGCGTTGCTGCCGTTGCCCCGTAGGACTCCGAAGAGGATTTGACTTCAGGAAATTTGAAACCACATTGTGCATCCGAATCTGTGTCGACCGTCGAAGTCGTCGTCCGTCTTCGTCGTTCGGATACTTGATTCGAGCGTTCAAAAAATATAAATTGAATCATTATTTATCGAGATTATGGAGGGCAGTAGAATCTTGCTGGGGCCCTCTGGACGAGGCCGGGATTCTTCCACCGGCTTTCTCTTCACTTCGGTATTCTTTGCTCAAGTGGTACGGATGGTTGTTGGTATGACTGCGTTTGTTGTGCTTTCGTCTTCATGGACAATGCGAGTCAGTAGAGTGAACGAGTGCTTGCAAAAGTAGGTTAACCGTTATTCGGACAAGTACCTACGCTGGAAATGCTGGTAGGAATGATTAATTGTTTTGGATGTTGTTGTTGCTGCTGTTTGTTGTCGTTTTTCGACGCAAATGCAGATGTGTAGAGGTAAGGCCTTTACGTAGGCCTTCAAGTCATGTAGGTTTACATTTCATATCAAGTTAAACAACGACACAAGCGACTATGTCGTATAAGGTGAAACATTCTTGGAAACTATTCACGATCAGCTGATCATGAAATTTGAATCACCTGATCGTTGGATTCTGTGACGCATAGCAAATTACATATCCGGCGCAGGTTTAAACTGTGTCAAACAAATAACCATCATCAAACTACACTTGTGGACAATCAGCTTTCAAGCGCAGGGTGCTTTCCCACTACTGCGTAGTTTTTGATTCGTGACCAAATCCTTTCGCTGCTCAGCTTACACACCCCAGCTATCACACCAGAAAAGTCGATGACTCATGGCAACAACGCGTCAACGCGCGAACTCAGTCTGCTTATGCGATATAGTGAGGGAGGTGCAGTTTTACTATGCGACTCTTCCACCCCGCCAATCAAGTCTAAGTTGGTTTGTTCGACCGATCAATGGACGAAGGTAGTTCAGCGAGTGCATGGAGTGAACGTGACGGGGTGCAAAACAAAAATAAAGGAAAAAAAAAACCTCTTGAATGGATGACGAACACCACAACAAGTGTTACGTGATTGATATGAGTAAGCCGTTAGCATTTAATTTATTTCGTCATTTCGAAAAAGTTGGTGAACGAACAGTTGTTCGTTTTATTAAATATCAGTTCTGCTGGAGGAACGTCTCCCAAGACTGACGCTGATGAAGATCTACTACGGGGTCTTCCATATGCTGCGTCTACACCCAAACCTCCATTTAAGTAGTGAGTCGGAACTGCCTAAATTTAATGTTTACTTAAGGACAGACTTGTAAGAATCCCAAAATGGCCGCCCCAATGAATGGCCGACTTTGTCACCTACTCGCGATTTCGAGCGCACAAAACTCTTCGTAAGCAAAACCAGCGCACCTGATCTTCTTATTTTAAGCTTATTACAAGTGAGTATGAACAGAATAATGAAATGCGCTGTTTTTTGCAGCTTGCTTCTTGAGATTTGTGCGTCTGAAGTTCTGATGCACTGTTGAAGCGGGATTTCAAAACGTTTGTCCTTAAATCGTACTTGATACTTTGTTGACTAAAAAGTAACTTTACTCCAACGCGAACCGCATAGAAGAGCACCATCTTCGACGATCTTGGGCGATGTTCCTTCAGTTTTCCCGAACGTGTATTTTGTTTTCGCTATCCTTTCTTACGACATTCGCACTACGTGTCCAGCTGACTGTAGTCTGCCGTATTTTATACGTTTCACAATATTCGTATCTTTGTACACTTCGTACAACTTGTGATTCACGACTAGTTCACGACACGGAGGTGGGTCGGAAGTGCTTTCACATAACCTCAAGAGTCCCGCAAGATTCCATCCTGGGTCCGGTGTCATGGAATGTCATGTACAACGAGGTGTTGAGGTTAGAGTACTCAGTGGGAGTGTAGGTTGTCGGATTTGCCGACGTATTCACGCTCGAAGTCTACGGTGAAACGATCGAGGAGGTGAAGTTGACTACCGACCACTCGATCAAGGTTGTGGAGGCGTGGATGCGGTCCAGGAAACTGGAGCTGGCTCACCACAAGACAGAGGTGACGGTTGTTAACAACCGGAAGTCGGAGCAGCAGGTGGCGACCAGTGTAGGTGAGTGCACTATACCGTCAAAGCGCTTCGTTAAACACTTGGGCGTGATGATCGACGATAAGCTTACCTTCCATAGCTACGTTGGTTATGCCTGTAAAAGAGCCTCCACAGCTATTGCGGTACTATCCTGGATGATATCCAATAGCTCTGCGGTGTACGCCAGTAAGCGCAAGTTTCTGACTAGTGTCGCTACGTCCATACTTAGGTATGGCGGCCCAGCGTGGGGCATTTCGCTAAGTACTGAATGCTACCGACGGAAGCTGGAAAGTACTTACAGGGTTATGTGCCTGAGAGTTGCGAGCGCGTACCGTACCGTGTCACACGACGCTCTCTGAGTCATTACTGGTATGGTGCCTATCAGCATTCTTATCAGTGAGGACATGGAGTGCTTCGAAATGCGCGGCACAAGAAGCATACGCAGGACTGCCAGGATGGCCTCCATGGTCAAATGGCAGCGCGCGTGGGACAGTTCCGCCAAAGGAAGGTGAACCCACAGGTTGATACCGAGGGTGAATAGTTGGATTAATAGGCGCCATGGGGAAGTTACATTCCACCTGACACAGGTCATGTCATGGTTTCTTCCGACAATATCTACACTGTTTTAGGCATGCGGATTCTCCCGAATGCTCAGTGTGCAATTGTTTAGAGAGGAAACGGCGGAACACGTTTTACTTGTGTGCCCGCGTTTTCGCACAATGTATCACCGTATGCTTGCCACATGCGGAGAGGACAATTTGGTCCAGAGGATGTGTAGGGATGAGTTTGGCTGGAACGCCATTTCAACGGCTATCACCCATATCGTCTGGGAGCTACAGAGGAGGTGGTGCGTGGACTCGGAGAATGGCTAGTTTAGATGCGGTAAAAGAGGTGGCCCAGGGATTCGGAGTCGGCTTCGTAGGTCATACCGGTGCCCTGCGGTCGAGATCGACCCTTACAGCGATTAAGTGGCCGCGGAGAGGAAGTCCCGGTAGCGGTGCTGTCATGGCGTCGATCTACTGGGTTGGATCCGAGCCCGTGGTTGGTCAGGGGTCCCCGGTAAGGGCCGGGCAGGTGGAGACCCTGCTGTCTGCAACCTTCAGGTGCATCTGATAGGGCCTGAAGGGTAGTGATATCCTTCCTTTGCGGGCAGGTCAGATCGGATTGCACGTGGGCATCAGTTCTTGATGTCTGCTAAGCAGTTGGGCGCGGGCGGGGTTGACCCTGTCCGCCTTCCGAGGACAATTGCAATGGGAGTGGTGAGGACCACCCGGGAAACTGGCTAAGCGCCAGCATGTTACCGTGATGGACTCTCCAAAGCGAGTAATCGATGTTCGTTGCTGCAGGCGCCGCAGCTAACCTTGAGGGTGCGATGTGCACTAGCCCCTCTCTGAAGCAATACCATCTTGGTGGTTCCGGAGAGACGTAGGGTTTGGCGACAATAAGAATGTGTTTAGTGGGTCGAGGAGAGAGTAGTCCTGGCTTTTACTATTGTAGTAGAAGACGGCCGTAGCTTCACATTGCCCTATCCTTATTATTAGGGTGCCTGTTTGCAGATGTTCTCCCTATGGTTTAGAGCATGAGCATGAGCATGAGCATAGATGACCGCACAATTCGTAGTTGCTACTCCGTGATTGACCAGAGCAATCGAAATTGCACAAGGAACCAATGAATAGGGCTTGGGACTAGCTTACTATTCTCAATGTACACAGATCGAGAGCTCTCAACTTTAATAAGGTCAATAACGGCGCCGGCCACGTCCTTACGGTCATCGAGGATGGAAGGGAATGTTAGTAAGACAAACGTTGTTATAAAGACCGCGAATCGCTGCATCCCCACGTTTGTCTCAGGAAGGATTTTTTTGTTAGTAGGGTAAGGTACATTGTCAGTCCGGGAGTCACCTATGGTTGGTGATATGATTTGACAATGGATCAATATACACAAACCGCCGTTAACAACCGACCACTTTTCGACGCAAGAACTAGCCAAAAAGAAAATTCTATCACGCGTCTCCACTGCACTAGGGAGCAGAAACCTTTAGTCTCTTCCACACAGAAATACACTGAACGCGACTCACTTGTCGGCGCCCGGATTTTTTCTCGACCGGCGAACCCGAAGTAACATTTTTCACTCTTTTGTGTAAATGCAAAAAATGAAAGAAAATGTTTATTATCAACTAAAAGTGTATTGGAAACTAAGGGAAGGGAAGGGAAGCGAAAAATTCGGAACCGACTCGAACCACGGCGCGCGCACACTCGTCCCGTCTTCGGAGCCCCGCAGAGGGAAGAGGAAAAAAAAAATCGCAAAAATCTAGCAAAGCGAGCGCGCGAAACTTTGCTGCTGCCGAACTCCAGATGTTCTCCCTATGGTTTAGAAGGAAAAAAGACGAAGTACATGCTAGCAAGTAGAGCCAGAGGCAGGCCTGTGGTGTTAGTGGTGAGGTAGTGATTGATGAAGATGCGTTTAAAGTTCTAGGAATTTTTTTCTTGGAACACTTGTGACATGTGACAATGATGTTTCCCGTGTAGTGAAAAGGCGTATTGCAGCTGCGAATAGGGCCTTTTACGGATTACATAACCAGTAGACTGGATCAACAAAGTCGATTTTTCGGAACAAAGCTTTTTCGATCCATTTTAGCGTCCAAAGCAACTGTATACCCGGAATACGGGGGCGCAATCAATCGCTCCCAAATTTTGCACAGTTGTTTTTGTTGCCCTCTACGGTGGACGTTCAAGAACGTTTCGGAGTTTTTGAGCGCAAAATGCTGCGGACAATTCTTGGTTGGAAACAAAAAATGAAGTGTGGCGCAGACTCATGAATTACGAGTTGTACCAAGTGTACAAAGATGCGAATATTTTGAAACGTATAAAATACGCAGACTTCAGTGGGTTGGACACGTAGTGCGAATATCGGAACCAGGTAGAGATCGGCGACTTCAAAAGACGAAGAAGGTGCTTTACTATATGATCACCGTTGGAGTAAATTTACTTTGTAGCCATCAAGGTATCAAGGTAGGTAGGTACTAATGGAACCGTGACCTTATAATTTCTGACCACGGACTTGAAGGCCCTCTATCTTAGCGGTGCATTATAATTTACTTGACACGTTATTTGGTTATCAATAACATTTTTTCAATTTAATCTTTTTGTCAATGCATTTTTTCAATCACATTATTCTTATATACAACAGAGATGACTAATTCACGTGAATTCTGGTCATTCATCCAGCGCCAAGTCACGTGTTCTCGGCCATATTAGTCGTCGATTGCTTCCAGTATGCAGAACGCCAAGAATAATGTTCTTTTTGTGCGTCCACAAAAGTCGTTAAGCTCAATCCCGCTGAAGGCTCATGCGTTATTCAACATTCCGGTAGCTTGGAAGAAGAATGAACCACGAATGACGCCCATCGGCACGGGCGTTTGGAACTGGAAGTAAAAAAAAAATCTATTAGAAATCACCTGAACCCACGGTAATCAGGTTACGGAACTGATGGTAGGTGGAATAAGAAGTGACATGCGCTTCTCGAGGACGCAGGGACATCCGGTCGTTGTCTGGTCGTCAAGCCATCTTTCCAATGATTTATTCATAATTCCAGTTGGTAAATTTCGACTTTTCTGCCAGTAACTTACTGATCGATAGACACATAGACCCATTGAGACATTAACTCACATACAATAACTCATCGGCTGCGGTATCGGCGTCATCGTCGTTTGTGGTTTGAAGTATGCTATTTGTATGCTGACAGGGCCGCTTGGCTGACCAAGTGCCATTGCCATTGCACGTAAACCCAGAAGCCATTTCTCCTGCGGGAGGAAGAAATGACTCCTCCTTCGGGAGAACTGCGGCCTGTCGTAGTGCCAACTTTCACATCTGATTGATATTCAGCCAGTGGAATGCATTAATGTACTCCAGCTTTGGGGAATAAGTTATGCAAACACCGACGACCAATAATGCCAGCGAAGAGTAACGAGACGGGAATGGTACTCGTCAAGACGCCGATGAAATGATGGCATTGGGTACGCCACAGGAATCGATAAACAGCGCTGTAGTGTTGGAGAACTCGAGCATCCGATGGAAAGCGTGATGGTTCGGCTTGGAAAATCAAATTTAAATGCTGACATGCGAATGAAACTTTGATGGCTTGTGTTTGATGTGAGATTTTGGCAGGATCCTGATTGCATCCCATGACATTTATTCCTCTTTACCAGATATTCTAACTGAACCGTTCAATAGTCAATCATCCAAATAAGTCTGTTCGGGTCCCAAACATTCTTCCTCCTCTAAGATTATGTTCATCTAAAAATTCATCACATCCCTAGCATGATCATGCAAGATAATTGTCTTCGTAAACAATGATGTTGCTACTCGTCCACATAAAGCTTCAGCGAACATACGCTTGTGTGCACCCAGCTACCAGTGCAACACACTGGCCCGGCGACATAATCCGGTAAGCAGAAAAAGGATTCCTCAAGGGACCCTCCCACCATCGTAAAACAATTGATTTTTCACAAAATAAGTTTCTCTCAAACGGGTGATAACTATGGGTTCGGATCTGGATGTGATCGTAAACTCGACTGTCGCACAATAAAACGAAAGGGTTATACCACCGAGAGACCCAGAATGAAAGGATTAAGTTCGGCACGTTGCTGGTACTGTGGCGGCGGATGCTTGCGTTTGATTTCTAGCTACGCTTTTCTCCAAGCTTCGAACATTGTGTTCTAGTGAAATGATTTCTTATGCAAATTTTACGACATTGTTGGAAGTCCAAATGAGTAGGGACAATTTACCGATCCCTTTTGGGAATTGGTTCATTCAACCGATGTCATTCAATTAGTTTCAAAACGAAACGAAAGGGTTGAACAAGGCAACGACGTTGCAGGACACTACTGAACGTAGCAGGTTATTTGGAGACAATGCATTACCTGATGACAACCGCTTTGGGACGCAGAAAGGGTTAAGAGCAATTTATGAATTGGACAGATTCAGATGTCGAAAACATCATGATTTTAGGTGTAGGACTTTTTGCCTGTCATTTAGAGGTAAATGAGTCAAATTGTTTAGGTAAATGTGTAATTATGGCTAAATATATATATTTTCAAAATGGCATGACTGTCCTATAAGCAATCGAAGGTAAATAAAAATTGTACAATTGAATTTTGAAAGCTTATCGCATCTAAAATGATTAACGTTTTTTTAGCACTCCCGATCTTATTTTATCTTATTCAAACTTTTTTATTTAATAGTATGATCGGTATTTGATTTCCGGTCGATCGAACATCTTTTCGTAAAAGAGAATCCATGAAAAGCTGTGTTTTTTTAATTAATTATTAACATTCTTTTGCCCTTTGAAGACCATTTTCAATTCCCATATCTAATACAAAGCTCGTTACATTACACTAGTTTACAAAATAAAACGAAAGTTGTGAACTTCTGTCAACGACCTAAATTTTTGAAGTACAAATTTGCACTGATTTCGAAACCGTGCTTCAAAAAAAAATAAGTAGAGCAGTTTTTGAGTTTTATCTCAATATCGAGTTTTACAACTTTTAAAAATATGGAATTTACTAAAATTCAAATATCTTACGTTTTGTTCAACCAATTTCAAATCTTCTTCCATAAATTAAATGCTAAATACAATACCATTCGATCATCTAAATGCAGGTTCCGCGTCAGATTGATGAAATTCAAGATGTCGACGAGTTTTTGGGACGATCTCCTCAAATTTTAGCAAATTTTCCAAAAATATATGAAGAAATGTATTTTTTTCAATAAGAAAAAAACAATCTAAAAATTCTTTCTCAACGTTTATTTGACATATCATATGTAGGCGAGTTACAGTAAAAAATTCAGCTCAATCGGAGCATTGATTACGCAGAATGAGATGTGTGAAGTGAGCGACGTTGCTTAAAAATAGAACAAAAATCGATTTCAAATCATCAACCTTGTATGAAAAGTCGAAAAAATTTCCGCTATACTGTATTTTTTTTCCTTCGCGTTTTCGAATTCAGGGCATGATTCTACACCAAAAATGGTCATCAGCTTACCGAGTTCAAAAATGCTGTAAACTAGTTGTTCAGTCCGCAAGGCGAACTGAAAGAAGAAATTGTATCGCTGACTGCCCATTGTACCCCACTTCCCCATCTTATGTCCGCTGTGCCCCACTTTCCCCCGAACGACTGTAAGTGCACGCCTTTAGCTGCTAGTACACAGGGTCAAATATTTGTCCGAAAAGAAACCAATGCTCAAACATCTTGTTTGACTCGATCAAATTTTCATTAGTGTCAAACTGATGTTGTTTCTTGAGTTCTTTCCTTGTCAAATATTTGACCCTGTGTACTACTGGCCTTTGGAACGTTCGAGATGGCTACCTCTAACCCGGCTGGCAAGCGAGCGAGAGCGTACGACGACAACAACGACCGCGACGACGACAGGAGCACATGCGACGAGCGAGTGAGAACCCACGAAGAGTGTGAGTGACCGACACAGCGAGGCAACGCACCCGAGAGAGAGAGTTACCATCCGCGCCGTGTGCAGCCCACGCTGTCATCATCATTCATCATCGTCATCAATAGTCGGTGCGCCTAGAAGGTTCTACACTGAACGAAAACCCCATCCCGAAATCGACTGATTTGTCCGACCATCCAGTCCAAATTAGCAAAATCGTGTTTTCGAATGACGAATCAGTCATACGGCAATCATCCTGAAAAGCGGATGACGACCATCTTATTCGTGTATGAGTCGACGCACGCTATGTGAATGAATATTAGTTGCAGAGCGAAGGCAACACAGATGCACCAAATTTATTCATCGATAGCGTAACAAGTTCCTTGTTCGTTATACCCGCGACATTGACGAATTGCGTTGCATGTCTTATTTCTGGACATGACGCATTTTTGGAATGGGTGTTCGCGAGGGCACCCTGGCCACTAAGCAAATCATTTTTGAGAAGGGAAGCGGATATATGATTGATATCAATCGCTAAAAAACAAGGTCGCTCGACCATATGGTCGACATTCCATTTCCATATCGCTGTCATCCGATTTTAGGATGACATCATTCGGTCGGTGGACCATACGGTTTCCGACCGAATGTCGTTAAGGGGCGCGATCGTATCGCCTCTCAGTCGATCTTGGGCGGGGGTTTCCGTTCAGTGTACCGCTTTCTAGAGCGCATTGGGGTGAACTATAAATATGCGCGCGTGGCGCAGTGCGAGGACAGTTTTATTCGATCCGGCAAACGATCGACAATAAATAGAATTAGTCCAGAGAAATATTTCTCCGGTGTTTCATTCCACCTTCTATCCGAACCAATCCTGGTTCCTGGTGTCAGAGCTCTAAGCTTCTGTTCACCAGTTGACGTTGAGGTGCTGGCAGCCGACCGAGGCTGCTCCAGTCCATCAGTTCCATCGAGGTGAAGTCACAGGGACTTCACAGCCTGCGGGCATCCCTGGGAAGGAGTTTCCTACACTCCTGCTCCCACCTGGCTCCGTCTCTGCGGGGACGCGAGCAAATCCACTTAAGAGTTGAGTTTCACTGCCTGAGGGCATCCCGGGAAGGAGTTCCCTACACTCCTGCTCCCACCTGGCTCCGTCTCTGCGGGGACGTGAGCAAATCCGGTGAGGCCAAACCGGCCAATAGCCAGCCCCATCCCAAACCCAATACAGTCCACTGCGGTAAGTAACACAACACTAGTGTATCAAAGAACCCTGTGTTCCCCCAAATGGAATAAACCTTGGAGAACTACTAGTAGTAGTTGTTACGGCGAGAATGCATAGTTGTATGGTATTCGTAGCCAAATTCTTTAGAGCAGATCGCAAACTCCGTGGGTGGGTGGGTGCGAAAACAGCTTTAGGCTGGAATTTTATTAGTTCATAAGTACAAATTCTTTGTTTACAAATATTTCGCTAAATAATACTTACAAAATTCGGTGTTCAGCTTCATTTAGAACAATTTTACAACTCATGACATTTTCTTAACTCGTAACATTTCATCTCCTGTGATAATTGGTTTAAGGTTAGAATAGTAAATTGCATGTACAGCTTAAGACTTACTGCGATACGATTCTGTGATATTAGACTAATTCTTACTAGTGAATTAGGCAAATGAACAACCTGATAATTAGCTGTAAGTAGATTTAGATAGTTAGAAATTAACTGAATGTTTAAGGCCGAAAATATCAAATTACTTTAGTATGACTATGCACTACACTATCTGGAATCGGAATCACTATATCTTTTCTATTTACTCATCTCGCACTTGGCATATTCTTCTATTACAAAAGATCATCAATAATGAGAGGCAGTGCTGCCAGCAACAGTAGTAGTGGAGAACTCAATGATGGAATTCGCTAATAATTTCTGACATAGTTTTGGAAGCAATCCACTAAGGAAGCTCGGGAGAAGTCTCTGAAGCAATCCCAGGAGGAAACATAGATAAATGTTGAAGGAAACCCGGCAGAAATCTATAAACGCTTCTTGAAGTAATCCCTACGATCTCTACGAAAATTCCCTAAAGGATCTAAAAGAAATGTGGGAGAAATCAGTGAGGGAATCTCGGGAGTAATTCCTAAAGGAATTCCGAGATGATTTCCAATTTGGGGGGTAACTTGTGAAAGAATCCTGGAAGAATCTCCTAAAGTAATCCCGGGAGAAAATCTCAAAGGAATTTAAGACAGAATTCCTGAAGACATGCTTGACAGAATCCTATAGGGATTCCTGAAGAAATCATGGCAGGAATCACTGACAAAAAAACAGGAACAATTATCTGAAAAAATCAAGAGGAATCGCTAAATGAATTCGGGAGTATTCGAAAAAAAAAATGACACAGGGAGTCCCGGGACGAGCACCTGAAGGAGTTCTGAGAGAAATTATTAGAAGGGAAAGAATCCCTGGAGAAATCTGTCAAGGAAACCCTTGAATAGTCCTTGAAATAATCTCAGTGAATCTTGGGAAGAATGATTGATAAAATCCTAGAAGAAGTGTTCCAGATGGACAACGGAAAAAAGGCGTGTCACCGCTTTTGTGAAATCTCGCAGCAGATACGCTATTGGGGCAACTCAATAAGGGGTCGTCCATAAATGACGTAGCTTTTTTGGGGGGAGGGGGGTGTTTGTGATTTTGTGACGAAGTGTGACGATAGGGGGGTAGGGGTTTATAATATGCTACGTAGCTTTCTACTAGGCATATGGAAAAAAAATCATAAATAATAGCATTTTTAGTTGCATTTTAGCATCATTATCCAGTAAATCAAAAAAAAAATGTTCTCAGAAGGAATCCCTGATGGAACATTCAGAAGAATTTCAGAAGGTACTCCTGGAACAATCTTGAAAGGAAATAGAGAAATTTCAAAAGAAATTCCGTGAGGAGTACCTGGAGCAATTCTAGATGAAGCTTTTGGAGAAATCTTAGAAGGAGATATTTGTAGATTGTCAGAAGGAACTCCTGGTTTAATTTCTGAAGAAAGCACGGAAGAAAAAAATGAAAGAATCTCGTAAGGAATTTCTGAAGGAATCTCGAAAATAACTTTTGGGGAATCGCGGTAGATTATCTGGATATAACTCCTGGTGCAATCTAAGAAAAAAAAAATCCTGGAGGAATTCTGTTGCTTCTGGAGGAGGATTCCTCGCAGAATTTTAAGATATCCTGGATGAATCCTGGATGGAGTGAATGGAGGGATGCCGGAAAAGTTACTGAAGGAGTCCCGGAAAAAAAAATCATGGATAAATCCTAGAAGCTTAGCGAGGAATCCCAGAATAATCCAGGAAAGAATTCCTGAAGGAATCCAAAAAAGAACATCTGGAGTAATTCCAGAAGCAACTCCTGGGAGGGTTTGAAAGAATGCCGGAGGGGTTACCTACCGAGATCTTGGAATGAATATCTGAATGAATTCCTGAAGTAAACCAAGAAGGAACTCCTGGAGGAATCCCGAAAGGAACTTCTTTAGGAAACACAGAAAGTTCTGATGAAATCTCAAAAGAAATTCTGGTTAAAATCCCTGTAGAGATGTCCAAAGAAGCTGCTGGTGGAAGAGAGGAGAAGAAAACCTTGAAAGAACTCCTGAAGGAAATCATGGTCAAACTTTTAGAAAAACCTTAGAAAAAAAAAACTCCTGGAGAAATTCCAGAAGGAGCTTCTGGAGGAATCTAAGTCCGGAATGAATTATTGGAGGGATCTTTGAAGGAACCCCTGAAGGAATACCAAAGGGGGAATTCTCTAATGGAATTCAAAAGAAAATTCATGGAGAAATCCCACAAGGAAATGCTGGAGGAACTGAAAAGGGAGACATTCTCAAACAGGGGAATCCCAAAAGAAACTTCTCGAGGAATTCTAAAATGAACTGCTGTCCTTCCAATGAAACCAATTTGATATTCTTAATAGATTTATTAGTAAGCAAACTGATATCTTTGGAAGAGCTTCTAGGCTAATATGATATTGGGAGCATCAATTTCCGGTTCTTCGGCATCAAGCAGAACGATGGGTGGTTTATTGAGTCATTAGCTTTGGTGATAATCTCCACTGGTTGCACATATGGTCTTGATGTGGACGATCTAAACCTGGCAGTCGGCAATGTTTCCTTGCTAGTGTTGTTTTTTATAATATTTCATTAACATACATGTTGAAATTGGAATCAGAGCTAAGTTCGATTTTTTTTTACATGAAAATTTTGTTGAGGGGGGGGGGGGTGTTTAACAAGCTACGTCATTTATAGAGGGGGGTATCTGAATTTGTGATAAAATGCTACGAGGGGGGAGGGGGGTATTAAAAATCGCTTGAAAAAAGCTACGTCATTTATGGACGCCCCCTATAATAGCGGTTTTCCTACTTATGGTTTTGCCGACGACTACCTACCTAACATTGTTAGTTGTTATGTGCATCAGTACCCTTTACGACCTGACGCCAAGCGCTCTTCAGGTAGTTGAGGGCTGGTGTCGCCAACACGGCTTTTCAGCAAATCCGAGTAAAATATCTATTGTTCTTTCCACGGAAAGGCGAAACCGTAACGGCGTTCGACCTTTGCGTCTCTTCGATTCTGAAATCAATGTGACTGAACAGGTAAAGTACGTTGGAGTCGTTCTTCATTCCAAGCTTTACTGGACTCCTCATATTGAGTTCAGAAGCAAGAAAGCTTGTATGGCCATCGGACAATGCCGGCGAACCTTTGGTAAAACTTGGCGACTAAAACCCATTGCCATTTTTCGACAAAATCGACTTTTTCCGTCTTGAACATCTCTAGTGTAGAAGAAACGTAATAAGCGGATGTCAGATCCGGCCAAAACAATGGAGGATCCGTATGTTTTCGATAGCTGGGTAGAAGTCGTTTTTTGATTTTGTAATTTTTACCGTTGATTGTTCCTGTTGTGAAATACGAAGAACTGTTTAAGCCGCATGAGCAATTGGCTTGCCACACCAAAAACTTTTTCCCAATTTTTTTGGTTCTGATGTACCCTACATCAACCAGCACATCTGTCCCCTGCTCAGCGTTGAAAAATTGCGGTCCCGGAAGTGTACTAGTATGCCAATGCTCGAAATGACAACTTTTTGGAACACCATTTGTGCAGAATTTATCTGCTAGTCGCTAAGCTAATCCAACCCATCGCTCAAAATTTCTCATTTTTTTCCGTTTTCTTTGAATGTGTTGCCGAAGTAAACAATGTTTTTACACACTGAGCAAAAAATCACAATTTTTTGTTTAGTTTTAACTCTAAACTATTGGTAAACAGATGTCCACTTTCTTTAATGAACAGTCCTTATATCAAATGGATTTACACTGTCGTTCGAACAATTTGGCATATGGATGCCTATTGTGGTGGCAAAAGGGTGAAGTGAGAACAATCCAATTAAAATTAGGCCATCTCCAAAGGATGTGCTTAACCCTCCTTTGGCATTAGGGTCATTTTTGACTTAAACCGTACACTACGTCAGCGAGCTGCTGGCAACATGATGCAAAAGGAAGGTTAAACTTCATCCAGCCAACATACATTTTTCATCTTCGGAAAAGCTCAAAAAATGGTCAAACCTTTTTTTTATTTTTCGATTGATTTTGATGAAGTTTTGACAATTTCCCGAAAAACTCTTCTAGTATTGGATTCAGGAGACACGGGTACCTGGTTCACATGGTTCCGGAGTTATTCCGGATTGTCTCTGGGTACCAAAATTGGCCACATACTTCGTACAACGAATACCTTAAGATCCCGATAAGCTTAAAAAAAAAGTGTCTTCGGCTAATTTGTTCGGGAGGTTTAAAACTAACTGGCAAGGGCGACTTTAGTTTGAGATCCGGTCGCTAGGCGGCGCCAGGGTTTCAAATATTCAAACCCTAATATTTCCGAATCCTGATAAAATAGAATGATGCTGTCTTCAGAAATGTTCTTCAGCAAACTTAGAACTATCTGATAGTCAAGTCTTTGGTTTGGGATTTATTCGCTAGGTGGCGCCTTGTGTCTAATAAATTTAAACACGTATATCTCGATATTCTTATGAGCTACAAACATTACGTTTTCAGAAAAGTTGATCAGCTAAGAACTATCTGGCAGAGACGAATATGGTTCGAGTATCGTTCGCTAGGTGGCGCCAGGGTAAAAAATGTTCAAACTCCTACATCTCAGAATCCTCAGATCCACAGATCCTCCGATAGAATGATGCCGTCTTCAACAAAGTTCTTCAGCAAGCTTTGATTCGTGATTTATTCGCTAGATGGCCTACTGCAGACAAACTTTGTCACACCACAATATTGCTTCTTTTGCTAAGTTTTTCCTCCTCCGAGAATGTCTCCGGGAATTTCTAGAGGATTTCTTCCGGTAACCCTGTGGAAATTCCACCGCGAATTTTTCCAAGAATTCCTCTGGGAACTCCTCGAGGACTTCCTCCAGGAATTTCTCCAGGAAATCCTTCGAGAATTCCTCTTGGACATTCTCCTGAAATTTCTCCGGAAATAACTCCAGAGATTCGTCCAGGAATTTCTCCTGGAATTCCTCCGGGGATTTCTCTAAGAATTCCTTCGGTAATTTTTCCAGGATTTATTTTGGGATTTTTTTTTCAGGAATTTCTCCAGGAAATTCTCCGGGAATTTCTCTAGGACATCCTCTTAAAATTCCTCCTGGAAATTCTTCACAGATTTCTCCAGGAATCTCACCAGGAATCTCTTCGGAGATTCCTCCAGGAATTCCTTCGTTAATTTCCCCAGGATTTCTTCTGGGATTTTGCAGGAATTCCTCCAGGAATGTCTGCACAAATTTATCCAGAAATCCCACTATGAATTTCCCTAGTTCAGGGAATCCTCCCAAAATTTCTCCTCGAATTCCTCTGAGAATTCTTTTAGAGCTTGCTCCAGGAATTCTTTCGATGATTTCTCCAGGAATTATTCTGGGATTTTTTTCAGAAATTCCTCCTGGAATTTTTCCAAGAATCTCTCCAGGAGTTTCTCCTGATTTTTTTCCAGGATTTCCTCCGGAAATTTCACTGAGAATTTCCCCAGGAATATCTCCATGAATACCTATAGGAATTTCTTCAGGGATTCCTCTGGGAATATCCACAGGAATTCCTCCAAGAATTTCTCCAGAAATTTCTCCGGGATTTTTTCTTAGGGGTCCTTTGGGAATATCTCCAGACATGTCTCCGGGAATTCTTCCGGGAATTGCTTCGGAAATTTATTCAGGAAATTTACCGAGCAATTCTCCAGGATTTTTTCCAGGGATTCCTTTAGGAATTTCTTCAGGAAAACTTCCTACAGGTTTGTAGGACATACAAACCCTCAGAATTTCGAGCGCCGTATGCTGAAAACGATCTTCGGTGAAGTGTGGGATAGAAGAATGAACCACAAGCTCGCTGCATGCTACTATGGCGAACCCACTATCCAGCAAGTGGACAAAGTCAAAGCCGGAAAGATAAGGTGGGCAGGACATATTGCAAGAAGACCAAACAACAACCTTGCAAATTTGGTGTTCGCCAGTCGCCACACATCTGGTTGGTATAAGAAATCAAATTTCATTAAGTTTATGACAATGTTCTGAAATACCAAACATGAAATCTGTACCGGAATACATAAAAATCAAATAAGATGACACTATATGATAATAATTATCATTGTCATAAAAATCAGACTGTTGTTACTTCGTGAATACTTGTCACTAATTATTTTTCCAAACAATCAAAGTATTTGTTTTGATTTAACATTTCATTTTCGGCCCACATATTAATCTTCCACAAGACGATCCAACGGAGCTCATCAGCTGGCCAAGTTTAAAGACTTCGCTGGAATTCAACTCAAACAGCAACCATCTGATCGCCGAGCTAGACGGTCAAAAAACTTTTATGAGTACATTAAACTTTCAAATTTGGGTCAACAGACGCCCGTGTTTGCCGTGATAGCTCGATTCACCAACTAGCTCATGCGTCAACAAGCCACAGTCATCATAAGCAGGCGAACCACCAGATTCAGATTCAGACATTAGCGGTTCTTCTTCTAAACTATTTCTCCTCTCCTCAACCTCATCGTCGCCGCCGTCCTAATCTCCGGCGACGACGTCTTCGCGGGCCCTAATAAGTTGAGCAAATTTCGTCGGAAATTTGGAAATTCATGCAGCCGACAGGCCCCTCGATCGCTCCCTCTATACCCCTAGGTAGAATAGACACCCCCTTTCCCCACCTGTACGTCGATCATACATGATCGCCATCGGTCGCCAGGCCACAAGCTGGGAGACGAATAAGAACGAACGAATGGAGAAAGAACCCATCGTCGTCTACGGCGGCGGCCAAGCCCCGCGGGAACATGCCGACCACCAGAGGTTGATGGTACCACCGCGAGGCGGGAACGGAAGAACGGCGCGGCACAGAAAGAACGAATAGAAATGGGGACACGGTGAATGAACTCTGGAGCTTCGCGAGCGCAGCTGAGTTTAGCGCTTTTTTTAGACACACTTCTAGTCATCGTCGTTGTCGTGGTCGGTGTTATCATAGTCGTGGTGTTGATCGCAGTCGCAGTCGGTGTCTGTCGACTGAATTTGAAAATTAGAAATCGTGGCGGTACACCCGAAAAACGATTATAATTGAAGTCGTAAAGCGTATGCACTTTGGTGGGTTCTGGAAGCGGAACGTGACATCGGCTTCGAATGCAACTTGAGTAGGGCTTCCTCTTGGAGTACTTCGGAGTAATTGGATCAGATGTTTGAGTGAATAGAAAATAAGATATTTTTTATTTGTAGGAAGTTTTATCAGTGTAGCGACAATGTAAATTACTACATTTATTTGTAAAAACATAAGATTTGAAGTCAACAATATCCCATCACCTATCACCCGATGCGTTCGTCGCCTTCTTTTTTTTATCTAGTTCATTTATTTGGGGCTCAATCGCGTATAACGCTTTACGGAGCTGAAGATCTTTTTTTGTACTTAATAGTATACACTATACATAGTGATGACTTTTTAATGATATCTGTTAGTAATGGGTGGAAGCCAGGGTACTCGTGGCAGCTCGAGGTTAGAAGGTCACATTTTGAGGGATGGACAGGGTAAGGATTGGACCAAAGGTTTCACTGTAGCTCATCCGGGGGTGAATCGCATCTTGCTACCGTATTCGGTGCCTTGTGATGTTGGTACCAACTTGTTGTGGGACTTGGTCTTCCGGATGGCCAGGAGCAGCTTGGTAACACAAAGAGGACAAAACAGAGAGAAAAAAAACTGGAGAAGAAAACACAAGCGAGTTAAACTTTTATACCAGCAGAACGAAGAAAGTCGAAAATACATCATATGTATGTGACATCGCGGGTCCCCAACACATCTCTCACAAGAACAAAGGGTTGTTTACCTCGGTCCTCAAGGGTATCCAAAAGTAGTGCTCTGGAGGCGTCATTATCCGGGCATTGCCAAACTACGTGGTCGATGTCATCATAACCGGAACCACACTTAGTACAAACATTGCTCAACGCGAGGTTAATCCTGTGTAAATGCGCATCTAGCGAGTAATGGTTGGACATAAGTCTTGACATTACGCGAATGAAATTGCGACTTACATCCAGACCATACCACCACACTCGCAAAGAAACATTAGGAATAATGGAATGTAACCAAAACCACCGTCTCAGCTGGCCATCTCGTCAATCATTTTGCCAACTTTGAAGAGAACTCTGGCGAACACAATGGAAAAATTCATCATGTGAAATTCTTCTATCATAGATCTCACCTTCCTGTGCGCCCACCTTTGCGAGAGAGTCCGCCTTCTCATTGCCATAAATTGAGCAATGTGAGGGGACCCATACAAAGGTAATCTTGTCGTCGCCTTCTTGTACCAATCGAATGAGCTGCGATCACTAATTTTGCAGGGTTGCTATTCGGCATTAGAGCGTGGGCGGACTCCCTGGTCGACAAAGACGTGAAAGCCGCAAACACCGGTGACATCCGTCTCCTCTACGATGTTTCACGTCGCCTTAGTGGGATCAATACGAATGCTACGATGCCCGTGAAAGACATGTCTGGACAGTTAGCTATTGACCGACCCTGCTGACCAGTTAAAACGCTGGTTTGAGCACTTTGGAAACCTTTTTTCAAGTACCGGCTACGCCATCAACACCTCTGCATGATCCGCCAAGGGTTCGACGCGTTACCCGTGTCGAAAACGAAGCTCCCCAACTGCAGAAGATAGAAACAGTTATCCGTAGAATGATATCAAACAGGAACCCGGGGTCGATCGCATATCAGCTTAGATGCTCAAAGCAGCCTCCCTAATATCTGCACAACTGCTGCATCAATTATTCTGCAACACATGGGAAACTGTGACATTACCGGCCGACTGGATGCAAGGTGTTTTAGTAAAAGTACCCATAAAGGGTGACCTCCCAAGAAACAGAACTAGCTGAATAACAGTTTCTTAAGCTAAAGTTTGCTCTTGTACAACAAAAATATTTGTTGAGCTGACTGTATACGATAATTAGCGGGACATATGGAGTGGCATCATGGTGCTGTGCAACGTTCTCAAAGTCTTTTGAAAAGTGATCCTTGACCGGATACAGGAAAAGATTGACGCAACTCTGACGGCAGCAAGCAGGATTCCGTGCTGGACGACCCTGTGTGGAACATATTGTCACGTTTCGTATCTTCCTAGAGCAAATGAACGAATTCCTAGAGTACCTCTACCTGGTGTTCATTGATTACAAAAAAGCTTTCGACCGGCTCAATCACGGAAACATGTTGGAAGCCCTCAGGCGCAAGCGTCTCTCTGAGAAAATCATCGGCCTCATTAAAGCACAATACAGGTCATTTTCGTGCAGAGTACTGCACAACGGTGTTTTGTCCGAGTCGTTGCTGGAGTGAGGCAAGGATGTATACTAGCACCGCTACTGTTCCTCATCGTAATCGACGAGATCCTGGTAGGTGTGATTGACCGTGAATCAAATCGTGGATTGTTGTCCCGACTAGAAGATTGTAACAAAAATATAACATATTCCTAACAAACTACACTCTTAGAAAAAATCATGTAAACTTAAGTATTCTTAGATGCACATAAAAGGAGCGCTCCGTTTGACACATATTTACGTCTTCTATCACAAAAAGCCGAGCTGGAAATCGCTAAAACCAAATCGACAGATGAAACATATGAAAGTAAAATAATGAACTGGATTCGAACACTGGTCCGCTGATTGAGAGACACGCACTATACCTCTCAGTCATATCACCGAGTGGTGAGGCAACTGATAAATGTAAAACTGTTTCTACCTACCTGGTCAGATAGGTTTTTTGACATCTTGTGCAATCAACTCGAACTTACATGATGGATGTAAAATTCAGTCAAATTTGCCATTCAGTCATGAAATGTTCACGTACGTTAATGGTTTACGTCACGTGTAAATTCCTAATTTTTTAAGAGTGTATGATATTTAGAATATATTGTGATATAATCATGTTCAGCATCCTTGTTGTTTTTAAAATATTTTAACTGAATTATATCACATTATGTTACAAATGTTGTTTTATAACTCATTTTATTATGATTGAGTTTTGAGTCTTCGGCATTTGAAAAGTAATGCTACAAAATTGTATCAATTTTTGATAGAAACTAGTAATCCTGAGGCTAAAATTCAGGATTTGTTCACATTTTGTTATAATTTTGATATGATTATAACAGAATAGGCTATACTCTTGATTAGAGCAGTATATTTTTTGTTACAAATTTAGTTATTTTAACATTATCCTGCATCTAGTTTATGTACAAGTTAAAGAAAAATATTATAACATCATAACACAATATGATATAAACTTGATATAATTTTCTAGTTGGGGTGACAACCCATTACCGTGGAGCACCTAAATGACAAATGACTTCGAACTGGCTGATGACGTTGCTCTCCTAGCTCGTCGGTGCTCTGATATGCAGAGCAAGCTCGATTTTCTTGCCAATCGCTCCTCAGCGGCTGGCAGTTCTTCATCAATAGATGCCTGCAATATATAATATTCGTGCATGGTGGCCTCACAATTGGATCTCCAAAGTGGAAAGCCGATTGCGACAGAAATTCGGAAGCGAAAGTGGAGGTGAGTCTGCTACACTCTCCGCATGGGGCGGAAACGAAATCTGCAAGCAAGCATTAGATTGGAACCCACCAGGACATCGCAGCAGAGGCAGATCCAGAGGCTCATGGCTTTGCAGCCTCAACAACGAAATCAAGCAAGTCGACAGAAATTTGACCTGGACACAGGTCAAGGAGATGACTGGCAATCGCCCAGGATGGAAAACTTTCAATGGGGCTCTCTGCACTACCGAGGGCAAGGGCGAAGCCAGCTTTTCGGTTAGGTGGGGGGGGGGGGGGGTTTGGGGGGATTGATGGTTGCCTAAGCAAAATTGTACCTATAACATAATATTCTAAAAGTATTATTTAACCCTTCAGCAGTCACTCTGTTGTACTTTGTACAAAACGTTAAAAAAGCTCGCCTGGTTCTGGTGGCGGTGACCAATTTCGGGAAGATTAAGGGTATTTATATAGTCGTACATTATTTTGCTCTGATTTTTGTTGTTGTTTGTGAGAATCTTTCTCTGTAATGATTATTCAACAACTGTATTCATTATTTGTATACACTTTATTACCGATACTTCAATATTACATACAACGATTCACACTCCAGACAACAATAACAACATCTCCACATATGACAGATACTCAATGTAAACATACACGCTAAACGTAATAGAGTAATACAATAATTTATGATGTGCATACCACAAGGTACCACATTGTTAATGTCTACAAAACATTCGTGATAAATTATAGCTGAACTCTTTTGGGAATCACGAACTCTTTTGAGGACTAACCTAGAATTTCCTGGTTCCTGTATAAGTCCTTTGAAAATTATCTTCCAATACTATTTGCCGGAGGATGAAAATCTTGAAATAACTAAAAAAAAACATCAGGTAATCCTGGAGAAGTTCTTGGGTACATCCCTGAAAATATGATAGAAAGATTTCGGAAATTTCCGAAGGAACCCTGAATGACTTTTTAAAGATAACCTGAGAGGAATTTCTGAAGAAATCATTTGAGGAATTCCTGGAGCAATCCCTGGAAGACTTCCTGGATAAATCCCTGAAGAAACATCTGGATGAATCCCTGTAGCTATTTCTACAGGAATGTATGGAGAAAGCCCTGTGGAATCCCTGGAGGAATTCCCGGAGGAATCTCAGGAAGAACTTCTAAAAGTATACTTGGAGGAATCCCTGCATACATTATGAGACTATTACCTAGAGAAATATCTGAAGAGATCTCATGAGGAAATCCTAGAAGAAATCCTGGATAAATTTGTGGAGGATTCCTTGTAGGAAATTTTAGAGAAATTCCTGGAGGAATTCTGGGAGGTATCCTTAGAAAAAAAATCAAATGAAATCTCTTGAGGAATTCCTAGAGGAAGTCTTGGAGAATTTTCAGAAATAATCATTGGGGGATTTTTGGAAGAAATCCCTGAAGGAATTTCTGATGGAATCCCTGAAGCACTTCCTGGGAAAATCTCTAGAGAGAATCCTGGAGGAATGCCTGGAGAAATTTCTGAACAAATTTCTGGCGTAATTCCTGGAAGAATTCTTGGATGAGACCCAGCAGGAATTCCTGGAGAAATTCCTGGAGAAATTTTTCGGATGAATTCTTAGAGAAATCCCTGGAAAAATCCTGGAGAAATCGCCAAAGGAATTCCGGGAGGAATTGCACTAGAAATTTCTGAAAAAAAATCTTCAGAAATTCCAGGAGGATTTCCGGGAAGAATTCTTGCAGGAATTTCTGGAGGATTCCCTGGAGGAATCTCTGGGAATATCCCTGGAGAAATTCGTGGAGAATCCCTGGAGGCATCTCTGAAGCAAAACCTGGATGAACCTCTGGAGGAATTCCTGGAGGAATCCCTGAAAAATTCCTAAAAGTATTCCTGAAGAATTTCCTAGAAGAATATCTGAAGAAATCCTTAGAGGATTCCCTGAAGAAATTCCTGGAGGAATTCCTGACAAATTTCTGAAGGATGTCCAGGAGCAATTCCTTGAGAAATTCCTGGAGAAATTCCTGGAGGAATTTCTGGTGAAAATCTTGGGGTAATTCATAGAGGAATTCCTGGAGGAGTTCCTGGAGAAATTCCTGGATAAAATCCTGAAGGAATGCCTGGAGTAATTCCTAGAGGTTTTCCTGTGGGAATCCATGATGAAATTTCTGGAGGAATCTCTAGAGAAATTCTTGAAAGAATTACTGGATAAGTTTCTAGAGGAATCTCCAGAGGAATTCTGGGATAATTATATAATTTTTATATTTCTGAAAAAATCCCTTGAGAAAATCTTGGAGGAATGTCTTGCGAAATTTTTGAGAAATTCCAAAAGAAATCCTCGAATGAATTCCTCAAGGAATCCCTGGAGTAGAAATTTGTGAAGTAATCCCTATAGCAATCTCTAGAGGAACTCCTGGAGAAATCCCTGAAAAAAATCCTGGAGGTATTCCTGGTGAATTTCCTGGAAGAAATTCTTAAGAAATCCCTAGAGGATTTGCTGGAAGAATTTTTAGAGGAACTTCTGGAGGATTCCCTGGAAGAATCTTTGAAGGATTTCCTGGAGGAATCTCTGGGAAAATCCCTGGAGAAATTAGTGAAGAAATCCCTAGAGAAATCCCTGAAGCCATTCATGAAGGAATCTCAGGAGCAGTTCCTAGAGAAATGCCTGGAGGATTCCCTGAAAAATTCCTGAGGGTAAACCTGGAGAATTTCATGGAAACATTTTTGAAAAAATTCCCCAGGAGATTTTCTGGGAAAATTCCTAGAGAAATTTGCTGACATAATTTCTGAAGGATGTCCAGGTGCAATTCCTGGATCAGTTCCTAGAGAAATTGCTGGAGGAATTTCTGAAGAAATTCTTGGGGTATTGCCTGGAGAATTTCCTAGAGGAGTTCATGAAGAAATTTCTGGATAAAAATCGGCAGACAATTAAACGTTCCATAATAAATACAAAGTTTCCCATAAATAATTCGAAAAGTCCCAGTGAAGAAACAGGGGTGTAAGCAGTAATAAATAACAAAAGTTCCATAAACAAATAGAAAAATGCATATATAAATCAAAAGTTTCCATAAATAATTGATTTTTGAGCAATTAAAAAAGTCAAAAATGCAATGAATAAATCAATTGTTGCAATAAAAAAAGCCAATTTTCCCACCAAATAACTTCGAATTTTCCATAAATAAATCCGATTTTTCCATAATAAATTAGAAAATTCGCAATAAAAAAATATCGAAAAAGCAATAAAAAATTCAAAAAATGCAATAAAAAATGACGAAATTACCCATGAAAAACAAATGCAGAAAAGTATGAGACAGTGAAATGCTGAATCGCACTTATATGATTGAATCGACTGAAAAGCTTGCGTAACTATGATTGCAATTTACCAAGCAATTGCTTGCTGTCCGAACTCGCTATCGCTCGTCGGACCTAAAAAAGGGATAACATCTATGTTTGCATTATACCGGGCAAATTCTTGAATCTGTGGTTTGCCTTGAACCGAATCGATGCAGTTGCGGTGCGTCGGATATCGGAAACTTCGGCGGCCTTCTGCCGCCTCAGTTCCTCAATCCTCTATGCGGCTTCGCCGCATGGTCTATGTAATTTTTGGCTCAAAATGCATTTACGTTTATTGCTCGTTTTTTTTTACATTTATTGATAATTTATTTTTTTGTTATTGCACTTTTTGAATTATTTATTGCTTTTTAGATATTTTTTTATTGTGAATTTCCCAATTTATTATGGAAAAATCGGATTTATTTATGGAAAATTCAAAGTTTTTTGGTGGGAAAATTGGCTTTTTTTATTGCAACAGTTGAATTATTCATTGCATTTTTGACGTTTTTAATTGCTCAAAAATCAATTATTTATGGAAACTTTTGATTTATTTATGCACTTTTCTATTTGTTTATGGAACTTTTGTTATTTATTACTGCTTACACCCCTGTTTCTTCACTGGGACTTTTGGAATTATTTATGACGAATGATCACTTTCTTATGAGTCGTTTATATTTTAGCCGATAAAAATCCTCGAGAAATGCCTGGAGAAATTCTTGGAGATTTTCCTTTGGGAATTCCTGGAGGAATCTTTGGAGGAATTCTTGCAACAATCACTGGATGAATTGCTGGAGGAATATCTAGATGGACCCTGGCAGAAATTTCTAAAAAAAATTCCCTGAGCAATTCCCGGAGGAACTTCTAGAGAAATTTCTGGAGGAATTTCTGGAAAAATCCACGAAGGAATTTCTGAGGAATCCCTGGGGCAATCCTTGGGGAAATTCATGGAGAAATCCCTGGAAAAATCTCTGGAGAAGTTCCTGGAGGAATTGGAAGGCTCTACAGATAAAGAAAAATTCCCTGGAAGAATTCTTTGAGGAATTCCTGAAAAAATTCTAGAAGGTAAATCCTGGAAGAATTTCCTGGAGAAATTCCTGGATGAATTGTTGTCATAATTTATAAAGGAATTCCTTGTTTACTTCCTGGTTAAATTCCTGGAGGAATCACTAAAGAAATTTCTGTAGGAATTCCTCGAGGAGATGCTGGAGAAATTCCTGGATGAAATCCTGGAGGTATACCTGCATGGATTTCTAAAGGAATCCCAAGAAGAAATCTTGAAGCTTTCCCAGTAGAAACTCCTGGAAGAATTTGGAGGAATTTCTGGAGGAGTTACTGAAGGAATCCCTGGAGGAATATCTAGTGGAATTCCTGTAGAGGCTCTGAAATAAAAAGGAATCCCTTGAAGATTTTCTGGATAAATTTCTATAGGAGTTCCTGGTGGAATTCTTGGAAGAACCCCGGAAGCAATTACTGGAGGAATCCTGAAGGAATGCTTTGGGGAAACCCTGGAGGATTTTTTTGAGGAATCTCTAAAAAAATCCTGTAGGATCCCTGGAGGGTATCCTATCGAAATGCCTGAAGGAATTCCTGAAGTAATCTCCACAGGAACTCCTGGAGAAATCTCTGGAGGAATTTCTGGCGGAATTTATGGAGAAATCTCTAGATGAATTCATGGGGGAATTTTTAGAGAAATCCCTGCAAAAATTCTCAGAGGAATCTCTGAAAAATTCCTAGAGGAACTCATGAAGAATTTCGTGGACTACCAGGAACAATTCCTGGAAAAATCTCAAATGGAATTCTTTTGGAGTAATTCTGGATGAATCCTTAGCAGATTTTCTGAAAAAAAAACTCTAGCAGGAATCCCAGAAGCAATTTCAAGAGAAACTATTAAGGGAATCTCTGAACAGTTCCTGGAGGAAGTACTGAATCAGTTCCTGGAGGAGATTATTAAAGAGTACAAGGAGGAATTCCTGAAGGAATCTTAAGAAGAGTTCTTGAGAGAATCTTTGGAGGATTTTTTAAAATAAGTTGTTCCAGAAAAAATCACAGAAGTAATTCCCGAGTTTTGCCCTACAGAATTTCTTGGAGGAATCCCTGGAGGATATCCTAGAGGAACGCCTGTAGTGATTAACCGAGGAATCTCTAGAAATCCCTTGAGAAATTCCTTAAGGAATCCCAGGAAGAATTTCTGAAGAAAATGCAGATGGAATCCTTAAAATCCCGGTAGCGATTCCTAGAGGCATTCCTAAGGGCATCCCTAAACAGTCCCTGTAGGAAGTACTGGATTAATTCCTGGGTCTCCCAGTTAGCCTAGTGGTTAAGGCTATGGATATGGATCGCCAATCCGGAGACGGCGGGTTCGATTCCCGTTCCAGTCAGGAAAATTTTCTCGACTCCCTGGGCATAGTGTATCGTTGTACTTGCCACACAACGTACAATTTCATGCAATGGCAGGCAAAGATAGCCCTTCAATTAATAACTGTGGAAGTGCTCTTAGAACACTAAGTTGAAGAGAGGCAGGCCAAGTTCCACGCGAACGTCGAGCCACAAAGAAGAAGAAGAGTTCCTGAAAGAATTCCAAGAGGAAATCCTGAAGGGATTCTAAAAAGTGTTCCTGGGAGAATCCTGGGAGAATACCTGGAGTTGAATTCTTGAAGGAAACCCTGGAGCAATTTCTGAAAAAAAATCCATGAGGAATCCCGGAAACAATCGAGTTCACGTGTTCAGGACTGAAAGTAGTAAGTAAGTATTTTCGAGTCATACCTTCTGGCAGTTTTCAATGAAAACATAAACTGTTTGAAATATTTCACTTTTAATACAATACTTTGAGCAGGATGAACTGATTCGGCCGTAGGGTAACGGAATATAGACGAAAAATTTGTGTAGGATGTTCCTTTTTAGAAAGCTTCTAGAAATGTTTAACAAGTTTTCTATTCAAACCTGATTAGCCAGATCGGGATAGCTAGTTGATAAATAGTTTATTATTATTCCAATTTGCATTCTCGACTACCTTTACAACTATAAAAAAAGTTATGATTAATCATATTCTTTCCACTAAAAATGAGCTTATCGATCAAAGTTCCAGATGAGCCCAATCGTGAACCTTTGCCTGGGATCCACAATTACTACACACGTCATATCAAGCATGGTGAACGGAATGAGTCATAACCTTCGACACGAAGAAGGAAACGTGGTTTTGTCACCACGCTGCCACCAGCCCGCAGCATAGTTCAGCTGGACGGACACTCATCAGCCGCATAGGTGATATGCGAAAGTCGCATGTGAATTCGAGAAGACCTGCTGCTGTTTGTCGCCTCAACAACAACGAACGGAACGGCGCGGCGTGGCATCGCAACAAAAACCGTGTCGGTGGACAGCAACAACAGGTGAGCCGATGAGAGGAAACCGCGCCACGCTGCGTGCGGGCGGACGGCTTGGCATCGACTCAGAAGTAGGTCAAAACTATAACACCACACTGACTGCTGCTGGATGACTGGTTGCCTTGCTGCCTGGCCTGGCCTGGCCGCTCGCATTTGTGCGTCAACGAACTTTTGCGGATGGGCGGCTGGCTGTGGAAAAATGTTGGAAATACCATTCGAACAGATGTTTGTTTATTAGGTTCGGTGTGTGTGTGGTAGCAGGTACCTAAGGAAGTTGGAGGAGTCAATTCGAGGGAAAATGTTCTGAAATTAACAAATTTGGGGTGGATACGGATGGTAAATATTTGATCCTAGGTACTATTTTAGATTGTTTGTTTTTATTGTGAGTTTTTGTTCTGAATTTCTCGAAATTGAGGGTTTGACCATCGTCAACGAACAGTACCGATAGGTAAATACTGATGTCAAGCTATGGGTAGCTGGTACTGGATTGGAGGCTTCGTTAGAGTTTATTTTCTTTTGGCAGAGGCGGTTCGCGCGTTAGAAAGCGTTCAGAGATTTTATTGAGTAGGAGGAGTAGCAGCCATAAAACATGTCGATTTGAAGTCTCTATGCTTTGATAAGTAATAAGTGCTTTCTCTCGTATTTGAGGTAGCCATTTTACTGGCCTTCATAGCTTGTAAGTCATCTAAAATAAAATTGTTTTTGTATAGTTTTACCGAATACGAATTTGAAACCACATCAACCCATCAATAATGAAAACGAACGGCAAAGAAGAGATGTACCCTTCACTGCTGCATTTAGTTTGTGATTATGGTGTTGAAGATACATGGACAACTACCACTTAAGGAAAAGTTTTTCAATGCATTTATTAACCCAGAAGTAGAATTGTTTCATGTAGTTAAAATAAAACAATTCTTCAACTTCCGTTCGCCAAGAAATGGGGAATCTTTTCCACAACATGCGTTCCATAAGAATAATATAATTTATCCAAAACATCCAATCCTGAATGCCTTTCAATGTTGCAAGAAGATTCAACCTTAGCGTATCAGCGTACCGAACATCTACTTTTTAAAAAGGATTTTGAATCTTGAAATACAGCTATTTACTAACAAATGATTTGGGAGTCAATGGCAATTATTCACCGTTTGTATCAATTTTCTACTCTTACCCCTTTCATGGGTGCATCCGGAACATATCCGGCGTAATCAGGCTAATCATGAGAGGTCAGGGGATCCCATAAGAACACTGTTTCGACAAATCAAGAAGCTTGAATACGATTGCAACATAAATTTTTAGGGAATGCTCATTGTGACTACTGCTCTGGAAGCATCCAGGACCTATCCGATTGATGAGACTGGACCACTGCTTTAGGAAGCCAATGATACTTTATGGTTATTTATAATTTCTATATTACTAGTGCATAATCTGTGTAAACTAGACATGTATCTGAAGTTCATAGGCACAGATGTGATGAAAAATGGAGAAATTGAAATAGGAAAAAGGGGAAAAATCCATGTAGTTCGGTTGGGATTTGAACCCACGTTTCTGCAGTTCGCTAGGCACAGCGCGTTAATCAACTTCGCCACTGACCAGGTAACGATTTTGCGGAGCAGAAAACCAACCTAAGTACAATGTCCTCACCACACTCTCTGCTTCGCTACTCTCAAAAAAAATAAATAAATAAAAAGCGCAACATCATGTGTGATGGGTAAATTGCAAGAGATGAAGAATAAAAAAAAAACATGTGTCATTTTCCGACCGGCCATAACCCCAACAATAGTTAAAATATCTCCGGAACTGAGACATGAATTGAATCCTTGAATATTGCGACCTTTGCGACAAATATGGAATGTCAATGATCTGAAACAATGTTTGGAAATGACTTTTGATCGCTGTTTCTAGATTCAAAATTCATGATGTTCATGTAGAGTTTCAGATGGGTTTATGGAGGAATTAGGGGTACCTTTAAGATAATTTCAGAGGAGGGTTTCAGATTCTGGGGGGTTTCGAAGGGAAATAGAGGGTTTTAATGTATTTATTTATTTATTTATTATATTTATTTCCTACATGAGCTATTTCTGAAGCATTTCTTTAGTAGTACTTCAGATTATGCTTCTGAAACGGGCGTTTCTTTTCAAATTCCTCCGGAAATTTGTCTTCAATGGCTACTCCAGAACTTTTTGAGAAGCTTTTGTGGGAGTGTTTATCCAGAATAGTAATCCTCCTGGAATGTTTTTGGAGTTCTCTTACTGGAGAGCTAAGCAAAAAATACTTTTGAACCATTTCTGTTTAGACTTAGAGTGTAGCTTCTGAACGGGTTCTTCGTGAGTTTTTTTTTCGGAAGTGTTCCTTGAGTAGTTCGTTTTAGAGTGTTGCTCCAGGCTCATTTGACTGTTCATGCGACAGTGTTGTTTTTTGAGTGTTTTTCTGGACTGCTTTTTCCCTTAGAACTTAGGACTGAATTTTTCCCTTAGGAGTTCTACCTGAAGTAATCCTACGGCATTGTTCTTTCAAAAGTACTTTTGGCAACTTCTACGCCAATGTCTTTTCGAGACTTTCTAGGTGACATAAGAAACGTTTCCTTCTAGATTGTTCTATGGGTTCCTCCAGAAAAAATCCTCTAGAAGTGTTTTTATAAGAATACATTTGGATATGTTCTTCTACAAGTTTCATGAAGTGTGTATCCCATGAATCTCTCACGGGAATGTTTCTCTAGGAGTTGTTGCGAGAGTGTCCGTTTCTTCGGAAGTTTTCTTCTAAAATTCCTCCTGAAATATTTGTTTAACAGTTTTTCTTGGGGGTTTTTTTCAAACGTGTTCCTGTACGAGTTTCACTTGAACTTTATGAATATTCAAACAAATTCCCAAAATAATCTACAGAAAATCATGAAAAAAAACTACAAAGATTGTTTGACGGGATTCTCGGAAAACTAAATTCCACGAAATTCACAATGCAATTACCGAAGAAGCTTCTAACGAAATCGCTAACTAAATTGCTGAAGGAATATCTGAACGAGTTTCCAACAAAGTAGATTGTGTAATTACCAATAGATTAAAAAATAAATTCCCACATGAATTGCCGAAAAAATTATAGATAAAATTGCCAACAAAATTCCTAATAAAGAATTTTCAAAGGCATTGCTAGAAGAACTGTTGGGATAATTGCTGTTCCAAGGGATAGGCTGTTCCAAGGAAATCACCAAAATTGATTGCTGATTTTACCGAAGGAATTGCTGAGGAAATTGTCGAAAAAAATCGCGAAGAACTTCCCCATGAACATACCAATGCAACTATTGGAGGAATCCACAAAGGAATTGAAGAAATTTTCAAGACTAAACTCTAAGATAAATTGTTAGTTGAATTGATAACAGTTTTGTCGAAAGAATGTCCAAAAAAATTGACACAGGAATTCAAAAAAAAATGAATAAATAAAAAATGCACAGGAATTATCGTAAGAATTTCCAAACGGTTAACCTAAAAAATCACCGATGGAATTGCCGTGGAAATTACCCAATGAATTCCCGAAGAAATTGTCGATGGAATTTTTAAATAAATTGCCGAAAAACAAAATCCAAAAAAATGTCGTAGGAAACTTTACATTTCTTAAAGATTTCTGAAGGGATTCTCAAAAAATCCTGCGTAGTTCACAATGCAATTACCGAAGAAACGCCAACGAAATCGCCAACTAAATACCGAAAGAATTTCCAACAAAATTTACATCATCAATTGCCAATGGACTTAATAAAGGAATTTCTACATGAATTGCTGAATAAATTACAGATAAAATTGCCGAAAGAACTCCCAATGAAGAGTTTTAGAATGCCCTTGTATAGAGAATTGCTGAAAGAGTTGCCGAAGGATCGTTCAAGGAAATTACCAAAATCAATTGCTGATATTACCGAAGGAATTTCTGAGAAAGATGTTGAAATAAGTCTCAAGGAAATTTCCCATGAAATTATTGCAGAAATTCACAGAGGAACTGCCGCAATAATTTACAAAGAACATGCCAAAAATGGATTAGTCGACGAAATTATCATAAAACAGCCCACAAATTCACAACGAAATCGTCAAGAATAAAACTCTGTTAGTTGTGTTGATAAAAAATTTGCCGAAAGAATATAAAAAAATGGACAAAGGAATTCCCAACAAAACCTTTAAAGAAATTATCGAACGAATTTCCAACGAGAAATCCTTGAAAATCGCCAATGGAATTTCCAAAGAAATTGTCGAACGAATTCCTGAAATTTCCGAATTTCCATTTAGACAAATTCGATGGAATATTTAAATTAAAAGCCGACAGAAATCCCAATGAAATTGCTGGAGGAATCCCTATCTAGTTTCCAACGATTTTTTTCTCAGAAAATTAATTAAATTGATGAAAGAATTCACAATAAAATTTCTGAAGAAAATGCTGAGAGAATTACTGAAAAGAATTCCCACAGCAATATCCAAAATAATTTACTGATAATACCGAAGGAATTGCTGAGTAATCGAAATAAATGTTCAGGAATTTTTCCATGAAATTACTGATTGATTACACAGAGGAACTGCCGAAAAAGTGTTCAGGATTTGCCGACGAAACTTTAAAAAAAATGCCAATTATTCCCAAAGAAATTCCCAAAAATAAAACTCTTCCAAGAATTGCCAGCTGAAATGCTAAAAGTTTTGCCGAAAGAACATCCAAAGAAATTGCCGAAGGAATTCCCAAAAAACTTTAAAGGAATTACCGAAAGAATTTCCAAAGGAAAATCGTCAGAAATCGATGGAAATTACAAAGAAGTTGTCGATGAAATATTTAAAAGAATTGGTGAAAAACAAACTCAAAAGAAAGTGCCGAAGAAATCCCGAAATAAATGGCCCGAAGTAACTTGTAGGAAATTTTAAACGAGAATTGCCATAGCAATTCCAGTACAATTTTTGAAAGATTTGATGAGGGAATTTCCGTGGAAATTCACAAAGAAATTTCTCAAGAAATTTGTAAAGAAGTTGCTGAAAAAATGCCAAAGGAACTGCCGTAAATATTTTCAAAGAAATCGCCAACGAAATTATTGAAAAAACAAATGCTTAAGAATTCACAAAGAAATTACTAAAACAACACACAAGGGTATTTTCGAATAAACTGACAAAGCAATTAAAAAGTAGGCTGTCCCAAAAGAAAAATCTATGCTCAAAAATGAAAAATATACATATATGAAGCATTTTTGTGGAACATTTAGATTTTCTAAAAAAAATTTTTATAGTTTCCACCAGGGCTGGTAAAAGGTCTTTTTTTAAATTTGAAAGTTTTATCTGATAGTACTATTCAAATGCGCCATTTCTCTAAGAAAAGATTTAAAAGATTTGAACAATATATATTTTTTGGGAATTTTTCAAAAATTGCTCTGGCGGAACCTCTAAACGGATTTTTAGAGAATCGAACTGTTTTACAAAAATGCTTCAAATATGCGTATATTTCATTTAGGGGTTGAGCGCCTTGACTTTTCGAGCATCTATTTTTTTTTTTGGGACAGCCTATTAAAGAATGAATTTTCAAGGAAATTGATATTAAAAAAACTTAAAGGCGAAACGAGAGATTTTTTTAAAGTAATCGACAATGTCGATCAAATTTTCCAAAAAATCTTAAATAAATTGGTGAAGTTTTTTTTTTCTAAGGAATGCCGAAGAAATTACTGGATCAACTCGTAGAAATATCTCCAGAAAATCCCTGGCTGTATTCCAGAAAAAAATGAAATTTCTGAAAGAATTTCAAGAACAACACCTGTGAAAGTTCCCAGAGAATCTCTTGTTTAAATGATTTTTTTTTTGCGTTTATTATAGAGGTTTTAAACCAGAAGGGTTCATTCGCCTCTATTGTTAAAATGATTGAAGAAATACTTCTGGAACAGTTCTTGTAAGAATTCATAGAGAAATTCCCAAAAGGTCATTGCCGAGGTATCTGAAAAAAAAAGACGCGGACACCGTCTTCAGCCAGAGGCTAAACAGACCTAATTTTAACTTAACACTAGACAAGGGACAAACACGGAGCATGCACCAGTGGATACGGAGACGAAACTATTCTCACGAAAAGTTTCATCGCCCGGAGCGGGAATCGAACCCTCACCCCACAGAATGGTGCGATTAGAAGTTTGGTGACCCTAACCGCACGGCTACGAGGCTCCAGAAATCCTCGTGAAATACTTCATGCAGGATCGCCAGAATAAAAAAATAAAGGATTTGTTTTGAAAATTTTAAGAAAATAGCTCCTTTCCAAAAAAAACAAAAAAGGAAAGAAAGATATATGAAATTTCAGAAAGAGCTACTAATGAAAAATTTTTAAAGGCATTACCAAATTAACTGTTTAGGGCATGGTTTCCCAAACTGTGGGTCACAACCCCCCAAGGGGGGTCGCCGGCCTTCATCCAGGGGGTCACGAGGGACAGTCGAAAATTTTTACTAAAACAGACAACAAATGAGAGAATTTGGGTGAAAAATAAGAGAATGGTGAGTCGCGAAAAGTACGTCTGCCTGCCAAAGGGGGTCGCGCACCTGGAAGTTTGGGAATCTATGGTTTAGGAAATTATCACCGAATAAATTACTGGGACATTTGTCGAAATAATTCTTGAGAAAATTTTCCATTAAACTATTGAAGAAATTTTCAGAGGAACTGACATAATGCTTTCAAAAGAAATTACCGAAAAAACAAAATAAATGATAAGTCAATGCAATTATCATAAAAGTTTGCCTCAAAATTTGCGGAGAAATTGTAAAATTACCATCCTAAGAATTGTTAGTTGAATTGATAAAAGTTTTGCCGAAGACATATTCCTAAGAAATGGACAAAATTGCAAAAAAATAAAAATAAAATATATCTATCGGAATTCCTGAAATCATTTCAAAACAGGAAATCTTTAAAAAAAGTCTATAGAATTTCTTAAGTAATTGCCTAACGATTTTCCAAAGAAGTACTGAAAGGAGTTTTTATAGGATTTTCCAAAAAAAACAGAGAAAATGGCATAGGACCCCTTAAAAAGTAGCTTATAATGTTTCGTAAGAAATTTGTGTAGGAACCTCAAAAATAATTGTTGTGGAAATTCCCATAAAACAATCGAAATTCATAAAAAAATTTCTCAAGAAATAAGTTAATAAATTGCTTAAAATTCCAGAATTTTCAAAAAAAAATGCCGGTGAAATAATAAGAAAAGAATGCCTAAAGCATTTAAAAAAATACCAAAAAGAACAGTTGAAGCATTGTTCAATGAACTAACAAAGGAATCACAGAATGAGTTTTTAATGAAATTGTCGATGTCTTAAAAATATACCGAAAACATTTAACCCTCGTCTGGGACAAATTTGGCCTATGCTGTGGGCCTATGTTACGAGAGAACGGAGCATAGTTCGTGAGTAACATACACATAAAAATCATAAACACAACATAAGAAAATCATTGTCCACAGAATCCTTGAGAAAGGCACAATATAGTGACCGAAACGTCGGATGAAGACTTAACAATCCGTTTTTGAGTTTTTCTTCCAAGACTGAAAGCCATAACCTCAAAACTCATTTTGCACTACGGTCAAAATCATGAAGGGATAACCTGAAAAAAATTACAATGGAATTGCCAAATACAGCCGAGGAAACTTTCATATAAATCCCTATGGGCATTACTGAAAGATATTTTGAAAGGAATTGCTGAAAGAAATTGGAATGAAGCCCTGGAAGTATTCTCAGAAAATCTCTGGCTGAATTCCAGGAAGAACGAAGAGCTCCTGATAGAAGTTTGGGAACAATACCTGCAAGAATTTCCAGAAGATTTTTTGTTTAAATTATCAAAAAAAAAATAAAACTTTTGGAACAATTACCGGAATAACCCCTAGAAACACTTTCTCACCGAGAGTTCTCACCGAATCTATCAATGGATAAGTTCCAGTGGACCTTCTGAAGTAATTATTGAAGAAACTTGTAAAATAATTTATGTGGAAACGCCTGAATCAAAAAGTAAAGGGACACCTTGAGAAATTTTCAGAATTTTTTTTCTTAAACTCTAGGAAGTAACCTCAGAAAAACTCTCAGAGAAACCCTTTGAAAAAAAAATCAAACGGACAACCCTGAAAGCATGTCCGTAGGAACTAGTGAAGCAATTGTTTGATAGAGTTCTTCTTATATGCTTGACCAAATTATGCCTTTTTTAAGAATGACAGAAAAACAATTCACAATACTTGAAGCTCCTTGAAGATTTTAAAGAAAGGCTTAAAATGAACATCTTTAAAACATATTCCTAGAGTTGTTGGTAGATCTTGATTTGTTTATAGAAACATTCACCAAGACACTAAATTCTCCTCCAAACCAGTAGTTGAAACAATTTTCTGTAAAAAAAATGTTCATAAGATATTTTAATCCGAAAATCTCAAAAAAGTTCTCAACGTTTTTAAAAATCCTTCAAAATTTTATTAAACAGTGTCTGCGGGAGATAAACCGAAAAAACAAAACAATTAATGAAGTTAAACTCCTGCTTGCACGCCCGGAAGGATTGCTTCCGATACTGCTGTCGGATGTTGCTATGCGTAGTCGCTATGAGTTCTTCACCTCTTCACCAAATGCGTCAGTTAAGGAAAACGCTTGTGTCTGGTCATTATAATACCTGTATAGCAATCCACAAGAATCACCTTTTTTCACTAGCGGCAATGGTTTAACTCTCACTGTTGAAAATTTCATCTGATTTGGTTTATCTTTCATTTTTGGAACTACCTACATATGTTTCAATTTAAAAATTTCCCTGTTTGCTTCAAAAAATATGCTTTCATGGCGTACATATTTTGAGATAAATGAGGATTTTGACTAATCAAATTTTTCTTGCGCGGTTAGATGTACAGTCAGGTTTTTTTTTACGCGGGGGATACGTACCGCGTAAAAAAAACTCAGTTCAAAATTCGAAAAACCGCGTAAAAAAAGTCTTACCATTTCTCAACGAATCATGCAAAAATAAGACGATGATATTTTTTTGTATGGAGTTTTCATTTACGCGGCCGCGTAAATGAAAACCGCGTAAAAAAAGACCTGACTGTAATACGTTGCATCTTTATGAACTAAATATCGCATATGTTATGCATTCATCTCTTTCTAACATTCAATTTCGTAACACAAAAGCCCGATCAATTTATCAAAAAATCCCGAATTTCGTTTCTTTTATTCTAACAATAGCAAAACACCCCAATCCGAAGAAATCACACCCCTCTTCCAGCGAGTAGCCTGCTGCAGCACGCAAAGATCCCGACGAATCAGAACGATTCTACTTGGTAGCAGATGATCGGATCTACCCGCACACCAAGGCACCAAGCAAAGCAACACGCCAACGCCGACGAAGAAGCCCAAGGAAGATTTTCCCATCCTGCCCAGCCAGCCAATCACGTGAGCCTGCGTGCTTTCCATCGGGATCCGGACGAGAGTCGAGCAGCTGCCCTTCGTGGTGCGCCGCCGCATCTCGCTCGATCTCTTTCACCCCCGAATTGAAAGGCTTTCTTCCAGTCAGTCGGTGGTGGTGCTTGCCCTAAGCCAAGCAAGAAAAAAAACGAAGATTAGACAAAAGAAAATCTAATCTTGCCGATAGATGCACGGCTGCGAGAGGGAGATGAAAACGGGATGATGCATCCGGTGGTACGGCCGTTGCGATGTGAGTGTGTGCGCGGGAGGCGATCTCTGTCACTCGCATACAAGTTTCCCGTGCAAGCTGCTAGCGATTCGGGCGGACTTGCTTGGGCGACCACCGCTGGCGCTACGATCGATTCGAGCACGAGCCGAGCGCAGAGCTTGATTTAAGCTTCCACCCGAACGTCAAATCAGCCAGAACGCCGAAGTCAGTCGATCGAGCAACATCTCATCTCTCTCTTTGCTCCCCTGTTCCAAACGTTTCTATCTTCTCACGAGCGCACCTCGGTGGAAGCCCCCAGTCAGCGCTACGATTTATTTCTGCCACCCGCGTGTGTACGAAGTGATTTCGTTGAAGTTTTCCGCTTGGTTGAAGTAACTGAGCCGCGTGTTTTGCGAGTGCCTTCCCGTGATTGAGAGCGCACCACGCCGCCGTTGTGAGAATCATTGCTTTGCGCTCACTCTCGCAACTCAGTGTTAGCAGCAGCAGCAGCAGCAGTATAGACTACCAAGCGATCGTCCCGAAGTAGTCAGCATTCGTTTGCAAGCAGCCATCGCTATCGGTACGAAAAATCGGTAGCTAGTCCAGTAGATCCGCGAAATCGGCACTGAAGTGAAGATAGCAAAAGTTATTTCGCGTGTTCGCGTGTGTAAAGTGTAGAAGAAGAAAAATGGAGATCCTAGACCCAACTGGTTACTACTGAAGAACACTCAACAAAGAGAACTTTTAATTGTTGCGCGAAAAGCTATTACGAGAACAAATAAGAAGCGTCAGTGCGAATCATCCAGTTGAGTAGAACTCTTGAACCGTGCACAGTTGAGTGTGAAGCTGATTCCTTTCAACGAAAATTACTGTGTAAAACATCGAGTCAAAATGGAGAAGAAGTTGGACCCTACTGGACACTACTGAGCTGCAAATTTGCAAACAGTTTGCAAATCGATCACTGCCAGATCATTTCCTACAAGAGGAACAAAGTATTCTCATCGGATCCAGAGTTTCATCAGTCTGCAGCAAAATGGCTTTCAAACTAGACCCCACTGGTCACTATTAGGTAGACAGACATCGTGTCCTATCGCTCGCACGTTGTCGTCAAGCAAAAACTGCCTTAAACAACATTTCTGATAAGACTTCAAATCGACTGCCGTCGGAGGTGTTTTGCTTCAACATTGTTGAAACGACTGTCCAGAACTGATTACTTTTTATACTAGAAGTCTACAACACGAGAATTATGGCCTTGGAAATTTTGGACCCAACTGGCTACTACTGAAGTCGTTGATAGATTGACGTCAAACTCCGCAGATCTCACGGAGTTTTTTGAGCCAAGCGAAAAGCAGATTGCGAATATTTTCACGTTCAATTTCGAACCAACAAAAATCTCGTGTGACAACATGCAGTCCCGAAAGATGTCCACCCAAGCGGCCAGCCGTAGCGGGAGCACCGGCAGTAGCCGGAGCAGTAGTAGTAAACTGGACCCCACCGGAATGTATAAGAAGCCTTCACAGCAGCAAGTCAAGTGCCATTATCTAGATCCTACCGGATTGTACTGAGAGGAAGAAACGGAGCGCTGCCGGTGTGATCCTCAGTCCGGGTATCACACCCAACAAATGTGAATTGTGATTTAGTTCTCGGGTCGCGTTACGGATTCGGGTTCGCCTGGGTCCGGGGACAGAGCAGACACGACTGCACACGCGACGAGGAATGGGTCAGCGGTGGACCGTTTGGTTGACGGTCCGCGGTCGCGAGGAAACGTCCAGCTGTCGGCGGAGGAGAAAGCAGCCGATACGCACCGTAGGGAGCAGATGGAGCAACCCCTGAGCCTTTGGAGGACGTTTCCGGTGGCTTCGACTCCGCCAGGACGGATGCCCGAGAACGTAATTTAAATAGATATGATAAGTATGTCTTTGCCTTCTTCTAACTTTTTTCTGTCGCGCGACATTTTTATTAGATGAACTTTAGTTTTTTCCTTGTTAGTTTGGGAGAAAATTCTGTAAATTTTTTGATGTTTCAAAATTACAACTGTACGTCTTATATTAAGTTTTCGTATTAATTATTTAACTGCGGACTTTGTTTCGTTTCGTGCGTATTTTTGTTCGTTTATTTTTATTATCTACTAGTGAAAGCCACTTATAAACTTCAACGAAAACCGAAACTGCCTTTTTTACATTTTACGTAGAAGTGAATCTTTTTATGCGTTTTAGTGAAATTACAAAGACACAAACACGAGAAATCCAATATTTAGCACATAAAAAGTAAGTGTTTTTAATCGAGATAATCTATTTTACTTGCATGCAGCTCAGATCTGCACGATGTAGAAGTACAGTAGAATCTATCGAAAGTAGACGAAGATGAACATGGATGTTTATTGAGTTTTATTATTCATTTATATAATTTAATCGGACTATCGCCACAAACGAACACACATTGAAGAACTCATACAACAAAAGACTAAAAAGTTTAAACACTCAGCGTAGGATTTGTATCATAAATAACGATTCAAATTATTATTATTATTATATTATTGTTGAACATATTATTGAAAAATTAAAATATGAGAAATATTCAAAACTAATCGAAATCAAGCTTTCCATTCACTATAAATATCCGAAAGAGAAAATTCGTCCACCCTGTTTTGAATTGATTCGGTCGGTGTCAACGACTTCTCGCTGTGATGACCGGTTTCGTAAAAATACATCCACTCCATCGGAAAACCTTGATGACAAATTATGAAAATTAAGTTTTAGTGCATACTCATCAAACGCGGGGCAAGTGAAATTCAGCAGTTCCCTATCTCGCTCTCCATCTCGTTTCTCGCACGCATACCACTCCGCATCGCGATCAGAAACAAAAAAAAAGTCAGCAATCAACCATGGAGAAAGGAGAAAGATCGTTCCGACCCCCCTTGGCCCTTCGTCTGGTGCATTTTTTTTTGCTGATCATCGTCAACTTCGTTATCGCATTAAGTCACAGCAAGTGACAATTTTTCTCTTCCTCTTTCCGTCTCTTTCGCACGGACATGCGCGAACAGCAGAGCTTTTAAAACATGTTCACCAGCAGTGCGCAGTTCTCTTTACTCGTGCGCTTCAACGCACATCCGAGCAAAATTTCTCTCTCTTCCTGACGCTCGGCGAACTCCCTCTCTCTCTCGGCTCTCAGTTTGATCGGTCTCCACATTGTAAACCCGTGGTGGATCGCGATCGTCGTCGTCGTCGGAGGGTCTTCGGGTGTTTCGGGGTGCTCCGAGCGCCGCATGTTTTGGTGGCGGCGGCCTGTTTCGAGGCTCCGATGTTTGTGTGTTTGATTTATGGTTGCATTCACATAATGAGGAAGTTATTAAAGAAAGGTAAGTGGAAATATGTATACATTAGAGCTCACACGGTTGTGTACAGAGCAGTAGTGAGGTCCTCTCTTTCTCGCTGCTGCTGGCTGGTTGATCGATTTCAGGTGTTGCACTGCTGGGACGGCGGCGAAGCTCTTCGCTTCACACGCGGAAGAGTTCAAACCTCGGCGTATATGACTTCCCCACGATCACGTAGCACCTAGCTAGAGAGACCCCCGTCCGCCCGTGCGTGGGAGGGCTTGGCCCCAGTAGGGGTCGATGACCGGGTCGCCAACCTAGTTCCCTAGAAAATCTGTATCACATGCTCGTGCGCGCGCGCGCTCGCTGCTTGGTTCAGCAGCCGCGGAAGTCGTTGGCTGTGTAAGATAGCTCGCTATAAATTCCAGCGTTACATCATTCGTGTTCCGAGCTTGGTGATGCTGCTTGGTGTGGAGATGGGTGATGGCTTGGCGCGGCGACGCACGTACTGGGATGGGTGGACGAAGACGGAGGCGTACATGGCTCGATCGAGATCGATCGTGGAGTTTATTTTGTTTTGCTTCTTTCAATGGTGGTGGCTCTCCTTGCGCACGGTTGGCGACGGCGGCGGTTTGTGGCAGTGGCGCGCGACGAGCAATCGTCACACCGTCTGTGTTGTAGTTCATCTACGACGCTGGCCGCTGCTGTTGGCTGCCGAGCCGGGGGTAATGAACGGCAACGACGCACACCGTCGTCGTTGTCAGCATGACAGTTGTTTCCTACTACATGCTCGGAGCGGAGGTTCCCAAACCGCTGGGATTGAACGCATGGGCTGTGATTGGTTTTATTATTGCGATACAGATTAAAATCAGAATATTATTGCCCGTTGTGAAGATTTATAGATTCCGACGCAAATAAATGATTAGGCTTAATTTCAGCGTAGGTGCGTTATAAATGTTTGTTTATAATGCAAAACTATCACCAAATGTATACCTAACAACACAGCGTAAAATATTCACCAGGACGCGGTCTGGTTTTATACCTGTGGGCCCTCGCAAGAAAAATCCACGCATCTAATTTTCGCGCAGGAGTCTAAACAGGTGGAATCTCCGCAATATCATACATTATTTTGCGCTTCTCTAACCCAGGGCATTTCAATGGAATTATGGAGGTTCAGTAGTGTTTCACTACATTTCAGGGGAGTTTCAATGGGTTTTGTTAAGGGGTTTCTGAAAATCCTCTGAAGGTTCCTGAAATGCCTCCGAGTCCCACGGACTCCATCTAATGCACTTGAGAATCTTCGGAACCCTTGAAAATGCCTGCGTAATGTCTCTGAAACCCGCCAATAATCCACTGAAGCTTCCTGAAATCCCAAGAAACAGAGACAACTGAATAACAGTTTCTTAAGCTAAAGTTTGCGTAAAAATTGTTTGTTAAACTCTTATACAGCTAAAATGTTTGTGGGGATGCCTCCGAAATCCCTCTAACACTCCCTCAGACTTCATGTAACGCATCTGAGAGACCCTCCGAAACCACTGGAAATGCACCTGTAACGCCTCTAAAACCCGCCAAAAATCCTCTAAGGCTTCCTGAAATGCCTCCGAAATCTCCCTAAATCCCATAAAATCTCTTCGGTCCCCATGTAACGCACCTGAGACTTTAAGCCCGAAAACGCCTGCGTTACGTCTCTGAAACCCACCAAAAATTCTCGGAAACTTCCTGAAATGCCTCCGGAATCCCTTTAAATCACCCGCGGTCCCCATGTAATGCATCTGTAACCCTCTGAAATCACCAAAAATACAACTGTAACGCCTCTTAAACCCACCAAAAAAAAACCGCTGAAGCTTCCTGAAATGCTTCCGAAATCCCCCCTGACCCCATGTAATGCACCTGAGACCCTCCGAAATCCCTGAAAACGCTTGTGTAATGCCTCTCAAACCCGTCAAAAATTCTCTAAAACTTCCTGAAGCCCTCCGAAACCATCGAAAACGTACCTGTAACATCTTTAAAACCCGTAAAAAAACCTCAGAAACTCTGAAAGCTCCCTCAGAACCCCAAAAACCTGTTCGATACAGGTTTCCCACATTCCCACACGTCCGGTTATCGAGTTACTCGCATGAATCTTTTGCAATTTTCGGATCTACTGGAAACTTTAGGTCTACATTGCGAGAATATCATTTCAAACTCTTATTAGTTTTGTTTAGGTTACAATCATGAATGTCAAATTCAAGGCAAACAACATTCATACATTGAATGTAGTATAGGGGGGGGGGGGTCAGTATGTAATATTTACCATGACTGGGAGCCCCTATAATGCCCCTGGAGAGCCTGAAACACTTTGAAACGTCCCTGAAACCACCAAGTAACATCTGAAACCTCTTTGGTTTACCTGAAACGCTCCTGAGCTCCCAGAAATCTCCTGACCCCTTTATGTGCTCCTAAGGACTCCTGAAACGCTTCGGTTGCGCCCCTGAGACCCCTTGGAATGCCCATAAGATCCCCGGAAGCCCCAAAAATCCTTCTAAGATCCGGTGTAGCACCCCAGAAATCTCCTGACCCCTTCATGTGCTCCTAAGGACCCCTGAAATGCTTCTGTTGCGCCCCTGAATCTTTCCGGAGTCACTTGGAACCTCTTGAGACGTTCCCCGAACTTCTTAAAACACCCCTGAAACTCCTTGGGACCCCTTCTAAACCATGGGGGATAATCTGCTCAACAGACACCCGGACAGAAGGTCCAGGTAGTGGAAGTCAGGACTACTCTTTCCTAAACCCATTAAACAACATTCCCATGGACGCCAAGTTCTTCGTCTATATGGAACCACCAAGAAGGCATTGCTTCAGTGAGAGGCTAGGACACATCACACCCCCAAGGTTAGCTGTGTAGCCTGCAGCAACGAACATCGATAACTCGCTTTGGGACGTCCACCGAGGTAACATGCTGATGCTTAGTCAGTATCCCGAGTGGTTCTTACCCCTTTGGATTCACTGAAACGCCTCTAAGATCCCTTAAACGCCCAATAGACTCCCGGAAGCCCCCAAAGACATTCAGGAACTCCCTGAAATCTCCTGATCCCTTCATATGCTCCAAAGGACCCTTGAAACGCTTCTGTAGCACCCCTGAGTTTTCCTGGAGCCAATTGGAAGCTCTTGAGACATCCCCGAAGCATCTTCAAACACCCCTGAAGCTTCCTTGGACCTCTTTAAAATGCCACTGAGATTCCCTGGTACCGCCTGAATCCCCGAAACGTCCCTGAACCCCCCTGGAACACCCCTGAGATCCCTTGAAACGCCCCAGAGCCCTTCTGGAACCTCCTGAAACCCATTGAAACCGCTTGACAACCCCCGAAAAACCTCTGAAATCCCCCTTTGTTCACCCCTGTAAATGCGCCCACGTCGCCGTTGCCGTAGTTAGCGTTATTATTATATATTATACATTCCAATATTGCACAATATTTGTTGTCAATATTATTTTTCATGCACAGCTTAAAAAAGGTGCATAAAATATCTTGCATTTGGCGCATGGTTCATACGATTTTGTAGCTAAAAATGCATTTAAGCTTATTGCTTTTTTTAGTATTTTTAATTCTATTTTTTGTGTATTGTTATATATGAAGAATAATCACTTTTTTATGTGTCGTTTATATTTTAGCCCTTGAAAGGGAGTTTCTAAGCAAAATTTCTGGCACAGTGTCTGGAAGAATTGCTGGATGATTTTCATAAACATTTTCTGGTGGAATTTTAACATGAAAAGTTATAACCAGGGACGTGCAATTTCGAAGGGAAATTATTGTTCAATATATAATGCTGACCTCATATAAAGTGTATACTAGCAGCAAAGAATAAGAATATCAAGAATGCCCACTCCGCTGATGCTCGGGGGGACACTACCGCAGCGCTATCTGCGGATGAAAGTTCAACCTTCATGCGATAGTGTGCGTTGCCGATTGTATGCGGATACCAAAACATACGCACACCATCTTCCCTTATGACAAATCACGAACACTGTTACATAGAGCTTCCACCTTGAAACGCTTAGAGAGCGCCACTTGTCTTGTCGCTTGACGTTTACATAGAAAAAGGCAAGAGAGGGAATTCTTTCTATTTTTATTCTTTGCTAGCAGGTTATTGGTTTCAATAAAATTATAAATAACATATTACAAATAAACAGGAATTCTATGAAAACTAATAATATGTTAAATGAAAGCTTTGAATTTATATATTGTGGGAAAAATGCAAGAACTGGACAGCCAAAATAACTAGCTAATGCCAAAACTGATTAACTTAGTAGATATATAATTTTTGTCCTTCCTACACCGTAACCAAGTACTTCGGAGCTAATTTATTCCACTGATTAAGAGATATTGGACAAAGTGTATCTCGCTGATTTTCTTATCCATTTGTTAATCGATTCAAGATCTTTTGGCAGTTAACAAAAGATACAATATTCCAGAATATGTAAGCTATTTTTTTTAAATTTCACACAAGATTCTAGAAGGTATCTGGCATTTCTGGTACTTTAGTCCATGATCCATGATGCTATTTTGGAAACCAATCCACTAGATGCCAAATACACAATATTTTCTGGAACTTTTGGTCCATCACACAAAATAAATATGTTAAATACAAATAATACAACAATAGTTTTAATAAGTGTAAGAAGGGTTCTGTTCACCATAGGTGGAATAAATCGGGATTTTTTTTATCTGTATTAACGAGATTTTTAGCCCCAGGCTAGTTCATCTCGGGACCCACGCTGTACTTCCTTTCCGAAGGAAAAACTCACATTTTGTGAGTTTGTCGGGAGTAGGATTCGATTGTACGTGGGTTTCAAACGGACTCCAGGGAGTCTCAGTGGCGAGGGGGTCTAAAAAGCGTTTCAGGGGATCTCAGAGACGTTCTAAAGGGTATTAGGCGCGTTCGTATGGGTCACATGGCGACTCAGGAGCGCTTTAAGGCGACTCAGGGGGTTTCTAAAGTGTTCCAAAGGGTCTTAGAGGCGTTTTAGGGAGCTCAGGCGAGTTTCAGGTTTAGTAGAGGTTCGGTCGGTGGAAACGGTTTTACTGCAATGCAAGTCCGAAAGAGGCAACAAATTTGCAGTTATCGCATCGCCATCCGTCAAAACGGTGCGCCAAGTTAGCACAAATGAACAATCAAATGAATTCTACGTTCATTTAACGTCAATTGATGGACCGTTGACGCCTATTTGACGTTGCAGTTATCGAATGTTATTCGCTAAGTGAAACGTAAACATGATGCAGTTATCGAACGTCTACTGTACGACAGTGGAGATCCTTGAAGCACTTCGAAACGCCCTTTAAACCTCCTGAAACGCCTTGAGTCCGCTGAAATCTTCTCTGAAGCACACCTTTAACCCTTATGTGGCCGAACGACAGGGTACCCGCGCACCCAGCACCCATTTAAAATACACGGTTTAGAAAAAAAAAAAAATGTCGGACACATAACGGTTAACCATCGACCGGTGAACACCTTGAAACCATCTGAAGCTTTCTAAAATCCCCCAGAAGCCGCCAAAAACATCCCTGGAATCTCATCGTTTAAGGTTCCTTTTACACCCCAGTAAACCCTCTTGGCCTCATCGCAAGCCACCAGGAGATGAACATTTTGTCTAGAAGTAAGTTCATTCATTTGTGCTGCCTCAATTTTTGTACAAAACCCCCTCTTTTTATGCTCTGTTTTAATTTATGCATCTCCTCCCGCCCATGGCATAAAATAGGTTCCAGTGTATCTGACTAAATTTCTTGTCAATAGGACACAATCGGTGATGATTATTATCCAGAGAGTTTCTTCTTGAGTGTATTATATAGCTTTGCAATAAAAAATCTTGATAAAATGTACTATCAATTCATCCATTTCTGTTATACATTTTGTAGGAATAGGACACAATCGGTGATGTACTAGAATTGAAATAATGAGCTGGATTTGTGTTTGGTGAGAAGGTCAAATGCTATTGAGCAAAACATTGGGTAACCGTAAATCCTTGACCTGAAAAATAGTTTATAACTGCCAGGCTTACGTTAAATCTAATAAATACAATACAATACAATCAACCGTCGTCTTGCAACTTAAACAACACAGTTACCCAAAGTTTTGCTCAGACAGCATCAAATTAGGCATGGAATCATAATACCGTAAACCGGGGTCAAATTGATCAATCGGGGACTAGATTGTAATTCAATTTTAGTAACTTCTAGAGGTCGTTATGATCATTAAATTTTTACCTTATTCAGTTCACGGATGCCTAGAGATGTCTGTAGATGAAAAGTCCCCTTCAGGTTTTAGACAAAATTAGTCTTACTTTAATTTTTTGAAGGTTTTTCAATGCGTTTCTTACTTAGATGAAACCGTTGGTACTAAACAATAGATTGCCATTAGTACCTGTGAAGTTTCTGGAGTAATATTTTTATGAAACCTTTATTGTGATGTAATGTAACTATTTTAGACAAGAATCAGTAATTAAACTGTTAGATTTTGATTAAAAAGTAATACTGTATGGCTGAACTCGCTTATTTAATAGGAAATTGCCTACCTTCAGGCTACCATTAAGCGTCAATTGGCTTGTTTAGCAAATTTTTCATGAATTTTGGTGCCTGGGAACCTATTTAAAAACCAATTTGAAGTATGTGTGGGAGCGATTTGTCGAATCACCCCTCGTCGCGTTTTGTACTGGGTGGAGCTCTCATGCAGTTGCCCAGCTGTCAAAAGGTGATCTCAAAAAAATCTATTTGAAATTGATTGTAGATACCAAAACATAGTTCCAAAGATCTGGTGATGGTCTATCGTGCTTGCTGTTCAACATTGCTTTAGAGGGTGTAATTAGGAGAGCGGGGATAAACACGAGTGGAACGATTTTCACGAAGTCCGTTCAGCTGCTTGGTTTCGCTGATGATATTGATATTATTGCTCGTAAATTTGAGACGATGGCGGAAACGCACACTCTTAGAAAAAACCATGTAAATTTAAGTTCACTTGGATGCACATAAAAGGAGCGGCCCGTTTGACACAAATTTACGTCTTCTATCACAAATAAAATCGAGCTAGCAATCGCTAGAGCCGAAGCGAGAGATAAAACATATGTAAGTAAAATAATGAACTGGATTCGAACTCGGGTCCGCTGATTGAGAAGCACGTACTATACCTCTCGGTTGTATCACCGTGTTGTATGACAAACGATAAATGTAAAACTGCTTCTACCTATTTGGTCAGATAGGTTTGTTGACATTTTGTGCAACCAACTCAAACTTACATGATGGATGTAAAATTAAGACAAATTTGCCATTCAGTGATGAAATGTTTACGTACGTTAATGGTTTACGTCACGTGTAAATTTCTATTTTTTTAAGAGTGTACATCCGACTAAAGAAAGATGCCAGGCGAATCGGATTAGTCATTAATGTGTCGAAGACAAAATACACGATGGCAAAGGGCTCAAGGGAGGAATCACCGCACCCGCCACCCCGAATTTCTATCGACGGTGTTGAAATCGAGGCGGTTGAAGAATTCGTGTACTTGGGCTAGCTGGTGACCACCGACAACGACATCAGCAGAGAAATTCAGAGACGTATTGTGGCAGGAAATCGAGTTTACTTTGGACTCTACGGTCGAACAAAGTTCGCCGTCACACGAAGTTAACTATCTACAAAACGCTGATTAGACCGGTAGTCCTCTATGGGCACGAAGCATGGACCCTACGTGCAGAGGGCCAACGCGCCCTTGGAGTTTTCGAACGGAAGGTGTTGCGTACCATCTACGACGGAGTGCAGATGGAAGACGGGAATTGGAGAAGGCGAATGAACCACGGACTGCATCAGCTGCTAAGAGAACCAACCATCGTCCATACCGCGAAAATTGGGAGGCTATGGTGGGCGGGTAAGGTCGGATAGCAACCCGACTAAAATGGTTCTCGAGAGTCATCCGACGGGTACAAGAAGACGTGGTGCGCAGCGAGCTAGGTGGGTCGACCAAGTGGAGGACGATCTGCGGACCCTTCGCAGATTGCGGAAATTGAAACACACAGCCATGGATCGAGCAGAATGGAGACGATTGTACAGCAGAGGCCTCTCAGGCCTTAATCTGACTGGTAAGGGAAGTTCTTTTTGGTTGATAAACTTACTCAGAGACAACTTAATCCTGAATAAACTTTCCAAGAAATTTTCTGTATTGTTCAATCTGAATGGCCATGCGTCATCGTATTATGCCAAACAAATATTATTTTTTTAAATCATCCCTATCGCACAATGAGAAACCTCTGCCAGGGAACCGGCAGAGTGCGTTAAACCTCGGTGTAACCAAGCGCCAGCAATAATCTTGATGCGCACTCGCGACATGACTCCGCGGAGGCTACCGCCGAGGCGCATCATCACATTACCTACAATATCATCATCATCATCAACCGCGTAATCCCCTGTGTACACACTAGGTACACGCATCCATACAACACCGAACGCACACATCCTCACATAATCGAAATCCCGCACAATCGTAGCTACAGACAGACAGATCCACACACGCGCTTCGCATGTGTCGTCGCCACCGTACTCGCGCGCGGAATCAACGACGCGGCGGCAGCAGCGGCTCGATGACAACGACAACAACAACGACAGACGATGAGCCTTGAGGAATTTGCTCAACAATTTGCTTCCTTCCTTCCGTTGTCGCGTTGTCGTCTTGATCTCCACGCGGACGCCTAGGTAGGTAGGGTGGGGCGGGGCAAGATGGGTCACCTAAGGATGCATCACCATAACTTTGTAAATACAAATCGTATTGGTTTGTATTCGTCCGCTACTCTTCAATACACTAGTTAGCTATGCTAAAAGTCGATAAAAAGATCATTAAACACAAAATATGATGTTAAACAAGCAGTTTTAAAAAGTGATCAATTTTGCGCCGTGAAAAAAGGGCGGGGCAAGATGGGTCACCTTTTAGGTAATTCACATTTTCTCAACGAAAAACGTCAAAATATAAGATTTGTTCCGCATTCATATATGCTCCATATCCATACTGAGTAAACAAGAGCTACTAGTAAACATATTATAAACTTATTTGGAATATAAAAAACTTTACGATTCGAGTGGTCCTCAGGCGACTTGAAAATCGATGTTTTCACTAAAAAATTATCTTAATTTTATGTTATAATTTTAAGCGTTCACTCCGCTTGATTGAAGTCAGTTATGAGATAGTCTTGTAATAAAAAATAAATAACTTTTGAATGCTCCAAAAATACGTTCAAAATTTAAGGTGACCCATCTTGCCCCGCGGCCGTTTATATGGAGATTATATGGGATGTATCGCATAAGAAAAATGGCTAAAAACCATTTTATTTTTCATTTCCAATGAGAGTGAATATTTTTTCTATCAATGCCCCAAACTTTTGTATATTCATGCTGGTCATCAAACAAAATTATTAACATAATCAAAACATGAGCAATGCGCCCGAAAATGGCACTGACCCATCTTGCCCCGCGACCCATCTTGCCCCGCCCCACCCTACATGCGCTTTTCGGTTTGTTTTGTCGACTCGCGTGGTCCGAAACCTCTTTTCGATCGAACTCCACACGCGGCGGGAGTTCCTCGAGTAGTGCGCTCAGCAGTTAGCACCGCTCCGCAGAAGTCAATATTTAATGTTGCGTTTGAGTAGCTATTGGAATTTAATTGGTTACAGCTCGGAATCGCTCGGAATTCGTCCAAAGGATCGAGCGCAGAATCTGCAAACAAATTTGCGCCAGCATTTCCGCCACTTATGCGGTTGGCGCTTTGGGGTGAAGGCATGTTCCGCAGGTTCCCGCAATCTTTTCGTGAAGTGCCGTAAGCTTGGGTAACTTTGATAACTTTCAGCAGATTTTTCCAATATTTTTGGCATGTAACAGTGTTTTCTGTAGTTTATTATTCGAGATCAGTTGCGAATTACAATAATTATTAATTGAAATACGGAACCCAAAATTCATTTTTTCTTTAATTTGAATTGTTACAGGCTTGACAGAGCGTACCTTTATTAAACTTAGTATTTATTGTGAAAACTACTTTTGACTAAAGACAATAATATGTACCGTAAACTGGTGTGTAGTTGATCATTGGGGTGAACCTGATCACTCAATTACTCGCGGATGTCGACTTTTAAGGAAGCAACAATTATGTTTTAACCATTAGCAATCCAATGACGTAACATTGAAATGGAATGGTAACTTCCTTCAAAGTCGATATCCGTGGGTAATTGAGTGATCAGGTTCACCCCAATGATCAACTACACACCAGTTTACGGTAGTGCTAAATTCAAGTTCAAATATTCGAAAAACTTCTTCTTTTGAGAATGTCTTCCAAAATTTCTCGAACATTATTTCGAAAATGTCTGTTCTCCCATATTTTTTTGGTAATTTGTTTGGGGATTTTCTCGGCAGTTTATTCGAAAATGTTGTTGCATTAAAAACTTCCTTCGGCAAATCCCTTAGTAGCATTTTTGAAATTTAAGCGGCTGGAAACTGCTTCGACAATTTCTTTAGACCTTAATTTGGCCAATTAATATGTTGAGGTCAATATCACCCAGACAGGCTCGCTGAACGTTCACTACACTACATCATCGTGGTACAAAAAAACCTAACATCTTAGGATGGTTTTGGCACACCATTCGAAAGTTGATGATGATGAACCTGGGCTTGAGTGACAGTCGAGTCAAGTACAAGACACTGAAGATGACCTTACAGTTGAGGTCGAAATACGTATCTGTCAAAGGATGCAAGTTCTTAGTGGAATTAAAAGGAACAGTACTTAACCAGATTTTTTTAGAACCGCAGATTTTTTTTAGTAGCTTCGGTAATCGATTTTACTGAGGCTCAGTGCACCAGCCTCACGGGTGCAAAAGGTAAACAATCCACAATTGCTGTATGTATTCATTTTCCCCAAAAGTTCGCCGAACACGGTACCTACTCAAAATTAAATGTATACACAATTCACGTTGATTTTAAAATGTGGCTCCCGGGCACCAACATTCAGAAAAAAAAAAATCGATTTCGGCCCTTTTTAGGGTGTATATTTAGCATATGAAATTATCTCAACACCACATAAGAAGCCAATTGGGAATTTCTGAATTTCTACAGGAATAGTTTGATAAATTTTGAAAGAAATGGTCAAAGGAATTCACAATGCCGAATAAGGCGAAAAAGTTGTGGAAAGAGTTCTTTACATAGTTGTCTATTGTAGAGTACATAAACACTATTGATGTACCCTGCGGTAATTAGATTTATGTTATATTTGTCATTTGTATGTCTATTGTCTGTGACGCTTTGGTTCAAGCTTTGGTCGTCTATTTGTCTATGGAAATGTCATTATTGAGAAGCTCAAAAATAAACAATAATAGTAGAAGTGTAACCACATCGGAAAGCGGAATGACTAACAAATCGCTGTTCGTAACTTGAGTGAGGTATGCGGAATTTCTGTGTGGTATCCGAAACTGCACGTAATCCGGAGCGACTCGACAATTTGGCGCAGCCGGTACGATTTGTTTGCTACGGTAAGTTTCCTTTAAACTGCGGTTCCGGTTTTTGAGAGGGGACTTGAAAGTTGAACGATAATAAATGGATGTTTTGAGTTCTTGATGCTACATGTTCGATCAGTGATCATGCTTGAGAGGATTGTGTACGATGTAGATTATTGATTGCGGGGACGATTTGAAAAATTCCATGGCATCGTGAGGGATGTCGCAAGTTCTAAAGTGAAAATCGATTCTCTAGAAGTTGGAAGCTTAAAAGTGAAATCGAAGTGAAGAAAAGAAAAAAGAAAAGATGCGAGTCCGGTTGATGACCGAAGCGCACACCGAGGATGAAGTGAAAAAAAGATGCGAGTCCGGTTGGCGACCGTAGCGCACATCTGAAGAAGAAATGAAAAGATGCGAGTCCGGCTGAAGACCGTAGCGCACACCGAGAGTGTAACGACATTGAAAAGATGCGAGACCGGTTGAAGACTGTAGCGCCAAGAATAGAGGGTTTCAATGCGTTTGACAGTATACAGCGTATGCTTCTCAGGAACCCTTGCGGGTTTTGGCCATTTTTGAAGCTTGGATAGCGATTCATGATACAAAGCCCAAGAATTATGCGGATTTCTTTTATGATTGAAGGGGCACAACGATGTCTGCTTAGCAAAGAGACGACTGAGGATCTCACGGTGTTGAAAGAAGGGTTAGAGGTATAAATACAGTGTTGTCCAAAAGAGGGTTGCGTTTCAAAGATTTCCGAACGTCCAGGTGGAGCTGTTGATTGATTACACCATGCTTCCAAGGAAGTTGGCTTACCTCAGAGTCCCTGTGGCAATGGAGGCTAGGGTCAATCAGGGGCTTCAGGAAGTGCTCCATGCCGATATGATTGAACCAGTTATTGGGCCATCTGACTGAATTTCTCCAATGGTAGTGGTCCCCAAGGGGACTGATGATATGCGGCTATGTATTGATGTGCGATATCCCAATCAAGCGATACAACATGAGCACTATCCACTTCGAATTTTCGATACTTTTCTTAATAAGCTCAAAGGAGCGGTTGTTTTCCCAAAGCTTGATGTTTCCTCTGCCTACTACCACGTGGAACTACATCCTGAATCGCGAGAGGTAACAACCTTCATGACGAGCGGGGGTCTGATGCGTTTCAGGCGCCTAATGTTTGACATAAATTGCGCGCCAGAGATTTTTCAACGAATGAGCGAGATGTTGGCGGGCATTGATGGGGTAATAGTTTGTATCGATGATGTTGTGGTGTGGAGAGCGACTAACCGAGCACAATGAATGGTTACAAAAGGTGTTGGCTGTAATTAAGAGGAATCACGCTTTGCTGAACAAGGATGGATGCTTGTTTGAGGTGGAGGAGCTGGAGATATTTGGTTTCAAGATCAGCGGTCATGGTATAAGTCCTGCCGACGACAAAGTGGCAGCAATCAGAAGCTTTAGGGTGCCGGAGACAAGGGGAGAGGTTAGAAGCTTTGCGTTGTTTCGTTAGGGGTGAGGTGGATTTGTTTGGTACTGAGCAGAGGACAGCATTTGACGACCTGTGCAGCGAGCTAGCCGGCACTGTTTATCGTCTGGGATTCTTTGACCCTAATGACCCAACCGAACTGTATGTGGATGCGTCAGCAGTGGGTCTTGGTGCTGTGTTGACGCAGTTGTGTATGTTCCTGGAGCCGACAATATCTCGGACATCTTCTCGAGGCTGTGTCAGCGGACAGATCTACCTTTCGATGAGACTTCGGAGCACTATGTTTGTCGGTGACGGCCGATGGATGAGCTTAGAAAGAAAGCCAGTAATGAAGACGTACCCACAGAGGTTGCGAAGGCTATTGAATCTCATGTGTGGCCATCACAGATGATTTCATATCAGTTTTATCCGAAGGAACTGGGGGTCATAGATAATCTAATGGTGAGAAATGGTGGAGTCATTTTTCCATCGGGGCTTCAGCAGGGTACGTTGGATATCGCACATAGGGGTCATCCTGGAGTTGTTTCAATGAGAATATGGCCGTATATGGACCGTTCCGTGGAAAATCGTGTGCAAGAGTGTGCAGAGTGTGCATCAGTAAGCCAATAAGGAAATCCTGAGCCGATGCTACGTAAAGAAATGCCTGATCGTGCGTGGCGGGATTTGGCATTGGATTTTTTTTTCTGCAAAGGAGTGTGTGACACTTTTGGTTATAGTTGATTGCTGCAGCCGATTTTTGACTGTGATTGAGATGAGGACAGCATGTGCGCACAAGAGTGTCGAGGCACTGGGGCGAGTGTTCGCGGAGCACACTTGTCCTGAAGCGGTTCGAACGGATGATGGACCTCCATTTGCCAGCGAGGAGTTTTCGAGCTGCTGTACCAGCGGGAAGCATCCAACTAGTCCGTGCCATCCTTGGTGTCATCCCCTACTGGCCCCAAATGAGTGAGTTGGTCGAACGACGGAACCAGGGGATGCTCCGAGCGTTGCGAGTTGGGAGGTCATTATGGGATGCCTGGAGGAGGGCGCTTGAGGATTGTGTGTATTCTTGCAGCACCGCTCCGCATTCTGTTGCCGGGGGGTCTCCGATGGAGCTGTTTACTGGAGGACCTGTAAGGGACCTGCTGCCTTCATTAGCACTTCACTGCGGGGGAGGCTGTGCCCCGATAAGCGACAGCACGCCAAAGGGGCAGATGTAACAATTGGAGACGCCGTCATGATCAAGGGTTATGAGACGGGAGAATTGGAGCCCAGCTTTCGACCGGAGTGTTCGGTGATTCAGAGAGGCGAAAGTGACGTTGTTGTTCTTGTTGGCAGTGGAGTTGGATATCGTCGGCCTGTAGCGCACCTCAGGGGGATGGCCCATTCCGCATGATGCAACGACCGATCCAGATCCTACAGATCCAGCTACGACAGATCCCGCTGTGACAGGTGCAGCTACGGCAGATGCAAAAACAGCTACCGAGAATGAGATGACTCGGAGCCCGATTTCTAAAGAAACGCCACCACCCAAGCGCTCCAGAAGAATTTCAAAAATGCCAGCACGTTATAACGAATGATTGGGTCAATTTTTTTTTCAACACTATGTCGGTATCAATAAAATTCTTTGTTTTTATGCATATTTCAATCCTCGGACCAGGTGAGGAATGTAGAGTACATAAACACTATTGATGTACCCTGCGGTAATTAGATTTATGTTATATTTGTCATTTGTATGTCTATTGTCTGTGACGCTTTGGTTCAAGCTTTGGTCGTCTATTTGTCTATGGAAATGTCATTATTGAGAAGCTCAAAAATAAACAATAATAGTAGAAGTGTAACCACATCGGAAAGCGGAATGACTAACAAATCGCTGTTCGTAACTTGAGTGAGGTATGCGGAATTTCTGTGTGGTATCCGAAACTGCACGTAATCCGGAGCGACTCGACATCTATGAAATTTCCAAATTAACTGCCGAAAGTAATTATAGCGCCTAAAAATGTTTTGCGTTGCGTTGCGTGGTAACGGAGTAATTCGTAGATTGCATACTGAAAGTTGTCATGTTATATCTTTAATACTCTTATTCTAATTGCTTATCGAATTCTATTTGGGAAGGAACAGCTATCTAATCAGAGGTTGAAGTAAAAAAGACATGAGAACTTCCATTGCCAGCCACGTCCATCTTCTCCGTTACGAGGATAGGAAAGGATGTGAGATGATATGACACCTACTTTACCAGAGGTCAGCGACTCACCGATTCCCCCATAAGTGTCAAAGAGTTGGATATTTGGAATGGGATGATTGGGGATTCACTATAAGCGAGTGATGCGGCAAGATTCAGATTATGTAAGTGTATTTGAGTAGATCATGTAGATATGGATATGTTGGTGTGAGTGTAAGTGTTTTAGCACGTTCTAGTACTTATATTATGGACGAGGTTGCTAAAGATAAAAAATGGCAGGCAGTATGGCAGTCACTTGCTTCTTCCCTCCTCCTTCCCCTCGCCCAAACCATCGACGAGTACGAAGGTTGACGAACAAATTCATTAAATTAAGTTAGCTTACCTGCCTAAAATGTACTGGAATTGCTACTTGCGGTAGGTTTTTTTTTTTTTTTGTGGTTATTATATTTCCTGTCCATGAAGTAGTTTTTCTTTTTAATAATCACTGCCATATCACAAATTCGTGCCAAAATTCAACACTCGTAACACTATTTTCATAGACAAGCGCTCTTTTTTTCAATTCACAATTAAATTCACTTCTGTATTGGCCAGTGTCATCAAAATTTGATGGTATGATGAAAACCTCTCACTTTTTCATTTACACTACCGTTTGCCGCCGTAATATCACGTATTTTCCACTTTTGTGGCCATAAATCGAATCGTTTTTGATCGCAGTTCGGAATACAACTTACTCGAACTCAAAAGCGTACCGTAAAACAGTGTTGTTGTTCAACGCTACTCTAAATTGATTGAATCGTTGTTCACGTTTTAAACGAAAACGGATTTCTTTACGTTTTTTTGCAAACTTGTGGAATATTGTGTTCAAAATTCAAGCCAATGCTATGCCAAAGTGTAACAGAGCAGTTAGTTTGCTGATAATTCATTGTTTTTTTAGTGGATCATATCATTCCATTTCACGGTAGCCCGATTCGATAGAAGCGCACGAGAACAAAGGAAAGAAATGTCAAAGAACGCAAATAAAACGGTGCACAAAGCGATTAGTTTATTTAATACTGGACAACAAGAAGTTTTGAAAATATTTTTGAAAACTAGTTGTGCCAGTGACCCTACATAATCAAAATAGTGTATGTGAAAATACCAACATGTAAAGCTACTGATAAACAATCGATAAGTTTATGTTTGACAGAGACATTCTTTCCTTTTTTGGACAGGGCACACTACACTGTGCGCCGCTTAGTTTGTTCGGTTTGAGTGGGTGGTTGGGCGGATGATTCGAGTGGGGGACAACATTATTGTTGTGATCTTCAGGGAGCTTCACCTTAAACACCAACGTTGGGAGTGACGAAATTGCGTCACTGCATGGGCCTTTTTGCTTCAGGGATGGGGCACAGGCATTTGGACCGTGTGTCCTGGCTAACAAGTTTAGGCTTAAGGGAAGATTCAAATATTACGTCCATCAATTTTTGGGATTTCTAGACCCCCCCTCCCCCCTCTGTCACGCATTTTCCCTATACCTAATACACGTAGTGTCACACTTTTGTAGACCCCCCCCCCCTCCCCCAAATGTTGGACGTAATTTTTGAACGTTCCCTAAGCGCCATTGCTCGCTCTCTGAAAACGATAAGAGACACGTTATGTGGATGGGAGGGGATGATAGGGAAGGAATGCTATCTATTTATCGAGATGCCAGGGACTCACCGACGCTCTCGTAAATAGAAAGGAGATAGGATTTTGATACGGGAATGGTTTGCAATTCAGTATGATTAAGTTATGCAACTGGATTAGATGTTGTGTAAATAGATGGAAGCATCAAAAATTAAGCATGAAACGTTCTCACCAAACTACCGCCGTCGTGGTTCCGCTTAAGGAATGAAATCTGCAACGTCCCGTGGCCCAATATCGGAAATCGGATCCATATTGGTCAATAGTGATACACGTAGTCACCAGAGCCGTAGCGTGCGGTTGGCCAGGTAGGCCCCCGCCAAGGGCGCCAGCCTCGGAGGGGCGCCGAAAATGCGTAAAGCTAAAAACAAACAGAATGATCAAGAATTCACTTTTCAAAGTATCTAAGATTGACCATGTGTTTTAACGTTCTTCCGATTTCTTAAAATATCAGATTTTTCTAATTATCTTGGAAGTTATTAAGAGTCAAAAAATTCCTCCGGATGTTTCTCCAAGGATTTTATTTCATTATCTTTCACAAAAAAAGATACTTCTGCAGATATTCTTTCAAAAAAAAATTTAAAGTTAATTTTCTTCAAGGATACCTCCAGAATTTCCTCCACAGATTCCTTCAAAAAATCTTCTAGGAGTTGATACTTTTACTTCTCCATACTCATTTCACTATCTTTTTCCTGAATTTCTCCTGGATAATCTTCAATGAATTTCTAAAGAAATTTGTTAAAGTTTTCCTCAGAAATTATTGTAGAGAATCCTGAAAAGAATATCTTTAAGGATTACGGATTAGGATTTTTTTTTTAGAAAATCATCTATAGATTATTTTAGAAATTCAACCAGTTTCCTTCAGAAAGTCTTCTACAGATTCCTTAAGAAAGAAGAAATCTCTTATATCGCTTAGAAAATCCTCCATTGACCCCTTTCGAAATTGGTTCATGTTCATTAGAGATTTCTCCATAAGTTTCAGCTAGAATTCATCTACAAAACTTTTCATCCTCTTTAACTCTTCCAAAATATCATAAATTTGGAATAATTTCAGATTTTTTCAGGTATTCCGTTAGAAAATCTGCCATCAGGGATTTCCTCATAAAACCTTCTAGGGATTTGTTTTAGAAAATCCTCCAGAGATTCCTAAAGAAACTTTTTCAGGGATTCCTTCAAAAACTCTCCTTTCCAAAATTCTTCCAATGGTTCTCCACAATTTTTAAGGCAATCTTTCAGGCATTTCTTCAGGAACTGCTCCAAGAATTCTTGCAAGATTTTTTTCCATAAATTTCATTGGAAATTTTTGCTGAAATGTTTCCCGAGTTTTCATCAGGTACACTTCCGGATCTTCCGGCAGAAATTACTACCGTCTTACCCCGCTGGTTCGACATGTTTTAGTACGACACTTTTTGATTCGTACCCCGATTATTCGACAAATGTCGAATTAAAAAGTGTCCAAATGTCACAGCGATGTAATGTAAATGCAAAACAGTTTTTTATTGCGTTTATACTCCCACCCGCAACAGCTCCTCTTGAAGCCGCTAATTCCGGAAGCTCTGAGTTGGTGCTATTCGACACCCGAACCCTATGTGTCATGCTTCAAATGAACTTCCTGAATGCCTTACAAAGTAAATGTTGCATACGCAAAGAAAAAAAAATCCAATTAGAACTCTCTCATCAGCTTTGGGATCCCACGTCGCGTGATAAAGTTGGTCGGTGAACAACCGACGCTGAACGTCGCTCTGTTTCTCTGGGCGCCGTGACTATTCTCTCGGTTAAACGCAATCACGCTTTTTTTCAAATATTTTAGTATAACTCGCTGCCCAGCTATCTTGAACTTTGACCACCAGCCTTCCTTCATCTCTAGTGAAAGCCAACTATCTCAACCGACGCACTAAATAAAGAACACTTCAAACTCTATCTTGCTTTTCACTTTTTCCCGCCAAACGAATCGAACTAGAATCTTCAGGCTACATATACGGTTCCGCAATTAAAACTCAATGCAGCATTAATATTTTTCTCACAAAATCATTCACACCCCAGACAACCAGTCATCGTATAAGATGTTGCATAAGATGATAAAGTGGAGGCCATATGCGTGCATGCCTTCATTTAGGCGCATGGAAAATGTACGCATATCGCCTCCACTTTATCATCTTATGCAACATCTTATACGATGACTGGTTGACTGGGATATTACACTATTCATTCAACCGAATCTAAAATCTCACGGAAGCGGAAAAAAAAACTTGACAGCAGACCCAATTACACTACCCGTCATAAGTACGGACTCACAAAAAGTATTGCAACAATATTGCATCACCCTGAATCACCTCGATATCTCCAAAATCTGAGGACTTACAAAGATGCTATCTTCAGGTAAGTTATTCAGAAGACCAAAAGCAACAACTTTTCTGAAGGCGGCATTTTTGTAGGTGTTCTGGTTTTAGAGTTATCGAGGTGAGTCAGGGTGATGCAATATTGTTGCAATACTTTTTTGTGAGTCCGTACTTATGACGGGTAGTGTATAGCGCCTAAAATGGTTTTATTGGAAAAATATGAAATGAATTATTGAAAGATTTTACAATGCAAATACCAATGGAATTTAAAAAATGAAAAAGCCATTTCCAAAGAAATTATAATAAATTACAATAAACTTACTATAGTAAAAAAAACCAAAGAAGTAGCCGAAGTAATCCTAGAAGAATCCCAGAAAGAATCTCAATTACATTGCAAAAGAAATTCGTGCAGATATTACCAAAGGATTGTCGGGGCCCGTGGCGCAGTGGTCCACACGTTCGATTCATAAGCGGATGGTCATGGGTTCGATTCCAGCCCCGGCACTTGCAATTTTTCGTCAGTTGCTCTTCCCCTCGAGAGCAGCTGACACCTGACCCTCTTCGGAGCATAATAGCTCTAACGGACCCGGAATTTTGGATATCGACGAACCGCAACTCATAATGGACGATCCTCAATTGGACTGGAAAAGGAACAGCAGCCCACAGCATCATCATCGTGCTCATCATTCTACCGTGGACAGGGTAGAAAAGTGAAAGCAGCACAAAAGACACCAGTTCGATACATGTAGAATAATTAGAATAGAATACATTTAGGCGCTGTACAAAGCGTAAGTGCAGCGTCCAATTGGAATCGCTCACGTAGTGCCCTAGTGGACAAAAGAGCTGTAAAGTAGGTTAAGCGATTAAGAATAAAAAAAATACCAAAGGAAGCCGGGGCCCGTGGCGTAGTGGCTACACGTTTGCTTCATAAGTGGATGGTTATGGGTTCGATCTCAGCCCGGCACTTGCAATTTTTTTTTTTTTTTTTTTTTTTTTTTTTAAATGTAAAATCATTGTAAAAAAAAACAAAAAACAAAAGATTTCGGCTCAGTTATGCTCATGTGGCGGCCGAGCCTTCCAAATAAACGAATAAGTAAAAAAAAAAAAAACTTGCAATTTTTCGTCAATTGCTCTTCCCCCGGCTGACACTTGACCCTCTTCTAAGCATATGCTCTAACGGACTCGGAAACTTGGATATCGACTTACGTCACCTCATAATGGACCCCCAATCGGACTGTTAAACGGAACAAGAGCTACACATTAACATGCCAGTGCTTATTATTCCACCATGCACAGGGTAAAAAAGTGACAGCTGCGCAAAGGCAATCAGTTCGATATAGTAAAATTAGAATAGAATACATTTAAGCGCTGTACAAAGTGCAAGTGCAGCTGCCCATTGGAATTGCTCATGAAGTGCCCTAGTGGACAAAATAGCTGTAAATTAGGTTAAGTGGGTTGAAGAATACAATTTCAAAGGAATTACCGCAAAAAAAATTACACTGGTTTAACAAAAAAAAAATCAAAAATGCTGTAGCAACTTCCAAAGGAATTGCTGAACAAATTTCACTTACACAACCGGAGAAATTCCCATTCCCTTGAATGAGGAATTCTCCAGCTAATATCCAAAAGAAATTGACGAACACACTTCAAAAGCATTAGTGAAGAAATTGGAAAAGTAATTGTCAAAAAAAGAATTTCCAAAAAAAGTCGTTAAGGGAATTTTCATGGTCATACCCAAATAAAAAAAAAACAGTTTAATACACCTTAGTGGTGATAGTGCCTTTCTCGTCCAATATGAACTCATGGTCCTTCCGACAATTTCTTAACTTTTAATCTTACCCAACGTTTACTAGGCTATAAAACAAATCCACGACTTGATTTATCATTAAAATTGATTTTGTTCACTTTCATTATTCCGCTGTTTGATGTGCCGCATGCATGGGTTTGGTTCAATTTACGTTTGACCACTTCCGGAAGGAAACCTGGAACTCATTCCATGACACTACCGATTGTTCCAAATATGGTCTCAGACTGTTTTCTTCTCTGTTCATCAGGTTACCTAAAAAGCCGCGAATTGATGTTTTGAAAGCATTTGAACAATTCCGATGGGACATTCGGAACCCGTTTTGGATCACTACCGGTGGTTTTCTAATTTGATCTGAGGCTGTTTTCTGGACATCCTTCGATAATATATTGAAAAAATAACCGTGATTTATGTGTTGCATGCATGATTTTGCTTCACTTCTCTATTTAATTACTTCTGGTGGAACACTTGCAATCGTTTCCGGAACACTATTATGTACTAGTCTTAGATGTGGCGTGTGACTATTTTCTTGCTGATCGTTTATCAGATTATCAAAAAAGCCGCTATGGTTTGGCTCCCTTCTATATTTTACCACTTCTGGTGAGACACTCGTTACCAGTTCTGGAACACTACCGGTTCTCCCAAATATGGCCTGATACTTTTTTGCTGGCTAACTGTTCATTGGGCTATTGAAAAAGCCTCTATTTGATGTGGCGCATGCATAGGTTCGAACTTTTATATTTGACTACTTACAACGGGACATTCAAAATCGGTTCCCGGAATCGACCTGTTATCCCAAATATGGTCTGAGACTATTTTCTTGCTATCCGTTCATCAAGTAACCCAATAAATCATTTGATATATCGCGTGTATTGGTTTTGTTGTACATTCGACAATTTCCGGCGGGACACTCGGAATCGGTTCCGTAACACATTGATATGGTCTGAGACTAATTTCTTGCCAACTGTTCATCATGTTACCTTAAATTGGATCCCTAATGTGGTCTTAGCATACTTCCTTGATAACTGGTCGCCAGGTTATTGAAAAAGCCGTGATTTGATGTGTCGCATTCAAGGGTTTAGTTCACTTCTACATGTGGCCACTTCCGGAGGGACACAAGGAACCGGTTCTGGAACACTACTGGTTCAGATATGTTCTGAGACTATACCAGTTCGGAATACCTAAATGGCAATAACTCTGGAATGGCTGGACCGATCCGAACCATTTTCAATAGGAAACAATGGGACCAGATTTCGCGTAGAATGAACCGTCGGTCATTAAAATCGATTGAGGTTTACTGCCAAAAAGTGATATGAGTTTTTTTTACACATACACACATACACACACACATACAGACATAACCTCAATTCGTCGAGCTGAGTCGATTGGTATATGTGACTCGACCCTCCGAGCTTCTATCAAAAAGTCATTTTTGGAGTGAACATATAGCCTTTACAGTACACTTAGTATACGAGAATGGCAAAAATGTTATAACAGATGCCTTCCCATAGGAATTCCCAAAGAATTCTCGATAAAAATCCGTAGAAACTCACATTGGTCAGAATAATTAAATTTGTGGGGAACGTCTAGCTTAAACCAAAAGCACATGCTGCTCACAAGCACCTACTTCCAGCACAGCCTCTCTTATCTTTACACCTGGAGGCCATCGCAGCAGACAGAATTCCTAATCGATCAGGTCCTGATTGACGGACGGCATTTCTGTGACATCATCGACGTCAGGTCTGACCATGGTAAAAATGCCCCAAAAACTCTTCATAATTAACAACTTCCTAAGGCCGTCTCGGTTTAATCTGGATCAATTGAAGCAACTGGATGTCACCACCGTATACCTGCAGAATCTCGATGCAGCGTTGCCGAACTAGGGCGACCCTATCGAAGACTGCTGGTGTACGCAAAGCAGCCATCAATAACGCTGTTGAGAACAACATTGGGTATGTGGCACAGAGCCGGAGGAACGTTTGGTTCGATGATGAGTCTAGAGAGATTTTGGAAGAGAAAAACGTAACTAGGGCGGTCATGCTGCAGCCTGGGTCTCGGCAGAACGTGGAACGATATAAAAGATCGTGGAAACAGCAGATCTGCCACTTCCTTCTTGGCGTGAGCTGAAATGCGCAGGGACAAGGACTGGAGCATCTTGATGAACGGCCGAGAGATGATCGAAAGGTTGAAGCAGCAACAAACATCTGAATGGTGAGTATAGCGCAGACATGACTACGATAATAAAACATGAAGCAACAACGAACCAACTCCAACGCTGCCGTGTGCAGCATAGTTGTCCCATATTAACCCTCCTTTGGCCAGCGAGCTACTGCTAACGTGATGCAAAAGGAAGGTTAATAGGGATTCCCATAGAACATGAGAAAACTATGCTGCACACGTCAGAACGTTGAGGAAAATTAAGGATGCTATCCAGCAGCTCAAGAACTATAATTTAGGATGGTATCGGAGCTGATCTCATCAAAACAGGCCCGGAAAAGTGTCCTGCACCGGATAATATTCCGAATCTGAGAGACCGGCCAGCTACCGGAGGAGTGAAAGGAACTGGTCATTTGCCTCATCTACAAAATGGATAACAAGTTAGAGTGCTTGAACTTATGACCGTTCAAAATTCTAAAATGCCGCCTACAAAGTGCTATCCCAGATCCTCCTCCGTGGATTTTCACCTAACGTGAATGAGTTCGTGGGAAGTTATCTAGCCAGCTTCGTTGACGGCCGGTCGACAACGGACCAGATCTTATCCGTGTGGCAAATCCTCCATAAATGCCGTCAATACCATGTTCCAACGGACCATCTGTTCATCGATTTTAAGGCAGTGTACGTCAGTAGGATAGACCTATGAACACAGAGCTATTAAATAGCATGGACGAGACGGTGAACATAGCATCCGGAAAGTCGCAAAAGCTAGAAGGATACGATGGGCGGGGCATGTTGTGAGAATGCCGGTACATGAAGACCTGGAAGACAGCGTGCAAATCGGACGAATAATTACCGAGTTTTTTCAAGTTGAAATTACCCTTCCTACTGTTCTGCGTCCTAGGCAGTGGTAGTGGAAATTGATAGGATAAGTTTCTGAATGAAATCGATTTTATCAACGTCTTCTGAATTAAAGAAAATTTTAATTCTCTGTGATCCGATTCATTGATGTCTAAAAGTGGCTATTGTCATGAAATGATTCACTGGAATCACTCTATCTCATTCAATCGAAAAAAGATATCCCAGAAACAAATACCTAACAACCATGGACGTCTGTGATTGTTTCATTGACACCAGGCAGCGAGCAAAAGGCAATAAACTGCGTTCGATTGATTCACCTATCAGGGCCTCCCACCATCATCCACGAACCAGGAAGTCTTCCGAGATGCCTAACCCAACGCAAAAGATAACACCCAATCAAAACAATACCTACACATCGGAACAAACGAAAACCAGTATCGACTCCCCGACGAAACTCTGCCCCTAATACAAAACAGTCGCCGGCGATAAGCATCTCTGGCAGAAGCTGGTAGCTGGGCGCAAAAAATGAAAACACGCAAATGAGCGAGCAACCAAGCACTCGAAACTCATCGCTCGTCGAGAGCCGTGACAACGACCGACATGTCGCGTTCCGTCGTTGTTGTGTCAGGAGGGCGAATAACTTTGGCCACCCAGCTCTGAATCCGCTGTAGCCGTTGTTGAAGAGATGCACAGCAAAAATGTGTATTAGTTAATCATTGGATAAATGTTTTCAACAATTGTGCAACCCGGTCCAATCTCGAATAGTGAGCCACCTTTTTTTTCGACAAGCTCAGCAAAAGCGATCAGTTGGTTAAAAGACCTCGGGCGCTGCTTTCGTTCGAAAAAGGCATGAGTTCAAATCCCGTTAGAAAATTTCCCTAGACCTCCCTACATTATATTTGGTTGGAAATCTTCCAAAAACGACTCCAAGATTTTTGTTGGAGTTTGAAATATGCATAAGTTTGTAATACGCGATTGATAAGCAAATAATGTTTCCGTAAAATTCCTTATCATTTATTACTGTGTAATACTTCAACGATTTGTATACCAACACACTGTATACGTTATGTGTGTCTGTCGGTCGGTCGTTGATCGCTACAATAAATACTCACCGCCGCCGCTGACGACGACGACCGACGACCGGGACCGGGTGGATATCCTCGATCTTGAACTTTTGACGACTTCATTTCAATGGGCGCCTTCAGCAAAACCAGCGCCAGCGCCACTGCCGCGCCATGCGAGTTGTCATGATCTCACCGCGCAGCCGTGGAGACCCACTGTGTAAACTAGGTTTGCGATGCAAAGTTGGCTACCCTTTTACGCGCGAGGGTGGTGCGTGGTATTCGGTTTGGATTATGTGACGACAATTTAGCAGCAGACCAGTTGGGGAACATCGGAAGGTGCGATGACGCGAATGCGGTGGCAGCAGAATGTGCTAATTTTGCGCGATAAACTTAGCATGCTAAACTAGTTAGGCAGGTGAATCTGTTTTTAGGAAGGTTTGGTAGAATATGTAGTTGAATAGTTGTGACTGTGCATGTTTTGTCTCACGAAGTTCAATTATTTGTAGATCTGAATTTGTCAAAATCTAGTGGTTAATAAATGAAATTGCTAAATGCTGATTAAATAAATCGAGTTTCTAGAGAAACCGGGAATCCCTTGACGCAAATTGGGGATTACCTAATCCTTTATAACATAGTTCTTCAGCATATTTCATAAAAAATCCTTGCGCTTATGAAATTTAAGTTAACTTTCACAAGCAACGTGTTCAATAATTTATTATAAAAATTTCAACCAAATCAGCTCAATGGAAACTTCTACATATTTGCTTATTTTTACAATTAATAATACAGTCTTAACAATCCATATTAAAGATCCATGCCTTACCCTACTTTGTTGGCTACCAAGTAACTTTACTCCAACGCCGAGCGAATAATAACACCGTCTTGATCAGTCTTGGGTTATGTCTCTCTAGTTTTCCCGGACGTGTAGGGTACTTCTTCCAGCGCATTCGTGGCCACCCACGAAATCGTAAACCTCTACCTGGTTCCCTGCTGACTACAGTCAGGTTTTTTATGCGGGGGATACGTACCGCGTAAAAATAAAACTCAGTTCAAATTTCAAAAAAAAAACCGCGTAAAAAAGTCTCACCATTTCTCGACGAATCATGCAAAAATAAGACGATGATATTTTTTTTGTATGAGTTTTCATTTACGCGACCGCGTAAACCAAAACCGCGTAAAAAAGAACTGACTGTATTGGTTTCGCTATTTTTTCTTCCGGCATTCGCACAACGCGCCCAACCCTCTGAAGTCTCTGTATGCGTCTGTACCACAGACCATTTTCTAATGTCCCACTGGGGATAGTCCGAAGCAGTTTGCGCTCAAAAACTCTGAAAGTTTTTGGTCTACCTTCTGAAAACTAGTCATGAGAGACCGTCCATTTGTTGTAGTCCCCAGTGAAATTCGAATAAACTGGACCCGAAACCCTTACGCAGTTTTTCACACTATCCATCGTTGTTTCGATCAGTCTAGTCAACTTCCTAGGAAAACCGTTTTGATCTATGATTTTCCATCGCTCTGTGTGATCGATACTGTCGTATGCCGCCTTGAAGTCGATGGACAGGTGATGCGTTTATACCTGGTATTTACGATATTTCTGAGGGATTTGCCGTAAGGTTAAAATCTGGTCCGTTGTCGACCGGCCATCAATGAAACCGGCTTCATAACTTCTAACGAACTCTTTCTTGCATTCCAAATGGTCGCCCATATATTTCCAATGGCCCACAGCAGCCTCCATCTATTGACATCACCTATGACCTCACGAAACACATTGACTGGGGGAAGTACGCGGAAGCAATCATCGGAGGTGTTCAATCGGTAGAAGTCCTTCCATCGCGGGAAGAGTATCAGTTTCTCTCAGAACTGATCATCAGTAGCGTGCTTCACGCACAACGTCTGCCAGTACCAGGTCCGTCGGTTCATAGGAAACCCCCCAATCCGTGGTGGGACAGTGAGTGTATAGAAATCTATTGGGAGAAATCCGCGGCGTTTAAAGAGTTTCGTAAACGCGGTACGGTCGAAAACTATGAGCGGTACGCTTCCCTTGAACACAAGCTTAAGAATTTGATCAAGGCGAAGAAAAGCGATTATTGGCGTCGCTTCGTCGAGGGCTTGTCGCGCGAGACTTCTATGAAAACTCTTTGGAACGTCGGGATAAGAATGCGTAACGCGTCGTCGGTAAACGAGGATCGGGAAAGCTCTCCCCGGTGGATTCACAAGTTCGCAAAAAAAGTTTGTCCAGATTCCGTACCCGTGGAGCGAATAATTCGTGATGTTTCCGAAGATAGGGATGACATGGATAGGCCGTTTTCGATGGTGGAATTCTCACTTGCTCTCCTTTCATGTAACAATTCTGCTCCAGGGATGGATCGAATCAAGTTCAACTTGCTTAGAAACCTCCCCGACGTCGCTAAGAGGCGCTTGTTGAACTTGTTCAATCAGTTCCTGGATAACAACACCTGTCCGGATGAATGGAGACAAGTGAGGGTGGTAGCTGTTCAAAAACCTGGGAAACCCGCGTCGGATCATAACTCGTACCGTCCAATCGCGATGTTGTCTTGCCTACGGAAGTTGTTGGAGAAGATGATTCTCTTTCGACTGGACAAATGGGTTGAATCGAATGGCATGTTGTCAGATACACAATTTGGTTTCCGCAGAGGCAAAGGCACTAACGACTGTCTTGCGTTGCTTACTTCAGAAAGTTTGTGTCGATGTTCTTTTCGACAAACTCCACGAAAGTGGCCCTTCACCAATTTTAAACAACTTTTTGTATAATTTGCTGTTTGAGAAGCAGATGAGATTTGCTCATGGTGACTTGACAGTTTGACGAATTAGCTACATGGGTCTCCCCCAGGGTTCATGTTTAAGCCCCCTTCTTTACAATTTTTATGTCAGAGACATAGATGATTGTCTCATGGAAAATTGCACGTTAAGACAGCTTGCGGATGACTGTGTTGTTTCTGTGGCGGGATCAATGGCAGTTAATCTGCAAGGACCACTACAGGATACTTTGGACAATTTGTCTACTTGGGCTCTCAAGCTGGGCATCGAATTCTCTCCGGAGAAAACTGAGATGGTCGTCTTTTCTAAAAAAACACAAACCGGCAAAGCTTCCGCTCCGGATCATGGTGGAGAGCACACCCGGAAGATCTGTTCAGGCTGTACCAAACAACCTTTCTGTCGGTATTAGAATACGGTAGCTTCTGTTTTCAATCCGCGGCGAAAATACACTTGCTGAAGCTTCAACGGGTTCAGTACTGTTGCCTTCGGATCGCGTTAGGTTGCATGAACTCGACTCACACAATGAGTTTAGAGGTACTCGCTGGTGTACAGCCTCTGACAGACCGCTTTGCGGAGTTATCGTTCCGGTTCCTCATCCGATGCGAGGTTGTGAATCCATTGGTCATTGAAAACTTCTAAAAGCTGCTTGAACAGAACCCTCAAACTCGTTTCATGAGTGTGTACTACTGGTACATGACGTTGGAGGTAAGCCCATCTCCGGTTAACACCAATCGTGACAACTTCTCAGACTTCGACAGTTCCTTTGTGGATTTTGATCTGTCCATGAAGGATGAGATCACCGGAATACCAGAATCTTTTCGTTCCGTGTGTATTCCACAAATTTTTGCAAGTAAATTCGGGCATGTTAGCGGGGACAGACAGTTCTCCACAGATGGTCTGAGAACCGATGATTCGACTGGTTTCGGTGTCTGCAACGAATTTCATAGCGCCACCTTCATGCTTCAAAAGTCATGTTCAGTATACATTGCTGAGCTAGCAGCTATATATTATTAAGCTATAGAAGCTATATATATTAAGTTCTCTGGAGGCTGTTCGGTCAATGAAACTGATGAAGCACTCAGCGTACTTCCTGAATGGAATTCGCCAAGTCTTGAGTGCTTTGTCCAAACGCTCATACACCATTACCAGAGCTTGGGTCCCTTCACATTGCTCAATTCCGGGCAATGAGAAAGCGGACTCTCTGGGTCAGAAGGGCGCTAGCAAAGGCGATATTTACGAGCGTCAAATCGCCTTCGACGAATTTTTTGCATTAGCCCGTCAGGAGACCTTGATCAGCTGGCAACACAAATGGAGAGATGGAGAGACGGGTAGATGGTTGCATTCCATCATTCCGCAGATATCGAAGAAGCCGTGGTTCAAAGGGTTGGATTTAGGCCACGATTTCATTCGTGTAATGTGTCGACTGATGTCAAACCACTATTTGTTGAACGCACATACCTTCCGTATTGGGCTCTCGAAAAGCAATCTCTGTGTCTGCGGCGTGGTTTACCAGGATATCGAACATGTCGTGAGGGGATGCGATGAGTATCGTGAAGACAGATCTGAGCTGTATGAAACTCTCCGGGTCCGAGGAAAACAACAGAAACCCGTAAGAGAAGTGTTGGCAGGTCTTGATTTGAAGTACTTGGATCTTATTTACCAGTTTTTGAAACGTGTTCATGTCAGAATTTGATCTCGTACGTTCCTTGTTTTCGTTGCCCGAGATTTGGTTTTGTTGTTCGCCCCCTGTCTTTAGTTTCCCTCCTTTCAGTTTGTCCTCTTCTTGTCGTTGTCTTTCGACAATGCCCTTTCTGTTTAGACCCGTTACAGATCAGGACTGTCGGTCCCATCAATGTTTTAGTATAAGATAGCAAGTAATTTAGTATAAGTCCCTTAAATCTCTCCTTTCCAACTTTATATATTTGTTATCCCTAACCTCGAAACAGCCGAGAGTACTTCGGCTCCCAAAACTAACGTAGTATTAAGTCAGTATAAATTTAAAAACAAAATGTAAAATCAACACAAATAAATGTAAAGATGATTTCGGCTCTGTTATGCCCAAGTGGCGCCCGAGCCTTCCAAATAAAAAAAAATGGTCGCCTTGTATGTGAGTGTTGCAGATTAATGGCATCCTTAACATACCTCAGCTCATTTCCGATGTTTGCTGCACTGGCCTGGTCGTTTCCTCGTTGCCGTGGTATTCCATGTCTGCATTCTCCACGCCATTTAGATACTCATCGTAGTGCTGCTTTTACCTTTCGATCGCCTTACGTCCGTCCGTCAAGATGCTCCCGTCCTTATTCCTGCATATTTCGGCTTGCGGCACGAAGCCGTTGCGGGATACGTTGAGGTTTTGGTAGAACTGCCGTTTTTCTTAGGAATGGCACAGTAGTTCCATTTTCCGCATCTTCCAGGAGGCGCTTTTTGTCCCGAAAGAGGTGGTTCTACTGTTTCCGCTTCTAACTGTAACGTTCCACGTTTTGTCGGGTTCCTTGCTGCTGCATTATCGCCCGCGCTGCGTTCTTCTCCCCTAAATTCGCTCTGCTCTCCTCATCGAACCATTCATTCTGTCGACGCCTTTCTACATGTCCGATGGTGCTCTTGGCTGCGTCGCTGACGGCTGATTTTACACCAGCAGTCCTCTAGGGGCCACATCGAGCTCGCCCTCGTCCGGGATCATTGCCTCTAGATACTCCGCGTATGCTTAGGTAACATCCGTTTACTTCAGTTGCTCTGGATTGTACCTTGGCGGTTGCTGGTACCATATGTAGTTGATAACGGAACGTTTTGGGCGGTAGCGCAAGGATGAGAACACTCACTTGCAAAGAGTAACACTCACTTGCATTTTTCTCATCTCAGAATCGTGCAATCAAGAAACAATGTATGGACGACTTTTGCCTTGTGATTTGGTCTAAAAGTTTGCGGAATAGAGTACATACCAGGAGTTTCACATACATACCAAAGTCGTGACAGAGCTGAGAAAGTGACTCTCCACAAGGTGAGTGTAATTTACATTCACCTCGTGGAGAGTTGCCTTCGCAGCTCCCTCATGACTTTGGTATGCGTGTGCGACCCCTACTCTATTCGGCAAACTTTTAGACCAAATCACAAGGCAAAAGTCGTCCATACATGGTTTCTTGATTGAACGCTACTGAGCTGAGAAAATAGCAAGTGAGTGTAGCTCTTTGCAAGTGAGTGTTCCTATCCCTGGCGGTAGGTAGTGATCAGAGTTGATGTTATCCCCATCACGATAGGTCCTGCCGTCGATAATATCGGAGAAGTACCGTACTTCAATCAGAACGTGATCGATTTGCGATTGCGTCTTCAGTGGTGATTTCCAGGTGTAATGATAGAGAAGGCTGTACTGAAAAAAGGTGCTGCTTAAGGCCACGGCTTTGGAGGTGGCGAAATATACGAGTTATAGGTCGTTTCCGTTCCTCAGGTGGTGGGCGCTGAACTTTCCAATCGTAGATCTGAGTCCTCCTGACCTATCTGAGCGTTAGCGTTTAGATCTTCCTATGATGATCTTGACGTCGTAACTTGGGCAATGATCATATTCGCGATTAATACGTTCTTGTTATCATCAGTCCCTCTGGAGTGTGGACTTATTCATCTTCTTTATAGTTCTACGTCCCCACTGAGACTTAGCCTGCCTCGCTTCAAATTGGTGTTCTTTGAGCACTTCCACAGTCATCAATTGAAGGGCTTTCTTTGCCTGCCATTGCATGACTTTGAGTATTGTGAGGCAAGTACAATGATACACTATGCTCAGGGAGTCGAGAGAATTTTTCCGACCGAAACAGGAATCGAACCCGCCGTCTCAGGATTGGCGATCCATAGCCTTAACATTGGCCTTAACCACTAGGCTGACTGGAGACCCCCTAACTGGAGTGTGGGTTGTGCACATTGATTATGCTGAAGTTGAAGAATCGCTCCTTAATCCTCAACCGGTACATCTTTCGTCGACCGCATACCATTCAAAGTGTTAATTATGTTAAATTTTGTGTCAACTTAGTTCTTCTCTTACCTGACATTACACGGCCACGGGCATATCAACTCCACTTTGAGTTCATTGATGATAGCCTCAAATACATTGGACTATTCAAATTCATCGATAATAAGTCACATGTAACTCCTAAAATTTTGATAGATGCAGACTTACATTTGCCAATTCCCAGGAAAATAGCTGAATCATTCAGCATGTTCGCTTTCTGGAATTCATTCCCATAGAATTTAAACCGTCTTGTTCTGACCGCACCGCCCAGGGTTCAACGTACTATTCCAGCCTTCTCCCCATTTCCTACAGCTGATCGACGCACAATTTCTCCCAATTCTCATCCACCGCAGAATTCGCAACTGCACCTCCCTACTAAGCCGTTCCGCTCCGAGAATTCCCACTGGCCGTCGGCGGGCAACGTTTGGAACTTCTTCTGCAGCAGTACCTACCTACGTAACCAGCACCAACACCACCACCACTAGCAACCTTTCCTGACGCGCGAGCCAAACTCTCGTCGACGACCGGCAGTGTCAATGATTCATAGTAACCTCACTTTCGATTTCGTTCCTCCTCGTCTTCCCTTACACTCTTTCTCTGGCCGCACTCTCTCCTCGTCCTCTTCCTGCTCGCACTTGTTCCCACGAAAGCATAAAAGACGATCTCTGCTTGCCTTGAGTCTTGACCACTACTACACTGCCGATGATGGCTCTAATTTCGTAAGTCGGCTGGGATCGTGGGAGTAATGCGTAAGGTCGAAGAACCCAATGGAGGTGGGTTCGGGCACGTGATCTGAGTTTGGGAAGGGATCGCTTTAGATCCTAGACTCTGCACTTGGGGACGATAGCTCCATAGTCTTTATTGATAGCGTTTCAGCACTGATCTACGTAAAGTTCTGCGATTTGATATAACTCGGGAACAGTGCCACGCAGAGATCAATGATCGCAGCTGAGAGGAACCATATGTTTTTCAATTACCACCCCCGGTACTCTTGCCCGCTTTCCCCTTGGTAGCTCCGGGGTTCACCTCCGTCTGCTGAAGTCGGGGCACGCTCTTACCAACACTAAGCCAGTGGGGAGCAACCGCCTTGGTTCAAGCCACCCACTTCGGGGAGACTCCCTTCTTGTTCTAGCTGCGCTCAGTCATCGAACGTCGTCGGGTGTCGATCTCTTTTGCTTCGGTTTAGTGGCTAGACCGCCCAGCCGGAGCCAATTATGGGAATAAGATCAACACACAATGGTAATAACATAGTAATCAACAACGTGAGGTGTACAAGCAATCCATCCCAACACTCATCGAAGAACTGCTGCTGCTGCTGACGACGACCGCAGTCCGCAGTCCGAAGAAGCGAAGAATAAATCCGGAGCTCCCTACGCAGCAGCAGCAGCAGCACCACACGGGGCGGCAAGGAGGTAATAAAGCTAATATAAACAAGACCTCTGCCACCAACGATCACTTGGGCTTGGGCTTGGTCCCGGCTTGGCAGCAACCGTGAAGTACGCGATCGAGCGCGCGCTACGTGACTCTCGTTCGTAAGTCACTCGATCTTACATCATCATCTCGGCAATCTGATGATCTTCATCTTTTATCGAGGTAGCCAGACGGATGGCAAGCACACTACATCCTAGGCGAACGAAGCTTTGTTGCGCAGATTCAACGATGAGACATTGATCGAGATGAACATCACTACGGGCGGAGAGAGGTAATGCGTGAGAGAGGCGGTCTAATTTTTGGCTCTCAAAGCTTAGTACAGACGAGAGTCGGTTAATCCTCTCAAGTTCGGATTTTCGAAGCGTTAATATATGTTTATCAGTTTTGTTAGCTCTCAATTTGATTTTGAACAATCGGATCGGATAAAAAGTGATACTATACTAAACAGGATGAACAAAAAGACATTTCAGCCGATTATATTTTTTGAAGAAAAAAAAAATATTTATCTAATTTTCTGATGCCACATGATGTTGTTCAAATCATTAATATATGTACAATGATTTCTAGGCCAACGTTTTTTTTGTCAGCAGTAATGAAGCTAAGCCTACGCTGTTGAATTGAGAAAGAAACTAAATGTCATGCTAGATTCTGAAGTCAGCCCGTAGATGCTGCTCCAGTATCGGTAGGCCAGCTAAAGTTACACAAGGAACAGACAGAACAAACAAAACAGACAAAACATACAGAACAGACAGAACAGACAGAACAGACAGAACAGACAGAACAGAGAGAACAGAGAGAACAGACAGAACAGACAGAACAGACAGACAGAACAGACAGACAGAACAGACAGACAGAACAGACAGACAGAACAGACAGACAGAACAGACAGACAGAACAGACAGACAGAACAGACAGACAGAACAGACAGACAGAACAGACAGACAGAACAGACAGACAGAACAGACAGACAGAACAGACAGACAGAACAGACAGACAGAACAGACAGACAGAACAGACAGACAGAACAGACAGACAGAACAGACAGAACAGAGAGAACAGAGAGAACAGACAGAACAGACAGAACAGACAGAACAGACAGAACAGACAGAACATACAGAACAGACAGAACAGACAGAACAGACAGAACAGACAGAACAGACAGAATAGACAAAACAGACAGAACAGACAGAACAGACAGACAGAACAGACAGACAGAACAGACAGACAGAACGGACAGACAGAACAGACAGACAGAACAGACAGACAGAACAGACAGACAGAACAGACAGACAGAACAGACAGACAGAACAGACAGACAGAACAGACAGACAGAACAGACAAACAGAACAGACAGACAGAACAGACAGACAGAACAGACAGACAGAACAGACAGAACAGACAGAACAGACAGACAGAACAGACAGACAGAACAGACAGACAGAACAGACAGACAGAACAGACAGACAGACAGAACAGACAGACAGAACAGACAGACAGAACAGACAGACAGAACAGACAGACAGAACAGACAGAGCAACGCGAGTGGTAAAACTAAGATCAATAAACAGATAAAAAAAACTGGTCAAATCAATATCGCGACATTTGTCTAATTCTAGCTTTTCGCACAGATCTTAGCCAATTCCGATTATGCATGTTAATATTAGTTTGTTGTTTCGTACAGTACTACCGAGACGAGACTCACGAAGAGGAAAAACAAGCAACCTCAAATGTAGCTCAAATACAGCTGTCACGAAATGTCAGTTTTAGCCCTTTGGTTTCGTTATCGAGAACGAGGAAAGTATTGTTATCCGAGATGAATTATGAAGACGAAACTCGTTGGTTCCAAATCTTTCTACCTTGTTACCTGATCTTTTCCAGATCAAAGTTTCATCAAGGGCATCTTTTTGTGGTTCACATACCGCAGAGGGCAAGCTTCTTCGACAGCTTCCATGATGAAGGCCGTTGTAGTATTAACGGCATCATTCAAATTACTTGGAATGCCAATAGATGAAGAGTATCCATGAAACTTGGGCGCGTCCATCGGAGATTCCTAAAATTCCTAAATGTATCAGATGAGGATCATATAATGCTTCCTCATCTGACACATGCCAATTGGTCAGCTCGTGACTGATCCTTCTAGAGCTGAGCGTTATGTCTTACACTTCCTCTCTGGCAGATACCATGAAGGTTTGGCAGTTGTTTATGTTAAGTAATCCAAGATCTGTACTACTTAAGTACTCCATCAAACTGGAGCCTCTCAATTCAATGTCTGAGCTGCCCCAGATGATATGGTGAACATAAGATTCTTACTTACCTTACCGATCAGGCTAAGGCCGGGGTGGCCTCTGCTGTACATAGTAGCCGTATCCATTCCACTCGATCCATGGCTGTTTGTCTCCAGTTCCGCACTCTGCGTAGCGTTCGCAGACCCTCCTCCACTTGGTCGACCCACCTAACTCACTGCGCTACACGTCTTCTTGTACCGGTCGGATGACTCTCGAGAACTATTTTAGTCGGGTTGCTATCCGACATCCTGATGACGTGACCCGTCCACCGTAGCCTCCCGATTTTCGCGGTATAGACGGTGGTTGGTTCTCTCAGCAGCTGATGCAGCTCGTGGTTCATTCGCCTTCTCCAAGTCCCGTCTTCCATCTGCACTCCGCTGTAGATGGTACGCAACACCTTCCGTTCGAAAACTCCAAGGGCGCGTTGGTCCTCTGCACGTAGGGTCCATGTTTCGTGCCCATAGAGGACGACCGGTCTAATCAACATTTTGTAGATAGTTCACTTTGTGTTACGGCGAACTTTATTCGATCGTAAAGTTCTGCGGAGTCTAAAGTAAGCACGAACATAAAATTCACTGCCTACAATTAGCGGAAGCCCTTTGGAGTGCAGTATGCGATGACTTGTTTGAAAGCATCTGTAGGGGATAATAAAAAATAAATACTTAATTGCTAGCAGTAAGTCACAGTTACTTCTGCGTAACCAAAACCTGCGCCACCGTGACAATTGTGTTACTGGCTACCAAATTCGTCCGAAAACCATTCACTTTAAATTCCAAACTCCCGAAAGCCATAACTATCTTGAAATGCCTTTTCTAAAATGAATTTAGGCATCGTTCCTGGGACATCCTGATCTTTGGCCGTTTGGCCCAACACCATTTCTCACTTATTAATCTCCCAGGGGACACCCATCATCGCGCAGCCCAGCCGTTGTCATTCTCCCAGATCTTCGCGGGAAAAGATAGCTATCCCAAACAGAGCATATTGGTAGCCGGCGTGCGCGGTCAGCAGCGTCCTATCAGCCGGCCGCTCGCTCCACCTGAGTATATGTAGTGCGTTGCGCGAGGTGCGAGCGCGGAGCGTACGTGGTGAGTGTTTGGTTCATTGAACCCGTGTGTGTGGCTGGCGGGGCTCAGTCAGAGAAGTATCGCGCGCATCGTCGCTCCCCTTTGGCTCTTCGGCACCAATCGACAGTCGATCGACTGACTGGTTAGATGGATGGCTGGATGGACGGATCCGTGGTTACCACCTTGAGGTGGTACAGCGATTTTTTTTTCGTTTCAATCGTGTTAGTACAACCGACAGCCACCACCAATCTCTGGCGGTGGAGCTTTTGGAGAAGTTGCGTACTCCACGCGTCATCCCGTCGTGGGGTCTGAAATGGAATAGTGAGGAGGACTGAAACGAGCATATATGTTTAATGTTTGCAAATACGGATTACGTAAGGGTAGATAATAAGAATGGGTCATGGAGTCATCGATTCATGATCTTTGGTAAATCTTACTTGTATTTAGTATGTAATCAGCATAATATGTACATAAGTGGTAGACTCTGAATACGGAATCTTTTCTAAAGACACTGCGCCCATAATTGATCTCCATCATGGGCGACTGTCCGCCAACGTTTTGACCAGTAACCAGTTTAAAAATCCGTTGACTTCTTTAGTGGGGTTTCTTTGGAAACCTTAGATGAACTTCATGAGGAAATATTCTCAAGTTTTCAAAGAAACTCCGGACGAGCTTCTGGGATTTCGGAGACGTTCAACACGTTTTATAAACGTTTCAGGCTTTTTCAGGAGGGATTCATAACGATACAGACTGATTACGCTTATTGATCCGATGACCCATACTCAAGGAAGCACTTGGAGATTCTAAAATAAAACATTGAACTCACCACTTGACAATACATAAGTAGTTGCATGAGGCTGTCCAAGCATGAATTACACAAGTTATGTATGTTTTTTGGGGACCTTAGATGGTTTCAAAGTTTTGATTCCAATTTCTTTGATAATATTGATCACCCCAAGGTTGTTTATAAGGAGGTTTTTATTACTAAATACATCTTTGAAGAGGACCATAACTGTCTTGAAAACCATTTGATAAAGCTGAGTCGTAAATCTAAATCCTGATCCATTTTTTATTGGTTGTGATATAATTTCACCCCACAACTCCCTTTCCAGGTCGGGAAATTCATTCGACTCGAAAGACATTGTTCCAAAAATACAGCTTAATTTCGCTTCAATTAAACATGACGCAAACCGAAATCATTCCCGCATGTGGCCTATTGACTTTGAGATTGCCTACCGCTTGACGGGTAAGGACAATTTATTCGCCGGATTTGCATTCGCCTAAGAACTGGAAGATTTCACCAACCGAAAAAAGATCACGGGTGACTGACCCCACCACGTTTCTAAGCTTCCAGCCAAAATTCGCGGAATTGGCCGGAATAAGCTTTGCACCGCTTAGCGGTGCGCTGCTGAGACGTCCGCCCAAGAACTAGAAGATTCGGTTGCATTTCATGAATATGGAAGAACGCATATGGCAGCGGTAGAAATTGCCTTCGAAATCAGATGGCATTTCGAGCGCACCGGGTTGAAACTTGTGATCCTCCTTTGTCAGCAAACGTAGATGCACACAAAAAGAGCGAAAATCCTACGAATAGATTCCCCTTGAATCGGAGGTTCGAGGTCTTTGACCCCCGCAGCGAGTCCCGTCTGGACTCAAAGTTTGGCTGGCCCTTTCCGCGAATCCCTCAGTTCCGCGACTTCCCCAAGTGCTCCTTGCTGCTGCAGCAGCAGTGAAGCACCGAAACTGAACTAGGAGGAGATCCCAGAGATTGGAGTTTTGTTTTTGGCAAGTGATCTTCTTTTTGGTAGAGATTCTGGCTAGAAGAAAAAAACGTACGGATGCACACTAGACTGGTTTAAATTTGAAAAGTGTTGTTTGTTTGGTACTTATTAAAATTTTACTACAAAAATAATCGTTTTTTTTATCGTTTACCGTTTTTTTGGTCAATAAAATACATTCTTATACAAGCGATAAAAAGCAACAGATTTAAGGGAGTATTACAGTTTGCTCTTGTCCTCGGCTGAATTCATCATAATGAAAATGCTATTGAAATTCTTTTCGCAATAAATTATGTTTTGATCCTTCGTTGCTTCTATTACAGTTTTTTTTATTTTCACCTGGAATTGAAGCCTTTTTTCTCAATTGAGCTTTTCTTACAAATACATTAAAAGCACTTTGTTGTTGAAACAGTCTAATGTTCTGGTATACCAAGCAGACCGCATCCTAAGATGGGGACGCAGCAAGGTGTGAGAAGCGTTTAATATTTCCTTCCACCGTCGCCACCGCAGAACTAGAACTAGAGGTAAGTATGGAAGGTTCTGTGTTCTTGCCCGGTCAATGCTTCAATGCCAAAGTGACGAGTGTTGCCACCCGGAGCCCCAAGGTTAGGGGAAAAGACTGCACAAAAAGGGAAGGCTCGATACAGTGAACTTGGTGCGGATGAGCAGTGCAAGCCAGGTAATAAAATACTCCAAAATTTGGGAATAGCAGACGAAAATAGCAAAACGACACAAAGGAGAGCTTCCCGATGCTTTTGGTGCTTCTTTGATTTGATGTTATTATTGATGTCGACTAGACTGCTTTCCAACAAGTCAAGTCAGCATGATTTGCAGAGTTGCGTGGTTTGGGGGAAAAATGACATTGATCACAAAGTTCAAGATCAAGTATATGAATAATTGAGGGCATCCTGGCTGATTTTTCTTTAATATTAATATCTTTTTTTTTGCTTTCTGATTAAACATCTCATCTGTGCTATTTATGTGAGTTTGTATTACAGTTGAACAAAAACTAAAAAAAACCCAATTTTTTGAATCTCCTGACCTGGCTCCTCTAGGGAAGTAGTCAATTTGTGTGGCTTGTAACATGTATTTACAAAAAAAAGCCATTGAACAATAATCTTCTGTCTGTTCTATCTGTTATGTCTGTTCTGTCTGTTCTGTCTATTCTGTCTGTTCTGTCTGCTCTGTCTGTTTTGTCTGCTCTGTCTGTTCTGTCTGTTTTGTCTGCTCTGTCTGTTCTGTCTGTTCTTTCTGTTCTGTCTATTCTGTCTGTTCTGTCTGTTCTGTCTGTTCTGTCTGTTCTGTCTGTTCTGTCTGTTCTGTCTGTTCTGTCTGTTCTGTCTGTTCTGTCTGTTCTGTCTGCTCTGTCTGCTCTGTCTGTTCTGTCTGTTCTGTCTGTTCTGTCTGTTCTGTCTGTTCTGTCTGTTCTGTCTGTTCTGTCTGTTCTGTCTGTTCTGTCTGTTCTGTCTGTTCTGTCTGTTCTGTCTGTTCTGTCTGTTCTGTCTGTTCTGTCTGTTCTGTCTGTTCTGTCTGTTCTGTCTGTTCTGTCTGTTCTGTCTGTTCTGTCTGTTCTGTCTGTTCTGTCTGTTCTGTCTGTTCTGTCTTTTCTGTCTGTCTGTTCTGTCTGTCTGTTCTGTCTGTCTGTTCTGTCTGTCTGTTCTGTCTGTCTGTTCTGTCTGTCTGTTCTGTCTGTCTGTTATCTGTCTGTTATCTGTCTGTTATCTGTCTGTTATCTGTCTGTTATCTGTCTGTTATCTATCTATTATCTGTCTGTTATCTGTCTGTTATCTGTCTGTTATCTGTCTGTTATCTGTCTGTTATCTGTCTGTTATCTGTCTGTTATATGTCTGTTCTGTCTGTTCTGTCTGTTCTATCTGTTCTGTCTGTTCTGTCTGTTCTGTCTGTTTTGTCTGTTCTGTCTGTTCTGTCTGTTCTGTCTGTTCTGTCTGTTCTGTCTGTTCTGTCTGTTCTGTCTATTCTGTCTGTTCTGTCTGCTCTGTCTGTTTTGTCTGCTCTGTCTGTTCTGTCTGTTCTGTCTGTTCTGTCTGTTCTGTCTGTTCTGTCTGTTCTGTCTGTTCTGTCTGTTCTGTCTGTTCTGTCTGTTCTGTCTGTTCTGTCTGTTCTGTCTGTTCTGTCTGTTCTGTCTGTTCTGTCTGTTCTGTCTGTTCTGTCTGTTCTGTCTGTTCTGTCTGTTCTGTCTTTTCTGTCTGTCTGTTCTGTCTGTCTGTTCTGTCTGTCTGTTCTGTCTGTCTGTTCTGTCTGTCTGTTCTGTCTGTCTGTTCTGTCTGTCTGTTCTGTCTGTCTGTTCTGTCTGTCTGTTCTGTCTGTCTGTTCTGTCTGTCTGTTCTGTCTGTCTGTTCTGTCTGTCTGTTCTGTCTGTCTGTTCTGTCTGTCTGTTCTGTCTGTCTGTTCTGTCTGTCTGTTCTGTCTGTCTGTTCTGTCTGTCTGTTCTGTCTGTCTGTTCTGTCTGTCTGTTCTGTCTGTCTGTTCTGTCTGTCTGTTCTGTCTGTCTGTCTGTTCTGTCTGTTCTGTCTGTTCTGTCTGTTCTGTCTGTTCTGTCTGTTCTATCTGTTCTGTCTGTTCTGTCTGGTCTGTCTGTTCTGTCTGTTCTGTCTGTTCTGTCTGTTCTGTCTGTTCTGTCTGTTCTGTCTGTTCTGTCTGTTCTGCCTGTTCTGTCTGTTCTGTCTATTCTGTCTGTTCTGTCTGCTCTGTCTGTTTTGTCTGCTCTGTCTGTTCTGTCTGTTCAGTCTGTTCTGTCTGTTCTGTATGTTCTGTCTGTTCTGTCTGTTCTGTCTGTTCTGTCTGTTCTGTCTGTTCTGTCTGTTCTGTCTGTTCTGTCTGTTCTGTCTGTTCTGTCTGTTCTGTCTGTTCTGTCTGTTCTGTCTGTTCTGTCTGTTCTGTCTGTTCTGTATGTTCTGTCTGTTCTGTCTGTTCTGTCTGTTCTGTCTGTTCTGTCTGTTCTGTCTGTTCTGTCTGTTCTGTCTGTTCTGTCTGTTCTGTCTGTTCTGTCTGTTCTGTCTGTTCTGTCTGTTCTGTTCTGTCTGTCTGTTCTGTCTGTCTGTTCTGTCTGTCTGTTCTGTCTGTCTGTTCTGTCTGTCTGTTCTGTCTGTCTGTTCTGTCTGTCTGTTCTGTCTGTCTGTTCTGTCTGTCTGTTCTGTCTGTCTGTTCTGTCTGTCTGTTCTGTCTGTCTGTTCTGTCTGTCTGTTCTGTCTGTCTGTTCTGTCTGTCTGTTCTGTCTGTCTGTCTGTTCTGTCTGTTCTGTCTGTTCTGTCTGTTCTGTCTGTTCTGTCTGTTCTGTCTGTTCTGTCTGTTCTGTCTGTTCTGTCTGTTCTGTCTGTTCTGTCTGTTCTGTCTGTTCTGTCTGTTCTGTCTGTTCTGTCTGTTCTGTCTGTTCTGTCTGTTCTGTCTGTTCTGTCTGTTCTGTCTGTTCTGTCTTTTCTGTCTGTCTGTTCTGTCTGTCTGTTCTGTCTGTCTGTTCTGTCTGTCTGTTCTGTCTGTCTGTTCTGTCTGTCTGTTCTGTCTGTCTGTTCTGTCTGTCTGTTCTGTCTGTCTGTTCTGTCTGTCTGTCTGTTCTGTCTGTTCTGTCTGTTCTGTCTGTTCTGTCTGTTCTGTCTGTTCTGTCTGTTCTGTCTGTTCTGTCTGTTCTATCTGTTCTGTCTGTTCTGTCTGGTCTGTCTGTTCTGTCTGTTCTGTCTGTTCTGTCTGTTTTGTCTGTTCTGTCTGTTCTGTCTGTTCTGTCTGTTCTGTCTGTTCTGTCTGTTCTGTCTGTTCTGTCTGTTCTGTCTATTCTGTCTGTTCTGTCTGCTCTGTCTGTTTTGTCTGCTCTGTCTGTTCTGTCTGTTCAGTCTGTTCTGTCTGTTCTGTATGTTCTGTCTGTTCTGTCTGTTCTGTCTGTTCTGTCTGTTCTGTCTGTTCTGTCTGTTCTGTCTGTTCTGTCTGTTCTGTCTGTTCTGTCTGTTCTGTCTGTTCTGTCTGTTCTGTCTGTTCTGTCTGTTCTGTCTGTTCTGTCTGTTCTGTCTGTTCTGTCTGTTCTGTCTGTTCTGTCTGTTCTGTCTGTTCTGTCTGTTCTGTCTGTTCTGTCTGTTCTGTCTGTTCTGTCTGTTCTGTCTGTTCTGTCTGTTCTGTCTGTTCTGTCTGTTCTGTTTGTTCTGTCTGTTCTGTCTGTTCTGTCTGTTCTGTCTGTTCTGTCTGTTCTGTCTGTTCTGTCTGTTCTGTCTGTCTGTTCTGTCTGTCTGTTCTGTCTGTCTGTTCTGTCTGTCTGTTCTGTCTGTCTGTTCTGTTTGTCTGTTCTGTCTGTCTGTTCTGTCTGTCTGTTCTGTCTGTCTGTTCTGTCTGTCTGTTCTGTCTGTCTGTTCTGTCTGTCTGTTCTGTCTGTCTGTTCTGTCTGTCTGTTCTGTCTGTCTGTTCTGTCTGTCTGTTCTGTCTGTCTGTTCTGTCTGTCTGTTCTGTCTGTCTGTTCTGTCTGTCTGTTCTGTCTGTCTGTTCTGTCTGTCTGTTCTGTCTGTCTGTTCTGTCTGTCTGTTCTGTCTGTCTGTTCTGTCTGTCTGTTCTGTCTGTCTGTTCTGTCTGTCTGTTCTGTCTGTCTGTTCTGTCTGTCTGTTCTGTCTGTCTGTTCTGTCTGTCTGTTCTGTCTGTCTGTTCTGTCTGTCTGTTCTGTCTGTCTGTTCTGTCTGTCTGTTCTGTCTGTCTGTTCTGTCTGTCTGTCTGTTCTGTCTGTTCTGTCTGTTCTGTCTGTTCTGTCTGTTCTGTCTGTTCTGTCTGTTCTGTCTGTTCTGTCTGTTCTATCTGTTCTGTCTGTTCTGTCTGGTCTGTCTGTTCTGTCTGTTCTGTCTGTTCTGTCTGTTTTGTCTGTTCTGTCTGTTCTGTCTGTTCTGTCTGTTCTGTCTGTTCTGTCTGTTCTGTCTGTTCTGTCTGTTCTGTCTGTTCTGTCTGTTCTGTCTATTCTGTCTGTTCTGTCTGCTCTGTCTGTTTTGTCTGCTCTGTCTGTTCTGTCTGTTCAGTCTGTTCTGTCTGTTCTGTATGTTCTGTATGTTCTGTCTGTTCTGTCTGTTCTGTCTGTTCTGTCTGTTCTGTCTGTTCTGTCTGTTCTGTCTGTTCTGTCTGTTCTGTCTGTTCTGTCTGTTCTGTCTGTTCTGTCTGTTCTGTCTGTTCTGTCTGTTCTGTCTGTTCTGTCTGTTCTGTCTGTTCTGTCTGTTCTGTCTGTTCTGTCTGTTCTGTCTGTTCTGTCTGTTCTGTCTGTTCTGTCTGTTCTGTCTGTTCTGTCTGTTCTGTCTGTTCTGTCTGTTCTGTCTGTTCTGTCTGTTCTGTCTGTTCTGTCTGTTCTGTCTATTCTGTCTGTTCTGTCTGTTCTGTCTGTTCTGTCTTTTCTGTCTGTCTGTTCTGTCTGTCTGTTCTGTCTGTCTGTTCTGTCTGTCTGTTCTGTCTGTCTGTTCTGTCTGTTCTGTCTGTTTTGTCTGTCCTGTTCCTGAGCTTGAGGATGTTCCTCCTGAATTTACTTTTTATTTATTTATTTTTTTTTTCAGGAATGCTTGCTATTGCTTCTACACATACTTTCTTTGTGATTCCTTCAAAAACCTCTGCTCAATTTTTTTTTTCTCAAGGGTGCCTTCTTTGATTTCTCCTGGAGAACCTTATCGGATTATTTCAAGAGCTCTCTATGGGGTTCTTTTTTTGTTCGATTTCTCCAGAAGCACCTTCAAAAATTTCTCAAGGAGCCATTCCTAAATATAATCGGAAATCGCTCAGTTTTGCACAGCTCACTTATTTTGGAAAACAGATCACTTTCCACTTGGGAAATCATATCCCGAAGAGATTTTGCAAACCAAGCTCCACCCTAGAGTCCCATGGGCTTCAGGGCTATCAAGCAGTCACTGGGGTGTTTAAGAGGGTTTCAGGGTCCTCTCATGATGCTTCAGGGGTTCCAGGAGATCTCAGCAGTGCATAAGTTAAAATACACGTAAATACAAACAAAAAAAAAAAAAATCTCAGCAGTGCTTCAGGGGTCTCAGAGAGTTCCATGAATGTTCCAGGGGGTACCAGGAAGTCTCAGGAGCATTTCAGATGGTCTCAGGTGTCCCAGTAGGTTTCAGGTGACTCCATGGAGTGCTTCAAGGATTTCAGGGGCGTTCAGGGCGGTTTTCAAAGGGTATTAAGGGCTTTCATTTTTGGGGTTTTCAGATAAGTAACAAGGGTGCGAGAGGGTCTGGGCATTTTAGAAACTTTTAGAAGTATTTCGGCGAGTTTCAGATACGGGATTTCAGGGTGCTTCTCGTGCGTTGTAGTCCGAGAGGGTTTTGAAGGGATTCAAGAGGCATTTCAAGAGGTTTCAGAGTATTTTCAGCAGGTTTCGGGTGGTCTCAAATGCGTTGCATGAGATCCGAGAGGGATCCCACTGACTTCGGAGGCATTACAGGAAGATTCAGCAGATTTTTGTTAGGTTCCAGAGGGGTAACGCTAGTTTTTTTTTTTGGGGTTTCGGAGGATGTATGTACATGAAATACCTTACATGGTTTTCGAGCAGGTTTTCAGAGGATTTTCGAAGCATTTCAAGAAGTTTCAAAACATTTTCGGCGGGTTTGAGAGGAGTTATGCAAACGATCTAGAAGTCTCGGAGGGTCTTAAATCCGTTACCTGAGGTCCGCGGGGGTTTTAGAGGGATTTCGGAGGTAGTTCAGGAAGATTCAGAGGATTTTCAGAGACCCCTTCACATAAACCATTGAAACGCTCCTTAAATCTCCATAATCTCATTGAAACGCCCTTGAAATAATCATTATCAATTTGGAATGCGCCTGATACCACATGGAACGCCTTTAAAAGGCTCCAGAAATCCGCTGGAAAACTTCTTGGAAGGCTCCTAAATGCCACCGAACGCTAAAAAACCTCTTGGAACACCCTTAAAACGTTCCTAAAATCCCCTCTTAAACTCTCTGAAATGCCTTGAAACGCACCTGAAACCTCTTGCAGCGCCCTTTTAAGGCTCATGAGTCCTCTCCAAATCGTCCATATCGCCAATCAAAGGTCCCTGCATTCGCCGTAATCCCATTAAATCACAAACGAAAGCTGTCGAAACGCCTTGAAAGAGCTCCTAAAATCCCTTGAAACTCACATGAAGCCCTTTGGACCCTCCTTTCCTTGGATACTAGGAGAAATTCATTAGTCTAACAGCTGCGGAACTGGTTTTATTTAGAAGTTTCATGAGTTTTCAGGGAGCTGCAATGGGATTCAAGAGGTCACAGAAGCGTTTCGGTGGGCTTTTCGCGGCATTTCAGAGGGATGATGGGAATTTCAAGGCGTTGTAGAAGCGAATGTCAATTTCTTGATTTTGCTTTGGCTGACCAAGCCATGTGGGAAATTACACTGTTGAAAATGCTTTGACATCCATGTGCACAACAGAACATGTGCTCGATGAACAAATTGAGAATTGAAATTATGAAAAGAAATCCACGTACTCCGGTGAGACTCGAACTCACGACTCCTAATTCGGTAGACGGGCGCTTCTATTCCTTCAAGCTACGGAGTCACTCGACTATCTCCGTCGCCAGTAGGCCTAGAACTGAACTCGATTCCACAATCGCACATGGTTATCTCCTTTTCACAATCCAAACCTCCTTCGGATGGGAATCTAGCGAATTGGGAGTCGTGAGTTCGAGTCTCACCGGAGTACGTGGATTTCTTTTCATAATTTAAAATCTCAATTTGTTCATCGAGCACATGTTCTGTTGTGCACATGGATGTCAAAGCATTTTCAACAGTGCTGTAGAAGCGTTTTAAAGAGTCTCGGGCAGTTTCAGAGGGTTTCCAGAGGCGCTTCAGGGTGTATTGTGTTGGCACTACTGCATGCAGCATGGCATACATCACGATTTGACTTGACGGTGAAAAGAAGAACTGTCAGCCGTGTAAATACCAGCTTCGTTAGCTCGCGACTGAAGAAGTGCGAATATACTCAGACATCTGTTGTTCACGAGTAGGTTTGCTTTGCGTTTGTATCTGCACAGCAACAATCCTCACTATTATCCAACCCTGTCCGGGGGTTCCCGCGTGTTTTCAGAACCATTTCAGGGGGCTTCTGAGTGGTTCAGGGGATTTTCAGGGGAGTTTAAAAAGGTCAATGGGGGTCTGAGGGGGTGTCTGCAATGTTTGCTCTAAGGGGAAACCTGAAATGCTTCTTTCAAAGAGCTTCAGAGGATCCCATGGGGCTCAAGAAGGTCTAAGGATATTTTAAACCCCTTTCTGGGGCTTTTCAGGGATCTCAAGATATTTGAGGTATTATAGTGGATCCCTGGGGGCTTCAGGGGGTTTAAGAAGTGTTTCAGGAGTGTTTTATGGGGCGTAAAGTGCATCAGGGGCTTTAAAATGGTTCATTGGAGCATTCGAGAGCATTCAGGGAATCTTATAGATAATCTTCGCACTTGATAGAATGGAAACCTAGAATTTCACACCAAAGTTAGAATGAATACTTGTTCCAACCATATGTGAAACTGTTGGAACAATTTCAGATACATATACAAATAAAATGTGAAATAAAAAGTAAATTCCCATATAAAGTATACGCCCCAAATCAGTATCCAAAATCATTCCAAAACAAGTGCATCCGTACGAAAATGTTCCCATACATTCGCATCATCATCTGCATGCCATCAGCGGAAAAACAAAATCAAAACAAAACGCAGCTTAAGTTGTGGTGCTCTGGTGATGATGTGAGGTAATCGCACACATGTGCTGCACCCGACCCATCCAACTGACTGACTGACTGTGCACCGGCATGCTGCACATGCATTCGACAAGCAGCAGCGATGCACTCTCCGGGAATGGTTTGGCTGTTGCGTTCGTTTGTAGGAAGGTATGACTTGCAAGTTGATGCTCACGGAAAGAAAGGTGAATCCGCCTCAGGGGCCGCGTCCGTCGTCGTCGTCGTCGGGTGTTGTTGCGTTGCGAGTTAATAAAAACGAAAATAAAAATGACAATTATCGGTACATTGCACCGGAGTGCATCTCGATGCGATGGAGAGTGCACGCAGTGTGGTAGTTTTGTGGTTCTCCTGCAGGCCTTCGGTTGGTTGTTGTTTTTGCGTTTTGTGTGCGGATACTCATTTTTTTTTGTTTTGTACGCGCCGAGTTGGTCTTGGTTGCAAAGTTACACATGGACACATGAATTACGCATTTCGTTTGCAGTTTTGGGGGTTTGTATTCCTGCAAGTTGGTGATGGTATTCTTTGCTGTTTTGGTTCCAGCGAAATAAGTAGCTAAGGATCTACCACGGGTTCAAAAGACGTGTGTCAAAATGTCCAGTCGGCCACGACCTTGTTTTCGATCAGAACTCTCTCACTCACCTATGAAACCGGAGCATTACTGGGCTTACACAATACTTACTTACTTTCAGTCCTGAGCACCCACGGTGGTGCAGAGGGCCGAATTGAAAGATTGCCCGCCATATCGCCTTGACATGTGGCCAGTTCTCATTTCTGTCGACTTGCTTGATTTCGTTGTTGAGGCTGCGCCGCCATGAGCCTCTGGGTTTGCCTCTGCTGCGATATCCTACTAGGTTCCAATCTAACGCTTGCTTGCAGAGTTCGTTTCCGCCCCTGTTACAATTGTGAGGCCACCATGCATGAATTATATACCGCAGACATTTATTGATGTAGACCTGCATCCGTTGAGTGTTCTCCGCTGATACACACCAAGTTTCACTGGCGTATAGCAGCACAGATTTCACGTTCGAGGTGAATATTTGGATTTTGGTGCGTCGGCTAATCTGATTGTTTTCCATACATTTCTTAAGCTCGCAAAGGCAGCCCTCGCCTTCTGGATCCGTGCACCTATGTCGATCTTGGTGCCGCCATTGGCCGCCATTTGGCTACCAAGATATTGGAAGCTTTCAACATTCTCCACTGATTGCCCAGCTACCGTAAAGCTGGAAGGATTGATCGTGTTTACCTCCAACGATTTGGTCTTGTTGACGTTGATGGTAAGATCTGCCGCTGAGAAGCGATTGGCAAGATCATCGAGTTTGCTCTGCATATCAGAGCGCCGTTGAGCTAGGAGAGCAACGTCATCAGCCAATTTAAAGCCATCTAGGTACTCCATGGTATTGGGCTGCCACAGCAATTCACGATTTGGTTCACGGTCAATCGTACCTACCAGGATCTCGTCGATTACGATGAGGATCAGTAGCGGTGATAGTATACATCATTGCCTCACTACAGCAAAGACCCGGATGCGATCGGACAAAACACCGTTATGCAGTACTCTGCACGAAAATGCCATGTACTGTGCTTCAATGAGTCCGACGATTTTCTCAGGGAGACCCTTGCGCCTGAGGGCTTCTCACATGTTTCCGTGATTGAGACGGTCAAAAGCTTTTTCGTAATCAATGAACACCAAGTAGCGAGACTCTTGGAATTCATTGATTTGCTCTAGAATGATACAGAGCGTGAATGGTCCACACAGGATCGTCCGGCACGGAATCTTGCTTGGTGCCGTCGGAGAGTCGCGTCAATCTTCTCCTGTACCCGGTTTAGGATCACTTTGCAGAGGACTTTGAGAACGATACACAGTAACATGCTGCCCCGCCAATTATCGCAAACAGTCAGGTCACCCTTGTTGGGCACCTTTACTAAGACGCCTTGCATCCAGTCGGCCGGAAATGTCGCGGTATCCCATATGTTGCAGAATAATTGATGCAGTAGTTGTGCGGATACTACGGGATCAGTTTTGAACATCTCAGCTGATGTGCGATCGACCCCTGGGGCCCTGTTCCATTTCATGCTACGCATGGCTGTTTCTATCTCCTGCACTGATGGAATTCCGGTGTTGACACGGGTAATGCGTTTAACTCTTGGCGGATCATACTGGCATGACTGGCACTTGAAAAAGGTTTTCAAAGTGCTGAACCAGCGTTTCAACTGGTCAGCCGGGTCGGTCAGTAACTGTCCAGACATGTCTTTCACGCGCATCGTTACATTCATCTTACACTCAGGCAAATAAACCTAAGATTATCATAAGGTCTAACCTATGAAATGGCCATTAAACAATTCATAACGGCTAAAACGATTTTCATAAGGTCGGTCTATGACGCAGAATCGACTCACAGTTTGGCTTTTATACACATTTAGCAACACGATATTCTCAAGCGTCGATAGCCGCGTGGGTTGGGCATGCGCTCAGTGATCTCGACGTTCATGGATCGATTCCAGTCTGCATCATTTTGTGATTTTTCTGCTCTTTTCATAAGTTTATCTTATGTTATTAGGTCTTAATAAGCATGTTCAATTTTCATAAGGTTTTCTTCTGGCATCCATACTTTACAGTTATGGCTAAATTACATAAAGTATTTTGATGAATTTCGGTAGTTTACTTCGCAGAGTGTAGTCCCACGAAGGCGACGTGAAACATCGAAGAGAAGACAGAGCCGGTGTTTGCGGTTTTCTCGCCTTCGTCGGCTAGAGCCCACGCTCTTGTGTCCAGTCCACATGCGCGTTTCACTTCCTTCTCGAGAGCCGAATAGCGCTGACGGGCTATGGTTTTGGATCCTCGTGTTTTCGCTCGCTCAATCGCGGCTTTGGCGTTTCTTCGCACCTCTACCTTCCTTCAAGTATCTCCTATCGATGGATCCTCGCAATGCGCAGCCGGATCTCGCCGATTAGGAGATGATGATTGGACGCAAAGTCAGGGCCCATATAGCCGAGGCGGTAAACGCACGGGTATTCAGCATGACCATGCTGAGGGTGATGGGTTCGATTCCCGGTCGGTCCAGGATCTTTTCGTGACGGAAATTTCCTTGACTTCCTTGGGCATAGAGTATCTTCGTGCCTGTCACACGATGTACACATGCAAAATGGTCATTGACAGAGGAAGCTCTCAGTTAATAACTGTGGAAGTGCTCATAGAACACTAAACTGAGAAGCAGGCTTTGTCCCAGTGAGGACGTTACGCCAAGAAGAAGAAGAAAATGAAGATTGGACGCAATGTCGGCGCTACGTTTGTTTTTCACATCTAGAAGGCTCCGTCGTCCCTCTTTCGGCTGATGCAGATGTGGTTGATTTGATTTTCCGTAACGCCATCACGAAAAATTCATGTCACTTTGTATACTGGTCGATGGGGAAATCTCCCAACCACCATGTCATTGTTGCCACAAAACTCTGCAAATAGCTCACCGTTCTCGGTCATTTCTCCGAGACCATGGCGTCCCATGACGTGTTCATAGCCGAGTTGACGTAACCAACCTTCGCTTTGAAGTCGCCCATGAGGATCTTGATATCACCTTTCCGAATCTAGTCCACGGCAGCATTCAGTTGGCTGTAAAAGTACGCTTTGTCTTTCATTTCCGCAGCATCGGTTGGCGCGTAACATTGGATGATGGTAAGGTTCCGAGCCCGTGTTCTGAATCTGGCTACAATTAATAGGTTTCCACTTCATGAGCGCTGCGTGGGCGTGAGCGTTGAGCAGGAAACCAACTCCACGGTGGCGAGAAGCGTGTTAATCTCGTAGGTCAGAGTATAGCAAAATTTGACCCGACGCCAATCTGTGTTCTCCAAAGTTCGGCCAACGGACATCGTGCAGCCCACCATAAGCACAAGGCACCCAGTAAAGGTTTCGTACTGTGAGTCTAAGTAGGGATAACGACGAGAGCCTCTCTATGGACGGACTTTTTTCTTCTCTAAGCTCTGGAGGAATAATCTGCTTATAAAATACTCTAACAGGAGGCTCACGTAGTGTAAAGACGAAGACGGCTCCCATCAGTCCATAAAGGAGACAGGACTACATTCTCCGATCCTGGAAAGGGTGGGCCTGGAGAGGCCAGCCCGTCCCGGATCGAAGAGAATAGGGGATTGCGACAATTGGCAGGTCCTCCCTCAGTCACCACAGGTTAGGTCGGGTAAGGGAACAGACGCCCCTGAAACCAAATGGATAGGAAGAAGAACAAGAGCGCAGGGTCATCAGGCCTACGGAAGTTTGAAGGTAGGCGCTAAGCACAAGAAGGGTGACGCGCTCGTCATCAAGACGTAAAGGTTTTGGCACTCGGAGTCTTGAGACGTTGCCAAGCTCGTGGAACTTGGAGTCGACGTACGCTGTACTGGACTTACTCATACGAGCAAAATGCTTCTCGCGCTCAAGGGCGACAAAATTTGCAAGGGCGCTGCCTACTAATGTTTGACGGAAAAGATTCTTGGTGAGTGTGTTGACGTGAGGGCTTCTACAGTGGTGGCAATTCTGAAGGTGAATAACATTTACATACATTACATAAATTTATTTGTTCAACATCATTAAGACAAGACATAACCAACAATACTCGGTTTGTGGCTGCCGCTCTCCATCCTCGGTCGCGCCCAATGCTCGCCAAGTCACGCTCCACCTGGTCCGCCCATCGTGCTCTCTGCGCTCCACGCCTTCTTGTGCCAACCGGATCAGTTGCAAACACCAGCTTTGCAGGGCTGTTGTCCGGCATTCTTGCAACATGCCCTGCCCACCGTATCCTTCCGGCTTTGGCCACCTTCTGGAAGCTGGATTCGCCGTAAAATGCAGCGAGCTCGTGGTTCATCCTTCTCCGCCACACGCCGTTCTCCTACACACCGCCGAAGATCGTTCTTAGCACGCGTCGCTCGAAAACTCCGAGTGCTTGTAGGTCCTCCTCAAGCATGGTCCATGTCTCGTGCCCGTAGAGAACCACCGGTCTTATTAGCGTTCTGTACATGGTGCATTTGGTGCGTGAGTGAATCTTTTTCGACCGCAGTTTCTTCTGGAGCCCGTAGTAGGCCCGACTTCCGCTGATGATGCGCCTCCGAATTTCACGGCTCACGTTGTTGTCAGCCGTCAGTAAAGATCCGAGGTAGACGAATTCCTCCACCACCTCGAAAGTATCCCCGTCTATCGTAACATTACTACCCAGACGGATCCGGTCGTGTTCGGTTCCGCCTACCAGCATGTACTTTGTTTATGAGGCATTCAACACCAGTCCGACCTTTGCTGCTTCGCGTTTCAGGCGGACAGCTCTGCCACCGTTCCAAATTTTCTAGCGATAATGTCCATGTCGTCCGCAAAGCACACAAATTGACCGGATTTTGTGAAAATCGTTCCCGGCTGTTGAGCCCGGCCCGTCGCATAACACCTTCCAGAGCAATGTTGAAGAGTAGGCATGAGAGTCCGTCGACACCTTGTCGCAGTACTCGGCGAGATTCGAATGAACTGGATAGTTCACCAGAAACCCTTACGCAGTTTTGCACACCGTCCATCGTTGCTTTGATCAGTCTAATCAGCTTCCCAGGAAAGCCGTTTTCGTCCATGATTCTCCATAGCTCTGCGCGGTCGATACTGTCGTATGCCGCTTTGAAGTCTATGAACAGGTGATGCGTTGGGACCTGGTATTCACGGCATTTCTGGAGGATTTGCCGTACGGTCTGGTCCGTTGTCGACCGGCCGTCGATGAAGCCAGCTTGATAATTTCCCACGAACTCATTCGTTTTAGGTGACAGACGACGGAAGATGATCTGGGATAGCACTTCGTAGGCAGCATTCAAAATAGTGATCGCCCTGAAGTTCTCACATTCCAAATGGTCGCCTTTCTTGTGAATGGGGCAGATTACCCCTTCCTTCCATTCCTCCGGTAGCTGTTCGGTTTCCCAGATCCTGACTATTAGCCTATGCAGACAGATGGCCAACTTTTCTGGGCCCATCTTGATGAGTTCAGCTGCGATACCATCCTTACCAGCTGCTTTGTTGGTTTTGAGCTGGTGAATGGCATCCTTAACTTCCCTCAGCGTGGGAGTTGGTTCATTTCCGTCCTCCGCTGCACTGGCGTCGTCGTTTCTTCCGTTGCCGTGGGCTCCCGTGCCTACGTTCGCCACGCCGTTCAGGTGTTGATCGAAGTGCTGCTTCCACCTTCCGATCACCTCACGTCCGTCCGTCAACAGGCCTCCGTCTTTATCCCTGCATATTTCGGCTCGCGGCACGAAGCCATTGCGGGATGCGTTGAGCTTCTGATAGAACTTCCGTGTTTCTTGGGAACGGCACAGCAGTTCCATTTCTTCACACTCCGCTTCTTCCAGGTGGCGCTTTTCCTCCCGAAAGAGGCGGGTCTGGTGTTTTCGCTTTTGTTTGTAACGTTCCATGTTCTGTCGAGTCCCTTGCTGCAGCATTGCCGCCCTCGCTGCGTTCTTCTCCTCCAAAACCGTTCTGCACTCTTCGTCGAACCATTCGTTCCGTCGATTCCGTTCCACGTACCCGATGGTGCTCTCTGCTGCGTCGTTGATGGCTGCTTTCACTGTACTCCAGCGGTCCTCTAGAGGGGCCTCGCCCTCGGCTGGCAACGCGGCATCGAGATTCTGCGCGTATACTGAGGCGGCATCCGATTGCTTCAGTCGCTCTAGGTTGTACCGTGGCGGTCGCCGGTACCGTACATTGTTGATGACGGAGAGCTTTGGGCGCAGTTTGGCCATCACCAGATAGTGGTCGGAGTCGATGTTGGCGCCACGATAGGACCTCTGACGTCGATAATGTCGGAGAAGTGCCGTCCGTCAATCAGAGCGTAGTCGATTTGAGATTCCGTCTGCTATGGTGATCTCCAGGTGTAACGATAAGGGAGGCTGTGTTGGAAAAAGGTGCTACGTATGGCCATATTTTTGGAGACGGCGAAATCAATGAGTCGTAGGCCGTTTTCGTTCGTCTGCTGGTGGGCGCTGAACTTACCAATCATCGGTCTGAATTCCTCCTCCTGGCCTACCTGAGCGTTTAGGTCTCCTATGATGATCTTGACGTCGTGGCTTGGGCAGCGATCGTACTCGCGTTCGAGCTGCGCGTAAAATGCGTCCTTGTCGTCATCAGTACTTCCGGAGTGTGGGCTGTGCACGTTTATTATGCTGAAGTTGAAGAATCGGCCCTTGATCCTCAACCTGCACATTCTTTCGTCGATCGGCCAGCAACCGATCACGCGCCTCTGCATATCACCCATCACATGAAAGCTGTTCCCAGCTCGCGTGTGTAGCCGCAGCTCTGGTAGATGGTATGATTACCTCTAAACGTTCGCACCATGGATCCTGTCCAACACACCTGCTGCAGCGCTACGATGCCGAACCCGCGGTCCTTCAGTAGATCGGCGAGTATGCAGGTGCTCCCAATGAAGTTGAGAGATCGGCAGTTCCACGTACCGAGTTTCCAATCGTAAGCCCTTTTTGTTTGCTGGGGTCGTTGCCGTTGGTCTCGGTTCGTATTATTCTGTTGCTGATTTTCCGCTACAATGTTTTTTTACGGCTGGCTCAGAGAGCCTGACACCAACCCCCTACTTTCCGGAGGACCATAGTGCACAGTTGTGCTTAGAGTCCTTCCCTGGCACTCGGACGTAGATCAGCCGCCCCTAACATGGGGATCAGACGCTGTTGTAAGCCGCTCCTCCTGGAGAACAGACGCTCAGGTTTGCCGAAGCAAACCCCCCTTCCCTGTCAGCCTACGACCAAAGCCCCCACCCGGGTTGGTTACCCGATCTTCCCTAAGGTTGCTCATAGTTTCCGGCCGGTACCGCTTGAAGGTAGGGATAGGAGTTGCTGGGCAGAGGCTAGTGGATCACGATGGGATCTGAATTGCGCAGCATACCCAGCCTTTAAGGTGAATAACCTAGAAGAGAACACTGACACTTAAGAGCTCATTACGACACTGCGGCAACAGTGTGAAGTGTAAGTGGCCATCGCTGCCGTTCGGCTACGGAAAGGCCTGGCAGGGGCACAGGTGGCTTTGGTTCAGATACCTGTTGCGGATGCTAACAAGTCCGTTAAAATATGAATGCTTAAAGTGGGCTGGTCAGTATGCCAACAGATCACACATGAACCACCGTAGGCTTGTTTCAGGTGTTTGGAACCCCAGGACACAAGTTATGGTATTGTGAAGGCCCTGACAAGAGGAACCTGTGTAGGCGTTGTGGAGGTGAAAGCTACGAGGCACTAGGCTACAAGAATCCACCCAAGTTTTTGATTTGCTATAGCAAACCCGCGAACAGCAAGCATCCGATGATGGAAGGCTCAAGGCCCCCTTCCAGAAGAGCCACAGCTGAAAAGTCACAGCGTAGATAACGCAGCTGAACCTGAACCACTGTGGCACAGACCAGAAACTGCTGAGTCTGGTAGTCGCTGAGTGCAGGACGGATATCGCCATCATAGCGGATCCTTACCGAGTACCCGCTGGTAACGGTAACTGAGTCGCGGATAGATCCGGAAAAATGGCTGCGATATGGTCGTCGGGCAAGTTCCCCGTCCTGTAGTTGATGAGTTGGGAGTAGTTGCCTACTACTTACGAGGGCTTTGTGGGCGTCAAGGTAAATGGGGTCTCCTCTGGTAGCTGTTGTGCGCGTCTGCGTTGGTCGGTCGAGCAGTTCACGCAGATTCTGGACTGTTAGACTATCGTGCTGATGGTAATAGCCGGTGGTAATAGCGGGTCTTGCACCTGCGAGGGGGGGGGGCTACCGAATCAGAATTATTACTAGGACAGGTCGCAACTACGATGAATGCTCTCTATATCTGCTGCACTTTGAAATTATGGTGCACTATGAAATAAAAACGCAGGGTAATACTGGTCGGACTGAAATTTTGCTCTACGTATTGTATTTAGGGTTTTGGAAATCTGGACTGAAAATTGAGTAGCACATGTTTATTTAACACTTTCACATACACATTCGTGTACCGTCTCTGGATTCTCGGTTCAAACTTCTCAACATTAATATTTCATGATGCAACTCGCAGTCGCACAAAGTGGCGCCAGATGTCAATTCATAATTCAACTTCATGTATTGTTTGTTGTACTTATAGGTGCTTGAGCACCATCGGTCAGCAATATTGCAGTCGACCTTTAACGTGCAGGATTCATGGACTTGCAATGCCATTGGAAGGATTAATGCAAAAAAAGAAACAAATTTTGCTTTAGTCAGATGGCTTATCACAAATCATTGGTTCTTGCAATACCGATATGGTTAAATCAATACCGCTAGTTTTGAAAATTTCTATTTTGAATACATAAATTTAAAATTCTATCAAATAACAATTTTACCTATACTCTCTTGATGCCACCACATTTTCAAATTCATCCTCAAACCCCTCACCAAAAATGCCCGAAAGTGTTAATGACCTTATCGTGCTTCACAACATCGTAGCTTCCTTCCCTGCCCTTGTCCCGCTTCACCCACCCCACAAGTTCGCAAAGCCACAACGAACGCAGGGACACCAATTTGCAACAAACAAGAGAAAGGTGTTCCTTCCTGCTTAATACCGGTGGTGGAGAAAGTAGCCGATCGGGCCGATGTTGTTTTCGTTTATTTTTGAACCCGGTACCAATTCTCAATTCAATCCGACGACGAACGACGAATTGTTGTGTTGTGGTGACGATGATCATGTGCTCTTTCTCTCGCTCTTGAGTCTTGACGATCGCTGTTGTTGCGCGCGGTACCTCGCTGCGTTCATTGAAGCCGACCGCACTCCGCGCGGGCGCGCGCGTTCCGATGACGACGATATCAATCGGTCGACCGGCAGCCCACAGCAGCAACAGCAACAATATTTACGCGGGGGGGCCTCCAATGAAATACCAATAATAATAACAATAACAGAAGCAACAACATCAACTTGTGATACTATATATGTGGGGGGATTGGTGTAATGTGCACCGGCGGAGCTAAACGCTTTACATCCCTTACCGGTCAGACTAAGGCCTGAGTGTCCTCTACTGTACATACGAGTCATCTCCATACTACTCGGTCCATGGTTGCGTGTTTATATCTACCCACCTAGCTCGCTGCGCACCACGTCTTCTTGTACCGGTCGGATGACTCTCGAGAACCATTTTAGTCGGGTTGCTATCCGACATCCTGACTTGTCAGACCTCTTGAGAAGCTCCTCCTTAGAGATTCTCCCAGAGGCTAGTTTTGGATTCCACTAGAAGTTGCCTCTGCGATTCTTCCAGGAGCTACTTGTGAGGAGTTCTTTCCTTCCAGCAGTCATCCAGGAATTTCTTCTAGGATTCTTCCAAGGCTTTCAGGCTGCAGCATTCCTCTAGGAGTTCCACCCGAAATCCCTCTTCGAATTTCATCTGAGATTCCCCTAGGATCCTTTCCTGGGACCTTCACAGGAATTCCGTCCGTGGTTTCTCCCGAAATTTATTCCAGGATTCCTACAGGACTTTCTTCTGGGTTTTCACAAGACGCTCCTTCAGAGATTCATCCTGTGGTTTATGTAGGATTCCTTTAGAAGTTTCTTTGGTATTCTTCCTTCTGAGATGCCTCAAGAGTTTTCATCTGGGATTCATCCAGTACTCCTTTCCGGGATTTCTCCAGCAACTGTTTCCAGAAATCCTTCTACGATTTGTCTTTGAATTTCTTACAGGATTCCTTCAGGAGTTCCAAGATTTTTCCAGGTGTTTCTTTCCGATATTCCTCTAGGATTTCGCTCCGAGGTTTATCTAGGAGTTTCTTCCGAGATTTATCCAGTAATCCCTTCTGAGATTGGCCTAGATATAACATCAAGGATTTATTTTGGAGTATTTTCCAATAGTTTTCCAGTTCCTCTTGGAAAGTCTTCTGCCGTTTTTTTTCTGGGACTCGCACTAAAAATGTTACTTCTTAAAAAAAGTATTGCAGGAAATCTAAAAAGAGCTTCTGGAAGAATTCTTGAAGAAATTTTATGAGGAATTTCTCAAGGAACTCCTGTAGAAGCTCTATCAGTAACTTATGCCACACGGAACTTCATTAAAATTTCTTTATGAAGGATTCCGAAATAAGCTCAGGTAGGATTTCTATTGGGAACATCTGCGAGAACAACAAAATGAACTGCCGGAGAAATCGCGTAAGGATGTGTAGGTACTAAGGAACTCCTGAAAGAAACTCTGAAGCGATTTCTGGAGAGAGCCCAGATGTAGTTCCTTAGGAAATCGTTGAAGGAGCTCCTGGAAAAATCGTAGGAGGGGATAATGGAAGAATCTTGCGTGAATGCTGAGAAGATTTCGTGAATGCAAGATTTCCAGGATGCAGAAAGAATTCTTGGATAAATCCCAGATGTAAATAAGATCTTCATTAATCACAGGAGGAACTCCTTGAGGAATCCCAGAAAGAACACCTAGGGGAATCTAGGAAGGAATTCACGGAAGTATTCCAAAAAGAACTCCTGGGAAAACCACAGGAGGAACTCCTGGATGAATTCTGGAAGGATTTCCTCGATGAGTAATAGAAAGAATCCCGAGAGAAACCCCGGAAACGACCCTTAGATAATTATCGGTAGAAATTTTGGAAAGAATTCTGGAAAGAATTCCTGGACGAATCTCGAGAAGAATCATTGGAAGAATCCTATATGGAATCCCTTTAGGAATCTTCTAAGACATTTTTGAAATTATCTCAGACGGAACTTATGAAGGAATCCTCAATAAATCCCTTTAAAATCTCTAAATTAGCTCCCTTAAGAATTCTAGAATAAACTCCTGGAATAAATTTATGTAGAAAGTATGGAAAGGGAAGAATACCTGTAGCTATCCTAATAAGAATTCTCAAGTGAATCCAAGAAGAAATCTTTGAAACAATTTCGGAACGAATTTTTAAAGGATTCCTTGGAAGGAGTAATCTTGAAACTTCTATAGGAAGTCCAGAAGAGATTCCCGAAGTGAACTGCTCGAGGAACCCCAGTTGGATCCTTTTTAGAGATGTCAGTAGAAGCTCCTGGAAGATATCCAGTGGAAATTTCAGAAGGAATCCTGATTAAGCCTCTGTAAGGAGCTCTCTGAAGAATCCTAGATTTAGCTCCTGAGAAAATCCTGGAAAACTCCCGTGAAATTACGAAAGGAATTCCTAAAGCAATCCCAAGAAAAATACGGGGATAGTCTTTGAGGAAGTCATAAATTAGCCCGCCTCTTAGCATTCGATCCACACATTTCAATTTCAATCACGCTCTACCCGAGAAAGTCCGCGACATTTACTGAAAAAACTTGTAATTGGAAGGCACAGAATGTTGCTAATTGATAAATTGAGAAATGAAATTTGTGAAAAAAAATCGCGTTCTGGTGGGATTTGAACCCACGAATCCGTATTCGTTAGACCGACGCTTTAACAAACTAAGCCACAGAACAGGTAATCATTCTGCGAAATAGAAATCCAAACTGACTCCGAAGTCACACCGTGAACACTTTTTATTCACAAACCCATCTCTCTTTCGGCTTAGAGACCAATCCACATTGTGTGTGATATTTCTAGAGAAGTGCCGGGCATCGACTTATTTCGCTGTCAAATTTCGTCTGCTTTCCATGGGTGATTTAATAGATTTGGTTGATTATGACCCTTTCTGGTGCTCCTTCTGGAATCCTGGACGGCTCCAGGAAAATCCCTCGCGGTTTCTTCACAAATTATTTCCAGGACTCCTTCAGGAGTTTCTTCTAGGATTCCCAGGGATTTCCTTATGGAACTCTTTCGAGGGTTTATTAAGGTTTTTTTTGCAGAAGTTCTATCAGAGATTCCTTCAGTCATTACTTCTGATTTTTTTTACGGAATAACTTCTGGGATTCATCAAGGAACTCCTTCTCAAATCCCTTCAGGGATTCCATCAAGCTCTTCCAGCAGTTCCAAGCGAGATTCTTTAAGGTGTTCCTTCTGAGATTGTTTTAGAGATTCTGTCAGAGATTCAAGGAAATGTTCCCAGGAATCGTCCCATTTCTTTCAGCATACCTCGAGGAAATTTTCCAATAACTACTTCAGGGATTGCTTCAAGAAATCTTTCTGGGATTTCCTTTGTAACTCGTTCCGGGATTTGGGATTACTACAGATATTCCGCAGAGAACTTCTTCCGGGATTCCTTCGAAAACATTTCCGGGATTCCTTCGGGAACTTATTCCGGATGCTTTCAAGAAATGCTTCCGAGATTTCTTCAGAAACTCGTTCTTGGAGTTCGCTATAGGAACTCCTTCGAGGACTTCTATGTAAACTTGTTCCGGAATGCTTTGAGAACTCCTTCCGGGATCCTTCAAGGACTTATTACGGGATTCTTTCGGAAACTCTTACCCAGATTCCTCCGGCAACACCTTCCGGGATTCCTCCAAGAAATCTTTCTGGATTTCTGCAGGAATTCTTTCTGAAAATCCCAGAAAAAGTCCTGAAGACATTCCAATAGAAACTATTACGAGGACATTTGAAGACATTCCTGATGCAATCTCGGAAGGAATTTCAGAAGGGTCTCGGAAAAAAATCCCGCAGAATTCCCGGAGCTCCTTCATCTGGGATTCCCAGGGAGTTCCTTATTAGACTCTTTCGGGTGTTTATTTAGGGTTTTCTTTAGAAGTTCCCTCTAGATGTATTCCAGGAATACCTTCTGAGCTTTCTAATCAGATTCTATCTGAGATTCCGCCAGGAAGTTCTCCAGAGATTACTTCTGAGATTTCTCAAGGAATTTCTTCTGGGATTCTTTAAGGAACTCCTTCTGAAATCCCTCCAGGGATTCCTGCAGGACTCTTCCAGGAGTTCCAAGCAATATTCCTCAAGGTGTTACTTCTGAGATTTTTTTCAGGAATTCTTTCTGAAAATCGCCTGAGAAATCTTTCCAGAAATCCTCCCATTTCTTTCAGCATGCAACAAGGAAATTTTTCTAGGATTCTTCCAGTAACTACTTCAGGTATTGCTTCAAGAACTCGTTCCAGGATTACTGCAGAAATTCCGCCAAGAACCTTTTCCGGGATTCCTTCGTAAACTTATTCCGGGATTCTTTCAAGAACTTCTTCCGGGATTCCTTCAGAAACTCCTTCCTGGAGTTCGCTAGCAACTCCTACCTGGAGTTCGCTAGCAACTCCTACCTGTAGTTCGCTAGCAACTCCTTCCTGGAGTTCGCTAGCAACTCTTTCGAGGACTTCTTTGTCAATTTTTCCGGAATCATTTGGGATCTCCTTCCGGGATACCTCCAAGAACTTGTTCTAGGAACCCTCCCAGGGCTTTTTACGGGATTCTTTCGAGAACTATTTCCAAGATTCCTCCGGTAGCTACTTCCGGAATTTCTACCCCCGTGAGACCCCTGAAATGTCCATGGTACCAGGTATTCCCTTAAGTTCCCCTAAATCGCCCTAGAGGCCCCTAAAATGCCGCTGCAGCCCTAAAGATCCCAGCAGCCATCTTCAAACCTCCTAAAACTCCACCCAACTCTCCTGAGACCTACCAGCCTGAAATCCCTTGCGACCCCCTGAAACTCCCCTGAGACCTTTTAAAATGCCTCTGAGATCTATTGGAGCCCTTCTGATACCCCCTGAAATGTCCCTTAGACCCCCTGGGATTCCCATACAATACCCCTGCGGCCACCGGAAGTGCCTCTGAAGCCCCATGGAGCCATCCTTAAACCTCCTGAAACTCGTGAGGCTTCGTGGCCGTGACCATAGGGGTGTCAGACTCTATCTGGCCGTTTCGTAAGCCTCAGATTGTGGGTTCGATTCCCGCTCCAGCAGTTGCACAGAAAACACAGAAAACGCCTCAGAGACGTCCTGGTATCCTCTGAGACGTCCTGGTACCCCCTCAGATCCCTTGGGACCCCCTTGAAATGCCTAAAGGCCCCTAAAATGCTCCTGAAACGCCCCTGAGACCCCCTGGAGCCCTTTTTAAACCTCTTGAAATCCTCTTAAACGCCCCTGAGACCTCGCAGTACCAACCAGTATTTCCCTAAGATCCCCTGGAATGCCCCTGAGACCTCCAAAAATGCCTCTACGATCTATTGGAACCCTTCTGATACCTCTGAAACGCATCTGAGACGTCCTGGTACCCCTCTGAAACCGGTTCAGGCTTTCTGAAACACCCCTGAGGCCCCTTGGAACTTCCCTGTGACAACCTGGTACCCCCTGAGACCACATGGTACCCCCTAGAGCCCCATGAAACCCGATGAGGCCTTCTAAAACGTCCCGGAGGCACTTTGGAGATTCTCTAAGCCCTCCTGGTGCCGCCTGAGACACTTTGGGACCCCCTTTAAGTATCACTGAGACTCTATGTATCACCCCTGAGACCCTTTGAAGCACCTCTGAGGCTCCCTGAAATCCCCCTAAGTACCCTGGACCGACACGACCAGATCCACTCTGGTATCCCTTGAAACTTCTCTTTGCTGTCTCGTATCAACGCCCTCTGACCACTGTTGTCATAGTTTCCGTCATCACTACGTTCTCTTGTGTATAGTGCATGAAAATAACCTGCAAACAGAGAGGTTTTAATGTAATAATGAAATGTGTTGACCTTTTTTGGATATTTGTATGACTCAAAATCGAATCCTCCCAAAGAAGAAGACGCGCACCACCCCGACCTCCCCTACTAAGGCGCAAGACGCGGGCCAGGAAGGTCCATGAGCTGCTGCTGCTAGCTTGTGCTGCTAGTAGATGGTGGGCTGGGATGGTTGGGGCGACGCCGAGCTGGGTACGCGGTCGTTCGTTGAACCCTCCGGGGTAGATTTAGCACGTTCATGCCTCGTTCATCGTGTCCATCGCAGTGTTTCAGTTGTGGTGTGGAGTGGAGTGGTGTGCGCCTATAGTATTCGTCGACGCGAGGAATTCCCTCTCGCAGTGGGGAGCTCGCGGTGGGTTTGACTTTTTTCTACCGCGCGTCTTCTTCGGTTGGGCGTGAGAGACCGCCGAGATGGGCGCTCTCGAAAAACAACCGAACTTGATACTCCGTCGAACTCCGAGTGGTTATACCAGAACGACGCTCTCGCGGAGATTTGTACTAAGCTTGGACCAAGAAGAAACGTTGATCCATACCCAACATGTGTTTCTCTCGACGTGTGGAGTTTTATCTACGTCTTTTTTTGTGTTTTGCGGATTCTCACGTTTATGTTGTTGCTAGAGCATCAGCAGCGAATCGATTAGCTCGGTACTATGACACCTTATTATGCAATTCAGAGTACGGAGAAGCTGGTTGCTGATGCGTCGTTGAATGTGCGCACGCTTAGGTCATTGTAAACCATCGCATCGTTACGTGTTCCATTTGGTGGTTTTAGACGTCGAGCGTTCAATAATTCAAACATGAATACGATTTATTAACAAAAAGCATCAAAATGATTACTAAATAATAACTATCCAAAGACAAGAAGACAAGAAGACAAGAAGACAAGAAGACAAGAAGACAAGAAGACAAGAAGACAAGAAGACAAGAAGACAAGAAGACAAGAAGACAAGAAGACAAGAAGACAAGAAGACAAGAAGACAAGAAGACAAGAAGACAAGAAGACAAGAAGACAAGAAGACAAGAAGACAAGAAGACAAGAAGACAAGAAGACAAGAAGACAAGAAGACAAGAAGACAAGAAGACAAGAAGACAAGAAGACAAGAAGACAAGAAGACAAGAAGACAAGAAGACAAGAAGACAAGAAGACAAGAAGACAAGAAGACAAGAAGACAAGAAGACAAGAAGACAAGAAGACAAGAAGACAAGAAGACAAGAAGACAAGAAGACAAGAAGACAAGAAGACAAGAAGACAAGAAGACAAGAAGACAAGAAGACAAGAAGACAAGAAGACAAGAAGACAAGAAGACAAGAAGACAAGAAGACAAGAAGACAAGAAGACAAGAAGACAAGAAGACAAGAAGACAAGAAGACAAGAAGACAAGAAGACAAGAAGACAAGAAGACAAGAAGACAAGAAGACAAGAAGACAAGAAGACAAGAAGACAAGAAGACAAGAAGACAAGAAGACAAGAAGACAAGAAGACAAGAAGACAAGAAGACAAGAAGACAAGAAGACAAGAAGACAAGAAGACAAGAAGACAAGAAGACAAGAAGACAAGAAGACAAGAAGACAAGAAGACAAGAAGACAAGAAGACAAGAAGACAAGAAGACAAGAAGACAAGAAGACAAGAAGACAAGAAGACAAGAAGACAAGAAGACAAGAAGACAAGAAGACAAGAAGACAAGAAGACAAGAAGACAAGAAGACAAGAAGACAAGAAGACAAGAAGACAAGAAGACAAGAAGACAAGAAGACAAGAAGACAAGAAGACAAGAAGACAAGAAGACAAGAAGACAAGAAGACAAGAAGACAAGAAGACAAGAAGACAAGAAGACAAGAAGACAAGAAGACAAGAAGACAAGAAGACAAGAAGACAAGAAGACAAGAAGACAAGAAGACAAGAAGACAAGAAGACAAGAAGACAAGAAGACAAGAAGACAAGAAGACAAGAAGACAAGAAGACAAGAAGACAAGAAGACAAGAAGACAAGAAGACAAGAAGACAAGAAGACAAGAAGACAAGACGACAAGAAGACAAGAAGACAAGAAGACAAGAAGACAAGAAGACAAGAAGACAAGAAGACAAGAAGACAAGAAGACAAGAAGACAAGAAGACAAGAAGACAAGAAGACAAGAAGACAAGAAGACAAGAAGACAAGAAAACAAGAAGACAAGAAGACAAGAAGACAAGAAGACAAGAAGACAAGAAGACAAGAAGACAAGAAGACAAGAAGACAAGAAGACAAGAAGACAAGAAGACAAGAAGACAAGAAGACAAGAAGACAAGAAAACAAGAAGACAAGAAGACAAGAAGACAAGAAGACAAGAAGACAAGAAGACAAGAAGACAAGAAGACAAGAAGACAAGAAGACAAGAAGACAAGAAGACAAGAAGACAAGAAGACAAGAAGACAAGAAGACAAGAAGACAAGAAGACAAGAAGACAAGAAGACAAGAAGACAAGAAGACAAGAAGACAAGAAGACAAGAAGACAAGAAGACAAGAAGACAAGAAGACAAGAAGACAAGAAGACAAGAAGACAAGAAGACAAGAAGACAAGACGACAAGAAGACAAGAAGACAAGAAGACAAGAAGACAAGAAGACAAGAAGACAAGAAGACAAGAAGACAAGAAGACAAGAAGACAAGAAGACAAGAAGACAAGAAGACAAGAAGACAAGAAGACAAGAAGACAAGAAGACAAGAAGACAAGAAAACAAGAAGACAAGAAGACAAGAAGACAAGAAGACAAGAAGACAAGAAGACAAGAAGACAAGAAGACAAGAAGACAAGAAGACAAGAAGACAAGAAGACAAGAAGACAAGAAGACAAGAAGACAAGAAGACAAGAAGACAAGAAGACAAGAAGACAAGAAGACAAGAAGACAAGAAGACAAGAAGACAAGAAGACAAGAAGACAAGAAGACAAGAAGACAAGAAGACAAGAAGACAAGAAGACAAGAAGACAAGAAGACAAGAAGACAAGAAGACAAGAAGACAAGAAGACAAGAAGACAAGAAGACAAGAAGACAAGAAGACAAGAAGACAAGAAGACAAGAAGACAAGAAGACAAGAAGACAAGAAGACAATAAGAACTGTTTACTCTCTCGACAGAATCCCTCTGATGCACCATTCGAACTTTTGCATCGTATTCGCAAGAATAGACCAGCTGCTGGTTCTGCTTCAGAAATTATTCCTCCACCGACATCCCTCTGGCTTGCGCAACCAAGCAAGGGAAGACCGGGAAAGGTGAGTTCAATGAATGACTAAAAGACAGGTATACCGGAAAGAGATCAATAGATAAGGGCAGAAGATAGCACCGCGCGAGCGATCGACCACGCATAGCGACGAGCTCGGCCGGCCAAGTCAGGCCCCTAGGCCGATTCGCACACAACCGATCACCGAACCGCCTGCCTCGGGCGGGAGAGAAGCTGAACCGCGACTATGCCACCAGACGACGACGACTGACTAGGGGCCTACGTGATGCGTGAGACCCGACTTTGCAATCTGGTTCGATCCCGGCTAGCTGGCTGGCTGGCTGGTGTTGGTGCGGGCATCTTTCCGGTTACATCGACAATTATAATCTCGACCAATGTCCCTCTAATTGATGTAACAACATTTCATCCTGTTGTAGGTATCGGTATCCCGACCCATCTGCTCTCGGGAGACTCGGTCGTCGGTGTCAATGGAGCCTTAATGATATAACTCTATTTATCGGTGTGTTTGTTTTTGCGCGGTCTTTGTGCTGCGCAGCTCGCTGTCTCTCTGTTGTGACTGCCGGCCGATATACTCTGGGGTTCTTTCAGACCTTCCTACTTGCTTTTTGAGCTTCATTCAACGGACCCCTGGATGGACAACGACGCGCAGCAGAGGCACCTCGGGCAGGGGTAAGAAATTTGCCATATTAAGAAAAGTTGAACTAATAGCTACACTTATCATTTTTCCCCTTTGCTACGCATCTTCTGCGGCCGGTTAATTGGCGATGCCCTGACACTTGATGCATATTTACCGGCTTTTCAACGGCTACCCATCGGGAACAGAAGCAGCGTGCGATGATTGGCAACTGAACGCACAGGAGCGGGAGCGGCTTTCGGCGGAATCTGTGTTGACAGACAGTTCAAACACCTTCCATCCTGGGTGGGTATACGTTTCTTTGCGATCCAGAGGGATCATAGAATAGATGGCTGATGAAATTGACTGTAAAGGTATTAGGTTTTATGACGATTTTTACAACGTCTACAAGACTAATTAGTCATCAAAATGTTACTTGGGGGAGTACAGCCATAGGAAAAAAAAAATATATGGATTTTAATACAAAAAAGCGTAATGGGGAGCATTGTCAGAAAATGACGATTTAAGCATTTCGTAACAAATGGATGCTGCCACAGGAATTGCTCCAGTCAGTGATTACTTCACAAATTGCTTCAGGGATTGTAGTCCAGGGAACCTTCCAGAAACTTTTCAATTTTTTTCGATATAGTTCAATTAGAATAGAATACATTTAGGCACTGTACAAAGTGTAAGTGCAGCCCCCAATGGGAATTGCTCACGCAGTGCCCTAGTGGACAAAAGAGCTGTAAATTAGGTTAAGTGGTTGAAGAATAAAAAAAATAACATAAATGAACCTATAACATGTTTTTAGAGGCATATCTTTTTTTAAGAATACATAAAGAAATTCCTGTTGAAATCCCCAAAGAAATTTTCAAAGGAATCCCAGGACAGGTTTCTGAAGGAATACCAAGAAGAATTTATGAAGCCATTTTAAGATGAATATCTGAAATAATACTTTGAAAATTTAAATTATTCGGAGTAATTTCTAATGAAATCCCTGGGAGTAGGGCATATAAAAGCGTAATAATCACATGGATTTTTTTTTTAATATCATGGAGGAGCAATCTCCAATACCAAAAAGAGATTTATACAATTCAGTATCATATTTTCTATGACAAAATAGCTATATCAGGTATCAGGTATCAGTAGGTCGGCTCCAGAGGCACGTTCTCCTCCATTTGTGAAATTTGTGCCATCGCCATGAACACGAGCTTATTCATCATTTACCTAAGGGAGAAGGAAAGGAAAAAAAGGATGGGGCAGGGAAAGGGATAGGTAAGGTAATAGGATCGTCATACACGCAAAAGCGTATCACAATGGGTTCACATAGCGTCCCGAGAAGGGCACTGTAATAAAGCATAAAGCGTAAAGAGAACAAGAAGGTCAAGAACAACAGAAAGTGCTGAAGATTCAGGTTTCTGAAGTCAGTTTCACTTAATAAGTGTTTACCGAATACACGGAAACGCAGTTGCGCAAACACTGGACTGTTTACATACATGTCAAATGACACGTAGTTCCATAATCGGATTCACAGCTATCACATGCAAATGAATCAGCTTGCTGAATATTCGCCATGTGATAGCTGAGTCGGCAGTGGCCAATCAATGCTTTGATCAGCATGCTGCAATTCTACTTTGACAGATTTGTTAGATACTTCGCCACCCCTAGAGATGGCTCAGCACAATACAATTTTGTTTGACGACATGACTCCAAACTATTCCAGTATTGTCTGTGTTGAGTGGAAGCCCAGGTGTGAATCTGAAGCTTTACCCAACACTTCGATATCTGAATAGCTGGTTCAGGGCCAATGAAGTCATATGATGCACCAGTGCAACTTACTCATCAGCCAATTCATTTCCAGCGATGGAAGAGTGGCCAAGTACCCATACAAGGTGAACAGCGTTTGCTGAATTCAACTCCGCGATTGGAGTTCGACAAGTGATATTTATCTTCGACCTAGAATAGGACGAGGAAAGTGCTTTAATAGCAGCCTGACTATCTGAAAAGAAGTATATTACTTTTTCCATTACGTGCTGCTGAAGTGTCGATTGCACTCCGCACATAAGAGCAAAGATTTCGGCCTGAACAACGGTGCAGTGTCTACCAAGTGAGTAAGACTGATGCAGCCTTAGCTCACGAGGATAAACACCAACACCTGCTCGACCTTCGAGAAGGGAGCCATCAGTGAGGAATTCCACGGAGTCATGTCAGTCGATCCTGAGCGACCATTTCAAAAATATCTGAAACTTTGCACAGTTTTTCAATTTCATCTAAATCGCCATTTTTCGATATCAAACCTTCATATTCACTCACGACTAACTTTTCAAAAGGGTGCATGCGAAAATAGTTCAAAAATATTCTAAAAGCTGTACAGCAAAAACGGATTGTTCGATTGTTATGAATTTTTCAGCAAAGTTAGATAACTAAATGATGATTCCTTAGAAAATATACACTGCAAAAAAAATCTTTTTTTACCTTAAAAAAATATGATCTTTGTCACAAAAACTCAAATATCTCAAAACCCTATCTTTTTACCAACGTCAATTTTTTAGGGAAAATGGCCCATTATATCAGCTATCTACCATAAAATTTTGGTGATGGTAAACTGATAAACAAAAAAGTTATGACATTTCAAACATTTTACAATTTTTACATTTAGTAACAAAAAAAATTTTTTTCTGTGTAAATTATTTCGAGAATTATATTTTGATGCTGATTTTATTGTAAAGGCTACCGTCTGAATTAAACAAGTTGTTTTCATGATATTTTTGTTTGATTATTCATAATTACTATAGTATCTATTTGAAACTTAGACGCGATCCAGTGTTGTGATCAAAAATATTGAGAGTGTCATACTTTTTATTGTGCGTGACTGGTGGAAAAATCCCTTGATAGTGTTGAAAAGCTGTTGATCATAAGAAAAATGGAATTAAACTTATTTTTAAGACGAAAGCTGCATAATAAAAGTTTTATATATACGCGTATACGTCTAGTTGATCTGCAAAAAAAATACCTCTTAGAGAACAGACTTTATGATCGGAAGAATGCGAGTAACTTCAACAACAACAAATGCATGAGAGGTACATACCACAGACAAACAGACGAAATGCCTAGAACAATTTTCGTGAAAATCCATCGCCCATTTTACACTACCACCACCTGGTGGAAATGTTTCACGAAACACTGCGTTGTGCAATATCTTCATCAGAAGGCGCTAGTGTGAAACGTCAAACGCAAAGAAAAACGATGGGCACTCTTCTGGTTATGAAAGCCACAACCAAGATTCAAAATGATCGTTAAAGGCGTGGTCAATGAAAATTTCGTCAGTGTTACGTTTGTTTGTCTGTATACATACCATGACAATGCTCACGAAAATGCAAAAAAATACTACCGCTATGGATATTTGATTTGAGACCGTTTTATGAAAAAAAAAATTTTTCAAAAGAGTTACGAAATCTCACCGAAAGCACCATAGATAAACTGAAAGAGACTGGTTATGCCCAAATTGAATACAAATTTACGCATTTGCACGTCCTGCCGTCTAGACTTTGACAAACGAGCCATCATCGGTAAAGCAGGGCGCAGGAAGTTCGAAAACGACAACAACTGAGAAACTGCCAGAAGTGCTAAGTGCAGAGAGTCATGCCACCATTTTTTTTCCTCCCCTGTTAAGGAAATTAAGCCACCGCGTCCAATAGGCTGAACTTTTGTGGCATGTTCCGTTTTGATATTCGCATCTAGCCAGCTAATTACCATGTGTCAAGTAATCAGCTACTGCCACGACGCGTCGTCTCCCAGTCAGGTGCAATGGAATTGATAAACTCCAAGACCTTTCCAGGTTTTGCAGACCAGATCTCACTGGGTTGCAAGCAACCACTATTTAGAAATCTTTGCCTGCGCGTGTATAAAGCACCACAACTGCAAAGCAGATGTTCCGAGGTTTCACGTTCCGTATTACAGAAACGACAGATATCACTCTGAATATGGCCAATATTTTTCAAGTGATACCTGCTCGGGCCAGTGTATGTACATAGAGCTCTCTTGTTGAGCTCTAAGAGCTTTTTGGTTTTATAAGCATTTGGTGTTATAAATCGTTTCGACTGATTGCAATTTTTGACGTCCATCAAATTGGATATCACCCTCTGCTCAGCCCAGCGTTTCAGGTCCATTTTAATTGTACAGTTTGATATACCACAGAATGGTTCTGGGCCAGCAAACTGTAAATTGGAACCACTTTTAGCAAGCTCGTCTGCCATTTCATTTCCTTCAATGCCACCATACCATCAGCGACATCTGTTTAAACAATTTAATCATGCCCCTTTTCAAAAATGCTTTGAAATATACTTCAACATCTATACCCATTTCAATATTTTTAAAGGTTGCAAAACACGCTTTCAACATTCATCTTGAAGAAGAGGGAAAACACTTGTCCTCAAATGTAACAGCAAATTAATGAATAAACGACTAATGCGCGGAGGGCGTGATAAAATCGGAACATTACTGTACATATAATATACATAATACATAATAAAAACAGCTTGTTTTACTCACGCAAGGCCATTAACAATAAAATCAGCATCAAACTGCGATTTCCGGCCGAAATAATTTACACAGAAAAAAAAAATTATTACTAAATGTGAACATTGTGAAATGTTTGAATTGTCATAACTTTTTTGTTTATTAGTTTATCATCAGTTTATAGTAGATTGCTAATACAATGGACCGTTTTCCCTAAAAAATTACGTTGGTAAAAAGATAGGGTTTTGAGATATTTGAGTTTTTGTGACAAAAATGATATTTTTTAATGTTAAAAAAAGATTTTTTTTCACAGTGTATATTTTCTTAGAAATCATCATTTAGTTATCTAACTTTGCTGAACAATAAAATCAGCATCAAACTGCGATTTCTGACCAAATAATTTACACAGAAAAAAATATTTACCAAATGTGAAAATTGTGAAATGTTTGATATGTTATAACTTTTTTGTTTATTAGTTTTCCATCACCAAATTTTTATGGTAGATTGCTAATACAATGGAACGTCTTTCCTAAAAAAATTACGTTGGTAAAAAGATAGGGTTTTGAGATATTTGAGTTTTTGTGACAAAAATGATATTTTTTAATGTTAAAAACGATGTTTTTTCACAGTGTATATTTTCTTAGGAATCACCATTTAGTTATCTAACTTTGCTGAAAAATTCATAGCAATCGAACGAATCATTTTGGCTGCGCAGATTTTTGAATATTTTTGAACCATTTTCACATACACCCTTTTGAAAAGTTAGTCGTGATTCAAAATAAAAATTTGATATCGAAAAATGGCGATTTAGATGGAACTGAAAAACTGTGCAAAGTTTCAGTTCAATAGAAAATCATGAATTAAAAAATTTCCTTAATTTTGATGCTGTTGCTTGGAATCGCTCCAGTGCAGGGTCGTGCAATTTCGAAAGGAAAACATGACGTACGACGACTGTAGCAAATCGTTTCCCATGTGAACGGACTGCTGTGATGCTTCATCTCTCACCCAGCAACACACTCGTTCGTTGCTGCTACAGAAACAAGTGTGTATGAAACATGGGATGATACACTTGGATTTTCGTTTCATTTATGAGTCATTGAAATACTTCAACATGCTAAAAACACTATTTAAACCACATTTTTAAATAGTGGTGCACGCCAATAGAATGATAATTATGTTTTATGAAAGAGGATAACGAATTCGACCACTTAAATCCAATTAACCGGCGCCCGTGACCATTGAGAGACTAGCGCGCACCAGTGAGACACTAATGCTCTGACGGGTGAAGCACAAGCAATGCGACCGGGTGGGAGACTACCGAGTGCTACGATGAGTGGAAAAGTTTTTTTTAACGACCAAGTCATTAGCAAAATGTATGAAACACTTGAAGTGACTCTTTCAAATGTTGCATGAAAGTGTATCATTGAAACGAAATTGTACGCCCCTGCTCCAGTGTAACATACGATGCCGTCTGAAATACTTCTCTTCAAATAACCAGATGTCCTCTCTTCCCGGGAAGGGATTTTCGTGGAATATGTCCTATATGGAAAATTACAAGCAATTGTAAGATCACTTGGAGCAATGTCCCAATTGCCACCAAACATCGAGGTGTGTGTTGATCTGCAATTAACAGGAGTTTCCTCTAGTAAACCGAGTAGCGAGATGCGGTAAATGCAAGAAAGTGCTTCTTGTTTGAGATGAATTTGTAGTGGGGCAAAGTCAAAGAAAATTTCGAGTGCTGCCGTGGGAGTTAAAGAGAACGATCCAGACATCGCCATTATGCACATCCTTTGGCGAAGGCCTAATTTTGATTGGATCGTTCCGTCTACGCCCTTTTGCCACCACACAAGACAGCCATAGGCCAATATTGGTCGAACAACAGTTGTGTAAATCCATTTGATAAACTTGGGTTTTAGACTCCAAGTTGTACCAATGGTTCGCCAGCATTGCCCGAAGGCCATACAAGCTTTCTTGATTTTGAACTCAATGTGAGGTGTCCAGGAAAGCTTGGAATCAAGAATAACTCCAACGTACTTTACCTGATAAGTCACATAGATTTCAGAATCAAAAAGACGTAAAAGTTGAACGCCATCACGGTTTCGCTTTTCCGTGAAAAGTACAATAAATGTTTTTTGCAATTTCTCATCTTAATAGGCTGTTTTACCTCACGCATATCTGACAGGAAAACGCCTACTTTCCCACACCAAATTAACAGTGCTGTAATGGTTCATTACAGCACTGATTTGCGTTGCGTAATGAACCATTACAGCACTGTTTCAGTTTTGATCAACTTCTTGATGCTTTCTGGATGCAGTTTTGAAAAATTTTGACAACTGCACAGTATAACCTGCTATGATCAGATTTTCTTAAACATGTCTATGAGCATCAGTATGCAGTTTGATGAAAAAGTTTTGTTTGAAACTTCCCTCAAGCGGTAATTTATGACCTTGCAAAAAACTTTGTACGCAACTCGGTGCAGAACTCTATTTTTACAGCACTCGTCGTAATTATCCAACTCGGCAAGCCTCGTTGGATAAATGTACGACTCGTGCTGTAAAAATCGCCATTCTGCACCTTGTTGCGTAAACTACTATTACTCTCTGTAACCAAAGGGCCATATTGGCTAAACCAACCTTCAACTACCTGAAGGGCGCTTTGCATCAGGTCAAAAAGGGCGCTGATGTACATACCAACTTACAATGTTAGGTAGTCATCGGTAAAATCATAAATAGGAAAATCTTTACTATTGAGTTGCCTCAATAGCGTATCTGGTACGAGGTTCCACAAAAGCGGTGACAAGACTCCCCCTCCACAAACACTCAATTTCCTAATCCCAGCTAGACGCAATGTCGAAAAGAGATATCGGTTTTTGAGCATTTGATGAATCCAATTGGAAATCATTGGAGATATACCATGACTCCGTGCGGCTTCTAATATGGCATCGAAAGGCACATTGTCAAAGGCACCCTCAATATCTAAGAAAACACTCAAACAAGATTGCTTTTGAGCGAACGCTTTCTCGATATCGTAAACAACCTTGTGTAAAAGAGTCACAGTGGACTTACCAGATTGGTAGGCATGTTGGTTCACATGAAGAGGCACGTTGGCCAGAAGAACATCACGGATGTGATGATCCACAATGCGTTCTAAGCATTTCAGAAGAAAAGAGGTCAAACTGATAGATCTGAAACTCTTTGCTTCTTCATACGACGCACGACCCACTTCCGGAATAAACTTCACAGTAATATCCCGCCATGATTTGGGAATATACCCTGTAGAAAAACTGCAAACAAGTAGTTGTTTCAAAACATGTTTGAATTGATCAAATCCCTTCTGAAGCAAAATAGGATAAATCCCATCTGTCCCAGGAGATTTGAAAAGAGCAAAGCTATTGAGTGCCCATTCAATCGATTCTAAAGTAATGATACTCCGAGCCGAAGCTAAAGAATCATACAAGAAAAGACATCAGGATCATCCGAAGATGTAATATCCACACATCCGGGGAGTGTGTACTGAATAAACATTCCAAAACTTCCTCATCAGAGGAAGTGAAATCACCATTTGGCAAACGAAGTTCGTTCACTTGAAAATCCTTAGATTTTGCAAGGATTTTGTTCAATCGACTGGCTTCTCTCAGACTGGAAACATTTGTACAAAGGTTTTTCCAGCCGGATCGTTCAGCAGACCGAAGAGCTTTCTGGTAGACCTTGCGAGTCGACCTGAAAGCCTCCGATCCAGCCGAACGTCGTCTGTTCCAACTCTTTCTACGTTGTTTCTTGAGCTTCGCCAGATCGGAGTTCCACCAAGGGGTTCCTCTTGTGGTCTTCACAGACCTCAGAGGGCAGGCTTCTTCAAAAGCTTCCATGATGAAGGCCGTTGTAGTATCAACGGCATCGTCTAAATCACTTGGAGTGTCAATTGATGGTGAGTATCCATGAAATTTGGCTGCAACCAAATCGGTATAGAGATCCCAGTTGGTTGACCGGGGATTCCTGAAACGTAAAGTGTGCGAAGTAACATTCACATGTTCAAACAAGATGTGACGATGGTCAGATAAAGATTCTTCAATTGACACATGCCAATTGGTCAGCTCATGGCTAATTCTGCTAGAGCAAAGCGTTATGTCTAACACTTCCTCTCTACCAGATACCATGAAGGTTGGGCGTTTGCCTATGTTAAGTAATCAAGAATCTGTACTATTTAAGTATTCCATCAAACTGGAGCCTCTCAAATTGATGTCTGAGCTGCCCAGATTATATGGTGAGCATTAGCATCACTACCAACAATTAGCGGAAAGCCTTTTGAAGTGCAGTATGCAATGACTTGCTTGAAAGCATCCGTAGGGGATGGTTCATCATGCGGTAAATAAACCGAACAATAAACGTATTTCCTGTTGAGGTTTCCAACAGATACATCGATTGTGATAGCACATACATCTCTAGTAGTTAGTTCAGAGATGAGTGTAGCAACGATTGCGTTGTTGACAAGCACACATGCTCGAGGCATGACACGTGAGTTTGCCATTTCATTTTTACTGAAAGTAGCAAACACCGGATTCGCAAGGTTTCCTAGATAGAAATTCCCCTTACGAAAGTAAGGTTCTTGGACTAACGCCACTTGGGCTGTACCATTTTGCATAAGGCTACAAAGATTGATCGTTGCTGTTCTTTTGTGCTGAAGATTGATCTGAGCTATCCTAACCGTAGCCACTACCCAGAGCCGTAGCGTGCGGTTGGCCAGGTTGGCCCCCGCCAAGGGCGTCAGCCTCAGAGGGGCGCCGAAAAGACCTCAGGCTAGAAGAAAACAGGATGCTTCTTGAATGTTATCAGGATTTCATCATGTTTAGTATATGATATTAATTTGTTTCTCCGCATTCTCAAAAATTCAGATTTCTCTATGAAGATACTAACTTTAGTTTATTTATAGCATTTACCATGTTGTAACCTGTAAATTTATCTACTTTTTGTGAGAAACTATAAAATGGTAGTCTCCTGATAATTCTTTAAGGAGTACATAAGATAATCTTTCAAAAAATCTTCCAGCGATAGGTTTGTAAAATTTATTCAATGATTCTTTCAAAATGGCTCCACAGATTCCCTCGAAAATTCTTCATGCTTTTATTCCTCAAAACTTATTTCTCACAATTTTTTTCCTGGGTTTCCTGGGAAAAATATCTTTAAGGACCATTCAACAGATTTTCCCAGTAATTCCTCCATGGATTCCTATAGAAAATCCTGCAGGGATTCCTTTAAAAATGCTTCTGAGAATTCCTCCAGAAATTCTTCCAGATATTTCTTTTTTTAGCAAATCGTCTATAGATTTCTTTAGCATTTTGACCAAAATTTCCTTCAGAAAGTTTTCTATCGAAAAAACTTCTTTGAAAAAAGGAAACTCTAATATCGCTAATTAGCAATTAATAAAGCCTTCCATTAATTCCTTCCGAAATTGTTCCACAGAACACCTACCATGAATTTCCCCATAAATTCCTCCAGAAAACCATAAATTTGTATTTCCTTCAGAAATTTCTCTAGGTATTCCGTTGGAAAATCTTCACTGATTTTATACAAAATTTCTCCGAAGGATTTTTTCGAAAGCCTTACATGGATTCCTTCAGAAATTTCTCAGGGATTTTCTCATAAAACCTTCAAGGGATTTAAAAAAAATCCTCAAGAGATTCTCAAAAATCTTTTGAAGGGTTTCTTTCAAAAATTCTTCAAAGTATTCTTTCAGAAACTCTTCCTGGCGGTTTTCTACAAATAATGAAGGCATTACTTCAGGCATTTCTGCACGAACTACTCCAGGAATTTATGCAAGAATAACTGAATGAGTTCCATTGGAAAATCTTGTTGAAATTTCTCTCGGATTTTCATTTGAATCAGATATTCCATCAGAATTCCTTCAGAGATTCCAGCAAAAATACATTGGAAATTCTTCAGGAATTCCTCCTAGTATTTATCCACGTCGATGGTTTGTCAAATGATTACTGAAATTATTCTGGGAAACATTTTGATAAAACTTCAGAGGAAACATTTGGTAAAGTGATTGGATAATTCTGATTAAACCAATTGAACGGTTCCGGGGCATTTGGCCGAACGCCATTTGGCCGAATGCCATTTGGCCGAATGCCGTTTGGCCGAAAGACGACTGATGAACTTAAGTGACCATGGCACTGTTCCCCGCATTAGTATAACTCGAACGAACAGCCTATGATTTAAAGAAGGAAAAATCTTTGATAAAATATTGGCAGTTTCAACGCCAACAAAACCCTGAATGTCAAAATTAGATAGAATAGCCTATGATTTAAAGAAGAAAATATTTCTGATGATCATATTGGTAGTTAGACTTTCAAAAACTTCCTCTGAATACTTTTGATCAGAATTCGGCCAAATGGCGTTCGGCCAAACGGCATTCGCGCAAATGGCTGAACACCCAATTGATCTAATCGCCGAAAATTGGCAAAATTGATCATTTGACTTAATTTGAATTTCATTTGAATTGATAATTTTCCTGAAACCCCCTAAAACTCAATTTAGTGTTTTAAAACAAAAATTTATTGAAAAAAAAATCCAGAAAAAAATACTGTGAGTTATCATGACGAAATTTATAGATCATTAATGCAGGGAATCTGAAATTTCATTTCTAATTAATGTGCTGGTCTTAATGAGATTCTTGAAATGCAAAATGTGTTCGAAGTTAAATTTGTATAAGATAAACACTTTTTTTTTATTTTTGGGTGATTCTCATTGGAATTCCTAAAGAAAAACACGAATAAAATACGCTATAAGAAAATTAAAAAAATCCAGGATAATTCGTTTCTCCTAAATACCTAAAGCCAACTTTCAAAAAAAACTTTAAAAAAATGAATGACTACAAATTTTTGTCAATTATCAATCTTTAATTATCGTGGGGCGCCAATCCGCATGCTTGCCAAGGGCGCCAAGGGGTCACGCTACGGCTCTGGCACTACCCAAGCTAGGCAAGATTAAACTCTTAGCAATCACAGCACAAAAAAGAACAGCAACAATAAAACCAGATCGGTATCGATTTGAGTGCGCCAAAGGCGAGGATGCACAGAATACACTGTGTAAAACGCATAATGTGAAACCATATAGGTGAAAATTTAAACTAATTAGAGTAATTCGCTAATTGTTGAACACCACCCAAATGTTGAACAGTTTCTGAATATTTTATTATGAATCTTACATAAGTAATTTTCATCCAACGTAAACGTAAGATGTAGATGCATATACATGTGGGTCACGATATTGCTCTAATTAAGTTACAAAATTATACATATTTTACGTCAAAAAAATTGATTGAAAATTTTGTACCGCTGATGACACGAAAACTGCACAATTCTTAAGATTAATTTTAAGAAATTGCTGTTACGAAATAAGCTTTGCGGGCAAATCGACCACAAATATCAAAGGCACACCATAGTTACAAGAACTGGAAGGATGGCATTAACAGTTTAACATTGTTTAAAATCACATTTTCATTGTAATTTAATTTGAAAAAATATTTTTCTTATCACACTATCATTATGCATCCATGATCCAATTGTTGAACACTGGCATAACTTACGATGTTAGCATGTTTTTTCACTTTACCTTACCGTGCATTTCATGGGGTTTCAAGGGCGTTCCAGGGATATACTAGGGGTGTACCAGTGGGCTTCAGAAAGATTTCAGTGGTTTTCAATGGGTTTCAAGGGCGTTCCAGAGGAATTCAGAGTGTTAAGGGACTCCCAGGAGTATTTTAAGGCGTTCCAGGAGGCTCAGGAGCAACCCATGAGTTTTCAAGGGATTTCAGGGTCGTCCCATGAGTGTTCTTGGGGGTTGAGTGGGTCCCATGGGTTTCTAGGAGAGTTTCAGGGGCTTTTAAAGGCGTACTTTTCTTCTATCGTTTCCGCTTCTAATCAAATCTTCTCTGCCATTTTTGCATCTAGTCATGTTTAAAATGGTTTCAGTCCACTATAGCTCTCTTCAAATGTGCGATTACTTGTCATTTAAATGAATTGTTACTAGCTCGGACTAGCTGGGCACAAAACACGAAAAACCTGGAAAAAAATCCGCCAGAGTGAAAAAAATATCGGATGTCAGGTCAAAGTCAGGTCAAATTTTATCAAATGTTGGACCACCAATAAAAACAGGTGAATGATAGGTTGATGTCGGGTTAAACATCATCAATTACGAACAAAGCTTCAACCGTTCAACAATTGGCGAGAACCGTCCAACATTAGGATGAGCTAGCTTAAGGAAGCGTTCAACATTTGGGTTACATACTTCCCATACGAATGTTCTATTTTCTCTTAGAAAATGGAATTTAAGGAAATACAAATTCAATGGGCAGTATAAGGGATAAGTAGACCTAGACGTTCACTGGATATTTTTCAACTAAAGTGGAATTATGCACGGAAAAACAAACAAAAACCAAAATGCCGGTACTAGCCGTTCAACAATTGGCAAATTACCCTAATAACATCTTCATAATCCCGCCCTTATTCAGTCTCAAGTATGAGATTGAAGAAGGGCAGCTGATTGTCTCGGAGAAACACAAGGTCCACCGCACTATTGCTCCGGTTAGTGCAGTAAGGGCAAAATACTGTGGAGGGTGCCCTGGTACTCCACAGGCTCCGTTTGCGATTAGGTTTTTATAAGACCCCCCTAACCATTCATTCCTAGGCACGGTAAGCGTAAAGCCGCATAACATCATGAATTAGGGGTCACCTGATTAGTGGATTCCTACCACTGGAACAGGCGATCCGTAGTGCTATTCTTAGCCAGTTGAACTAACCGCTACCGACACTAATATTCCAGGGGACCATAATGCACATCGCATGGCGATAATCAGCTGTCCCTAACATGAGATCAGTTCCGTTGGTATACAGAAGTAGTGTAGTACAGTTAAATCCAACTAATCAAAGTTCAACTACTAAATCTGGTAAAACATGAATACAAGCATTTTCAATTATTCACTTGATCTTGAAAAGTTCGTCAAACATGTAAATTGATCAAGACTACCAACATTCAAAGACTATATCTTATGCCCAATCACAACCTGAATTTATCAGTCAGTTAGTGTCATGATTAATTTAAAATTTGTTGGAAGCTTTTCCGTTCCTTTCCCACCAGCAGAGGCAGCAAAACGTTCATACATGGAAACACATCGCCGGCCGGTACTGTGTCATTGCCCAGGCCATACGTCGTCATCGCGCCCTTCCCGAATCCCGAGTCGTTCTCGCGAAATGCCCACTTGGGACCGGCGGGCGGGACCGACTGGCTTAAAATTTAAACTCAAATGAACTCTCGTTATCCATTTCGGTTGAAATAAAATTTCTGCACACACAGCACCAGCACCACCGAGCCCGCCGCGGAGGAATCAAGGTGCAGCAGCGATATTCGCGCACTGCGGGCTGTGAGTCGCTGGTATTTGTGTGTTTTTGGGGGCTTCATCTCGCCCCGTCTCGCTCTCGCGCGGCCGGTCAACCGAAAAGTGGGTGGCTGAAGCACGTCAGAATTTGTAAGTGAGGGGTTTCCTCAAAAAAAAAAAAAAAGCTGAGGCGCTGATGAGCAATCGAGTGCCCCGCGTTTTCGGCTGTTCACCTGTGTGGAAGTGATGATGACGTTGAAAGGGAACGGATGCGAGGATGGGGGGAAGAAGCTGAGTGCGAAACGCACGTAAGCGAAAACCTGCTGCTGCAACAGCAGAGCAACGATCTTCAAAGTCAATTCGCGTTGGGCTAGGTCCATTTAAACCTTCGGGATGCTGGCGGTGGTGCGGTGACGTCTTAGCAGCCTTAGCAGTTTCTTCGTGTGCACGTTCAAGCCACTGCGGCTGTATACTTTGGGTGCTTATGCCTTGTTCAGACTACGATTGAATAACATGTTATTCGGTACGTGATATTCGCGAGTAACATAATCGTTCACACTGGCAGGTAAGTGATATTGCTTGACAGGTGATATTCAGATGTAAACATGTTTACAATTCTTCGTCTTTTTCATTTCTATTAGTTTCTATCTATTAGTTTTGGAATAATTTGGTATGGTGTTGCTGATTTCGGAATCCTGAACCTAGCCTGGAACCTACACTGCAGAGTTCACCAGCTGCCAGGACAACAACGTGGATATTTTGACGGAGATTTGAACTCCTGCCCGGTTTTTAACAGGAGGCGCCAAGAATGTTGAATGTATCTGCTACTGTCGGAAAATTTGAATCCAGGAAGAAATTCCAAAGATTCCGTTTGAAGCTCCGGATCAAGCTGCCGGAGTCCATATTCTGGATGAGTTCTTTTTTATATGCTTCCTCTGGCTTCACTTTGAAAATCCTTCAAGGAACGTTCGTTGTTGCTCCGAAAATTGCCTGTGGAGATTACGCAAGGAATCCCTTGAACAATTTCTCCGTGAATTCTATCTGGCAAAGCCTCCAGGTGTTTCCTTTGCGTAATCCTACAGGGAATCACTATGGGAATTTCTTTCAGAGATTCCTTCCCATCAGAAGAGTTCTCCGAAAGGAATTTATTAAGGAATCTCCGGGGGGAACTGCAGATTCCTTTCGGAGTACTCTCTTGGGATTCTAGAAATTAATTCCGGTGTTCTCCCAGGAATCCCATGCGGGGATTTTTCAAGGAATACCTTACGGGAGGAAATCCTTCCGGTCTTGTCTCCAGGAATTTCCTCTGTAGATTTATCCATCAGTTCCCCCCGGAGATTCCTTAATAAATTCCTTTCGGAGATTTTTACAGCAATCCTTGCCATGCTTCCCTCCAGGAACTACTTTTCGGACGTTTGTCCAGGAGTTCCCTCCGGGGATTTCTACAGTAAGTGCTTCCGGGAATTCCTCAAGAAGTTCCCTCAGCAGATTTCCCCAGCAGAATCCATTTGTAAAATTCTCTGGACATTCAATCTGGCGAATCCTCAAAAAGTTTTTTTTCTCGAAAATCCTCCGGAGATTCCTTAAGAAGTTCTCTCCGGGGAATCCTCCAAAATTTTCCTCCGGGGATCGCTCCAGGAGTTCCCTTTAGGGATTCTTCCAGGGATACCCTCTGGAGATTCTTCCAGTGGTTCCCTCTGGAGATTCCTCCAGGGGTTCCCTCTGGAGATTCCTCCAGGGGTTCCCTCTGGAGATTCCTCCAGGGGTTCCCTCTGGAGATTCCTCCAGGGGTTCCCTCTGGAGATTCCTCCAGGGGTTCCCTCTGGAGATTCCTCCAGGGGTTCCCTCTGGAGATTCCTCCAGAGGTTCCCACTGGAGATTCCTCCAGGGGTTCCCTCTGGAGATTCCTCCAGGGGTTCCCTCTGGAGATTCCTCCAGGGGTTCCCTCTGGAGATTCCTCCAGGGGTTCCCTCTGGAGATTCCTCCAGGGGTTCCCTCTGGAGATTCCTCCAGGGGTTCCCTCTGGAGATTCCTCCAGGGGTTCCCTCTGGAGATTCCTCCAGGGGTTCCCTCTGGAGATTCCTCCAGGGGTTCCCTCTGGAGATTCCTCCAGGGGTTCCCTCTGGAGATTCCTCCAGGGGTTCCCTCTGGAGATTCCTCCAGGGGTTCCCTCTGGAGATTCCTCCAGGGGTTCCCTCTGGAGATTCCTCCAGGGGTTCCCTCTGGAGATTCCTCCAGGGGTTCCCTCTGGAGATTCCTCCAGGGGTTCCCTCTGGAGATTCCTCCAGGGGTTCCCTCTGGAGATTCCTCCAGGGGTTCCCTCTGGAGATTCCTCCAGGGGTTCCCTCTGGAGATTCCTCCAGGGGTTCCCTCTGGAGATTCCTCCAGGGGTTCCCTCTGGAGATTCCTCCAGGGGTTCCCTCTGGAGATTCCTCCAGGGGTTCCCTCTGGAGATTCCTCCAGGGGTTCCCTCTGGAGATTCCTCCAGGGGTTCCCTCTGGAGATTCCTCCAGGGGTTCCCTCTGGAGATTCCTCCAGGGGTTCCCTCTGGAGATTCCTCCAGGGGTTCCCTCTGGAGATTCCTCCAGGGGTTCCCTCTGGAGATTCCTCCAGGGGTTCCCTCTGGAGATTCCTCCAGGGGTTCCCTCTGGAGATTCCTCCAGGGGTTCCCTCTGGAGATTCCTCCAGGGGTTCCCTCTGGAGATTCCTCCAGGGGTTCCCTCTGGAGATTCCTCCAGGGGTTCCCTCTGGAGATTCCTCCAGGGGTTTCCTCTGGAGATTCCTCCAGGGGTTCCCTCTGGAGATTCCTCCAGGGGTTTCCTCTGGAGATTCCTCCAGGGGTTCCCTCTGGAGATTCCTCCAGGGGTTCCCTCTGGAGATTCCTCCAGGGGTTCCCTCTGGAGATTCCTCCAGGGGTTCCCTCTGGAGATTCCACCAGGGGTTCCCTCTCCCTCTCCCTCCAAGTATTCCTTCAGAAACATCTTCCTTTAAAAAATTCTTCGGAGAATCCATCAAGAATTTCTTCAAAGATCATTCAGAAATTTCTTCAGGGATTTCTTCGGGAATTTCTTCAAGGATTCCTTGAGAAATTCCTTCAAGGATTCCTGCAAGAATTCTTTCAAGGATTCCTGCAGGAATTCCTTCAAGACTTCCTTCAGGAATTTATTCAAATATCTTTCAAAAATTCCTTAGAGGTGCCATTCAGGAATTCCTTCAGGAATTGCATCAGGAGTGCCTTCTAGGATTGCATTAGGATTTCCTTTGAGGATTCCTTCAAGGATTATTTCAGGAATTCCTCCATGGATTCCTTCAGGAATTCTTTCAATGATTCCTTCAGAAATTCTTCCAAGGATTGCTTCAGGAATTCCTTCAAGGATTTCTTCAGGAATTTCTTCAAGCATTCCTTCAAGGAATTCTTCAAGATTCGTTCAGGAATTGCTTCAGATATCCCATCAAGGAGTTATCCATGAATGCTTTCGAAAATTCCTTCACGAATTTCAACCAGGAATTCCTTCCAGGATTCCTCCAGGAATTCCATCGAGGGTTTCCCAAGGAATTTCTGCAAGATTCCCCCTGGAATTCTTTCAAGGATTTCTCCAGGAACTCCTCCAAAGATTTCTCCAAGAAATCTTTCTAGGATTCTTCCAGAAATTCCTTCCAGGATTTTTCCAGGAATTCCTGCAAGGATTCATCTACAAATTCTTTCACGGATTTCTACAAAAATTCCTTCAAAGTTTTTTTCATTCAAAGATTTCTCTAGGAATTCCTTCCAGGATTTTTCCAGGAATTCCTGCAAGGATTCATCTACAAATTCTTTCACGGATTTCTGCAAAAATTCCTTCAAAGTTTTTTTCATTCACAGATTTCTCTAGGAATTCCTTCAAGGACTTCTGCAGGAATTCTTTCAAGGATTCCTTCTGTGATTTCTCCAGGAATTCCTTCAAAGATTACTGCAGAAATTCCTTCAAAGATTCCTCCAGATTGCTCCAAAGATTTGTTCAGGAATTCCTTCAAGAATTCCTCGAGGAATTCCTTCAAAGATATCTCGAGACACTCCTTCAAGGATTCTTCCAGGAATTCTTTCAAGGAGTTCTCCAGGAAATCCTTCAAGGATTCCTCCGGGAGCTCCTCCAAGGATTCCTCCAAGAAATCCTCTCAGGATTCTTCCCGAAATTCCTTCCAGGATTTTTCAGGAATTGCTTCGGTGATTCCTCCAGGAATTCCTTTAAGGTTTTCTCCAGGAATTGCTGCAAGGATTCCTCCAGGAATTCTTCCAATGATTTCTATAGAAATGTCTTCCGAGTTCTTCAAGGATTCCTCCAGAAATTCCTTAGGCATTCGTTCAAGTATTCCTCCAGAAATTCCTTCTAGGATTCCTCCAGGAATTCCATCAAGGATTTCCCAAGGAATTTCTGCAAAATTCCGCCAGGAATTCTTTCAAGGATTTCCCCAGGAAAACTCCTCCAAAGATTCCTTCAAGAAATCCTTCTAGCATTCTTCCAGAAATTCCTTCCATGAATTCCTTGGAGGATATCTTCAGGAATAGCTTCGGGGATTCCTCCAGGAATTCCTTCGAGGATTTCTCCAGGAATTCCTGCAAGGATTTCTACAGCAATTCCTTCAAATATTTCTCCAGGAATTCGTTCAAGTGTTCCTCTAGAAATTCCTTCCAGGATTCCTCCAGAAATTCCTTCCAGGATTCCCAAAGGAGTTTCTTTGAGGATTTCTTTACGAATTTCACCAAGGATTTCTCCAGGAATTCCTCCGATGATTCCTCCAGGAATTCCTCCGAGGATTTCTCCAGGAATTCCTGCAAGGATTTCTCCAGGAATACCTTCGAGGATTTCTACAGGAAATCTTTCAAGGATTCCTCCACAATTCCTTCTAAGATTCTAGGAATTCCTTCAAGGATTCCGCCAGGATTTTCATAGAGGATTTCTACAGGAATTCCTTTAAAGGTTCCTCAAGCAATACTTTCATGGACTCCTCCAGGAGGAGTTCCCTCAAGGATTTTTCCAGAAATTCTTTCAAAGATTTCTTCAGGAATTCCTTCAAGAATTCCTCCAGAAATTCTTTCTAGGATTCCTTCAGAGATTCCTCCAGGAATTCCTGCGGGGATTCCTCGAGAAATTCCTGCAAGGATTCCTCCAGGAATTGCTTCAAAGATTTCTCCAGGAAATCTTTCAAGGATTCCTCCATAAAATTCTTCCAGAACTTCTGCAGGAATTCCTTGGAGTATTTCTTCAGGAATTGTTTCAAGAATTATTCCAGGAATTCCTTCGAGAATTTCTCCAATTATTTAAAGGATTTCTACAGGAATTCCTTCACGGATTCCTCCAGAATTTCCTTCAAAGATTTCTCCAGAAATTCGTTCAAGTATTCTTCCAGAAATTCCCCCCAGGATTCCTCCAGAAATCCCTTCAAGGATTCCTTCAGGAATTCCTTCAAGAATTTTTTCCAATTATTTAAGGGATTTCTATAGGAATTCCTTCACGGATTTTCACCAGGAATTCCTTCAAAGATTCCTCCAGAAATTCGTTCAAGTATTCCTCCAGAAATTCCTCCAAGGATTCCTACAGAAATTCCTTCAAGGATTCCTTCAGGAATTCCTTCAAGGATTTTTTTAGGAGCTCCTTCAAGGATTTCTCCAGGAATCCCTTCAAAGTTTTCTTCAGTAAATCATTCGAAGATTTCTCCATGAATTCCTCCTAGGATTCCTCCAGAAATTCCTTCAAGGATTCCTCCAGGACTTCCTTCCTGGATTCCTGCAAGAATTCCTTCGACGATTTTTTCAGGAATTGCTTCAAGGATTCCTCTACAAATTCATTCGAGGATTTCACCAGGAATTCCTGCTAGGATTCCTCCAGAAATTCCTCCGAGGATTTCCCAAGAATTTCCTGCAAGGATTTATTCAGGAATTCCTTCGAGGACTTCTTCAAGAATTTCTTTAAGGATTCCTCCAGGAATTCCTTCAAAGATTTCTTCAGAAAATGATTCAAGGATTCCTCAAGCGTTTCTTCCAAGGATTCCTTCAGAATTTCCTTCAATGATTCCTCTAAGGATTCTTCCCGAAATTCGTTCGAGAATTTCTTCAGGAATTTCTTCAAAAGCGTCCTCCAGGATTCCTCCAGGAATTCCTTCGAAGATTCCTTAAAAAAATCCTTCAAGAATTCCTCCAGGAATTCCTTCGAAGATTTCGTCAGGAATTCCTGGAAAGTTTCTTCCAGGAATTCGTGCAAGGATTCCTCCTGAAATTCTTTCAAAAATTTCTCCACGAATTCCTTCGATGATTTCTCCTGAAATCCCTTTGAGGATTTCTCCAGGAATCCCTGCAAAGTTTCTTCCAGGAATTCCTGCAAGGATTTCTCCAGAAATTCTTTCAAAAATTTCCCCAGGAATTCCTTCAATAATTCTTTCAAGGATTCCTCCAATAGTTCCCTAAAGGATTCCTCCTGGAATTCTTTTGAAGATTTTTCCAGGAATTCCTTCCAGAATACCTTCAGGAAGTCCCTAAAGAGATTCTTCAGAAGATTTTTTTTAAGGATTTGTTCAGGATTTTTTTTCAAGATTTCCTACAGAAGTTTCATTAATCATTCCTTCAGGAATTCCTAAAAGGATTTCTTGAAGAGCTCCTTCACGGATTTCTTTAAGAATTCCATCAGAGATTCCTTCAAATATTACATTAGGAATTCTGTTGAGATGTCATCTAGGATTTCATTTATTAATTCATTCAAGAACTGCTTTAGGAATTGCTTCAAGGATTTCATTGCAAATTCTTTTAAGCATTCCTTCAGGGATTTCTTCAGTAGTTTTGTTAATGATACTTTTATGACACGGATCAAGAATTGCTTCAAGAATTCACTAGTTCCTTTATTGATTCCCTGATGAGTGATGAGATATTCTTAAATAAATCCTTGTAGATATTCCTGCAGGTATCCCTGGTGCAGTTTCTGCAGGGTTTATTGAAGGAATTCCCGCAGGAATTCCTGAAAGAATCCTTAAAGAAATACCTGATGGAATCCTTGAAGAAACACTGGAATGAATTTCTAATGGAACCTTTGAGGTCATTCCCAAAGAAAACCTTGATGAAATTCCTGAAGGAATCTTTGAAGGAAATACTGAAGGAAACCTTGAACGAATTCCTTAAAAACCCCCTGAATAAATTCCTGGAGGAATACTCGAAGAAATACTTCTTAGAATCCTTGGAGAAATTCCTGGAAGAATCCTTGAAGAAATTCCTAAAACAAAAAACTTTGAAGGAATTCCTGGAGGAATCCTTGAATGACTTTCTGGAAGTATCTTTGAAGGAATTCCTGGAATAATTTTTGAAGCAACTCCTACAGAAATCCTTGAAGAAATTCCTACAGGAATCTTTGAAGAAATCTTTGAAGGAATTCCTGGAGGAATCTTTGAAAGAATTTATGGAGGAATCCTTGAAGGAATTCTTCGAGGAATCCTTGAAGGAACTCCTTGAGAAATGCTTGAAGGAATTCTTGGAGGAATCCTTGAAGGAACTCCTAGAGGAATTCTTGAAGTAATTCTTTAAGGATTCCTCAAATGAATTCTTAAAGAAATCCTTGATTGAATTTCTGAAGGAACTCCTTAAGAAATCCTTGAAGGAATTTTTAAAGAAATTCATGAAGGAATCCTACTCTTCAAAAAATCCTTGAAGGAGCTATTAAAGGAACTCGTGAAGGAATCCTTGAAAAAGAAACCCTCGAAGGAATTCTAGAAGGAATCTTTGAAGGAGTTTCTGAAGGAATCCTTGAGCGAATTTCTAAAGAAATGCTTGATAGCATTCTTGATGAAGTCCTTGATGAAATTCCAGAAGGAATCTCTGAAGGAAGAAAGAGCCTACAAGGATTTCTTCGGGAATTCCTTCAAGGATTATTCTAGAAATTGAGGAAGAAATCATTGAAGTAGTTCATGGAGAAATCCTTCAGGAAATGCTTGAGGAATCCGTCAATTCTTCCGCGGGTTTCCTTAGTAATTTCTATGTGATTTTGACCGGATTTTTTACAAGATTCCTGAATATTTTGTCCTTTAGATTTTTATAATATAATAAATAATAAAAAAACTCCACCAGAATTTGCAAGGATTTGTTTGAGAATTCTCTCCAAAAATGCTTTGAAATATAACTCCGCAAATACCCAAGAAAATTTTTTTAGGGATTTCTTTGATAACCTTCTAAAAATATGCCGTTAACCAATTATTCAAGTATTTCTCTCTTGATTCCTTCTTAAAATTCAAAAAAATAATCCAACAAGAACTTCTCCAAGGGTTTTTTGAGGAAATCTTCCAAAGATTCTTCCACGATTATTTCCTTGAATTCCCTAAAAAACTAGTATTCGAGGATTTTTTACAAGATTTTCTCTAGGAGTTCTTCCATGGATTCCTCCATAAATTTTGTCAGTAATTCAATATCTAGAAATCTTGATGACTTCTTCAGAGAATTCTCCAAAGCTTATTTCCTGAAATGTTTATCCATGACCCAAGATTCCCTCTGAAGACTCCTCCAAAATTAATTAATTTATTTAATTACTGATTAACATAAATAATCGCCTAATGATTCTCAAAGTATATGTTACTATTACTAAAACAAACTCTCTATGAGTAATTCCTCATAGAGTTCCTTCTGGGAATTTCCTCTGAAGATTCCTGCGGGAGTTCCCTGTGGCGATTTCTCTAGGAGTTTCTTCTGAGAATTCTGTCAGAAGTTTTTTCTTTGTATTCGAACTAGGAGTTTCCTCGGGGGATACCTCTCTCTCTCTCTTCTTGGCGTAACGTCCTCACTGGGACAAAGCCTGCTTCTCAGCTTAGTGTTCTATGAGCACTTCCACAGTTATTAACTGAGAGCTTCCTCTGCCAATGACCATTTTGCATGTGTATATCGTGTGGCAGGCACGAAGATACTCTATGCCCAAGGAAGTCAAGGAAATTTCCTTTACGAAAAGATCCTGGACCGACCGGGAATCGAACCCGTCACCCTCAGCATGGTCATGCTGAATACCCGTGCGTTTACCGCCTCGACTATATGGGCCCTCCACAGGTTTAATTAGGGATTTTCTTAAGAAGTTTTCTCTGGGGATTCCTCCAGGAGTTCCCTCCGAGGATTCTTCCAGGAGTTCTTTCTGGAGTTCACAAGAAGAATCTCTGGATGCATATTTGCAGTAGTTCCCTATAGGTAGTTCCTGATCGAATGCGTAGAATAATCCACGTAAATCATAGAGAATAAAAATATTTATTTGGAATTCTGCTTGGTGCATTACGTTTTTTCTTCATATTACGCTTATTTGTGGCATCTGATAGGAGTGAACATTTTTTAAACTACACATACACACATAACTACGATTACTGGGTAGTTAGATAGGTGGACATCTTCCGGATAGCAAACTCATATTCCACCTATTATTTGACTGCTTGGAAATCTTCTGGTCACAGGCGGGCGTCACCGTCACGGAAGGCCTCCCTCATATGGCTGCTAATTTCACCAAACGTTCCGCTCTTGAAGACGGAGATGCTGTTGGAGAAAACAACGGCAGTTATCGTCTGTTAACTAGCGGGGACGTCGTTCGTTCAACTTACCCGAAAATGGTGTTTGGAATTCTATCTGGGTGCTGACTGCTGATATCGAGGCTGATATATTGCGGCGCTCATAATAAATCCACATTGGGCGGCGGCGATATGCCCGCGAGGAGATACCCGCGATACAGACGCAATGTCAAAATCGAACAGATACTGTCACCCACCCAGCAGCATCGCAGCAGCCTTCAGGCCGTTCATATCAAAACAAAAGTTAACACAATGGCAACTCAGGTGGCCAGAAATCGTAATAATATTTATCGCGACATTGATTCACTTATATGCACACGCATCACGCATCACCTCGTCGGTTTTGTGTTTAATAATCGGGATGTTATTTAGTGTTGCTGCAGGGGGATACGGCTTCATCTTTTCCATTTCCACATTGCGTCTGTATCGCGTGCATCTCCTCGCGGCCATATCGTCGCAACCTCATGTGGATTTGATATAAGCGCCGCATGTAGAATTTCTGACCATCAGGTCGCTCATAGTGGTGCGTTCATATTTTTGCAACTTGATGGAAAAGAAGAAGACTAACGCGTTTCGCGGATTTATCCCGCAAGGCACAATACTTTGTGTGAACTCAAGTCGCAGGAGAACATTATCGCAGCGCTCTGTTGCTGTGCGGAAAAGTGTTTGGAGCTGAAATGTGGGTTCTAGAAGAAGTTCCTCCGGCAATTGCGGTGTTCTGCTGATGGCCGTGTCGCGATGTGTGACAGTCCATCATCGTGCTATCCGGGCCAGATCTATCAGTATTTCCTTCTTTCCCATTGCAATTTTCCATACTCCGTTGCAGCCACCACTAGAGCTTCCTTTATTCCGACGCAATATTTACGGGTCCATCACCGGCTCTTTTCGATTTTGCGGAATAACCGCCCCGGAAGAGTTTTGCAAAAATTTTCTACTTTTGGAGCACAATCTTCCTGATTCCTTTTCGGTCAAGGAAAACAACAACAAAAACAAACTTTCCAAACGACATTTCTGTCAAATTTCCGCAGGGTTGCCAGAAATTCGACATTCGAGCAGCAAATTCGAGCAGTTGTATCATGTTATTCGCGAATAACATGTTCAGGAAGGTGATATTCGGCTGTCAAAAATGTATGGGAATAACACGTTGAAAAACATGTTATTGGGTGAATATCACCAAAACGGTGAATAACATGTTATTCGAGCGTAGTCTGAACATAGCATTAGCAGTAATGACAGCACTTGGGGCGCAGTTTCCTTGGCACGATACGCAACGGCGCTGGATGTTATGCCACATCTAATCGACGACGGTGTACGATCCACTCGCGGGGCCATTAAAAGCCACATATCGATACCAATCGCCGGGATTCATCATTATTGCAAATTTCATGCAGAAAATTGATCTAAATAAATAAATTCCTCTGCAAATTGTCGGTAATGAATACCCACGGTCGTTTTGCATCGTCCACACTCCGGTTGATAGGACTACGAGTGATCGTTGAACGCCGAGTAGCGATGTTGATTCGGAAGCTTTCCCAGCCATGCCAACCGCGTCTTTGTTCATCATCTGCGATCCACCGATTGTTTCCGCTCTCTGGGCTTACTCCTGGCACAAGTGAACCATTGAAGCATCTTAAGCTGATCATTGGCACCTCATGGTATGCTCCTCTCCATTCTCCAAAAGCTCTGAGTCGGACAAAAGGATCTCAGAGAACATTCCGAACCATTCCGTGGCGGAACTATGATCGATCAGATTCAGCACCAGCAGATTCACTCTCATTCTCTTTCAGCACATGTTCAACAAAGATCAGCTCAACCCGTGTACCTCTATGTACCTGATCGTTCGCTCAGCCAAGCGCTATTATTAGCACGACCATATGATTGCGATCATTAGCAACACATGATTCGCTCGTCCGCGTCACGTTCATCAGATATGGCGTCGTCCGTCGTCACCGTCGTCGCAACGCTACGCACAGCAGCACATAGTTGGGCGTTCTAAAGAAGTTCTACTGATCTGTGTACACGAACGTACAGGTAGGTGGTGGGGTGTCGTCAATTTTGTCGTCATTAACGTCGTCATCAATCCCATCACTAGCGTTGTCGTTGTTGTCGTCATATCCTAGGAGCTACACTGCACATACACAATTTGCGATCTTTTGTGGAAGATTCCCACCATGACATTCGAAAATGCTGAAAAAGATGTTGTTGCCAACTCTGTTTATTGAATATGATTCGTGGTTTTAATTATCCGAATCCGAGTCATTTTTCACTATACGAAGTTGTTGATGATGGGACAAATGAAAATAAGTCGAAAAGGTGACTTCCATATCAAAACATATGCACTATGTACTATTTGCCTCAAATATTGCTGTAGTGTAAATGGGGAAATGGGTCATTCGGGGTAATGGAATTCGGGGTAATGTCATTCGGGGTAATGAAATGCGGGGAAATGTCATAGAGTCAACTGGGTAACGCGTAATACAGACTCCTTTGAGATCATGGGCGGCAACTAAGAGTTGTGTGCTTAGCTGGTAGTATAGCCTGGGCACTGTTGTCCTTCTGACTGTAGCTAGATTGAGGAGGTACGACCCAAGCGTCTGTTCACCAAGGAGGTGCGGCTCAAACAGCGTCTGTTCTGGCATCCAGTGGCTGAATAAGAAATGCTGCATCACGCCCAGCTAGATGCATGATGGTAGCCCACCAGGGTGCGATGACGTCACGTTTTCGATTCTCGTATCTTGTACCAATGTTCAGCGAACACAAATGCCTTGTCAATGGGGGAATCCAATTGATGTTGGCTGCAAACAATTCTATTGGGTGGGAATAGGGATGTCATATACGTGTGGTAGTCCCTCAGCGTGGTCGTTCCAGCGGTAGTTGGGACGCTAAACAGAACTGGCATGATGGCCCTGCGGTGAGACAGGCGTACCTAGGTACAATAGGTACAATAAACCACCCGTTAAAATCCCCATTGCGAATAAAATAAGAGATTAAAAGACTCGATACAATCGGCAAAGACCCACGCGACGAAATAAGGACTACGATTGGAAACTTGGAACATGGAATTGCAAGTCACTAGGTTTCGCAGGATGTGACAGGATAATCTACGACGAACTACATCCCCGCAACTTCGGCATCGTGTCGTTGCAGGAACTTTGTTGGACTGGACAGAAAGTGTGGAAAAGCGGGCATCGAGCGGCTACCTTCTACCAAAGCTGTGGCACCACCAATGAACTGGGAACAGGATTTATAGTGTTGGGCAAGATGCGACAACGTGTGATCGGGTGGCAGCCGATCAACGCAAGGATGTGCATGTTGAGAGTTAAGGGCCGTTTCTTCAACTACAGCATTATCAACGTCCACTCCCCTCATGAAGGGAGACCCGATGACGAGAAAGAAGTGTCCTACGCGCAGTAAAAGCAAACATACGATGGAGGCTCGCCGTGTAACGTGAAAATCGTTGTCGGCGACATGAACGCGCAGGTAGGATGGGACGAAATGTACAGAAAGGTAATCGCAGGAAACAGCCTGCACGCCGTATCGAATGATAACGGCCAGCGATGCGTAAACTTTGCAGCCTCCCGTGATATGGTAGTCCGAAGCACTTTCTTCCCCCGCAAAGATATTCACAAAGCCACCTCACGGTTACAGAAGTTACACAGATTTGTGTACTACTAGATCAGCCTCACCGCTGTGTCAAATGTACACAGATACTTTTTCGGCTCCAGCGCTGGCATGAAAACAAAATTAACAATTATTTTTGCATTGATCGATTCCTGATAATGCATGTCATCGTTCAGAGAAAATTAGTTACGAACTTTGCTCCCTTACCAGCGCTAGAGCCAGAAAAGTGACTGTGTACATTTGACACAGGGGTGGAGGCTGATCTAGTAGTACACAAATCTGTGTACATTGTACACAAGCCTGTGTACATTGTACACAAGCCTGTGTTGTTTCGTTTTAGGGTGCTGGAAATCACCCGACCATCAAACAGAAAACCAAATCGACCACGTTCTAATCGACGGAAAATTCTTCTCGGATATAACCAACGTCCGCACATACCGCAGTGCAAATATAGATTCGGATCACTACTTAGTCGCTGTATGCATGCGTTCAAAACTTTCGACAGTTATCACCACGCGTCGAAGTCGAACGCCGCGGCTCAACATCGAGCAACTTCGTAACGTAGAAGTGGCTCAAGACTACGCGCAGCAGTTAGCAGTGGCCCTACCAACGGAAGAGCAGCTTGGCGCAGCTACACTTGAAGATGGCTGGAGGGACATCCGATCCGCCATTGGTAGTACCTCGGCTACAGCACTAGGCTTCGCGACTCCGAATCACAGAAACATCTGGTACGACGGATATGTGAACAGTTGAAAAACGATAAGAATGCTGAAACACCGTACGAGAGCGAATCAGGCACGTTACAGACAGGCGCGGAACAGGGAGAACTCAGTTTTCCGGATGGAGAAGCACCGGCAGGAAGAACGAGATCGCGAAACGATGGAAGAGCTGTACCGCGCTATGAACATACGAAAGTTCTACGAGAAGCTGAACCGCTCGCGCAGAGGCTTTGTGCCACAAGCCGACATGTGTCGAGATAATCACGGGAATATTCTCACGAGCGAGCGTGAGGTGGTCGACAGGTGGCGGTAGCATTACGATGAGCACCTCAATGGCGACGTTGCAAGTATCGAAAGTGGTGTGGTAACAGATCTAGGAGTACGTGCGCAGGACGAAAGATTCCCAGCCCCTTACCTCCAAGAGATTGAGGAGGAGGTTGGCCGGTTGAAAAACAACAAAGCTGCTGGAGCAGAAGCGAGCGGTGGAGAAGCACTGGTGAGAGCACTGCACTGGGTCATTACCAAGATTTGGGAGGAGGAAGTATTACCGGAGAAATGGATGAAATGTATCGTGTGCCCCATCTACAAAAAGGGCGACAAGTTGGGCGCGATCACACTACTGAGCGCTGCCTACAAGATACTCTTTCAAATTTTATGCCGCCGTCTATCACCGATTGTAAGATAGTTCGTGGGGCAATATCAGGCTGGATTCATGGGTGAACGCGCTGCAATGGACCAGATGTTCGCCATCCGCCAGGTGTTGCAGAAATTCCGCGAATACAACGTGCCCACGCACTACTTGTTCATCGATTTCAAATTGGCGAATGATACAATCGATCGAGAACAGCTATGGCAGATTATGCACGAATACGAATTCCCGGATAAACTGATACGATTGATCAAGGCGACGATGGATCGAGTGATGTGCGTAGTTCGAGTATCAGGGACACTGTCGAAACTCTCCGAATCTCGCAGAGGGTTACGGCAAGGTGATGGTTTTTTGTGCTTGGTGTTTAACATCGCCTTAGAAGGTGTGAAGAAGAGCGCGGATAAACACGAGTTTAATGATTTTCACGAAGTCCGTTCAGCTGCTTGGTTTCACCGATGTATTGATATTATAGCTCGCGAATTTGAGACGATGGCGAAAAAGTATATCCGACTGAAGAATAAAACCAGGCAAATATGTAAGTCATTAATGTATCGAAGACAAAGTACATGATGGCAAAGGGCTCCAGGGAGGAATCACCACGCCCGTCACCCCGAATTTATATCGACGGTGATGAAATCGAGGCGGTTGAAGAATTCGTGTACTTGGGCTCCTGGTGACTGGGTCACTGGTGACCACCGACAACGACACCAGCAGAGAAATTCAGAGGCGCATTGTGACAGGAAATCGTGCTTACTTTGGACTCCGCAGAACTCTACGATCGTAGAAAGTTCGCCGTAACACGAAGTCAACTATCTACAAAACGCTGATTAGACCGGTCGTCCTCTATGGGCACGAAACATGGACCCTAGGTTGTCCCAAAATTGCACATGGTCAAAAATCTTGGGGGCTCACCCTGCAAATGATAGCTGAGGGTGTTAGAAACAAACTTTTGTATGACGGCAACTTTCAGAAATGACGTTTAGAGGTCGCCCCGGTGAGATTTTTGAAAAATGACTATTTTTCTTAATAAATTTCATACAAATATTTTTTACCGTACAAAAATTGGCAATACTCACTATTTTTATATTTTTTACAACTTAATATGGATCCAAACTACTTGGAAAAAATAATTAACGACATGTTTTGCAGGTAACTTTTTGATACTGAATTTTTGAATTTGCTAAAATTTGCCATTTTTTGATATACTGTGTATTTTACCCATCATAAAAAATATCTGAACCTAATGCAAATTTTAAACAATTTCCATAAAAAGATAGGAAATTTCATGGGGAAAAACTTTGCCGAAGACAGGATGGCGTTTTTTCTTACCGTTTTAGAGTTATTCACGATTTACTATTTGGTGAAATTTGAATTTTTAGGTATTTTTCTAAAAATGTCACATAAGAACTTCTTAAAAACGATCAAAACGATCATCAACGATCAATTCTGACTATACATGTCAATGGTTGCTCCTCCGTGATTGATCTGAACTGGTACCAGTTGCACTGAGATCCAACTGAATAAGGGGCTGGGACATTCCACTTATTCTCAAAGTACAATTTTAGCAGCGCATGCATATTTGATCAATAACGGCGCCGGCCAAGTCCTTATAGTCAGCTGGGAAGGGAAAGGAATGTTAGAGTGTACTGGTTGTTGCTACTAGAGACCGAGAGCACTCTGCGTCCCCACAACCCGCACGGACTGGGGTATTTGTTAGACGGAAAGGATGGGAGATCTGGGAGTCACCGTTGGGTCGGTGATGCGATCCATGGATAGGGTTATTTATAGTGTTCGTGATAGATTAAGTGGTGAATAAGGTGAATAAGGTCAAGCGGCACAGCTCGCTTTGGTTGCATAACTTATAGGCGTTATATATACACTGTGCTGTGAGTGGAAGTTGGAAGGGAGGGAAACGACTTTTTTCAATTCGTTTCTGGTTCTAGCGATGGCTATGAACATATGAATATACATGAGTTGTATATGTAGAGAAGAGAGAGCGAGAGAAAGTGGATAGAAAGATACAAAGTAAGATGAAAAGGACGGGCCAGGGATTGAACCCATGACCTTCTGCATACGAATCAGAAGCGGTAGCCACTAGACCACCAAGCCCGTCATCACACATAAGAACTTCTTAAAAACACATACAAAGTAAAAAGTCACGTATGCTCAACAATTTGTTGTCTTGATTGTGTTTAGGAATTATGGTGGTATCATTATTTATATATTGAATTTTTGTTTCCGTTGACAAATCCATTTTCTTTGATACAGAAAGGTACCTACTAGCGATAAACTTTATCATTAGGTACCATTTTGAGATGCCTCAGTAGGCCATGGCATTTTTAACGGAGATGTTTTGACAATGGTTTATATGAGCATTCTTTATTATTTTACCAACGATTCTAACCTCAAAATGACTGACAATTCACAGGTCATTTTGACAGATGTAACATGAGCATGAAAAGGACTTCAACAAGATCGATAAAGTAGAATATATGATCCGTCTTTTTCGTGCATGTATTTGGTCTGTCAGAATGACCTCAGAAGTGTCAAAAATTTTCATGGCTAGCTTTGTTGGTGTAATGAAGAATAATATACAATCAAACGCATGGCACATTTTCTATATTATTTAGAAGGTGATACATTCCGCAAAACATGCCGATTTTGTTTTTCAATGATATTGCTCAAATCGTTTGAAGACATGAATAAAACGTTTTAGTAGTCCCTATCATTTTGATCAACATATAGAATGATAAAAATGACATCACTTGTTTACGTCCAAAACTGTTGTTTACCAACAATAGCCTACCTTGTCTTATTGTATGCCGTGTATGTGTTATGGTAATCAAATTGTTCTAACCTTGGATAACATTAGTTACTGGTTCATCTCATCCCACCCGTTTCAATTTGCCTCGGTGTATCTTATTTTCGGTGTTGATAAGATAGTTCAAGTCAGTAAATGTCAAAAAAGACATGCTCTGCTTTTTAGAATGTCTTGAATTGGAACTTAGTATCTAAAAATTGGTATTCTTACGTAAGATGTTCGCAATCGCGATTTGAATTTGGTATGGATCAACGGGCTGCAAAACGGTGAGTCGATAAGGAGAGCGTCCAATATAGCTCTGGTCCTCACAAGTTCCTACCTCATGCTTCCACGGGTCAAGCGATGACAAAGACCGCCAGCTAAGAGTTGTGTGCTTAGCTGGTAGTGCAGCCTGGGCACTGTTGTTCTTCTGACTTCAGCTAGATTGAGGAGGTACGATCCGAGCGTCTATTCACCAAGGAGGTGCGGCCATATAGCCGAGGCGGTAAACGCACGGGTATTCAGCATGACCATGCTGAGGGTGACGGGTTCGATTCCCGGTCGGTCCAGGATCTTTTCGTAAAGGAAATTTCCTTGACTTCCTTGGGCATAGAGTATCTTCGTGCCTGCCACACGATATACACATGCAAAATGGTCATTGGCAGAGGAAGCTCTCAGTTAATAACTGTGGAAGTGCTCATAGAACACTAAGCTGAGAAGCAGGCTTTGTCCCAGTGAGGACGTTACGCCAAGAAGAGGAGAGGAGTGCGGCTCAAGCAGCGTCTGTTCTGGCATCCAGCGGCTGAGTAAGAAACGCTGCACCACGCCCAGCTAGATCCAAGGTGGTGGCCCCATCAGCGTGGTCGTCCCAGTGTTGGTTGGGACGTTAAACAGAACTGGCACGATGGCCCTCCGGCGAGACAGGAGTGTTGGCGTAGGCCCAATAAGCCACCCGCAAAAATCCCCATTGCGAAAAACATAGGAGAAAATACGACTCGATACAATCGGCAAAGACTCACGCGACGAAATAAGGACTACGATTGGAAACTTGGAACATGGAATTGCAAGTCACTAGGTTTCGCAGGATGTGACAGGATAATCTACGACGAACTACATCCCCGGATCCCCGCAACTTCGACATCGTGGCATTGCAGGAACTTTGTTGGACTGGACAGAAAGTGTGGAAAAGCGGGCATCGAGCGGCTACCTTCTACCAAAGCTGTGGCACCACCAATGAACTGGGAACAGGATTTATAGTGTTGGGCAAGATGCGACAAGGTGTGATCGGGTGACAGTTAGCGCAAACATTCGATGGCTGCTCGCCGCGTGACGTGAAGATCGTTGTCGGCGACATGAACGCGCAGGTAGGAAGGGAGGAAATGTACAGACCGGTAATCGAGCGAAACAGCCTGCACGCCGTATCGAATGATAACGGCCAGCGATGGGTAAACTTTGCAGCCTCCCGTAGTATGGTAGTCCGAAGCACCTTCTTCCCCCGCAAAGATATCCACCACAAAGCCACCTGGAGATCACCCGACCATCAAACAGAAAACCAAACCGACCACGCTCTAATCGACGGTAAATTCTTCTCGGATATAACCAATGTCCGCACATATCGCAGTGCGAATAAAGATTCAGATCACTACTTAGGGTTTTTTGCCCTATTCCTGGCACAACATGTAAACAAAATTATTTATAACCTAAATTCACAATGAAACGACTGTTTTCAACCACTTCTTCCGTCTGAATCAGATACCTTATTGATTGAACTTGTTGTTAACAGTGATTGTTGTGAAGATTTTCTGCCGGAAAGTTGATTTTGAACGAGTTTACTGCACCTAGTCCAGCACCGATTCTCGGCACCACTGCCGAACTTCCAGCAAAATCAAATGGGAAATCACTTCGGCACCCATCTTTGTGCTGCCGAAGTGCACCCGTCTGCGAGTAATATTTGTTTTGAGCACTTGTGCGGCTTCAGAGTGAAAGTGTAGTTCATTGACTGTGGATTCCGTTGCGAAAAGGTTGCGGGAGACGATTACCTACGGAAGGGCGTTTGAAAATGTGCGCCAAGTGATATTTTGATTTGTTTTGCTGTGAGGTGCCGGAAATTGACGCGGGTGCCCAAGTAGTTCGAAACCCTAGTATCTGTATGCATGCGCTCAAAACTTTCGACAGTTATCACCACGCGTCGAGGTCGAACGCCGCGGCTCAACATCGAGCAGCTGCGTAACGTAGAAGTTGCTCAAGACAACGCGCAGCAGTTAGCAGTGGCCCTACCAACGGAAGAGCAGCTTGGCGCAGCTACACTTGAAGATGGCTGGAGGGACATCCGATCTGCCACAGGCTTGATAATCCTCCTCGAAATCAAAAGAGTTTTGCAACATGCTCTAAAGTGGTGTTTTGCTTCTGCCTCGTCACGAGGGAGCGAACGAACCCAAAACAGAGAGGCAATAAAAACTGAGCGAGGAAGATGGGAACGAAAAAAGAGCCGATGATTATTTCGGGTTTTAGAGTGCGATTTTTGCCTCGAGAGTCTTTCGTTGAATGGGAGTGGAACTCCCGAGTGCTTTTTGAGTGTGAGTGGACGTGAGAAACACAACAAGCAATAGGAGGCAATCAGTGAAGTACTAGATTGAAAGTAGTGAGCTGGATTTTTGTATGGTGAGATGATCAATTCTCCATTTCTGCAATGAAATGGTGCAAACAGCGTAGGTTATATGATTTATTGGCTAGTTTGATGCTATTTGAGCAAAAGTTTGAATAACTGTGTTGTTGTATTATTTTTTCCTGCAACTTCAGCAACACAGTTATGCAAACTTTTGCTCAAACAGCATCAAATTAGTCAATAAATCATATTACCCACGCTGTTTGCATCATTTCATTACAGAAATGGAGAATTGATCATCTCGCCATACAAAAATCCAGCTCACTACTTTCAATCTAGTACTTCACTGATTGCCTCCTATTCTGAGTATTGGACGAACTCCTCGCTGCGCGGCAAGCTCGCGCTCGGTGCTGTTGAGGATTTGCGTTGGAATTTCTGAGTTTTATTTTCACTCCTCAGAAAATCGCCGAAATCGCTTCCTCATTTTCTCGCGAGAGAGTTTCTGTCAAGCCTGGCTACAGCACTAGGCTTCGCGACTCCGAATCACTGAAACGACTGGTACGACGGCGAATGTGAACAGTTGAAACACGAGAAGAATACATCCTGGGCGAGAATGTTGCAACACCGTACGAGAGCGAATGAGGCACGTTACAGACAGATGTGGCAGAACTCAGTCTTCTGGATGGAGAAGCGCCGGCAGGAAGAACGAGATCGCGAAACGATGGAAGAGCTGTATCGCGCTACACTGAACGAAAACCCCATCCCGAAATCGACTGATTTGTCCGACCATCCAGTCCAAATTATCAAAATCGTGTTTTCGAATGACGAATCAGTCATACGGCAATCATCCCAAAAAGCGGATGACGATCATCTTATTCGCGTATGAGTCGACGCACGCTATGTGAATGAATTTTAGTTGCAGAAGGCCACACAGATGCACCGACTTTATTCATCGATAGCGTAACAAGTTCCTTGATCGTGACACCCGGGACGTTGACGATATTGCGTCGCATGTCCTATTCTGGACATGTCTTAGTTTTTGAAAAGGGTGCCCGCAAGGGTACCATTGCCACTAAGCACATAGCTTTTTGAGAAAGATAGCGGTGACATTATTGTTATCAATCGCTAAAAATCAAAGTTGCTCGACCATATGGTCGACATTCTATTTTCATATCACTGTCATCCGGTTTTAAGATGACATCATTCGGTCGGTGGACCATACGGTTTCCGACCGAATGTCGTTAAGGGGCGTGATCGTATCGCCTCTCAGTCGATCTTGGGCGGGGGGTTTGGTTCAGTGTATGGACACACGAAAGGTCTACGAGAAGCTGAACCGCTCACGCAGAGCCTTTGTGCCACGTCGGATTGTGCCGAGATAATCACGGGAATGGTGGAGGTGGTCGAGAGGTGGCGGCAGCATTACGGCGACGTTGCAAGTATCGAAGGTGGTGTGGTAACAGATGTTCGCCATCCGCCAGGTGTTGCAGAAATACCGCGAATACAACGTGCCCACACATCACTTGTTCATCGATTGCAAATTGGCGAATGATACAATCGATCGAGAACAGCTATTGCAGATTATGCACGAATACGAATTCCCGGATAAGCTGATACGATTGATCAAGACGACGATGGATCGAGTGATGTGCGTAGTTCGAGTATCAGGGACACTGTCGAGTCTCTTCGAATCTCGCAGAGGGTTACGGCAAGGTGATGATTTTTCGTGCTTGGTGTTTAACATCGCCTTAGAAGGTGTAAAGGAGAGCGCGGATAAACACAAGTTTAATGATTTTCACGAAGTCCGTTCAGCTGCTTGGTTTCACCGATGCACAATGGTCCACGAACCGGATTTACGAGGAAAGATGAATGCAGCGCCTTCAAATAAATTTTTAGACAAATATAGTCTTCTACAAAGTTGTTGCTAATAATAAGGCCCTCTTTCCAATGTACATGAAAATTAGGGTGGTCCATATTTTCACAGAAATTGGAAACCAAACTTTCTTGTTTGTAAGAATAACTATATACATTCTTCGGAAAAGTTGGAGACCTATCAATTTTGAGCAAGTTTGCTGAAGACAGTTTTTTTGTAGCTTTAAAATTGACCGATCTAGAGATATATTTGTAAATTAGCTTCTGGCTTTAACTTTTTCAGTTTCAACTTCTCATCAAAGTCGCCCAAGAATCACTTGTAGAGCATTTGAAAACGCGTCGTTTCGTGCGCTGAGATGATCGTTATCTCTTTTGGTTCAAAAGTTATGAGTGTTTTTCTTCAAAAATCATAGTTTATTCAATAGGCGATATTGCGGGTTGGGGCAAAGATAAAAAATATCTTTTTCCAGCCTTCATAAGAAGAAATATTGTTATAAAACATATCAAAGAATTAGAGAGGTGTTATTTTTGTAACTCAAGTAAAAAATTCTTGAAAAGTGCCTATTTTTTCTAGAAAATCATCAATATCTTTTGAACGGATTGACGTAGCAACATTCTCAGTGCACGAAAATGTGCGTTTTTGGAAGCTCTAAAAGTGGTTCTTTGATGACTTTGATGAGAAAATTGAAACAAAAAAGTTAGAGCGATAAAACGATTTGTTCTAGCGTCACCCTATGAAAACTATGGGAAAATGCTCAAAATTTGGGCAAAACAGTTTTTTCGCTTTATCTTTTTTCATTTCAATTTTTCCATGAAAGTCGTCAAAGAACCACTTTTACCCGAGCAGAAGGGAATACCTAATGAATACCATATTAATACCAACCTCTGCACTAATACCTCAATTAAGTATTGTGGTGCTCTTCCTGTATTGCATATAATAACATTACAATAATAAATTTAGGTATTTGGACAGAAATTGGTATTGATATGTTATTCGTTAAAGCAAAACTGATAATAGGACTGTTTGCTGTTCAGAAGGAATTATTTGGCCTTACTTGATGTAATTTCTTGTTTGAATTACCCAAGAAACCCAAGAAATGTCGATCGCAGTATACAGTTGCATGTGCGAACAATTCTGAATATCGCTGTTTAACATCGATAAAGTATTCTCTGAACATGAAATACACAATTAGGGGATTCACTAAACAGCGTAAACTGATCAAATGTCGCAATCGCCAAGGCAGTCAATGATTATTTCTTTCACTTATGAAACATTTCAATAATCAGATAATCATGGATTAAACAGTTATTTAATATAGGTATTTAGTGAATACCTCTTATTTTTTTGTGTTCAAGCATCCCTCTTATGGGAACGTCGATAAAATATGTCACATAAAATTGATCATTTTTAACCAGCCTCCCCCTTTGGAAGGCTCATTTATTACGTCCATCGCTTTTCGGCATTTCTAGATACCCGCCCCATCTGTCACGCTATTTTCTTATCCAATGAGGATTCGTTGATTGGTTCACGACTGCGCCCCGATTAGCGAATAGTCTATTTTACGAAACGACAACAGTGTTGAAATTGATATCAATACTCACGGGCTACGACGCGACTTCCAGTCAAATTTTCATTCATAAAAGGAGCGATCAGCTGATCCGAAACGTCTTGTAAAATGACTCATTGTATTCGTACGGAACCATTCATAATCCACGTAGATAACATTTTGGCCATCTTAGACACCCTTCCCCCCTCGTAGACTTTTGTCCATACAGAAATTTAAAAAATTGCATAGAGCGTGGACTTTGGCTAGAACCCTCCCCCTCTAAAGATCAACATAGTTTATGAACGGCTGCTTTGTTGGGGTGACTCACAGCTGGTCAGAATATTCTAGACACACGCAAGAGATGAGAAACACGTTACGAAACACTCACATACTGGCACAAACGTTCTGTATACAGAAGCTACGATGCCACGGCAGTCAGAGGTCAAGCTCATTTTGACAGCGATTTTGACATTGAAAGTGATTTTTAGTTGGATTTTGCCCGTTTTGCCCCTACTAGCGCACACCCAAATATCGAGACATCCTATAATGAGCCCCTAACGAGCGAATCCGCACTAAACCTAATACACTAACACACTGTAACACTTTCTTAGAAAAGCGCGCTTCACACCCTCCTCCCTCCTCATACTCCTCCTCCTCCTCATACTACCCAAACCCAAAAAGTAGGACGTCATTTATGAACTGGTCAAAATAAATAAATAAATAATCTAAAATTAGGTTAAATTCAACTGAAAAATAGGTAGTTTAGATTTGTCGTGTACCCTTCGCTAAAACCAAAACAAAATATGACAGTTCGTTGTGGAAGGAAAGTAGTCGTCGTTGTGAAATTTGTGAAAAATCGGTGAAAAGCGGTCGGAAAACGTGTGAATGTGTGCTCTAATGCTGTGCCAGTGTAAAAGGGAAGTGTTAATTTGTCGTTCGATTGGAGATGTTAAGTTTAAGAATAATTTCGTGTGTTTGTTTATTTTCGATCGCAGCTGCCGCTCGCGGGGTGATGTTCAGCCACCAACTCAATGATTGCCAACTCGGCCAGTAACGGGTGGATACTGAAAAAGCCGGTTCAAGGAAAACGGTCAGAAACGGGTGGATACGGGAGAAGCAGATTCATGGAAGTGGACGACTCGGATTGCACAGGCGGAACATTTGCAAAACAGGATTCTAATTGGAAGGATTCAAAACAAACAATGCTTGGCAGATGAGCAAACGAGTTCAATATAAGGTAAATTATTGTTTCAATTTTCAAAAAAACACTTTTAAGTGCAAAATATTAATGCCACATTTCGACTTTTAGGTACAAAACCCCATAATCGAAGAAGAGCGAATAAAAACAAGGATAATGAGAATTTATTCGAAAATATGGAAAAATCAAGGACAGTTCCTGAAAAAATCGTGAGTAAATTTGTACCTACTAACCTAATCTAAATACTAACCTAACTCAGTACAAAGTGTAGACTTATTAACTAACTAATTAACTATTGATAAAGAGAGGTCCACAAGGGAACATTGACACTGGTCCTCGTTGTCGCTTGGTCGAGATTATGCATTTCTTGTAAATTTCGAAAACGTCGGTTTTTGCGATTCCGTTCCATGGTTAGGTTGATGTTCGTTGCTTGCTGTTCCCTTTAAGGACTACTGAATTTAAAGGAAGCATCACAGGTACTCGTACCGTCATGTCGTGGGCAGGTCCTCGTTACGACATTTTCATTCCTTAATTCATGGAATATATCTATACATATAAAAATGAATTTCAGTCTGTCTTGTATTTGGAAACTACTGGACCGATTGGAGTGAAAATTTGCATGCAAGGATTTTTTGAGATGGGGAAAACTCTTAGCATGGTTTGAGACCACTCCCCACTTCGAAAATGGGGGCTCCCATACAGATGCTTTGCACTTCTTTATGGAGCTGTATGTAAAAAAGTAGGCAGGCAAAATGAGTTTGCCGGGACAGCTATGTAGTATACTTTAAATGATTGGTGATATCACAAGCTGATGATAAATACTGGCAGCTTTCCCGAACCCTTTTTCCAGTTCGATTTCGACTTATTTTCCTACGGACAAATTTATCCCGTAGGTGTTTTATTTAAATTTGGTATTCATCGTGATCATTGATCATTGTAAAAGACACACAGATTTAGCTGATTATACATAATTTGGATAAGACGATTCAGGTTTTTGGTTTGATCAGCATAGAAGACCTCAATCCGCTTTACCCTCCATTGGTTTCTTTAGCGGTATTGCAATAATTTCATACTCAGGTTCTGTATGGAAACTGGGCCTAAATCCAAATTTCCATTACTTTCGGTACTAGGGAACCTATTCATAAATCAATTTAAAGTTTTTATAGGAGAGATTTGTTGAATAACTTGCTTAGGGCTGTCCATTAATTACGTAAGGTTTTATGAGGGAAGGGGGGTTTGAGAAATCTTACGCGCCATACAAAAATATTTGCATTCTCATACAAAAATCTTGCAAGGGGGAGAGGGGGTATCGAAAAATCGTAAAAAATTCCTTACGTAATAAGTGGACAGCCCCTTATCGGCGAAGCTGTTCACGTAATAAAAATATCAGCAGCTCCCCCCCCCCCCCCCCCCCCCTCATCAAACCACTGGAAAATTTGGTCAACCCTATTAATAAATATATATACACGAGTTCTTTAAACTAGCAAAGTTTCAACTTCCTACTCTCAATAATCGAGATTTGAAATCGAAAAAGGTACGCGGGTACCCTGCCGGCCACAAAAGGTTTAAATTAAGATTACAATTTTACTAGTTGAATTTATGCTAACATTTAACAAAATTTTCTCATGAAGAGAACAAAACTGCAAAAAATTGCAGTCTCAACTTTAATTCAGTAACCATTTCTTTTTATTGATAGCGATAATGAAAACGAAAGTGAGAGGAATCAAATACAGTGCTTAGAGATTTAACGTGTTTGATTACAATAAATTTAGTAATCTAAAAATTTTAATGAAATAATTGACGCAGTTATTCTCTTGTTATTAAATACCTACTGGATAACAAATTGAACTATCGATAAAATGTATAGTTTGATAATAATAGTTGTTATTTGTTTGTTATGGAATACCTGCGAGATAACATATTAAGGTATCGAAATAAAGTAGAAAGTAATAGTAAGAGTTGTTATTATTTTGTTATTTAATACCTGCTGAATAACTAATACAGCACTTGCCAGCGTGTTTAAAATTTTTGGTATGCATTCATCATTGAAATAACAAGACTTGTTATTTTCTAGGTGTTATTCATATAAAATTATGGTATTCGTTTTTGTTATTTTGCCTCTTATTACCACCTAATGAAAGGCATTTTTTTTGTAAAATTGGTTTTTATTGTCGTTTAATCGTTATTTACATTAACATGAAATATAAAACTATCTAAGCCTATTTCGTTTTCAGGAGTTTCAATTATATAACTGAAGTAAATGCCAAGTGCCTTAATAATCATTTGTTTGGAGTTTCGACTTATGTTACTTAGAGTAGGGTATATAAATTCTTCCGGCTCAAGCCTGCACAAACTAGACTCACTTCTCAAGATTAGGCTACGTTGATATCTCCAGATATCCCTAACACGATTACATCGAAAAACTTTATGCACTACAGTCTCTGGTTCTCCTGGACAAGTTTCACAAATTGTGTCATCAACAACGCCTCGTTGAAATAATAATTCCCTATGTTTAATCTTCTTATGCATAATGGTAAACCAGTTGGAACGTTGAGACGAAGTTAACGTTTTACTATGGAGGAGTTTGAATACTGCTTTCCAATTTCGTTGTACTGCAGAGACAAATCCAGGATCGGGCTTCAGAGAAAGAAGATGATGATAAATTCCTAGTGATGACGGCGTGTCTTTAAGGCGATCCGGTAAACTGGGCAGCTCTGCGTTCAATAGAGAAATGTGGTTGAACATTGGAGGGACGGGGATGTTTGGGTTTTCCAACAAACTACTTAAAAATGGAAGCTGGGGCATTAAACTTATAAGACGATTTAGCAACAGTGATTTTGATTTAGTTTCCGGACAATGCAGATTCAATCCACCTCTGTTTTTGGGAAGAATTAAATTGGAAAATGCTATCCGTTGAAGAGATTGTCCATGCCAAATAAATTTTCCCATTTCGGCTCTTATTTTGTTGATGAATCCTTTAGAAACCGGGATATTTGCAGCCATATACCAAACTTTGGAATTAATGTAGGTGTTGAGCAGTACGACTTTCTGGATTAAGTTCAATTTTCTTGGGTTATGTAGCCACAGCCGTGTTCGCAACCCACTCAATACAGCTTGCCAGTTTAGTTTTTGGGCTTGTTTGATATTAGCTCCGTAGCGTACTCCAAGAATGTTGACAAAATTTTCTATGGTAAGCCATTCCGTATCATTAGTTAGATTGATGTTGCCTATCATTATTGCAGTAGTTTTCTCCTTATTAAGAACCGCTCCTGACGTTAGTCCGAACTCGTTAAAGATGGCAGCTACTTCCACGAGGATGCCTTCGTTGTCAAAAAACATGGAGATGTCGTCTGCGTAAGCACTTAACACAGTATTTGGGAATCGCTGCACGATTTCATCTAATAACGGCTGTAGATATAGCACGAACAAGTGCATAGATAACGGGTCACCCTGTCTTACTGATCGATTTATTTTGAATTCCTCAGTTAGATGACCGTTGACCAAGATTCTCGAAAAAGATTGACTCCAAATTGTACCCAGCAGGTTAACAAACTGTGGATTGAAATTCATTCGTAGCATAGTTTCTCTCAAAAATCGATGATTCACTCTGTCAAACGCGTGATCGAGGTCAAATGATACTAGGAGTGCACTTCTACGGCTATGTCGTAGCTGTGCAATTTTATCGGTGATGCGGCATGTTGCTTCAAAAATGGTTCTTCTTCCATTTGAACATTTCTGATGATCAGAAAGTACGAATGGAAGCAAGTTGTTGACCCTTTGCTTAAGCAGTCTTGCCAAGACTTTGTAATCGTAATTCAATAGGGATATTGGACGATAACCTTTTACGCTTTTGTCTCTTCCTTTCTTTTTGACAAGCACTATGATTCCATCGAAAAATTGTTTCAAAGCTTTTCCATTGAGAGCGTCGTTGATCACATTTGTAAACTCAGCAGCAATTATGCGCCAAGTCCTCAGAAAGAATTCTTTGGGTAGTCCATCTACACCCGGAGACTTTCTAGATGAGCTACCTTTAATTGCAGCGAGAATTTCATCTTGTGTAGCTGCTTCCACTAGACTTTCATTTAAGAGATTGTTTTCCGGTATCGTTCTGGCCGGAAGGAAATCGACCAGATTTCCACTTTCTACCGGAGTGTACAATGTTTCGAAGTATGATCTAACCGAGTCCCTTATTAGAATTTGATCACGAACTTCGTCACCATTTTCTGCTTGGAGCATAGCGATAGTACTTTTAGATCTTTTTCCGTGGATCTGGGCTACATGAAAAAGTGTAGTAGATTCTCCGGATATGAAAGTCTCGTTCATTTTTCGAAAATTTGTTGAAAAGTTACGTTGGTGACGCAACATCTGCGCTTTGATATGGTTGATAGTTGCAAGTTGCTCAGGATTCCCTAAATAGTTGTCGTATGCTTCTTTCAGTAGACGGCGATACAATTCCATGGAGTCCCTGAAGTCCCGATGTACGATTGACGTTTTCCATTTTAGGAAGGAGTTTAGTTTTGGTTTTGTAAATAAAACCCACCATTCAAGCCAGGAACGGTAATTTCTTCTAGAACGCGCCCAGTATGCCCATTTCCTAGTCAACTCGTTCATGACCTCAGCATCATCCAGTATATGCGGTTGGAGGCGCCAAATTCCACGTCCAGCAGGAGTACCCAAGTTAGGAAGAGCCATTCGTGTTATATAAGCCTTGTGGTCCGAAAACGCCGTTACTGCAAAATGTGCAGTACGTAGCTGGAGTCTCATTGCATTTGACACCAAGATGCGATCAAGCCTTGAAGCAGTGTTTGATCTGATGAAAGAAAACTCCACCCTATTTCCATGCAGTATCTCCCACGAATCAGCTAGTTGCGCTGCACTCATTAGACGTTTGCACATTGGGCTAATATTGTTGCAACCTGTTGCATCTTTAGGATTAACGACAGCATTGAAATCCCCACCTAGCACCACATCTTTTGTAGCATGATGAAGGTAATGCGCCACGGAAGTATTGAAGAAATCTTCTCTTGCATTTCGCAAAGCAGCACCAGACGGAGCATAAATATTTATGAAAGTCACCGATCCCACCCTTACTGATATTATGCGATTGTCTAAACTTTTTTCTACATTATGTAAATTATACAAATCTCTAACCGCGACAGCCGTGCCTCGTTGTTGACCATCGACATTGAAGATAGTTATGTACCCTGGTAATTCTAACTCCTCACTTTGAACTTCTTGCAGGAAAATGATATCAAGTTCCGCAGAACGGATGAAAGACCTCAGCGCATCAATTTTGGTTTGATTGGAGATGTTGCAGATGTTAATAGTAGCTATTTTATAACTTTGCATATCCATCACCCTAAAGATTGAGAAGTTTCACCTTAAGTTTAGCTAAAATCTCGAATGCGTTCCCTGTCTCTGGTTTTAGACTTGATATGTGTTCTGGTACTTTTTGCTCTTCGTGTGGATGACACTGACAAGTCATCACAAGATGCTGTCAAACACCCAGCTGATCGTGTGACGTCAGTTACAACGTATTTTTGTTGTCCAGAATCCTCGGCCCGCGCCGTTCGTTTTCGGCATCGTTTACGCTCACCTGTGATCCATGAATGAAGTGAACTGGTAGTGACGAAGCAGTAGTGGTGCAGAACATTGGTGAATGGTGGTGATTCAATCATCGCGCGGATGTATCGGATGGAGATTTTGTGGAGTGCAATCTGGTCTGCAAGAAGTGTTTGTTTTTCTAGTGCGGCAGTAACTGAAATCGCTTCGGTAGGACATATACTTGGGCTTACCTCACCGGAGGAAACCCCCGCGATGCGTTTGACATTGTCCTTGAGTGGTGGTGAATGGTGGCTGTGTTGAATGTGAATCGGTGGTGGTTCCTTTTTGTTAATTGGTGTTGTTTGGCGTATGCAATGATGTTGCTCCAGGATGTGCGTCGTCGAAGTTGGATGCAGACGTGATGTTGTGAAGAAATATACAAAAATCGTATGATAGACGGCAATATCTGTGTAGGCTTCGGCAGAACATATACTAGGGCTTACCTGACTAAAGGAAAAGCCCTCGTTGGAGTGTTCTGGAGTAGTTGCTTTTGATGATCGTTTTACGGTGTTGATGTTGTTGAGTGGTTGCCTCCAGCGGAATGCGAGGTTTCCAATTGTATTTATGAATAGAGATGGAATTTGCTTGAGACTAGTGGTAGCACCATGACTAGCTACGACTGGACATACACCTATTCTAAATCTTACCGTGAAGAGGAATGGTTATTTGTCTTGCTCCTGCTTTTGCGTTTAACTTCTTCGAAGGGTATATCGTTAGCAGTTACAGATTTTGGTGAACGGTGTCGTTTAGGAGGGATGATATTTGTAGAATCGTCAGATGACAGTGAATCTGAGATGACGAAATCCGATTCCTGCGTTTGGGACAACGGGATATCCACGGGCTCCGTCTCCATACGTAAGTTGATATTGCTCGGTCCAGCAACCTGTGAATTTCCTGATGGGAGACGAGTTGCTGAAGAGGGTCTGCTTGACGATTTCCCAGCCGCCGCTATGATGCGATGAATTCCGGGGACGAGATCGTTGGTGCTAGTTTTACTTGCAGTATCGTCAGTTATTTCCGTCACTGCCATTGATGATAGCGTCTGATCGTTTGTTGTGGATGATGACGGTGGAGGCAGCATCCCCTGCACCACTTGAGCCGCTGTTAGACGACTGCTGATATCGATTCCCATCTCTTTGCGGACTTCATTGCAAGTGCGGCCAATATGCAGAGGCCTAACACAATAGCGACAGGTGCGAATTTGGTTTCGGTAGACTACGAAAGCGGTGTATGGACCGATAGGGATGTAAGATGGAATTGACTTTTTAATCCGCATTCGGACTAGTCTCACACCTGTGGGCAAGCCAGGCCAAAAGTCTTTCCACTTCTCGTCCTGCAAGGAGATAACTTCGCCGTAAGGCACTAGGTGCTTGACAATGGTCTCGGTGGATATGTATGACGGCATATCTGCTACCTTAACCTCAATCGCGTTGTCATAGGGGACTAACGGGATAGCATACTGCTGGTTGTTTAGCTCGATAGTATGCTTCAGGCTATGTTCTGAAACTAGTTCTTCCACATATGCCTGGGATTTGAGCTCGATGATGACTCGCGATTTTGTTAGGCTTGGTTGGATGCAGTTTACCTTCGACATATCAATGTTGATTTTTTGGCTGATGAGCTCATGAATTTTTTCTAGTTTGGGGCGGGCTGGCATGGAACTGAAGTCCAGGTAGAGGGAGTCTTTTCGGTGATCGTTCATCTTGGTGATGAGTTGGCGAACGTCACGGAAGTCGCGGATATCGGCAGTGCGCCGCCGAGCGACGGGATAATATATCAATGGAATTTGTTTTCACTTAGCGTTTTGCTCACACACGTCTGAACAAAAGGGAAACCAAATGTCAACTATCAAAAAGGCATAGCAAGGTATGGTAGTATTAAATAATTAATACCTGGATATGTTATTTAGTTGTTATTCTTTTCTGCTCGGGTAGAGCTTCCAAAAATGCACATTTTTCGTGCGCTGAGAATGTTGCTACGTCATTCCGTTCAAAAAGATATTGATGATTTTCTAGAAAAAATAGCCACTTTTCAAGTATATTTTACTTGAATTACAAAAATAACACCTCTCTAATTTTTTGATATGTTTTATAACAATATTTACAGGGCCCATATGGTCGGGGTTCTGCTAAACCGAACCAAAGACCATTTTTTGAAAAATTGAGTTTTCTTTACCATTGGATGAAGAAATTGATTCCATGTAAAAATGCAGTAATTCTGACAGCTCTTCGTGGAGCAAATTCAAAATTTCTGTTTGGCAGAACATACAAAAAATAAAATTGCATCCAACCAGAGTGAACTGAATCAACGAAATGTTTTAGTGTTGGTCCAGATGAAGAACATTTCAAGTTATGCTCATCGCCGTCAAATTTCTAACTTCCAACCGACTCATAGTAACAATCTGTGGGAGAATTGAACACGTTATTAGAAATACGGATGTTGGAGGATACAATTATGTTTCAATGGTGCTGATCGCCATTTTTCCAATTCACAATCAGCCAGACCGAACCAAATCCACTGCATTTTAGAATCTATTTATTCTCAACAATACAAAAATCAACTGGTTTTAAATACCTGCGTTATGTCGACACACCTCATACTGATAATTTAACACAGAAGCCGTCATTGACCAACAAGGCTAATAAGAATAATAAAGCTTGAAAAAAATCAAACACTTGGTTCGCTTTGGCTGATCGAAAAATGGCGTTTTCACGAAAACCATGCTAGAGAAGAATATTTAGAACTTGATTCAGACTTAACGACTGACCTTCAGCTAAGTAAAATGACCTAGAGGTAACGTGCTTGGTTATCACTTAAAGGACCCAAGTTCGAATCTCTTTAATATTTTCGATTTTTTTTTGTCTTAGTTCACTTTGGCAGATCATGTTCATGGTTTTCTTCGACCAGTATAAATATGAAGTACACAAATTGCTCCATTTTCACATCTCAGGACCTCAGGACACGCAAAGACATCATATTACATAATCACTCTTGCTCTGTGCATGCACAGCACATGCACCGCCTATAAAAAAAAACATAGGTGGGAAGGGCTGAGCTGGGAGGGCTTCCACCGTTCATATTTTAAACTATTTTGAGACCTCCATAATATACGCGTCCTCTCTAATTCATGTAAAGAATTGTGAGTGATATCGATTTCACCTTCATGGACGATGAAAAATCGAGTTTTTTTTTCACAATCCGAATGGTTTTCTATGAAACAAAGAAACACAGTCAGCCAAAGTGAACTATAAACCATATTCCAATGTTTTAGCTCAGCCAGAGTGAACTGAGTGCGAAGTACTGAAAAATTAAATGTATTTATATCAATGATTTCAAATAATTTACATGTATTCTTCGTCTCTGATGATTAATAAAGGCTTGTAAGTTACATGTGCGTGGAAAAGTTTCAAATAATCTTAGCTGTTGTTTACTTGTGAGTGGTTGAACTTTGGGCTTAATTATCTCGGAATAAAGTTTTTGGCGCTTAGTTCGGTTTAGCAGAACCCCGGCCATATAGCCGAGGCGGTAAACGCACGGGTATTCAGCATAACCATGCTGAGGGTGACGGGTTCGATTCCCGGTCGGTCCAGGATCTTTTCGTAAAGGAAATTTCCTTGACTTCCTTGGGCATAGAGTATCTTCGTGCCTGCCACACGATATACACATGCAAAATGGTCATTGGCAGAGGAAGCTCTCAGTTAATAACTGTGGAAGTGCTCATAGAACACTAAGCTGAGAAGCAGGCTTTGTCCCAGTGAGGACGTTACGCCAAGAAGAAGAAGATAACAATATTTCTTCTTTTGAATGCTGGAAAAAGATATTTTTTATCTTTGCCCCAACTCGTAATATCGCCTATTGAATAAATTATGATTTTTAAAGAAAAACACTCATAACTTTTGAACCAAAAGAGATAACGACCATCTCAGCACACGAAACGACGCGTTTTCAAATGCTCTACAAGTGATTCTTGGGCGACTTTGATAAGAAGTTGAAACTGAAAAAGTTAAAGCCAGAAAACCTGTTTTTCTTGAATCACCCTAAGCTAATTTACAAAAAAAAATCTCTAGATCGGTCAATTTTAAAGCTACAAAAAAACTGTCTTCAGCAAACTTGCTCAAAATTGATAGGTCTCCAACTTTTCCGAAGAATGTATATAGTTATTCTTACAAATAAGAAAGTTTGGTTTCCAATTTCTGTGAAAATATGGACCACCCTAATTTTCATGTACATTGGAAAGGGGGCCTTATTATTAGCAACAACTTTGTAGAAGACCATATTTGTCTAAAAAATCATTTGAAGGCGCTGCATGCATCTTTCCTCGTAAATCTGGTTCGTGGACCACTGTGCGATGTATTGATATTATAGCTTGCGAATTTGAGACGATGGCGAAAAAGTACATCCGACTGAGGAATAAAACCAGCCAAATATGATAAGTCATTAATGTATCGAAGACAAAGTACATGATGGCAAAGGGCTCCAGGGAGGAATCACCGCGCCCGCCACCCCGAATTTATATCGACGGTGATGAAATCGAGGAGGTTGAAGAATTCGTGCTCACTGGTGACCGCCGACAATGACACCAGCAGAGAAATTCAGAGGCGCATTGTGGCAGGAAACCGTGCTTACTTTGGACTCCGCAGAGCTCAACGATCGAAGAAAGTTCGCCGTAACACGAAGTTAACTATCTACAAAACACTGATTAGATCGGAAAAGTCTTCTATATGCACAAAACATTGGCTCTACGTGCAGAGGACCAACGCGCCCTTGGAAGTTTTTGAACGGAAGGTGTTGCGTACCATCTACGGCGGAGTGCAGATGGAAGATGGGACTTGGCGAAGGCGAATGAACCACGAACTGTATCAGCTGCCGAGAGAACCAACCATATCGTCAACACCGCAAAAATCGGGAGGCTATGGTGGGCGGGTCACGTCTTCAGGATGTCGAATAGCAACCCGACTAAAATGGTTCTCGAAAGCCATCGTAACGGTACAAAAGTGGTGCGCAGCGAGTTAGGTGAATCGATCAAATGGAGGATGATTTGCCGACCCTTCGCAGAGTGTGAGCCATGGACCGAGTAGAATGGAGACGACTCCTACGTACAGCAGAAGACATTCAGACCTTAGTCTGACCGGTAAGGTAAGGTGTCAAGGTGTGACGAAATGTGCAGCAATGAAGATTAACAACGGTCTGACGTTCATATCATGAATACCTGGTCAAAACATTCGACTCGTTCATCTATTTAAATCCCTTTTCCAAAACGCCATGCTGTAATGAAATACTGGATTGTAGATTTAATCCGAACTGCATAGACCCATTATGAAATGCCAAAACAGAAGTGTTCGTTACGTCATCATCAGCGTAAACCGGATACAAATTCTTTTACTGATAGTCTACCACCGACTTGTTGCACCTTCGTTGTATAACCGAGGAGAAACACTTGTTCAGAATCACCGCCATTCACACAACATTATCCACTTTATAAACCCCATTACACACCGGCTCCACGCCAAACTCGTCACTCAGCAGCCCCAGCACTGCAGAAAGACCCCGATTGATCTCTCAATCTTAACATTGTTGCAGCCAGTAATGTAAAATGCAGAATTCCCCTCGACCTGCGTCTGCCACCACCACCACCACCACCAACCGCGGAGAAATTAATAACAATCGATACCGATTAGCCTGCGACTACTCATGAATGGTCTGGTCTGGACGCCCGACTGTGTATAGTTACTGGTTGTTTACCATCCTGCAGAAAGCCTCAGCATGCCGCCGCCGCCGCGGGCCCTCCAACCCGGGTAGACGATGATTCGATTAAAATAGTTTAGTCGCGATAGTCGGATTCCAACGCCGCCGCCCAGCAGCCGTGGCCACCGCCGCCACCAACATCGTCCGTCCAACGAAGTCGGGGTCCAACTGAACGAACAACCGACACCATTGGTGAGCTCACGTTTTTGCACTTAAGGATCGTGGTATTTTGCTGGCCTGTTGATGTTGGTTGAGGTGGAACTGTTTCCAGGAGGTGATCTTTGACATCTCTGTAACAAAGAAGCTGTAGCTTGGTAGGACTTGCAGGGTGGCATTGGCGTAGAATTGCTACGTTGGACCAAGGGATCATGGCGACCAAGGAAGTCCCTTTGCAAATCCTATAGACACTGAAGAAGTTTGATGATTTTCAAATGAAAATACAGAACAGAAAAACGTTGCTTTGGTTTGTGGCTGCCGCTCTCCATCCTCGGTCGCGCCCAATGCTCGCCAGGTCACGCTCCACCTGGTCCACCCATCGTGCTCTCTGCGCTCCACGCCTTCTTGTGCCAACCGGATCAGTTGCATACACCAGCTTTGCAGGGTTGTTATCCGGCATTCTTGCATCATGCCCTGCCCACCATATCCTTCCGGCTTTGGCCACTTTCTGAATGCTGGGTTCGCCGTAAAGTGCATCGAGCTCGTGGTTTATCCTTCTCCTCCACACCCGTTCTCCTGCACAACACCGAAGATCGTCCTTAGCACGCGTCGCTCGAAAACTCCAAGTACTTGCAGGTCCTCTTCGTGCATGGTCCATGTCTCGTGCACGTATAGGACCACCGGTCTTGTTAGCGTTTTGTACATGGTGCATTTGGTGCGTGGGTGAATCTTTTTCGACCGCAGTTTCTTCTGGAGCCCGTAGTAGGCCCGACTTCCGCTGATGATGCGCCTCCGAATTTCACGGCTCACGAGATTCGAATGAACTGGATAGTTCACCCGAAACCCTTACGCAGTTTTGAACACCGTCCATCGTTGCTTTAATCAGTCTAGTCAGCTTCCCAGGAAAGCCGTTTTCGTCCATCATTCTCCATAGCTCTGCGCTGTCGATACTGTCATATGCCGCTTTGAAATCGATGAACAGGTGATGCGTTGGGACCTAGTATTCACGGCATTTCTGGAGGATTTGCCGTACGGTAAAGATCTGGTCCGTTGTCGACCGGCCGTCGATGAAGCCGGCTTGATAACTTCCCACGAACTCATTCGTTTTAGGTGACAGACGACGGAAGATGATCTAGAATAGCACTTTGTAGGCAGCATTCAAAATAGTTATCGCCCTGAAGTTCTCACATTCCAAATGGTCACCTTTCTTGTGAATGGGCAGATTACCCCTTCCTTCCACTCCTCCAGTAGCTGTTCCGTTTCCCAGATCCTGACTACCAGCCGACGCAGACAGGTGGCCAACTTTTCTAGGCCCATCTTGATGAGTTCAGCTGCGATACCATTCTTACCAGCTGCTTTGTTGGTTTTGAGCTGGCATCCTTAACTTCCCTCAGCGAAGGAGCTGGTTCATTTCCGTCCTCCGCTGCACTGGCGTCGTCGTTTCCTCCGTTGCCGTGGTCTCCCGTGCCTACGTTCTCCACGCCGTTCAGGTGCTGTTCAAAGTGCTGCTTCCACCTTTCGAATCACCTCACGTCTGTCCGTCAAGAGGCCTCCGTCTTTATCCCTGCATATTTCGGCTCGCGGCACGAAGCCGTTGCGGAATGCGTTGAGCTTCTGATAGAACTTCCGTGTTTCGTGGAAACGGCAGAGCAGTTCCATTTCCTCACACTCCGCTTCTTAAGGTTGTTCAAGATTATTTTCTGAAATTATCGCGGGAAAGGTATTTTTGTAAAAAAAAAAACATTGGTTCAACGAAAATTCTTCAAAAGATTCCTCCTAGATTTTTTTAAAGAATGTATTCATTCCCCTTTTTCCTTTTTTATTTTCTCCACGATAACCTCCAGAGACACCGCCAGAAATTCCACAAGAATTCTTTCTGGATTTATGAAAATGTTTCCGGAATTTTTATAGAAAGGAGAATTTGACTCTCGAGAATGATTTCGGCAAAAAATCTTCCAGGTGTCCCTTTAGAATGCTTTTTTTTTGTCAATGTATTTCCTCCAAAAAATTGAAGCTTCTTTAAGATTTTTTCTTGGGTCTTTTCAGGAGTTTTTCAATGAATTCTCAAAAATTTCATCTTGTACCTAGTCCACGGTTTTCATCAGAAATTCCTCCTTTAGGAAAGTCTTTCAAGAACTGCTACAAAAGATCATGTATTCATTCAAACATTTCTGAACGTGTCCTTCCAAGAATATTATCAAAATTTCCTTCAAGAGGTTTTCTTGGGATTTTTCCAGAAATTCTTATAGAATTTTCTCAAGAAATTCGTCTAGGAATTTCTTCAGGGGTTTTTCCAAAAAATCTTCCAATATGTCTTCAAAAGTTGCAATTTTATGACATATTACTTGACATCACAGGTATCCGAATATCTGGGCTTCTCCTGTAAAAGATTTTGTTCCAGCAACTCTTTTCAGAAATTATTGTTGGAGTTTTTTTTAAAGGTTTCTTCAGATATTACTCCATAATTTAGGGATTCAGGAATTGTTTATAAAATTTTTGTTCAGGTTTCCCTCCCGAAATTTTTCAAGATTTTTTTTTCTAAGAATATAGTTATCACCAGATGTGGTATTACGGATTCCTTCAAGAATTCTTTCGATATTTTTTTTGTAAAGTTTCTGAAATTACTTCTGAACACCTCTGGTACGATATTTGAAACAATTCTTTCAGGAATCTTTCAAGAAATCTTAGGAGGTATTTCTGACGACGGAACTGAAGGAACAAATAAAAACCAAATAGAAAAATCTGCAAGATTTTTGCGAGATTTTGGGAGAAGCTCATAGAAAATTTATGTTAAGGTCCATAGGAAAAAAATCTTCCAATATTTCTCAGGAATTGCAGTAGAAATTCCTGGAAAATATTTCTGAATATTTTTTGTTAAATAATTTGTGAAGAATTTTTTGGAGTTATTATTAGGATGAACGCCGAAGATTTTTTGGGAAAATACACGGAGACATATTTTGAGAAAATTCTGATGTTTTCTCTGTACGATCTCTTGCAGAAAGCTCTGTGGAAATTCCTGCCTGAACCACCAAAAGTAAAAACGCAAGAATCTCCTGTAGGAATTTTCAATGGAATCCCCAAAGCAAACCTTGCAAACATTTATAATGTGGACTTCTTCAAGAATTACATGAACGAATATCTGAAGGAATCTCTGGAATATTTTGTAGAGAAACCACTGGAGGAATTTACGGAAGAATCTTTGGAAAAGTTTCTGGAGCAATTCTGCAGAAGATTCAGAAGGACAGATTCGCAGGACTTTCTAAACGGATCTCAATAAGAATTTCTGAAACATCCTGGAGGAGTTTGAAAAAATCCATAGAAATCTACCCATGGAATTCTAGGAACTATGTAACCCGACAGCCTTGCGAGTTTCCCGGTGACAAGTAAAAATGGCTTAAGCGCCACTCCCGAGGGAGACCACTTACCGACATTGATGGTTGCCCGACATTATTGAGACCCTTCAGGGTAGGGTTCAAGTTTTTCCCAAATGAATGGGCGGGAAACGAGCTGGCTGATCAGGGAAACGAAATGCCTCAAGACCGAAGCCGTGCAAATAAAGAAATTGGTGTACGTGAAATTGATTTCCGCCGGCGACAAAGTAAGGCTCGCGACGGTTATCATCACGGGAAAACAAGACTCAAACACCTCGAACGAATGTTCGTTCGATTAGAGAAATGTCACTTCGTTGGATTCAGGGCCAACCTCCCCAGAAAATGGCCAAGAAACTTAAAAACGACCGGAAACGTGAAATCCCTTCTACATTTACCTCTCTAGATCTCTCCCATTAAAAATAACGACTCAACGACACTTATGCTCAAACTACCCATTTATTCGATCGCATTGAAAACCAATTCCATATCTATTTCAGTTCATTTATTACAATTTCCATCCCTTCGCTTCTTCTACTTTATCGATATCAATTCATTTAACCTAGGCCTAGCTAATTCATTCCCTCTTAAAAACTCTCTACTCTCTTCTATCGTCTCTTCCCTCTCTTCTTCCTTCTCTTCTTCGTGCGGTTAAATGATTTACTGTGCGGTGCGACTGTTGGTGTTCATCCATAAAAATGTGCACTTTATAGCAGCCGACTACGTCGCATAAGCGGGCGAACGGTAGGGCGCGGGAAAGAAGATTGGTGGGACCACACTAGTGGTTTGACCAGACTAGGGGTGAAAATTCACCATGCGCATGGAAAAGAAAAAAACCGAGTACTCACGGTTTGACTTTACTTTCGTGGAGGCATCGGCGGTTGGATGTTGCTACTGCGCCATGTCACGTGGTTGACATGCGGTGACTCCTGCTCCGGATGTTCTCCTACCGGATCATTCGATTGCCGTGCTCAACGGCGCCTCACACGAGGTTCGTGGTCTTCCAACGGGATACAGCCGTCGATCCACTGGTCGTCACCAGCGGTGGCGTCGAGGTAGCGAGCGTGCTCCTCACGCGGGGGACACCGGTTCGAAACCGGTTGGTGCTCACTCTAAAACTTTTTCTCACGAAAAACTCACTCCTTCACTTTACTCACGGTATGGTTGCCGATACGAAACCGGTTTTTGCCGTCCTGCCAAGGGCGCGGTATTGACGTTCGCTTCCCTCTCCTGCCCACGTGTATCGCCGGGCAAAACTCCGAAGCTGGAAAGCGGGGTCGAAAACGGTCGCTAACTTGAAGGTGTGGTGTGACGGGCCTCGCAACTTGCCACGAATCTGTTCAAAAGAATGCCGTTGCACGACACGTGACTTATTTGCACTATTTGCACATACGGAAGCACCTTAGTTACCTGTCGCATTCAGGGTTCAACACTCGCACTGAATAACCGCCTTTTCGCACAACGCACTAATACGGCACTTGACTTTGCCTAACTAGCTATTCGAGAGAATTGGGAGAAAATCTAGATTAGTAAAACTTCAAAGACCTTTCACGTTTCTTAAGTTCACCTGAACTTTCACACCACGGCGCGGAACTTTACTGGGACCGATCTCGCCTCTTCCACAGTCCAGAACGAAGTGGACGAGTCAAGTTCTGGGGTCCTCAGAATAGGCGCGAGATATGAAAATCTTCGTCGCCGGAAATTACGCGAAATCCACGAAGTGGAATTTCGCGAAGGTCAAAAATCGCCTTCACACACACCACTTTCTCTACCCGTCCGGAGAAAGCATTCCATTTCCCTCTGAAGACCCGATCAATCAACTCGTATCCCTCCCGCACATCAATAAAAGAATCGAGGAGTCAACGATGCTTGAACCCCGGTCGATGCCCGAAGCACAGACTCGATTTTAGATTTGGCTGTCGCTTTACGCTCGGCGCCAGAATTACACAGGGCACTCAATCTGTTTTTGGTATGCGGAGTGGAGCAAATGAACACATGACCTATTATTCGATTTCACTCAACTTGAGTGGAATATTTACAGGGGGTAATTCAATGGACTATATCATATTTTGTACAACTTCATTGATTAGTTCATCTTATAATTCAAATATTCGTGGTACCGCCACAACTACTGAAGTGAATATCTGAAAGAAGCCCCGGAGAATTTTCTTAATTGACCTTTCGCTGAGAGGCTTTGTAAAAGATACCTTGATAGACTTCAAGACCAAAATGCTGGAGTAGTTTCTGAAGAATTCATGGAGCAATTTTGAAAAGAAACTGTAGAAAATTTCTTGAAGAAATCCACTAAGAACTTTCAAAAGGACTACATGGAAGACTTTCTGAAAGGAATTCCAGGAAGATTTGAGCCAGAAATCAATGGAGCGATTTAGTATTAATTCAAGGTGGATTTTATAAACGAGTTCTTAATTTTATCTCTAGAGTAATCTCTTACAACATTGAATCACACTCCAAAAAACTATGAATTTTCTAAAGAAATCCATGGAAGAACTCTCGAAGGAATTTTCAGAGACATCCGAAAGTATTCCTAGTCGAACTTCTTAAAACTTCTGTGGGAGGTTTTATGAAGGAATCGCTAAAGAATACTCTGGACATTTGTTTTGCAAAAAAATCATGGATGAGTTTCTAAAGATTCCCAAGGATGGATTCCCAATAAAATATTTTATAAATTGCTGTAGAAGTTTTTAAAATAATTCTTTAAGGAATCGCTAGAGCATTTCTGAAGAAATTCATGGAGGAGTTTCTGAAGCAATCCATGTAAGATTTCCTAAAATAATCATTTGAGAAATTTCGAAGGAAAAGCTAGTAGAAAATATATATTAATCCCTTAAAAAGGTCCTGTGAAAGAGTTTCTAAGAGAATTTATGAATTCACCCTTGAGTAATCTTTTGAAAAAAATACCGGTTCATGTTTCTTAATCCTTCTAGGATGTTAGCTTATGCACACCACGCTGGCATAGTTGAATTCTGAACAGTGAGAGTATTAGCTGAACATTGGCTGGTTAATGGTGTCAGCGGCTGAAAGCAATGATAGCTGAATATTGGTCTGAAATATGGCTTGTTCAACCTCTTTAATCAGCAATACATAAATGGTGGAAAATCAAAGTGAATATAATATTATTCATCTGTGTAACCAGTTTTGAAACATACACCAACAACTGTTGATCAACCTTTAATCAAATATTTTCTGACAGATGACACAAGTGTGTTTTCATGAATTCGACATCGCTTCTTCAGTCTCAATACAGGCGTAGTTCAACTTATGTTCTTGACTATTCAGACACAGCAAGTAATGCTCTTATTTTCGAGGATAAGTATACAGTTGTGTGTGGTGTATGTGCTAAGGTGAGTGACTTTAAATCAGGAAGTCCGTGTTCAATTCTCAGTTTCCCACAGCTTAATTTATACATCTCTTTTGGAAGTAAAAATGGGCTCACAGAACTGTTTTTATTTTTGATTTTACACAATTAATATGTAAATTTAATTCATTACTGATTAAGCGCATATTAAGTCTTAAAACAGAATTCCAATGAACCTCAAATCAGCTAAAGGTTATATAAAATCATTAAAATTAGATGTTTAAGAGCTGAATAAATTATACCTCTTGTGCTCAGCTTTTGTCCAAATTAAGACTGATTTAGAATAGTTGGAGAATCGTTTGTTCAACATCAAATTGTTTCCTGGGACGTTCAGCGTGCATATCTGGGTCATACTGACACTAACATCTGACTAAGTAACGTTTGATTGCTATGACATTCATGCATACAACAGAAACACGTGTTTGGTGAACAAATTGAGATTTCAATTATGAAAAGAAATCCACGTGCTCCGGTGGGAATCGAACCTTCGACTCTCATTTCGCTGGACGGGTGCTTCTATCGTGTTTTTCTTTATCAGTTCATCCGGAGTTAGTTTATAAAGCCGTTGGTCGTAATCCAGTTATGTGGTATCGTTAGAGCAAGTCCTCAGAAGATTATTGTCATTCGACTAATTGTGCAGATCTGACAAAAAAAGTTCAACACAAATGTTGATGTTTTTTTAAATGGTATGTTGGACATACGTAATGCGTGAAGTTCATAGGCACAATATGTGTTGAAAATGGACAAATTGAGTAGAAAAATTACGAAAATATCTACGTTGCTCTGTGGCGAAGTTGATTAACGGTTCCGGGTCATTTGGTCGAACGCCATTTGGCCGAATGCCATTTGGTCGAATGCCGTTTGGCCGAAAAATGAATGATGAACGTAGGTGAACATGCCACTGCTTCCCATCCCAGTTTAACTTTAAAGAACAGCCTATGATTCAAAGAAGGAAAAATCTTTGTTATAATTTTGAAAATTTCAACGCCAACTAATCCCTGAATATCAAAATTAGAAAGAATAGCATATTGTTAAAAAAATGAAATACTTCTGATGATCAAATTGGCAGTAAGAATGTCAAAAACTTTCTCTGAATTATTTTGATCATGAATCGGCCAAACGGCATTCGGCCAAACGACCCTTTCGGCCAGATGGCATTCGGCCAAATGGCGTTCGGCCAAACGACATTCGGCCAAATGGCCGGACACCTTGGTTAACGTCCCCTGCCTAGCCTGGGAAGATGTGGTCTTCAAACTCTACCAGAGCTACGTGGAATTTTTCACAATTTTTCACTCAATTTGTTCATTGTTCAACACATATTGTGCCTATGAACTTCAGGCATTACATATGACCAAAAAAAAGTTGTTGGTGGCGTGGCTGGGAATTGATCTCATGACCATCCGCATACAAACCAAGCGTGTAATTCGGCAGGTTGTGCTATTTTTTTGTTTTTTTTTAATAAATGAATTTCTGGAACGGGCTCACCATACCATACCTACATCTATCTCTAAGACCATGGAACGAAAGGGAGGAAGATATTGGGTTTCTCGCCAATGTTTAGACTACTGTGATAATTTGAGAATCCACTGAATCATCATTTTCCAGCCGCATTTCACACTAATCAAACTTATTTTGTTTACCTGTTGTGCACCCGACGCCCCTGTCACGAACTCAACCAAACTTGTGTATGCCAGCCGCTGCGAAGTCGTGTGCGAAATTCGACTGTGATGATAATGAATATCGGCCAAGTCTAAATGGGTGCAAATGTCGCAATAATCTGTTGTTAATCTTCTGAGCACATCCACAGTTATATACTGACAGAGCTGTGAGAGTTTTCATGACAGATACCCGAGCGCACGCCACTTCGGCTATATGCAGCATCACTTGACGCTTGGAAAGCATCATGATCAAATCCTCCTTTGAATAAACTTATTCTACGCCAATGCTTCTCACAGGCTTGCACTTTTCACACCTCCGACCATGTTTCTAATCGCGCATGTTGCCTCCCGATCTACATCGCTAAAGTGACGTTTGCCCGTTGTTGTTGTGGTTGGTGGCTATTGCTGCAGCCCACCCGACGCGGAAAGAGGATCTTCATTTGTCATATTTATTTGAAGAGCTAAGACACTATAATGTCAACCAGTAACCTTTCGGTGGTGTAACTCTCCCCTTAGGCAGACCTTAGGTCGGTCGGGATCGTTTGATTCTAAATTTAGCACTTCTACTTGTTGGTTGTTCTACCTCCATTATGAATCAGTTGTATAAGGGGGTACGTAAACACAACTTCCTGAAATTGGCACGCCACCTGAGGCTGCGGAAATTCAATCGACCAGAACCAGTCCAGATCAGCAGCTACAACAACAGCAACAGCAGTTGTTGTGCTCTGCAGTTCCCGGCCCGGTCCTAATGGAATGGGGTACTGCAGCCAGCAGGTGACAATGATTGAGCGCAATGGGTGTGATATTTCTCCAATCGCCGACTCGCAGCAGCAGTTAAGTCAGCCAGCGATAACATTAGCAAACGACCTTGCGCTTGAATTGCACCGCGGCATTGAGGCTGTCTGAGGTGTTCCTGTTTCCCGATCAAAGGCCATAAAGCAACAGCAACAGCAGCGTGGTGCAGCTTACAACCTGTCGCTTGTTGCGTCACTACAATCAGCCAGTTGAGACAATTGAAAATGAAGCTTTGTCGAGGAGGCGAGGAACTTCTGAGCAGCGTCCTTTCAAGGCAACTCTCTTCGGGTGTCCCGGTGTAATCTAATCCCATAATGATCCCAACGTAACAATATGACATTTATCGATTGTAAACAACCGATCGATCGATCCATCGATCAGCAACGCTTCACTGGCCTCGAACAGCTCCGATTGAAAATGTGCTGATCAGTTTTCTTCGGAAATAAACAAAGCGTTCGCCTGTTACTTTGTAGCCACTTTTTTGTCCCTCCCAGAGCGTGTTATTCGGTGCGACTTTTCGACGGTCGCGATACGGACGTGGACGGAGCAGTGCGCGAGGAGGGATCATATTTACAAATTTACCCGTAAATCTGACTAATCATTCCGCTTACAAACTCGGACTGTGCAGGCTACCACGCCACAGTGCGAAGACACGGGGGCATAGCTTTTGAACACAATCGATCGCGCGGTCTATGCACTTTCCCTTGAAATGGTCGGACCTGGTAGGGGTTACGCTGACCGAAACGCTTTTGGTGTTGACTGATGATGGTTGTTGTTTTGAGTCGCATAATGTTATACATTGGGGACGGTTTTTTTTTCGATGTGTTGATTGTTTATTTGTTTGTCCAATAAGTGGTGTAATCATGAATGAAACAATGTCGATTTGTGCGTAAATTGATGAAATGGATTCAGTGTTCCATAAAGCAGTGCGTAGTTTTATATGACGAATCTTGCGCCAACTCGAACAACCTCACGCAGATTTCAATGAAACTTTGTCATTTAGAACAAAAAAGCATAGAAATGGAATACACTGAAACCTGCATTTAGATAGGATTCATTCAGGTAATATCTATTTAGGTCCCTCCATTTAGGTAACGTTACCTAAATGGAATTTGATTGTGTTCAGAGCAGCTGGAGTACTCAAGATTACAGATAACGTTGGTTAACGAAAAAAAAGCAGAATTAAGAGTTAAGCGGCGTTTACGGAGCGTTTAAGGGTTAAAAGTTTAAGAGTATCCGAGAACTCCCTGGAGTTTTGGCCATCTGATCTACAAGCGTATTCAGTGATCTATTGGACCATTGAATAAAATTAATGCATACACAGCCTCATGTTGATATGTGTTGTCTAGTGGTGTGTTTGTAGTCAGTTTGAGGATCTCCAAGAACTTCCTTGCGTATAGGTCATAGGATCTACCAATGATCATTTAAGGTTCTCCAAGAACTCCCTTGCCGGGGCCCATAGCGTAGTGGCTACACGTTCACTTCAGTGGATGGTCATGGGTTTGATCCCAGCCCCGGCACTTGCAATTTTTCGTCAGTTGCTCTTCCCCTCGAGAGCAGGTGACATCTGACCCTCTTCTGAGCATATGCTCTAACGGACCCGGAAATTTTGATATCGGCTAACGGCAACTCATAATGGACCCCCAATCGGACTGGAGAAGGAACCAGAGCCACACATCAACATCCTCGTGCTCAACATTCTACTCATGGACAGGGCAGAAAAGTGACAGCAGCGCAACGGCAACCAGTTCGATATAGTACAATTAGAATAGAATACATTTAGGCGCTACACAAAGTGTAAGTGCAGCCGCCAATTGGAATCGCTCACGCAGTGCCTTAGTGGACAAAAAGAGCTGTAAATTAGGTTAAGTGTTTAAAAAAAAAGAACTCCCTTGAGTATAGGTCATCGAATTTACGAGGGCTATTAGTTGTATCTAAGAGCATTAGGAATGAGGGTTATACTCACACAGCCCTTAGCATCTATGTTCTATCAAGTGGTGGGTTCTATGGTTGTATAGCATATCCGAGAATTCCTTAGAGTTTAGGCCATCTGATCTACAAGCACAATCAGTGATCTATTGGAGTATTATGAGTGAAATTTATGCTTGCATAGTCTCATGCAACTATGTGCTGTCAAGTGTTGAGTTCGTTGTCAGTTTGAGGATCTCCAAGAACTTCCTTAAGTATAGGTCATCGGATCTAGTAACGTATTTGATTGTCTCTAAGATATTTACGACTAAGGTTCATACTCACACAACCTCAGGTAACTATGATCTATCAAGTTTTGAGTTTGAAGAATCTTTAAGTGGATACCCTTGAGTATAGGTCATCGAATCTACGAGGGCTTCTAGTTGTATCTAAAAGTATTAAGAATGGGCTTTATACTCACACGCCCAAGCTTCTATGTTCTATCAAGTGGTGGGATCTATGATTGTATAGGAGTATCCGAGAATTCCCTGGAGTTAAGGCCATCTAATCTACAACTGTAAGTTCTCTACAATAGCAAGTTAAGTGCCATGGCCACCAGTGGTGAAAAATTGATTGAAGATGAGCTTCAAAGTGAGTCACTGGAAAATGTGCGTACCCCATCTCCATCGATTTTGGACTCCCCATCCCAAGTGCAAAAAGACAGCCCTGTTATATTGGGCTCAGAAGACGATGATGATGATAACGTGAATGTTACCATAAGGCCAGTGCAGCCGTTCATAAGTGATGATCAGAATATGAGTGTTACGGGGGGTGATACAAATGAAGATGATAAGGGGCCGAAGAAACGTCATGGTTTGTGTGGTGCAGCGCGCAGGCGCCTTCAAAAGCTGTTAAAGAGTGGGGTGGACTTTGTTGAAGCCCGGGAGCAGGCAAAGGCCCCCTTACCCAACACTCCAAAGCGGCAGAGAAGGGACGATCTCGACCGCACGAATAGCAGTGATGAGAAGCCTGCATCAAAAAAGACTCGAGAAGTTCGAGTCTCCCACCAAGGTAAAGCGAGTAGCAGGGATGATCAAGCCCCACCGCGCCAGGTAAATTTTAATATCGCCATACAATCAAACGTAACTGCTGTTAGGAACGTAGGGGACGACAGGGATTCCATTAACCCAGTACGCCCATATGGTCCAAAAGCAATGCGTGGACGGGAACGAGATGCCCTTCCAGCGCCATCGTACACTGAAATTGCTAGCAGGGTAAGATTGGGAATTTTGCCAACGAATTATCCTGCTGTCGAACTCTCAACCGACCAACAAGAAGTGGTTCAGGAAGCTCTTCTGTTGAAGGTTGTGCAGCAGCGACGGGAACAGTTTAAACCGAAATTTGCTTGTTGTCGGTTCCGTCCTGGGTATTTAGTGCTCACATGTCAGGACAAGGACACAGCAGAGTGGGTCAAGGACAAGTTTAACTCGCTAACTCTATGGGAAGGAGCTGATCTTGTAGTAGTGGACGAAGATAAAATCCCACGTCCCGACGAGCTGATCGCTTTCTTCGCATGGAGTGGCAAATATAGCAACGATATGATTCTTTCCCTCATTGAAAGCCAAAACGATAATATTATTACGGACGCGTGGAGGATTCTCCGCCGGCATATAAAAGGAGATCATGTCGAACTCGTTCTTACAGTCGACGATGCTTCTTTGCGTAAACTCAGGGAAAGACAGTTTGTATTAAACTACAGGTATGGGCAGATTCTCATAAAAAAGAAACGCTCTGGCCAACTAAATACTGCTGAGCAAACCCCCTCAAATGCTCTGGAAGATGTGGCCATGGACTCTATTCGAGACCAACAAGACCTAGCTATGCCAGGGACAAGTGGGGTTGGCAGGGGGCCCTGTATGTTATCCAAAACTGAACTTCCTGCTAGAAAAGCCAGTCCGGAGATTAGTGTCCATCAAGCTGGTGGAGGTTCTAGGTATGTTGGTTCAAACGTCCAAGGGCAATCATCTGCCTATGGATACGGAAAACCACCGCGCAATATGCAAAATACAAACACCGGTAAGTCGTCGGTTCAATGCCGTCTTCAGCAGAGGGAATAATGTGCCCATGTAAGAAGGTAAGTAAGCCATAAAATTAAAAAAAAAAAAAATAAATAAAATAAAAATAATTACTGTAAAAATGAGTTATATAAAGATTATTCAGGCAAATCTTCATCATGCGAAGGGTGCATCTGCAGTCCTTAGTAGAAGATTTACCAAAGACAACATAGACTTGGGCTTGATCCAGGAGCCCTGGGTCCGGAATGGTAGGGTATTAGGTTGCTCTTCATCAAATTGTAAACTCGTGTACGATGAGAGTCAGTCCAAGCCAAGGACTGCAATTGTAGTAAATAGGAGGACAAAATTCGTCCCAATTACTGAATTCATTATGAAAGACATTGTTGCGATCAAAATGGAGGTGCCAACAACCCGGGGAAAAACTGAGGTATGTATTGCTTCTGCATATTTCCCAGGGGACGTTGAAGACGTTCCTCCATCTTCGGTCGTGAATTTCATCAATTACTGTAAAAAAATAAATGCCCAATTTATAATAGGGTGCGACGCAAATGCCCATCATACAATATGGAGCAGCTCTGATATTAATAAAAGAGGAGAAGATCTCCTGAATTACATATCGTCTAATAGTATTGACATATGTAATAGAGGAGATTCTCCAACTTTTATAAATGCCATCCGGCAAGAGGTTTTGGATCTTACAATTTGTAGCGACCTCTTGTCGGACAAGATTGTGAACTGGCATGTTTCCGATGAAGAATCATTGTCAGATCATAAACATATCCGGTTTGACTATAAAGCTGGACTACAAGTATCGGAAACCTTCAGAAATCCAAGAAAAACAAACTGGGATCTCTATCGTTTCCATTTGTTGAATGAAATTTCATATAACGGAGAGCAAATTACTTCGGTTTCACAGTTGGAAGGTGTCTCTGATGAAATTGGAAACAAATTGGTCTCTTCGTATCATGCCAGCTGTCCTGTTCAACATAGGTCATCAAACAGGGATGTATCATGGTGGAACAACAGGTTGGCGGAATTGAGAAAGAAATCTAGACGTTTGTTTAACAGGGCGAAAGTTACTTCTGACTGGGATCCATATAAAAAGGCCCTATCAGAATATAACAAAGAATTAAGGCAAGCCAAACGAAAGGATTGGAAGAGGGTATGTGAAGAGATAAATAACGCCCCTATAGCTGCAAGGCTACACAAAGTCCTTTCTAAGGACCATTCAAATGGTCTTGGCAGCCTTAAAAAAGAAGATGGAAGCTTTACTGTCGATTCTTCGGAAACGTTGGAAGTAATGATAAGAACTCACTTTCCAGGGTCGATTCCTTATTTGAATGATGAGCAGGACTCAGACGAGGCAAGACATGTATGGTCGACAAATGCCTATCAAAAAGCTTGTAAAATCTTCACGTCATCTAGGGTCGAATGGGCATTGAGTTCTTTTCAACCTTTCAAATCAGCTGGGAAAGATGAAATCTTCCCAGCGCTACTTCAACAAGGTAAAGAAGTGCTTTGTTCGCTTATAACTGAAATGTTCAAGGCTAGCGTCACTCTGGGCTACATACCTAAAGCATGGAGGAAGGTTCGAGTTGTGTTTATTCCGAAAGCTGGCAAAAGGGATAAAACAACTCCAAAAGCTTTCAGACCGATAAGCCTTTCCTCAGTTCTATTGAAAACAATGGAAAAGGTATTGGATGACTTTATCAAGTCAACCAGCTTAGTAGAGATACCTCTTAGCAAATTTCAATTTGCGTATCAAGCAGGTAAATCTACAATAACAGCGCTTCAGTCGCTAGTAAATAAAATTGAGAAATCGCTTCAAGCCAAGGAAATTGCCGTGGCTGCCTTTCTCGATATCGAAGGAGCATTTGATAATGCATCCTACAGCTCAATGCGTTCAGCATTGGAAGCTAGAGGCTTGGATAAATGCATAATAGAATGGATAATGGCTATGCTGAAAGATCGGGAGATTTCTGCTGATCTTGGAGGTGCGCAACTATCTGTTAGATCTATGAAGGGCTGTCCTCAAGGCGGAGTATTATCGCCCTTGCTGTGGTCTTTGGTAGTAGACGAACTCCTTAAAAAGCTAGCTGATCAAGGTTTTGAGATCATTGGATATGCAGATGATGTGACCATTATTGTACGTGGGAAATTCGATGCCACGATCTCTAATCGGCTACAATTTGCGCTCAATATTACGCTAGAATGGTGTAGGAAAGAGGGCTTAAACGTAAACCCCTCAAAAACCACTATAGTTCCTTTCACTAGAAGGAAGAAATTAAGTCTTATGCAGCCTTATTTAGACGGAGTTCGAATTCACTTCTCAGAAGAAGTCAAACATCTTGGCGTTACTTTGGACAAGAAACTGAACTGGAATTCTCATCTGAACAAGGTTATTACAAAGGGTACAAATGCTCTTTGGGTCTGCAGTAAAGCCCTAGGTAAAACCTGGGGACTTCGACCAAATATGGTATACTGGATTTATTCAGCAATAGTCCGGCCGAAAATAACATATGCTTCACTTGTCTGGTGGCCCAAAACAAATGAGGTAACCGCTCAAAGGAAATTAAGCAAGCTTCAAAGGCTTGCTTGCATATCAATAACAGGGGCAATGAAAAGCACACCATCAGCTGCTTTAGATGCCCTTCTCAATCTACTACCATTGCATCAATTTGTGCAAATGCAAGCGGCAAAAAGTGCCCTGCAATTTATTCGTTTCAACAAAACAATGGACGGGGATCTTGTGGGTCATCTGAAGATCATTAGAGACTTCGATCTGAACTCAAGTATAAAAACAGTGGAAGATTGGATGATTACGAAGACCAACTATGATGTTCCCTTTAAAGTGGTGAAACCAAGCCGTTATGTTTGGGATTCTGGTGGGCCAAGTTTACGTCCAGGTTCTATTGTATTTTATACTGACGGTTCCAAAATGGGTGAAAATACAGGGGCTGGAATTGTAGGCCCTGGCATCAATAAAGCTATACCAATGGGATACAGTCCCACTGTGTTTCAAGCAGAAATTCAAGCAATTTTGGAGTGTGCTTATACATGCCTCAAGAGAAACTACAGGTTTGCCAAAATCTGTATCTTCTCAGATAGTCAAGCTGCTCTAAATGCGCTAAAGGCATTCACGTGCCAATCTAAGCTGGTGTGGGAATGCATTCTTTCTCTGAAGCAATTGGCCATTAGGAACGAGGTTATACTATATTGGGTTCCTGGTCATTGTGGAATTCAAGGAAATGAAAAAGCCGACAAATTAGCAAGACACGGTGCAGCATCGTGTTTTGTTGGTCCTGAACCATTTTGTGGAGTTCCGGAGTGTACTCTTAGAATGAAACTTAAAACCTGGGAAATGTCTATGGTAGAATCTAATTGGAATGCCACGGATACTTGTAGACAAGCTAAAAGATTTATAAGACCCAGTGCAGCAAAAGCCAAGGCCATATTAAATCTGAACAAAAAATATCTTAGGGTAATAACCGGTCTGATGACGGGGCACTGCCCAAGCAGATATCACTTAAATAAGATTGGTAAAATTCAATCTTCTGAATGTCGTTTTTGTCAAACGGAAAACGAAACTGCTGAACACATTCTATGCAAATGTGGAGTACTATATAATTTAAGGTCGTCAATATTAGGGAAAGGGTTATTAGAGCCCTTGGAAATTTGGCAATTTAATCCGAACAGGGTAATCGACTTCATAAAACGAGTTGAGCCTAGTTGGGATCAAGTGCTACATCAACCAATGTCCATCGCATCTCAATTGTGACCAGGGATGCCAGGTGAAATTTTCAAATGTCTTCCCAAGGCCCGCTAAAATGTCTTCACATGTCTTCACACCCCATATTGTGGCTTTAGTATAAAATTAATGTTAGAAGTCAAAGTTTATGCCATGTTCTCACTTAGAAAATGAAGGAATATATTCTGAGGTCATCCAGCAATAATGTATGGTTCTCTCCAGAATTTCCATGGCAGTTTTTAGGAATTTTCCCGAAAATTCCTAAACAAGTTCCTCGGATTTATTTTTACGAGTTCCCGAAAAATCCGGGAATTTCTCTAGGAATTCATTCGCGAATTCCTCGGAAATTCTCCCAGGAAGTCCTCGCGAATACCTTCAGAAGGTTCCTGGGAATTCATCGTGGAGTTTTTCAGGAATTCCCCCAGATCATCCTCAAGAATTCCCCCAGAAGTTCTTCGCGAATTCCTGCAGAAGATACTCAGCAAATCCTCCTGCAGACCCTCAGCAGTTCCTCCAAAAAAATCCTTAGGAATTCTGCCAGAAGCTTGGCTAGAAGTTCCTTGAGAACTCCTCTAGGAGTTCCACCGAAATTCTTTCATAAGTTTCCCGAGAATTTCTTCAGAAGTTATGTTCCCGGGAATTCTCCCAGGATTTCTTCTACAAGTTCCTCCACACTCAGGAAAAAATCTAAACTAAATAGTATAAATCTCACACTAAATGAATTTCGCCTGGTTGGCCCCAGACTAAGTATATATGCAACTTACACTGGCTTAGTATAACTTTAGTATAAACGTAACCTAGTATAAGATAGCTATATTACAGCTAGCTTTACCAGGATTTATATAAAACTGTTTAGAATAGATGTTTTGTTTTATTTCTTGAAAAAAAAAAAATAATAAAACATTGGAAGTAGTTTTCTTTATTGAAATGTAATAACTAAACTACAATTTCGATCCGAGTTCCGATGTACAAATAAGTAAATCGCTCGAATCGTCGGCAGCGTCTCAGTAGCGATGCACAAATACGATGAAACCCGACCTGAATATATACGTCAGCATGTTCTTGAATCCGTATCCATGTTCTTCTTCAGCTCCGTGCGCTTGGCCATCATCGATTCCAAATGTTCCGGATCTTGTTTGCCACGTCCTTCAGCGCCAACGCCTTTCTCAGTTTCATAGCGTCATGTCCTCGTCCTCATCGAAGTTTTTTCAATCTTCCGGGCGATCACAGCGCGCTCCATGATCTGCTCCTTTTCGGCCACTGGGATCATCTTCTGAATGCCGCAGTTGGTGCTCTTCGGAGGAGCATTTCCCGGCATTACCCAATGAACGATTCCGGATTCACTGCAAGAGGAAAGTGACAATTTTCAAGATTGCCTGAATTCAAATTAGATTGCATGCACTTACCGGCAACATTCATGGATTTTTTCTGAAACTGCAATCGGCAAAAAAAACTTAAAACATTTCCCGCAGCAGAGCAGACTATGGTGAGAACTTGGTTGAACGTGGTTGAATTTGAACTTTGTTTTTGTCAGCAGCATAAACACCTAAACAAATAACCTCGCATAATACAAGCTAAGTATAACATAATATGATAGATTAGATTATTTCTTAAACTGGGCTTAGTTTAAATAGCAGTTTTCTAAAAAATGTTTAGGATTTAATCCTTTTGTGTATTTTCATGATTCTGAGTGCAGGAGTTCCTCGGAAAATTCTACAGGAGTTCCTCGACAATTCCTCCAGGACTTCCTGGGGAATTCCTCCAGGAGCTCTTCGGGAATTACTCAAGGATCTCTTAGGGAATTCCTCCACGAGATCTTCGGGAACTTCTCTAGGAGTTCATCAGGGACTCATCTAGGAGCTCTTTAGGAATTCCACCAGCAGATCCTAGGGAATTCCTCCTGAACATCCTCGAAAAACCCTTCAGGCATTTCTCGAGAATTCATCCAGGAGATCCTTGGAGATCCTCGAGGAAGTCCTCGGCAATTCTTACAGAAGTTCCTTGGGAATTTATGTCGGAGTTCCTCGCGCTTTTTCAGAAGTTTATCGAAAATAGGCTCCTAAAGTCCTATCGGGATTCTTGTTTTAAACCACAATATATGGTTCAAGAGTACATATTTACTCATTTTTTGACGTTTTTATTAACCGTAGTTGAAAATATATCATTTTTTACTTTTTTAGCCTTTTGTCTTGTCCCTAGCTTATAACACATACTTTGAGTGATTTTTTTTTCACCGTGTATGTCAGATAGAAACATTTTTGAAATCCCAGTGCGAAAAATGTCGAGCTCAGTCACACAAGGTTGACCTCAAATGTCAAAGTAGAACTATTTACCATTTTTCTTATTTCGAATTTTCTCATTATTCCTTTGATTTTCAAGTTCAAGTAAAGTACAATTCCGATTAGAATACCATGCTTGATCGTATTATTCAATATATGCGAGATTTCGTCTTTAATTTTAGGACCCTATTCCTCCAGAATCTCATAGGAAATCCCTTCATAAATTCATTGTAAAGTTTGTCGGAAAATCCTCCCGTAGATCATCGGGAATTCCACAGGAATTCATCAGAAACTCCTCCAGGCAATCATCGGAAGTTCCTTGGGAATTCCTCCAAAAGTTTCTTTGAATTCCTCTAAAGGTTGACAAGAATTCCTTCATAAGTTTCCCGAGAATTCTCTAAGAGCTCCTCGGATTTTTTTTCCAGAAGTTCCCCGGAAATCCCACAAGAATTTCCTTGGCAATTCTTCCAGAAGTTCCTTGGAAATTCCTACAGGAGTTTCTCAGGAATTTCTCTAGGACTTCATCGGAAATTCCTCTAGGAGGTCGAATCGAATCGAGAATTCTTCCAGGAGTTTCAGGAATTCCTGCAGGAGAATCTCGGGAGTTCCTGTAAGAGATTTTCAGAAATTCCTCCAGCAGTTGCATGGGAATTGCTCTAGGAGTTCCTTGGAAATTCCTCCCGGAGCTAATTCTTCCAGGAGTTCCTCCAGGAGATCCTCGAGAACTCCTTCAGATGATCATCGAAAAATCCTCCAGGAGTTTTTCGGAAATTCCCTCAGGAGATCCATGGTGAAAATTGACAAGAATCCTCAACAATTCCTCCAGGAGTTCCTTTAGAATTCATCCAAGAATCCTCAGGAATTTCTTCAAGAGATCCTCCGGAATTTCTACAGGAGATCCACGGTAAATTCCTTCCGGGAGTTCTTCGGGAATTCTTACAGGAGTTCCTCGAAAATTTCTCCAGAAGTTTATCGATAATGCCTTCAGGAATTCCTTAAAAAGTTTCTCGGGAAAACCTCCTAGAGTTCCTTGGGCCTCTTCGGATTCCTCGGGAATATTCTGAGGAGTTACATACTTCTCGGGACTTCCTCTAAGAGTTCCACGTGCAGTTCTTCATAGTTTCTCGAGGTTCTTTTCCGGCAGTTTCTCGGGAATTCCTCTTGGTCTCCAGAAAATGTACTCTAGGAGTTTTCTGGGAATTCCCAACGATTTCCTGGAGGTATTCATACGTATATTCAGATGAATTTTTGATAAACTCCTGAAACATTTCCCAAGAATCTTGTGGAAGAATTCCCGAAAAAAGTGCTAGAGGGATTCTCGATGAACTTCTGGAGGAATTTCCAAGGAGCTTCTAGAGAAATTAAAAAAAAACTCCTTTGAGAATTATTAAGAAATTCTTGAAGTAATTTCCAAAACTCGTAGAGGTATTCTCCTAGATGCATCATCGAGAATCTCTTGAAGAATTTTCGAGCAACAGGACGAGAAATTCCCGAGGAACTCCCGGAGAAATTCCCTTGGAACTCCAGAATGAATTCCCGAGGAACTCCTGAAGGAATTCCCGAGTAATTCCTATTTGAACTTCTGTGAAAATGTCCGAGGAATTCTTGGAGGATTAACTAAGAAAACCTTAAAGGAATTCCCGAGGAACTTGTAGAGGAATTCCCAAGGAGCTCCAGAGGAATTCCTAAGGAACTCCTTGAAGAAATTCTCGAGGAATTCTTAAAGGTATTTCCTAGAAACTTCAGGAGGAATTCCCGAGGAACTCCTGGAAGAATTTCCGAGGAACTGCTACAGTAATTACCGAGGAACTTCTAAAATAATTCTCGAGGAACACCTAAAGTAATTCTCAAAAAAACTTCTGAAGGAATTCCCAAGCAACTCCCGGAGAAATTCCCTTGATACTCCAGAATGAATTCCCGAGGAAGTACTGGAGGAATTTCCGAGACAGGATTTCTCGAGGAACTCATGGAAGAGTTCCCGAACAACTCTTGGATGAATTCCCGAGGAACTCCTGTAGGAATTTCCGAGGCTCTCATAAAAAAAAAAAAAACTCCTGGAGGATTTCCCAAGGAACTGAAAGAATTCCTGAGGAATTCCCAGAGGAATTTTGTTGATGAAAATTTTATTTTCAATAAACTATTGCTGATGAAAAATTAATTCAATAGTTCAGCATATTTCCTAAAATTTCCATGAAGTGGTGGGCATCTAATTTGATTCGTATTTTAACTAAAAACTGCTTCAAAGTTTCTGCCAATATAAAGACCAAAAAATTAGGAATTTGTAAGTTTAAGAATTTGAAAGTTTGAAATTTATCTTCAAAAACTGAAACGCATTCCATCTCAAATTGTTCCGAGATTTGAATTAATGGTTTTGATTAACAAAATAAATTAACATTATTTTTCAGCTTTCAAAAGTCTTCAAAAGTCTTCACAAAATTTGAAATGTCTTCCATATGTCTTCACAAAAATAAATGTCTTCACAGAACTTCAAATGTCTTCACATCTGGCATCCCTGATTGTGACAGGATATTTGATAAGCACTAAAGCAAACATGGGTCATGCCACAATATTCCTACATAATGGAAGCAGTGGCTCAAAGGCTCTACAGATAAGGGATACATCTACAACTGTAATCAGTGACCTATTCCAGCATTACGAATGAAATTTATGCCTACCTGACACAGCCTCGTGTAGCTATGTGCTATCGAGTGGTGAGTTCATTGTCAGTTTAGGGATCTCTAAGAATTTTCTTGAGTATAGGTCATCGGATCTACTAACATATTTGGTTGTCTCTAAAAGATTTACGCAATAGAGGAAAAGTTAAATGGGCTTCTATATTCCCCTGAAACCGCTCTGAAGACCATTGAGATACCTTGAAACGCTTTGAACCGCCTCTAGAACCCCCATGAAATTTACCTGAGAGCCTCTGAATTCCTTGGAACCACTCTGAAACCTGCTGAAACGCTCCGAAACGCATTGAAACGCATTGAAACGCCTTGAAACACTTTCAAACGCCTCCAAAGCCCCCATGAAACCCCATGAGCCTCTGAGGCCCCCTAAATCCATTTGAAACCCTTTGAAACGCTTTGAAACGCCTTGAAACGTCCTAAAACGCCTCTGAAACCCCTATGGAACCTGCGAGAAATTCACCTGCGAACCTCTGAAGCCCCTCCTAAAACCTCCTAAAACCTTCTGGGACGCCTTGCAACGCATTGAAAACACTTAAAACGCCTTGAAACACTTTGAAACGCTTTGAAACGCCTCTAAACTCCTAAAAACCTCAATGAAATTCACCTGAGAGCCTCTGAAGCCCCCTAAAACTCCTGTAAAATCTCCTAAAACGACCTGAAACGCTTTAAAACACTTTGAAACGCCTCTAAAACCCCTTTAAAACCTGCGTGAAAGTCACCTGTAAGCCTCTGAAGCCCCCTGTGAAACGTCCTGAATTGCCCTCAAACACTCTGAAACGCATTGAAATGCCTTGAAGCGCATTGAAACGCCTCTGAAACCCCAATGAAACCTCCGTGAAATTCACCTGCGAGCCTCTGAAGCCCCCTAAGGCCCCCTGTATCTCCTGAAACGCCCTGAAACGCATTAAAACGATATGAAACGCTTTGAAATAACTCTAACACCCCTTTAAAACCTCCGTAAAATTCACCTGAGAGCCTCTGAAGTCCCCTAAAATCCATGCGAAACCTCCTACAACGCCCTGAAACGCATTGAAACGGCTTGAAACGCTTTGAAATGCGTCTAAAATCCCTTTGAAACCTTCGTGGAATTTACCTGAGATCCTCTGAAGCCCTCTAAAACCCCTTTAAAACCTCCTGAAACGCATTGAAACGCCTCTGAAACCCTCATGATGTCTCCGTGAAATTCACCTGAGAACCTCTTAAGCCCCCTCAAATTTATCGGAAACCTTCTGAAATACCCTGAAGCGCCCTGAAACACCTTGAAACGCTTTGAAACGCCTCTGAAATCCCCATGAAATTCCCGTGAAGTTCACCTGAGAGCATATGAAGCCCCTAAAATCCCTCTGAAACCTCCTGAAACGCCCTGAAACGCCCTGAAACGCCCCGAAAAGCCTTTAAACGCCTCTCACAATAACAGTTGGAGGTATTCGAGCAGAGTTTGGTATTGATGAAGTATTTGTGGGTTTAGCAGTGAAAATAACCGAAGAACCAGATTTGCTATTACATCATGAAGTCAACGAACAAATGAAACATTTAATAACAAGAAATGTTATTAGTTTGCTATTCAATAACTATGGGATAAAAAATACAGCACTTGAAATTTTAGGTATGCATTCATTATTGAAATAACAAGACTTGTTATTTTCTAGGTGTTATTTATACAAAATTTTGATATTCGTTTTTGTTATTTTGCCTCTTATTACCACCTAATGAAGGGCATATCAAGGTATTGAAGTATTTAAGATAAACACCTTGATATGTTATTCCCTTGTTATTTTCTTCTGCTCGGGATAAATATAAGCAAAGTTACATGTTCCATTTTCAAAATATTATGCCCAAATTTTAAGACAAATTAAAAAAAAGTAAAAGTATTTGTCTTAGTAACTTTTTTTTAAATTTTTTGTGCCCTCACATAAACTATATGCTATTGAGATTCCTGGGATTCCTTTAAAAGTCTCTTCAAATAAAATAAATAGTTCAGCAAGGGTTTCTACCAAATGTTAGTCCCTTGAATTCTTGAAAAAAAAATTCTAGGATTACCCTACAAATTCTTCAAGAAGTTCCTCTATAGACTCTTAAAAATCAATTATTCACTCGGAAATTTTCTCCAGAGATTACTTAACTTTCTTACAAATATTTAATCAAATATTCGATTAGCCATTGCTCCGAAAATCCTAGAAAACCATACAGAATTTCTCCACGAATTTTTTCAGAAATCCTTCAGAAATTCTTTGTGTGGTTCCTCCAAACATTATTGAAGGATTCATTTCGAAAACCAGAAATACATATCTTCAGAAATTTGCACAGTGATTCTTTGGAGATTCCTCCGAGAAACGTAGCTTCCTTTGGAGTTTCTCCAATGTTGAGATTATTTTCAGAACTTCTCACTGGGATTCTATCCGAAATGTTTCATGGATTTCTTTAGAAAAGCTTGCAGGAGTTCCGTTCAGAAAGCCTTCCACTGACTCCCTCTGCAAATTCTTTCAGAACATCTTCCATGGATTGCTTCAGGAATTCCTCTTAAGTTTCTTCGAGAATTCCCTGTAGAGAGTCCTATAGAAATTTCTTCAATAATATATCTAGAAAAACTTCTAAGGGTTTCCTCAGAAATTCTTCCATAGATTGTTTCTGGAACCTATTTCAGGAAATCATCCACGGATTCTTTCAGAAATGCTTTCAGCGAATTCTTCAGATAACTAAATGTTCAGAATTTCTTCAGAAATTTTCTTTTCTTTTCACAGCTTTTCACAGACTCCTTCAGAGATACTTCCATAGCTTTCTCAAAAAAAAAATCATCCAGGCATTTCTTTGGAAACTTCACTGTGGGTTTCTTCAGAACTATAGTAATTTGCTCGAAGATTGCTTCAAAAAATGTTCGATGGATTCTCTTCTTGAACTCGATCTTATATCTACCAAGGTTTATAAAAAAATCTTCCAGGGCTTTCTTCAGACATTCCCTCACGAGCTTTTCCAAGAATTCTTTTTGGTGGATTTCCATGGGTTCCTTCAAAAACTCCTTTAGTTATTCTTCTAAGGATTAGTTTAGAAAATTCTTGGAAAATTCTGTAGAAGAGTTTTCTATAAACTATTCCACTGTTATTTTTTCGAAAATCTTCCGAAGATTTCTTCAAAAAATCCATAAAGTCCACCAGTAATTTGGTGTGGAATTGTTTAAAGCATTTCATTGAAAATTCCCGCATAAATGTGTCCAAGAAGTTCCATAAAATCCAGAGTTCATGCAAAGATTTCTTCAGGAATTCTTCTTAAAATTTCTCCAGCACTTCCCCTAAAGCAGCTTTTCTCAAACTTCTTTACCCACGCGTGTATTTCTTATGGGGTTGGTGGGTCGTGACCCATAGTTTGAGAAAGGCGGCTCCAAAGAACACCCTAGGAATTTCTCCACGATTTCTTTAAGAAATTTCTACATCTCTTTTGAAATATTTCAAGTGATTTTTTAGTGGTCTTTAGATATATAAGCTTATCTTGGCAGTTTTTCTTAGCATTTCTACAAGAATTCCTTCACAAATATGTCCACAGATTGATCCACGAAATCTTTCACAAAATCCTCAAAGAATTTTATTGGAGATTTTTTTTCAGTACATTTTCCCAAAATTCTTAAACATTTTTTTAGGAATTCCAACAAAGGCTTGTCACGGCTTTCGTGAAGTTCTATCCTTCCATGAAGATATTTCTCCGAAGATTTCTTCAAGAATTTCCCTGGATTTTTTTTTTCATATATTCCTCTAGTGATTCATTTAGGAGTAATTCTCGCGATTTCCACAGGAACTCTACTGGAGCTTGCTCCAAAAACTCCCTCAGAAGTTCTTTCAAAAATTCCTGCTTCGATTCCTTCCAAAATTCCTACAAAATACTTCCATATACTTCTTCATAATTTCTTTAGGAGATTTCTTCAGGAATATCAGCAGAAAATGTTTTAAACGCTCTTCCGCTGAAAGCCTCTATAATAAAGACACATCAATCAATCAAACGTTCTTCCTTGGAGGTTTTCCGAACTTTCTCTAAAAAAACTTTTAAAAACCGTCAAAGATTATTTGGAAATTCTTCTAAGATTCCTTCAAGAACTGCTTGAGATATTTCCTCCGGGATCCCTGCAGGAGTTTTTACAATGATGATTTTGCCTGTTCCTGCGCTTCCATCAAACATACTTGCTGACATTTCCTCAGATATTTCTTCTGGAATCCTGTGACGATTTTTTTTCAAAAGTTTTTTTTTCCAGAAAGTGCTTAAAAAATACTAAAATGATTAATTATTTAAAGAGAAATTGAAATAATCCCTGTAGTAGACTGTGATGTGTAAGTAAGTCAGTTATGTCAGAATGAAGAAAGTAAAAGTCTAAACCGATCGTATTTCAATCAATCTCCATACAATTCAGAAGTGGGATAACCCATGCACCAGATGGTGGGAAAGAGATGAATTTGACACATGTACTTATCTCCAGAGGAATACCTGAATAAATGCATGGAAGAAAACTCCTCAAAACACCTTATTAATACGCATAGAAAGATCAGGAGAAACTTCTGGAGGAAAACGAAAGAAAAATTGCTTGATTATTTTTAAAAGACAATTACACCGTCTTCGACCTTGCGGCCTCCACAGACTGAACATTGCAAACATTCGACATTGCAGGGACTCCTGGAGAAATCCGTAAGGGAACTTCAGAAGGAATTTCTTTATCCTTTTACTCGGGTTGTTTTGCTGCTGCTGCTGCTGCTGCCACAACCTTGCTGGCCTTCAACACGTTTGTTATGCTCGGTTTCACTGTCGGGGTCATATGACCCCTTCCCAAAGGGCTAATATGTCACTGCAAACATTGCAGACAAATGTACTGATGGAAGTCTTGAAGAATAAATTTCTTATGGATCCGTGGAGAATTTTTTTAGAGAATCCTTGGAAGAACTTCTGGAGATACCTCTGGGGCACTTCTTCGAAGAATTTGTTCTATAATATCGGATGGGATTAGTACACAAAAATCACTGAAGTATTACCTGGACAATTTTTAGAAGGAAATTCTGCAAAAGCAAAAAAACCCTACAGGAATTGTTTTTTTTGAGAAATCTTTGAAAGAATACCTTGAGTAACTAGAGAACCATCTAAAGCTATTCATAGAATAGTTTCTTGGGAGTGTGGAGAATTAGCCTAAGTTAAAATTCACGAATAAAAAAAAGGTTTTTTTTGGGAAATCTCTAAAAATGTCAAGGGATAGATTCTGAAGTGATTTCTACTGGAATTGCTGAGAGAATCTTTGGAAAAATTTCTGAAGCACCACCGGAAAAAAAAAATCAGACAGAAACCTGCGCCGCCTTGACTCTTCCATGACAAGTGTGTTACTTGGGAGGGGATCCAAGGGGTTTTCAGGGGGTACCTGGAGGTCTCAGGAGCATTTTAGGGTACTTCTTGGGCGCTTTAGGGGTTCTTCTTCTTCTTTATGGCTCGACGTTATCACTGGGACTTGGCCTACCTCGCTTCAACTTCTTGTGCTCTTTGAGCACTTCCACAGTTATTAATTGAAGGGCTTTCTTTGCCTACTATTGCATGAATTTGTGTATTGTGAGGCAAGGACAATGATACACTATGCCCAGGGAGTCGAGAAGATTTTTCCGACCGGAACGGGAATCGAACCCGCCGTCTTCGGATTGGCGATTCATAGCCTTAACCACTAGGCTAACTAGGGACCGCTTTAGGGGTCTCAGAGGCGTTTTAGTGGCTCATAGAGGCGCTTCAGAGGGTTCAATGGGATTTTAGGGGGTACCTGGAAGTCGTAGGGGCGTTTCAAAGGGTTTCAGGGGCGCTACATGAGGGATTCAGAGGTATTAAGGGGACATTTCATGAAGTTTCAGAATATTTTCGGTGTATTTCAGAGGTGTTACGTAGACGATGTGAAGGTTTCGTAGGGTCTCGTAGGTGTGTTACGTTTGATCCGAGATGGTTTTAGGGGGATGTCGGAGGCATTTCAGGTAGTTTCAGAAGATTTTTAGTGGATTTAGGATGTCGCCAGCGTAACGATTTCTGGGGTTTCGGAGTGTCTCAACGCATGTGGTCTGAGGGTATTTTAGGGGGATTCCGGGGCATTTAATTAATTTCAGAGGATTCCTTAAGGCAATTATGGAGAAATTCTTTTAGGTATTCGAAGTTGCTTTTGACGTGACATATGTAGTTCGAAATTGAGTATTGGAATAACAAACACAGTTTCGACTTTAAATAATACAGATTCAATCATCTGATCAAACGTTTGATCATGCTTTCTAGTTGTAAATTATTCCTAAAGCTATCGTTTTGTTCCCACCATACAGCCCCCCCCCCCCCCCCCCCCCCCCCCCTTAACTAGACGACTCTCTACTGAATTGCCCATTCAAAACCCTCCCAGAGATTCTGGAACCGGTCAGGCATCAATTACGCCTCATTTGTTCTATTATCAGTGCATGCAACCCTCTCCCGGATTACAACAAGCAACGGCGACGACTACAACAAGCTTTGCACACACAGTCGTCCCATCTGATTCACCTGTTCCAGAACGCCCCAACAACCGTGCAACAAACCAGCAACCGGTCCGATGATGATCGCTAATTATAAATTACAAAATTTGCATTTCATTTACTCCTCGCGCACCGTGCTGCTCTCGATATAGATTCCAGTTCGTCAATTGACCGCTCCGCCGCCGCGTCGCGTCGCGGTGCTCTTTCACACATTTGCGCTCATCACTGAATGCACTCGCGCCGGCTGCCGCCGGTCTAGGTGCAACCCTTTTACCTGGTGATCGGTGCGCCGCGCCAGAGCCTAGCCGGTTCCATTAATGGGGGGATGCGATGGGTTTAGTTTCAAGTTACACGCGACACGCCACACCCCAATCGCACGGAGGGGTGATTGGGGTGAATTCCTGGGTAAAATATGTACAATTTTGTAAACAACAAGGCCAAGAAACGTCGAAATGCAGTGCCCTATATCATATATTTGTTTGTTTGACCTCTAGCACCACCTAGTGGTGGAATACTGAATCAAACGATCCATAACATTTAGGCCCTTGATCAGCCTAACAACTTTACCGAAAACATCAATTCTCAAAGTAATCAGGATCTTGACAAATATAGGAAGCAAATTTCGACAGTGTTATGTCTGTTTGTCTCTGATTTCACTTCGTTTCGCCTCACTCATTGTCAATTTACTTTCACACTCTTTCACAGTGAGCAGAACAAATAACGCAGTGTGTAATGGCAAACTGCTCTCTGCGTGTGAGTTTGCTCACTGCGTGCTTTTTATTTCTCATTGCGTAGCCACCTGCTCTTTGCGCTTTGCGTTTAGAAACTGCGCATTGCGCGCAGTGAGTGAGGAAATGCCAGCCCTGCCTATATGCTACAACTAAAGTCTAGACTTGGTTCAGAGTGTAGTAGCAATCCGTATTGTAGTAATTCCAGAGCTTATTCGCTTAATTGGGGATGTGAGCGAATATCTCAGGCGTATTTCAAGATAGCACCATACTTTTTTTTACAAAGTGTTAGAACTGAAATAGGTCTACCACACGATACCAACTTACATCCAATTAGTTGGCTATTTGACCGATAGAGGCGGTATGTAGAAGTAGTTCATAAGTATACTCGCCAGTAGTAGCACTCATAAGTTATCATCTTCGGCAAAGTCCTTCAGAATGGCAAGATTTAACAGGGATTCAACATTTAGTTGGTGATTTCACCGCTAGGTGGCACTAGTTAACAAACAAAGCTTTAACTTCTCTAGCTAGAAATCCTGAGCAGATAGAAGAGTGTCGTCTTCAGCAAAATTCTTCAAGAAGTCAAGAACAACCCGGTGATTAAACAGGGGTGATACACAAATTATGTCGGGCAAAAAACAACCATTTTTTTTTTGGTTTTTATTTCTGTGTATTTTAACTAAAGCTAATTCTATCCCCCTCCCCCCTATGTCACACTTTTTGTATCGAACCTCAATATTTTTTGTAAGGGTCGTCACGTTCTGCAAAACCCTTAGCTAATGAGTTCGCCGCTACGTGGCGCTAGTTGTCAAAGTATTAAACTTCTCCATCTTAGAATCGAGAGAAGATAGAAAGTGCCGTTTTCGACAAATTTCTTCACGAAGTCAAGAGCAATCTGAGGATTAAACAATTGGTTGGTGATTTCACCGCTAGGGGGTGCTTGTTACCAATGATTCAAACTTCTGGCTTTCGCCGCTAGGTGGTGCTAGTTGACAAGTAAAGCTTCAAATTTATCTATCTCGTGATCCAAACCAGATAGAAGAGTTTCGTGTTAGTTCTTCAGAAAGTCGAGAGCAATGTTTTATTTTATTTATTTATTATTATTAACATCAATAGACATCTTATGCCCCAATGATGACCTCTTATAACTAAAATGTTATGATTCAATAATCAATGGATGATTTCGCCGCTAGGTGAAACTTCTCTATCTCGGGATCCAAACCAGATAGAAGAATCGAGTTCGTGGGAAGTTACCAAGCCGGTTTCATCGACAGCCGCTCGACAACGGACCAGATCTTCACCGTACGGCAAATCCTCCAGAAATGCCGTGAATACCAGGTCCCAACGCATCACCTGTTCATCGACTTCGACTTCAAAGCGGCATACGACAGTATCGACCGCACAGAGCTATGGGAAATTATAAACGAGAACAGCTTTCCCGGGAAGCTGACTAGACTGATAAGAGCAACGATGGACGGTGTGCAGAACAGCGTAAGGATTTCGGGTGAGCTATCCACTTCATTTGAATCTCGACGGGGACTACGACAAGGTGATGGACTTTCCTGCCTACTATTCAACATCGCCCTGGAAGGTGTTATGCGACGAGCCGGGCTCAACAGCCGGGGTACGATCTTCACGAAATCCAGCCAATTTGTCTGTTTTGCGGATGACATGGATATTATTGCCAGAATATTTGGAAAGGTGGCAGAACAGTACACCCGCCTGAAACGTGAAGCAGCAAAGGTCGGACTGGTGGTGAATGCGGCTAAGACAAAGTACATGCTGGTAGGTGGGACTGAGCGAGACAGGACAAGCCTTGGCAGCAATGTTACGATAGACGGGGATATTTTCGAGGTGGTAGAAGAATTCGTCTACCTCGGTTCCTTGCTAACGGCTGACAATAACGTGAGCCGTGAAATACGAAGGCGCATCATCAGTGGAAGTCGTGCCTACTATGGGCTCCAGAAGAAACTGCGGTCAAAAAGATTCACCCCCGCACCAAATGTACCATGTACAAGCCGTTAATAAGACCGGTGGTTCTCTACGGACACGAGACATGGACGATGCTCGAGGAGGACCTGCAAGCACTCGGAGTTTTCGAGCGACGGGTGCTAAGGACGATCTTCGGCGGTGTGCAGGAGAACGGTGTGTGGCGGAGAAGGATGAACCGCGAGCTCGCTGCACTTTACGGCGAACACAGTATCCAGAAAGTGGCCAAAGCTGGAAGGATACGGTGGGAAGGGCATGTTGCAAGAAAGCTGGACAACAACCCTGCAAAGTTGGTTTTTGCTAACCATCCGGTTGGTACAAGAAGGCGTGGAGCGCAGAGAGCACGATGGGCGGACCAGGTGGAGCGTGATCTGGCGAGTGTTGGGCGTGACCGAGGATGGGGAGCTGCAGCTGCAAATCGAGTATTATGGCGGCAAATTGTTGATTCAGTATTATCATGAATTTAATGTGAAATAAATAAATGAAAAATAAAATGAATGAAGAATCACATTTTTGGCATAGTTCTTCACATAGCCGAGAGCAATCTAGTGATTCAACTATTTGTTGATGATTCACCAGATAGGTGGCGTCAGAAGAGCAAGTATGAGTTTAAATTTTCTTTCTCGCGAACCAGAGCAGATAAAAGTGTGGCGTCTTCGGCAAAGTTGTTTAAGAAGTCAAGAGAAATCTGGCAAGTCAACAATTGGCAATTTTGTCGCTACACATTTTGCGCATTTTGAAACTCCGCGATTAGTCGTCTCCCGCAGGAAATATCTCCAGACCGAGAATTCCGGAACATTTTCCTAAAAGTTCGTCTCAAAATTCATCTTTTATTGAACCAACCTCTGGAGCAAGTATGTACTTAACAACAAAAACTGAACGACATATGACATTTCAATATGAATGCCAATTCTCATTAACACAAACTTAATTCAAGACAATCAATTGAAAAGGCCGCATCAACATTTTGTAAACTAACGTGTTTCTGTCGATTCAAGCCCTTCTGAGCTCCACCCACACACTTTACCACCACTAACAGAAAGCGCAAATATCAAGCTTTGTATTAGAGGTGGTGAGATGCAGATCCCAGAAGGACCACACCGACAGGACCGACAGAAACGTGTTTGTTTACGTAATGTTGATGTGACCTTTTCAATTGTTGGTCTTGAATTGGTTTTGTGTTAATGAGAGTTGGCATTCGTTATGGCATTCGTATTGACATGTTAGTCGTCGTTAAGTGTTGAATTACAGCGCCGTGTGTACTTGGAAGAATCTTTTCCAATTAGAGGCAGGTGATGATTCTAAATTTCGAGTATTTCAGGGCCAAAAAATAGTCGATATAACTGGTATTTTCTGTGTACTACACCCTTATCTCACCCACTGTTTTATCCTCCTCTTTCTCGTGTTTATTTAGAAGGAGTAAGGAAAAATAAAAAGCTGAGTACAGTAGACGTTCGATAACTTCAAGATGATTACGTTTCACTTGCCGAATGAAATTCGATAACTGCAACAACTGTCCGGCATCAAAGAACTGCCAGTTGCTGAAGAATGCAGCCAATGTGCATATGGAAAACATCGCATCGCTGTTGATATTTCATGTTGACGGATAGCGGTGCGATAACTGCAAAATTGTTGCACTTAGCGGACTTGCAGTTCAAAAGCATTGCAGTTAAAGCGTTTGCACCGAGCGAACGTCTACTGTACACTAATGCTTCTGGTTATTCTCCATGAATTCTTTCTGGGAATTCTTCCAGAAATTCCTTCTTAATAGTTTCTCAAGAAACTCAAGAAGCTCCTTCTGGGGATTTCACAAGAAATTCCTCCAAACATGCATTCTGTCGGTTCCTGCAGATTTTTTTTTATAAATTTGATCTGGAAGTTTCGCTGAGAACTCCTGGAGTATCCCAGAAGGTTTTTTTTTACCTGTATTGGCAATTCTCGCTGAGACCGGCCCACTATTTACACCTTGTCTTCAAAAATGTTTAAGGTGGCGATTTTTTGATCGTCTTCGCAGAAAAAAGTATGGAAAATGCATTTGGTTACTAAAATTGATGGACCCCCCGTTAGTTAGAGCCACACAAATTTTTGCAGGCCCCTCGATTTTGGTCAAATGGTGGCTCATTTAAACCGGTATAACTCGAAAGTTTCTCCAAAAACCACTTTAAAACACATTGTTGTTGAAAAGAGCACGGTCAGAAAATTCACTCATTTTCGAGCTAAAGTGGGACAACTCAAAATTGAGTAAATTTTTTTTCCAGCGATAGCGCTGGCCCAAGTGCGAAAATCTCATCAGTTTAAGCCGTATAATATTCTTGATGATGCGAAGAATATTATACGGCTTAAACCAGTTGGATTTTTGCACTTGGGCCAGCGCTATCGCTGGAAATGCAATTTACTCATTTTTTGAGCTGTTCCAGTTTAGCTCAGTTTTGTGTGAATCTTACTCATTTAAGAGTAACATTTTCTTAGCGTGAGGAAAGATAGAGCTACTATTTACAATAATAAAAAGTTGGGTCGGCTATATTGATTTTGGCCGCCATTTTGGATTTTTATACCGTAACATTTTTTTCACCATGATGGCAACCACCGATTTTCAAAATTTTTGCATCAATTGAAAGCTGAGACATTTATACATGACATATCAAAAAATTAGAGATGACTTTTTCTTCTTTCAAAAGTTATCTGCCGTTTTGTAAACCATGCCACTTTTGCGCACTGGGCCCGGTGCCGGCCGTTTACATAAATGCAGCGTTTTTTCGCAGTGTTTACGAACACGAATTTAAAATCTGAACCCACTAAGGGGCTGTCCATAAACCACGTGGTCATGAGGGGGGGGGGGGGTCGGCCAATGACCATTTTGTATGGACAAATAAAAATTTTTGTATGGACTAATGACCACGGGGGGGGGGTTGAAAAGTCCCAAAAAAATGACCACGTGGTTTATGGACAGCCCCTTAATGGAAAGGTTTAAGTTTTTCAAAACACTAAAAAAGTTATAAAAGCAATGCCCGCATCATTGAGAAACAGTCAAAAACGGAAACGAACCTCCGATTTGCCCAAATTTTGCGGCAGGTACCTTTGTGTATACATGCTGGCGTAAACTCGGATGCTGTTGCATGTCGTTGCCGTTGCCCATGGAAATGTATGGAGAAAACGTGGCTTAATTTACAAAACTGCAGATAACTTTTGATAGGAAAAAAATACATCTCTAATTTTTGATATGTTATGCATAAATGTCTCAGCTTTCAATTGATGCTAAAATTTTGAAAATCGGTGGTTGCCATCATGGTGAAAATAATGCTTTGGTATAAAAATCCAAGATGGCGGCCAAAATCAATATGGCCGACCCAACTTTTTATTATTGTAAATGGTAGCTCTATCTTTCCTCTTTTCAACAACAACTCGTTTTGAGGTGGTTGTTGGAGAAACTTTCGAGTTATAACGGTTTAAGTGAGTCACCATTTGACCAAAATCGAGGGGTCAGCAAAAATTGTTGTGGCTCTAACTAACGGGTGGTCCATCAATTTGAGTAACCAAATGCATTTTTCTTACTTTTTAGGTGAGGGCTTTCAGAAAATCGGCACCTTAAACATTTTTGAAGACAAGGTGTAAATAGTGGGCCGGTCTTAGCGAGAATTACCCCCATGTCATTAAAACCAACACCACAAATTATTTTTGGCTTACCGAAGGAAATATACTGTACGAGAAACCTGGATTTTTGAACCAGCTGTCTATGATGTTGTCTCTGATTATTTGTTTTTCCGATAGTGGTGGTTTAACGCTGATCAAAGATTCATGAAACAAACTGGGTACAGTGAAAAATGGACAATGTAGTCAATTCTGCAGTATATTATAGTGTCATTCCCACTTGAATACTTGATGGGCTACAAGTTGCTTCTTCGAATATACGCCGAGTGATGAATTCTTGTCCGATGAATCCTTTCAGGAATACTTTTTAGGAATTTCTCCTCGAATCCCTGCAGAGGATTTCTCTAGAATGCCTTTTTTGGAATTCCTCCAGAAATTTCAATTCCTGCAATAAGGATTTCTCCAAAAACTACTTCTGAGGATTATTTCTAGTAATTGCTACTGGTCGAAGGCATAGCCAAATTTTTCATTTTCCTCAATCACTTTCTTGAACAAACATGAGAGAAAAGGAAAAGCTTCCTACGCCAATGCTTCTAGTTATTCCTCTGGGATTTTTTTTAGAAATACCTTCAGAAACTGCTGTGTTCATCTGAAAATTTCTCCAGAAGCTCCTTCTTGCAATTTCTACAGAAATTCCATAAGAATACATTCTGTGGGTTTCTGCAGACTCTTTTAAGGATTTCTTCTCAGAAATTTTTCAGGAAATTATAAATTCCTACAGCTGTTTAATCTGGGATTTCCTCGATATTTGTTTGTAGGCTTATATTCAAATATTCGATCAAGAAACACCTGGAATATATCAGAAGGAATTGTCACAGTAGATCTAAACACTGACCGTAGTGACTTATAAACCCAACAAGGAATAAGTAATAATATCAGAAGGAAAAATGGAGGATTACTAGAAGTCATTCCAGGAAGTGATGCAGATGGATTTTAAGCAGGGTTCCTAGAAAACAAAACTCCTTGAAGATTCTTAAAAGGAGCTCCAGAAGCACCTTCAGGATGAATGACACACACTCCTATTGAGATTTGAACCGAGTTCTCTCCTCCTGCGTGATAACCTGTTGTCGTACCGCTGCGCTGATATAGACTCTTGATATGAAGAGGTACTGTACAAGTGTGCACGTCTAGCTGCCGGCAGAGCATTGTTTCAAGTCAGCTGTCACCAGCGTTTATAGCTCATCGCAATTATGGTGATCGGCCCTTGCTGAAAGTTATGTGTGAAGTTCCAGCAAGGTTATTTTGTTGGCCTCTTAAGCAATCAAAAGGTTCCATCCGGAACTTTATCTCTTCGTGGAACTTGAAAGCGCATTTTGTCATGGGAAGTGGAACCTTTGATTACTTGAGAAATGACGAGTAAGCCTCATTATTTTTATCTGTGCAGGATATCTCAGGGCCGTTTAAGGAAGTTTCAGGGTCCTCTCAGGGGACTCAAAGTACATTCAATGCATGAATGTTGTTTGCCTTGAATACAGCAAATGGCAACATGATTGTAACACAAATCAATATCATGTATACCTCAAGTTCCAGTGATTCAGAAAACTGCGAAAGAGTCAAGCAAGTTACTCAAGAACCGGAAATGCGAGGATGTGGGGACACTGATTTTCAGAGCAGATTTCAGGGGCGTTTTCGAGGGTCTAAGGAAGTTTTAGAAGGCATTGAAAAGAGTTTCAGATGATTGGGACTTGGAAGCGTTACAGGGGCATTTTCAATGGTTTCGCAGAGTCTCAGGTGCTTTACATGAAGTTCAAGTGGGTTTTAGGGGAATACGGGCAAGAATATTTAAAGGGTTTTTAGAAACCCTTTCACCAAAATCCTTGAAACCGTTTGAAACGCCCTGAAACCTCCATTATCCGCAAATCCTAATCTCCATTACTTCCGTTAAAATGCCCTTAAAATCCCCATCATCTATTTGAAACTCCCCTGAAACCTCTTCCTGATGCTCTTGGAACCCTGAAACTCTGATACGACCCTGCCCTGGAATGCCTCGAGAATCCCCTGAAACCTCCGTAATGCTATTGAAACACTCTTGAAATCATCATAATCAATTTGAAACGCCCTTGAAACCCCTTCGAACGCCACCAGAAACCCCCTCAAAAGCACCTGAAACCCCATTAAAACACCCTTGAAACTTCCTTATAACATTCCTGAAAGTCCTGAAGTAAGCCATCTTTCCTGAAACCCTCTTAATACTATTGAAGTGATCCTGAAATCTTTGTAAACCCATTGAAACGCTGACGGAGCGCCCTTTTAATGCTCCTGAAATCCCCTTAAACAACCCCCTCAACCCGTAGACACCCGGGACGATCTACTTTTGGTAGAAATGCAATATTTTCTTTGTTTTACAACATATTACTCTGGAGTCTGTTTTAAAGTCAAGGGGAATAGTTGTGCTGAGGAATGCATGGTACGTCCCCCCTTTTGCTGATCGCCGAATTCTACATGTTTTTTTTTCTCAAATTTCATCGTTTTGCTTATCATTAAGTTTTAACTGATATTTGACATGCAATGTAACACTGCTCATCATAGTCTATTGAAGTTTTCATTCCAGAGCTGTTCCAAGGCCTCCAAAGTACTCCGAAGTTTTTGCCACAAATCTAACATTCCATCCAGAATACACGATGAATGATCACAGAACATAGTCTATGGTACTCAAAAAGCCTTTAAGCATCCCTAGAAAACTCATAGTACATGAATTGGGTGATCTAGGACATCCAAACTTGTCTGGAATTCATTTTCTCAAGATCTACTGGATCATCCATCACTGTGTTTACTCTCTTCAAGAAATTCAGTCACGTTGATGTCCATTAGACTTCGCAATGCTACGAGCAACTCGATATTGTGGTAGTTGGGCGTTCCGTGAAATACAAATGGCCTCCAATACTCTTTAAAGTTTAGGATACGATATCTACATACTACATCATGCTTTAATTGCAAAAAATATTCGTGGAAGGTAGTCTATTCTGTTGATAGAGCCTCAGTGCACAACTATAATGCTTTTGGTACGTTCATGGGTTATTCGAGGCTTTCCAAACTATTCTGGAATTAGTACCTTCAAGGTCTACAGACTTTACTTTTGTTTCTCTTCACTCTATCGGCATAATTCTTTCACGATTGTGTCTGTTTCACCTAATAATATTACTAGTATCTCTAGGTGTTTCTAGTTGGGTGTCCACTGGCATATAAATGAATCCCAATGTATTTTGGGTCGTAACATCTTTGGATATTCCAGGGTAAAATGTTGTAAAACAATATATTGCATTTCTACCAAAAAAAGATCGTCCCAGGTGTTTACGCGTTAGCTCTCGAGCAGTCGAGTCTTCGACCACCTTCTGCGACACCACCCTCACGCTGTGTACCACAAGCAGGTTCCGTTTTTGGGGCTCTCTGGAAACTTTCTGGAAACCCCCAAGATCCCATCTCAAATGCCCAGGAGCAAGATCTGTTCTCGCAAACTAGATTCCCTCAAGCACTGACTTATTGTATGCACAAAGCTCCCTCTTTTATGCCATTATTAACCCTTATGTGGCCGACAGGGTACCCGGGTACCCAGTGCCCATTTGAAAAGCACGGTATAGAAAAAAGCAAAAATTTTGTCGGACACATAACGGTTAATGTTTGCTCATTTTTTTATTTTTGCACCCCCAAGCCAATAAAACGCATAAAAAGAGGTTCCAGTGTCATCAAGCAAAATCTATTGGAATTCGTCGTAAAGCTTTGTCTCAGTATTTCTTCTTGAACTCCACAAGGTTACTGTTGGAGTCTCAGAAAAGAATCTCCCACCGCCACGGTAGTCCCAACCACAATCTTACCAGGATTTACAAAAAGGATCCTACCATAGTTCTCACTGCAACACCCATTTCATGTCATCTAGATATATAAATTAAAATGGAATGGTGTTTCTGTGCATGATTTAACGTGCGAACGGGTCAAGGATTATTTTAAGACTCACATTTAAAAAGGGCGTAACAAACATTGCGAATTTCTGCGTCTCCCGTTCCTCCTGAGCGTATGTCCCATTGTTTTATTTTTTATTTTCGGGGAGTTTCGAAGGGACTCGAAGGGTGCGTTACTGGGGACCGAGGGGCTTTTAGGGGGATTTCGAAGGCATTTCATACAGCTTCAGGCGTTACGTAGGCGTTACGTAGGCGTTTTCGGGGGATTCTGAGGGTCTCTGGTGTGTTACATGGGGCCCGAGGGGGTTTTAGGGGGATTTCGAAGGCATTTCAGACAGCTTCAGATGATTTTTGACGACTTTCAGAGGTGTTACTCAGGCGTTACACAGGCGTTTTCGGGAATGTCTGAGGGTCTCAGGGGTGTAACAGGGGGTTTTGAGAGGTGTTAAGCGGGCCTACAGTTTCTGACAATACATTTCAGATCACAGCTCTTAAGTAAGCTTCAGGGAGATTTAAGCCCACAAGTTATGCATGTAGATTCGATTACTTATGCTCAAGAAAGTTCTTAGGAAACCTTAAACAGCCCTAAACCAACCCCATCCCCTCTCATTGCTCCCCCCTGAGTACGCCCTGTACTTTTCTTAACTGCTCTTGCAACTTAATTCCCTTAAACCAACCTTATCTCTAATCTAAAACACTTTAACTGCTATGATCACAATCAGATTCCATTTAGGTAACGTTACCTAAAAGGAACGACCTAAATAGATTTTACCTAAATGGATTCGACCTTTTAGGTTTTCGTATAGTACATTTTAGCCACACTAGTAGTCATGGTACCCCTACGTGACCCAATGCGGTGGACAACTGAACCCATACTAGACTCGGCTTCGATTGCTGTGTTATGATTATGCAAAATGATCCAAGGAAATTAACTCTTGCCGTACCAGGCTCAGTACTCAGTAATTGCCAGCGAAAGGAAATTCAAACGGTTACATTTGTTTCCCGGTTGTTTAGAGCAGTTATGCAATTCTCGGAAATAGCGTAGGCCTTGCCAGTTTGGGAAACTGCCACACCAAAGACACTTGGGAAAAAAGATAGGACCCTACATAGGAGACAATGCAATGGTGGTCCTATATCTAGGTGTACAAAACAAGCATGTTCGTCCCAAGCCGCGCCCTACCGGGAGGAAACATTAACTGAGAGATTTACGAGCAAGTCAAAATATTTATGACTTCATTTTCTCCGCTTCTCGGTTCGATACGATGATGTATGGCGCTCTATGGCTTGGAACGGAATTGCACTTTCTCGGGGACTTTCTTATGTCACAGTCTCGTTAGTCCGATGACTTACGAGGTTGTCCACATGAGGGTAATAAGTCAATCCAAAATGGATAGGGGAAACAATAATGTTCGACATGGGCGGTAGCAAATTTATGAGGTGATGGGTATTCTTTTACAATTTAGTGATAATTTCGCTTCAGGGTATGGGCGAGTCTCACGCTTCATAGACACTGGATCGAAGATCGTAGCGATCTTGTTTACATCATCTGCAGCAGTGCAGCATTCTTTCACCACTCCATGGTATCGCAGACCGGAGCAGGAGTGAGTACAGCTCTCGCATATCTAATACATATTAATGAGTTTGGTGACACTTTTCTTCGTCGATCGACTAGCGCTTGTGATCTTGTGATGGTGGTTGGTGGTTGTTGTTGGAAGAGCAACATTCCTGTGCAACAAGTTACGGAGTCTGTATAGTAGCGTAGCAAACAAACATAGATCTCTTCCTACGGGAGCAGACGAGCGGAGTAGCGTTGCGTTGCGCTATTGCCGCCAGTCAGCTAGTCAGTCCCAGCTTTGGTAGGTATCTCATTACGTACGAAATTCCTTCGGAAGTCGAACTGGATTGTTGGATCTTGTTTTTCCTTCAACCGCTGGCTGCCGGTCCTGTTGTCGTTGTGGTGGGATGTCACCAGCCCATCCCGTCGCCGACCGTCTGGGTTCAATGGAACTGATTTGAGTTTTTTGCATGGGTGGATTGTCGAAGTTAATTGCGTTATTATGTGGAAGATAATTATTGCACAATGATGAATGCATAGAACAGGATATGTGGTGAGGCGTCTACACGGTGTTTGCTCAATAACAACATATTTATTTAGTTAACTACTTGGTTTGCAAATAAGCAAAAGAATTTCTTTCTAAGTACATATTACTCATTGAAATATTGACTGAATCAGTTTAAACACAAAACTCTTTGGAAAGTCTACTAAAATTCCTGTTCTTTTATCTTTATCATCGAGGTTTTTCGCCCTAGTCTAGTTCAACTCAGGACCCTCGGCCTAACTTTTCTTCCAAAAGAAAAAAAAAATACATTTTGTGAGGTTATTGGGAGTGGGATTTGATGCCAGGTCCTCAGTGTGAAAGTCACGTGCTTTAAACATCGCACCTGGCGCTAACCAATCATGCGCTGCATTTGGTGGTCCACGTAAATGCCAAGTTCCTCTTATGGAAAGGGATGTCCGATTAGAAAGACAATCACTAACGATTTGGAAATTCTGCTGAGAAATCAATGAGAAGCTTTAGGATTCACACGTCTTCGACTTCAGAAAGCGTTCTTGGGTTGAAATGATTTTCAGCTTCACGTGTAGATATCCAAAATTGCTGTCCGACTTCATTTTCAAATTCATGTTAAACAGGAACACATATGAATCTCAAACTAGCTTACTCCCGGGTTACTGGTTGCTCGTTTTTCACTTCCTTCTTTTTATTTCTCAACACTCCACACTTCTTGGGCTTCATATTGATCAATTTTTCATTTCTCATTGCTTACTACTCACTTCTGGTTCTGACTCTTTGTTGTGCCTTTTTCATTCCTCACTTTTTAACACTCCTCGGTCCTCACTGATTCACGCTTCTAAATCTTCTCTTTTAAATGCTTACTCCTCTTACTCCACACTCACTCCTTATCCCTCAATCTTCACTGCTCACTCTTCATTCCTTACTTCTCACACCTCGCTTCATTGCACTTTCCCAGCCAACACACGATCGCATATGCTTTTGAATAGGATGCTAAACTAGTGACGATATGCGTACATTTTACACTACACGCGGTTGAATTGAAGCATATACGCATTTGACCTTAACTTTAGCATCCTATTCTATATCATATACGACTTCGTGTTGGCTGGGTTTCCACTTTTTGCCAGTTTTGGTAAACTCACATTCATGAGCCGCTCCCTCGTGAGCAAACTCGTGCGCGATTCCAAAACTTTTTCTCATGCGCAATTTTAACGACATTTATTGTTATTTTACGCAAGATTTGATCTTGTTCTATCATATAAACCTTAAACATTAGTGTGAATTATTATAAGAATATCAAAAAATACAGCAATGAATCAAACCACGCGTCAATTCGAGCTTGATTTTTCGGCAGAGAAATGAGAATTTGGGCTTTTAACACACTGTTCTTTGCTTTTCACTACCCATTTTTCACTGTTCACTTCTCATTTTTCGCTGGTCACTCCTCACTACACTAGTCACTCGCTCGCTCCCTCATTACTCATTCTTCACTGTTCACTCCTCACAACACAGTACTAACTGCTCACTTCTCACTCCTCACTTTTTCCTACTCATTTCTCACTCCACACTCCTAACTACTCACCTCCCACTCCTCTCTTCTCACTTCCACTCTTTCTTCAGTGATCACTCCTCACTAGTGACTGCTACTTTCTCACTCCTCACTCTTCACTTTTTCACGTTCCTTGTTCTTGATTTCACATTTTATTGCTTGATTTTTACTTTTGACTCTTTGCTGTTCATTTCTCACTCCTCATCCATCGCTCCTTACTGATTTGAATTTTTCGCTCTTTACTTTTCAATGCTCCTTTCTCAACGATTACTTTCCATTCACATCTCACCCTCACTTATTTTTCATTACCTCTAACTACTCCAGGATAAGCCGAAGATAATCCCAGTTATTCACTGAGTAACTAGCTCTTTAACCATCGAGCAGTTGCGTCTTTAACTACCTGCAATGACGCCACGCTCACGCTATGTAACAAAAGTGTTTATTTTTCGCAGTACACGACGTGACCGCTTCCGGGTGAAGTTAGAAGAACAACCAATGTTTTGCCTTTCTCGTACACTAAAGTGTACTGAAAGGCTTTATGTTCACTCAAAAAACGAATTTTCGATAGAAGGCTCGGTGTGTCAAGTCGCATATACCAATTAACTCAGTTCGACGAATTGAGATGATGTCTGGATGTGTGTATGTATGTATGTCTGTGCGCAAAATTAGTTCACTCACTTTTAAAACACTTCCCATTGGCCATTTTTGGATTATGACTCGAATCGAACCGGAATTTTACCGCATTGTTTGCTGTTGAAAATGGTCCGGATCGGTCGAGGCGTTCCGGAGTTATGGCTATTTCAGTGATCCGGACCAGCACCGGTAGAACTATATATAAAACTGAACCAAGTCTCATCATGCGACACATCAAACTGCTGCGATTTTTGTAGCCTTTAGCTCCTCCTCTCTCCTCTTCTTGGCGTAACGTCCTCATTGGGACAAAGCCTGCTTCTCAGCTTAGTGTTCTATGAGCACTTCCACAGTTATTTACTGAGAGCTTCCTCTGCCAATGACCATTTTGCATGTGTATATCGTGTGGCAGGCACGAAGATACTCTATGCCCAAGGAAGTCAAGGGAATTTCCTTAACGAAAAGATCCTGGACCGACCGGGAATCGAACCCGTCACCCTCAGCATGGTCATGCTGAATACCCGTGCGTTTACCGCCTCGGCTATATGGGCCCTAGCATGGTTAACGAATTTTGTGCGCAAATCAACACTGGAGAACAGAAATTCCACAATGTTGGCCCTAAAATTCAAGATGGCAGCCTAATATTCAAGATGGCGGCGCTTTGATAGAGTTCGAGGCTCTAAAACCATGCAACATGGGTATATATAGGGTGATAACAAACCCATGCACAAGGGAGGGGTTTTGGGGGTTAATTCCCTCCCATTGCAGATGTTCCAGACAATGCGCTCCTCCCTTGTCGGCTTCTCTCTACACGGGCCTGGCGTGATAAACAAATTATGTCACGTAAAAATCGACCCCTTTCGCCTCCCCCCGCCCCCCTATGTCACACTTTTTGTATGGGACCTCAATATTTGTTGTAAGGGACATAACATTGTGTGAAACCCTCTCTCTCCCTAAGGACGTGACGTAATTTGTGTACGACCCCTATTGTATGGGAAAGATGGTCGGAGTTCAAAATAATGACCAGAATATCCAAGATGGCGGCTTCAAATTCATGATGTTTTAGGCCCTAAAATCACGCAATAAGGCCATATTTGGTATGGGAAATATGTCTGGAGTCCAGAAATGACGTTCAAAATATCTAAGATGGCGGTTTAAAATCCAAGATGTCGGCTCCAAATTCAAGATGGTAGCAAAAATGCATCACCCTAATTGTTCAGTGGTTGTCAACAGCGTGATGCATTTTAATCCAAATCCGTTCAACGGTTCTAAAAAACGGTGCTCTAGAAATTTTGAGCAATGTGCTCCAAATACCTTGTCCTTAATGATGTTTTAGGCTCTAAGACTATGAATATACAAGATACAATATACAAGATAGCAGCCTAAAATCCAATACGGAGCCTCAAAATTCAATATGATGACTGTCTAGTGTTCAAGGGCATATATGAGCGAATCCAAAGATGACCGTCACAATGGCTGCCTGGCAATTACCGAAAGCACAGATCTCGTCATCTATTTAAGCAACAAACAGAGCTGAAAAGCAATGAGTAGCCTTGCTCTCTTGTGGTAAACATTGAGTATCATTTTCGTTTTCGGGCATTTTGTGGATTACGAAACCGGTGCTCTCGAAAATGCGAATCAAAAGGACGTGCTCCCATTTCACCTTAATGGAGTTTTAGGTTCTAAAACCATGACTCCAAGAACAGCGACCAGAATATCCAAGATGGCGGCTCCAAATTCAAGATGGCGACTGTTTAATAGTGTTTTAGGTTCTAAGACCATGAATATACAAGATATGATGTACAATATGGTGGTCGAAAATCCAAGATGGCAGCTCAAAAGGCTCTAAAGCCATTCAATATGGGTACCTACATTTGGTATGGGGAAGATGCTCGGAGATCGAAAATATCAACAAGAATATCCAAGATGGCGTCTCATAATTCAAGATGGTGGCTGTTTAATGGAAGTTTAGGCTCTAAATTATAAAATATGGGTATAATTGATATGTTGAAAATGTCTGAAGTTCAAAAATGGCGCCCAGAATATTAAAAATGGCGGCAGTTTAATGGAAGTTTGAGGCTCTAGAACCTTTCAATATGGGTATATCTTGTTTGGGGAAGTAGTCTGGAGTCCAAAATGGCCACCAGAATATCCAAGATGGCGGACTTGAATTCAAAATGGCGGCTGTAAATTCAAGATGGTGTCTTTTTCAAGAGTTTAAAGATCAAACATTAAAAGCCAGATAAACGTTTTAATTTCTGTTGTCATGAAATGGTTTTGCCTTTCTCGTACACCAAGGTGTGCCGAAAGCCTATATGTTCACTCCAAAAACGAAAATTTGAAAGAGCCTCCGGAGGGGTCAAGTGTTATATACCAGTCGACTCAGCTCGACGAGTTGATTGATTGATTTATCTTTATTTGAGAGACTTTCAGCCCTTGGCTGGTTCGTCTTTCCAGCTCGACGAGTTGAGATGATGTCTGTGGGTATCTATGTGTGTGTGTATGTATGTGTGTGTATGTATACAAAAATACAGTCGGTAGAGCATGAGACTCTCAATCTCAGGGTCGTGGGTTCGGGCCCCACGTTGGGCGACAATGTAACGGAAAAATGTTTTGCGGAACACTACAAATGCATTGTGCTTCCGATGGGTACCACAATGTAGACAACTGCTAGCTAATAGAACCCTACAAATGCGCATTTTATTTTCCGCATCGAGCCCCACATTTTGAAACTAGTGGGATACGAAAAATAAAATGGAACATTACAAATGCACAAAACACAAACATGCAACACACAACATTAATTTGTGTCCAGTCATCCATATGGATAACGAAGTCCGAACCCAGGATGACGAGGTTTCATTTATTGTTCTTGGTCCATCAGTCATCCTAGAAATGTATTTTGTTTGGCTGTTCGCCTTTTAGTTCGCAGCATCTGTTGCTGCATTCATAGCTTGTTTTGGTCTAGGAATTTCTAATCCTAAAGGGGCATCCTGATTTGGGCAACAACACAAGACGGTCTACAATTTGATGTCCGTGTTAGGGGACGGCTTACGTGTTTTGTACTGGATCGCTTCTGAAATGTTTGGAGCACTACAAATGTACATTAAATTTCAGGGACAGATGTACAAACCTTAGTATAACATACAAAATAAACTGACAAAATGTTCACAACAATTTACAAACGTAACAAAGGTCACCTCATTTTTAGATAGTAAATATGATCCGATTTCAACGACCGATGGTTCTTTCGACGGGGTTTATTGTCCCATTGTTTCCTATTTAAAATGGTTCAGATCGGTGCAGCCGTTCCAGAGTTATAGCCATTTAGGTGTTCCGGACCGGTACCCCAGGTAGGGGCCCGATATGAAAATGCAACAAACCCATGCATGCGACCCATCAACAACGGCATTTTCAATTATCTGATGAACAGGAAGCAGGAAAATAATCTCAGACTATATCTGAACGGGTAGTGTTCCGCAACCGGTTCCGGGTGTCCCGCCGAGAGTGACCAAATATAAAAGTGAACATAACCCATACATGCGACGCATCAAAGAGCGGCTTTTTCGATAAAACAGATGAACGGTAAGCAGGAAAATAGTTTCATACCGGCAAAAGGTTATTGCAACCCTAACAAATTGTAAATGCTCAATAGAAAATCAAAAAGCGCTGCATAAAGAATGAACATATGTTCCATGAAAATGTGCAATGTTACCCATAAATAATTGAAAACGATCCATACTTTATAAAAAATGTACCGGTAAAACATAAAATTTTCTCATTAAAAGTGAAATTTTGCACCAATGAATAATACTGAAATAAAATCCATAATAAAATACAAATGCTCCATAGAAAAATGCAAACGCTCCATAAAAAATTAAAATTTTACCCATAGAAAATTGAATATTGCTCCATAGAAAAATTGAATTGCACCATAGAAAATAGACAAATACTCCATAAGTATTACCAAACTGCTCACCTTAAATACAATTTGTTCCATAAAAATTGAAAATTCTCCATAACTTAAAACATTTGCACCACTAAAGCAGCGCAATGTAAAGCAATTCAGCCCTGTCGAATTAAATCATGAGAATATACTATTTATCGAGGACCTGGGATCGAATCCCACTCCCGACAAACTCGCAAAATGTGAGTTCTTCCTTCGGAAGGGAAGTAAAGCGTGGGTCCCGAGATGAACTAGCCCAGGGCTAAAAATCTCGTTAATACACATAAAAAAAATTATGGAGGATTGTTAATTTTTCATGGAGCAATTCATGTTTTCTTTGGTGCAGTTTGATAATACTTATGGAGAATGCATCTATTTTCAAAGGTGCAATTTCAATTTTTTATGGTGCAATTTATTTTTTCTATGGAGCAATATCCAATTTTCTATGGGTACAATTTAAATTTTTTATGGATCAGTTGTATTTTATTACGGAGCATTTAAGTATTATTTATTGGTGCAAAATGTCACATTTAATGAGAAAATTTTATGTTTTACCTGTACATTTTTTATAAAGTATGGAACGTTTTAAATTATTTATGGGTAACATTGCACATTTTCATGGAACATATGTTCATTCTTTATGGAGCGCTTTTTGATTTCCTATGGAGCATTTCTATTTGTTTATGGGTGCAATAAATAGGCTGCCGTTTCATACCTTATCTGAACCGGTTGTACTCCTGAACCGGTTCCAGGTGTTCCGTCGGAAGTAACCAATTCAAAAGCTTAACCAAACCTATGCATGCGGCACACCAAATAGCGGCTTAATCGATAACAAGATGAACGATAAGCAGAAAAATAGTTTCAGACCATATCTGAACCAGTTCCAGGTGTCCCGCCGGAAGTGGCCAATTAAAAAAGTATACCAAACCCATGCATGCAAAACATCAAAGAGCGGCTTTATCGATTACCAGATGAACGGTAAGCAAGAAAAAAGTTTTTCTTGAAGGAATCTGTGCAGCAATTCTTTCAGACTATATCTGAACCGGTTGTGTTCCGCAACCGGTTCCAGATGTCCCATCGGAAGTGACCAATTAAAAAACTGAAACAAACCTATGCATGCGACACACCAAATAGCGGCTTTTTCGATAACCAGATGAACGGTAAGCAGGAAAATAGATTCATACCGTATCTGATTCAATTGTGATCCTGAACCGGTTCCAGGTGTCCCGTCGGAAGTGACCAATTAAAAAAACTGAAAGAACTTATGCATGCGACACATGAAATAGCGGCTTTATCGATAACAAGATGATCGACAAGCAGGAAAATAGTTTCAGACCATATCTGAACCGGTTGTGTTCCGGAACCGGTTCCAGGTGCCCCGCCGGAAGTGGCCTACTAAAAAAGTGAATGAAATCCATGCATGCGAAACATGAATGTTATAACCGATGCTAAGAAAATAAAGGCTAAAGTGTGCAGAAAAATAAATTGTTGAAATGTCTTGATAACGATCGGCATCCAGTGCTAGTGAAGGTGGTAAAGCAGTCAACTGAGAGGTTTGATATTTTTCAGCTCTGCTTATACGTTTAACATGATGCATAACGTCGGAATATGAGCCACCAATAGGTTTCCAAATTCGATTATGGCTTTTTTAAAATTCTTGCTTTTATGAATAAGGGTGACACAACTTTTGATTTTCTCTTAAGTCAAGAGGGGTCCCCCTTGGCAATTTTGATCGAAATTCAAATAAATAAACCAATAAATTTTTAAATTTTAAAGTGAAATTAGAGTCCTCCAGAATGTTTTTTACCAAATCCGATGAGTTCAGCGGTTTTGCTTAATTTTTTGGGTATTTTTTCATCAAATACATTTATTATTTGTCAACTCTACCCCCCATTGATAAGTCAACGAGCACTGTGACAAAAGAAGAAAATGAGATTTGTTCCGTTCTAGAGTATTCTCAGGATTCAGGAAAACTTTGGCTTAATGGTTTATGGCTCTTGAGTGCATATTCGACGAGAAAGACACTATCACCACTAGGTGGATTAATCTGGTTTTTTGTTAAACGTATGAAAGTGTGATATTCATCAACATGTTACTTGAGTTTTGTCGAAAAGGGTTTTCGAAGGCACGAGAAAGGCGATGATGGCACCTTTCTCGTGCCTTCGAAAACCCATTTCGACAAAACTCAAGGCTAGGTGGCTAAATTAGGGTTTTTTTTTACTGAAACCTTCTCCATGGTCTGCCAAATATTTGAACATTTGATGCTTTCTATAAACGAAGTGGATCAAATTTTTGTCAGCTCCTATTTCCTGTAGTATTTTTTTTCATACAAAAACAAAATAAAATTGTGCATGGGGGGTAGCTTTGGGCAAACCTCTAACATTCCAAAATGTCTACGTAACCCAATTTTTTTGTGAAACTTTCCATAAAATGTAAAATGTTTCTCGAGAGTCATCCGACCGGTACAAGAAGAACATAGGTGAGTCGCTCAAGTGGAGGACGATCTGCGGACCCTTGGCAGAGTGCGGTACTGGAGACACACAGCCATGGACCGAGTAGAATGGAGATGACTCATATGACATTCAGGCCTTAGTCTGACCGGTAAGGTGTCTATTACTCGCTGTTGTCATAATTTGATGTAGAATGAAATTATTTCGTAAAAGTCATAAATATTACCGATAACACTGAGTGTTCACCGCAGCAATACCCGGTGGCTGTACACTTCTGGACACAAAGGGCTACTAGCGATATTTATTTTCATGCATCAACACCACAGATGCTTGGCTTGTCATTTTATTGATGTTATCAGTCCGGTTTGATCAACAGCGAACCGAGTGCATAAATCAAACGCACTTTAGAGTGTTTTATATTTTAATAATAGTACCCCCCACATGAACAGTAACTCTTTGAATCTTCGAGAACCAGAAGCGGGCGAGAACGTGGTGGCTACAATGTGCCCGCTGATCCGTAGCTATAGATAGAGCGATCGATCGTTCGAACGATTCCCGGTGATTTTATTATGAGCCGTTGAATTGATGATAATTGTAGCGACATGTGACAATTAAAATGTATTAATGGAAATCAGGTGGTACGCGGCGGTTCGGTGGTGGGCGATGTCGGTTGGTGGCGGTGATCGTAAGAACTTCTTGGTCAGAGGATCAATCAACAAATTAGCACGGACCGTATTCGGCAGATGATGATGAATTGTTCGCGGCTTGTCAGGAACAACGCGAATTTCGGCGAGAAAGCTGACGAAAGTGAGTGCGCCTCAGAACCTAGGTGCTAATTTTGCTGAAATTATTGCAAACAATTCCATTTCAGATGCAGCGTATAATTGGTTCCTAATTAATATTAACTACCTTTTAATTGATGATTGTTCGACCAGACAAGCTGGGACTTGTATGGAGAATTGATCCCATGATTGTCTGTGCACGATTTCAAACAGATCTGTAACTTCGTTTTCGTTTCGCTCGCAGACTCTTTGGGAAGAGAGCTACCGTACCCGTACCGGTGTTCAGTTTAGCACTTATTCCATAATGGCACGTTTACGAGAAGGGAGAACGGTTCCCGTGGTTGTCATGAGATTGTAATCTCGGTCACTAACGATCCGCTAATCACCGACCGGACTAAATTGATCGATCAATTCAATTAGCACACTACACGGATCAGTACCCAAGTACAGGTGGAATAAATCTACCGTGCGGCTACTGGAACTGCTTGAAATCTTGGAAATTCCTCGACATAGCTGTCACCCAGCAAATGTCACATTTTGTAACCGAGAAGAACACGGATTCCGCTGAAATCAAATGCATCCCAGGAATACGTTGCGTTCTTCGGATGATTTCTATTTTTGTCTCCCGTTTCCCGCATTAGCATTGCAACACAGGAGCAAACAACCTTATAAATAAACTCATCGATCGATGTGCGCTTCATCCGAAACAGATTCACCACCCCTTTTGTCGCAGCACATCAGGATCCATCCAGAGAAAGAGCCCCGACAGGATGGACCTCCCGGTGCGGTGCTTGGACCGGACTGTTCTTTTGCGCAGCGCTTCTCGCTGCAAAGAAACTTCTGTGTCGTCGTCGTCGTCGGATCCAGTGTCAGATGACAGGGAAGCTGCGTGCGCACCTCGCTGATTGCGTCGCGGGCGGCGTGGCCGGCCTTCCGTTCCCTAACAAAGTTGTTTGTTTGCGTTTTGTCGAACCGCGAAATAAATACGTGACAGCATGTAAATGATTCAAGACTTGACCGACCAGCTGACGACGACGGTGGCAGTGATGATGCGGGCAGAAGGGCGAGATGAAACAAGGATCATAAAATTGCATCAAATCGATACCTCGGCACGGCGCACAAGTGCTAGGACTACTCGGTAGGGATACGGCTTGGCGGTGGGGCTGAAATGATCATGATCATCGTAGGCTTCTGTGCGCACATGGATGGCGTTGATCGTATGTTAATTACTGGATCGGGTTTGCCGTGTCGTGGGGATGGTCAATTTGATTCCTGTATGCAGGCAGTAGGGGTATGTTAAAGCTGGTTAGTTTCAATCTCCGATGTATCAATGTATGTATTTACAACACCTCACTCAAGGATTGGAAACTTGAGCTATTTCAGGTTGGACAAACAATTTTGCTACAAAAAGGTTATATTGCAACAACAGTTTACATTAAGTGTTTTGAACTGGAAGATTTTTTTTGAAATCTTGAATTATTAATAACCATTGTTCAACAACAAGAGCCAACGCTGAAGCTTCTAACCCTTGTGAAATGAATAAGAATACAACGTGGCGAAATGAAACTAATTAACTTTTAATTTCACTGCTGGCTGGTTCGAATGATGAGCAACACGTGGTCACTGTAGCACCGATAACCGATGCGACATTTTGTTACACCCAAACCCAATGAGTCGGGACTGCCTAAATAGAGTTTTTACCAAAATGGATTTCACGATTGCAAAAATGTTTGAGAAGGGCGAGTGATGCGGTGTTTAAGTAGCGTTACATGAAGCTTTAGGTACATTCCCAGCAGAGGTGTGCGCCGATTTGAAATCTGTCGGCGGCGGCGTTTTGCACTTTTTTGGCCGGCGGCGGCGACGTGATCGGCGTGACGCCGAATGAATTTTCTGCGGCGGCGGCGGCAGCGGCGGCGGTGGCGTGAAACGGCGTGGCCATATTTTTTTTTTGTTAATTACGTTAACCCGTAAACACCCGGGATGATCTACTTTTGGTAGAAATGCAATATCTTCTTTGTTTTAAAACATTTTACCCCGGATTTTTTTTATAGTCAAGGGGAATAGTTGTGCTAAGAAGTGCATGGTACCTCCCCCCTTTGCGCCCTCCCCCCTTTTGCGGGGAGCCGAAAATACGTGGCTTTTTTTGTATTTTTTATAAATTCTGCATGTTTTTGCTCAAATTTCATCGTTTTGCTTATCATCAATAGTATTCACTGATCCTAGACATGCAATGTATTACTACCCATCATAGTCTGTTGAAGTTTTGATCCCAGAGCTATTCTAAGGCCTCCAAAATACTCCGAAGTTTGTGACACAAAGCTAACATTCTCAACCAAATTTTATGCACGATGAATGATCACAGAACATAGCCTACGGTACTCAAAAAGCCTTAAAGCACCCCTAGAAAATTTGCGGTACATGACTTGGGTGATCTAGGTCATCCAAACTACTCTGGAATTTATTTTCTTAAGATCTATATGCATCTAAGGACTGTATCGGAAATTAACTATAAACGTTCACCACTGCCTAAAAAATAATCTATTCGAAATAAACAAAATTTTATTTTTGGAGATACTATATAAATCTTTAAAATAAAGATTGGCAGTTCTGATTTTCTAAAAATAATCATTTAACTTGGACTTTTATCTCAAAGATTGCACATATGTTTTTAAAGTTTTGGACACCCCCTAAAAATTTGAAATAGCAAAAATTGTGGAAAAATATTCAATTTTTTCTCTTATTTTTGCGCAAATATATTCTTTTCCAGAATGCTCATGATATAGGAAAATTATTTTTATCAAGAAAAATTTCCTCCGTGGTTTAGCGCAATTCTTAAAAATGAAAAAATGGCCATTTTTCGAGTAACTCTTTTTTTATGCGACTTTAAAGAACAATTACGCAAATAAAAAATACATAAAGTTGAAAATTCGCATTTTTTTCAATTGGGCATGTATTTTAATTTATTGAAGAGGTAGTTTTACCAGAGAACGGAATTTTATAACCTCTGAAGATATTTAAAACAGAGCATCGAAGTTCGACCAAAAAGTAGGTGTTTTTTGGGTTAGACCATTTTCTACATGTTGGAGGGTTTACTATCCAAAATAAGAATTTTGAAAGTCGGTGTTAAGTGATATGTTATGTGTACATAACTGCTAGTAATAATCATCATTTTTCAGATTTTTCCCCGTACAATTTTTTTTTGCTACAAATTATTGAAACGTTAAAAAGATTTAAAAAAATTACCTTTTGTACAGATTGTTATTTTTTGTGGTGTACTCAAAGAACCATATTTTCAATAATACTAAACATTTCTTCAAGCTGTTCTAAACTTAACTATATTGTGAAGATTTCATAGAAGAACCGAAATAAAAAGACCAACCTTGCTTCGAGATAGAGCATTTTGAACGTTTATAGTTAATTTCCGATACAGTCCTTACCATCGTTTGTGTTCACTCTGTTCAAGAAATTTAGTCACGTTAGACGTTGTCCATTAGACCTCACTATGCTATGAGCAACTTGATATTGTGGTAGTTGGACATTCCGTGAAATACAAATGGCCTCCAATACACTTTGAAGTTTGGGTTACGATATCTACATACTGTATCATGCTTTAGTAGTGAAAAATATTCGTGGTATGTAGTCTATATTGATGATGGAACCTCAGTGCACATTTATAATGCTTTTGGTACACTCATGGGATATTCCAGGCTTTCCAAACTATTCTGGAGTTAGGAACTTAAAGGCCTACAGGCTCTACTCTTGTTTTTCTTTACTCTAACGGCATGATTCTTTCACGATTGTGTCTGTTGCACCTTATTATATTACAAGTATCTCTATTTGTTGCTATTTGGGTGTCTACTGGCATACAAATGGGCCCAATGTATTTTGAAGTATGGGTCGCGGTATCCGTAGATCTTAGGATATTTTTATTGTAGCGAATGCTCGCGGAATATAATCTACGCTACTCTTAGAACCTCAGAGTGCAATTCTGGTAACTTAGCAACAATCACTTGGTGATCTAGGTCATCCAAACTGTTCTGGAATTAAGACCTTCAAGCTCTACAAGCTCTACTCTTGTATCTTTTTACTTTATCGGTGTAATTCTTCACCTCTGTTGTAACTCATAACATGTTGAGTATTTCTTTGTGTTCCTAGGTGTTCCTCGGAAATTCCTCCAGGAGTCCATCAGAAGTTCATCGTGATGTTCTCCAAGAATACCTGTACGAGTTTCTAGGGAATGTCTCAGGACTTCCCGTGAAATTCTTCAGGAGATTCCCAGCAGTTTTTCGAAAATTTCATGCTGGAATTCCTCCGAACGTTCCTCAGCAATTCCTCTGAAAATTCCCCGAGGATTCCACAGAAGTCCCCTAGAATTCTTCCAAGAATCCCTCCAAGAATTTCAAAAACTCCTACTGGACCTTCCCTAAGAATTTCACCAGAGAACCCTCTAAGATTTATGCCAATAATCCCTTTAAGAATTTCGCCAGAAATTCTTCAAGGGATTCCTCCAGAGTTTCCTTCAGAAATTCTTCCAGGGAATACTCCAGGAATTTCTCTAGGGAATTTTTCTGGGTAATCTTCCCGGTTATTTTCTCAAGAAATTCCTCCAGGAATACCTCCAGGAATTTCTTCTGGAATAACTGCTAATTAATCTATGAATTCATCAAGGGATTCCTTTAGAAACTCCTCCACGGTGTCCTACAGAAATACTTCCAGGAGTTCCCCCAGGAATACCTCCAGGAATTCCTCCACAAAATTATCCCAGTATACCTCCAGCAATTCCAGCAGGGGTTCTTCCCGGAATTCCTCACAGGGATTCCTCCTTAAAGTCTTTCAGGAATTCTATCAGTCATTCCTCCAGGGATTCCTCCAGAAATTCATCCTGGATATACTCCAGGATATATTTTAGAAATATCTACAGCAAATACTCCAGGAGTTCCTTCAAGATTTACTCCAGGTATTTCTCTAGGAGTTACTCTACGAATTCCTTCTGGAATTACTACAGGAAATCATCTAGGAATTGTTCCGGGAAACACCTCAAGAATTTCTTCATGAAATATTCTAGGAATTCCTCCAGGAATAACTGCAGGAATTCCTACAGGAATTATTGTAGGAATTACTACAGGAATTTCTCCAGAAATCTCTTCAATTCCAGCTCTTGTGGAAAATACTTAACGTGAATTCGGAATTACTCGCATGAATTACTCCATGAATTCTTACAGGAAATACTTCATAGAATCCTCCAGAAATTCCTCCAGTAAATAAAAATTGAAAAACATAACTCGCAGTTCAAGGAAATTCTTCAGGAATTCCTCTAAGAATTTCCCTGGAAAATTCTTTAAAAATTCCTTCACAAATTACTTCATGAATTCTTGCAAAAAGTACTCCAGGTATTCCTCCAGGGAATTCACCAGAAATATCTTCAAGAAACTTTTGAAGAAATTCCAGGAAGTATTCTTGTAGGAATTCTTGGAGGAATTCATGAAAAAAATCTTCAAGGAATTCCTGGAGAAATCCCTAAACAGATTCTTGGAGGAATTCTTGAAAGATTTCTTGGAGGTATTGCTGAAGGAATTCATGGAAAGGAATTCTAGAAGAGATTGTTGAAGGAGTTCTTGGTGGATGTCTTGGAGAAATTCCTGGACGAATTCTTGGAGGTATTCCTGTAGGCATTTCAGATGGAATTTCTGAAGGTATTTATTGAAAATCCCTGGAGGAATTTCTGGAGAAATTTATAAAGGAATCCCTGGCAAAATTCCGGGACGGATTCTTGGGGGAATTTTGACATAAATATTAAAGAAAGGTCTTGGAGAAATTCTTATTAGAGTTCCTGTTGGACTTCTTAAAAGAATTTCTGGAAAAAATCCTGGACGGATACTTGAAGGAATATCTGGAGAAATTCCTGGAAATTTTGGAGAAAGTTTTGAAGGAATTCTTGAAGCATTTCCTTGAGAAATATTGGAGGAACTCTTGGAAGAAGTCTTGGAGCAGTTCTTGGAGAAATCCTTGGAGTTATCCTCGGTGGAATTCCTGCAGTTGTCCCGGGAGTATTTTCTTGAGGAATTTCGTGAGGTTCCCTGAAGAATCTAGGAGGTATTCATAAAGGAATTTCTGGAGGATTTTTTAAATGATTTTTTGAAGGAATTTCTTGAAAAATCCCTGGAGGAATTTCTGGCGAAATTCTTGAATGGATTATTGGCATAAATCTTAGAGGGTTCTCTGGTGAAATTCCTAGGGAAGGTCCAGTAGGAGTTTTTTAAATTCTTGAAGGGATTCTTGGAAGAATTCTAGGAGACTTCTGTGGAATCCTCGGGGAATTTTCAAAGGAATTGCTGAGGAACGTTCGGAGGAATTCCAGCATGAAATTTTCGAGAAACTGCTGGGAACTCCTGAAGAATTTCACGGGAAGTCCTGAGACATTTCCTAGAAACTCGTACAGGTATTCTTGGAAAACATCACGATGAACTTCTTAGGGACTCCTGGAGGAATTTCCGAGGATCGCCTGGAGGAGTTCTTGGGTAATTTCCGACACTTTCAAATACCGTAAAACGGGGTATCTTTGATAATGCGGGGCAGGCATTGTGTAATTTATCTTATAACTATGATTCCTTCAACCAGTTGAGAAAAAGGTAAAAGTAAATCAATTCTATACATATGAAAGTTCATCTTAGACGTATTTTCATTAAAATCTAGTTTATATTCAACTTTTTGGACAAAAACTAAAAATTGTTGATATTTTTGTCATTTATCAACCCCTTCAAACAATCTGCTATACGACTTCGTTAAAACTATTTTTTCAATGAATGGACTTTTATTCTCGATAGATTCATCATAGTAGATTCCAAATCTGGCCTTGAATCTCTTAACGAAGTGTGTTTTAACGAAATGGAAGCAATTTTGTAAATTGGGATATTAATCTCCATACATTGATAAACGCCTAAAAGTATGCAATGCCCTTGTAATTTCATGTAGATAAATATGTGTTGTTCAAAATTTGTTAATAAAACATTCAAAAACTACCCAAAAAAAGAAAACTAACCATGAATAGCATGTAATCATATATTGATTTACCGTTAAACATTTATTATTACAAAGATAATGATTTTTGATAGCTAAATGTGTTCTGTTTTACACTCAATACTCCACAAACTCATTTTTATGTGTAGAATTTAGTAAAAAAAAATCAATGTTTTGATATGAAAATTCTATCTAATATATTCCACAAGCCTTCTCTCATCATGTTCATACTTCTTAGATTTCAATCTGTGATTATTTTTTGAGATTTGATGTGTTTTTAGGGCATTATCAAAGTTACCCCAAAATGAAAATCTGATTTTCGGTTATATGAAAAACTAAAAGTTGCCGAAAATATTTCAGATTATCGAATCTTTCAATTTCAATTTCTAACTGGTACCCCAGTACTTGTTTTAAAAATATAAAACTCGGGGAAATACTGTAACATGTAAAAATATTGAAAAAATTCGCTGAAAAACTATCAAAGTTACCCCATTTTACGGTACCATAAAGATCATTTGTATGTCAGTGGATGCATAAGGAACACAAAGAAATACTCAACAAGTTATGAGTTGCAACAGAGGTGAAGAATTACATCGATAAAGTAAAAAGATACAAGAGTAGAGCTTGTAGAGCTTGAAGGTCTGAATTCCAGAACAGTTTGGATGACCTAGATCACCAAGTGAATGTTGCTAAGTTACCAGAATTGCACTCTGAGGTTCTAAGAGTAGCGTAGATTATATTCTGCGAGCATTCGCTACAATAAAAATATTCTAAGATTTACAGATATTGCGACCCATACTTCAAAATACATTGGGCCCATTTGTATGCCAGTAGACACCCAAATAGCAACAAATAGAGATACTCGTAATATAATAAGGTGCAACAGACACAATCGTGAAAGAAATATGCCGTTAGAGTAAAGAAAAACAAGAGCAGAGCCTGTAGGCCTTGAAGTTCCTAACTCCAGAATAGTTTGGAAAGTCTGGAATATCCCATGAGTGTACCAAAAGCATTATAGATGTGCACTGACGTTCCATCATCAATATAGACTACATACCACGAATATTTTTCACAACTAAAGCATGATACAGTATGTAGATATCGTAACCCAAACTTCAAAGTGTATTGGAGGCCATTTGTATTTCACAGAATGTCCAACTACCACAATATCAAGTTGCTCATAGCATAGTGAGGTCTAATGGACATCAACGTGACTAAATTTCTTGAACAGAGTGAACACAAACGATGGTAGATGCATATAGATCTTAAGAAAATAAATTCCAGAGTAGTTTGGATGACCTAGATCACCCAAGTCATGTACCGCAAATTTTCTAGGGGTGCTTTAAGGCTTTTTGAGTACCGTAGGCTATGTTCTGTGATCATTCATCAATTGAGAATGTTAGGTTTGTGTCACAAACTTCGGAGTATTTTGGAGGCCTTAGAATAGCTCTGGAATCAAAACTTCAACAGACTATCATGGGTAGTAATACATTGCATGTCTAGGATTAGTAAAAACTATTGATGATTTTCAAAACGATGAAATTTGAGCAAAAACATGCAGAATTTATAAAAAATACAAAAAAAAAGCCACGTATTTTCGGCTCCCGCAAAAGGGGGGAGGGTGCAAAGGGGGGAGGTACCATGCATTTCTTAGCACAACTATTCCCCTTGACTATAAAAAAAATCCGGGGTAAAATGTTTTAAAACAATGAAGATATTGCATTTCTACCAAAAGTAGGTCGTCCCGGGTGTTTACGGGTTAATCAATATCAGTGTTTTATCATCATGTTGAAGACGCAATGACATGTTTAAAGTTACGGTTTCTTTATTTTTATTTTCACATGTTTTTTTGAAAATTTATTGAAATAATTGTTATGGTGAATCACCAATCAGCTGCTCTAAAAATTATCCAGAATGATCTCCTATAGGAATTCCCGGAAGAAATTCTAGAGGAATTCCCGGTGAAACTTCTAGAGGTATTTCCGAATAAACTCTTAAAGGAATCTAAGAGACGAACCAGCCAAGGGCTGAAAGTCTCTATAGTATAGCTAAATCAACCAATCTTAAAGGAATTCCCGGAGGAACTCGTAGAGGCATTCCTGTAGGTACACCTAGAGGAATTCCCGGATGAAGTCCTAAACGAATTTTCGAAAGACCATCTAAAAGAATTCCCTGATGAACTGTTAGAGAAACGTTTGGGGAAACTCCTGGAAGAATATTAGAAGAACTCTTGGAGAAATTGCCGGAGAAACTCAAAGAAGAATTCTCGGAGTAAATTCCGGACATTCGTTGTGCAACTCCCAGAAATACTTTTATAGCAACTAGTAAAGTAATTGGAAGAATTTCCGGAGAAACTCCTAGAGAAATTGCCGGAGAAATTCGGAAAGGAATTCAAGGAGGAGCTCGTAGAGAAATTACCAGAGGTATTCCTAGATGAGTTCCCGGATGAACTCTTAAAGGATTTCCCGGAAGAATTTCTTGACGAATTCCCAGCAGGATTTCTAGAGCAATTCTCGAAGAAATGCGTAAAGCAATTCTCTGAGGAACTCATAGAGAAACTCGTAGAGGAATTCCCGGAGATGGGTACTCATAAAGAAATTGCCGGGTGAACTCTCACATAAATTCTTGAAGGAAGTTCTAGACAAATTCTCGATGAAACTCCTAGAAGAATTCCCAAGAAATTCATGAAGAAATTCCCGGAAGAACTCGTAGGGGAACTCCCGGATGAACTCAGATACTTCTAGAGAAATTTTTGGGAGAACGTTCGGAGAAGCTCCTGGATTTTCTCTCGAATGGAGGAATTTCCGGAAGAACTTCTAGAGGAACTTCGGGGGGAATTCTTAACGGAATTTATCAGAGGAAACTCTTGGCATACCCAGTGCAACTTCTAGAAAAAACTTATAGAGCTACTCGTAGTGAAATTGCCTGGGGAACTTATTCCCGGTGAAACCCGTAAAGGTGTTCCCGAAGATATTCGAATTCCCAGAAGAACTTTAGAGAAAGTCACGGTGAAACTCTTAGTGCGATTTATGGAAAAAAAAATCGGTAGGGAAACCCCGAAGCAACTCGTAGAGAAATTCTCGGATTCCAGGAAGAAATCCTAGAGTGATTCCCAGAAGAAATTCTTAAAGAATTCCCAGAGGAACTGCTACAGAACTTGCACGAAGAACTCCCAGAAGAATTCCCGGAAAAACTCCTAGAGGAATTACGGGAGAAACTCCTAGAGGAATTATCGGAGGAAACTTCTGGTATTTCCAGTGCAATTTCTGTGAACTCTTAAAGGCATTCCCGTAGAAATTCGTTAAGAAATTTTCGGATCAACTCGTTGAAGAACTCGTGGAGGAATTCCCGGAGGTGCTTCTAAAGGACTTGCCCGACGATCTCCTAAAGGAATTCCCAGGAAAAACTTCTAGAGGAATTCCCGAAGGATCTCTCAAAATATACCCGAAGTAACTCTTAGAAGAATTTCCAGAGGAAGTTCCCATTGAAAATTCTGAAGCAATGATCTGAAAATTCCTAGAGGATGTCTCGGAGGAAACCCTTGGATTGCCCGAAGGACCTTCTAGGAACTCTTAGCGGAATTCTTGGTGTAATTGCTTGAAGAATCCTCAAAAGAGTTGCTGGTGAAATTTCATCTCTTCATTTTTTTTTTTCAAAATCACTAGCATTCTCTTCAAGCTTCGGAACCCCTACATTCTTTCTTCAGCCATCAGTTATCTTCAGGAACCTCAGTTTCTTTGTGAACTCGATTTAATTCAAAGGACAAACCCTTTCACTTTCAAAACATCGTTGACGCGACATGCGAAGTAATTTGATCTATTTTAGCGTTCCAAATATTTAGAACTGTTACAAATTTGGACCAAAAAAAGGACCACCGCTGAAAACGACCATGCAAATGAGCATTGTATGTATGCAGATGACTCCAATGAATTGCTTGAAATATTGCAATGAAATAAATCAAGAAATAATATAATTTATCAATGCGTTTTTGAGATCGGCGTAGAAAATCGGAGCTCGGCGGCGGCGGCGTGAACCGAAAATCGGCGGCGGCGCATACCTCTAGCTACAGCCATTGCCAGCTGCGTTTCTCAGCCTCGATGGGATAGTGCAAAATTGACCGAAATTCCGAGCGATGTTTGATGTCATCGCGCAGCAGTGAATCCGATGCCACAAAGCTGCATCATCTTGATAAGACCCTAATCGGCGAAGCTTCCGGATGGATTACGGCAAAGGCCAGATCAAAAATCCTCGTGTGATCGTTAACACCCATCTGGCAGGTCTCCTGGAGCAAAAGAGGATCGCGGAGAGGAACCACAAAGACCTGCTGGAGCTGTTCAAGACGGTCAACAAACACGTCCGAGGACTAGACTACCAAGGCATGAAGGTTGATGTGACCTCTATGATCTTACTAACAAAGATCGTCACGGCCTGACGGGATGATCAAGCGCTTCATCTGTGGGAAAGTACCCAGGAATATGGTAAGACTTCGGCAAGACGATGCAGGGGGTGGTCTGCGGTCTCTACGGGACACGGGATCGAGTTACCTTCAACAACTCGATACGACTCTGAAAAGAATACTCTGTCATATGGAATTGCTTATGCAGAATAGAAGACGATGCAATTCCTGCAGCTGTGAGTGTCAGATGTTGGAGTGATTTCAGAACCACCAATACCACATACCTACAACGAAGGAAAGAAGCTCCAGGCCATTCAATATGAAGTCTACAAGTCAGAAAGTGCATGGTGCAACCCCGACGAGCAAGCCCCAGTGTTGTCTCCTGTGTAACGAGGACCATCGCCACTTAGAGTGCTCTACGTTCAACAAGTGGACAGTAGTGCAACGTGTAGAGAAGGTAAAGGAGTTGAATCTATGCTTCAACTGCCTGAGTACAGGATCCGCCAAGTGTTCCGAACTATCAACCGTTGGAACTGATGACTGTTATGTTCATGACAGCTCTGGTGAACTTGCGAGACCTCTGCAACAGGAAGGTACCCTTCTGGACTCTGGATCGCAGATGAGCTTCATTTCATGGAGTATGGCAGATCGTTCCAACGCTTGTACCAATTATAGAACCCGTTGACCCCGAGGCCAACCTACTGCTCGGTGTATCCCATTTCCACCAACTGCTCAAATTGAGAAGAATTCAACTACGAGAGGACATGCCCGAGCTCCAGTAGACGCAGTTTGAATGGGTGTTCACTGGTACAGTAAGTTCAGCAAGTTCATCGACGACTACGAAGCCCTAGGACACGGCCTCGAGATCATCGAGGACTGCGATGCACCCCGTTTCTACCAGGAGACTGTTATTGTCTTCTTGTTTTCTTACCCCAATATTCAAAATGGCGGCTATTTAATTGAGTTTTAGGCTCAAAAATTATACAATATGAGGTATATTTGGTATGGAGAAAATGACCGGAGTTCAAAAATGACGATCAGCATATTTAAAATGGCGTCTCAAAATCCAAGATGGCGACTGTTTAATGGAGGTTTAGGCTCTAAGATCATGCAATATTGGTATAATTGATATGTTGAAGATGCCTAGAGTCCAAAAATGACGAGTAGAATATCCAAAATGGCTGTCTAAAATCCAAGATGATGGCTCAAAATTCAAGATGGCGGCTGTTTAATGGAGTTTCAGGCTTTATAACCATGCAACATGGGTACATTTGGTATGGGGAAGATATGTGGAATCCAGAAATGACGGCCAAAATATCGAGGATGGTGATCTAAAACCCAACATGGCGGCTCCAAATTCAAGTTGGCTTAAATAGCCAACAGGTATTTCAGGTTTTGAAATCATTCAATAAGAGTATATTTGTAACGAAAGAAGATGCCCGAAATCCAACAATGGCGACGAGAATATTCAAGGTGTTGGCTCTATTTAAGCACAAATTGTATACTATCGTTCTTTTCTGATCCATATAGATACAACGCATCTATAATTAGTGAAAGAGAGGACAACTACTGAAGAAAAATAAGAAAATGACTGTCAGATGATATCATGGTTGACTAAAGATATATAGGAGCTTTAGAAGCCTATTTCTCCCTGTTTTTCTATTTTTTTTTCTCTTACTCTCCCACTCTCAAGCTGTATCCCTCATACGATCCTTAAGGAAGTCACGGAAGGAATCCAGGCTGGAAGCTCGGCAGGACTCCCTGAAAGAATAATTGAAGAAATCCCGGGAAAAATGTAAAAAAATGGGAAGAATCTTTGAGGAAACCCCGGCCGGCAGGCAAGAATCCTGACACGAATAGTTTAGCCCCTTCGGGACGACTTTTTTCACCAACGTCGCTGCTGTAGAACTCGTCAGCGAGGTGCAAATGACTCAACCGTCCTGAAAGGGTTAATTATTCCGCAAGATTCTCAAGACTCACAGAAATCTTTGAAAGAATACAAGTTGGAATCTCTGGAGCAATCCTAGCAGGAACCACTAAAGGAATACTTTACGATATCCCAGAATGGATCTTTGAAGGAGCTCCAGCAGTTATCCCTAAAGGAATGCTGGAATGAAACCTTTCAAGATTTTCCAAAACAATTCCAGTAGAAATTTCTGAAGGAATCCCGGGAGGATTTACTGAAAGAATTCCGGGAGGCATATCTGGTAGAATCCTGAGAGGAATCTCAGCTGAAAGCTTGGTAGGAATCCCTGAAATAATCACGGAAGAAATTCCGGGAGGAATTGCAGCATAAATTCCGAGAGGAATGCCTGAAAAACTTCCGAGAAGCCAACAAAGATCCCGGCACGCATACCTGAAAGAATTTTACTAAGATTCTCTGAATACATTTCGATAGCACACTTTGAAAGTATGGTAGGACAAATCTGTGAAGTAATTTCAGCAGAAATCCATGAAAGAATGCTGGCTAGAATTGCTGATAGAATCCGTTCAGGATTTTCTGAAGCATTCTCGTAGAAGTTCCTGAAGTTATTCTTGAAGGAATCCCGTAAAGAATACCTGATGGAATCCTTAGAGGGATCATGACAGGAATGCCGGCTGGAAGCTGAGAAGGAATACCTTCAAGAACCATAGAAGATGTCTCTAAGATCTAGGATTGCATGAAACAAATCTCGGCAGAAATCTATATTTTTTCATATTTTTTCATGCTCTCTATCCCAATCCTCTATCCTACGCTCTATCATAACGTTCAACCCAACCATCTGCCCTACCCTCTACCCTATCCTCTACAATAACCACTGCCTTATCGTTTACCAAACCCTCTACTCTAACCCTTCACCATACCACAGAACAGATGTGTATCTTCGAACAAATTTGAAGTTTCGAGGTGGAAGTCGTGAAATTGTCACTTGGAGAACTAGATGGGAATGAATTTCCATGGGAAAATAAAAAATCATCAAAGCGTACTACGTCGTCTACCTATGCTCGCTGTAGGAAAAAGCTTGACCTCCACCACCAGGTTCGCTAGTGTTGAGCTTTCAAACGAGCAGTGCTTTTCGTGACGAAGATTCACCCCCGTGACCATACTATATTATGCGTGCCGTGACACTACTCTCTACCTTGACCCTTCTCTTACCCTCAACCCTACTCACCATCCTACCCACTTCTCTACCGCCTACCCCAGAGATCCTCAGGCCTGTTTTTTCTAATGCTTGTATTGCACCTTCTGGATCCATTTATGAAACGTTAAACACGTAATTCTAGATTATTTTGGGAGTAGAATAACCTCCATACGAAACATTGCAAGAAATTCTACAGCAACAACATAGGTGATCACTGGTCTACCCTAACCATCTACCCTAACCTTCTACTCCACTTTCTCAACTCTATCCTTCACCCAAACCCTCTACCCGGCCGTCTGCTCCACCCTCTACCCTTCTACTCATCAAATCCGATGGACACCATATTGCATTTTGTTTTTATTCTCCTGAGGCACGTTCTCCTCCAAATAAACACATAATCCTCCATATTGCTTGGTATCATAGCTCAAACTACCATTCCGTGGCCGCCATCTTGGATATGGTCTGCCATCTTGGATATAGTCCGCCATCTTGGATTTCAAAATGGCGTTAAATATTGATTTTTGGCTTTTACTCATCAAGCCCGATCGATAGATACCCATATTGCATAGCATCCGAAGCAGCATTGCCGATAAATAGCATACATTCTGGAGTTTTGGCCGCCATCTTGAATTACAATACCCCTATTACCACCTCCACATCCTAAGGAATGTATATGCCAAATTTGATTTAAATTTCTTGACACATTCCAGAGTTATGCCGGAACATACATAAATATATACATACGTGCATCTGCATACATATAACATACAAACAGACAAACATACAAACAGACAAACATATAAACATACAAGTATATAAACATACAATCACAGAACAGATGTGTATCTTCGAACAAATTTGAAGTTTCGAGGTGGAAGTCGTGAAATTGTCACTTGGAGAACTAGATTGGAATGAATTTCCATGGGAAAATAAAAAATCATCAAAGCGTACTACGTCGTCTCCCTATGCTCGCTGTAGGAAAAAGCTTGACTTCCACCACCAGGTTCGCTAGTGTTGAGCTTTCAAACGAGCAGTGCTTTTCGTGACGAAGATTCACCCCCGTGATACAATCCTACATGAATCGACTTTTGTATGTATTGATTAACAACTCTGCCGAAGAAATGAACCATAAATTATTACCCATTGTCAAGATTCCAGGGAATTTTTGTTTTTTTTTTCGCATTGGAAATGAAGCTCGTAGATCGTGCCAATATGTAATCTTTGCAGCATCGTTTACGCCACCTAGTGAACCAGTCACAAACTAAATTGTCCTCTATGAGCAAGGTATGGACGTGCAGAACATCTTCTCTGAAGGAAGTATTCTAAAATTTTGCATAATTCTGGAGATATTCACATAAAAAGGACTATCCTATTTATAAGACGCTGGGCGATCGGGGCATCTGTCCTTTAAATAGAACGCTGGGTGGATATGGGTTAATTATTTATTGCATGGTTTCTCAAACTTTGTTTCGCGACCCCCCCGGGGGGTTCGCCGGTCTACATCTAGGGGATCGCGAGGGACAGTAGAATATTTTACTGTAACAGACAACAAATGAGGAAATTTCTATGGTGGGCCGCGAACAGTACTCTGCTGGCAAAAGGGGGTCGCGCACATGAAAGTTTCGGAACCTATGCTTTGTTTCAATTTTTTAATAATAACATATTCCTTCCCTGGTATGTCAGCTCGCATCTGCTACTCCATAACCGAATAGAAAAGATGGAAATCGAACTCAATTACAGGGCGGCCACCAAAGAAATTCAAACAAAAAAAATCGCAGGCAGATGTGTCGGCGGAAAGACTTCTGCGCAAATCATTTCACATCCGATAAACACTTTCGCTGCGTCGTCATATTTTGGAACAGCCTTGGAAAACTTGATAGGAAGTGTTGATTTCCTTTTCATAATTTTCAACACTCAAAACGCGCGGGTCCATCCACCACCCTCATTCCCGAAAAAAAAAATAACGATATCAATGAAGAAGGAAAAAAACCAGTGAAAGCTATTCAACTCGGCATCACAAAAAAAAAGGGTCCGTCGCTTGTCATGCGAGCCCGATGCGTAGCGTACAGGCCGCGTGTGCGCGCCACGTGTGATACGCACAGAAGGATTCGTTCTTCCTGCTGATCAATTGGGCTAAACCCTTTTCCTGCATCAAACGTAAGAAATGGGCCAGGGAATCCACGCGCCATGAGGGCGTGTTTGTTCAGGGTAAGATTTTTTTGTTCGTATTAAAGATCAGCTTTGAGATATGTACCTTTAATTGAATCGGAATGTCTTGGATGGAATGAAAGGAAAAAAAAATCTGTGAAAAAAGTGAAACCTGAGACGCATGGTTTGGCACGCGCTCGGCAGATTGTCAAACGGATGCCATCGTGGATGTGCTGCCGGAAGCGAAAGGGTTGCTGATGTTCGATGACGGTTCTATTGATTTCGAAGTATTTAAAAAAAAAGAGTACGATGACAGCTTTCAATCGAACTGTTGAGACTTTTTTGCCGATTGAAGTTCGATACTTTCTTACAGCCGTTACAATAAAAGAGATAATTTACGGATGGGGATCGGATCATAAAATATGACAAAGCTATAAACATAAGGTTTTGGGAATTTTTAACAATGCCAAGTAAGTACTTCCAAGATGCGTACCTATAGTCATTGGTCAACAGATAAACAAACACTACAATTTACCGTTTACTAATAAAAGAGACGGTCTCCTCCCAAATTATATCTTATTTGTTTTTACAAAAGCCCAAACAACTATCCGGGCCGAAATTGTAACAAAAGCCGATTTTTACGATCAAAGGCTCATCTGGACATTTAGCATGCAGGCAGATTTTCCTACCTCAATCAGAACGAAGAAGGAGAAAGATCATCCTCGACGTAACTCTGGACAATGATGGGCTCGAAGCTGTCGACGATGTCGATCGTAAAAATATGACCTCATAAAGAAAGTGGCACAACAGAACGTCCTCATGGCCATGAGCGGTTTATTTCCTTTTACTTTCTTCTGAGTGATCCTCCTCCGACGAAAGTAAAAGGATATCTTCACTTACGGTATCCGACGGGCGGTTCTGTACGCACAAATCAACGACGACGACGACGGTTGAAAGTGAAACAGGATCAACAATTAAATTTTATGACTCGAACCCAATTGTATACGTGTTTTGACCTACAAAATGCCTACCTTTTTGACAGAGGCCGCATAAGGGTGGATGCAAGGCCGGTGGCGCGGAGCTGCGTTTCGCTCCAAATTCCTGGAAAGTAGAGTGAGCACAAGGATGACTACAAGGCCAATTGTTTTTTTTTTTGGTGATTACGTGTTCCATAAAGCAGGCAGAGTGAAGGAATTATGTTTGTTTAGTATTTTTGAGGTGTGCCGAGATGGGAACTTCTTTGTGCTATTCATTGCATCAGTGAGATGAATTGATCTTCATGTAGTCAATAAACAAATCTAGAAATGCAAATGATCCTTTAGGTGTATATTATTCTTACAAATAGTTGCCTGTCGTTTGTAGTAAACAGAGGTAGAAGGAAATGTTCACTACCTTGAAAGTATTTCAGTGTATTTTATTGGTGCTTACTGGTTTTGGAGCGCGTGCTCCGCCTTGCAATATTTTCCTAGCAAACTCATTTCAAAAGTATTGAGGTCCCTGTATGTATACATTCTTCGGCAAACCTGAGCGTCTGAGCGGACACCGCGTTCAGCTGTACAGACTGAACGAAACTTAACACTAGACAACGGACACGACATACATTACGAGCACCAGTGGATACGAGGAAGAAACATTTCTTGCGAAAAGTTTCATCACTCGGAGCAGGAATCGAACCCTCACCCTATGGCATGGTACGATTATACGCTTGATGACGCTAACCACACGGCCACGAGGCTCCACAACAGCGGCTTACAACAGCGTCTGATCCCCATGTTAAGGGCGGCTGATCAACGTCTGAGTGCCAGGGAAGGACTTCAAGCTCAACTGTGCACTAAAAAACATTGTAACTGAGAATCAGAAACAGAATAATACGAACCGAGACCAACGGCAACGACCTCAGCGAACAAAAAGGACTTGCGATTGAAAGTTCGGTACGTGGAACTGTCGATCTCTCAACTTCATTGGGAGCACCCGCATACTCGCCGATTTACTGAAGGACTGCGGGTTCGGCATCGTAGCGCTGCAAGAGGTGTGTTGGACAGGATCCATGGTGCAAACGTTTAGAGGTAACCATACCATCTACCAGAGCTGCGGCAACACACGCGAGCTGGGTACAGCTTTCATCGTGATGGGTGATATGCAGAGGCGCGTGATCGGTTGGTGGCCGATCGACGAAAGAATGTACAGGTTGAGGATCAAGGGCCGATTCTTCAACTTGAGCATAATAAACGTGCACAGCCCACACTCCGGAAGCACTGATGATGACAAAGACGCATTTTACGCGCAGCTTGAACGCGAGTACCATCGCTGCCCAAGCCACGACGTCAAGATCATCATAGGAGATTCGAACGCTCAGGTAGGCCAGGAGGAGGAATTCAGACCGACGATTGGTAAGTTTAGCGCCCACCAGCAGACAAACGAAAACGGCCTACGACTCATTGATTTCGCCTGCTCCAAAAATATGGCCATACGTAGCACCTATTTCCAACACAGCCTCCCTTATCGTTACACCTGGAGATCACCACAGCAGACGGAATCTCAAATCGACCACGTTCTGATTGACGGACGGCACTTCTCTGACAATATCGACGTCAGGACCAATTGTGGCGCCAACATCGACTCCGACCACTATCTGGTGATGGTCAAACTGCGCCCAAAACTCTCCGTCATCAACAATGTAGGGTACCGGCGACCGCCACGGTACAACCTAGAGCGACTGAAACAACCGGATGTCGCCTAAGCATACGCGCAGAATCTCGAGGCCGCGTTGCCAGACGAGTGCGTGCTCGATGAGGACCCTCTAGAGGACTGCTGGAGTACAGTGTAAGCAGCCGTCAACGACGTAGCCGAGAGCACCATCGGGTACGTGGAACGGAATCGACGGAACGAATGGTTCGACGAAGAGTGCAGAACGGTTTTGGAGGAGAAGAACGCAGCGAGGGCGGCAATGCTGAAGCAAGGGACCCGACAGAACGTGGAACGTTATAAACAGAAGAGGAAACAACAGACCCACCTCAGAAAAAGCGCCGCCTGGAAGAAGCGGAGTGTGAAGAAATGGAACTGCTGTGCCGTTCCCAAGAAGCACGGAAGTTCTATCAGAAGCTCATCGCATCCCGCAACGGCTACGTGCCCCGAGCGGCAGCACTTTTTTTGTACCAGTAAAACCACAAAAACGATCCTTAAACAAATACGAAACGATCCATAACATATATTTGCATGTTCCACAGAATTGAACTGAAAATCCCTAAAAAAGCAGTAATGATCCATACAAAAGTGCAATACGATCCATAGTTTGTGCGAAAAGAGCAATAAAATTGCTTACAAGACCCCATGAAATGATATTTTTTATGGATCGTTGCGCATTTGTTTATGGATCATTTGGTATGTTTTATATGCAAAAGGATGTTTTCCCGTAATCTGCCCCATTCACAATAAAGGCGATCATTTGGAATGTGAGAATTTCAGGGCGATCACTATTTTGAATGCTGTCTAAAAAGTGCTATCCCAGGTCATCTTCCCTCGTCTGTCAACTAAAACGAATGAGTTCGTGGGAAGTTATCAAGCCGGCTTTATAGACGGCCGGTCGACAACGGACCAGATCTTTACCGTACGGCAAATCCTCCAGAAATGCCATGAATACCAGGTCCCAACGCATCACCTGTTCATCGGCATACGACAGTATCGACCGCGCAGAGCTATGGAGAATCATGGACGAAAACGGCTTTCCTGGGAAGCTGTCTAGACTGATTAAAGCAACGATGGACGGTGTGCAAAACTGCGTAAGGGTCTCGGGTGAACTATCCAGTTCATTTGAATCTCGCCGGGGACTGCGACAAGGTGACGGACTCTCATGCCTACACGCAAAAAAATCCGTTCCGATATACGTGCACTCCCAATCACGGCAACGGGAACAAACGGGAACTATGCATAGCAACGATAACAACAATAAGAAATGTACACCGTGAACTAGATTTCACGTTTTCTAGAACGCCCATATTGACAGCTGGAACTAGTTCCAGTTCACGGTGTATATTTGCTTGTTCTCATATTTGCGTTTGTTTGTTCACGTTTATCAGAACGGTTTTCTGAGCGTGTACTCTTCAACATCGCTCTGGAAGGTGTGATGCGACGAGCCGGGCTCAACAGCCGGGGAACGCTTTTCACGAAATCCGGTCAATTTGTGTGCTTTGCGGACGACATGGACATTATTGCCAAAACATTTGGAACGGTGGCAGAGCTGTACACTCGCCAAGTGTGAAGAATTAGCATTAAGTTAAACTTCACAAATACAAAAAAAAAAAACTAAAACAAAAATGTACAGGGTGCGGCAGGAAAAAATGCGAAAAGTTCAAGGCACTATTACACGCTAAATATGGGATATATATGACTATTTTTTCATGACAGTGTATCAGTCATTGTCTATATTCTAGCACTGAAAAATAAAAATGAACATATTTGATGTTTAACATGTGATAATGTAGGCCTAATAAGCGGATATCAATAAACTGCGCGCCCAATGGTCATTAAACAAAATGACTATAACAGTATCAAAATTAGCTCAAATTCGATGAACAACCAGACCACACTGATCCAGAGCCATGTAGTTTCACATACCAGATGAAATAAGTACATATATTTGATGATATTGTAGAGAAAATCAAAAATTTTGTTTTATCAGATGCGAAATTTAGCGACCTGTGCGATTTTCTGCGGTTTGAAAATTCTGGTTGTCTTCATCTTCAGGCTCCGCCCTGTAAAGGTTAGTGACCAAAATGGGAAATTTTTTAATTAACTTTTCAGAAAACTAGCCTATTATAGATCATGGAACGTTGAAACATAGATTGGTTAATGTCAAATGGACGAAAATGAGGTTTGAAGTTGAAAAACACTTTCGCATTTTTTCCTGCCGCATACTGTACACCCGCCTGAAACGCGAAGCAGCAAAGGTCGGACTGGAGGTGAACGCCTCAAAAACAAAGTACATGCTGGTAGGCGGAACCGAACACGACCGGATCCGTCTGGGTAGTAGTGTTACGATAGATGGGGATACTTTCGAGGTGGTGGAGGAATTCATCTACCTCGGATCCTTACTGTCGGTTGACAACAACGTGCGCCGTGAAATTTGGAGGCGCATCATCAGCGGAAGTTGGGCCTACTACGGGGCTCCTGAAGAAACTGCGGTCGGAAAAGATTCACCCACGCATCAAATGCACCATGTACAAAACGCTAATAAGATCGGTGGTCCTCTACGGGCACGAGACATGGACCATGCTCGAGGAGGACCTGCAAGCACTCGGAGTTTTCGAGCGACGCGTGCTAAGGACGATCTTCGGTGGTTGTAGGAGAACGGTGTGTGACGGAGAAGAATGAATCACGAGCTCTCTGCACTTTACGGCGAACCTAGCATCTAGAAGGTAGCCAAAGCCGAAAGGATACGGTGGGCAGGGCATGTTGCAAGAATGCTGGACAACAAACCTGCAAAGCTGGTGTTTGCTACTGATCCGGTTGGTACAAGAAGGCGTGGAGCGCAGAGAGCACGATGGGCGGACCTGGCGAGCATTGGGCGCGACCGAGGATGGAGAGCGGCAGCCACAAACAGAGTATTGTGGCGTACTATTGTTGATTATGTCTTGTCTTAAATGTGATGTTTAGCAAATAAGTGTATGTATGACTAGAGCGCCATTGGAGTTCTAGTGTATTTCTATTCATAACATCGTGCTGAATCAAAAAATAAAATAGTATAATTGTTTAGATAACACTGCCCGACAAAATTTTACAAAAATTGTGTTATGGGATGAGAAAAAAAAGAACAGGGGTTTGGGACCCTACAAGTGTCATAGTGAAAATTGTTTTGATAAATTTGGACCGGGCCTTCATAGTTTATGACCGAAGTTTGTATGGAGAACTTGGGGTGTTCAATTGATATGCGCATTAAAACGTGCCGCTGTATCACTTCAAGGGTCCCAAACCCCTGTTCTTTTTTTTCATCCCATTACAAAATTTAGTGTTGAACGGTGTAGTGTGTCACTCAAATAAAACTTTGTATTATTCCAAAACTCTATAAAAGTATAACATTTCTTGTGGTTACAAACATTTGAATGAATTGAAGCATTCTTATCGACTCGACAGTAGTAAAAAAGATATTTTTATTGTGATTAATTATGAAAATCTGGAAAATTCCAAGATTCCAGAGTTTCACGAGATAAGCCTTTTATTTTTACCGACCCCGCGCCATAAAAAAATGTCTAGAAATTGTGACTCTATTTTGGAACCGATAACTCGCGTACACTTTTCGGCAACACTACATAGACCGCGCGGTGTTTACACTCCAAAGAATCTGACAATTACTACTGTGAAACGTTAGGCGCATATACAGGGGATGGCCAAAATGTTTGGGATAGGCAACTTTTTTTCTCCCACAAAAAAAATCAACATGCAATAACTTTTCATAGAGTGCATTAAAAAAATCTCAAATTTCGACTGTTTGTCAACCTATTATATGTGCATCATTGGTACAAATTTTGGCTCGATTGATCAATATTTCGCGAAGTTAGAACCGTTCGGGTAAAACACTATTTTTTAGACAACTTATTTTTGAACTGTCATATCTCGGAAACCAGTGAACCGAATTGAATGAATTTTTGAACGTTTATCAACAATATATTGATACTTAATACGACGTTATAAAATGTAATATTTTCTCACGGCGAATTAAGTTATACCGGTTTGAAATTTTTACCCATAGAGAGGAAAATAAGTCAAACTTACAATACCACACAAAAATTATTCAATGTGTTCTTCCTTCAATCTGAATAGGCTCTAATATGTCTGATAAGAGATAATTTGAGAACAGAAATGAAACATTTTTGGATATCAACACTAAAATTGATTGACATTGATGTGAAAAAATTACATTTTTTCGAGAAAAATCCAAAAAGTGTCAATCCATGATAACTTTTTTCAACGTTTAAAAAGTACCTATGTTTTAATAGTTTGTGAAGCATTTACATATAGTTAGTATACGTTCAAAATTTCATTCAATTCGGTTCAGTGGTTTCCGAGACAGCTCAAAAATAAGTTGTCTAAAAAATAGTGTTTTACCCGAACGGTTCTAACTTTGCGAAAGATTAATCAATCGAGCCCAAATTTGTACCAATGGTGCACATATAATAGGTTGACAAACAGTCAAAATTTGAGATTTTTTTATGCGCTCTATGAAAAGTTATAGCATGTTGAACTTTTTTGTGAGAGAAAAAAAAGTTGCCTATCCCAAACATTTTGGCCATCCCCTGTACACGCTATGCAAGTTTGCGCAGTAAATCAGTTAACCTTCCTAATGCATCACGTTGGGTCGCTGACGCAGCGTACGGTTTGGGTATAAAATGACCCCAATGCACAAGGAGGGTTAAACCTGTATCACCAACTTGGAATGTGCTACAAAAAGGTTAGCCGCATTTCCAAATTCAATATACGCATGCCTGAGTCAGTTTTTGTTTCTGTGCGCTGAAGTTATCCCCAAGGCGCAAACAATACCATTTAAAGATATTTAACTAAATAAAATTTGAAAAATGTTTCCCAAAACGCTGAGTTTTTGATGATGCGATAGAAAGAAACTGACGAATTCCTGACGGGCGGCTCGTCGCTTTTGTCTGTCTCTCCCTAAACAATGGATCACATTTTCCAAATTCCTGCCAAAATGCTGCGCATCGCATCGGCAGCTCCAGCAAGGGTGTATGTTTGCGCCTGGAAAATCGATATCTGATCCTCGGATCAGTCCACAAACATGCCGCATTACCCATAACAATGCATTTGAAGATATGGTTGATTGTCTCTTCGGGCAAGCAACCAAAAAAAAACATCAAACGCTTTTTGGACATTCCATCAATCTCCCTTCAACAGGCAGGCGCGGTCGCGCTACTGGGCCTCGGATCCAAAAATGGATTTCCGAAAAATCTCCTAGTTTGGTCACTCGGACTAATCTCTGTAAATGGAATCGAGGCAGGCGGCCGGCAGCAGTCAGCGAGTGGAGCTCAATGTTTCGTGCGGGATCGCCCTTTGTTCTTATGACCAAATATTTCACCGCGGAGCCAAAGTATCCCTGAATTCGGATACTGTAAAACGGGGTTGCACTGACTTCGTTCGATCGAACCTGCATTCAGTTTCTTGTACCTACTTTTCGAACCCTCTAAGCAGAATATGTGTCCACACAGTGGATAAATGACACTGAGGGAGATTACGAAATACGCGTATCTGTCAAAGGGAAAGCAAAATTGGGCGCGATTAAAAGGTAAAAAACTGCACAGCTAAAAAATGTTACCTCGTATAACCTGTAACAAAAGGACCCCGTCACATCGTACACTTTTTCCTTAAGATTTTAAATTTACAGCTTGCTCTCAGTATGAAGCTTGCGTCCAACAACGTCTGGTGTAATTTTCAGAAATTTTTGCTGTGTTAGTTCTGGGGGGCTTGAGTTCTAATCCTCAATAGGAAAATGCTGCTGATTCACTTTTATGTTTTTTTTTTCAAAGTATTTGTAGAAGTTATCAACAGCAATTTTCATTTGATAAAATCAAATTAAATCGATTGATGTACCGGATTTTTACGGTACTCCTTGCTCTCCAGAGGGAATATCGCCGCGGCAGTGGTAGTGATGATGCACAATCGGTAAATCCTTATAAGTAGCTAACCAAGAAAGCGCAATACCTTCTTCACATCCATTCCCAATGCATGTGCCGCCGCATGGCAAATAAGGCAACTTGACGGCATTCGGAAGGCGATTCTCAGTTTCAAAACAAATGAATTGTGCATCCTCGCACGGACCAATACGACAACAACATTGACGATGGGGTCGTCATCTTCGTCGACGCGATAAACTGGAGATGCATGGTTTTGGGTGAGTACGGTTTTTTGGGGGCTGAATGCGCAGAAGCATCATGAATCATTTCGACAGAATGGATAACATTTTAAAATCTTGAGCGAGTGATCTCCATCGAAGGAAGGTGGCGGGCACGTTCGCATCATAAACGTTTCATTATCGTCATCTTGTCTCGTTCGACTTCAAACACACTCCGAGGGGTTCTAGAATTGCAATATGTGTAACAATGCACATCGCCTTTATATTCGTAATCGCTTAATCTAATTTAACATTGACCAGTGCCTGAATGTTTTCTATTTTATTTCACTGAACTGGTTGATTTTTGAGCTATTTTCACTTTCTACTCTCTCATGGTAGAATGATGAGCACCAGGATGTCTTTTGCCTTGAGCTCGGACAGATCCTTGTTGGTTTTCTGCTGGCGGTAGACGAGACAGTTTTCGACCACTCTGTCACGGGTCATACACTGTCCATCCCAGTATGGTACAAAACCATAATCGGTTCCATAGGCCTACCCTTCTCCTTCATTTGACGCGAATGACTGGATATTGTCAACCCCAATACAAGCTACGGTTGTTCCTCCTTACGATTCGATGGGCAGTCCTCGCATGTGCCCGTACTCTGCTACAAGCCCCTACAAGTCCAACTATTGATACAGCAGGATTAACTTTTCTACCGTGTGTATTGTGCGAAACAACACCTTGCTGTCGCTGGCAGTGCTTGTTCCCATTGTCAACATGCTCATTCTAATAAATCGATAAAGAAGTCTGAGAAAGGCTGCTCTACTATTGACGTCTTTTCTGTCCACCAGAGGGTCTATCGTTCTTCTAGACCGACGGTTGGCGAACTTTTTCTTCACCAGCGTGATTGAAGCACCTTGGTCTAAGAACGCCTACAGTGAAACTGCTCTCACTGAATTCGATCGTGTTTCCAACCGGATGCATGAGCGGGAAGTGGAAATCTCGGCAATCGCCGATATTGCAGTGGATTTTGAGCTAGCACTGTACGCCGAGAAAATGCCGCAGACGATGATCCGTTGATTGACACATCTTGTACAATGTCTGCTTCCTCTCTTCACTTGCGTTGGCGGCGTTATCAGCAGCGGGTTGACAAGATGGAATGGAACAAAACTCGTCAAGGCTCCAGCAAGCTTTGAAGCAGTTATTCTGGGCGCCTGTAATGTCGACGTACGCCTTAAACATCATTGCATGATTTGTAGGCCGCGTTAAACAAGGGCTATTGTGCTAGTTTACTGGAGAATCTGGGAACTTGTTAGGTTAATCCCTTCCTTGTGGCCTGCTGAGCCTTCGCCCGTTTTTGCTGACACGTCCTATTTTTGTTTCACACCTTCCTCGGAGTCAAAATGGTTCGTGCATCTCGGTTTGTCATCTCGTCTGCCCATCTTCTCCACCAGCACTCATCCGCAGCTTCCAATTACATCCTCTCGAGCATGTTCCTTTTCTTCTTCCTCAGATGTACTTCCTCCTATAGCTCCTTCTACTACCGCTTCTGCTTCTCTTTTAGCACTCGCATCATTCCTTCTACACTGAAAGAAACCCCCCGCCCGAAAGCGACTGAGAAACGATTTGATCGCGCCGCTTAACGACAATCGGTCGGAAACCGTATGGCCCACCAACCGAATGATGTCATCCTAAAATTGGATGACAACAATATGAAACTGGAATGCCGACCATATGATTGAGCAAACTTCTTCTCTAGCGATGGATAATTAACATTTCACCGCTTGCCTTTTTAATATGAGATTTAAAAGTGAGTTGGAAAGTTGGGATACCCTCACGGGAACCCCTTCTCAAAAAGATGACATGTCCTCAAAAGAGCACACGCGACAAAAAGTTGTCAACGTCGCGAATATTATGATCAAGGGACTTGTTACGCTATCGATGAATATGACCGGTGTAATTGCGTTGCCTTCGCTTTGCAAGCAGTGTTCATTCGCATAGCGTGCCTTGATCCTCGCATTGATCCATACACGAATGAGATGATCGTCATTCAATCTCAGGATGATTACGATACGACTGATTCGTCATTCCAAAAAATGGTTTTAATTATTTGAACCGGATGGTCGGACAAATCAGTCGCATTTGGGATGGGGTTTCCGTTCAGTGTACGCCAGACGTAGGCTAGGTGAGAGTTTACGTTGGATTTGTCTAATTCGCCTTGACGGAGGCTCTCTGAGAGAATTGCGCTGTGCGTGAAATCAATTTTTTTTAACATGGGAAAGGATAGGAGCTGCATTTTCAAATGCTTCTAAAATATTTTAGGGACTTCAGATTGAAAAAAGTGTTAATGTTTTGCAATATACTTTCAATTAGCTACATTATAACTGGTTTTAGAAAAAAGTTTTTAAATCACAATGTTATGTCTATAATATAGCGTATCAAAATCTCATTCGATAACATTAAGAACGTTTTGCTTGAAAAAATTTCTATAAAGAATTAGAAGCATTTGAAAATGCAGCTCCTATCCTTTCCCATGTTAAAAAAAAATGTTTTCACGCAAGCGCAATTCTCTCAGAGAGCCTCCGTCAAGGCGAATTGAATACTGACGATGAAGCCTCTCTACTTCACGGAAGAGAAGAGAATAAAAACTCTCTGCCATCGGAACTCAATGTTGTTCTGCGCAACATTTTCACTGTCATCGGTACTCAAACGGGAAAATTCATCACGCTTGCTTATTGAGGTTATCACGTTCCATTATATTGGTAACCCTACTGTAGATGTGTAGGTACGTTTTGGAAGAAAACAACTAGAGTGTTGGAGCATGTTGGTTTTTGAGGTTTGCGGTCCTCACAAGTTCCTACCTCATGCTTCCACGGGTCAAGCGATGACAAAGACCGCCAGCTAAGAGTTGTGTGCTTAGCTGGTAGTGCAGCCTGGGCACTGTTGTCCTTCTGACTTCAGCTAGATTGAGGAGGTACGATCCGAGCGTCTGTTCACCAAGGAGGTGCGGCTCAAACAGCATCTGTTCTGGCATCCAGCGGCTGAGTAAGAAACGCTGCACCACGCCCAGCTAGATCCAAGGTGGTAGTCCCATCAGCGTGGTCGTCCCAGTGTTGGTTGGGACGGTCAACAGAACTGGCACGATGGCCCTCCGGCGAGACAGGAGTGTTGGCGTAGGCCCAATAAGCCACCCATAAAAATCCCCATTGCGAATAACATAGGAGAAAATACGACTCGATACAATCGGCAAAGACCCACGCGACGAAATAAGGACTACGATTGGAAACTTGGAATATGGAATTGCAAGTCACTATGTTTCGCAGGATGTGACAGGATAATCTTCGATGAACTACATCCCGCAACTTCGACATCGTGGCGTTGCAGGAACTTTGTTGGACTGGACAGAAAGTGTGGAAAAGCGGGAATCGAGCGGCTACCTTCTACCAAAGCTGTGGCACCACCAATGAACTGGGAACAGGATTTATAGTGTTGGGCAAGATGCGACAACGTGTGATCGGGTGGCAACCGATCAACGCCATGATGTGCATGTTGAGAGTACAGGGCCGTTTCTTCAACTACAGCATCATTAACGTCCACTGCCCACACGAAGAGAGACCTGATGACGAGAAAGAAGCGTTCTACGCGCACTTAGAGCAACATACGATGGTTGCTCGCCGCGTAACGTGAAAATCGTTGTCGGCGACATGAACGCACAGGTAGGAAGGGAGGAAATGTACAGACCGGTAATCGGGCGAAACAGCCTGAACGCCGTATCGAATGATAACGGCCAGCGATGCGTAAACTTTGCAGCCTCCCGTGGTATGGTAGTCCGGAGCACCTTCTTCCCCCGCAAAGATATCCTCAAAGCCACCTGGAGATCACCCGACCAACAAACAGAAAATCAAATCGACCACGATCTAATCGACGGTAAATTCTTCTGGGATATAATCAATGTCCGCACATACCGCAGTGCGAATGTAGATTCGGATCACTACTTAGTCGCTGTATGCATGCGTTCAAAACTTTCGACAGTTATTACGCGGCGAAGTCGAACGCCGCGGCTCAACATCGAGCAGTTGCGTAACGTAGAAGTGGCTCAAGACTACGCGCAGCAGTTAGCAGTGGCCATACCAAGGGAAGAGCAGCTTGGCGCAGCTACACTTGAAGATGGCTGTAGGGACATCCGATCCGCCATAGGTAGTACCTCGGCTACAGCACTAGGCTTCACGACTCCGAATCACAGAAACGACTGGTACGACGGCGAATGTGAACAGTTGAAAAAACGAGAAGAATGCAGCATGGGCGAGAACGCTGCAACACCGTACGAGAGCGAATGAAGCACGTTAAAAACAGGCGCGGAACAGGCAGAACTCAGTCTTCCGGATGAAGAAGCGCCAGCAGGAAGAACGAGATCGCGAAGCGATGGAAGAGCAGTACCGCGCTTAGGACACACGAAAGTTCTACGAGAAGCTGAACCGCTCGCGCAGAGGTTTTGTGCCACAAGCCGACATGTGCCGAGATAATCACGGGAATATTCTCACGAGCGAGCGTGAGGTGGTCGAGAGGTGGTGGCAGCATTACGATGAGCACCTCAATGGCGACGTTGCAAGTACCGAAGGTGGCGTGGTAACAGATCTTGGAGTATGTGCACGGGACGAAAGACTTCCGGCCCCTGACCTCCAAGAGATTGAGGAGGAGGTTGGCCAGTTGAAAAACAACAAAGCCGCTGGAGCAGATCAACTACCAAGCGAGCTTCTAAAATACGGTGGAGAAACACTGGTAAGAGCACTACACTGGGTCATTACCAAGATTTGGGAAGAGGAAGTATTACCGGAGGAATGGATGGAAGGTATCGTGTGTCCCATCTACAAAAAGGGCGACAAGTTGGATTGCGGGAACTACCGCGCGATTACACTACTGAGCGCTGCCTACAAGATACTCTCTCAAATTTTATGCCGCCGACTATTACCGATTGCAAGAGATTTCGTGGGGCAATATCAGGCTGGATTCATGGGTGAACGCGCTACAACGGACCAGATGTTCGCCATCCGCCAGGTGTTGCAGAAATGCCGCGAATACAACGTGCCCACACATCACTTGTTAATCGATTTCAAATCGGCGTATGATACAATCGATCGAGAACAGCTATGGCAGATTATGCACGAATACGGATTGCCGGATAAACTGATACGATTGATCAAGGCGACGATGGATTGAGTGATGTGCGTAGTTCGAGTATCAGGGACACTCTCGAGTCCCTTCGAATCTCGCAGAGGGTTGCGGCAAGGTGATGGTCTTTCGTGCTTGCTGTTCAACATTGTGTTAGAGGGTGTAATAAGGAGAGCGGGGATAAACACGAGTGGGACGATTTTCACGAAGTCCGTTCAGCTGCTTGGTTTCGCCGATGATATTGATATTATTGCTCGTAAATTTGAGACGATGGCGGAAACGTACATCCGACTAAAGAGTGAAGCCAGGCGAATCGGATTAGTCATTAATGTGTCGAAGACAAAATACATGATGGCAAAGGGCTCCAGGGAGGAATCACCGCGCCCGCCACCCCGAATTCATATCGACGGTGAAGAAATTGAGGCCGTTGAAGAATTCGTGTACTTGGGCTCACTGCCCAAGTAACAATCAGCTTGCCTTGAAGGTTTATTCATGTTTTATTCTAGTTTTATACGAGCATGTCAAAAAGCTAGGTGTTCTAGATTAGTTTTATGCGGTAGTTTTTTACGTTGAACCTGTGACGTTCCATAAAACTATCATATAACTTCTGCTATAAACATCTTCAATTAAAGACTTGCAAGTAGACATGAATTAGTTTTATCACTTATTATATACCATTTAAATAAAACTTGCATTTGCGGTTGTTATCGGAGAGATTTTTTTTTTGTAAACAAATACACAGCACTGTGAGGCAATGCATAAAACCAACAAAAGATTTCGTGGCCGTAACATAAACCAAAAAAATGCTGTGATAAAACCGCTAGTTCTATCATGAGCTCAGTTATGACTACCTCAGGAGGGTTAGCCCTATTGGAGGAATCATTAGGAACACATAGTTTTATCAGAAACATATGTCGCCTAGCCGGGGTAATTCATGTAAATACAGAAAAAATATTACTCAATTTTATGATTTCACGTACAGCTTAAGATCAAATTAAACCATACAAATCGTTTCCGTCATTTTATTTTATATCCCTTTATTGTTGATATTTCTCGGTGAACGAATAAAACAAACTTGTTTTTTGCGTGACGTTTCGGCCTAATCACATTTCGGCCATCTTCAGACGCAATTTGATCGCCGCAGCTGATGCTACCTCCTATCCAGCATCAGCTGCGGCGATCAAATTGCGTCTGAAGATGGCCGAAATGTGATTAGGCCGAAATGTCACACAAAAAACAAGTTTGTTTTATTCGTTCACCGAGAAATATCAACAATAAAGAGATATACTCGTTAACGGTGTTTAAACCCAACAAGTAAAGTCATTTTATTTTGTCAGAAAAATTACATAATGTCTTTTAAACTCCGCTGTGTTGGAAAAACCTTTTTTGAACCCAATTCCACCGAGTAAATTAAATGCATTTAACTTCTAAATTATGCATAGTTTGTGTGGCGCACTTAGTTTTTGTCATTATCACAGTCACATTCACCACAAATTTTCCGTGGCATGTCTCCTGACACGTATTAAATAGGAAAACAAATCTGAATTCCATATCTGCATCTTTCCAATTGATGGCTGGATAAACAACCAAGCATGATTTATTCTGACGATCGAACATTGAGAGTGAAAAATAATCAAAACAATTATTTGACAAGTCAGAAGATGGTTTTATTTAGAAGATTGATAAAACTATGATACAACCCGAAATCCTATACCGGTTTGCATACGAAGTCCTGTAGACCCTAATAAGACTGGGCCAACTAGCCAGCACGTGGGCTTATTGAGGCATACAAGAACTCGAGAGCATTTTCAAGTCGGCATCAATGGTTTTATGTTTAGGACTTTTGAATCGCTAAAAAACTTTGATAAAATTAAAATTGTTACTTGGGTGGTGACCGCCGACAATGACACAAGCAGAGAAATTCAGAGGCGCATTGTGGCAGGAAATCGTTCTTACTTTGGACTCCGCAGAACTCTACGATCGAATAAAGTTCGCCGTAACACGAAGTTAACCATCTACAAAACGCTGATTAGACCGGTCGTCCTCTATGGGCACGAAACATGGACCCTACGTGCAGAGGACCAACGCGCCCTTGGAGTTTTCGAACGGAAGGTGTTGCGTACCATCTACGGCGGAGTGCAGATGGAAGACGGGACTTGGAGAAGGCGAATGAACCACGAGCTGCATCAGCTGCTAAGAGAACCAACCATCGTCCATACCGCGAAAACCGGGAGGCTACGGTGGGCGGGTCACGTCATCAGGATGTCGGATAGCAACCCGACTAAAATGGTTCTCGAGAGTCATCCGACCGGTACAAGAAGACGTGGAGCACAGCGAGCTAGGTGGATCGACCAAGTGGAGGACGATCTGCGGACCCTACGCAGAGTGCGGAACTGGAGACAAACAGCCATGGACCGAGTGGAATGGAGGCGGCTACTAAGTACAGAAGAGGCCACCCCGGCCTTAGCCTGATCGGTAAGGTAAGTTGTTATAAGTAAGTCACAGTGACTTCTGTGCGACATAAACCTGCGCCACATTCACTCTTCTGTGACAAGTGTGTTACTTGGACGTAAAAAAGTCCTCTCGTCTGATCTGCACGTTGACGTCACCAATGAAAATCTTAACGTCATCTTCTGGTCATTCTTCATAGGTTTAGTCAAGGTATTCGTAAAACACATGCTTCACGTCAATTAATAACTGTGGAAGTGCTCAAAGAACACTAAGTTGGAGAAAGGCATACCAAGTTCCAGTGGGAACGTAGACCCATACAGAAGAAGCAGAAGAAGATGAATCCGACCCCATGTTCCGCCTTATCTCTGTGGTAGATGTTATATTTGAATGATTTGTTGGTGACGGGATCCACCGCCCTAAATTCACGTTCACCAGATTTGGGCCACCGCACTTCCTAAATAACAGCTACGCACACACCTACTTTCTGCAATTCAATGGCCAAAAGGCTAGATTCATTTAACGTTCTGACGTTCCAGGTACTGAGTTTCCAAACCGGGCCGGTCTCCATGTGTCACTCGGGACGTACCTCCTCATATTGAGGACTCCAGGGAGACGGGAGGCAAGCGATTCATCTAAAACTGGGTCGCATGGAGAAAAAATCAGCATCTGGCATAGTCTGAACGGAGTTAGTAAGTAACACCTCGGCTCGATATCTCATTATTTAAAACTATCGCAAAAGGCGAAAACATATGAAGGAAGCAAGAACTCGCTGTTTCTCCGCTTTCGGCTGACAGAGCAATTGTTCTTTTTACAAAACACCTAACTATTTTCTGAACAGTAAATTGAGTATTTGTGTTTAGTGTGTAATGTGTAAGGCACATGGTAACCATTTAATATTAAGGTAAGACACGGACTTCACATGTCGACATAGATTGTCTTTTAAGCAATTCATCTATTTCGCAATGTTGAACCTAATCATTCGTTTTTATTACTAACTAACTTGACTAACTTCCATAGACCCCTCGGCAGTGCCATACAGCACCTCTGCAGTACTGATCCCGGTCATTCGAGAGCGAAAGTCATCCCATCGAAGTCGGGCACACTTTTGTTTGGAGTTTGGACAAGGGTATTCCGTTTCACCATGGTGGCGGCGGCCGGTGCATAATTATTCTACCTCCATGTATGCGAAGATGCACCTTTCATACCGTTTGCCCATAGCTCTCCGGAGAGGTGGAACGACAAAAACAACTCCTCAAACCATCATCGACCGAAATCGACTGGTTTCCAATTTGGGATGACTGATCGCACGAGCTAAACACACGACGTCTGTAAAAATATTGACGAAAATTGTTATAATGTTTCTTCCGAATCTGCAACTGTTTTTTTGTACATTTCTGCAGCAGCCAGCGGTCGGTGGCCGTTTGTTCCTCTTGTTGATCGCCGATACTTAGGTAGATGCCGACCGAAAGGGTCTGAAACAAACGATGCGGTTCGAAGCATTTGCACCTTCCTCTGTTTGCGGTGCAAGTGTTTTCGTAGACGGTATGTTTTCCGAGGATTTTGTTTGTTTCACATAGGTATAGATAAAATCTGATAATCCTTAGTTTTCGGAAGGATTTGGGTTTATTTGCTACTTGTCGGAGTTTGTTTAATGCGTTGGGAAAACATTTACAGTAGTGTGGAATCAGCTTTGACTGATCGTATTCAAGCATTTACAAAACGATGATGCAGTGGATCATCTTTCTTGAACTTTTTTTTTTAAGATTTTCTGGCTGGGATTAGTTAAAAATATAGAGTGCAACACATTTGATATAAGACAGGTAATTCGAAAATTTTTTACAGTTGAGTTTTTTTTTAGAAATACCTTCTCAGTACTTGGTCAAATTTTGCTCAGAGAGTCAAAAGATTTCTCGAGCTCCACGATTTGTTAGCTTGAAAGTACACTAAAACCTCTTTTTATGCATTTATGCACTTTTAATTTATGCACCTTTTTTTATGCCCTGCATAAAAAGAGGGAAAGCTACTCAGAACCAATATTGTGCATAAGAATATTTAATAATGACAGGAACTATTGCAACGGCGACCGGGGGGTGTTTACAGATGAGAGCAAAGGAAGGTTACAGGTTCGTTTTTGGGTGTTTCCGAAGGTCCCATGTGCGTTACATGGGCTCCGAGTGGATCTTAAAGGGATTTCGGAGTCATTTCAGGAGTCTCAGAGCATTTTGGGCTGGTTTCAAAGCCGTTACGGAGGCGTTTTTAGGGGTTTTGGTTTAGGGGGATTTTTTTTAGACATTTCAAGATGTTTCAGATGATTTTCGGCGTGATTCAGAGGCGTTACGGAAGCGTTACGGAGGAGTTTTCGGGGTGTTCGGAGCCTCTCAGGTGCGTTACATGGGGTCCAAGGGGGTTTAAGGGGGATTTTGGAGGCATTTCAAGACGTTTCAGAGCATTTTCGGCGGGATGCAGAGGCGTTACTTATGCGTTACGAGGAGTTTTCGTGGGGTTCGGAGCCTCTCAGGTGCGTTACATGGGGTCCGAGGGGATTTAAAAGGGGGTTTGGAGGCATTTCAAGACGTTTCAGAGCATTTTCGGCGGGATTCAGAGGCGTTACTTATGCGTTACGGAGGAGTTTTCGGGGTGTTCGGAGTTTCTCAGGTGCGTTACATGGGGTCCGAGGGGGTTTAAGGGGGATTTTGGAGGCATTTCAAAATGTTTCAGACCATTTTCGGCTTGATTCAGAGGCGTTACGGAAGCGTTACGAGGAGTTTTCGTGGGGTTCGGAGCCTCTCAGATGCGTTACATGGGGTTCGAGGGGATTTAATAGGGGTTTTGGAATCATTTCAAGACGTTTCAGAGCATTTTCGGGGGATTCAGAGGCGTTACGGTAGCGTTACGGAGAAGTTCTCAGGGGTTTCGAAGCCTCTCAGGTGCGTTACATGTGGTCCCCGGGGGGTTCAAGGGGGATTTTTGAGGCATTTCAGGAAGTTTCAGAACAGACTCTGAAATACCTTAAATCACCCCTCAAACCTCATGCAACGCCCTTTAAAGTCTCCTGAGATCGCCCCTGAAACCCATTTAATACTATTGAAATACCCCAGAACTCTCCGTAATGCCATGAAAACACCAAAAAATCTTGACAGAACACCCTTGTAAGGCTCCTCAAACCCCCCGAAACAACCCCTAAAAACGCCCCTGAAGCCCCTTGGAATCCCCTTTTTGGGCTCTCTTGGAACATTCTGAAAACCCCCTTAGCCCCACCTCATCTGTCTAGGAGCAAGATCTGTTCTCGCAAACTAGATTTTCTAATTAAAGCCAAAACTTAATTTATGCATAAATTTACCTCTTTTTATGCCTTTTTTAATGTATGCACATTTTTAATTTATGCAGTCCCAGCCATGTGCATAAAAAGAGGTTCCAGTGTATAAGCAATCGTCATTCAGCAATTATCAACTATTGCAAAGCAATTTTCACTTTCAAATGGAAATTGTGGTCTTCTGTGATTCCTTTTTTTACATTGGTAGAACATTTAACTATACAAGAAATTCAATTTATTTTTTTCCCTTCTATTTAACCTAATGCATATTCTGGTTCTCACTTGTGTGTGGTAACCGAAATCCTAACTATACATTTTCAGCCTCACCAGATATCTTTGGCATCCATTTGCCGCAAAAGTAGTTACTCGACTGAAGCACGAACAGCTATCCAATCATTTCATCACCGTTCCACATTTTCCATCCCACTTACACGTTCATCAATCCAAGCTCAGTTTCGCGCCCATTCATTCATCTCTTTCTAGTCTTCCATCCATCGTTCATCGATTTCATTCTCGTCCTCATCAATACAATCAAACGCTTTCACTGATACTGAATGGCATCGAGCGTGAGCTTTCATCGCACGCGCAAACGTCAAATCAAAAGCTCGCCACGAATAGACTTGGGCGGGCTCATTGGTTACACGGAGAGAAGTGCTGAGCACATTTTTACTACCTTTTTATTTCACTCATTATATCTACCACATTCGCCTCCTTCTCTACTCTACAACTGTAAAATTCCTATCTAAATCTAATCCGAATCCATGCCCAATCAAAATTTTATCCAATTCAAATCTATCGTGAGTACAATCCAAATCAAATTTAAATCAAAACCAAATCCGATCTTACATCCCGTTAAAATATTAATCAGTTTATCAGTTTGTCAGTGGTTCATGGTTGAATTTTCTCAAGTTTTTTTTTAAATCTCGGCTTGAACTTTCGCAAGCTAGTCCAGTCTAAATCTAATCCAAATCCAATTCAAATCCAATCCAATACAAATCCAATCTGAATCTAATCGAAAAAGGTACCTAAATCACGGTAAAAATTTACTCAGTTTACATTTTAGATCTGCTTGTCTGTGATTCATCATTACACTTACACTTACAATTACTCACTCCAAATATTTTCCACTCAGCTTGAAATATCGCAAACCAGTCCAGTCGAAATTCAATTTAAATACAATCCTAAATCCCGTTAAAATTTTGTTTCGTTTGCAGTTTTGATCATTTTGTCTGTGATTTATTATTGCACTTCTTGTTTTTGATATCAGGCAAACTTATTTTTTTTTAATAAGTATGTTCCATTCAGCTAGAACTTTCACAAGCAGCTGTTTTTTTTTCTATACTTGAACTTTCGCAAGACAGTCAAGTCTAAATCCAATCCAGAACCGAGCCAAATCCAATCCGAATCCAATTCAGATCCAATACCAATGCAATCCAAATACGATCCTCCCGTTAAAATTTTACTTAGTTTACATTTTTGATCGGTTGTCATGGTTAAACTATCTGTAGCATTTTAATCAGTTTACATTTTAGATCTGTTTGTCTGTGATTCATCATTGCACTTACAATTACACTTGTTGAAAGTGTTTTCCTCCAAGTTTTCCACTCATCTTGAAGCAGTTTTTTTCTCTACGGTGATGATCCATATAGAACAACTACTTGAACTTTCACAAGCCAGTTTAAATCCGATCCAAAACCGGTTCAAATCCAATCCAATACCGGTTCAAATCCAGATCCAATACCAATGCAATCCAAATCCAATCCAAATACGATTCTGAATCCCGTTAAAATTATACTTAGTTTACATTTTAGATCAAAGCAATATCACACAGCTTGAACTTTCGCAAGCAGTTTTTTTTTTAAATTCTGCTTGAACTTTCGCAAGCATTTCTAAAAGCTTGTTCTTTCGCAAGCGTTTTGCTACTCAGCTTACCCTAACGTAGGATTTTTTCTGCTATTACTTTCGAAAGAATTTTCCAAACTCTGCTTGAGCTTTCGCAAGCAATTTTTCCGCTGCTTGAACTTTCGCAGGCATTTTTAACTTTGCTTGAACTTTCGCAAGCATTATTGAGAACCTTTACCCTGCTTGAACTTTCGCAAGCACTCTCAAACTCCGCTTGTACTTTCGCAAGCATTATTTCCATTTGACCTCATTAGTAAACAATCGTAGCTATACTTACTAAGCACCGGGAGCATTTGTTGCTCCATTGTGGTAACCGAAATCCTAACTATACATTTTCAGCCTCACCAAATATCTTTGGCATCCATTTGCCGCAAAAGTCCTACCGACTGCGCCATTGTGGTAACCGAAATCCTAACTATACATTTTCAGCCTCACCAAATATCTTTGGCATCCATTTGGCGCAGTCGGTAGGACTTTTGCGGCAAATGGATGCCAAAGATATTTGGTGAGGCTGAAAATGTATAGTTAGGATTTCGGTTACCACAATGGCGCAACAAATGCTCCCGGTGCTTAGTAAGTATAGCTACGATTGTTTACTAATGAGGTCAAATGGAAATAATGCTTGCGAAAGTACAAGCGGAGTTTGAGAGTGCTTGCGAAAGTTCAAGCAGGGTAAAGGTTCTTAATAATGCTTGCGAAAGTTCAAGCAAAGTTAAAAATGCTTGCGAAAGTTCAAGCAGCGGAAAAATTGCTTGCGAAAGCTCAAGCAGAGTTTGGAAAATTCTTTCGAAAGTAATAGCAGAAAAAATCCTACGTTAGGGTAAGCTGAGTAGCAAAACGCTTGCGAAAGAACAAGCTTTTAGAAATGCTTGCGAAAGTTCAAGCAGAATTTAAAAAAAAAAACTGCTTGCGAAAGTTCAAGCTGTGTGATATTGCTTTGATCTAAAATGTAAACTAAGTATAATTTTAACGGGATTCAGAATCGTATTTGGATTGGATTTGGATTGCATTGGTATTGGATCTGGATTTGAACCGGTTTTGGATCGGATTTAAACTGGCTTGCGAAAGTTCAAGTAGTTGTTCTATATGGATCATCACCGTAGAGAAAAAAACTGCTTCAAGATGAGTGGAAAACTTGGAGGAAAACACTTTCAACAAGTGTAATTGTAAGTGCAATGATGAATCACAGACAAACAGATCTAAAATGTAAACTGATTAAAATGCTACAGATAGTTTAACCATGACAACCGATCAAAAATGTAAACTAAGTAAAATTTTAACGGGAGGATCGTATTTGGATTGCATTGGTATTGGATCTGAATTGGATTCGGATTGGATTTGGCTCGGTTCTGGATTGGATTTAGACTTGACTGTCTTGCGAAAGTTCAAGTATAGAAAAAAAAACAGCTGCTTGTGAAAGTTCAAGCTGAATGGAACATACTTATTAAAAAAAATAAGTTTGCCTGATATCAAAAACAAGAAGTGCAATAATAAATCACAGACAAAATGATCAAAACTGCAAACGAAACAAAATTTTAACGGGATTTAGGATTGTATTTAAATTGAATTTCGACTGGACTGGTTTGCGATATTTCAAGCTGAGTGGAAAATATTTGGAGTGAGTAATTGTAAGTGTAAGTGTAATGATGAATCACAGACAAGCAGATCTAAAATGTAAACTGAGTAAATTTTTACCGTGATTTAGGTACCTTTTTCGATTAGATTCAGATTGGATTTGTATTGGATTGGTTTTGAATTGGATTTGGATTAGATTTAGACTGGACTAGCTTGCGAAAGTTCAAGCCGAGATTTAAAAAAAAACTTGAGAAAATTCAACCATGAACCACTGACAAACTGATAAACTGATTAATATTTTAACGGGATGTAAGATCGGATTTGGTTTTGATTTAAATTTGATTTGGATTGTACTCACGATAGATTTGAATTGGATAAAATTTTGATTGGGCATGGATTCGGATTAGATTTAGATAGGAATTTTACAGTTGTAGAGTAGAGAAGGAGGCGAATGTGGTAGATATAATGAGTGAAATAAAAAGGTAGTAAAAATGTGCTCAGCACTTCTCTCCGTGTAACCAATGAGCCCGCCCAAGTCTATTCGTGGCGAGCTTTTGATTTGACGTTTGCGCGTGCGATGAAAGCTCACGCTCGATGCCATTCAGTATCAGTGAAAGCGTTTGATTGTATTGATGAGGACGAGAATGAAATCGATGAACGATGGATGGAAGACTAGAAAGAGATGAATGAATGGGCGCGAAACTGAGCTTGGATTGATGAATGTGTAAGTGGGATGGAAAATGTGGAACGGTGATGAAATGATTGGATAGCTGTTCGTGCTTCAGTCGAGTAACTACTTTTGCGGCAAATGGATGCCAAAGATATTTGGTGAGGCTGAAAATGTATAGTTAGGATTTCGGTTACCACAATGGCGCAACAAATGCTCCCGGTGCTTAGTAAGTATAGCTACGATTGTTTACTAATGAGGTCAAATGGAAATAATGCTTGCGAAAGTACAAGCGGAGTTTGAGAGTGCTTGCGAAAGTTCAAGCAGGGTAAAGGTTCTCAATAATGCTTGCGAAAGTTCAAGCAAAGTTAAAAATGCTTGCGAAAGTTCAAGCAGCGGAAAAATTGCTTGCGAAAGCTCAAGCAGAGTTTGGAAAATTCTTTCGAAAGTAATAGCAGAAAAAATCCTACGTTAGGGTAAGCTGAGTAGCAAAACGCTTGCGAAAGAACAAGCTTTTAGAAATGCTTGCGAAAGTTCAAGCAGAATTAAAAAAAAAAACTGCTTGCGAAAGTTCAAGCTGTGTGATATTGCTTTGATCTAAAATGTAAACTAAGTATAATTTTAACGGGATTCAGAATCGTATTTGGATTGGATTTGGATTGCATTGGTATTGGATCTGGATTTGAACCGGTATTGGATTGGATTTGAACCGGTTTTGGATCGGATTTAAACTGGCTTGCGAAAGTTCAAGTAGTTGTTCTATATACACATTCATCATGTGGAACGGTGATGAAATGATTGGATAGCTGTTCGTGCTTCAGTCGAGTAACTACTTTTGCGGCAAATGGATGCCAAAGATATTTGGTGAGGCTGAAAATGTATAGTTAGGATTTCGGTTACCACAGTATACATATTACGTAACGCTAAGAGGGTAGGGAGGGGGTCTACCGCTGTGTAACGCTTCATACAAAAATTAATAATTCCTCATACAAAACTTGTTACGTGGGGAAGGGAGGGGGTCCAAAATTAAGAAATTTTGCGTTACGCAATATGCGAATGAACCCTAATGGAAAACCTTGTGGAAAACAGAGAAAAAATATTCGCATCGCAATTTTACAAAATTTTTCTCCAAAAGCCCTTCTAGAATAGGGTATTTTAACCAATAGCAATATTGAGCATGGGCCTTTTCATTTGACGTCCAGTTTGACGTCTAAAATCAGCTGATTTTTCGGGTCTTTAACAGTTCTTCTATGGAGATGACAGTTCCGTGTTAGCAGCTGTTGTTCAACCTTTGTAAATAATCGCATACACGGACCTGTCATATAAAAAGGCCTATTGCAAGGATTTCGCGACATTGAGAGCTTGCACAGTGACGTCAGCACTATCACCTTCTCTTTTTCTCCTTCGGCGTCGCTCCATATAGCCGTCCTTGCGCTCAAAAATTGAGGGCAATGTTTACAAATCGTATGGGATTTCTTTTAGGTTAGGTTTTCGCTGCAAGCCTCTATCGTGCAAATGTTCAATCTTTGAACACCCTTTGGTGTTCGGTTTCATTATATCTACCACATTGTGTAAATTGATTTTTCTGCAACTGATGGAGTCACAACCGAAGGGGAATTCATTATCTCAATCTCAGCATCTATTCTGCCTTATTATTGAACGTAATTCAATGCAGCTGTTGATTATTCATTAGAACGTGGATTAAGCACAACTCCAGCTTGTTAATCATAATTATGACATGCGCTTGCCGTTGACAGCCCGGGTCGACATCTACACGGACTGTAACTGTCTTGTTCAAGTTGTAATTGTTCGGAAAAGCTCCATTATTCTCTCCTGATCCCAGTGTTTAGAATTGGAAGCGCCATCACCGTCCAATCATAATAAATACTGAAAACTTCATCTCCGCAGCAGACGAAATAAATTTCAACGTCGTCTGCCTAATCCAGAAGTGAAACGATTTACTTATCAAAACGATTGGAAGATCGCCACTGCCGCCGCTGTTTTCTTGATTGATTTGGATTTGAATAATTCCCCGAGAACTTCTCGGAACCGGCCCCGGGTTTTGGACTGGAATCGATATTGGTTATTATGTTTCCTCGCTAATTATGTGAATGCAACCATTTTTCCACCATTTCGATTCCGGCTTCTCATCTGATCTGCATGGAAGGGCGAAGGGAGAGATCAAGTGGCCGCACTACGGGCTTCTCGATGCAACCGAATGATAATTATGTTGGAATTTCCGTGGAATACATTCCCAGACTCCGCTTATCCGTAAATCCTTCGGCGTGCACAGACAATTATGAGCACGAGTCATCAATTTAAATAGAAACCAATATTCGTCATGCTTTGGTCAGTGGTGGACGGCAAAAAAAGTGTCCGGCAAAAAACTGCATCCATCGAATTTATGACCAATTTTGGATAGTCCAGAACTGTCCAGAAGTAAAGGAAGATCGACGAGCAGGACGATGATGCTCGAGAAGAATGATGTGTAGCCCTTTTCGGAGGAGACAATAACATCATCATCATCTAAAATCTTCAACTTTTTTTATCGCTCTTCGACTTTTTGAGGAAAAAGGTAGCCAACCGAACCAGGACAACACGGGCACCGGAGGGAAAAGCACATCAAAACTTGGCCTGGCAGTGACAAATGCGCGGCTACCGAAAAGGGATTGAAATGCACGATTGAAAAGGTTCGATTTCGCTGACCGACTACGAAGATGTTACCCATAAGTCGCGCATCGCTGATTGTCTAAATATGGTTATTCAAAGTGATCGGCGGTGGCGGCGAGCGCAATGAAATTCCGTCTGACGTCGATCGGTAGATGGGGGCGGAAGATGAACCTCTCGAATCAAGAAGGTAAGGTTGACATTGCAGACGTAAATTTGCTTTCTGATCAGAAGAAATGTTTGCGTATGTGAACATCAACCAAGATTCAAACCGGAAAGTAAATACTATCAAATGTTGGGGTAACCAATATAATTGAACCCCCATATATTTTGAACCCTCTGAATCGAATTCCCAAGATTTTCATAGATTTAATGGGGACATGACAAACGTAACAAACATTTAGGAAAGTGAAAACATATCGGCAGAGCTTCTATATTGGGCTTTATTAACACAAAGCTAGAAATACGTGAGCTAGCGTTATTCTTATATGACATGTGTGTTGCTTAGGTAAAGTTCTATTGCAATCTGGTGACGCTGTTATGATTATTAACTGTCGAGGAACTGGGGACAGATATTCGCCATATTCTGATTTTTCTTGAGAGGCATAATACTTCCCACAGTAGTGTAGTGAAACAAATCACCCTCTATAGCTGTGCGTTACGCGGCCCTAAGTGCGTAATTTAAATTGAAAAACTTTTTAATGCAGAATATATTGGCAGGGTTCCAGGAGAATTCCAGAGAATCTCAGGAGGTTTCAGGGGGTCTCAAATGCGTTACAGGAGGTTTGAAGGGGTTTCAGGGGGTATCATGGCGTATGAGTGGGTCTCAGGGGCATTGAAATGCCCCTGAAATCCTCGTTACCCCTTTGAAATACCCCTGAACGCCCTTGAAGGCTTTCACCTAGCAACCCTCTGAAACTCTCTAAAACGCCTCTGAAACCCTTTGAGACGACCTCAAAAGGCTCTTCTAAACTTTACAGATAAACCCGTGAAACTTCACTAAAACCCTAAATGCCTTGTAACGCCCATGAAACCACTGTAATCCCATTGAAATGATCTTGAAATCCCCGTAATCAATCTGAAATGCCCCTGGAACCCCTTGGAACGCCTTTAACAGGCTCCAGAAACCCCCTTAGACGTCCCTGAAACCCCTTCAAATGCTATCAAGCATCCATGAAACCTCTCAGAGACCTGATATATCTGATAACACCTTTTACTAACTTTACAAGCTTTCATACATTTAACAACATAAACATTAATGCAAGCAACAGTTTGAATCTCGCGCAAAACGTAACGCGTGAAATGTGTCCTGTACTTTTATTGAGGGAACTTAGTTCTGTTCTTGCTCCAGGGCATTTGACATGAGGCCAACGGGGTTTCTTTGATTTGAAAGAGAGTTCAATTAATGGATTGGGTTCCTGGGGATTTCTGGAGTATTTTGGAGGATCCTTTTGGTGGATAGGTGCAAGTTTTAGATGCACTTCAGAGGAATTCTGGTGGGTTTCTCAGGGTTCCAGAAGAGAGACAGACTTGTTTTAGAAGGTTTGACACTCCTCTCAGGCGTTTCGAGAAGTTTAAGAGGTGTTTCAGAGGGACTCAGGGAGATCAGCAATGCTCGCAACATCGAAAGCATTCCTGCTCTAACCCGTTGTGTGAACCAATTAACAAAGATGTTTGAATCACCTGCCTCTTTTGTTTACGGCGTGAGAGTGCTAGCATACTCCTAAAACCCCCTGAAGCACTCTAAACACCCCTGAAGACACCTGAAAGGCCCCTGAAATCCTTTGAGACTCCTGAAACCTCCCAGTGGAGCTTCTTTAAAACTCCTGAAGCCCCTGAAGACCATGAAGTCCACAAAAACAACATTTAAACTCCCGTGCAATCTTTTTGAGATACTGTAGCTGTATAGAATGCTATTCATATGCTTTTGGATGGCTGATTATGAACAAATACATTAGATTTATCTGAACTTTAGGTTACCCAGTAGTATGGGACAATCATCAAATTCTCGCTCCAGTCAACTTTTATGATTCCATTTAGGTCCCATATGAACTGTGCAAAATTTCAGCGCAATCGGAGAAACTATAATTTAGCGCATGCGGTTCAAAGTTTTCATAGGATTTACTATGGGAAAAGTTACACTTTCAGAAAAAAAATCCCAGAGGTCGCCCCTTGTCTCCTCAATTAAAATCGATCAACGGTTCTTGTAGAAAAATCATTCATGAAACTTTCCTTCGAAGACCGCAAAACGATTGTATGCTTGTGGAAAAAGTTATTGATTTATTACCGATTAGTGATCCAACGAACGGCTTTTTATTTTGTTTTATTGGCAGCACTGTAGCTGCTGCCTTGGCTACTTCTGTTTCTGGGGGTGGTGATGCCTCCCGCCACCCCAGACAACAACGGTAGCAACAGTGCTGCTGATAAAATAAAACAAAAAGCCGTTCGTTGGATCACTAATCGTAATAAATCAATAACTTTTCCACAAGCATCCAATCGTTTTGCGGTCTTCGAAGCAAAGTTTCATGAATGTTTTTCTACAAGAAGCGTTGATCGATTTGAATTAAGGAGACAAAGGGCGACCTCTGGGATTTTTTATTTGAAAGTGTAACTTTTCCCATAGTAAATCCTATGCAAACTTTGAACCGCTTGCGCTAAATTATAGTTTCACCGATTGCGCTGAAATATTGTACAGTTCAAATGGGACCTAAATGGGTCCTAAAAAGTCGACTGGAGCGAGGATTTATTTTTTCCATACAAGCGTGTCCCATACTATTGCCCAGCCCAAGTAACATTTTGATGACTAACTTAGTCTTGTAGAGATTTTGAGAACCGCCATAAAAAGCCAAAAACCTTTCATTTTGGTTCAACACTAGCTCTAAAAACCATCTTCTTAATCGCCTAGAACGGAGTATTCATCAGCCTTCCGAAGGAGATTTACATATCTGTATAAGCAGACAACATAGTACTAGTGACAGTCTAATCCAAGAAAAAAAAAGCTCTTAGATGGAAGCTCCAAGCAACAGTGAACACCATCTCTAAATGGGCAAAACTTACAGGATATCAGCTATCAGCCGAAAAGAGTTCCATAACGCTTATATGTCCCTCCGCCATCGTTCCATCCGTACTACAATAGTAGCTAACGGACAACCAATACCACTGAAAAAAACGTACTCGAATGCTTGGTGTCCATCTGGACCTGACCTTCCAAGAACATTTCAAAGAAATCAAACGGAACTGCCAACCTCGCCTAACTATTCTATCTTCCCTTTCCAAGCGACACCGGGGTAGAAATCGCGATGTTCGTCTACGTGTAGCATACCCGGAAAAAATCCATTCCCAAGACCATGAATATGACTCATAGTTTCCCCATATTTTTATGATTTTATGTTATAAATATACACCATGATTAAATTTTATGCTTTTATGATTGATTTCACCATAACGCTATGCACCCGTTATTGTTTTGGCTTTCGACAACCAAAAATGGAAAATATAATCATGAAGCTATGATTAACCCTCTAATACCCAATCCCGCCTTTAGACGGGGTATAGTTTGAACATTTTTGTAATTTTTGTTTCGTGGAAAATCAATTTTTTTTTATTTTTGGCTGATATTTAGGACTGTTCTGTACATCTCAAAATAGTTTATGGTGTATGTTTAAAGCGTATTTATATTTTTTAAAAATCATTGAAAAATTGATGTTTTAGTCACCTTTTAGAAATCATTGTATATTTTGTATTGAAACGCTACAATTAACATATTTTAAATTTTTCTCAAATCATTCTATCGTTGTTTAATAGTTTAAGGGAATCGAATACACTCTGAAATTATTTTCCTTAAAATTACACGGAAAATAAAATTTTCTGTGAAAAAAATTTAAAATAATTATATTTCAACAATAATCATAAAATCTCAAAATGTTTTCATCTCAAAAAATCCGTTCCCCAAATTGGCTTCCAGGAAAAATATAAAAGTTTGGGGATGTTCAAAAATAAAAATTAGAAAAATCAAAAACTGAAATTCACGAAATCGAGAATTAAAAAGAATCATCGTCCAAAACACGTTTAAATCGATTTTAAATGACGACAAATGATATTTAGATCAAAATAAAAAATTTGGGTATTAGAGGGTTAAATAAGCTAGGATCATGAGGAGCATTCATGAAGCCAAGAATAATTTTCATAAACCTGGATGCAGATCCTGATGCTTTGCCACCGGATTCATAAAATTATGGTTTGGCGAGGAAGAACCATGCATATAATTCATGGAATCAAAAAATTCTTTTATGATTCCGTCGTCGTCGGACCTAAATACTTTTAATTAGATTAATAAAACGTTGCAAGCTAAAATCAAAAGAAAATAAAATACGTGATACCAGAGCCCATTTCTATGATTTTGGGATCTTTCCATCATCCTTTTTTTTCTATGAGCAAGCAGCACTTTTTAGTTGGCTTCTTGTTAGTGAAGATATGTCATGTTCAAATACAAAAGAGAACAACAATGATCGAACTCACCGGATAATCATGTTTAGCTGGTTTACTATTTGGCTGCTACATCTAACAGGCTAGGGATGCCCTCCAAACCATATCGATTGTTCACTAGTTCACACCACTTGCTGAGTCTCCGAAGTCGTCGAACGAAGGATAAACCGGAAAAATAGCGAGAATTACCGAAAATTAGCGCGCGCGATTCCCACTTTACTTCACCTTCCGTACATATACTCGGAACTACGACGGATGGCACAACGAAAACGCGAACTGGGCACTGTTTACTTTTTGCGCCTTTACTTTTTAGTCAATCAACTCCCAACAAACTGCCGAATCTTACGGGCACACTGTTTTGATGTTCCATTTCCTGATATATGCACATTTATTACTCAAACCAAATAAAAACTTTGCAAAAATAGCAGGTTCAACTTTTTCCACATGTCTGTGCTGGACGACCGCGCGATTCATATAATTGCATATGGCAGATAAGTGTAACGCTAGGAAGCGACCATGAATATAATTTATGAAAATGCTTGTTTCTATTCATATTTCTGGTCAACTCATTCATGATATTATGAATCATAACCATGATAATATGAATTGGCAGACATCATAAGAACATGATGTTTTATTCATGATGAGGGGAATGGATTTTTTTCCGTGATAGCTTACTCTATGGCATAGAATTAACCTGTACATCAACCGATGCAATGGTCACATTACTCGCTCCTGTGTACCACCAGTCGATATCCAAATAAGTTCCGGTTTACTATCCTCTATACCCTTCTGCTCCGCTTGTGATGAAAGTGGCAAACTAACCTTTGGGCATCCCATAGGCTGTCTGCGGTGTTACCGGTCCTGACATCAACCGTCTTACCGTCATCTTACCGTCTTCAAGATACCTGCTCAGGCAAGATAAAGGCTGGGTAACTCGCACAATACATATCCCATTGAGATCACTAGCCTCTGCCCAGCAACCCCGATGTTAACTTTGGTCGTAGACTGTGACTCACAGCAGCGTCCGATCCCCATGTTAGGAGCGGGTGTTCAATGTCCGAGTGCCAGGGAAGGACTCTAAGCTCAACTGTGCACTATGGTCCTCCGGAAAGTAGGGGGATGGTGTCAAGCCCTACGAGCTAGCCCTAAAAAACCATTGTAACGGAAAATCAGCAACAATATAATACGAACCGAGATCAACGGCAACCTCATTGGCAGCACCCGCATACTTGCCCATCTACTGAAGGACCGCGGGTTTGGCATCCAGCGCTGCAGGAGGTATGTTGGACAGGATCCATGGTGTGAACGTTTAGAGGTAATCATACCATCTACCAGAGCTGCGGCAACACACGCGTGCTGGGAACAGCTTTCATCGTGATGGGTGATATGCAGAGGTGCGTGATCGGTTGGTGGCCGATCGACGAAAGAATGTGCAGGTTGAGGATCAAGGGCCGATTCTTCAACTTCAGCATAATAAACGTGCACAGCCCACACTACGGAAGCACTGATGATGACAAGGACGCATTTTACGCGCAGCTCGAACGCGAGTACGATCGCTGCCCAAGCCACGACGTCAAGATCATCATAGGAGATTTGAAACGCTCAGGTAGGCCAGGAGGAGGAATTCAGACCGACGATTGGTAAGTTCAGCGCCCACCAGCAGACGAACGAAAACGGCCTACGACTCATTGATTTCGCCGCCTCCAAAAATATGGCCATACGTAGCACCTTTTTCCAACACAGCCTCGTTACACCTGGAGATCACCACAGCAGACGGAATCTCAAATCGACCACGTTCTGTTTGACGGACGGCACTTCTCCGACATTGTCGACGTCAGGACCTATCGTGGCGTCAACATCGACTCCGACTACTATCTGGTGATGGTCAAACTGCGCCCAAAAATCTCCGTCATCAACAATGCACGGTACCGGCGACCGCCACGGTACAACCTAGAGCGACTGAAGCAATCGGATGTCGCCTCAGCATAAGCGCAGAATCTCGAAGCCGCGTTGCCAGACGAGGGCGAACTCGATGAGGCCCCTCTAGAGGACTGCTGGAGTACACAGTGGCTGATTTCGTCATTTTAGCGCGCTTAATTAATAACTTTTAAACTATGACGTTTAGCATCATGGTGTCTTCGAGAAAGTTTTTCGCTATAATAAGGAGCTTCTTTTGAACTATTGTAAGAAATGATCAATCCCCCTAAAAGTGAGATAGAAAAGTTATTTTTTGCATTTTTCAAGATACAAGGTTGGTGTCTTCACAAAAATTGTAGATAATGTTATTTGGAGCAACTTTGTCAAAGACGCCAAGTTTGTAATTCCGTTACTTTTCAAGATACGTTACGTTTTTTATCATCAGCCCCTTGAAAAGGGTTTTTGCGCAATAACTTTCGAAGGATTGATCCTACATTTTTCTGATGTTCTACAAAGTTATAGATAATGGTAAAACACATAACTTTGCCGAACACGACATCCTGCTAATTTCAAAAATAAAATAGTTATTACGGTTTTTGTAGTTTTTTGGGGCATATTTCAAGCATATATAAACTAGCTATAGGCAATTATATGCAAATTTCCTTTTACGCATGTAAATATACAAGTAATTGCCTCTCTTAGAATGCCAAAACCATCAAACTGTAAGAGACTGTAAGATGGTTTTTGTACAGAAACTTTCAACCATCTATGCTACTTTTATATGGGATTTATCCGTATCTTCACCATATTTTTTTGAGAGTTCATTCCAGCTTGCATTTGTATTGTTATTGTAAGTGTGTGAATATATAGAAAGGATTGTGGTGCATTCTGCAACATTCATGAAGTACGTTACATGAAAACTTACTATCTACTTCTATTTTCTGACTAACTGGCAGTGCTGCACGTAGTCCACGAAAAGAACGCATAAAGTGTTACTTTTTTGTCAGATCACGATTAAACAGCACCTTACTGTAAAGTACAATAAGATTTATAATTAGCTATAACTATTGTAGACATGTACTAGAGGGAGCCTTCACAAAATATGTCACGCGCAAGTTTAGAATTTGAGAAAAAAAAATGGGACTTCATTCGCTCTTTTCGTGGACTACATGCAGCACTGTGAGTTAGTAAGAAAATATAAATAGATGATAAGTTTTCGTGTAACGTACTTCATGAATGCTCCAGAATGCATCACAATCCATTCTATATATTCACACACACGTACAATAACAATAAAAATGCAAGCTGCCATGAACTGTCAAATAAATATGTTGAAGATATGAATAAATCCCATATAAAAGTAACATAGATGGTTGAAAGTTTCTGTACAAAAACCATCGTACAGTTTCTTACAGTTTGATGCTTTTGGCTTTCTCAGAGAGGCAATTACTTGTAAATTCACATGCTTGAAAGGAAATTTGCATATAATTGCCTATAGCTAGGTTATATATGCTTGAAATATGGCCCAAAAAACTATAAAAACCGTTATAACTATTTTATTTTTGAAATTAGAAGGATGTCGTGTTCGGCGAAGTTATGTGTTTTACCATTATCTATAACTTTGTAGAACATCAGAAAAATGTAGAATCAATCCTTCGAAAGTTATTGCTCAAAAACCCTTTTCAAGGGGCTGAAGATAAAAAACGTAACGTATCTTAAAAAGTAACGGAGTTACAAACTTGGCGTCTTTGACAAAGTTGCTCCAAATAACATTATCTACAACTTTTGTGAAGACACCAACCTTGTATCTTAAAAAATGCAAAAACTAAATTTTCTATCTCACTTTTAGGGGGATTGATCATATTTTACTATAGTTCAAAAGAAGCTCCTTATTATAGCGAAAAACTTTCTCGAAGACACCATGACGCTAAACGTCATAGTTAAAAAGTTATTAATTAAGCGCGCTAAAATGACGAAATCAGCCACTGTGGAGTACAGTGAAAGCAGCCATCAACGACGCAGCCGAGAGCACCATCGGGTACGTGGAACGGCATCGACGGAACGAATGGTTCGACGAAGAGTGCAGAACGGTTTCGGAGGAGAAGAACGCAGCGCGGGCGGTAATGCTGCAGCAAGGGACGCGACAGAACGTGGAACGTTACAAACAGAAGCGGAAACAGCAGACCCACCTCTTTTGGGAGAAAAAGCACCGCCTGGAAGAAGCGGAGTGCGAAGAAATGGAACTGCTGTGCCGTTCTCAAAAAACACGAAAGATCTACCAGAAACTCAACGCATCCCGCAACGGATTTGTACCGTGAGCCGAAATATGCAGGGATAAGGACGGCAGCCTCTCGAAGGACGGACGTGAGGTGATCGAGTGTAGAAGCAGTACTTCGATGAGCGCCTGAATGGCGTGGAAAACGAAGGCACGAGAGCCCACGACAACGGAGGAAACGACAACGCCAGTGCAGTGGAAGACGAAAATGAATCAATTCACACGCTGGTGGAAGTTAAAGATGCCATTCATCAACCAACAAAGCAGCAGATAAGGATGGTATTACAGCTGAACTCATCAAGAAAAGTTGGCCACTTGTCTGCATCGGCTGATAGTCAGGATCTGGGAAACCGAACAGCTACCGGAGGAGTGGAAGGAAGGAGTAATCTACCCCATTCACATAAAGGCGACCATTTGGAATGTGGGAACTTCAGGGCGATCACCATTTTGAATTCTGCCTACAAAGTGCTATCCCAGATTATCTTCTGTCGTCTGTCACCTGAAACGAATGTGTTCGAGGGAAGTTATCAAGCCGGCTTCATCGACGGCCGGTCGACAACGGACCAGATCTTTACCGTACGGCAAATCTTCCTGAAATGCCGTGAATACCAGGTCCCAACGCATCACCTTTTCATCGACTTCAAAGCGGCATACGATAGTATCGACCGCGCAGAGCTATGGAGAATCGTGGACAAAAACGCCTTTCCTTGGAAGCTTACTAGACTAATTTAAGCAACAACGGACGGTGTGCAAAAATGCCTTAGGGTTTCGGGTGAACTATCCAGTTCATTCGAATCTCGCCGGGGACTGCGACAAGGTGATGGACTCGCATGCCTACTCTTCAATATCACTCTGGAAGGTGTGATGCGACGAGCCATGCTCATTAGTCGGGGAACGATTTTCACAAAATCCGGTCAATTTGTGTGCTTTGCGGACGACATGGACATTATTGCAAGAACATTTGGAACGGTGGCAGAGCTGTACACTCGCCTGGAACGCGAAGCAGCAAAGGTCGGACTGGTGGTGAATGCCTCAAAAACAAATTACATGCTGGTAGGCGGAACCGAACACAACCGGAACCGTCTGGGTAGTAATGTTACGATAGACGGGGATACTTTCGAGTTGGTGGAGAAATTCGTCTACCTCGGATCCTTACTGACGGCTGACAACAACGTTAGCCTATCGCCAATCCGGAAATGGCGGGTTCGATTCCCGTTCCAGTCGGGAAAATTTTCTCTCTCGACTCCCTGGGCATAGTGTATCATTGTACTTGCCTCACAATATACAAACTCATGCAATGGCTGACAAAGAATGCCCTTCAATTAATAACTGTGGAAGTGCTTAAAGAACACTAAGTTGAAGCAAGGCAGGCTAAGTCCCAGAGGGGATAAGAACCATAAAGAATAAGAAGAAGATCTTTTGAAGGAATCCTGAAAAAGTCTTGAGAGTTCCTGTGAGCAACTTTTGGAGACCTCCCGGATGAAATTCATAGAGGAAGTTCAAAAGAAACTTCTAATATCTTAAGAAATAATTGAAGATGCGAAAAAACTGGAGGAGTTATGAAAGGTAGTCCTGGAAACATCTTGGAAAAAATCCGGATAGAGTTTCTGGAGTAAACCCAGATAATCAAGCACACACCTCTTAGCTGGAAATCTTTGTCATCGGTTGATCCGTGGAAGCATGAAGCAAATATATATATATTATGATTGATTTACCCCAGCGTTTCTCAAACTATGGGTCGCGACCCATTGGTGGGTCGCGAGTTGATTTTTGATGGGTCGCGGAGGTTTAGACGATATTGTATTAAATATACTTGGTTTTTCATCAAATAACGGAACAATATGTTTAAACTTGGCTTCCATAGACATTTAGAGGAAACATCAAGGTAAATTCTGATTTTCTTTCTGAGTGGAAAATGTTTCTCTTTTTTCCAGAAACCGTTTTAATAAAATTTTGATTAAGAATTAAAAAAAAATCGACCAGCTTTGAACTTTCCTTTAAATGTGAATGAAACCCGATTTAGAGAATATCGATCCGTCTATTGATGAAAATCAAAAACCAATATATGAGAAAATGCATTCAGTTTCACTTTTCGAGATTAACCTTCTTATCGAATTTTTTTCCTAGAAATAATGTTTTTTTTTAGAATATTAAAATTACTGCTGCCGTTCTGAAATCGATTCTGGAACAACAAGTTTAGTATTAAATGGTGCAAAATTGTGGGATGTTTCTATTAATTCAGATTTCTTTTTGCATCTTTAGATTATTTGACACGCTGGAAATATAGTGCCAAGTTCAGCAGTTAGAATTTCAGGAAAACCGAAAATCAGGCGAAAAATACATAATCCTGTTAGGTATTCATTCGCCGCCAAATTTTATGTATATTTATTTTCATCGAACTTTGGTAGAACTTTGCTTAATCTTCCGAAATCAGAACCTTTACAGTAATCACTAATAAAACATTTTCAAGGGGGCATTCTGATTCGTTTATCTCGAACTTAATGTACGTAAAACGCGATTGAATTTCCTTTCAAAGGATATTCTTAAAATTGAACAGAAGCGTAAAATTGTCAGTATATCTAGCAAAATTTGGTGAATTTTTAGGTTTTCTTTAGCTTTAAAATGTGTGATAGAATCCCTAAAATGAGAAAAATATGAGGCGGAAAGTTTAAATTTAAACTTAGTTTTAAACTTGCCAACTTATCATTAAATTTTAAGACAGAGAATTAACTAAAACTTAAAAATGTGTATTGGAACCGAAAAGAGAGTTGCAAATTTAAAAAAAAACTTCGAATTGTCTAAGAATAAATGTTACGTACTGGAAGCTAATCGCAACCTTTAAATATACATTTTTAGGACAAACGTCTTAAAATCCCGTTCCAAGAGTGCATCAGAACTTCAAACGCACAAATCTCAAGAACACAACAGTATATTTTATTATTCTGTTCTTGCTCACTTCTAATAAGCTTAAAATAAGAAGATCAGGTGCGCTGGTTTTGTTTACGAAGAGATTTGTGCCCTCGAAATCGTGAGTAGGTACCAAAGTCAGCCATTTTTTTTTATTCTTAATCACTTAACCTAATTTACAGCTCTATTGTCCACTGGGGCACTACGTGAGCAATTTCAATTGACATCTGCACTTACATTTTGTACAGCGCCTAGTTTCTATTCTACTTTATCGAACTGGTTGCCTTTCTGCTGCTTTCACTTTTTCTACTTTATACCTAGTAGAATGATGAGCACAAGGATGATGATGGATGGCCGTTGTTCCTTTCCAGTCCGATTGGGGGTCCATTATGAGTAGCAGTTCGCCGATGTCCAGGTATCCGGGTCCGTTTGAGCCATGGGGCTCAGAAGAGGGTCAGTGTCAGTTGCTCTCGGGGGAAAAGTAACTGACGAAAAATTGCAAGTGCCGGGGCTGGGAATCAAACCCATGACCATCCGCATATGAAGCGAACGTGTGACCAACTACGCCACGGGCCCCGGCAAAAAGTCAGCCATTGTGGCGGCCATTTTGGGATTCTAACAAGTCTGTCCTTAAAAACAATTACACTTATATAATAATGAAAATATCTAAAACAATCTAAAATTTCTAAAATGACGTGTATTATGGAAATACGTGCTGGTGGGTCGCCATATTCTATGCAATTAAAAAGTGGGTCGCAGACTGAAAAAGTTTGAGAACCCTTGATTTACCCTGTTCAAGTGAAACAATCATCTCACTTTCAAACTTCTCATACATGTTCAATCCAATGGATTGATGTGCTTAGACTGAGAAAATGACTATAGTGCATCTCAGTTGAAGCAAGTGTTTACATTTTTCAACTCGTGTGATGCGTGAGCAAACTGAATTAAGGACAAACGTATTGAAATCAATCCCGCCTCAACAGTGCATCAGAATTCATACGCATAGATCTCAAGAAGCAAGCCCCAAACAACAGTGCGTTTTATTATTTTGTTATTGTTCACTTGTAACAAGCTTAAAACAAAAAGATCAGGTGCGCTGGTTTTGTTTACGAAGAGATTTGTGCGCTCAAAATCGTAAGTAGATACCAAAGTCGGCCAATGTGGCGGCCATTTTGGGATTCCAACAAGTCTGTCCTTAAAATAATCTCGCTTGACAAATGTCTTGAATTCAACTCGCATGAACCGGGGGTACTGACGGGCCAAGTGAGATGATTTCGCTTAACTTGAACGAAAAAGGGTAACATGTTCAACTTTCGTTCAAGTCAAGTGAGTTGCCCATGTGGAGATGAATGGTGGTGTTAACACGTTCAATTGGTATTTAATTTGGTATTTAATTGGGTATTTCCCATTGAATTTAATCAAGTCACTTGTACTATGTAATTCAGGCATTACTCAGGGAGTACAAACGACAAAATATCTGGTATTCACGTAAGCGTTTTGCACTCTTGTTTGATTGAGTGAGATTACTAAGTGTTATTTTGAAATGATGGCAAAATGCGTTAATAAACGAGCTTTCTCAAGGTACTGCTCGAAATGCGAGAACAACTGTGAACAATCGAAAGTGACTATGCCAACTACGGCGACGAACGGCGATGAAGCACGAAGAAACACATTACGCAACAATGCCTCCAACAAAACAAACATCCTTCGAAGATGCCAATAAACCGTTTTCTCCTTTCCGTTTCCCATTTCTTCCGTTACCTTTGCCGGAGCGCGGCATGCATGGCGTCACAAATGCATTCGTTCCCATTTCTTCGCTCTTTCTCTACTCTGGGTTCAAGGTCCCAACCCAGCCAAGGCATACTCTCGATCTCGACCGGGGATGATGATCATATTTCAATTACGGTACTACTCCTACTACCTGGGTGCGTCCCGTTTTCAGATCAGGGTTGCCTGTGTGGGTTCGGGACCGTAAAAGCGAAAGCAGATACTTGACTGGCTTGTGAGGGGCTAGCGGAAATCTGAAAGTTTGAGTTTCGCTCTCGTTGGCTAGGAACCGCAACTGATTTAGGGATGACCGCAGGATTTTTTTTCGAGCGCTGGAAAGGTACAGGATGGAAGTTTTTTATTTGGTTTCCGTGAAATTTTACATTTCCTGATTTTGATTACTGCAGAACAGCTGGCTGCTTCTAAAGGGAATAAATATTTAGAAAGTTCCTTGAAGAGACGAATAAACAGAATACTCTCACCAGCTGAACTCTTAACGAATAGTTATAGAACTTACTGTGCCTATAAGCTTCAAGAATCCCTATCAAAGAGCTCGTCAAACGTATGCACAAAAGCACAAGAAACCCATGCAAAATGATCATTGGCAGAGGAAGTTAATATCGGTGTTAACGCCACGATAAGTCCTGGCTTTGAAAATGTCGGAGAAGTGTCGTGCACCCGTCTCCTCACATTCACTTTCTTTCTGTTGGGTAGATGATAGCCCTGTTACAAATACTCCATTCTCGAGACCCATTCAGCCACAAGCGGATAGAGCTCAACGGTGGCTCTAATCTTAGGACAAGAAAATGTTCCAGAAATAGTTGAACTGGCTAAAATTGAAACATGAATTTCCAATACAACTATTACAAACCCGTATTGGAATTTCAGTGTCAAAGGTAAAGGTTTTGAATCGTTAAATTTTACGATCAACCTCACTTCAGCCATCTACGATGCATTGCACCCGGAAGAGCTTCCTATTTGTACCAGCTGCAGCACCTGGATCACCGGGAGGTCCTTCAACCCGCGTTTGATGATCCAGCCAAGTTCAGCGCGGTCCAAGACCAGATCTCCTCCACTCGCGTTGGCACGGTATCTATCGGTTGTAGTCTTATTGTCCACATTCATCGAGATGGAGATTCCCCGGCAGGTAGTACCTACAGCCCCGTAGCAGACCGGTTCATTACAATCGATCAATAAATTATTCCGTAATTTACGTCTCGCTGTTCTCCGGTGCTTCTAGTATACAGCGAGCCTGCTGGCAGTTTAAGTGTGTTTAGGTACGCTGCTCTAAGTTCGATTGCATTTCCGGATTCGGGCAGAACTGTCGTTGGCGACGCCGACGTTTGACATGCCCTGCAGTGAGCTCTAATGCGTTCCTGCTGCGCAGCTGGAGAAGAACCGGGTAAAGTGTCAGATACAGAGCATCAACTACGGCTCAGAACTGGACCTGGCTGCAGCACGTTCAACATTAGTATGAGTATTTCTCTAATGCTAATATCTATATTATTATAAATTAGTGGTTTACCTTCGACAGCGGGTAAGATTTAGAATCAAATCCCACATGCAGCACATCGTTCGTTGATGGCACCGAGAGAAATCATTTCCAGTGCAATGAATTTAACTGATCGTAGTCTTGTCCGACGCGCCCAACTGCACTCATCACCGTGCTCTTCCGTTTCAACCTGCAAACAGACCAATATACCCGTCCCGCCGGCATGCACACAATTGAATATTTTATATTATTATTCAATCGATCGCCGGTCGTCGTTGTCGTCACTAAATGCCGGCTGGTTGGCGTTGTTAGACGCCTTGCTGATTTAGTAACGGCGGCGATTGGTGGCGGCTGCAGCGACGACATGCGGACATGTTTCAAAGATGACAGAACAGCACTTTGCCGCCACGCACCGCTCTACTGCATGCTGGTAAGTCACCCCTCATCATCGCCCTGCCGATTAGTGCGCGACCAGTGTCTGACAACCATTTCAGCAGACAGGTAAGTACGTGGGTACTATAACGTTCTTGTAATACTTGTGACCTTCCAATTGCCGCTTAAAGAACTTTTTTTTATTTTACCAGCTCCTAGAGATATAAGCATTTGAAGACATCGTTGTTTTTAAGTCAAAATTGCCCATAACATTTGAATGAAAAGATCTAGCAACATGCAATGTTCAGAACAAATATGCGTGATTACTTGCTCTTCAAATGCTCACATCTTCGAAAAAAATCAAATAAAAAAGTTATTGCGAAAAACCCGTTTTTGGGGGGCTCACCCTAAGTCAAAACTTAAAATTGACCTACTATGTTCAAATTAAGAGCTAGATAAACGGCGCATTCAGCAAAGTTGCTCAAAATAGCATTGCCTACAACTTTTCTGAAGGACTCGATCGCGTATGACTTAAAATTAAAAAATTCTTTTCCAGATTTGAGTTAGGACGAGGACCACCCTAATCAAAAATTTTTGGAAAAGATGCAGCAAACAAATGCAAACAACTTCTCTCAAGACACCAAACGCCTTAAATTAACGAAAACAGAGATACGGATTTTTTTCCTGCTAAAACGTGGATTCGGACCATTGTGCAGTGTCTGACAACCATTTCAGCAGACAGGTAAGTACGTGGGTACTTAGTGCCGGTAGTAGCAACCAAATCATTCTGGCTGTAATGCGGTCGCAAAATTAGTCGCTCGTTTATAGCGTTTTACCACCATGATGATCCATCGACAGAAAGGTTGTTGTGGTACATATCGATCCGGGAGGAGCGACACTGGTTTTGCCAAGCCAAAAAACCCCAAAAAAAGCCGAAAAAAGCTGAAAAAGTCGCTAAATTCCGCAAAAGTTTTGCGGGTTTTACCGGGTTTTTTCGTCTTTTTTTCGTCTTTTTTTTTTGGGTTTTTTTGGCTTGGTAAAACTAGTGTCGCTCCCCTTGTATCGATCGATAATTGTTTTGGCCCAATAATCTTGCACCTAAATACAAACAAAAAAAAAAATATCTGGTCCGACTGTTTAACTTCTTCGTTGAGCCTGTAGCCCTGAGCATGAACTGTTGCGATGTACTGCTCCGTAGCAGTCCTACTCAACGACGCAGGTTGAACTTGTTCGAAGTTGCTGCATTCTGCTCTTACCCAATTGTAAATAAACGGGTAAGAGCAGGATGCAGAAGTTTCGAGCTAGTTCAATCTACGTCGTTGAACAGGACCAGCCTGAGTGCCGTCTCAAAGAAGTGTGTGTTTGAGCTACCTCCATCACGGTTATTATTCGTTCGTTGAGTGGCCATTGATACGGTGAAGGTTGACTCATTGGCCTCTCTACCCAGCAAGTTCTATCCCTACCTCCCCCTCCCTACCTCCCCGTGGTTTTACTTCTGCAAACCTGAGCGTCTGTTCTCGATACGGAGCCGTACACTACAACGTCTGTTGTTTATGTATTGGGTGACTGATCAACGTCTGAGTGCCAGGGAAGGACTCCAAACTCCCACTATGCTCCTCCGCAAAGCAGATAGTTGGTGTTCGGTCATGCAAGCCAGACGTGAAACATAATTACAACGGATATTCTGCAACGGAAGTACCAAAGAGTGGTACGTAGGAGTAGCCTGCGTCATTCACAAGAAGGCGACCATTTGGGATATTAGAGTTTCAGTGCGATTGACATTTTAAAGGCCGCCTACCAGATCATCTCACCAAAGGGAATGATTTCGTGGAAAGTTATTAAGCCGGATTCTTTGACAGCCGGTCATAACGGACCAGATCTTCACCGTACGGCAAATTCGCCAGGAATGCGAGTACCAGGTCCCAACACATCACTTGTTCATCGACTTCGAGTTGGCATACCGTATCTATGGTGTTTGGTTACTTATCACAGTGGACTATACAGTGGTTGGGATGGGGCTGGCTATTGGCTAGTTTAGCCTCACCGGATGTGCTAGCCTCTCCGTAGGGACGGAGTCAGGTGAGGGCAAGAGTGTTGGGAACTCCTTCCCGGGATGCCCTCAGGCTCTGTGACTTCACATCAAAAATGGTGGACTGGACTCGCGTCCCCGCCGAGATGGAGCTAGTTGGAAGCAGCAGCAATATGTAGCTCCTTCCCAGGGACGCCCGCAGGCTTTGAAGCCTCTGTGCCTTCACCTAGGTGTAACTGGTGGACTGCTCAGCGGTCGGCTGTCAGAACCTCCACTCCAACTGGCGAATAGATTTCTGCTGGGAGCTCTGGCACCAGAACAGTGCTGTCATGGTAAAATCAAAGCTCTCTCAAGGTCTCTTTAGGTCCAAATTTCAACACCCCGATACTGGTATGCCCCGAAGAAAATTACTTCACTATTCCGCCTAATTAATAGTTATTCCGAGAAATGCATTATTATTTCACTATTTTTTTCTGTAATTATCGCAAAAGGGACATTCTTGCTGGAGTTCCATTTATGAATTCCAAAGAGAATGCTTGTGTTATCACAGAATGTGTATTGAGTTTTCCAAAGATTTTTTGGATGAAATGCGAAGAAGACGACTACATGCTGCTATAGAAACAAAAAGAATAATGATTTTGTTTGTTTTGATCAAGTTATTAGCAAAAGAGTGAGTCGACGAAGAGAAATCGATCAAGTCAGTTAGGCCCTTAAGAAAAATCATTGTCGAGTTCTTAGAACAAAAAAAGTCTCGAGAACTACTTCCAAGGACACCGCTAGAAATCCCTTTGGAGATTCCTAGAGGATTTATCAAAAATAATCTGCGTTGGTTACAGAAAGAAGATTCTCGCAGGATTCCTTAACCCGGGAGCGGTCACGTCGTGTACTGAGTAAACGCACAATAAAAAATCACGCTTGTGATATACAGCGAGAGCATGATGCGGCTGAGGGGGCTCTACCCCATTTGGCATAATGCCATTTGGCATAACGTCATTTGGCATAATGCCATTTGGCATAAAAGCCATTTGGCATAATGGCCTTTTGGCATAATGGCCATTTGGCATAGCAAATATTATGCACATTCTTACCAAGAAGGCTGTTCTTTGTGTTATGCCAAACGGCATTATGTCAAATAGCCATTATGCCAAATGACCATTATGCCAAATGGCATTATGCCAAACGGCGTTATGCCAATTGGCATTATGCCAAATGGGGTAGAACCGGCTGAGGGTGGCTAAGATTTCTCCTGAAAATGCATCCCTGTTTATGGATTTCTTTGAAAATTTCATCAGGAATTCCCACAGGAATTTTCCTAGGCACTTCTTCATTAGTTTCTCAAGAAATTTCTCTAAAGATTAATCTTGAAACTGATCCGCGGGTCCCCTCAGAAATATCTTCTGAAATTTCTCCTGAGATTCGTTAAGTGAATCATTAGGAAATTCATTCAAAGATTGCTGCATAAGTACATGCTTGTATTATTTCAATTATTTGTTCAACCATGCCTGAAGAAATTCCTCCAGAATTATTGTCAAGATTTTTTCCGAGAGTTTGTCATTGGGATATTCCAAAAAATATCAAGAAAACCTTCAAATAAATTATCCAGGGGTTTCTGCAGAAATGCGCATACCTTCCATAAGGACAAGGCAAAACGTGAATATCTAAAGAAATCCATCGGAAACTCCAAGACGAATCCCCGACGAATCCCTGATGCAGCCTCTAGAATAATCCGCGAAACTATCCCAGAAGGACTCACAAAAAGTATTGTAACAATATTGCATCACCCTGACTCACCTCGATAACTCTAAAACCAGAACACCTACAAAGATGTTGCCTTCAGAAAAGTTGTTGCTTTTGGTCTTCTGAATAACTTTCCTAAAGACAGCAGCTTTGTAAGTCCTCTGGTTTTGGAGATATCGAGGTGAGTCAGGGTGATGCAATATTGTTGCAATACTTTTTGTGAGTCCGTATTTATGACGGGTAGTGTATATCATTTTCAGAAACGATAAAACCGACGCAACAGTCGTAAGTCACTTCTTTTCTCCATCAGCCTAGATAGCTGTGTAGTGTCGGTAGCGGTTGTCTCAATTGGCTAAAAATAACACTACGGACCGCCTGTTCCGGTGGTAAGAATCCACCAACAGGTGACCCCTAATTAATGGTGTGATGCGGCTTGATGCTTACCGTGCCTAGGAATGAATGGCTAGGGGCTAGGGGCTAACCGCTAACGGAGCCTGTGGAGTACTAGGGCGCCCTCCTCAGTATGTTGCCCTTACTGCGCTAACCGGAGTAATGGTGCAGTTGACCTTGTGTTTCTTCGAGACAATCTGCTGCTTTTATTTAGTCTTACTTGAGGCTAAATAAGGGAGGGATTATGAAGATGTTGTTAATTAGTTTAAATTTTCACCTATATGGTTTCGCATTATGCAATTTTCATAGTGTATTCTGTGTATCCTCGCCTTTGACGTTTTCCAATCGATACCGATCTGGTTTTATTGCTGTTGTTCTTTGTTGTGGTGTTATTGCGAAGAGTTTAATCTTACCTAGTAGCTACGGTTAGGATAGCTAAGATCAAACTTCAGCATAAAAGAACAGCAATGATCAATCTTTGCAGACTTATGTAAAATGGTACAGCCCAAGTGGCCTTAGTACAAGAACCATACTTTCGTAAGGGGAATTTCTATCTAGGAAACCTGGTGAACCCGGTGTTTGCTACTTTCAGAAAACATGAAAAGGCAATCTAGCGTATCATGCCTCGAGCCTATGTGCTTGTCAACAACGCAATAGTTGCTACACTCATCTCTGAACTAACGACTAGAGATGTATGTGCTATCACAATTGATGTATCCGTTGAAATCTCAACAGGAAATACGTCTATTTTTCGGTGTATTTGCCGCATGATGAACCATCCCCTACGAATGCTTTCAAACAAGTCATCGCATACTGCACTTCAAAAGGCCTTCCGCTAATTGTTGACAGTGATGCTTATGCTTATGCTTAATCGGGGCCCATATAGCCGAGGCGGCAAACGCACGGGTATTCAGCATGACCATGCTGAGGGTGACGGGTTCGATTCCCGGTTGGTCCAGGATCTTTTCGTAAAGGAAATTTCCTTGACTTCCTTGGGCATAGAGTATCTTCGTGCCTGCCACACGATATACGCATGCAAAATGGTCATTGGCAGAGGAAGCTCTCAGTTAATAACTGTGGAAGTGCTCATAGAACACTAAGCTGAGAAGCAGGCTTTGTCCCAAATTAGGACGTTACGCCAAGAAGAGAGAGAGAGAGATGCTTATGCTTAACTTGAGATGCTCCAGTTTGATGGAGTACTTAAGTAGTACAGATCTTGCATTACTAAACATAGGCAACCGTCCAACCTTCATGGTATCTGCTAGAGAAGAAGTGTTAGATATAACGCTTTGCTCCAGTAGAATTAGTCACGAGCTGACCAATTGGCATGTGTCAGATGAAGGATCTTTATCTGATCATCGCTACATCTTTTTTGAACATTTAAATGTTACTTCGCAAGCATTGTGTTTCAGGTATCCTCGGTTAACAAACTGGAATCTTTTTACTGATTTGGTTGCGGCCAAATTTCATGGATAATCACCATCCATTGACACTCCAAGTGATTTAGATGATGTCGTTGATACTATAATGACCTTTATCATGGAAGCTTTTGAACCAGCATATGCCCTCTGATCTGGTGAAACTCAGGAAACAATGTAGAAACAGTTGGAACAGACGACGTTCGGCTGGTTCAGAGGCTTTCAGGTCGGCTTGCAAGGCCTACAGGAAAGCTCTCTGGTCTGATGAACGATCCGGCTGGAAAAACTTTTGTACAAATGTTTCCAGTTTGAGTGAAGTCAGTCGGTTGAACAAAATCCTTGCCAAATCTAAGCATTTCCGAGTGAACGAACTTCGTTTGCCAAATGGCGATCTGACTTCCTCTGAAGAGAATGTTATGGAATGCTTATTCAGCACACACTTCCCCGGATGTGTGGATATTACATCTTCGGATGAACCTGATGTCTTTTCTTATAGTTACATATGATTCCCTGGCCTCGGCTCGGAGCATCTTAACTATCGAATCGATTGAGTGGGCACTTAATAGCTTTGCTCCTTTCAAATATTCTGGAGCAGATTTATCCTATTTTGCTTCAGAAGGGATTTGATTATTTCAAACATGATTTGAAACAAAAATACTTGTTTGCAGTTTTGCTACAGGATGTATTCCCAAATCTTGGCGGAATATTACTGTGAAGTTCATTTCGAAACTGGATCATACGTCGTATGAATAAGCAAAGAGTTTCAGACCTATCAGTTTGACCTCTTTTCTTCTGAAATGCTTAGAACGCATTGTGGATCATCACATCCGTGATGTTCATCTGGCCAACGTGCATCTTCATGTGAATCAACATGCCTACCAACCTGGTAAGTCCACTGTGAATCTTCTACACAAGGTTGTTTACGATATCGAGAAAGCATCCACTCAAAAGCAATCTTGTTTGGATGTTTTCTTAGATATCGAGGATGCCTTTGACAATGTGCCTTTCGATGCCATATTGGAAGCTGCACGAAGTCATGGTATATCTCCAATGATTTCCAATTGGATTCATCAAATGCTCAAAAACCGATATCTCTTCTCGACATTGCGTCTAGCAAGGATTAGGAAATTGAGTGTTTATGGATGCCCCCAAGGGGGAGCAGATACGCTATTGAGGCAACTCAATAATAGCGGTTTTCCTACTGATGGTTTTGCCGATGACTACTTAACATTGTTAGTTGGTACATAGATCGAAAAAAGAGTGTAAAATTCTGTGACATATGGTGCATATAATTGGAGCGTGGGGTATCACAGAAGTTTACATGACATATCATGTAAACTTTAGGAAATAACATGTAAACTTCCATTATATGACATGTAATTCAGCATGACTCTGAGAGCTTACATGACATATAACACAAATTTACATGTTATATCATGTGAACCATCATAACACTAAGTTTACATGACAAAAATGAAGTTTACATGACGTGTAAATTCGCGTTCGACCTTTGCGTCTCTTTGATTCTGAAATCGATGTGACTGAACAGGTGAAGTACGTTAGAGTCATTTTTGATTCCAAGCTTTCCTGGATACTCATATTGAGTTCAGAATCAAGAAAGCTTGTATGGCCTTCGGGCAATGCCGGCGAATCTTTGGTACTACTTGGGGTCTAAACCCAAGTATATCAAATGGATTTACACAACTGTTGTTCGGTCAATTTTGGCCTATGGATGTCTTGTGCGGTGACAAAAAGGTGAAATGAGAACGATCCAATCTAAGTTAGGCCATCTCCAAAGGATGTGCTTAATGGCGATGTCTGGAGCGTTCTCTTCAACTCCCACGGCAGCGCTCGAAGTTCTCTTTGACGTTGCTCACTACACATTCATCTCAAACAAGAAGCACTTTCTTGCACTTACCGTCTACGGGTACTCGGTCTACTAGAGGAAACTCCTGTGAACCACACATCAACATACACCTCGTTGTTTCCACTTTTGGTGAATTGGGACAAAATTGTCCTTGCTCCAAGTGATCTTACAATTGCTTGTAATTTCCCATATAGGACGTTTTCCACGAAATTCCCTTCCCGGGAAGAGTGGACATCTGGTTATCTGGAAAGAAGTATTTCAGACGGCATCGTATATTACACTGATGGCTCCCTTCTCGAAGGTCGAGCAGGTGCTGGTGTTTATTCTCGTGAGCTAAGGCTGTATCAGTCTTATTCACTTGGCAGACACTGCACCGTTTTTCAGGCCGAAATCTTTGCTCTTATGTGCGGAGTGCAATCGACACTTCAGCATCACGTATTAATAGGTAAAGTAATATACTTCTTTTCAGATAGCTTGGCTGTTTAGTATCAACAAATACTGTTTAGTTTCTGTTACCGGAATACGTTGAAATAAAAAAAAAAAAAGAATTTTACCCCATCTTACCCTAAACAGAGAGTTCCATGACGCAATTAAACATACCAAGGAGTACTAATACCGAAGACACAATCAGATCCCATTTGCAACGAGCAATTGATAAATCAATGAGTAACAGTGCACTCCAGAAAAGCAAGTGCAATCCAGCACAGGAGTGCCACTGTCTACAGCTTGTCCTGCGGATTGACCTGAACTACTGTGTGTGACCAGATGTGTGAGAAAAATATGCATTTCCTGGTTGCAAACTGGGATGACGACGGCGACGACGGGTACGACGACGACATAAACCTAACGGTGACAGTTGTTTACATGACTCCTCCGAGGCAGCTGGTCTTCGAAGTCGTGATCGCTTACAGCTTCCTTTCCGCACGCTACGCTATGACTAGACACTAAACAGACACACGGAGGGTGTGCGGTGGGTAATAAAACCAACAAAAGAAGGTCCTTCCAATGCGTGGAGTGACTCTTGTTGGCCTTTGTCGGCCGATGCTGGCGCTGCAGCGCTGTAATAAAGTCTCAAATTTGTGATGACAGCCTGTCCCGATCTTCAAAACGGGTGGCGGCGACTGACTGGTCAGTCACTGTTGATTGACGGTCAATCTTGAACATAAGATTAGGAAAAGGGCCATTGAGCGTGAGGCGGGTTTCTGGATGAATCGATCGGGATCGAAACAGTAACATGCAGTGGGAACAAATGCCAACCTTGACAGAGAACTTTTTTTTGCTTTCTTGACATCCGAATACAAAGGAAACGTGGCAATTAAATGAGACGGAGGAAAGCTGCTGCAGAAGTGGTCTGCAAAATTGGCGCATATGCATTATTGTTCGGATATGGTTTCCGATGAATGCAATCATGTGGAATGGATATAGAGACGTGGGTTTCACAGAAGTTTGATTCCAAGACAGCCAAATTGCAGTTATCCATCGGGTATCAAGAACGCATCATCTGCAGCAGAGCAAGTAGCGATTTTTGTAGAAAAATAGCTGCGAGAATTGAAAAACTATAATTTTCTGGGTGAAATAAATTCAGCATTTTGAATAAATTAGAGAGAACGCTTCCGATTGGATTGATTGGTTATATAATTTAAATAAATTTGAAATGTTAGATATGTTAAACGATTTGGCTTCACGCAAACTGGCTTTTCGAGACTGTATTCCATTGATTGGATATAATATCCGCTTTATGAGGCCCCTATAGCAACGGGTGTAAAGGCGTGGGTATTCAGCAAGACCATGCTGCGGGTTACGGGTTCGATTCTCATTTGTTCCAGGAACTGTTCGTACAAGAAATGTACTAGGCTTCCTTGGGCATAGAGCTTTGCGTTATCCAGTTGCACCCAACTTTTCCAATTCGCAACAAAGTACGCGTCTACTTTTCAACCTGCAACCTGTACACCTGCAAACATTGTGAAGTGCAACGGTGAAAAACTGCATGTTGACGGTTATTGCAGTAACATATCAATTATTCAATTACAGTTACATATTAGATAATCTAGCGTGAAATATATTTATAGCAAAAACTCTACAATAATGCCCACACTTTCACCATTTCTAGACACTGTCAATCACGGTTCGTCCAGTCAGTCAGTGTATGTCATTCTCTGACTTGCGTCGGAACCAACACTGATTCCCTTGGGCGTAATTATGAATTATTTGCAAATGGTTTGAAACAGGTAGTTCCACCGGGCAAACTTATGGGTATCCGAGTCATACAAAAGAACACGGTCTACCTTCCTTCAATGTATCTTAGGCGCTATCCATAAACTACGTAGAGTCTCATTTGACAACCAGGAAAAACTGAACTATCCGGAACGGCAAAATGCATCAACTCTTGTCTTGATTGGGGAGGTTCCACATTCCAGCTTTTGACTGATTTTAGAGATTTTTGTAACTGTGAAAAGCTCTACATGACTAGATAAATTGATGAATGGCTAAAAATATCCATCAAAGCTATCACTTACACACGGCACCCGGTTCATATGCGACCAGTATGCAAATAAGGTAAAATCTATCATTTGCTAATTATTATTAACTTACTTAGCTTTAAATAATGGAAATATGGAACCACACTCAGCAGACCGCCAGGCCTAACCGGCGCGCGACCGGTACGTCGAGGGTGGATACGCCACGCTACGATAGTCCAAGTGGGTAGCAGCGCGGAAGGGGGATCAATCAGCACTTGGTACTGCTCCTAGAAAATCGAATGGTTTCAAGTGACAGAGGAGGAGATCCGCATCTGCACTCAATCAACAGCCACTGTTTGTTGTCGTTTGTCGTCCGGGGTGCAACATTGTATCGTACAGACCGACCAGTGAGGGTGGTCATAAGGGGCTGTCCATAAACCACGTGGTCATTTTTTTTTGAGACTTTTCAACCCCCCCCCCCCCCCCCCCCGCGTGGTCATTGGTCCATACAAAATTTTTTATTTGTCCATACAAAATGGTCATTGGCTGAACCCCCCCCCCCCTCATGACCACGTGGTTTATGGACAGCCCCATAACGGGTTGTTGGAGTACTCTCCATGTCAGCTAGAACAACAACAACTACTACTAGGTACTACTGCAACGGAACGCGGCATGTTCATGATGATTTAATTATCGACGCAATTTTGCTAGTAAAGAACACCCGATCGGGTGGGAGAACCGGCCGGTAAGCCGGCGCGGTGCGTTACAATGCAAATTTGTTAGCGGGAAAATGAGAGGGAATTTTACCGGTTGTGTCGTGGATGTACATGAGCTATCGATATTCACCGTAAGTTCACTAGCGTGCACAGGGGGGGGGAGGGGGGGGGGGTCCAGGGGAGCACTTGCCCCCCACCTTTTTAGAAAAAAAAAAAAAATACATATAAGAAATACGGCGCGAACGTCGAAATATGCGACTCCTTCAGGGTTAATAGCATCTCATGCACCATATTGAGAGTAATTGAATTATACTGCCATTAAATGCACTATACTGACATCATGCAGTTTCTTCAAGTTGCATGCACCATCTGAGCATCTCATATATCACCTAAGAATTCAGTTCACATTTGAATTTTACAGGTGATGAATTTCAATAAGTGATGTCAGCATCACATTTGAACAACATGCACAATTTTGTCATTTTGTATTCCAAAACTTAATTCCATGTACGTGAACCATAGTGACTTCGGCACCACATTCAATTCTAAGCACCATTTTTGCAATTCATGCACCTAGCCATACAAAATATCGAGTATCACTGAATAACGGTAACGACTAATGTAGCACACTAACATCATGCACCTTCTTCAAACCTTTCCATACACCGTTTGGCCTTCACTATATTATCTAGGCATCTTATGCACCATTATGATGTGGTCCACATTGAATTTCCTGCGCCATTTTTGTAATTCGTGCACCTACATATGGAATATTAGTATAACAGGATCATGGTAATACTAATGCACCATACAGGCATCATGCAGCTCGTTTGCATTCCATGCACCACCATGATGTTCACAGAAACATCTAAGCATTAAATTCACATTTGAATTTCATACGCTCCATTTTGCCATATCGTATACCAAATTGTATTCCATGTACCTGATCCATGTTGACTTCCTCACCACATTGAGTTCTATGCACCATTTTTGCAATTCTTGCACCTTGAATCTAATCACGCAATGTTGAGAATCAATGCAATGGTGGCAACTACTGCACCACTGACACATACGATTTCTTAATATCCCATGCACAACCATGATGTTCTCAGAATCATCTAGGCATCCATGCTGATCTAACGCACCATCTTTTAACTAATTAGTGATGACAGCACCATATTCGAATAACATGCACCATTTTGGTATATCGTATTCCAAAATTGTATTCCATATACGTGAACCATGGTGACTTTGGCATTACATTGAATTCCAAGCACCATTTTTGCAATTCGTGCACCTAGCCATACAAAATATTGAGAATTACTGAATAACGGCGACAACTAATACAGCACACTAACATCATGCACCTTCTTCAAATCGTCCACAGAATTATCTAGGTATCCACGCATTATACAGATCCCATGCACTGTCATTTAGTCAACTAGGAATCTAATGCATCATACTGATATGTACCATAATTAAATTTCAAGCAGCATCAGAGCATCCCAAGCACCATTTCAGAGTTAATTATATCATCTAGGCATCTGATGCACCATTATGTTGGGCATCACCTAGCATCATGCGCCTTCTTCAAAGCTTTCCATGCACCATTTTGGCATTCACTATATTATGTAGGCATCTTATGAACCATTATGATGTGGTTTACATTTAAATTTGATGCACCATTTTGGTATTTCACATACAAAATAGCTTCCCATGTACCTGGATCATGTTGATTTCTGTGCCACATTGAGCTTCCTGCGCCATTACACGAATTGCAAGTGCACCGTAATATGAAACTTGTTGAGTACACGCTAAGACCACTTAGCAATAAAGTGCATAATTTCCAGACAACACCAAAAATGTGTAACACTTACACATTCACAAAATTAGCTCCTGCGTCCGCAAAATCGTGAAATGCGCAAAAAAAATTGTACACTTTTTTGTATAGTCTGGAAATTATGTACTTATGAGTAGGCCTTACATATTTTAAGTGCTGAGCGGTTTTAGCGTGAATAACAAAATCATGGTGAAACAAATGCACCATACTGAGACATCATGCAGCTTATTTGCATTCCATGCACCACCATGATGTTCACAGAATCACCTATACACCATCTTTGAATCAAATATGTGTCTAATTGCGAAATCATGCCCCATCGTTGAACTTTATGCATTACTAAAGCTTTTCAAACGTAATCGTGGCGTTCATTATATCATCTAGGCATCTATTGCACCATTATTATCGTATAAAGTTTCGTACATCAAAATAGCATTTCATGTACCATGTCAACTCGAATGCATCATACTGACATCATGCACCATCTTTGAATGCCTGGAATTCCTGAAGGAATCCATGAAGGAATTACAGGATAAATCCCTGGAGAAATAGCAGAAGGTATCCGTGGAGGAATCCATGAAATAATTCCTGGAGGAACTCCTGGATGAATTGCTGGAAATAATGCATGAAGGAGTTTTTGGAAGAATTTCTGCATGAATTTCTGGAAGAATTACTCGAGGGAATCATTGACGAATCCTTGCAGGAATACCTGGAATAATCTATGGAGGAATCCGAAGCGGAATACCTGGGAGAATTTAAAGAGAAAACTCAGAAGGAATTTGTGGAGGAATCCCTGGAGGCATTCTTAAAAGAACCGTTGGAAGAATTTCTGGAGGAGTCCTTGAAGAAATTCATGGAGGAATTTCTAGAGGACTTCTTGGAAGAATTTCTGGAACAACCTGAGGAGGCATTCCAGAAAGAATTCCTGGAGGATGTTCAGGAGGAATACTTGGAGGAATCCCTGGAGGCATTACTAAACAAATCCTTGGAAATCCTGGAGAAAACTTTGGAAAATTCCTGGAGAAATCCATGCTGTAACCCTAGAAGGAATCCATAAAGGAATTCCAGGATAAATCCCTGGAGAAATTTCAGGAGAAATCCGTGAAGAAGTACTAGAGAAATTTCTGGAAGAATCCATGGAGGAATCGCTGGAAGAACGCTCTATTATCGACTCACCGTTTTGCAGCCCAGAATTAATCCTTGGAGGAATTTCTGGAGGATCGCCAGGATAAGTCCATGGAGTAATTCCTAGTAGAATTTCAGGAGAAATCCCTAGAAGAAACCCTCTTGAATTTCCTAGAGGTTTTTCTGGAGAAATTCCTCAAAAAATGCACAAGAATTCCTTGAAGAATTTCTGGAGGAATTCCTGGAATAATTCTTTGAGAAATTCATAGTAAAATATGTTTGGCTTTCTGAAAGAATTATTGAAGGAAATCATCGAGGAATTTCTGAAACAAAAACCTGGAGGAATTTCTGCAAGGAATCCTGAAGGAACTTCTGGAGGGATTTTTGAGGAATATTTGAAGAAATTCATTGATTAATCCCTGGAGGCATTCCTGGAGAAATTTCTGCATAAATTCCTGGCGGAATCCATGGAGAAATTCCTGGAAAAAATTCTCGAGGAATTCCTAGAGGAACTTCTGGAAGAGTTCTGGGAGATTTTTTTCTGGAGAAATCCGTGGAAAAGTTCTTGGAGGAATTCCCAGAGTTATCCCAGGAGAAATTTCTGCAGAAATTCCAGGAGAAATTGCAGAAAAAAAAATCCTGAAAAATTCCTATAGAAATCCATGGTGGAATCCCTGGAGGAATTTCTCGAGGAATTCCTGGAAGAGTTCCGGGAGACATTTCATTAGGATTTTCTGGAGAAATTCGAGGAGGAAGTCCTTGAGGAATCCCTGCAGAAGTTCCTGGAGGAATCCCTGTAGAAATTCCTGGAGGTATTTCAGAAGGAATTTCTGATGGAAATTTTGGAGGAATTAATGGAGAAATTCCTGGAGGAAATCCCGAAAGAATTCTTTGAGGTATTTTTGGAGAAATATTTTAGGCTTCCTGAAGGAATTCCTGGAGAAATTCCTGAAGACTTTTTTGGAGGAACTCATTGATGAATTCTTGGGGGAATAACCAGAGAAATTCCTGGAGGAGTTCTTTAAGGAATTTCTTGACAAATACTTAAGGCTTCTTGGAGGATTTTTTTTAATTCTTATTTTTGTGTAATCTCCTGGAGAAACGTCTGGAGGAACTACTCGAGGAATTTTTGAAGGTTCATTTTTAGGAATTTCTGAAGAAACTCATGGATGAATCCCTGAAGGAAACCCCGGAAATGTTCCGGGAGAAATTCCGTTATGGTTTTCTGGAGCAACCCGTGGAGGAATTTCTGAAGGAAATCCTGAAAATAATCCTGGAGAAATTCCTGGAAGAATCCATGGAGGTATCCCTGGAGAAATTCTAGGAAGAGTTCCGGGAGACAACCCCGGAGGAATTCGTGAAAGAATTTCTGAAGACATTCCGTGAGAATTTCCTGGAGGAATCCATGAAGGAACCCCTGGAGGAATTTCTTGAGGAATTCTAGGAGGAATTCCTGGAAGAGTTCCGGGACGAATTCCTTTAGGATTTTTTATAGGAATCCGTGGAGCAATTTCTGGAGGAATCTCTAGAGAAAATATTGGAGAAATTCTGGCAGACATTCTCTGGAGGAATTCCTGGAGGTTATTCTAGAGAAATTTCTTGAGGAATGTCTGAAGGAACTCCTCGAGGAATTTCTGAAGGAATTTGTGGAGGATTTCTTTCAATGAATTTCTGAAAAAAAAAATTATTACTGAATGCCTGGAGGACTACCTGAAGAAAATCCTGGAAAAAGTACTGGAGAAATTTCTAAAGGAATTCCTCGCAGAGTTCCTGGAGGAATTATTGGAAGAATTCCGGAGACATTCCTTTAGGATTCTCTAGAAGAATTGTGGTAGAAATTTCTAGAAGATTTTTTGGAAGAATCCCTGAATGAATTCCTAGAGGTATTTCTGGAGAAATTCCTGGTGGAATTTCAGATGTTCTTACTCGAAAAATTTCTGATGGAATTTCTGAAGGAATTACTGGAGGAATTTTTAAGGAACTTCTGGAGAAATTCATGGATGAATGCATAGAGGAATTCCTGAACAAATTCATTGAGAATTTCCTGGAAGAATCCATTGAGGAATTTTTCGAGGAATTCTAGGAGGAACTCCTGTTAGAGTTCCGTGAGAAATTCCTTTAGGATTTTCTGGAGGAATCCGTGGAGCCATTCCTAGAGGAATCTCTGGAAGAAATATTGGAAGAACTCTGGCAGACATTCCTAATAGATTTTTTCAAGAAGTAATTTCAGGAGGAATCTCTGTAGGAACCCTCGAAGATTTTACTGGAGGTATTCCTGAAGGAATTATTTGAGGAATTTCTGAAGAAATATATGAGGCTTCATGGAAAAATTTCTGGAGGAATGTCTTAAGGAACTCCTCGAGGTATTTCTGGAGGAATTCCTGATGGAAGTTCTGGATGAATGGCAGACATTCCTAAAATATTTTTTTCAGAAGAAATTTCAGGAGGAATCTCTGGAGGAATTCCTGAAGTATTCACTGAAAGAATTCCTGGAGGAATTATTTGAGGAATTTCTGGAGAAATATATGAGGCTTCCTAGAGAAATTTCTGGAGGAATGTCTGAAGGAACTCCTCGAGGGATTTCTGAAGAAATACCTGGAGGAATTTGTGAAGAAATTCATTATTGAATCCCTGGAGAAATTCCTGAATAAATTCTCGGAAAAAATCCTGGAGATATTCCTGAAGGAATCCGTGAAGGAAATGTTGGAGGAATTCTGGTAGACATTCCTAAAAGATTGTTTTAGAAGAGATTTCACGAGGAATCTCTGAAGAAACTTCTGGAGGAATTTCAGGAACATTTTTTTGATTTTTTTTGTGGATTTTCTGGAGGCATTCATCAATGAGTCCCTGGAAAATCCTGAAAAAATCCTAAAACAAAAACCCGGAGAAATTCCTGGAGGAATTCGTGGATGAATTCCTGGAGGAATTCCAGGAAGAGTTCCGGGAGAAAGTCTTTTAGGATTTTTTGGAGGAATCCGTGGAGGAACTCCTGGAAGAAATCCCTGGAGACATCATGGAGGAATTTCTGGAGGAATATCTGAAGGAACTCCTCGAGGAAATTCTGAAGGAATACCTGGAGGAATTTGTAAAGAAATTCCTGGAAAATTCCTGGAGAAATTTCTGGAGGAATTTTTGGAGGATACCTTGGAGAAATTTCTCGCAAAATTCTTCGAGGAATTCCTGCAAGAGTTCCGGGAGACATTCCTTTAGGATTTTCTGGAGAAATCCATGTAGCAATTCCTAGAGGAATCTCTGGAAGAAAAAATCGGAGGAATTCTGGCAGACATTCCTAACAGATTTTTCCTAGAAGAGATCTCAGGAGGCATATCTGAAGGTATTCTTGGAATATTTACTAGAGAAATTCCTGGAGAAATTATTTAGGGAATTTCTAAAGAAATATATGAGGCTTCCTGGAGAAATTATTGGGGAAATGTCTGAAGTAAATCCTAGAGGAATTTCTGAAGCAATGCCTGGAGGAATTTCTGGAGGATTTTTTTGAGGAATTTCTTAAGAAAATCATTTATGAATCGCCGGAGGAATTCCTGAAGAAATTCCTGGAAAAAAAACATCGAGAAACTCTTGGAGGAACCCGAGAAGGATTTCCTGGAATAATTCCAGGAATATTTAGTTCCGCGAAAATTCTTCTAGGATTTTCTGGAGGAATTCCTGGAAGAAATCCCTGGAAGCATCTTGGAGGAGTTTCGGGAGGATCTCCTGGAAGAACTTTTGGGGGAGTTCCTGGAGGAATTCATTCACAAATTCTTGGAGGAGTCTCTGTGGATTGCAACAAGGATTCCGATCGGAATTTTCTATCTAGGAGTTCTGACCCAATCTCTGGAGTCTTCTCCAATTCTAGCATCACTAATTGTCCAAGATTGAAATTTTTTCACAACGACATTATTTTTATAATTAATAATTTTCTTGATTTTTTTTTCATTGTATTTGATACGTTTATAATTTTTTTTAAGAGTCGAGTTGATGACTTCATATTAAAGCTTCGCATTGCCTTGAAATCATCACCATTCGAAGCTTTCTCCAGAAGCTCAATATGAAGTTTTTGGCAATGTTAGCACAGCATGTTGAAACCCCTTCTTGGGAATTCATATTGCGTATAACACCATGATTCTATTTTGCACCATGGTCATATCGGCGCCAACATTTCAAAAGGGCGTAACTGCATTTTGAAACAAACCCCTCTTTCACATCTGTGGATCGTATTTCAATGCCGCCATGCAAATCACCGCCAGTATAGGAAAGAAGAGCAATTTCTCTGTCTAATAATGTTTGTGAATTTCGTGGGAAACTTAAAATATGACCCACAGATGTGAAAGAGTGGTTTGTTTCAAAATGCAGTTACGCCCTTTTGAAATGTTGGTGTCGATATATTGCACAATCATTGTAGAGACCAACGCCTCCCCCCCCTTAGCAAGAACCCTGCGCACGCTAGTGCGCAAGGTATGTGTACTGGCTGGGCTATGAAGCTCGAATTCGTCGTATTTGTGATGGGAGTGTCGTGATTGTAACGGGAAGTAGCGTCATTTCATTGATTCAAGTCATACCAATACACTTGGTGCGATGAAGAATAAGAAAAGGAAATTTATATCTTTGTTGATAGGATGACTGATTTTGGTGAAACTTCTAATGGTTTCGGCTTGCAGTCACAGAAATAAGCGTTGATTATTTTAATTCATCGCCAACGTTTCGATCCTCGGGTTTGGATCTTCTTCAGGGCCTGTGGTTTATTAACTGTTTTAATCTTGGTAATTACACATTTCTTACTTTTACTTACTCGAAGTTAAACAACTTGTGAAGTGCCGTATTTACACGGATGTATATCGGGATTTTGGTGAAATGGCCTCACTGAGGATGAACAGTTTAAAATTGTAGAAAATTGTGGGGATGTAACAAATTAAGAATTTTTAAACCTACTTAACAATTTTTGTACCCCTGCTAGGTTAACGGGAAAGTTAATTAATGGGGATCTTACACACTGTTCGACGTCCGGAATTTTGTTTCGCTTTGAACCTCTTTTGGATGTTTCACCGTCGAAGAAAGGGAGATTACTGTGGGTTGTGACGTATGGGAGGTTGTTGGGTGGTTGGGTTAACTAATGTTGGTTGTGTGGGGATGTTGTTATCATTGATTTGTGTACTACGGAAACGATTTGACGACGAAATTCTCTCCTCTCTGCTTCGTCTGATAGTTTCGAGGAGGTTTGCGTACGCACAGCTGAGATGGTCGGTGTTTGTCCGACGGTTGACGGTGTTGGACGTAGTAGCGTCACAACCCACAGTAAACATCCAAGAGGTTCAAAGCGTAACAAAATTCCGGACGTCGAAGAGTGTGTAAAATCCCCATTAATTAACTTTCCCGTTAACCTAGCAGGGGTACAAAAATTGTTAAGTAGGTTTAAAAATTCTTAATTTGTTACATCCCCACAATTTTCTACAATTTTAAACTGTTCATTCTCAGTGAGGCCATTTCAGCAAAATCCCTACATACTTCCGTGTAAATACGGCACTTCACAAGTTGTTTAACTTCGAGTAAGTAAAAGTAAGAAATGTGTAATTACCAAGATTAAAACAGTCAATAAACCACAGGCCCTGAAGAAGATCCAAACCCGAGGATCGAAACGTCGGCGATGAATTAAAATAATCAACGTTTATATCTTTGGATTGTACATGATAACAAGGAAGCATTCTACGCACCGCTCGAACTCGAATACAACCGCTTCTTAAGCTACGACAACGTCAAGATCATCATAGGATACCTAAACGCTCAGGTAGACCAGGACGAGAAATTCAGACCGACGATTGAAAAGTTCTGCGCTCATCTACGAATCATCAATTTCACCGTCTAGGAAAAGATGACCATATGTAGCACCTTTTTCCAACCCAGTCTCCCTTATTGTTATACCTGGAAATCACCATAGCAGACAGAATTGCAAATCAAATACGTTCTGATTGATCGACGGCACGTCTCCGACATAACCGATGCCAGGACCTATCGAGGCGGGAACATCGACTCTGACCTGATGATGGTCAATCCCCGAATTCTCCGCTATCATCAATGTACGGTACCGGCGACCTCTAAAATAAGGTTCGATGAAGTCTCTCTAGAGGATGTCGGTTAATCCGCTCGGGGAAACCTTAAAAAATAGGATTAAAATAATTTTCAAGCTGATTTTTGACATCCGTAGAAAACCTTATCTTATCCAACAAAAATAAAGCAATTTGATGATTAAAATATACTTATACCTCATTATCATAGGAAATTTTCCACGAGCGAATCAGGAAATCGGTTGACCAGTAACTCTTCCACCGGTAATTGTCATGTGACAGTATAGACTACCGCAAATAACACCACCCATCACGAGACAACATTCTTAGTCCTGTCCCGTTGCGTTGTCTTTAATGGATGCCGAGAATGACACATATTTTTGCATATCCCGATCTGACACATTGTAGTGCCGTGTTGCCACAACACTGTGTGCACATCGTATAGCGTCTGTCACCATCATCACAGAAGTTGTAGGTACAGGTTCTATCACTGCGATTGTAATCTTGATTTACCGACACGCTGGCTGTTGGACTGCCCGACTCGTGCTAGGTATTACTGTCGTGTTCTTCTGTCGGAGCACCAGTAGTCCAGAGATGGTAGTAAAGATCTTGATTCCTTGTGTATGCAAAAATTAAGATCGATTGACAAATCGGCAGCCTAAAAGCCTGATTAGCTCATCGATTCCGATCGGGCGAATCAAACGGAGGAGGAAAATGTCCGTCATAAGCGCCCATCAGCACCAGGCAGGGCACGGAACAAGATCAGACAATCAATCACAGTCATAGAGGTGTGCTGTTCTTGCTTCTGTAGAACGACGATGTCATCACGATTTGCAATCTCACCGCTTTCAGTAGAGTGACTAAAGGTACCAGAGCCGTAAATAAATGGACACAGCTGGTAACCCTAGGCGGCACAAGCCAGCCACTCAGACCGTTCGTTGCGTTGATAAATGATTTGCAGTTTGCAGTTTACGACCGACAGCCTCAGACAGACGTATGCGGAGGTGGAAGGATAAATAGACGGTTGAATAATTATCCGCTAAATCACTTTCGATTTCATTTGCCGGGTTGTGACCAGAGAAGGAACTCCATGCGGGAAAAGAGCGGCTTTGCGTCATCTGCTTCTGAGCCCTTGACTCGGGGAATCTAGGGTGGAAAAGTGTATTTCAAACTCGACTTTTAGGCTAAAATTTATCATACGACAGCATCCAAATAACTTTTTTTTTTATATTCCACTGAATGACTGACGACTTCTTTTGCCTAATTGTAGTCGGTAACTAGAGGGACAATTACCACATGCTACAATTAGTGTCACTTTTGAGTCGGATACTTCCTGGTATGTGGAGGGCTTCAACGTGATTGCTCCCGGCACCTGGTAGACAACATCAACTGCTTGTTTGGCGCTCAAGCTGGACAAGTGAGAAGTTACAAGAACTGATGCATGAGAGTAGTGAAGTAATTTTCCTGAAGGAGCACCGCCACGCCCACACCCAACTGATCTGTAAGCATCAAGAACTTATACTACGTGCGATCGAAACTACAGGCTTGGATCCAACACTGCAGACCGACGCCACGACAGCAACACTACCAGGATGTTCTCTTCCCGCAGCCACACGATCGCTATAAGAATCGATTTCGATCATAGGCACCGCTATGACCTATATAGCTGATTCCGAACCCTTGGATAACCTCTTGTAATGCGTTTGAACTAACCATACTCTAAGTCAATTCACCACCTCTCTATTTTTCATATATTGAGAAAATCGGCTGAGCAGACACCCAAAAGGTGAGTCCATGGGTTAAATATGTGGGGGTCGACCCACTAAAACCTCATTCTCTTTCTTCCTTACCTTCGCTCATTAGTGACGACTTTGAGAAGAGGGGGACCGTACATGAATACTCTCTATTGGTAGGCGCTGCACCAGCTATTGCCTTGAGTTGTCCTCTCTCACTTGGAAGATTGGGTCCTGGCTGGTACTATAGACTACCCGTTGGACTCAAGTTCCTGGATGGGGTGGGGGGTCAGGTCAACTCAACTTGCTGTTGATCGGCCCGACATTTTCTCTGTAGTTCAAGTATGATTCGGGAGACCGTGGAAGTAACGAAATCCCACTTGTCCACCCCCGTACACATCCTTTCAACAATTTTGTCCGGAGTGATCTCTCCACCGCATATCTCCTGCAAAGTCGACCTATGCTCCACAAAGCGTATTCATTCAAAGCTCACGTTCGCTTCTTTTTTAGCGCTATCACGGCCGTTTTGGTCAGAGCCCTAACAGCGTCCACCGTCAATTGACCCTTCCGAAAGACGAACAGGTTATCCGAGAGCAAAGGGTCATCTGGTTTCTTGGTCCATCAGCCTCGGCAGAATTATCCGTTTCAACGGCGGTGACCAGAAGGCAGATAGGTCTGTATGCCGACGTTGGGCAGTAGACCCTATCTTTGCCTTTTCCACCTTTCCGGAAATTTGCCTCTATCTTGGCAGATCTGCATAGCTATTCTGAACTTGTCAGGGCTGGCCTCGATGGCCGTCTTGATGGCTACTTTCGGGATACCGTCAGGACCCGGAGTCTTGTTCAACCTAAGCGACTTCGCGACGATGAGCTCGGCGTTCGCCACCGAGGCGACCCCACTGGTTTGGCCATCGTTGACGGAGACCCATGGTATTGTACCGTAGCGCGGGAACAACATTTCCACGATCTTCTGCAGCATCTCGGGGAACGTTCTGGGGGTGCTGACGTGGCTTTCATTTGGCCATGACTACTCTGTAGGGGTCGTGTTGGATGCCTGGCAGAGGTTTTTGAAGCTCGTCCGCTTACGTGCCTTAATCACATTCATCAGAGCCAGTTTAGCCACCCTGTAGGCCTCATTTCGCTCCACTCTATCCTCAGCGGTGCGAGCTCTCAGACTGGATGCGCGAAGTTCTGGACACCACCATTATACCGACTTGCATCTATTTCTGGGTATCGCATCGTGGTGTCGCGTGCATGGCTTAGAGCTCCGACTACATCATCGCTGGATAGATCGTCGGTGTCACCCTCCATAAGCAATTGCTCCACACATGCCAGTTTATCAAAGCGCGAGTTAAGTCATCCCCGATGACAGTCGATGACCTTCGGATGTGGCCGTCTTTCTCCGTATTCCACCGAATCGCCAGATGGTCACTGTACGTGTTTCCATCGTCGATCCTCCAGTCCGAGCTAGGGTTTAGACCCGGGCTCCAGAAGGGAGCCTGAATGTTATCTACAGTAGGTCTTCATGTCGTTTAGTCTAGCTATAGCTTCGAGTTGAGCCCAGCCGTTCGTGTTAGTAAAAGGTTTACGCTATTGAATCGCCCAGGCGTTGAAGTATCCACTGATGACCACAAGATTCAATCCTACTAGTGTGCTTGATAGAGAATCTAGCATAGTCGACAATTGGTCTATCGGCCACCTGGGGGCATAACTACTGCAGTAGTACACCCCGTTGATCTTCGTTACTGCGAAGCTTTAGTACGACGTGGACCGAAAAAACGACCGGTTGTATAGATCGCCGCCAGCTTGGCCTTATCCGCTACCCAGTTCCCGTTATCGGGGGAAGATGCGGTAGGGGTCTGATAGTAGAGCGGTATATGTACTTGACTCCGAGAGTGAAACCTGCATTGTCGCCGGTTGGTTCAACTTTCTCGGATGTCTGGACATTTAGGCCCACCCGTCGTGTGACCCTTATTCGCCATGCAAATCAGGCATTTTGGTGCCGAGTTGCACTTCCTGACGATGTGGCATTTACATACCCACAACTTGTGTCCTTCACACTTTAATTCAGAAATTGATCTCGGTAAACGGTTTACCGAGAATCCAACAGCTGATATCTCGGTAAAATATTTACTGATTCTTGGTAAAAATTTTACCGAGATTTCGGTAAACCATTACCGAGTCTCGGTGAACTTTGTACCGAGATCTCGGCAAAGTTTTTACGGCATCTCGGTTAAACTTTTACCGAGATTCAGTGAAATTTTTGGAGTTTTTTACAGAGGCAGAGGTTCTTCCGTCGTTAGGGCTTTCACCTGCCCTTTTTCGCCGCTCAGTATCTGTTGAGCTAGTGGCTTGTAGGAGGTGCCCTGCTCTGCCATCTCCTTCTTCAGCATGGTCTTGGCTGTATGTCTCCAGTTCCGCACTCTGCGAAGGGTCCGCAAATCGTGCTCCATTTGATCGATCCACCTAATTCGCTGCGCACCACGTCTTCTTGTACCGATCGGATGACTCTCGAGAACCATTTTAGTCGGGTTGCTATCCGACATCCTGATGACGAGACCCTCTCACCGTAGCCTCCCGATTTTTCGCGGTGTGGACGGTGGTTGGTTCTCTCAGCAGGTAATGCAGCAAGTGTAGAATTAGCATGTACGTTAAAATACACATAAATAAAAATGAAAAAAAAAAGGTAATGCAGCTCGTTGTTCATTCGCCTTTTCCAAGTCCCGTCTTCCATCTGCACTTCGCCATAGATGGTATGCAAAACCTTTCGTTCGAAAACTGCAAGGACACGTAAAGTCTATGCTTCGTGCCCATAGAGGACTACCGGTCTTATCAGCGTTTTAGCTGAGCTTAGCGCTGCTTATTTGCAAAGCTGATTGCCATCTGGAGTGAGGCCATACCTATTTTGAGTTATTAAACGATTCGAAGCATGATTTGTCCCAAATTATGGTTTTGAAATCTGACGCAAACGTACAGATTCCAGGCTAAAATTGCTTAAAACTTGATCTTACAGTTGTTAAACTAATCTTTTTGCGTTACAGTAACGAACATAAAGGATTCCGGTTCGTGGATGTCGTGACAAACTGCGTGACTGTCTTCAAATATGCCAGGTTTATGGCCCTTGATGATGAATCTGAGCAAGGTAGTTTATTTTGACAAGGAGTTAATTCCCCCAGTCAACACACGATCGTATATGCTGTTGAATATGATGCAAAAGTTTAGGCGATATATGTACACTTTACACGCGATTAAATGGAAGCATGTATGTTATGGCCTCCACGTTAGCATCTTTTTCAACATCATATAAGGGTCTGTCCATTAATTACGTAAGGGATTTTTTGAGATTTTTCGACACCCCCTCCCCCCCTTGTAAGATTTTTTGTATGAAAACCCAAATATTTTTGTATGGCGCGTAAGATTTCTCAAACCCCCCCTCCCCCCATAAACCCTTACGTAATTAATGGACAGCCCCTAAGGCTTTGTGTTAGCTGGGCCCGAGGGTTCTTTTAGCGATATCGAGATTTCAATCAGGGGTGGCCCGAAACTATTTGAACTTATTGAGTTCTTTCAAATAGTGGAATTTGTAGAACGAGTTTCTTTCTTTCATGCGATAAATTCATTGAATCTATCATTAAAAATCTCGATAATAAGGACAAAAAAAGGACTTCTGCGCGTTCATTTTTGTGAATACTGGAGAATCTTTGGAGGATTCTAGAAGAGAGTTCTTGATCAATCGACTGTTTGAGTCACATTGATGAAACAAATTTTGTGGCAGATCTGGAACTTGAAAATCAATCAGCTTATATAGCGAAAGTGCCATTCGAAGACTTTAGATCCACCTTCGCTTTTTTCTGGTTCACGCATTCCTGTAGTTGTAGTAGATGTTATAACACGAATGCAAACCCGCTGAATGATTGACCGACTCTCCCAATCCCACCTATCAACGTGTGTCACCACGCCGTACCGCGGCACAAGTTGGTGCAGGTCGGGGTGATACTAGCATGTGATTATCGTACACACTGTAATAATCGTTCGACTAGGCCAGACAATAGTGCAAATAAATACAGGTTCGCTGACAAAGACTGAGGAATAAATCAAAGGGTGGGGGAAAATGTCACTTGATTGACTTGTCTGCGCCTGTGTAGAAATCATTCAAGTGCCTACCTATCCGCTGTTGCCCCAGTGCTGGACCACAGAGGCGTGCGTTTTCTGTTGCCAGGAACAGCAAACGAAAACAAACACGGAACCGGAAAACTGCATTGGGTGAATACTGCGCAAACGCCTGCACCTGATTTCCCTCTCAGTTATGGGCGTCTTTAGGCATTGCGATGACGACGACCAACTGGGTGCCCAAATGGCTTACTTAATAAGATGCGAATCATGAGTCACGTTTCGGAGAACGTATGCTTAGATTTTCTAGTACAAAGAACTGTTGCTTAACGTCGTGTGCGTCCGGCTGTCCAATAAATCAATCCTGTTATTTCTCCAATCATCTTGAAAACTGGAGAATTCTTAGAAGTAATCTAATTGTGTACCAAGTGACCTTCGCACAGGTAACATCAGAAGAGTGGATCAGGTCGTTTACAGTTACAGGAACATATACGATCGATATGCGAATTCCCGGTAATTTGAAAACAATGCAAAACCCCTCGAGAAACAGACAGTTGTCAGACGACGACTACGGCGATTTGCAAATAGTGCAATGCTTGTCGTCGGGCTATCTGATGAGAAAAAACAGTAAACTGAAACCGTTGCAAATCAGGTAGGTAATCAGGCGATAGGTGGAGGTAGTGATGGTGCTGCCACGCTGCCGGTTGAAACAGCATTTTTAGCGCTCCTCAACTGGAGTCATATATTAATTAGCCCATAAACGAGCGATGCTGAAATGCAAACTGATTTATAATGTGCTGGTAAGTGGGTACGTTTTTCTTAATGTCTTGTGTGTGCTACCGCATTACCCTTGCTGGAGCGAGAATATTTATTGGGGCGCAATCGATCGTATTTTTTTTTTCAACTGAGCAATGGGAGATAATCTGTTCAGCAGATATCTTAAGAGGGATGTCCAGGTAGTGTCGTGGTAGGGATTATATTCTACGACTAAAGTGAAAGCCAAGACTACCATTTTCCCGACCCACTAAACAACTTTTCCATTGCTGCCGAACCCTTCGTCTCTCTTGAACCACCAAGAAGGAATTTCTTCAGAAATTTAGTGCACATCACACCCTCAAGGTTTGCAATGAACATCGATGGCACGCTTCGGGGAGTCCATCAAGGTAGCATGCTGACCCTTAGCCAGTTTCCCCAGTGACCCTTACTACTCCCTTTGTACTCGGAAGTCAAACAGGGTCGACATCACGCCTGCTTCCAACTGCACGCGCCACCTCCTCTGTAGCTCCAAGACAATGTGGGTGATAGCCGACGAAATGGTGTTCCAGCCAAAATCATCGTTGCAAATCATCTGGACAAGATTGTTCGGAGTTGTGTCCTCCCCGCATGTGGCAAGGATGCGGTTACGCATTGTGGTAAAACGCGGGTACACGAACAATACGTGTTCCGCCGTTTCCTCTAAACCAGTACAAACAGGACATTCGGGAGAACCTGTATGACTGAAACAATGTAGATACTGTCCGAAGCAACCATAGCCTGAAAGGGTGTTACTTCCCATGGCGCCTATTAATCCAACTACCTACCCTCACAATCAACCTATGGGTTCGTCTTCCTTTGGTAGAACTATCTCACGCGCACTGCCATTTGACCATGGAAGCCATCCTGGCAGTCCTGCGTATGCCTTTTGTGCCGCGCATTTCGAAGCACTCTGTATCCTCCCTGATAAGGATGCCGATAGGCACCATACCATTTGATGACGCAGAGCGCGTCGTGTTTTTTTTTTTTCCTTCTAAACCATAGGGGGATAATCTGCTCAACAGACACCCTAACAGAAGGTTAGGGTAGTGTAGGTCTGACAGGCCGTCTTCTACAACAAAAGTAAAATCCAGGACTACTCTCTCCTCGTACCCACTAAACCATTCCTATGGTCGCCAAACCCTACGTCTCTCCGGAACCACCAAGAAGGTATTGCTTCAGAGAGGGGCTAGTGCACATCGCACCCACAAGGTTAGCTGCGTAGCCTGCAGCAACGAACATCGATGACTCGCTTTGGAGAGTCCATCACGGTAGCATGCTGGCGCTTAGCCAGTTTCCCGAGTGGTCCTCGCCACCCCCTTTGTCCTCGGAAGGCGGGCAGGGTCAACCCCGCCCGCGCCCTACTGCTGAGCGGACATCAAGAACTGATGCCCACGTGCAACCCGATCTGACCTGCCCGTAAGGAAGGGTATCACTACCCTTCAGGCCCTATCAGATGCACCCGTAGGTTGCAGACAGCAGGATCTCACCTACCCCGACCCTTGCCGGGGACCCCTTTCCAACCGCGGGCTCGGATCCAACCCAGTAGACCGACGCCACGACAGCACCGCTACCGGGACTTCCTCTCCGCGGCCACTTAATCGTTGTAAGGGTCGATCTCGACCGCAGGGCACCGGTATGACCTACGAAGCCGACTCCGAACCCCTGGACCACCTCTTGTACTGCATCTGGACTAGCCACTCTCCGAGTCCACGCGCCACCTCCTCTGTAGTTCCCAGACGATATGGGTGATAGCCGTTGAAACGGCGTTCCAGCCAAACTCATCCCTACACATCCTCTGGACCAAGTTGTCCGGGTTTGTGTCCTCCCCGCATGTGGCAAGCATGCGGTCACGCATTGTGCGAAAACGCGGGCACACGAACAAAACGTGTTCCGCCGTTTCCTCTAAACCATTGCACACTGGGCATTCGGGAGAATCCGCATGCCCGAAACGGTGTAGATACTGTCGGAAGCAACCATGACCTGCAAAGACCTGTGTCAGGTGGTATCAGGTATCAGGTATCAGAAGGCCGGCTCCAGAGGCACGTTATCCTCCATTTGGGACATTTGTGCCATCGCCAAAATAACAGCCTATTTCATCATCTACCTGAGGGAAAAGGAAGGAAAAAGGATTTGGATGGGGATAGGGACAGGTAGGGAAATAGGAAAAATACCCTGGAAGAGGGTACTAACGCACAAGCGTACCACAATGGGTTCAAACAGCGCCCTGAAAAGGGCATTGTAATAACGCATAAAGCGAAAGAGAGCCTATAGCTCTTTACCACAGCGGGTTAAGAACAACAGAATATCCTGAGGATTCAGGTTTCTGAAGTCAGTTTCACTTAATAAGTGTTTACCGAATACTCGGAAACGCAGTTGCGCGAAAACTGGACAGTTACATATCAAATGATACGAAGTTACATAATCGGATTCACAGCTATCACAGGCAAATGAATCAGCTTGCTGAATATTCGCCATGTGATAGCTGAGTCGGCAGTGGCCAGTCAATGCTTTGACCAGCATGCTGCAATTCTGCTTAGACAGATTAATTAGATACTTCGCCACCCGTAGAGATGGCTCAGCACTATACAATTTGGTTTGACGACATGGCTCCAAACTATTCCAATATTGTCTGTGTTGAGTGACAGCCCAGGTGTGAATCTGAAGCTTAATCCAACACTTCGATATCGGAATAGCTGGCTCAGGGCCAATGAAGTCATGTGATGCTCCAGAGCGAGCTAACTCATCAGCCAATTCATTTCCAGCGATGGAAGAATGACCAGGTACCCATAGAAGGTGAACAGCGTTTGCTGAATTCAGCTCCTCGATTTGAGTTCGACAAGCGAAAACTATCTTCGACCTGGAGTTGGCCGAAGCAAGTGCTTTAATAGCAGCCTGGCTATCTGAACAGAAGTATATTACTTTGCCCATTACGTGCTGCTGAAGTGCTGATTGCACTCCACACATAAGAGCAAAGATTTCGGCCTGAAAAACGGTGCAGTGTCTACCAAGTGAGTAAGACTGATACAGCCTTAGCTCACGAGAATAAATACCAGCACCTGCTCGACCTTCGAGAAGGGAGCCACCAGTGTAACATACGATGCCGTCTGAAATACTTCTTTCCAGATAACCAGATGTCCACTCTTCCCGGGAAGGGAATTTCGTGGAAAATGTCCTATATGGAAAATTACAAGCAATTGTAAGATCACTTGGAGCAAGGACAATTTTGTCCCAATTCACCAAAAGTGGAAACAACGAGGTGTGTGTTGAACTGCGGTTCACAGGAGTTTCCTCTAGTAGACCGAGTACCCGTAACCGGTAAGTGCAAGAAAGGGCTTCTTGTTTGAGATGAATGTGTAGTGGGGCAACGTCAAAGAGAACTTCTAGCGCTGCCGTAGGAGTTGAAGAGAACGCTCCAGACATCGCCATTAAGCACATCCTTTGGAGATGGCCTAATTTTGATTGGACCGTTCTCACTTCACCCTTTTGCCACCACACAAGACATCCATAAGCCAATATTGGCCGAACCACAGTTGTGTAAATCCATTTGATATACTTGGGTTTTAGACCCCAAGTTGTACCAAAAGTACGCCGGCATTGCCCGAAGGCCATACAAGCTTTCTTGATTCTGAACTCAATGTGAGGTGTTCAGGAAAGCTTGGAATCAAGAATGACTCCAACGTACTTTACCTGTTCAGTCACATCGATTTCAGAATCAATGAGACGCAAAGGTCGAACGCCATTACGGTTTCGCCTTTCCGTGAAAAGAACAATAGATGTTTTACTCGGATTAACCGAAAGGCCATATTGGCGACACCAACCCTCAACTACCTGAAGAGCGTTTTGCATCAGGTCGAAAAGGGTGCTGATGCACATACCAACTAACAATGTTAGGTAGTCGTCGGCAAAACCATAAGTAGGAAAACCGCTATTATTGAGTTGCGTCAATAGCGTATCTGCTACGAGATTCCACAAAAGCGGTGATAAGACTCCCCCTTGGGGGCATCCACAAACACTCAATTTCCTAATCCCTGCTAGACGCAATGTCGAGAAGAGATATCGGTTTTTGAGCATTTGGTGAATCCAATTGGAAATCATTGGAGATATACCATGACTCCGTGCGGCTTCCAATATAGCATCGAAAGGCACGTTGTCAAAGGCACCCTCGATATCTAAGAAAACTCCCAAACAAGATTGCTTTTGAGCGAATGCTTTCTCGATATCGTAAACAACCTTGTGTAAAAGAGTCACAGTGGACTTACCAGATTGGTAGGCATGTTGGTTCACATGAAGAGGCACGTTGGCCAGATGAACATCACGGATGTGATGATCCACAATGCGTTCTAAGCATTTCAGAAGAAAAGAGGTCAAACTGATAGGTCTGAAACTCTTTGCTTCTTCATACGACGCACGACCCACTTTCGGAATAAACTTTACAGTAATATCCCTCCAGGGTTTGGGAATATACCCTGTAGCAAAACTGCAAACAAGTAGTTTTTTCAAAACATGTTTGAAATAATCAAATCCCTTCTGAAGCAAAATAGGATAAATCCCATCTGCCCCAGGAGATTTGAAAGGAGCAAAGCTATTAAGAGCCCACTCAATCGATTCTATAGTTACAATACTCCGAGCCGAAGCTAAAGAATCATAACTACAAGAAAAGACATCAGGATCATCCGAAGATGTAATATCCACACATCCAGGGAAGTGTGTGCTGAATAAGCATTCCAGAACTTCCTCATCAGAGGAAGTCAGATCGCCATTTGGCAAACGAAGTTCGTTCACCCGGAAATCCTTAGATTTCGCAAGGATTTTGTTTAACCGACTGACTTCACTCAAGCTGGAAACATTTGTACAAAGGTTTTTCCAGCCGGATCGTTCAGCAGACCGGAGAGCTTTCCTGTAGGCCTTGCGAGCCGGCCTGAAAGCCTCCGAACCAGCCGAACGTCGTCTGTTCCAACTCTTTCTACATTGTTTCCTGAGTTTCGCCAGATCAGAGTTCCACTAAGGGGTTCCTCTTGTGATCTTCACAGACCGTAGAGGGCATGCTTCTTCAAAAGCTTCCATGATGAAGGTCGTTGTAGTATCAACGGCATCATCTAAATCACTTGGAGTGTCAATGGATTAGGGGTCGCAGTACCGACCACTTTTGGTGAGTACCGGTATTTCGGTACTGAGACTCACAGTACCGGTAGTACCGGTAAAATACCGGTACTGGAGATTTTTCACTAAAATGAAGAGTAATATATTTAGTACAATAAAATCTACCATTTACCAGACTTTTGTGAATTCCGGTTTTCAGGGATACCACAAAATCGGACCCTGATGTTCCGAATTGAACAAAAAATATAGATAGATAAAAAATATAGAAATAAATTAGCTGTATGAAACAGTTTTAGAGATATTGTTTAGCTTCTGAGAAGTTTTACAGGCAGAACCTTAGCCAGTCTAAAATAAAACAGGAACAACCTTACATTAGCATTAGCATTAGCATTAAGCGAGTCGCACAAATTCGTAGGTGGTACAGTCCTAGACCGCTGTTATGAGGGTTGCCTCCTTCCCGTCCGAACCAAAGCACAAAGATTTGGGACTAATCTCTGACTCTTAGACAAGACTGACGCAATCCTCCAATGGTCGAGCACTGTCCTGGCCACGTCCTTGCGACTGCTGAGGAATGGGAAAGGATGGATAGTTTTGGACACCTATGAAAAATGTAGACAACTACGATCTCTCAGGCCTAGGTGTCACGGGAATTTGGGTGTTGTTAGTGGAAGAGTAAACTCCAAAGGATACGCTTGGTTAACTTTCAGGCACACCATTGTTAGACTGCTTCGAATCAGTTGTCTGTCCAATTCATCCTGGTTTCCTCGTCATCTTGTTGGCATTTGGTTGAATTACTAGACTCTTCGGTTGATAATCTGAAATATGTATAAAATAATATTAACATCGTACGTCAAATAAGCTACATATTAGTGATACGCTCGCCACAGTTACATATTTTTAAAATATTATTTATATTGTGCGATACATTTGCCTGAATCCTGCTGAAATAAAATGTTAATTAGCAATACATTGAAACACAAATACTACAGAACATAAGGAAAAGAGCATCAAACTTTGATCTTGGAATATTCAAAAATACGGTAAATATCAAGATCAAAATTTGATTTGGTAGATCTTACACCGCAACGCACCATTCTAAGGTGATCTACCCACGTTACGGGGTCACAACAGGAACAACCTTACATATAGCAAAATTCAAATGGATATCTGCTAGGTGAAGACAGAAGAACATTAAACTGTATTTTCCTTGATTCCTTCAAAAACTGAAAAAAAAAAACAAGAAACCCTAATCAACAAGTTTTATTTAAATCTATAGTAAATCAATTTTGCACTTTCTCATCGTTATAGACTGTTTTACCTCACGCAAATCTGCCAGGAAAAGGCCTATTTTCTCATACCAAATTAGGCTGACACAAATTTCGATTTTCTGTTATGTCACCCCCCCCCCCTCGGAAAATTTAATTATTCAATAAATTATTCAATAAATTTAAAAACATTGAAGTGAAATAAATTTAAAAACTTTGAAGTCGAGAAAAAAGCCTCATTGGATAAATGTACGACTCATGCTGTAAAAATCTTCATTCTGTGCACCTTGTTGCGTAAACTACTATTCCAACATTCAACGTTCAATAAACCAATCATTACTATGATATCCTGGATTTGCAGAAAGGTTTCATATATTAAACGTTTGTTTGTCGAGTACTTGGTTTTGAATGTTTTCGATTATTTCCATTACATATTGGCTATACTAATGACCGGATTTCAACACTTAGGGAGAGATTTCCTAGTACCGAAAGTACCGGTACCAAGGCCCAGTCAGTACCGGTATTTCGGTACCAAAAATTGGTCGGTAATACCGGGATTTTCGGTACCGGTACTACCGGTACTACATCCCTACAATGGATGGTGAATATCCATGAAATTTGGCTGCAACCAAATCAGTATAAAGATCCCAGTTTGTTGACCGAGGATTCCTGAAACGCAATGTTTGCGAAGTAACATTTAAATGTTCAAAAAAGATATAGCGATGGTCAGATAAAGATTCTTCATCTGACACATGCCAATTGGTCAGCTCGTGACTAATTCTGCTAGAGCAAAGCGTTATATCTAACACTTCCTCTCTAGCAGATACCATGAAGGTTGGGCGGTTGCCTATGTTAAGTAATGCAAGATCTGTACTACTTAAGTACTCCATCAAACTGGAGCCTCTCAAGTTAATGTCTGAGCTGCCCCAGATGATATGGTGAGCATTAGCATCACTGCCAACAATTAGCGGAAGGCCTTTTGAAGTGCAGTATGCGATGACTTGTTTGAAAGCATCCGTAGGGGATGGTTCATCATGTGGTAAATACACAGAACAATAGACGTATTTCCTGTTGAGGTTTCCAACAGATACATCAATTGTGATAGCACATACATCTCTGGTGGTTAGTTCAGAGATCAGTGTAGCAACTATTGCGTTGTTGACAAGCACACAGGCTCGAGGCATGACACGCGAGTTTGCCATTTCATGTTTACTGAAAGTGGCAAACACCGGGTTCACAAGGTTTCCTAGATAGAAATTTCCCTTACGAAAGTAAGGTTCTTGTACCAAGGCCACTTGGGCTGTACCATTTTGCATAAGTCTGCAAAGATTGATCGTTGCTGTTCTTTTATGCTGAAGGTTGATCTGAGCTATCCTAACCGTAGCCACTACCCAAACTAGGTAAGATTAAACTCTTCGCAACAGCAGCACAACAAAGAACAGCAACAATAAAACCAAATCGGTATCGATTGGAGAACGCCAAAGGCGAGGATACACAGAATACACTGTGTAAATCGCATAATGCGAAACCATATAGGTGAAAATTTAAACTAATTAACAACATCTTCATAATCCCGCCCTTATTTAGCCTCAAGTGAGACTAAAGAAGGGCAGCTGATTGTCTCGGAGAAACACAAGGTCCACTGTACCATTGCTCCGGTTAGCGCAGTAAGGGCTACATACTGTGGAGGGCGCCCTGGTACTCCACAGGCTCCGTTAGCGGTTAGGTTTTTATTAGACCCCCCTAGCCATTCATTCCTAGGCACGGTAAGCATAAAGCCGCATCACACCATGAATTAGGGGTCACCTGTTGGTGGATTCTTACCACCGGAACAGGCGGTCCGTAGTGTTATTCTTAGCCAATTGAGACAATCGCTACCGACACTACACAGCTATCTAGGCTGATCGAGAAAAGAAGTTAATATTGATGATCAACTTCATACGGACTCGAACAGCCGGGTTTGTGTCCTCCCCGCATGTGGCAAGCATGCGGTCACGCATTGTGCGAAAACGCGGGCACACGAACAAAACGTGTTCCGCCGTTTCCTCTAAACCATTGCACACTGGGCATTCGGGAGAATCCGCATGCCCGAAACGGTGTAGATACTGTCGGAAGCAACCATGACCTGCAAAGACCTGTGTCAGGTGGAATGTAACTTCCTCATGGCGCCTATTAATCCAACTATCTACCCTTGGTATCAACCTATGGGTCCACCTTCCTTTGGTGGAACTGTCCCACGCGCGCTGCCATTTGACCATAGAGGCCATCCATGATGTCTGTGTATATGCATGTGTGTGTATGTGTGTGTGTGTATGTATGTCTGAGTACAAAAAAGTTTACTCACTTTTAAGGCACTTCCCATCGGCCGATTTTTCGGATTATGGCTCGAATCGAACCAGAAATTTACCGCATTGTTTGCTATTGAAAATTGTCAGGGCGTAGCCAAGTCAGTGATCCGGACCAGCACTGCGGTGCACCGGTAGAACTGGCCGTATATCAAACTGAACCAAGTCCCATTACGCGACACATCAAACTGCGGTGATTTGTGTAACCTTTAGCATGGTTGACGAATTCTGTGCAGAAATCAACACTGGAGACCGTAAATTCCACGATGTCGGCTCCAAATTTAAAATGGCGGATATTTTATGAAGTTTTAGGCCCTACTACCATGTGATATGGGTATATTTTGTATGGGGAAAATGTGAGTCCAAAAATGGCGACCAGAATATCAAAGCTGGCGGACTAAAATCCAAGATGGTGGCTCAACAATCAATATGGTGGCTGTTCATTGGAGTTTTAGGCTCTAAAACCAGGCAATATGGGTATATTTGATATGGGGAAGAGCTCTGGAGTCCAGAAATGGCGACCAGAATATCAAAGACGGCCGCCTAAAATCCAAGATGACTGCTTCAAGGGAGTTTTAGGCCCCTAAAACCATGCAATATGCACACTTAGTTATGTTTCACGAGCTCGGCTGTGCAAATCTCGGTTTCTGAATTTTACCCGAGACTTAGCTAACAAGATGGCAGGTTGCTTAGCAATAGGGCGTGCTATACTGATTCTCGGCATCATCAAAACATTTAGCTGACTACTCGGCTGTGAAAATCTCGCCATTTGTAAACCGAGATTCGGCATTCTAAATTAAGTGTGTGGGTATATTTGATATGCAGAAGATGCCCGGAGTCCAAAAATGGCTACCAGTATATCCAAGATGGCGGCATAAAATCCAAGACAGCGGCTCAAAATTTAAGATGGCGGCTATTTAATGGAGTATTAGGCCCTAAAACCATGAAATATGGGTATTGGGTATATTTGGTATGAGGAAGATGTCTGAAGTCCAAAAATGGCGATTAGAATATCCAAGATGGCCGCCTAAAACCCAAGATGGCGGCTGTTTAATGGAGTTTTAGGCTCTAAAACCATGCAGTATGGGTATATTTGATATGGGGAAGTGGTCTGGAGTCCGAAAATGGTGACCAGAATATCAACGATGGCCACCTAAAATCCAAGATGGCGGCTTCAAAATTCAAGATGGCGGCTGTTCAATGAAGTTTTAGGCTCTAAAACCATACAAAATAGGTATATCTGGTATGGGGAAGAAGTCTAAAGTCCAAAAATGGCGACCAGAGTATACAAGATCGCGGACTTAAATCCAACGTGGCGGCTGAAATTTTAAAATAGCGGTTTTTTCTTAAGGGTTTGAGGCTCAAACATCAAAAGCCAGAGAAACGATAAATTGTAGAATTAGCCTAGGTTAAAATATACAGAAATAAAAACTTTAAAAAAGATTAACGAAATGATTTATGGTGGTGTGAAATGGATATTTATTATACGCATGAAAGTGCGATATTCATCATCATGTCACTTGAGTTTTGTTGAAATGGGTTTTCTAAGGCACGAGAAAGGCGCCATCACCGCTAGGTGGATTAATAAGGTTTTTTTAATTCAAAATGGATAGCTCCCTTTATCCACAAACTTCCGTTCGGGTATTCTTCCTTCGATTCAATTAAAATTTCCTCTGGTAATATGTTGGAGATTTCTTTAAAGCAAATATGGGGAAATTTCTTAAGAAATTCTAAGTGGAACTCCTTCGGGAATTGTCAGATAAATGCATGATTTCATAACCAAATTAATAAATTCCTGAAGTAAACTTTGGGGAGTTCGTGATCGTGAAAGAATTTCCTAAGAAATGATGTGGAGAAGTTTTGAATAAGTTGTTTGAAAAACTCATAAAAAAAATTACCAGGAGAATTCGTGATGGATTTGTAACGAATATGTCTGACGATATTTCAGGAGGAAACCCAAAATCTCCTAAGGAGTTCCTGAAAAAAAAAATCTGAACAAATCCTCAAGTCCAAATAAAATCCTGAGAATGATTCCGCAGAATTTGAAATTAAATTGCTTAAAAATTGTTGATAAATCACTGTTGGAAATTTGCTAAGAAATAATCAGGAAATACCAGAGGAATTTCTAATGAAAACCGGGAAAGTTTCATACGAATTGACGGAGAAGCTATTAAGAAAATATTCAAATGAACAGCTGAGAAAATACTCGAAGGTTTTTCTTTGAGAAATTTTACGAAGAGAATTAAATTGTCCTCGACCGACTGGGAATCGAACCAGTCACCCTCAGCATAGTCATGCTAAATACCAACGCTTTTAGGGCCATTTCAACTGTATCACGAGAATATGTCCTCCAATACAGACGTTTTGACATTAACGATAGTTCTGCGAAACAAATTGACTCATATCTTACGCCCAAACTCTTGCATATCGTTTTAATGCTTAGCTGGGTCACCTGTTCATCGCACCCGTTCCATTTCTCCAGAAATTCAATCATTTTGCACTACACGCAACTGCGTCAATGATTGCAAGCTCCTTACTCCACAAAAACCAATTAACATGAATTAAACCAACCGAATACACATTTTTTGCTCGGCAAGGATCAAATTTCACTACAGCTGCCCAACAAAGCCGTCAATACCCATCATCGGTTTCGACAACAGGCGTACACGGACCGGCGATGTGCGACCGGTCAAAAATGCTGCGCCTTCAATCCCAACTTTCCTCGGAATTCCGTTGGTCGACGACGTCGTCGGCCGGGCCCCGACCCACACTCAACGACCAAATCGCGGCGTAATGTAAAAATAAAACTGCACACACCAAATTCATTGTAAATTAAATAACCTCTGGGAACCCCATCAGCACCGCGGCGGGCATCGACGGCACTGGCAGGTCGATCAGCGCCAGGTGCCTTTTTTTTTTGGCGAGTTCAAAGTACTTGGACATTTTTACGAGGAAAGCCGGGAGTCAATGTTTGTAATTGGAGATCGTCACCCCTGCTTCGCAATCGCAACGTACTCCATGAAGGTGTGGAGAGCCGTGTGATAGTGGGGCAGTTCCATTCATAGGAAAGTGATCGATGTGGGACCCAAAAAAAAAGTGCGGTCGTTACACCTGCCTGATGCCCTGCCGTGTGTATGTGTATTTTGTGGAAGTCGTAATTGTTTTGGGTCTCGAATTAGTGGGAATTTGAGAAAGGAGCTGGTGTAAGGGATTCCGATCCAGTCGTTAACTCTCTGACGAAACTTTAGATGGTTTGTCCTTTCACAACAGAAACTTGACCGGATGTATGATTGGTCAAAGCGGGATTCAGTACTTTATTGAACATAAACTTGACAAAATTCTAAATTTGCGATGGGAAAAGACTTCCCTGCTATAGAGAATATAGAATAAAGGTATCGCATATGGAAATGACGCAGCGGTTTTTTGTTCGAGAATGACACATTTGAATTAACAAAATCATTAATTGAACACTGCGAAACATTATGATATCACGCCATTTTAGCTGCACATTCTTTCCACGTACAAATCAGCCGTCACACACAACCTGGAAATTGGACTAGAAATCTGTTAGAACAGATTCATCAGATTAACGTACAAGATTGGCCAGAATTCGCAGACTGATTTTTGCTTATTAAGGAATAAGAGGGTACGGTAGACCAAATGTTGGGCTTCTGTTAGTTTTTTTTTTTTTGTTTCAGCATCCCCTTGTGAAATTTTCAGAAGCATTTGTTTCAGGTATTTTTTTTTTTATCTCAGTGTAATATAACAACTTGGACAAAGCCTGCTTCTCAGCTTATTGTACCATGAGCTTTCTCTGTCAATGATCATGTTGCATGTGTACTTATATCATGTGGCAGGCACGAGAATCTATGACAAAAGGTCGAAAGACATAAGGTCGAAGGACAAAAGGTCGAAGGACAAAAGGTCGAATGGACAAAAGGTCGAATGGACAAAAGGTCGAATGGACAAAAGGTCGAATGGACAAAAGGTCGAATGGACAAAAGGTCGAATGGACAAAAGGTCGAATGGACAAAAGGTCGAATGGGACAGAAGGTCGAATGGACATAAGGTCGAATGGACAAAAGGTCGAATAGAACAAAAGGTATAATTGACAGTAGACAATTTGGAAGATATGATAAAGTGGTCAGTATTTGACAGAAAAACGACAATTAGCTTATATGCAGTTATTTACTACCGCATTGCAATTCGAAATAGATGCCTATAATGATAGAAAGTAGAAGCCAATAGAAGGATATAAAGTAATGTTATTCATGAAAGTGAAATCCGCCGAAAATGCTTTGAAGCTCTTTGGAATGCCTTCAAAATCCCCCTTAAAACCCCAGAAACCCCATGTAACGCACCTCAGACCTTCCGAAACCCCTGAAAACGCTATGTAACGCTTCAGCAACGTTTGTGAAATCCGCCGAAAATTCTCTTAAGCTCTTTGGTATGCCTTCAAAATCCCCCTAATACCCCCGGAAACCCCACGTAACGCACCTCAGACCCTCCGAAACCCCAGAAAACGGCATGTAACGCCTTCGTAACGTTTCTGAAATCCGCCGAAAATTGCTCTGAAGCTCTTTGGAATGCCTCCAAAATCCCCCTAATACCCCCAGAAACCCCATGTAACGCACCTCAGACCCTCCGAAACCCCAGAAAACGGCATGTAACGCCTGCGTAACGTTTCTGGAATCCGCCGAAAATGCTCTGAAGCTCTTTGGAATGCCTCCAAAATCCCCCTAAAACCCCCGGAAACCCCATGTAACGCACCTCAGACCCTCCGAAACCCCTGAAAACGCTATGTAACGCTTCCGTAACGTTTGTGAAATCCGCCGAAAAATCTCTGAAGCTCTTTGGAATGCCTCCAAAATCCCCCTTAAACCCCCGGAAACCCCATGTAACGCACCTTAGACCCTCCGAAACCCCAGAAAACGGCATGTAACGCCTGCGTAACGTTTCTGGAATCCGCCGAAAATGCTCTGAAGCTCTTTGGAATGCCTCCAAAATCCCCCTAATACCCCCGGAAACCCCATGTAACGCACCTCAGACCCTCCGAAACCCCTGAAAACGCTATGTAACGCTTCCGTAACGTTTGTGAAATCCGCCGAAAAATCTCTGAAGCTCTTTGGAATGCCTCCAAAATCCCCCTTAAACCCCTGGAAACCCCATGTAACGCACCTTAGACCCTCCGAAACCCCAGAAAACGGCATGTAACGCCTGCGTAACGTTTCTGGAATCCGCCGAAAATGCTCTGAAGCTCTTTGGAATGCCTCCAAAATCCCCCTAATACCCCCGGAAACCCCATGTAACGCACCTCAGGCCCTCCGAAACTCCCAAAAACGCCATATAACGCCTCCGTAACGTTTGTGAAATCCGCCGAAAAATGCTCTGAAGCTCTTTGGAATGCCTCCAAAATCCTATAATGAAAAAAATGTACTATACGGTTCACGGGTTGGGAGGTATGGCTTTCAATCTTTGGAGGAATAACTTATGAAAGCTTAAGAATCCGTTTTTGAGTTGTTCTTGCAAAGACTGAACGCCATACCTCCCAACATAATCATCAGCAGTCGAAATTCGTAGAAATTATTTATACTTATACAGTGTAATTCGTCGGAACTACCTATAAATCCAAGAGGGGATGAATCATCCCGGATGATCACTAATCACAAGTAGTATTTTTTTCTGCAGTAGAGATAGAAAGAACAGCTAATGAATTAAAGAAGGCAAAATTTCTGAATAAATTATAAGTACCTAAATAGTCGATAAGTTATTCAGTAACAAAACTTAGAAGAACAGCCTATAAATTTAAGAAGGAAAAATTACTGAACAAAACATCAAACTAAACTACCATTAAATACTACACCAACACAACTTGAAAGAATAGCCTATAAACAAAAGAAGGAAAAATTTCCTATAGAAATGTCAGTGGCTGAAATACATATGATTACTATAAAAGCACCATAATGTTTCTCTCAATGAGCAAGAACATGTACCATTCGACCTTTTGTCCCATTCGACCTTTTGTCCCATTCGACCTTTTGTCCATTCGACCTTTTTTCTATTCGACCTTTTGTCCCTTCGACCTTTTGTCCCTTCGACCTTTTGTCCATTCGACCTTTTGTCCATTCGACCTTTTGTCCATTCGACCTTTTGTCCTTCGACCTTTTGTCCTTCGACCATTTGTCCTTCGACCTTCTGTCCTAAAGCCGAACCCATCACCCTCAGTGTGATTGGACTGAATACCCGTGCGCCTACTATAGTAGCGATTTATAAATCGGCTAAATCGGCTTGCGGCAAAAGTACAGTTGTTTAAAAACAATCCATTATTATGAAACAACAAAATTTCTGAATCTTCAAACAAACTGTCATAAATGTCAACAAATGAAAATATTTGAATAATCAAACAATGGACCAGTTCAGTTTAAACTAGAAATCAATTTGCAGCAACAGTAAACAGGAAAATCGGTTTATTTGAATTAGAATTTAATTGTCCGTAGAGCAGATTCCCTTGGATTCCTGATTGCCATAAGAAGCTCTCAGTTAATATTTGTGGAAGTGATCATAGAACACCAGGCTGAGAAGCAGGTTTTGTCCCAGTAGGGACGTTACGCTAAAAAGAAGAAGCTTAATTATAACTTTAAAAACAAGAGCCATCACTTATCGATCCAAATAGCTATCTAAATAAACGATCTAGCTATCCGTTTCCTTAACCATCCTTGTGTATTAGGGTGATTTTTTTTACACAAACCGTCATCGAGCTGTCCCCAACGTGATGCATAAGGAAGGTTGACTTTTGATGGGTTTAACCATCAACGATCATGTAGTTTATTATTGTGGATAAATCTTATGTATGAATTCGGTTCTTTGACAAACAGAATATCACAAAAGTATTGATGTGGTTCTATGTTTTTTAGGCTTTAGGCACCATAGATCCGCGTTGAATATTACTCCTAGAGATTTTTTTTTGAAGTCCTTCAAATATCCTAAAACGTCTGACAACAAACCGTTTTCGAGTTACAATTTTTTGAGACAAAAATATACATATATTTTTCAAACGGCCTTTTAAAAGTTAGGTGAAGAAAAAAAGGCTTTTCGAATAGGTCTTGCTCGTAAGGTTTTCTATAGCAATTCTGCCATTAACCAACTGTATGCTAGATGAATGATAAAAATGGAGACGCATTGTTGATTGATGTTTGGAAAATGGCAACACTTTCTGTGGACCTCGTCGCATTGATATAGTCCAACTGAAATTGTATAACAAGTATGTTGATTGATGTTTCATGATGTAAAAATAATTTTGTATAACGTTTTGTGTTACAAATTTGATGCTGGATGGTGTCAAAATAACTTGAATCGTAACATAAAAAGAGTCAATTCGATATGATCACAATTATAACTAGACGGGACATGGCCGGTACGAAAATACTTTACGCCCAAGTAAGTCAAAAAAATTCCAACTGCGATAAAAACTGAGCGACCTAGTTTTACTTTACTACTCTTGCACATTTTATTTTTGAAATTGATTAACCCGTAGGCTACGGGGCTTACAACAAAATTTCAAACCGCTGCCAAAGACGCAAACATCAATATTTTTCAATGAAATTTTGAGGTTCACTTCACTATTAGTTGTATTTTCAATTATGCTGGGAGCCACAAAAATTGAAGCCACGAGGACAGCTTTATTCCGGTGGACGTCTGGGTCAGGAGGGGTAAAAATTGCATAACCTTCCTTTTAGCAAGGCCCCATTAGTTGGAATTAAAATTAATTCATCTGAAAAGTTGTTCGTTCTATGTAATATTGTATATTACGTCAGGCCTGGCGGTTAAGAAATATATAGGTGGTGTAGAACTTTTTCCAGGCCTCCAAAATATTTTCAATTTTGAGTCTAATTTCTATGCGCTTGTAAAAGATTTTGAGGCACGCAAGAAGTAGATTTTTCTGTCCTAAGCTAGGTCTTAAGCATATTGAATTTAACTATAAGTAAAACTTGATGGTAACATACTGTTTTCGTTAGAAAAATCATGTTTTTCACGAAAGTAACACGATTTTACAAGATATTGCCTACTTCTAGGCGTTTAATGTTTCAGAAAAGGTACCGCATTTATCGCCTAAAAGTAGTCAATTTCTTGTAAAATCGTCTAACTTTCGTGGAAAACATGATTCTTCTAACAAAAACAGCGTGTTATCATCAAATTTTGCTTATAGATAAATTCAATATGCTTAAGACCTGCCTTAGGACAGAAAAATCTACTTCTTGCGTGCCTCAAAATCTTCTACATGCGCATAGAAATTAGACTCAAAATTGAAAATATTTTGAAGGCTTGGAAAAAGTTCTACACCACCTATATGCTTTTTAACCCCCAGGCCTGACGTAATATACAATAATACATGGAACTAACAACTTTTCGGATGAATTCATTTGAATTCCAACTAATGGGGCCTTGCTAAAAGGAAGGTTATGCAATTTTTACCCCTCCTGACCCAGACGTCCACCGGAATAAAGCTGTCCTCGTGGCTTCAATTTTTGTGGCTCCCAGTATAATTAAAAATACAACTAATAGTGAAGGGAACCTCAAAATTCCATTGAAAAATATTGATGTTTGCGTCTTTGGCAGCGGTTTGAAATTTTGTTGTAAGCCCCGTAGCCTACGGGTTAAAAAAAATGTGCAATTAAGAAATCTTACTTATTCTATATCCTGATTGTTGGCCAAGTTTTTGCCTATTCTCTTCCTACAATCAGCGCATGACTGACAAAATGTATGAACAATGCTTTCTCGCTTCTTGAGCCGATCGTTCAAACGAAGACTTACCTAGATGTAAAGTTATAAAATGGTATTAGATTCAAATGAAGAGCAAGAAAAACATCGAACAAGCATGGTGCCTAACCGATTGCCTATCTATCAGGCGATTATTGTTACACCGATGTAGCGTGTATGCTGCATTGCATAAGCAAAGGCGCTGTTCTGTAGTTGCCATTTAACGTGATTGCCTTCATACTCCAGTTAAAGATAGGAGTAAGCAAATGCCGGTGTAATTTGTAAGCGCGATAGTTTACTCGAGCACAGCACTGTACAACAATTATTATTTCAAATCAGAATCTACAATAAAATATGGTCGAAGCTGTCCTTCTAAAGAACGGATCACACACCCATTACCGTTGAAACATTTCATGCTTTCAAAACTCTCTTTAGGGTGATGAGCGCATACCGCACGGTCTCAAAGGACGCGGTACGTGTGCTGGCGGGCATGATGCCCATAGCTTCAGTGGTGGCAGAGGATGAAGGGTGCTACGAGCGACGCGGCATAAGAGGCGCGAGGCGAATCACCAGAACCTCGTCTATGCTGAAGTGGCAGACTGTCGGGAGTGTGCAGACTGCGACGAGACCGCGGAGCATATGCTCTTTGAATGTCCACGTTTCGTGGAGCAAAGGTCGAGTATGCAGGAGGTATGCAGTAGAGATATCACGCCTGACAACATTGTTGAGAGGATACGTACGGGGGTGGACAAGTGGGATTCCGTTTCGTCCACTGTTTCTCGAATAGTACTTGAACTACAGAGAAAATGGCGAGCCGAACAACAGCTAGTTGAGTTGGCCCCTTTCCCCATCAATGAGCTTGAGTTCAACGGGTAGTCTAAGTAAAGCCTGTATCCGCAATAATCGGGACACAGAAGTACGACTGTAGCTCTGTAATGAATCAGTAAAATTAGCCAAATAATTGACTGAGAACTCTTTAGTGTATGTTTATTATTTGTGCAAAATTTCATAAACATCGATGCATTACTTTTAACTGTGGATGAAAAACAAACAGACGTGGTTTTAAGCATTTTGTACAATCATGACCAATTTTCATTCGCATAATAGATGGTTCTTTTGTGCTACAGTTCAAAGTATTGTGATGATAATTATGAAATTTCGTTAGCAGTTATGATACTTATAGAGACACTTTCTTGCAAAATTTCATCAACTTTGATCAATTCGTTTGAAAGTTACAAGTGTTGATAGGGGTGATTGTTAGTGAAATTCTTTCGTGTTTTTCATGTGCGATATTTGCCTATTCATAACTCTTGAATTTCGCTGCCAATTTTCATGAAATTTTCACAGAAGGTAGTTAATTATGTGTATATCATGTCTGAAAAATTTGATGATTATTGGTGTAGTACTTTCAATAGTACAATCGAAACAACAAAGCGTGCTTACTAATTTCCGTCTGAGGGGCTAAAATTACGTTCAGTCCCAATACATGTTTCGACTATGAAATTGTTGATAGAACATCGATTTGTTTGAAATTTTGCTTATGCAACAAATGTTGATTGGGAGGTTTGTGTTCAAAATTTCAGTCATTTCCTTTGCCAAATTCAAAAGTTACAGTGCTGACAAGCAAAACCAGGGGCTGTACAAATTTCGATGGCGCACATTCTACTCCTTCATTGTTATAACAAAAAGTACTGCACCGTTTTACACGAAATTTTGTAGGTAAAATGAACACATCCAAAGACGTTGTTAGGCCAAATTTAAACTTTTTTATTGTATCTTTTGCAGAGTTACAGCTGTATTTCTCTGTCCCGATTATTGCGGATACAGGCTTTACTAGCCAGGATCCGAGCCTCCAGGGTAGAGTGAACAACTTAAGGCGGTAGCTTTAAGAAAACTTACGCCATACAAAAATATTTGGGGTTACAACAAATCTTACAAGGGGGGGTTCGGAAAATCGCAACATCGCTGGATCCAGTCTGAAATATGTTGCGTATTTAATCTGAAAATATATTTAAAAAGTTCTCTTCATTATTTTCAATATCCTCTTTGAACAATTTCTAATGCAACTCAACAAAAAATATGTACCAATGCAAAAATTCTTAAAAACTCCTATAGAAAGTCCTACATGAATGCTTCGAAATAATATTAGAATATTCAGTAACTACTTATTACATGGCATTTCCGGAAGACCCTCCAGAAATAATTTCTAGACCAACTCCGTAAAAATCAAACGAAAATGTCTGAAATACAGGGTGTTAGGTTCCTGAGTGCAAACTTTTTAAAGGGTGATAGAGGACCAAAAATGGTGGAAAAAATTGTTCTACGCATATGGTCAAATCTCAACCGTTACGTAATTATTGAACTTCCCATGTTTTTGACTCTTATTGCCTTAACTGGCTATAACTTGAAAATGATCAATCTTATCGCAGTTTTTTTTTACCCTTATTCGAAAGATTATTGAATTTTCTATCAAATGGCATCTTTGAATCGATTGGTTTAGTTAAATAACTAAGTTTTCAAGAGCAAATAGCTCAAAAGTAGCGTGTTTTAATTTGTTTTTGTCAATTATCTTTGAAAAATGCGTAATAAATTAAAATTCTATCTTAGGCAAAGTTGTGGCTCCTGTTCCACTCTACAATTCGTTCTTTGACATCAAACTTCTTTCTCTTATCGTTTTCATGCAATTGCGATTCAAACATCGCATTTCAGATCACAAAATTGCAACTGTCATGGTAAGCACTTTTTTTCCGCACTAAGCCGCACATTTAAATCAAAATTGCAAGAAAACGGTAAGAGCTAGAAGTTTCATGTCAAAGAACGAATTGTAGAGTGTAACAGGAGCCACAACTTTGCCTAAGAAAGAATTTTAATTTGTTACGCATGTTTCATAGATAATTGACAAAAACAAATTAAAACACACTATTTTTAGCTATTTTGCTCTAGAAAACTTAGTTATTTAACTAAACCAATCGATTCAAAGATGCCATTTGATAGAAAATTCAATAATCTTTCGAATAGGGGTCAAAAAACTACGATAAGTTTGACCATTTTCAAGATAAGGCCAGTTAAGGTAATAAGAGTCAAAAACATGGGAAGTTCAATAACTACGTAACGGTAGGGATTTGACCATATGCGTAGAACAATTTTTTCACCATTCATGGTCCTCTATCACACTTTAAAAAGTTTGCACTCACGAACCTAACACCCTGTATATACGCTGATCCGTCCAAAATATCGGAAAAACAAGTATACTCTAAAAATAATTTCTGATGTACCCTACCTACAATCCCGGTGGAATTCAGAAAGGAACTCTTGGAGGAACTGCGAAAATAAAGCTTAGAGGAATTCAGAAAGGAGTTCACGGAGAAACTCCTTGAGGAGAGTTTCCAAAAGGAATTCACAGAAGAACTGTAAAACGAATTCTTCGAAAATTTGTTCGGAGAAGTACCCGGGTGAGTTTACTTTTGAAGGATTTTCCGAAGGAACTGTGATTTTTAGAATGATTTTTTGGAAAAAAAAAAAAAGCTGTGGAAAGAACTCCAGGAGGAAGATCTGAAGGATATCTTGGAGTAACATCTAAAGAAACATTTAAAGCAATTGCAAGTGGAGCTTCGAAAAGAGCTTCTGAACTTTCAGAACCCTGGAAGAAATTCACAGAGAAGTTTTAAAAAGAATTCTCAGATGAACTCCGGATGGTTTCGCCCCGATAAAAGTTCTCTGGAAAACTTCGGTACAAACTCCAGGAAGAACACCTGAAGGATTTCGTAGAGGATCTTCGAAAGAAATTGCTGAAGCAACTTCGTTAGAAAAACTTCCCAGTCAACACACGATCGTATATGATGTTGAATAGGATGTAAAAGTGGAAGCGATATACGCACACTTTCCACACGGTTAAGTGAAAGCAGGTACGTATATGGCCTCCACTTGAGCATCCTATTCAACATCATATAAGACTTTGTGTTGGGTGGGTTTGGAAAGAACTTCCGGAGGAAATTTGGAAAAAAATCCAGAAAAAAACTTCTGAAATATATCTAGAGGATTTCTAAATGGAGGTTTCATGGCAAGCCCGGAAGGAATTCCTGCAGGAACTTCAGAAGTAATTTCAAGAATAACTTAGGAAAAAAGAATTCTTGGAGAAACTTCGGAAGGTTTTCACAGAGAAACAATTCTCGGGGAAATTTCGAAAGAATTCCTTGATGAACTCCGGAAATGATTCCCTAGAACATAGGTACCCAAACTTTCAGGTACGCGATCCGGTACGGAGAAAATTCCTATTGAAACTAAAAAGAAAATTGATGGCACTGCGGGAAGAATTTCAGAAAGGTATGCTGACATTTTTTCGGTTGAACTTCTAACAGAATTCCTGGAAGAAAGTCAAGACGAATTTCAGAAGGAGGGAAAATTTTCGATGCAACTCCGGGAAAAAATCTGGATGAACGCAGAAAGCAAATTATGTTTGAAGTAATTCTGGTACCTAGATGTTTTGAAGGACGGAGCTCTCTCCAACATCATTACTGGAAGGAAATCTGAGAAATATTACCAAAGGCATTTCCGGATGAACTCGGGAAGGAATTTCCGGATGATCACAGGAAGGTTCCTGAAGAGGCTTCGGAAAAAATCCCTGACTTTAGGAATAAACCCGAAAAAGCACTTGAAAAGCTGTGCAGAGAAACTCCATAAGAAAAATCGGAATGAATTCCCATAGAAACCTCTAAAAGAGTTTTCAAAAGATCTTCGGATGATGGTGACTATTTTTACTATATTTACTTTTTACTATATTCAATAATTTTCACAGTACGTTTGAATTTTGAAGTGAACTAAGTGTTTGGCTTTCGGATAGTACACCACCTAGATTCGAATCGTTTGAAATATTTCGTTTATTTAAATACACTCTCGAACGAGACAAATAAATAGCGCGTGAGCTGAGCAAAATAAATAAATAACATTAACAAGAATCGTGTTCACTCTCTAAAATTCGTGATGTGTTTAGTCATCCCTCGACTTCGATTGGGATCCGTCACCAATCGGCAAGGTTAACTCTACCGTGTTCCGGTTGTTTTTTTTTTTGTATCTTTTTGAGATGTCGTTGAGATTTTTCAGTTCTTGTTTTGAGAAAAAGTTGTTTCCTGTTTTTTTTTACTTTGATGAATTTTTGGCATGAGACTTTCTTTCCTTTATCTGTACATTTGTTCAATTGACTACTGGGGGAAGGTGCTTGCGTTTTGCATTTTTTGGTACGTTTTGGGTGGGGGTTCGCTTAGTAAGCGTGAGCCGAGCTTGAGGAGGAAGAGGAAGAGGAGGAGGACGAGGATGGCGACGAGCTAGCGCTGGTGCTGGAACCCGAGTTGTAGGCGGTGGAGCTGTACGAGCTGCTGGATCCACTGGGGTAGTACGAGCTGTAGGCCAAATTGTGGGACGAGGACGAGGTGGATGGTTCCCAGACGCGGGAGTACGGTCCACCGGATTGCGACTCCCAGGAGGGAGCACCGTAGCTGGACGATGGTGGCTCGGTGGTGGCCGGAGCAGGGGCACCGTATTCGGCTGCCGGGGGCATCATTGGCATCATCGACATCATGGGCATTCCGAGGCCGGACTTCTTAACCAGCTGGGCTACGAGGAATCCGAGCACCAGGGTGATGGCCAGCTTGGACAGGATCAGGGCCTTCATGGCCTTGAGGCCGATCAGGGCGACGAAGATCGGCATCAGGGCTTTCATCTTGAGCTTCAGCAGCAGCAGCACTGGAAGCAGGAGTTTCTTCTTCAGTAAATGACCGCGCGATTCTGGTGTGATGGTGGGAGATGCAGGGTAGGGCGATGCGAAAAAGAAAGATATAATGAAGGGTTGCGGATTAGTAAGTTAGGTGAGAATTGGCTTTTTGGTTGGTTCGTTTTTGGGAAGAATCTATGGAAATGAGAAGGGTTTTAAATATTAGAAATGTTGATATCGTATTGTTCCTCATGGTCTATGCTACCCCAAGTCATGCTTATGAATTGAATTAAGACTAGTTTCGTGGTAGTTTGGGGTTATTTTTGAAGAGTGTATTCCTAAATTATTTCTGAATGCATTTTGTTGGGATTGGCCTTAGTTTTCCAGGACTGTAAGTATAATCCGCAGTCGTTATATTTTTTTGGAGTTTCAGACAAATGCCCACGTAAGAACTGAATTATGGCACAGTATGAGCATAAAATGCAGGTATTGTACCTCAGTTCCGAATGCAGATAAAACGCCAGTACACTACCAGGAAAGGCAAGATAGTGTACTGCAGAAGAGAGTTCTGCATACTCTAAGCAACAAAAGGACAGCAGTAGATTTCGCTCGATTGGCTGGGTAGGGAAAGGCAAAATATTGTAGTTCGGTGGAACTGACTCTCATTATTTTAATGTTCGATGCTTTTATTCTTCGTATGGATCTGATTCTCTACAAAAAGTGTTGTAAATTTCCTCTCATGCATCTAGAACCGGATGTATCTCTGGATGCTTTGTACTTTGGCCACAGAAGATATGCAATTGACCATCAAACGCAAAGCTAAATTGCGCAGGTGGCGCTTTTCTAAAACAGTAAATTACGAACCCTAGACTGAATTACTAATGCTACAAATGGAAGAAAAGTGAAAATATTGCAGAATCTCCTAACTTTCATGCAATGTATTGGCCAGAAATATGTTATTTTTGCTTCCAAAGTTGAAAATTTTGCGTTACTTAACCTCACATTCGATCGCCAATAGGTCCTGGAGAGAAAAGAAGTTGGTTTTCACCACCATTTCCTCTTGTCACAGAATATACGATTGTGGTAGTGAATGATTCTAACGTTTCAGACAGAGAGCACAAGCAAGTCTCAATGCCTGGAAGATCCACTGAACGGAGAGGTACATGGGCCAACAGGTCTGACAGACGAGAAACAGGGGTTTCAGGGAGAATTTGAAATGGGTATCGGGGGATTTTTGCAGGGATACAGGGAATTTACTAGTGCATTCCAAGGGGTTTCAGGTGATTTCCTGAAGTTTCAGGAGAGCTTCACAGGAATTGTATACTATTTGGGGGTTTTGCGGGAGTTTCTGGGATCAGAGGCATTGCAGGGTATTTAAGGATCTCAGGAAGTTTGAAACTCCCCTTAACCTCCACGAAACGTCCTGAAAGCCTCTAAAACGCTCTAAAACGCCACCGAAGCATTCCCGAAGCCCTCCCAAAATCCTTTCGAAGTCCCCTGATACCCCAGAAAACAGTCCTTGAAACCACTTGAGATCCCCTGAAACCACCAGAAATCCATTGATACTTCTTTAAGTAGAGAACATGACGTTAGGCAGAAGTACGATAGACATAAACACGATAGGCCAAATGAACAACTGGCATTGGTGTGTGAAGAATATGGTACTGCAAGCGAAAAACAAGCAACAAAGAAGGCACGTCAACAACGCTTTGTTTTTCGTAAGCAGATTATGACAAAGATCGCTCCCAAATTTGTTCACAACAAAACCAGCAGGAATATTTTTCTCGCACTCTTCACATCTTTTTTTTTTCCTCCCCTGTTGGGGAAATTAAGCCACTGCGTCCAATAAGCTGAACTTTTGTGGCATAAGTTCACATCTTAATTTTCGTACTGTTTTACAACTGAAACTCGACTATGAGGTATGCAAGAGTCTTATTTAGTCAAATTGAATCCAAATGGGAAGCAGCATACGAACGGCGTTATCTAGGCGCCCTCAGTAGAAGCAGCAGCGCAGTGGTACATTCAATTTCTGTTTTGCGTTCCTTTCATTACACTGCACTGCTAGCAGCAAGCAGCCAGATGACTATTGTAGCAGTCAAACTGGGCAGCGTGTTGCTAGCTTTTAGCCAAAGTATCTAAATACCAAGGTAAGAGATTCCCGCAAATGTCAATAACGAGACTCACCAACACATCTGCGTTAGTTATGAAAAGTTGGCGTTTTTACACTAAAATGTCATTATTTCAGCAAAGTTTGTGAAGTTTAATTTGTTTGGATGTTTCTAAATGCTGAAAAAATATGTTTAGGACAAATTAAAAAAAAATTGTCACCGATTTTCAAATGGCGATGTTTTTTGTTTTATATCATCGAGGTCATTTTTAATCCAGTGAGATGCAATTAAATAATTGCTTCTATGATGGTAGTGCCTAATTTCTTAAGAAAGTTTGCCAAATAGTGATGCGCCCATACAAATCAGCGCAAACTTCATAACTATTTTTTTGCTTTTTTCCTTTTTTCACTAATCCACGAATTTTAGCGGGAATCTCTTACCTTGGTATTTAGATACTTTGGCCTTTAGCGCCTTACACGTTTGTGCACACATTTAGCAATTGTCCGTACCATCGCTGCAGCGATGGAGGTCATTTTGTAACAGCGAACTCGATGCAACAAATCTGAACTGTGCGTAGCATCAAAGAATAAAAATAGAAAGAATGCCCTGACTTGCCTTTTTCTATGTAAACATCAAGCGACAAGACAAGTGGCGCTCTCTAAGCGTATCAAGGTGGAAGCTCTCTGTAACAGTGTTCGTGATTTGTCATCAGAGAAGGTGGTGTGCGTATGTTTATAATCCGAATACAATCAGTAACGCACACTACAGTATGAAGGTTGAACTTTCATCCGCAGATAGCGCTGCGGTAGTGTCCCCCGAACATAAGCGGAGTGGGCATTCTTGATATTCTTATTCTTTGGTAGCATGCTCAAAAATGGTTATGACGAGGTACTTTGTAGCATTCAATTCGTCATAATTTTACAGATTTTTTTCGTACTGTACAAGACCTGCTATGCGCGCCAACTTGTGACGTAGTTCGAAGGGCATGGCCGCTCAAAACCTATCAAAATCAATGCTGTTCATCCAAGTTAGGCATATTCACATGGAAACTAATGCATTTGACAGAAAAAAGTTACATTTTGTTTAATTTTGTTTTACTTCACAAGTTGGCGCCTAAGCCTTCTGCATATGAAGCAGGAATAGTGGTCATGGAGCCACCAAGCTCGCTCGCTTCATATGCTTTTAATTGTTCAAACCAATTGACTTTTTAAATACATAAAAGATATTTTATTTTTGTTGAGCTATGTGAAGTGCTGGATTTGGTTTCGAATAGCTTATTAAAATAATTACCGTACACAGATTAAAATTATTACATCGAATTCGTTGTAGCAAATTGACCTCCATCGCTTTCAATACAATTTTCCATCGGATTGTAAAATTACAGATTATCTGCAGTATGGAGCTTGCTTACAATTTTTCGTGCATGAGATTCTTTTATGTAAGATCGAAAGAAATAAATTGGAAATTTAAACGTTCCAATATTTACGTCACGTGTGGTTTTCAAAATTTCTTTCTGTATAGATTTCAAGAACATGAATTTGAATGAATTGTGGATTAGGAATAAAATAGATTCTGAAAACTGATAATTGGTTAGGCTCTGAAATGTAATTAACATGTAATTATAGTTAAACCTAATATTCTTTGTTTATGGATTAGTTTCATGTTGATGGTAAAAAGTTTTGAGTTTTGCTTTGAAGTAATTGTGGAATGATTTTGAGGTACATTTTGATGTACCTTACACATCAAAAATGTCTGAAAATTACACCCGACGTCAACAAGTTTGACACATACATTTCTATTCCATTCTACTGAATTTTACAGTAAAAATTTTCTTGTACGGAATGTTGAACGCAAGCTTCATACTGAGAACAAACTGTAAATTTAAAAACTGATGGAAAAATGTGTGCAATATGACGGGACCCTTTTATTACAGGTTATCAATCTTGCTAGTTTGTGAATACATAGGCGAGTAGTCTTGAATCGTTGTCAACAGCGAGCAATAAGTCTCTTTCCCCCGCAGCATCTGTGCAGCCGCCTGTACGAATAGCACACGATTGGATTCGACACCGATCAGCGATGTTGGTAATTATCTTTGGCCGCTGAGCGGACGCCTTGCGGTCAAACCGTTTCATCGCTGAATATGCTCATCAGCTTGAGCTTGAGCTTGATTGACCGCCCGCAGTTGCTACTCCAGTATCGCCAGATCAGCTACACTCACACAAGGAACCAATGAGATAACTGCTTGGGACTAACAGGCATCATTAGTGTGTGAGCGTTGGTGGTCTTGTATTTTTAGGCGACAATCGTGCCTGCTGCGTCAGGTTGCTGGTCAATGGGGAAGGGGAGGGAAGTGATGATTGCAATCGCTTGCCCACATCAGGCCGTTGAATCCTCTGCGCCTGCACAAGGTCATGCGGATGTTGGTGGGAAATGTTTATTTTTGGCACATGGATCATTCATTGGTGCAAGGATGCCAGGCGTAAAGCGATAGATTGTGTGAAGATTACTGTGTAGTGGCACAGTCCGCTTGATTGCATAACTTGTAGGCGTTATATGATACTGTGCTGTGATGAAAGTTGGAAGGAATGGAAACGATTTTTTTAATGCGTTTCTGGTTCTAGCGATTGCTACGAACATACGAATATACATGAGATGTATATGTAGGAGAGAGAGAGTGAGAGAGAAAGTAGATAGAAAGATACAAAGTAGGAGGAAAGGGACAAGCCAGGGATTGAACCCAGGACCTTCTGCAAATAAATCAGAAGCGGTAGCCACTAGACCACCAAGCTCGTCTTCATCGCTGAATATGCTCATCACGAGACGTAGTTGGCTTGGTATGCGTGCACGTTTATGTCGGTATATTCAAATGCTTTATATGTGTGCACCGCAAACGTTCGGGCCGAACCGTGCCTATCCAATCCATTCGGTATGGCCGAGCCGAACGAACGAGTGCACTGAGACACAAGCAGATGCTCACACAATCGTTTACGCTTTTCTTAATGTTTTTCTTCCCATATCTTTACTCCTGCTCATCGATGATCAGAGCACGGCATAATCGCACGTGATTAAAAGTCAAATGATGAGCTTCAATGAAAGTAATCGGTGAAAAATTGCAGGTTATATGATGTAACATTTTTTAACTGTGCCGTTTTATTTGGAATTTGAAATTCATTAAAAATTGGTTTAAAATACTTCGAGTGTGTATTACTAATGTAATATATTTAGCTTATCTCTGAGCTGTTTTTTATTAAGCATGGGTGCATATGAAAATATATGATTAATTTAGAGAAAGAAATTGACATTGGCATTCGGTTGAAATTGTTGTAGACATCGTGTACTGAACAGCAGCATTGTTTTGAAATAGTAGGTGTTAGTTTAGCCTTGTTGTTTGTTGATTTAGTCTTGGGTTGAGATGCTTAAGTTTGAATGAAAATTGAGTATCATGTTCAATTTAACTGAATTTTGAAAAACTTTTAAACGAATCAAAAAGGATACACCTTTGGATATCTTTAGATAATATACAGACATTGGACAGTTTTGCGAAGTTTACTTTAGAAAATTCAGCTTGGAAACTTCTAATGTTGATAATTAGTTGACCTCTAGGCATCCAACTGACTATAGTCCCAAGCTCAGAAAAGCCTCACCGACTATTGCATTCCTGCGATTTAAATAGAGTGGCAACTGGTATCAGAAATCATTACGGTCGTCGTCGAATATTAGGGGGATTAGGGGCATAATGGACACCCGGGGCGAAATGGACACCCCTGTTTTTGCGGAAACCTTTGACTTTTATGTAAAACTTTTAATTCATAAGTGTAAAGGAACAAGTCATTGTTATATTTTTCAAAAGTACCACTTATATTCCTTCTAAATAAACAAAATATCATTGAAATTGAAGTATGTTTTTCATATGGTAGATTTCTTATAATTTCGAAGCAGCAGCAAATAAGGTATTACGAGTGTTTGAGTGTGTCCACCATACAAACAAGTGAATTGTTAGCTTATCTACATGTATACGCAGATTTACCAATGGATGAAGTATTATATTTTTGATCAGAACTTACTGAAAATAGCAATTTTAATGTTGTAGTCGATTCGGGGCGAAATGAACACCGGCAATTATGAATGGATGTACGTGCGTTGCATACTGTTAGGCGTTTTAGAGAGTTTGAAAAAAATCAATCCGGTTATTTTAGCCTAAAATTTATTTAATTAACTTTGAAGTTATGTAAACTCGTCTAAGATGGAGTATTATATCTGTGGTATTGATCTCCGTAGGTAAATTACTTAACTGGTCGATATTCTCTAAGATACAGCATAAAATATGCAGGGGTGTCCATTATGCCCCGTTGGGTGTCCATTTCGCCCCGTACCTTTCCTGCCAGCCTCAAAAAACACACAGTTTTCAATTCATTATTTCTTCACAATAATGACATTCTAGCAGCTGTGAATGATTGAAATACGTAGCAAACAAGTTAAAGTTGTAAGCCAACTGATAATATGTTAAGTTTTTGTCTGTTACACAGGCCTAACATTCTCATTTGCTTAGGGTGTCCATTATGCCCCTAATACCCCTACTGCAAGACAGCAATCAAGATGTAAAACATTGAATAATTTTATTTTTTTCCATTCTTAGGCAATTTTTCAATTGCCAACAGAATTATTAATCACTTCACTTGATGTTCCACTGTTTACTTACTTTACTTTGTACTTCACATGTATTTCTGTCCGATCACCTAGCATGCATCAAATGATAATGTCTTAGCAAACTAGCCCACTAGTCATTGCTTAAAATCCACAAACACCGCACCTTAACCCAATATGTATCACCGCATCCCACCCGAAATACCCACCGGTGGCCAGTCCAGCGGGGACCACATCCAGGTTAACACCCTTATCGGCACGGTAGCTCACAACGGTATCCTCCGGCAGTTGAACCTTGAACTCATGGGTGGCCAGGATGCGGGCCACGCGATCAAAGATAACCTTATCTACATTCTGCTCCTCGAAGGCACGGGCCTGTTCCTCGCGTAGTCCCAACACTCCGTCCAGGTAGACCAACACCTTGCCCTTGAGGCAGTTCATCACCGAATCATCCTCGAAGCACTCGTTCACAATCGAGGACAGCAGCTGCTCGCTGGTGGCGATCCTTGGCGTGGCATCAACCACCAGATTGGAACCGATCGACGCACAGGACACCACACCAAACAGGGCGGCGGCACTCAACACCGCCAAGCACGTAGTTGTCGATTTCATCTCGCTCTTCACTTTTCACTTTCTACACTTTCCTTTAACTCCCCCACCGAAGCTCTACTTCTTCACCGTTGACTTCTTCTTCCTTTCTTCGTTGTCGCCGATCGGACCTCTGGCCAGGAGGACTCGGATTCGAAATTAATTCAGTGCGTGTTGATTAAACAAATGACAGCAAGCTAATGATAGTGTATTTGCGACTGTGCGAGTATTTTATACCGCCGCTCACTCCAAGGTGCCGCCGAAGAAGCACTACCAAAAAGCAGCTGTGTGGAAATGTGTGACCCGCGACTCCAAAAACAGCCGTCCTCGCGCGCGGGTGACACTACCGGACCACGGAAAAGCGAAACGCCAAATAAGCGCGATGGGCCGTTTTTGGTCAAGCTTTTGTTCCAATCCAATCGGATCGGCGCGCAAATCAGTTGCGTCGTCGTAACATCGCATCGTCGTCGTCGTCCGTCACTGGTAAAGTTGGAGCAAACATTAGAGCTGGAGCACTGTTAGAGTGATTGTATCCGATTTATTTGTGCTCTTTGACCAATTGGCGGGTGCTTTTTTTCACTATCGCACTATGGGATTGTGGGTGGCTAACGTAGAATGGGAGAAAGGCTTGAATGGCTTTCTCCATGGTTGACTTTATTTGAGGTACATTGCATATGCTGTTGTGACTGAAAGATGGTTTTTGCATAGAGTAACGCAAAGATTCGTATGACTAACTGGTATAAGCTCATTTGTTCAAGAAATTACATAAGTAAGTGACAATATTAACAAATAACTCACGTTTCCTGAAAGTTCCACGTGTGATGTTGTGCGAATAAATGTATGTATATTCTAGTAAACTCTGGTGAATAACTGTGATCTCAGGATCTCAGAGATTAGGCTTCCCTCCAGAGCTTTGTTCAAGAATTTGCTTGAAAACCTACTCAGACTTCCTTCAGAAATCCCTCTGAGGATTTCTCCCGAATTTTATCATGGATGCTTCCTTGAATTAGTTGCCGGATTCCATTTTGGCAATTTTTAAATCCTTTCGAAATTTTCATAGACAAACGGGCTATGCAGGGAATGCAGAAGGTCCTGAAATCAATCCCTAGCCCGCCCCTCTCGATCTACTTTGTATCGTTCTGTGTACCTTCGTCTTCTCTTTTCATATACAACTCGTGTAGATTCATATGTCCATGGCCATAGCTAGAACCAGAAACGGTTGAAAAGCCGTTACTCTTCCATCCAAGTTTCACAGCACCTTGTTACTAAATCAGATAAACGCCTTCGAATTATACAATAAAGCAAACTGTGCCGCATTAGCTTCGTACTAATAATCACACAAAGGAGTAAGGTGATACTCCTGGCATCCACGCACCAATGTGTGAACCCTTTGCCAACTATATCCTACCAACAGTTTGACATCCGCACGAATTTGTGCAGACGCAGAGGTATATGCGGTCTGCTGTGGATTCAAACGATTGCAATTATCACTTCGTTCCCTTTTCCTGCTTTGACATACAACCTGACGTGGCAGGTGCCATTATCACCTAAAAATAAACGATAACCAACGCTCACACACTGAAAATGCCTGCGAGTCTTCGATAAATTTCTCATTGGTTCCTTGCGTGAGTGAGTTTATCTGGTCTGGCGATACTGGAGTAGCATCTATGGGTGATCAATCAATCTCAAGCTCAAGCTTAAATCCTTCCGAAGTTTTTCCCACGATCTGGGCTAAAGCTCCTGCTAGAATTTATCTAAGGAATTTTCGAGAATTTTTTTGACCTGTTTTTGGAATTCTTCAAAAGGTTCTCCGTAGATGCCATCGGGGGTTTCCCCAGATTTGCTTTCAGAGTTTCTTCTGGGATTTCTGAGAATTTACCTTGGGATTTCTTCAAGGATGTTTTCGATCACCTGGCAATCATTTGAATCATTTGTTTTTAACTCAGTACAGAAGCATGATATTAAAATGTGATGTTCGGCAAACTTATAGATTATTGTTTTTCCTACAATTATCACCAAAGACGCAATACTCTAAATCTCATGTATACGGCTTGAGAGCGCTAGTATCACCTACTCATACTAAACGATCGAAAAATCCAATCGTTTAGTAACAGTAGGTGGTACTAACACTTTAACGCCGTAAATATTAGAGTTAGAATATAGCGTTCTTGGTGATCATTGTAGGAAATTCACTAATCTACAAGTTTGCCGAACACCACATTTTAATATTAGATTTCTGAACTGACTTATGGGCTAATGAGTCAATCGAGTTGCCAGATGATCGAAAACATCCTTGGATTGCTTCCAGAGCTACTACCACAATTTCTGAAAAAGAGAAACTCTTTCCGCAGTTTCTCCAAGAGTTCTACTCAGTATTTCTTCCAGAGTATTGCTTCTAAAGTTTCATGGTTCCTTCCATACAATTTTGTTGAAGTTTCTTCAAAGTCTGTTCAGAAAGGTTCATAGGACTTATTTACTAAAACTTTCTCCAGGGTTTTGCGAGACTTCTGCAGAAGTTCTTCTATGCAATTTTGCCTGGAGTTCGTAGTAATTTCTCCCGAGGTTTCTCTTAGAGGTTTTTGAGTTCATCCAGGAATTTCACTAAAATTTCCTTTTGGGATTTATCCTCGCGCGATTCCACCAGTATTCCTTCAGATGTTCCGCTGAAAATTTCTTGCGAGATATTTTGTAGAGTTTCCCCAGGTACGTTTTCCGAAAAATGTACCTCCGGGAAGATCTCTAAGACTTTTCCCAGAGTACAGTGACCTGTAAGCAGAAACTAGTACTACCACCAGTTGTTCCTCAATTTGTCTGCAGTTTTTTTTATGTTATTTTCTTTTTTTTATTGTGTTTTTTGGGTATTACTCGTCTAGTTTTTTTTTTTCAAAACTAGAATTCTGGGAAAAATATTCGATAGGAACTCTTGGAAAAGCTGTAGAAGTTATTTAAGGGAAACCCCATAGAGGCATACTTAGAAGGTGTATCGGAGGGTATCCCAGAAACCACTACGAGAAAAGCCCGCAAAAATATCTGAACCTGTTTTTTTTTGTGTTCTAAGTAGATCTTCTGGATGAACGATATCGAAAGAAATCTTGTAAGAGGGATCACGGTAGGAACTTTAGAAGAAAGCTTATGGGACTTTCCTGAAGAAATTAAAGAAGAACCGGTAAGGGACTTCGGGAGCTATACCGGGATATTACTACTGGAAAAAAATCCGGGTGAAACTTCTGCATAACATCCCACAATGGTCGAAAAAAATGAATTTCGACCAAAACTATTTTTATGTTGAAAATGCTTTGACATCCATTCAACAGTGTAATTTCCCACATGGCTTGGTCAGCCAAAGCAAAATCAAGAAATTGACATTTATTTTTATGTGTTCAATCGAAGTTATAGGTTGTCTAAAATTACGTAACTTCTATAATTTCAAAAACTGTATAAGTCAGTGAACCCCACATTCTTTGCAATTTTTGTTAGAAATTTGATTTAAATTCAATTAAATGATAAACTTTCCATCAAACTGGATCATGTTTGCTCAAAACGTGTTGAAAATGTGGGAAAAATAATTCGAACTCAGTTAAAATTGGTAAAATAACATAAAATATACGAAAAAACCTAAAGTTTTTTTTTTTTTAAATGTACTTTTCGAAATTGCGGCGACACGTGACGACACGAACCATTTTTTAACTTCAAAATTACCAAAATTCCTTAGGTACAATATATGAAAATTTAAAAAGTTTTCTGACATATTAAATTTGTGCCATACGTGCATTCAAACTGTCCAACACTAAGCTTTCATATGCTGGATAACATAAATAACATGGGCATTTTTTTTTATTACCGTACTGGTTTGGGCCGAAGGGTGTAAGGTATTCATGAAACTTTTTCCACAGGCAGGGCTCATGAATATATGAACAAAAATAAAACTGAAAAAAAACAAGGTCGCCTATTTTACCAGAAAACCCAGGTGGAATTTTTTAGGTTTCCCTTGACACTACTTACTTCGAAAATCATATCTCAAGAACAAAACATCGTAGAAACGAAGAACATAAAAGAAAATTTTCTCAGAAATCCAAAAAAAAAAATTACATGGAAAATGTTTTCCACACAATTTTTCACAGTTGAGAAAGTTCGTAAGAAAGCATGAAAAACTATGCCCAAGCTCGAGGAAAGTTTTCAAAAAAATATTTTTGAGAAGGTTATTTTATAAGCTTTAATCGCTGAAATTTTTGGGATGTATTTTTTTCGTTTTTGTTTATGGCCAATTTTTGTTAACAAACGTCCAAACGTGCCATATAAGCCTTTTCTTTGAAAAATCATAACTCAAGAACGAAGCATCGTAGAATCAAAGTTTTTTGACGAAAATGAAAGCAAATTTTCAGGAATCCAAATAAAAATATGACGTGGAAAAAGCTTTCCAAAAAACTATGCCCAAACTCGCGAAAGTTAAAAAAAAATATTTTTGAGTAGGTAATTCCATAAGCTTTGATCGCTGAAATTTTTGGAATGCACTTTTTATGGCCAATTTTGTGAAAAATGATCATATAATATATGCGTACATGGTCATTTTTCACAAAGTTGACCATAACACAGCGTAACAAAAATTAACATTTTGTCTGTCTCAAGAGCAAACTTATGTGTCTCCGAAGGATTTTGGGCCGCTGAATCCGAATCCGAATCCGAATTAACGACTTATGCAAAATATTTCGTTTTACCAAATCGAATTTGATAGTTTTAAGCGATTTATGTTAGGTACGATATTTCCCATACAAGTCACCCTCCAAAAGTTGCATGCAAGTTTTCATACTAACATAAAATGCTTAAATCTATCAAATTTGATTAGGTAAAACGAAATATTTTGCATGAGTCGTTAATTTAGATGTAAATTGACCAATTAACCTTTTGATTGCTTAAAAAAAATATTTCCTTGCTTAGTGGCTTACAGTCAAAAAGCCCAAAATCGCATATTTTGCCCTATAAATTGAGGTATAGCTCAAAATTGTGATGTGTTAGAGCAAATCTGAGCCCGGATTCTGATTCAGCGGCCCAAAATCCTTCGGAGACACATAAGCTTGCTCTTGAGACAAAAAAATGTTGCGCTGTGTAACCCATGAAAGAAAAAAACTGCATTCTCGGAAAACTTTCCAGTTGTTTCTACGATGCTTCATTCTTGAGCTATGATTTTTCAAAGAAAGTAGTGTCAAGGGAAACAAAAAAAAATCCACCTTAGTTTTCCGGAAAAACAGGCGACCCTGATTTTTTCTCATTTTTTTTGTTTATATATCCATGAGCCCTGCCTGTGGAAAAAGTTTCATGAAAATCTGAGACCCTTCGGCCCAATTTATACGATAATAAAACAAAAATACCCATATATTCCATTCTCAAAATATAAAAATTTTACTTCTTTTTTCGGGGGGTTCATTTTTCAATTTTATGACAGGTCACTTTGGCAGTGGAAATGTCATTGACATTCAATTTCAATCATGATTCTTGTGATACAGTAGTACAATATGTAATCTTTGTAATAAAGTGAAATAAAGCTTAAAAATTTCAAATTCGTTTTTTGGGAGTTTTGGCCGCCCCTTTGTATGGAGCCCAACCAATGTGCATCCGTGAGAATATGCTGGGTAGAACTCAAGCGGTAATCTTAGAAATTACTCCCTCATCAAATGCTGAGTGAAATTCCTCCAATATTTCTGGTACACAATTTCGGTAAGGATTTCGGAGTGACGTCTAGAAGTACTCTCAGAGTACAGTTGCCTGTAAGGCAGCATTCAATTATTACGTAACGATAAAATCGACATTTTTTGAAAAACTTCCTACATCTATTTGTTGATCATAACTGAAGGAATTCCAAAAAAGCTCTTCCTAAAAAGTCCGTGGAAAAAATTCTGAATAAATGCTTGGAGAAATTTCTGACGGAATCCTTGATGAATTTTCTAAAGAAATCTATGAAAGACTTTCTTGAGGATTGCTTGGAGAATTTCCTGTACAAATTCTGAAAATATTCTAATCAATAGACTGGAAACAATTCTTAAAGAAACCTGGGCATAATTTTATCTAAGAATCACTGGAGATGTTTCTGGAGCCCAAGCAACACACTTGGACATTAATAAGTTCCTGTAATGTGTATGCAACTATATTGAAAGTTATGCTATTTGAACCAATCGTCATATTCACGACTAAATTGCAACCAAAAAAGCGCAAGAGGTGGAGCCAATATAAAACATCCATTCGTGATATGAACGGTTTTAATACGCAATCGATTTATAACCAAGATACAACTTATAGTCGACTTAAAAAATGGTGACCGATTCGACAACTAGTCAGCTAGCCACCACATTCGTCACTGCCAATAAATAATGCATCAACAATTTCTTTCATGTAATTGATAAATTGTGTGCTTAAATATACCGCAAATAAGGCTGACCGAGAACGCCAATTTGTGTGCCGTTCCAAATTTATCGGTAAGTTACGCATTTTAGCTCCGTATTCTCAACGCGCCTTAGTCTACCTATCATTTTGCGAGTGAAAATTTAGGCATTTGTGGTAAAAGTTAACTCGCCGTATTGCTTTGACGGAGTGCATTTCAGCAGCTTATTTAATGCGCCCGTAAAATGCTGAAAATTAACTTTAGAATTTAGAATGACTATTTGCTAAATCATGTCTATGGAAATCCGTATTGACAAAGTACAACAATGCTGCACGCGGCACACGGCACCGCCAAACTACCCAAAATTAAATGCTTTTGACGCAATCCCGGCCCAATAAGTCAACACAAGGTAAATTGCCTTTACCTCCAGCTAAAAATATACTCAAGAGCAAGTAAATTCAACCCAAGACCCCCTTCATTCAATCCAGTGGCGTAGCCAGAAATTGTCTCTGGGAGGGGTTTTCAACGGTCAATGATACCATTTTTGATTTGACATTTTCATTTTGTCAACAGTAATGAGTAATTGTATTCGTAGTTTGAAAATAGCGGCGCAGCCGAAAAATTTTTTCGTCGCAAAGCACTTTATACTGAAATTTTGTTCCACAAATTTTGGCTCTGGGGGGGTTTTAACCCTAAAACCCCCCCCCATGGCTACGCCAGTGATTCAATCCAAATTTGGGTAAATCTACATTTACCCAAAATTGGCTTATTGGCCCCAAGGACCCCCGTTGGATAGACGCATCTCTGTTTATTTACGACAACATCTATGGGGGAGAGAGGAAAAACAACCTTATTATGGGTAACTAATCAATTTGATATACTCATTTTAGGGTAAAATCGACCCAAAATAAGGTAGTTTGAATTTTCCGTGCAGGACATAAACAACCAAAAAAGCAGACACTTGGACGTGTACTTCCCATTTACGTCGACAAGAGGCTGTCCATTTATTACGTAACGAAAATTTCACGTTTTTTGTAAAAAATGTAAACCCATTGTAAAATGTTTCGTGGGAAACTCCTAATATTTTTGTACGTTACGTAAGATTTATCAAAACCTCATACATATATTCAAATCTTTTCAGTGGTAGGTATCAGTCGTTCAGTACTGCGAAAATAAGGGAGAATTTTTGTTGTTGGGTCAATATTATACTTCCAATCAGATTTTTTTTCTTTTTTACCACTTTAATTTTATTTAATTTGGAATATGTCGATAGATTTATGAATAAAAATTTACATTTTATTTGTACATGATTTCGTTATTTTTTATACATTTTGGTTTTTTGCATGCACTATTTTATATTTTTCAGGATCACAAAAAACATTTTGCCGCACATTTTGGAACTTCTACCTCTCCTGTCAAAATTGTTCGTTATGTTCTAAATAAGTTCCAGGTGCAACATATTTATAACAATCAGAATCAATGTTTTGGTTGATTTGGTTTGTAAACGGTTGTAACTAAGATTCGTTGCAACAATCAGAATATACTTCAGTTACAAATTGGTTTCGTAAGTTTCGACTAATGATGACGTTTGTTTTCATTTTGCTAGTTGTTATAAAACTGTTACACCTCAGTTTGGCATTAACACCGGGATTTTAATAGGTTTTCATTTTGTTTGTTTCATGAAAACTCAGTTGCAACATGTTTGGAACGATGATCATTTCCATTTTAGTTGCAGGTGCTACTTGGGAAGTATCCTTGCAAGACTTCAAGGAAGAATAGCTGAAGGAATCCGAGAAAAAAACATGGGTAAATTTTTACACGAGTCCATGAAACGGTTTCCATGGAAGAATTTCTTAAGAAAGTTTAGGAGAAAATTTTGGAGGAATCTCTAGAGGAATATCTCAATGAATCCTTGGGAAATTTCCACAAGCAATCCCAAGAATTTCTGAAGCAAATTTTCAAACGAATTTCTGAATGTTTTTTTTTTTGATATAGTTTCTAAAGGAATACCTTTCAAAATGGATTCTTATCTTCCAATTTTCGAAACGAACCGCTAGATGAATCTCCGTAAGAATCCGTGGAAGATTTTCGAAAGAATCCCTAGAGGAATTTCTGAAAGAACCTCAGGAGATATCTCTGGAAGAAATGCTTAAAGAAACTCAGGGGAAAGTTAAAAAATAAACTCTAGAGCAGTTTTTGAAAGAAAAAAAAACATGGATGAATTTTATACGTAATCATAAGAATGTTTACAAAATGAGTCGCTTCATTAATTTTTAAAGAAAACCAAGAACGATTTAAAAAAAATCTCTGCAGGATTTTTTAAGGCATCCATGGAGCAATTTTGAAAGGAACTTATGGGCGATTGCTGGAGGAAACTCAATCCTTAAAAGGTTTTTTTTCATAATCCCTTGAGTGATTTTGCGAGGGATCTTTGTAGAATTTTTTAAACGAAACTTTTGAATCATTTCTAAAATAATCTATGGAACATTTGGTGAAATTATTCCTGAAAGAGATTCTGAAGGAATTCTCTGATAACTGACTGAGGGAACCTATGCAATCAATTCTTGCAAAAACTCTGAAGCAATTGGTGGACGACGTTCCAAAACTATCTCTGGACGAATTTCTGAAAGAATCTTCGGAGGATTTTTAAAGAAATTCTTGGAGGAATTTTGAGGTAATGCATGGAAAATTAAAAAAAAAAACTTACAAATTTCTAAAGAAAACCGTTGGAGAATTTCCTGAGGAATCGCGGGAGGAATTTCTAAAACAAAGAGACCTTGTCTGAAATTTTTTCTAATAGAACTCCTGGATAAAATGCTCAAGGAATTCATGAAAAACCTCCAAAGGAATCGCAGAAAGTATTTCTTAAGATAATTCTTAAGAAATTCCTGAAAAATTTCTAAAATAAATTCTTGAAACATTTCAAAAGGAATCTTGGGTTGATTTTCTCACACACACGCATGCAAAACATTCTGAATAGATTTTGAATTTATTATTTTTGGAGTTTTTTTTGAAAATTTCCCAAAGAATCCCTAACTCTTGCGAAATCCCCGAAGAAAATGTGGAACAATTAATTTATTAGTCCCTGAAACATTTTCCAAAAAAAAACAAAAAATGCATGCAGGAATTCAAAGGAGATTTTCTCAAAGGTATTTGTGAGGAGCATCTATGAAGCGATTTAAGGCGAAACTGGAAGCATTTCCTCATTTTTTGGTTTTTGATTTTTTATTAAATAACGAAGCAATATTTTCAAAATCGGTTTTCGTGCACATGTAGAGTATGGATCAAGGTATCTTCTGATTTTTTTTAGTAGTGGAAAATGTTTTTCGTTTTTACAGAAACCATTTTTGAACAAAATTTCACAAAAAAATGGTTTCTGAAAAAATGGAAATCATTTTCGACCTCAAAAAAATTCAGAAGATACCTTGATCTATACTCTACATGTGTATGAAAACCGATTTTGAAAATATTGCTTCGTTATTTAATAAAAAATCAAAAACCGAAAAACTGAGAAAATGCTTCCAGTTTCGCCTTAAGAAGGAATCTGTAGAACATTTTATAAATGGGTTCTTGCAGTAATTACTTTTCAAAGTATTTTTGGATATTTTTTGTATGAAAAATCCCTGGGAGAATTACTTAATAGAACTTCGATGAAATTGCTAATGGAAACAATAGAAGCTTTTAAAAATAAATCTTTGAAAGAATTTCAGAATGAATTATCACAGGAATTTCTATAGAAATCTTTGGCAGAATTTGTTAAAGAATTTATGTGACATCATCATACCATAATGAACGAGAAAAAAAACACCATCGAAAATTTTAACATTGAAGTCACTTTAAATAAGGGAATAATCTATTTTCGACAGTTTTGTTCTCGTTGTCATGTTTTTTTTTGAAAGTTGTTAACTCAGAGTTGGCCTCTAATCCTTCCCAATCGATCTGAATTGCATGACCAAGTTTTAAGCAATTTCCCCGTCTAAAACCCCCCATGACGAAGAGAACAAGCCTCCCAATAATTTCCTAAGTTTTATCTAATATTGAAAAGAAAAGATTAATTATAGAAGAGTTCTCTGAATATTTACACAAAAAAATTCTCAAAAAATTCCTCAAAAAATTCCCCAAAAACCATTTTTTTTTTCAAAAGTTTTGGAAAAAACTGTTTCTGGAAAAATGAAAAACATTTTCCACCAGGAAAAAAATCAGAAGATATTTTGGCAGAATACTGTGACGGGGACACTGGGGATCTACAGGCTCCATCATTAGAAGCCTCTCGCCCCCTAACCATTTATTTCCAGGTACGGTAAGAATGCAGCCATATCACAGAAGCCTGTCCAGCTTTTCAAAAATGTTCTCTGATTTTCAAGTCAATTTGATTCGTATCCTGAAAGAAGTAACTGGTCAAAATTTCAGCCAAACCCATTGAAATTAACCCTCTAATCGTCATCTAAAATCGATTTAAACATGTTTTGGAAGATGATTCTTTTTAATTCTCGATTTCGCGAATTTCAGTTTTTGATTTTTTCAATTTTTATTTTTGAACATCCCCACACTTTTATTTTTTTTAGTGCCCCCTCTATTATCTGTTTCTTTCGCGTGCTTGTTTACGAGAGTGAGTGAGAAAAAAGAAAAAGCTGCGCACGCTAGAGTTCTGATTACAAATGTTATAATTACATATGTTTCGACTTCAATTTTATCGACATGCGTTGTTCTAGGAGCTTGTAGCAAACAAATATATCTTTCAATTTCTGTCGATAGAATTAAGTTTTGACAAATTTTAGTGTAGTTAGGATTTTTTAAAGTTCGAAAATAGTCGAAAAACACAAAATTTATTTGATGCACCTCTTTATTTCAACGGATTTGGCTAAAACTTTGACCAGTTACTTCTTTCAGGATGCCAATCCAAATATGGGAGTGGACTTCAGAGTCAGAGAACATTTTTGAAAAGCTGGACAGGCCTAATATCACATCATGAGTTAGGGGTCACCTGCTTAGTGGATTCTTGCCTTATTGTTATTGTACGCTAATTGAGACAACCGCTACTGACGTAAAAGGTGCCTGTGATGATTTGGAAAGAAAGTTCATATTGATAACCAAATTCGCAATGGGCCCTTACAGCCGTCAATGTTCAGGAAATCGATTTTTCATCCGTCGGCTTATGTGGCCCAAATAGTAGGGTATTGGTTCCCTTATTAGGCATGTGGCTCCCATTTTCATCCCACGAGAAACAAATGATTGAAGCGCTGTTTGTTTTGTTTCTTATTTTTGTATTTTTTGTTAGAAGTGAGCACCCATGAAAACAAAAAGAACGGAGTCAATCGGTGCCGTAATCGCTTGTTTTCGAATAGGATGAATATGGGAGCATGAGATTTCTGATGGCACACATACCCTATGTAAGTAAAATAAACAAGTATAGCTTCGATTTTTTTTTTCAAAGTGTTTGATACATTAACCCTAGAAAAAAGATTGCAACCAGTCTGTGTTGAAGGCTATAAAATGATCGATCTTCTTGAACAACTTTATGGTTAGCAATTTTGACCTATTGGCTCAAAGATAACACCCTTGGTTTTAATATCTTTCGAGGTTTTTCTTTCACTTGCTCGGTGCAACTGTCTAAGTGTGCGTGCTTCTGTGGGTGAACATCGTCAACTTACTCAGCTGCTCAACATAAAGCCGAACCAAACAGAAGCGTTCCATTTTATTAGTCTGATTAGTATTCTATTGATGACATTGCCTCTAGCCTCGTCCTCCTGCTCCTCTCACCCACGCGTTCCATTGAACATTGGATATGACTTGCGTTATGTGGTGCACTGGACTGAACGCGGTGCCCACTTACGGTATGAAAGAATTTCGACCGCATTTGCAAGAATCACTTTCTCCCGTAGGTTTTGTCAAAGACAGTGTGAAACAGTGTGTTTGACCAACATCGTTGGAATGTCTCCACAGGAAAGTGTTGGCGTTTTGTTTTGGGTTGGGCATATTGCACCGAGGTCCTCCGTTACGTAACACGCGGAAATCCTGCTGCAGTTGCACTGGCTGCCCACCAGCAGTTGACGCTAGTTCACGTACTTTTTTAATGAGTTGAAATTGGGGCTGACGTTTATGAGTGTGGGCATAAATTTGAGCAATACTGTCGAACACAGCCGTTATGCGTGGCTTGGTGGCGGCTTATAATGTCTGCCGAAAACAAAAGAAGGTAATGAATGTGGGTGAAATTTGCAATCGCATCAGGTGCCTTATCAAAATGCAATATTGTCAGACGGTAGTGGAAGGACAGGACCGGGCTCGTCAATATCGTTTTTAAGTGTAACGAAATCCATTTGATAGTTGCTTTCACATCATTGAAACAATTTCGAAAATTCGGCCATCAATTCGTCTTAATCTGGAGGCAGCTATCGACTGAGGAATCTTGATGATTTTTCGGCGTGCCAGTCGCAATTGCAATCAATCGATCAGATTTTCTCCTCCATCCGACGTTTCGATGGGGAACAGACGCTGTCGTGTTCCGCTATTTCTGTATTGTAAATGCTCAAGCTTTCAGAATTATTAGTATTGAAGTTAATCTGTAGCATAATGTCTCGACTCCATAAGTTCAAGGAAACTTTCGAATCGGTGCTTTAATCACAATTTTCCATTTCAAGCTCAACAAAGTAGTAAAATATATGTGCTAATAACTCTCTCATTCGCCAACTTTGTCAATCAACTTTCGGTTTCACTTTTCTTTTCGTTCAAATAGCACCCAATAAAGCCCCGATTTCATTTCCGGCCATTTAAATTACACCTGCAGTAGCGCATCCGTGTCAGCACTACTGGCATCGATACATGATCGAGCAGTTACTTCAACCCCTCAATTTTCGATGTAACAACTTCCCAAATTCTTGACAGCTTACTTCATCGTTTAACCCTTCGCTTCGGTACGAGCTGATGGGCTATAAATTTGACCATTCAATTAATCAGCTCATGAATTCCAATTACTCCCGGCTAGCGTCTGAGCCCAGACACGAGACATTGTTATCCAAAAATTTCTGAAAGCAAATTGAGCTCGATAACTTTCCACGCGAAAGCCTCGGAAACCAAACAGCATGGTTGCACGTCTAGTCAAACCGAACGTTCAGTCCATCGACGGCGGCGATGGGAGGTAAAAACCAACCCACCGCCCACTCGCCAAAACAAAACATCAATAAATGGATAAGCTATACTGCTACTGAACTGGAAGCAACTGGTAAGAAAGAGGCGCTTCTGCTCGCTGGAAAGTGCGTAGCTTGGGAAATGTGTGTGGGTCTATCTAAGACTAGCGTTAGAGAAGCCGAGTTAGCCGACGACCGACGACCGACGGTCGCGAGCATGGCACGCGACTGCTATTTGTCCTCGTTAGGAGAGGGTGTGTTTGTAAGTTGGATCCGGGTGAGATACTAAATCATTGTTTGGATTATGTGACAGTAATAAAAAATTTAGCGCCGAAAAACAGCTTAAAACTCTTAAGTTGCTTGAAATTGGAACTACTGCTCTTTCCAGCAAAATCAAACCATTACTTCATAGGGGTATGGGAGCTGTGTAAGGCCTATTGACATTTACAAATGCTCCAAAGAGAATGCAGTCATTGCAAGAAAAAGTGATTGATTTCGAAGGTTTTTTTTTATGGAAATCAAGCAATAAAGTTATTATGTGACTGCTAGGGAAATATCTGAAGAGCCCTCGAATTTTCGACAAACCTTCTGCCAAATCTTCATGTAGTAAAGATAATTCCCCTTTGTTTATAGCAAAAAATCAAATGAACATTGCTTAAGAGATTTTAGGGGTTATTCATGATAAATACCTTACAGTATTTCTGGGAAAAATTTCCTCAAATTCAAGTCGATTGTTATAGAAAATCTTCGCAAAACCTTTCAAATTATCTCAAGATCTATTAGGATTTCCACAAATCTCTTCTATGGATTGTGTCGGGGTTCGCCATATACTCACATATTCAAATTAGGAATAAAATTACAAGAATTCTATCATATTTTTCTAAAGAAATTTGAATTAAATCGCTCTAAACAATCAGCCTCAAATTCTTGCCTTAAAATATTTCAACAGATCAAGAAGTAAAATTGAACCCTAAAATCCAATAAGTTACGATAACAATTCCTAAAGTAATTCTAAGAACTCTGTGGAAAAAATATTCAAAAAATCTTGGTAAATTAGATTAACCCTTTGGACATGGTTTTTTCGCTTTCCTGGATGCAACCTCGCTGGTCCAGAACATGTTTGTAAGGGTCGGTATTCTCGGTTGGGCTATCCCAGGTCACATTTAATGCTATACAAACGTTTTTCCAACTATTTTAGGCCTTCAGTTGAAAAAAAGCTGAGCACAAGAGGTATAATCATTTACTCAGCTCCTAGCATAGCATAGCATAGCATAGCATAACCGACCGTACACATCCGGGTGTGGCTGTCGATAAAGACGTTTAATTTAATGAACTCTCGACACCTGGCCAGGTTCTTACGATCAGCGGTGATGGGGAGGAAATGCTGATTAGATATCTACTCAGAATATGTCCAAGAACTTGGCCCACTTCATAGATATCTGGAGTTGGAAATTGGATGGGGTGTAATGGATCTGCCCAATCCATCCTGGTTTCCTCATCATCTTAATGGCATTAATTTGAATTACTTGATTTTTAGGTTGAGAATCTGAAATATGAGATAATATTAACATTGACGTCGAATAAGCAACATATTAGTGATACGCTCGTCACAGTTACAATGTTTACCATATTATGTGTATCATACGATACATTTACCTGAAACCTGCTGAAATAAAATGTTGATTAGCAGAAAACTTAACACAAAAATATACATAAGCATCACAAAAGTGCACAAAAAAAGTCACCCCGCGGATCATGTACAAAACGCTAAGACCAGTTCAGTTAGTAATCCTACATTATAGAGATCTGCGGAGGCGGCCATTGTGAGCCAATCGTGCAGAGAGAACTGTCAAAGTGTGAGCTAAATGAACATGTTTATCGTTCGTAGGAAGGCGTCGTTTGAATGGTATTGCAATCGGAACTAAATAAATAAAAATTATTTATTTTGAATATTGAGAAATTGGCGGCATATGTATGTTTAGTAAAAAGATAAAAATTTATTAATTCTGCTTTCAAATCTCATGCTTATGACGACACTTTTGTTGCTGAACTTGTCGAAGAAACTTCCATTACTGCTTCTTGCTTCACTTCTGCCGATATGATTAGCGTAACACTTTTGCAATGAATTTCAGATTTCTTCGATTGCTCCGCTATTTCAACAAAATTTTGGAAAAAAAATTCTACCATGGTTAGAAAATGTAAACAAAACAACTTGAACCACAACGAAGTCACGCACAAAGTTTGAACATCTAGCTTTGTAGCAAGTGTTGGCAGCTGTTGTAAACAAAACAAACAGCGTTGCCGAATCGACACATGTAACTTCCGCTCATCTCTATGTAGAGGATTTCTAAGTTCAGTCTTGTTAGAGATCACAGTCATTGACACATTTTCGTCGATATTCGGCTGCCTTTGTCTCCGACATTCACATTCACACGCAATCAAACTACCGTACGAAACAAAAATGTCAAACGAATGCACTTGACCACGATTGCGCCTTCGGGAGACGGTTCGGCTTTTGTTATTCCTGTCTTCTTCCACAATGACAGCTGTGTTGGCCATATGTGTGTCGTATTCAATTCAACAAGCATGAATTAACGAATATTAACATTCATAATCGGAATTGGCTGAAATTCACGCGAAACGCTAGAATTGGACAAATGTCATCGTGTCAGACGACATTTATTTGACCCTTGTTTATGTTTATTGATATTCGTCCTTCCGCTCGTGTTGTGTGTGAAAGGTAACGGTAGCGCATGAACGTAACAAAGCAAGCTGACACCCGACTGTGGCACTAAAATGAAGGTAGTGAAAAGTGTCGTATGTTTACAAGACTGGACCAGTACTAACTGTAGTACTCTACGAACACGAGACATGGACCATGCTTGAAAAGGACTTCCAGGCATTCGGAATTTTCGAGTGACAAGTGCTAAGGACGACCTTTGGTGGTGTGTGGCAGGGGTTCGTTCAAATATTACGTAACGCTAAGGGAGAGATAGGGGGTCTAGCACTGCGTTACGCTTCATACAAAAATCGAAATTACCCATACAAAAGTTGTTACGTGGGGGAGGGAGAGGGGATAAAATTGTAAAATTTTGCGTTACGTAATGTTTGAATGAACCCCAGAGAATGATGCACCACAAGCTCGCCGCACTCAAACTGCAAACCCAGCGTCCAGAAAAAGCCGCGACCGGAAGAATACAGTGGAAAGGGACAAGGCATGTTGAAAGAATGGTGAGCAAACACTCTGTAAAGTTGGTGTTCGCTGTTGATCCGATTGGCACCAGAATGTGAGGAGCGCAAAGAGCATGGTGGACGGACCAGGTAGAGCGTGATCTGGCGAGCATTGGACATGATCGAGGATGGAGAGCGTCGGCCGCGAACCGACTAGAGTGGCATAAAGGGTGAGTCGATATTTATTGTGCCACCTTAATTGAAAAATTTTCTAGTTAGGTATCTTAACAAAACTATTTTTTTACATGAAACAAATAATTAGAGCTCTCTTGTATTTTTGTGCTCGTCGTTCTTGGTTTTCGTCCATCTTCTAGTTAATGGATCACTGACAATACTTTCTGAAAACTACGAACAAACCTTGAGAATTTCTCTATGAAACTGAACATTAAAAACAAGAGCAGTACAACGTTTGTAAAAATAAATATTGTATGCTCTATTATAATCATTTACTCAGCTCCTACACATTTAATTTTGATGATTTTATTCGACCTTTAGTTGATTCCAGGTTTATTGAAAGGCTTTTTTAAGGCTTAATATGCGCTTAATCAGTAATCAATCAAAATTATTTATTGTGAAAAAAATAAAAATAAAACACTTTCGTTATATTTTATTTACCATTTGCGGCTTTTTATTTCCAAAGGAGATGTTTAGGAATGTATAAATTAATCTAAAGGAAAACTGAGAATTGAACTCGGATCCCTGATTTATAGTCACTCACCTTAGTACCTCACCACACATAATTGTATACATATCCTCGAACACGAAAGCATTACTTGTTGTGTCCGAATTATCAAGAAATGCGTTTAGCTAAGCATGTATTGAGGCTAAAGAAGCGATGTGGGCTCTACACAAAAACTTGTTTGGATTAGCTGTCAAAAATTATTTGATTAAAGGTTGAACAAGACGGGCTGCAAAACGGTGAGTCGATAAGGAGAGCGTTCAACATATCTCTTGTCCTCACAAGGTCCTACCTCATGCTTCCACGGGTCAAGCGATGACAAAGACCGCCAGCTAAGAGTTGTGTGCTTAGCTGGTAGTGCATCCTGGGCACTGTTGTCCTTCTGACTTCAGCTAGATTAAGGAGGTACGACCCGAGCGTCTGTTCACCAAGGCTCAAACAGCGTCTGTTCTGGCATCCAGCGCCTAAGTAAGAAACGCTGCACCACGCCCAGCTAGATCCAAGGTGGTAGCCCCATCAGCGTGGTCTTTTCAGTGTTGGTTGGGACGTTAAACAGAACTGGCACGATGGTCCTCCGGCGAAACAGGTGTTGGCGTAGGCCCAATAAGGCACTCGTAAAAATCCCCATTGCGAATAGCATAGGAGAAAACCCAGACAACCAATTTGCACATATAATGAAGTTTATGTTCATTTATACGTACTTTTATGCGGTAAAGTTACATCGCATAAGATGCAGTAAAAGTGCCTTATGCGTACAAGAGTGGAGGCGCTATACGTACATTGACGGAAAAATAATAACGCTATATGACTTGAAGCGATATTTTATGCGATGCACGGTGCGCGCTATTGCGACGTAATATTGCATCTTATGCGACTTAATAATATTCAAAAAAAAATCCTTGTCACCTCAGTATCGAACTAATAACCTTTGGATTACACTAGTTTACAAAATAAAACGAAAGTCGTGAACTTCTGTCGACGACCAAAATTTTTGAAGTATAATTTAGCACTGATTTCGAAACCGTGCTTCAAAAAAATTTAAGTAGAGCAGTTTTTGAGTTTTAGCTCAATATTTAGTTTTACAACTTTTAAAAATATGAAATTTACCAAAATTCAAATATCTTGCGTTTTATTCAACCAATTTCAAATCTTTTTCCATAAATTAAAAGCTGAATACAATAGCATTCGATCAACTGAATGCAGGTTTTGCGTCAGATTGATGAAATTCAAGATATTGGCGAGTTTTAGGGACGACCTTCTTAAATTTTAACCAAATTTCCAAAAATATTTGAGAAATGTATTTTTTTCAATAAGAAAAAAACAATCTAAAAATTCTTTCTCAACGTTAATTTGATATATAATATGTAGGCGAGTTACGGTAAAAAAATCAGCTCAATCGGAGCATTGATTACAGAGAATGAGATGTGTGAAGTGAGCGACGTTGCTTAAAAATAGAACAAAAATCGATTTCAAATCACCGACCTTGTATGGAAAGTCGAAAAAATTTCCGCTCTACTGTAATTTTTTTCCTTCGCGTTTTCGAACTCAGGGCATGATTCTACATCAAAAAACGATCATCAGCTTACCGAGTTCAAAAATGCTGTAAACCAGTGTTATCAAGCCACACTGCACACTTTACACCAAACACTACTTATGAAACACACTGGCTAATTATCATGACATTCTAACTCACCTCAGTGTTTGCTGGAATGCACTTGGTTTACCTGCGTTGTACGTATTCGGCAGGCTATGGAGCTCAAAATGACGAAACGTGATTTCCGGCACAGATATCACTATCCCTTTCTTGCTAGAACACAACTCCTTTTTTTTCAGGTCAACAAAACAAAAATGACTTTGTAACTTGTTTTGTCAACCTAATGATGACTACTCAGTTTCTTGTAGCTTTTTGGCACTTCAAGAGCACCTCTTTGATTGTTATCACGTATCACATCGCAATATGCCAACGTTAACGATTCTAGCTTATGCGAGTTTGTATGCACATTTTAACGAGTTTATTTTTACTTTTATGCGATTCAGTTTGTACGCCGATGCGAGATAAACTGACATAATAAGAAGAGCACCAAACGAAGTCGTATAATCATCGCAGTACAGTCAGGTCTTTTTTTACGCGGTTTTCATTTACGCGGCCGCGGTTTTTTTTTACGCGGTATGTATCCCTCGCGTAAAAAAAACCTGACTGTACGCAATTATTGACAATTCAATTGACACTTTGCGAGTTCACTCGAACGCTTTTGCGAATGAGCAAAGTTCGTCGCAATAAAACATCAGAATATCGTCTACTACGTTGTAGTCATACAAGATAAAACTTAATTTGCACTCTTATACGATTTTCCCAAATACATCGCAATAAGTTCAAAAAAATAACATCATATGCGATGAAAATTGTCCCTCAGCCGTACATATATGCGATAGTGACATAAAATAATACTTTATACGATGTACAGCGTGCATTATTATGCGATTCCTGGTTGTCTGGGAATACGACTCGATACAATCGGCAAAGACCCACGCGACGAAATAAGGAATACGATTGGAAATATGGAACATAGAATTACAAGTCACTAGGTTTCGCAGGATGTCACAGGATAATCTACGACGAATACATCCCCGCAACTTCGACATCGTGGCGTTGCAGGAGCTTTGTTGGACTGGACAGAACAACAATGACAACAAGGCAACATGATCGCGCAGGTAGGAAGGGAGGAAATGTACAGACCGGTAATCGGGCGAAACAGCCTACACACCGTATCGAATGATAACGGCCAGCGATGCGTAAACTTTGCAGCCTCCCGTGGTATGGTAGTCCGAAGCACCTTCTTCCCCTGCAAAGGTATCCACAAAGACACCTGGAGATCACCCGACCATCAAACAGAAAACCAAATCGACCACGTTCTAATCGACGGTAAATTCTTCTCGGATATAACCAACGTCCGCACATACCGCAGTGCGAATATAGATTCGGATCACTACTTAGTCGCTGTATACATGCGCTCAAAACTTTCGACATTTATCACCACGCGTCGAAGTCGAACGCCGCGGCTCAACATCGAGCAGCTGCGTAACGTAGAAGTGGCTCAAGACTACGCGCAGCAGTTAACAGTGGACCTACCAACGGAAGAGCAGCTTGGCGCAGCTACACTTGAAGATGGCTGGAGGAACATCCGATCCGCCATAGGTAGTACCTCGGCTACAGCACTAGGCTTTGCGACTCCGAATCACAGAAACGACTGGTACGGCGGCGAATGTGAACAGTTGAAAAACGAGAAGAATGCAGCATGGGCAGAATGCTGCAACACCGTATGAGAGCGAATGAGGCACGTTACAGACAGGCGCGGAACAGGCAGAACTCAGTCTTCCGGATGAAGAAGCGCCAGCAAGAAGAACGAGATCGCGAAGCGATGGAAGAGCTTTACCGCGCTTAGGACACACGAAAGTTCTACGTGAAGCTGAACCGCTCCGCAGAGGCTTCGAGCCACAAGCCTACATGTGCCGAGATAATCACGGAAATATTCTCACGAGCGAGCGTGAGATTATGATGAGCACCTCAATGGCGACGTTGCAAGTACCGAAGGTGGCGTGGTAACAGATCTAAGAGTATGTGCACAGGACGAAAGACTTCCGGCCCCTGACCTCCAAGACATTGAGGAGGAGGTTGGCCGGTTGAAAATCAACAAAGCCGCTGGAGCAGATCAACTACTAAGCAAGCTTCTAAAATTCGGTGGAGAAGCACTGGTGAGATCACTACACTGGGTCATTACCAAGATTTGAGAGGAAGAAGTATTACCGAAGGAATGGATGGAAGGTACCGTGTGTTCCATCTACAAAATGGGCAACAAGTTGAATTGCGGGAACTATCGCGCGATCACACTACTGAGCGCTGCCTAGTCTCTCAAATTTTATGCCACCGTCTATCACCACTTGCAAGAGAGTTCGTGGAGCAATATCAGGCTGGATTCATGGGTAAACGCGCTACAACGGACCGGATGTTCGCCATTCAGGTGTTGCAGAAATGCCGCGAATACAACGTGCCCACACATCACTTGTTCATCGATTTTAAATTGGCGTATGATACAATCGATCGAGAACAGCTATGGCAGATTATGCACGAATACGGATTCCCGGATAAACTGATACGCTTGACCAAGGCGACGATGGATAGAGTGATGTGTGTAGTTCGAGTATCAGAGACACTCTCGAGTCCTTTCGAATCTCGCAGAGGGTTATGGCAAAGTGATGGTCTTTCGGGCTTGCTGTTCAACATTGCTTTAGAGGGTGTAATTAGGAGAGCGGGGATAAACACGAGTGGAATGATTTTCACGAAGTCCGTTCAGCTGCTTGGTTTTATTGATGATTTTGATATTATTGCTCGAAAATTTAAGACAATGGCTGAGACGTACATCCGACTAAAGAATGAAACCAGGCGAATCGGATTAGCCATCAATGTTTCGAAGACAAAGTACATAATGGCAGAAGGCTATATATCGATGGTGATGATATCGAGACGGTTGAAGAATTTGTGCACTTGAACTCACTGGTGACCACCGACAACGACACCAGCTTAGAAACTCAGAGACGCATTGTGGCGGGAAATCGAGCTAACTTTGGACTCCGCAGAACTCTACGATCGAACAAAGTTCGCCATCACACAAAGTAAAGTATTGACAAAACGTTGATAAGACCAGTAGCCCTCTATGGGCACATCGGAGGCTTCGATGGGCGGGTTACGTCATCAGGATGTCGGATAACAACCCGACTAAAATGGTTCTCGAGAGTCATGCGACCGGTACAAGAAGACGTGGTGCACAGGACCCATATAGCCGAGGCGGTAAACGCACGGGTATTCAGCATGACCATGCTGAGGGTGACGGGTTCGATTCCTGGTCGGTCCAGGATCTTTTCGTAAAGGAAATTTCCTTGACTTCCTTGGGCATAGACCCGGTCAACACACGGTCGCATATGATGTTGAATAGGATGCTAAAGTGGAGGCGGTATGCGTACACTTTACACGCGGTTAAATGGAAGCAGGTACGCATATGGCCTCCACTTTAGCATCCTATTCAACATTATTTACGACTTTGTGTTGGCTGGGGAGTATCTTCGTGCCTGCCACACGATATACACATGCAAAATAGTCATTGGCAGAGGAAGCTCTCAGTTAAAAACTGTGGAAGTGCTCATAGAACACTAAGCTGAGAAGCAGGCTTTGTCCCAGTGAGGACGTTACGCCAAGAAGAGGAGAGGAGGTGCGCAGCTAGCAAGGTGGATCGATCAAGTGGAGGACGATTTTCGGAACCTTCGCAGAATGCGGAACTGGAGACATACAGCCATGGACTGAGTAGAACGGAGACGCTCCTATGTACATCAGAGGACTCTCTGACCGGTAAGTAAGGTAAGTAAACTTTTGCTACGCTCTTCCAAATGTATGTTTTGATATGTTTGCGCATTCACGATTTTAAGAAAAAAAAATGCCCTTGTGAATATTCCAAGCTTTTAGGATTTTTTATCCAATTTTCTGCGAAACATTTCTCTGAAAATTCTATCAGGAACTTTTCCAGGGATTCCTTAAAAAAAATCATAGCTAATTTTCTTTAATGTTTTCTACATGCTACCCCAGAAAGGAAGTCATTAAACAAAGTCTTCCATGAATTCTTTTGAAGTTTTTAGAACATCTTTCAAGGATTGCTTCAAGAATGACTCTTGGCTGTCTCTCAGGATTTATTTTAGAGGATCCTCCGGCAATTTCCTTAAGAATCCCGTTAGATAAGCATCCATAGGTTCATAAATTCTTAAAGATATCTTTACAGGAATTCTTGCAGGAAACCATTCGCAGATTCGTTCAGTAATATTTTGAAGCGTTCAGAATTCCTCCAAATTTTCGTCCAAAGTTTTCTTTAGAAATCTTTCACAAACGCTTTGGGGTTGTTCATAAACCACGTAAACTTTTTGGGGGGAGGGGGGTCTGACCAAAGTCTACGCTCCATACAAATTTCAAAATGTTTGTATGAACAAAAGTCTACGAGGGGGGAGCGGGGGGAGGTCTGAGATGGCCAAATTTTGGTCTACGTGGTTCATGAACAGCCCCTTTCGGACATTTTTCCAAAATCATAAAATCTTCCAATGATTAGTTTAATAAGGTTAATTAGTCTGCAATGAATTCCATCAGAAATGGGTCCATTTCTTCACAAATCACTCCAAAAAATTGGTCCTGAATCTACCAAGGTTTGTGCCAGAAACTATTCCAGCAGTTTCTCCATCTTACCAGAGGTTCCAGGGATTATTTGAGAAAATGCTCCTTGGCTTCAGATATGGCCTCATGAAGTCCTTTATGAAATTTTTAGTTAGATTTTTAATGGGTTGCTTCTGAAACTCTCCGTGGGAATTACTTTAGAAATTCTTCTATGGATTCATTTCGAAAATCCTTCGGAAATTTCTCTAGGGATTTCTTTAGAATTTTATACTGGGGCTCCTTCAAAAATTCTTTCAAAGTTTCTTCAACTGGTTTTTACTGAAAATAATTCAGAGATTCCCTCAAATATTCGTACTCCTCCTCCTCTCCTTGGCGTAACGTCCTCACTGGGACAAAGCCTGCTTCTCAGCTTAGTGTTCTATGAGCACTTCCACAGTTTTTAACTGAGAGCTTCCTCTGCCAATGACCATTTTGCATGTGTATATCGTGTGGCAGGCACGAAGATACTCTATGCCCAAGGAAGTCAAGGAAATTTCCTTCACGAAAAGATCCTGGACCGACCGAGAATCGAACCCGTCATCCTCAGCATGGTCATGCTGAATACCCGTGCGTTTACCGCCTCGGCTATATGGGCCCTTCGTACTAGTATTTCTTCAAAAAATCCAGCAGATATTTATTTAGGAATAACTCAATAGATTCAATTGGAAATTCCCGCAAGAATGTGTGCAGGAATTCTCCTTGATATTCTTACATTATTACATTATTATTCCTTCGGGATTTTCTCCAGATAGTCTTCCATGTATTTTCCCGGAAATTTCTTCGACATTTCCTCCAAGAACAAATCTAAGTATTTCTCCACGGATTCTTTGGGGAATTTATTCAAAAATGTTTCCTAAGAAGTTTCACAGGAATCTCAAGGAAATATCCTAAGAGATTTTCTAAGGCTCTTTACCAAAGCTCATCTGGGCGTTTCTTCATATAGACTTACTGGAATTTTATCAGAAATACCTTCACTGATTGCATTAGGAATAATTTCAGAGAACTCTTCGAGATTTTTACAAAAGGATTTCTTTGTGAGTTTTCCTAAAAAAAATCTTCAATTAACTTTTTTATGAATTCGATAAAGAGTTTCATGAAACGTTTCTCCAGGAAGTTCTACAAAAACTCAGCCTGGGCTTTATGCATGCAAATTATTTTGTAGGAATATTTCTCTTCCTCATATTTCTAAACTGATTCTACTGGAGGTTTCTTCAAAAATGCCTTCAGGGATTCTTTCAGAAGCTCCTGCTCGGATTCCTTCAGAAGCTGTTTCCGGGATTCCTTCAAAAACATCTTTGAAAAATTCCTAATAATCTGAGGATTTCTTCAGGGATCAAGGGATTTTTTTTCAAAAGTGCAGTTGAAGTATTTTAAAAATTTATCTTTTTTTTCAATTACTTGAGTTCCTCTAAAAATTTCTTGACAAGTTTTTCAGGGATTTCTGCAGAATTTCCAACAAGGAATTTTATTAGGAAGTTGCTTCTGCGATTCCGTCAGAAACATCTCTTGGGATTTCTGCCAGAATTCCTGCTGGAATTGTTTTAGATATTTCGCCAGGGATTTCATCAGAAGTTTTTTTCCAGCAATAGCACACAAAGCTGCTATTGCTGGAATAATTATTTTAAAACCTAAGAGAATAGTTTAAAGAAATTCTTTAAAAACCTTCCAGTGATACCTAGTCTGGTGGGTTTTGTAGACAAAATATGCAGAAGATATTGACGAAGTTAACTCTGGAGGAATTTTTGAATAATGGCCTGGAAAATTGCCTGGAAAAATTCCTCAAGATACTCCCAATTGCTAGATAAAATTCATGAGAAACTTCAAAATACAAGAAATCTTGTATTTTTTTTTTTCGGTACTGGTGAAATTATTCAAGAATGGATTCTCTGGAGGATTTGCTGAAGGAATTCTTGGAAGAACTCCTGGAGATAACCCAAGAGAAACGTTTTAAAATAAATGCGTATACAACTTCTGAAAGTATTAGTACACAAACACCTTGAAGTACTTTCAGGAGATTTTTTTTAAGGAAATCCAATGAAGAAATCTCTTTCAAAATATTATATTTTTCTCCAGTTAGCCTAGTGGTTAAGGATATGGATCACCAATCCATACCACCAATCGACGACGGGTTCGATTCCTGTTCCGGTCGGGAAATTTTTCTCGACTCAAACAATACAAATTCATGCAATGGTAGGCAAAGAAAGTTCTTCAATTAATAACTGTGGAAGTTCTCAAAGAACACAAAATTGAAGCGAGGCAGGCCAAGCCTCAGTGGGGACGTAGAGCCATAAAGAAGAAGAAAAAGAAGGTGTATCTTTTAAGGAATCTTCGAAAGAATACATGGAAGAATCGAAGAACCCTCTGCAGGATTTCATAGAAGAATTTCTAGATTAATGTCAATTGTAGAGTAATTTCTGCAGGAATTGCTGAGAGAATTTTTGAAGAAATTCCTAAATCATCATCATGGGATTTTTTTGAAGAATCCCTGAAGAAAGATCTGAAATAATCCTAAGCAATGTCTGAAATACGTTGAATAATTTCTGGAGGGACTTTCTAAAGAGTCTCTGGAGTTTTTTTTTTCAAAAATTTTCAAATCAAATAATGCCTGAAAGAATCCCTTTGACATTTGAATTTACATTTAAAAACCTTAGAAGTATTCCTGATAAAATCTCGGAATATATGTAAAAAAAGTTCTCATGGAATTGCAAATTTTGAAAAAGCATTTGGAATAATTACTGAAGAAATCCTTGTAAAAATTCCCGAAAGAATTTCATGAGATATTTTTTTGTAGAATTTCTGGATTAAATAAACTGTATTCAAATTAACAGAAATATAATTATTTCTATTAACCATTGTGGAAAGTATGAAACAAGTTTTAGTGTTAACATATTGACTCGATTGATCGCATTTCAGGAGCACTATTTCTTTCAAAATGACCAAACACCAATCACCACTGAAAAAACCAGTTCACATTCGTTCGTAGATTTTATTGCACTTCAACATATTCGTATCAACAAAGCATCCTTCATTTCACAGTGAAGGTTAGAATAAATAAATAAATTAGTTCGATACTACACGCACTAAAACACTTTGGGTGTCGCTTCCGGCACTGCTCGAATCCATCCGATCCGAGCAACGCCATTGAGTCTTATTGATTTCGATTCTCCTGCTGATGCGCCGCTGATGACTACACTGTTGTCCCGCCGCTTAGGCGTACGCATTGTAGGCCAGATCCTGTCCGACGTACTCGGGCACGGCTGGAGCAGCGGCAAACGATCGGCCAGCATCCCATGGGCCGTGGGCGGCGATGTGCGGGTGGTGGTTGTCAACGGCGAGCTGGGGAGGTAGGGGAAAATGGATAATTAGTTTAAAGTAGTCTTGATGGAATCATGTCAAAATGTACCTTCTTGCACAGCTGGAAGATGGCCAGTCCAACGGAGACAATGAACGAGAAGAAGGACAGCTGCAGGGAGTTCCAGGCCTTCAGTCCCAAGATACCGAGAGCCATTGGGATCAGAGTCATGGCCTTCAGAAGGACGAACACCATGATTGGGATGACGATCTTCTTCAGCTTGGACTTGCGGGCTTCGACGGCGCTACGTCCGGAGGTTTTTGGGAAGCTGACGGTTAGGCTCAGTTCTTCGTTGTCGATGTTGCGGGGCGACACGGTGACCTTGGCGTCGGCAACTGGCAGCTTGAAGGTGACATCGTGGCTCTTCAGGTACTGTTCGACATTGTCCAAGACTCCGTTACTGCTGCGGGCTCCCAATCCAGCATATCCATTTCCGTGCACTTCGACGTCATCGGTGAGCTGCAAGAGATCAATCGATTAAATTATGTATCAAACATAAGAAAATAATTGCACAATCCTACCTGGAAGTTATCCTTTTTGAACACCGTATCCAAGAAGTTCATGATTTTGTACTTCAAGCAAGCGCCGGAGTCGTTATCCGAGCTGCACATGGATCGCATCTCCTCGACCATCCCATCCATGGGAGTTCCCTTCCAGAAAGCAGGTTGACTGGCAGGATTGGCCGCAGCCAGCCCAACGAGGGCAACGGACAAAATCACAATTTTGAATGCCATCTCGACAGCAAAGCTCCCTAATCTCTACGCGTTCTAAACTCAGCTCAGCTCACGGGCCCGATGTGCTCACAATGGATGAAAATGATGCTTTGATGGTGGATAATTTAATCACAACAGTTTATATACGACCTTCCGGTAGTGTGACATCCGCGGGGGGTAGGACTCGCCAGCACGGGGCAACGGATTTGCCTCGAGACAGATTCGGAAAAGTTCGGCCCCCTGCTCGGATCGGATGTGTAGCAACTACCGCCATCATACGCACTTGCTCTACTCTACGGCTGCCACCGTGGTTAGCTAAGACGTCGCGATGGTAAAATTTGGCGCCGTTGTCATTGTCGTGGTTGCCGTGGGTTGGTTTCGTCAAGTGGATTGCGATGCAACCGCGTTCCATACACGTTTTGGTGGGAGGAAGAAGAAAATACGAACATGTGCTCCGAAACTTTGCTCGTAATAGGTAGGTAAATTAACACCGAGCGATCAAGTCTAAGGGAAATTGACTTTAAGGATTCTCGTCACGTAGGAAGTTTTATTTTCTTCTGCTTTTACTTACCAGCACGGGCCTCAGCGTTGCTGTTATGCTGCTGGTTCCAGCTTTAACGTAAAACGGTGCATATAGACCGAAAAGCCTCACATATGTGGATTTGTTTAGAAACAGTTGAACGAGTTGAAGTATTTCAGTAGTGTATGATTTATAAATAGGATCGATTGGGTATAGTTAGTTAACCTATTTTGATATATTTTTAACCTTTATCGACCGTCTTCAATGTGCTTTGCCATTTTCCACTTTTAGTATAACATTCGTTTGGGTATGCATGGAGACGCTTGGTGTTTTGAGGCTGTACATTGATGGCGTTTTCCTCTAGTAGAGTGATTGCCGAGATGATTGTTCAATATTACGCTCTATCTCTAAGCTAGGCTGACAAACCGACCATCAATGTCAAAGTCACACTAGTTATAGTAATAACAACTGCGGGAATGTCCTTAACGCTTTTGCATTGTTTAAAATTGCTTTAAAATTTTTATTTTATTGGATTTTTTTTGTATCCATGACTCAATTGTTGTATAGTTGCATAAACTAAAATATTAACATTATTGCCATATTTTTCTTTAGCTTCAGTCGTGCCGGGGGTGTTCTTGTGGTATTCCAGGAGGTTTCAGAGGGTCCTATGTACGGTCCGGGGGTTTCAGGGTAACCCACAAGACTTCAGGGGTTACATTCTGTGTCAGGGGGTTTAAAGGCTATCCACAAATGTTACACAATGTTACAGCGAGTACCAGTGGCGTCACAGGGGTGTTCCAGAGGGTTTCATGAGCGTTCCATATGATTTCAGGGGGTTCTAGAGAGGTTCAAGGGGCTTTCGTGGGGCCCAAGGATCGTTTCAGAATGCTTCAAGATTTTCAAGGAGTTTCCAGGTGTTTTCAAGGGTTTTCAGAGGTATTTTAGGAGATTCCATGGGGATTCAAGGGGTTTCGAGGACGTTTCAGTGGTTATAAGAGTGTTCTATGAATTTTCAAGGAATTGCAGGGACGCGTTCCAGAGGTGTTCTAGGAAGTTTCAGATGTGTTCCAGGGATTTCAGAAGTCCGAGGGGCAACCCATGGACGGTAAATAGGCTTCCAGTGCGGAACGGAACCAAGTGGCTTTCTAGAGGGCTTTAGGGGTCTTATAAGCATTCCAGAGGTACAATGGGTTTCTTGAGGTTTCATGCGCGTACCTTGTCACCTGAAACCCTGAAATGACTTTAACCGCCTTTGAAAACCCCCGAAATTTGAATCCCTTGGGAACTCCACCGGAATACTCTTGGGCCCCCTTAAGAAGCTCAAAAGAACTCTGGGACTCCCGTCTAAAACACCCATGAAACTTAAAAATTACCCAACAGAGAATTTGAAACTTTGACTACCTAAATGAACCGTTGAAAACAATAGTGAGGACCGGTCAACATTAGAGAGAGCTAGTTCAAGACGAAACTGGATGCATTTCCTCATTTTTTAGTTTTTGATTATTTATCAAATGACGAAGAAATATATTCAAAACCGGTTTTCATACGCAGTAAGAAGAAGGACAAAGTAAACTCCGGATTTTTTTCCTTGTGATAATGTTAAGCCTCCAGCAGTCGCGTCTTTGACCACCTTCACGCTCACGCTGTGTATCACAAGCGTGTTTTTTCATGGTGCGTGTACTCATTACACGACGCGTCCGCTCCCGGGATAATCAGTTCCCACGAAACAATTTTCAAAATTTTGTTGAATTCCTCCTGGGCTTCCTCTGGGAATTCCTAATGAAATTCCTCTGGGAACCCCTCCAAGAGTTCCTCTGCTAATTCTTTCAGGAATTTTTCTGGGAGTTCTTTCAGAAATTCCTCTGGAAAAACCTCCAGGAGTGCCTCTGAGAATTCCTCCTGGAATTTCTCTGGGAGTTGCTCCTGGATTTGCTCTGGGAATTTACCCTGGAATTCCACTGGGAATCCTCCCTGGAATTCGTCCGCTCTGGAACTCTTCTGAACAAATTCTCGCTGGAATTCCTCTGGGAAGTCTCCCAAGAATTCTTGTGGGAATTATCCCAAAAATTCTTCTGGGAATTTTCCCAAGAATTCCTCTGGGAATTCCTCCCGGAATTGCTCCAGTAATTCCTTCTGGAATTTCTCCCGGAATCCCTCTGGGGATTCTCCCAAGAATTCGTCTGGGAATTCTTCCCAGAATTTTTCTGAGAATTCCTCCTGGAATTCCTCTGGGTATTCCTTCTAAAATTCCACTGGGAATTCTCTTTGAAATTCCTCTGGAGTTTCTCCTGGAATTCCTCTGGGTACTTATTCTGAAATTCCTCTGGGATTCCTCCTCCCTGAAAGTCTTCTGAACAAATGATCGCTGGAACTTCTCTAGGAAGTCTCCCAAGAATTGTTGTGGAAATTGTACCAAAAACTCTTCTGGGAATTCCCCCAAGAATTCCTCTGGAAATTTCTCCCGGAATTCCTCCTGTTATTCCTTCTGGAATTTCTCCCGGAATTCCTCTGGGGATTCTCCCAAGAATTCGTCATGGAATTCTTCCTAGTATTCCTCTGAAAATTCCTCCTGTTAATCCTCTGGCAATTTCTCTTAGAATTCCTCCTAAAATTCCTCAGGGTATTCCCTCTAGACTTCCTCTGGGAATTCCTCCTGGAATTCCTCTAGGAAGTCCTTCTGGAATTCCTCTGGGAAGTCTTTTTGGAATTCTTCAGGGAAATCCGCATGAAGTGCCTCTGGTAAAGCGTCCAGGAGTGTCTCTGATAATTTCTGGGAGTTTCTCCTGGATTTCTTCTGGATTTGTTCTGGAAATTCTCTTTGCACTTCCTCTGGGAATTCTTCCTGGAATTCCTCTATGGGAATTTTCACTAGAAATCCTCTGGAAATTCTCCAAGAAATCCGTCTGGGAACTCATTCAAGAATTCCTCTGGGATTTCTGCCAGAAATTCCTGTGAGAATTCTTCCTAGAATTCCTCCTGGAATTCCTACGATAATTCCTCTAAGAATTTTTCCTAAAATACCACTGCGAATTCCTCTTGGTATTCCACTGTGAATTCCTCCTGGGCTTCCTCTAAGAATTCCTTCTGAAATTCTATCTGGAATTTCTCTGGGTATCCCTCCAGAAGTTTCCCTAGAAATTCTTTAAAACATTTCTCTGGGAGTTCTTTCAGAAATTCCTCTGTAATAGCCTCAGGGAGTGCCTCTGGAAATTCCTCCTGGAATTCCCCTGGAAAAGCCTCTTGGAATTCAACTGGGAGCTCATTCTGAAATTACCCTGGAAGTTACTCCTGGATTTGCTCCGGGAATTCTCTCAGAACTTCCTCTGGGAATTCCTCCTGGAATCCCTCTTGGAATTCGTTCTGGAATTGCTCTTGGAATTCCTCCCAGAATTTCATCTGGGAGTTCCTCCTGGAATTTTCTGGGAATTCCTTTAAGAATTTCTCCTGGCATTCTTCTGGAAATTGCTTTGTAAGTTTCTCTGGGAATTCCTCCTAGAATTCATTTGAGTATTCCTTCTGAAATTACTCTGGGAATTCTTTCTGAAATAACTCTGAGAATTCTTCCTGGAATTCCTCTGGGATTTTTCCCAAGAACTCTTCTGGGAAGTCTCCTAAGAATTGTTCTGGAAACTCCTCCTGGAATTCCTCTGGGTATTTCTGTGACAATTTTTCAATGAATTCCTCTTGGATTTTTTTTCGGAATTTTCTTCTGTACCTTGATGTACCTTGATGCATGGAAAATACATTGCTCTGGGAATTCGTCCAGGGATTTCCCCGGGAATTCCTTCGGAAATTTCTCCAGAAATGGCTATGGAAATTCTTGCAGAAATGCTTCTAGGAATCCCTCCAAAAATTTCTTGAAGAATGTCTGGAAATTCCTTAAGAAATTTTTCGCAGAAATTATCTGGAAATTCCTTTTGAATTTCTCAGAGAATTCCTCCAGGGATGCTTTAAGATTTTTTCCAGGAATCGATCTGGGACAGCCTCTAAGAATTTCTCTGGGAGTCCTTACATGAATACTTCAAGGAATTCTTCTGATAATTCCTTCAGTAATTCATCTGGGCAATCCTCCAAAACTTCGTCTGAGAATTCCTCAAGGAAGTCCTCTAAAAAATCCTCCAAGAATTTCACTAGGAATTCTTTCAAAACTCCTCTGGAAATTTCTCCACGCATTTATTTGCAAATTACTCCAGGAGTTCGTCTGAGAATACTTTCTAGAGGCCCTTTTGGAATTCCCTGTGGAATTCCTCTAAAAGTTCTTCCAGAAATCCTTATGAGAAATCCTGCAGAAATTTCTGTGGAAATACTTCCACAAATTTCTTTGAAAATATCTTCTGGAGATCTTACGGCAGTTCCTGAGGGAATTCCTCCAGCGGTTCCTCTGGGATATATTCATAATTTTTCATGGGAATTCTTTCAGGAATTTGTCTGGGAATTCTCCCAGAAATACCTCTAGTTATGCCTCTGGAAATCCCTATTGGAAGTCTTGTGGGAATTCCTCTTGGAATTCCTCTGGGAATTCCTCCTGGAATTCCTCTGAGCATTTTGCTTGGAATTCCTCTGAGAATTCCTTCTGGAATTCTTCTGGGAATTCCTCCTGGAATGCATCCTCTGAGATTTCCTCCTGGAATTCCTCTGGACCTTCCTCCCGGTCTTCCTCTGGGAGTTCCTCATGGAATTCCTCTGAGGATTCTGTCTGAAGTTCCTCTGCGAATTCATCCTGAAATTTCTCTGGGAATTCCGCCTGAAATTCTGGAAATGTTATTCTGGAATTGCTCTGGGAATTCCACTTGGAATTTCTCTGGGAATTCCTCTTAAAATTCCTCTGAGAATTTTTCCTGGAATTCCACTGGGAATTTCTTCTGAAATTCCTCTTGGATTTCCTTCTAGAATTTCTCTGGGAATTCCTTCTGAAATTCCCCTGGAATTCCTCCGGGAAGTCCTCTAAGAATTCCTCCTGCAATTTCTCTTGAAATTTCTTCAAGATTCTTTCAGGAGTTTCTCCTTGAAATTCCTCTGGAAAGTCCACCCGCAATTCCTTCGAGAACTCATCCTAGAATTCCTCTGGGAATTCATCCTGGAATTCCTCAGAGAATTCCTCCAAGAATTCTATCGGGAATTTCACCTGAAATTTGTCTGGGAATTCCTCTGGGAAGTCCTCTAAGAATTCCTCCTGCAATTTCTCTTGAAATTTCTTCAAGAATTCTTTCAGGAGTTTCTCCTGTAATTCCTCTGGAAAGTCCACCCGGAATTCCTTTCGAGAATTCTTCCGGGAAGTCCTCTAAGAATTCCTCCTGCAATTTCTCTTGAAATTTCTTCAAGAATTCTTTCAGGAGTTTCTCCTGTAATTCCTCTGGAAAGTCCACCCGCAATTCCTTCGAGAATTCCTCCTGGAATTCCTCTGGGAGTTCATCCTGGAATTTATCAGAGAATTCCTCCAAGAATTCTATCGGGAATTTCACCTGAAATTTGTCTGGGAATTTCTCTGGGAATTCCTCAGGGTATTCCACTGGGAATGTCTCCAGGAATTCCTCCAGGAACTCTACTGATAATTTCTACTGGAAATTTTCTGAGAATTCCTCCAGGAATTTCTCTGGGGATTCCGTCATGGAATCCTCTGGGAATTTCTACAGGAATTTCTCTGGTTATTCCTTCAGCCAATTTTCCGGCAATTCCTCCAGGAATTCTTCTGGTAACTTCTCAGGAACTTCTCTGTGAATTCCTCCAGGAAATCGCTCCAGAAAATCTTCTAGAAATTACCCTATGAATTCCTCCGCGATTCCTCCAGGAATTCCTTTGTAAATTCCTCCAAAAATTCCTCATGGAATCCCATAGTGAATTCCTTTGGTATTTTCTCCAGGCATTCCTCTAGATATTTTATTGGGAATTCCTCTAGGAACTCCTCTGGAAATTCCTCCGGAAAAACCTTTTGGAATTCCTCCAGGAATTCCTCCGTGAATTCCGCCGTGAGTTCCTTTTGGATTTTCTCTAGGAACTCCTCTGGGAGTTCCTATTACGTTTGTTCTAATTCCTCTGATAATTCCTCCAGAAGTTTCTTCATTGATTTCCCTAAGAATTTTTCTGTAAATTCCTCTGGGAATTCCCCCAGGAATTTCTCTGGAATAGTTCCGTTGACAATATCTCTAGAAATTTCTCCAGGACTTCCTAAAGGAATTCAACGAAGCTTTAGGCATGACTTAATTGGATCTTCTCCAAAAACCTCAGAATGAAAAAAATAAGTTGTATGAATTTCTAAATTGTTCAAACCTCTTGAGTTAGTGTCGCTGCAAATTAGGTTGACCAAATTTAAAGATGTATAGGCAGTCATATAATTTAGTTTCCCTCCTAACCCTTTCCTGACAAGTCTTGCAAACATTCGACAAGTTTCACTACCTTTGATTCGGTTGCCGCGGTTGGTCCAGTCAACAAACGATCGCATATGATGTTGCCAAAATGTTTGGCTGATACGGGAAATGATCCCACCATTTTGGTCGATGACATCAATAGTTCATAATATCAAAAACATTATTTTTACAAAACAATTGTAAAGGGATTCATAGAAATGTTTAAGAACGTGATTTTTTGAGAATTCGAAATGTGCTCTATTTATCCTAATGTTTTTTTTGTGAAAGACATGTTGTCCATATAGTAATTAAAAAAAATCATTTACCTAATCCATTTCGATGCTATTCTGGGAATTGCAGTTCGCTTACCCACCACTTTGCCAACATAAGTTTCAAAATTTAAATATAGCGAAATAGCATTGCCAACCGTCGAATCAAGGCTCGTTCACTACCATACCTGAATTCTCAATGCGTCGTCACTTACAGGCTGTCACATAACGTCTTACATGACCCGCCGTGCCACCATAATCAAGCCATTCGTAGACCTCCCACCTGAACTCCACACCCACAACCGGATGCATTGCTTTTGGCATTTTGTATGCCATCATCGGAGTTGCCAAGCTGCCAACCATCCATCACCGAAAACTTAGTTCCTTGTATTAAAAGGAGTGAAATGCGCACGCTCTGCACAAGGATCGGATAGCTTATCTGCAGCACATCCACTTGGGCCGGACCCACCCACTACTTGTGTAATTGACTAAGTGGTGCCATACGTACTACATGGAAACCGAAACAATTTGCAGCTTGGTAGAGGGAAGTGGGGTGAAATGTGGCTTCTGAAATCCCCTGGAATAAATCCAAGAATTTCTCTAGGAATTTTGAAAAAAAAAATCGAAACTTCTTCCGTGGTTAGTTTTTTATGAAAAACACTCCTTTATTTATCGGATAGGTATTCCTCTGACATTTTTTCTGGGAATTCTTTTAGTTATCACTCTATGAATTACTTTAGGAAATCTGTAGGAATTTCTCTGGGAATTCATAAAGGAATTTCTTTGAGAATTCCTGAAGGAATTCCTCTGGGAATTCCTCGAGAAATTGCTCAAGGAATCCCTCAATAAATTCCTTTGGGAATTGTTTTACAAGTTTCTCTGAAAATTTCTCAGGGAATTTGTTTTGGAGTTTCTTTTAGAATTCCCATAGAAAATCGTCTGAGAAATAGTCTAACATTTTCTCTAGAAATTTCTCTAAGATTTCCTCCAAGCATTTCTCTGGGGATCCCTCTTTAGGATTTTCCTGGGAATTTCTCTGAGAATTGTTCTAGACATTCTCTGAGCGTTCCTCTGAGATTCATCTGGTAGTACTTTGAGAACTGTCCTAGGAATTCTTCTGGAATTTGTCCAAGCATTCCACAAGAAATTTCGCTGAAAATTCATCTGGGAGTTTGTCTAGGAATTTTTCTAGAATTTTCTCTGAGAATATCGCTAGGGAAATACGTAGATACTTTTTCTTGGAATTTTTTTTTATTGTGGGGATTATTCTAGGAATTCCTCTGGAAATCTCTTAATGATTTTCACTGAAAATTTATCTGGCAATCTCTTTGAAAAATTCTCATGTAAAAAGAAGTTACTTTTTCTGGGATTTATCAGGAAATTTCTCCGAAAATTCGTCTTGGAATTCTTCTAGGAATTCCTTCGGGAGTTTCTCTGGGCATTCCCCTGGTAATTACTCTAGGAATAACTCTAGGGACTCCACTTGCATTTACCAATGCATTCCGCTGAAATTGATATAATTAGTTTACCCCAAAAACCTCGTCTAGCTCCAAGCTCTCCCTCAGTTCATTGACGAGTTACGCTACGAGTACGAGAGCCTGGCTATTTGGCCTGGCATACAAACGGTTCCGAGCATACCAACGGAAATTTACAAACGAGGAATCGTAATTGACCGATGCGACGAATGACAACAACCACAACGGCGGCGCGACGGATAGTTGAAGCCGCCGATGAAAACAATTGCGATGCATGATCGTGATACACATAAAATTTCGTAAAGACGGCGAATTAGTTTCCAATAATGTCGTCCATTCGTTTGCGCACATGTGTACCCATCTACTGTCAGTGCATTATTGCAGGCAGGCGTAGATCCCCTATCTGTGCGTGGTTTTCTTGAAACAGCCGTTTTAAACAGTTGAAAATTCAATCAAATTGAAAGCCACACCAACTTCCTGAACCTTTTTAATGCTTTCGATGTTGTAAATATGTCAGCCGTGAGGAATGTTATTGTGTGGAAATGTCGTTAAAACGATTACGTAAATTGATGGGTTTATTGACGTAACGCGTTTGACCTGTAAATTTGGCTGCGCAAACCGGGTCATCGTTGGTATCCGTTTGGAATATGGAGCATACTGCATGAAGTAATCAATGCACGAAAAACTGAAGCATGATTTCTGCATGTAATCTGATTACGTGCAAATTAATTGTGTATAATTGCGACTAATTTGGGAATATATTTTAGGTATTATTTTAGACTGAAAAGAGGTTTTTAACACTTTCAAGGCCGAAAGTTGAGAACGTCGATTTAACATTAATTTTACACAAATAATCTCTTGAAACACGGGAGCATCCGAATGGAATATTTACTATTTAGTTTCCTCTGAATAGCAAGAGCGTGAGCTTAGATGAACTTTTTTTTTGTTTTCATCAATGTGTATTTTAACATTAGCTAATTCAACACACATAGATGACCGTACAACTCGTAGTTGCTACTCCGTGATTGACCAGAACAATCAAAATTGCACAGAGAACCAACAAACTGAGCTTGAGAGTAGCTTACCGTTCTCAAAGTGCAAGAATTCCTAACTTTATTAACGGCACCGGTGACGTCCTTACAGTCATCGAGGAAGGGAAGGAATGTTAGTATGATGTGCGTTGCCACTAGAGACCAAGATCACCTCTACTTCTTCACGATTATCACGGAAAGGAATTTTAGTTATTGGGGAAGGGAAAAAAGTCACATGCTCTGGATTCACTTTGGTAAGTGATGTGATTCATGCAACAATTACGTTCATTTTTACCAAAATATAACACAAGTAAACACCGAAGATGACGAACCAATTAAATAATTTAATAGATTGAGAAAAAAAATAACAAACAGGCACTCGGAAAGTTTGGCCGACACTTGACGTGACGAGTTGGGGTAAATGCAAAAAAAAATATTGATTCAAGGTTGACTTTAGAGCGTTATCAAAACTACTTCAGTAATTTCTTTACAAAATTGATCATCTACTCTTTTGGGAAATTCTTTGACAAGACAGAATTTTTAATTATTGCCTAAAAAGTTCAAGAATTTTACATTGGAACGATCCGTTCTAGTTGCGAGAACTGATTTCTGCCGCTTCTCAAATCACTTTTTATATAAACACATTCTTGGCAAACATTTTTTGAATGTGGCTATTTGCCTGAGAGTTATTAACAATCTATGACCATAAGATTATTTAACCCTTTGGAGACGGATAGGTCACATTAGCCCAGCCGAGAAAACTGACTATTACAAACGTGTTCTAGACCAGCGAGGTTGCATCCAGAAAGACGAAAATGCCGTCTCCAAAGGGTTAAACAAACATAATAAATGAAACAATAAGTGGGTTAGAGGGCTTTCAATGACTTTCAGGAGCTTACCCGAGTAGGTGAGAAAATCTAACGAATAGCACATTCAGTTATTAATACACTAAAACCTCTTATTATGCATGTTATTTTTATGCACTTTTAATTTATGCATCTTTATTCATGCCCTGCATAAAAAGTGGGAAAGCTACTCAGAACCAATATTGTGCATAAGAATTTTAATAATGACGGGAACTATTGCAAGCGCGGCCAAGGGGTGTTTAAAGAAGAGAGGAAGGTTACAGGTTCGTTTTTGGGTGTTCCGAAGGTCTCATGTGCGTTACATGGGGTCCGAGAGGGGTTTCGGTGTCATTTGAGGAAGTCTCAGAGTATTTTAGGCTGGTTTCAGAGGCGTTACGGAGGCGTTTTTAGGGGTTTTGGTTTGGAGGCATTTCAGGATGTTTCAGACCATTTTTGGCGTGATTCAAAGCGTTACGAAGGCTTTACGGAGGCGCTTTCGGGGTGTTTGGAGCTTCTCAGGTGCATTACATGGGGTCCGAGGAGGTTTAAGGGGTTAAATATTGTAACTTGTGGGCGATCCCTGCCCAGCACTGGTGAGACCCCCCTCCTTCAACTGCCTCAGGGTCGGCGTACGCGCTTGACTATCGCGGCCAAGAAAACACTTAAACACTTTACGTTAAACACAAACCCACTTTATTATAACTTTCACACTACAGGTACCTTTATTGACTACTTTCTTCCAACTCTTGCTCCGCTACTACACCTTCTCCTTCGTCCTTCCTTCGGTGTCCTCCTTTGCTGTCGCCTTTCGTTGGGTTGGACGGCCGTTCCATGCAGTACGAGTCACGTATTTTGGCGTGGCGTGTGAACTCTAGGACACGTTTTCAAAATGGCCGTACCTCTACCGTCTAACTCAATGTTTCCCAAACTTTTAGGAGATTTAGAGCTTCCAAAAAATATTTTCGCTCGATTTTATTCTTCTATGGTAGAAGACTGAAACTGTGTTTAGTTAAAACCTTTGCTACTGTGTGAAAGCTAGTACTGCTATTTAATGTATCTAAATCTATGTCACTCATTAAATTGTTTAGTAAATGCGTTAATTTCCCGCATTTGAAAAAAATATACTAAATTTTAATCGTGCTTACGTAAATATTGAAATGGCGTTAGTGCCTACTTCTCAAATCTTTATTGATTGAGCATTAATTATTCGAAATAGAACGGACAGTGAACATCTATGAACACTCGACATTCCCAACCAGATGTTTTATTTATTTATTTCATTGTCCTTAAAGAGAGCTTTTCAACAACCGAGAGTCGATGTTTGTTCACAAGTAATCATATAAGACTGGTGGAGAATTTAAAAACAATAACAAAAATATGTTATGCTTAAAAGTGCAGCTCAGAAAAATATCGATGTATTTTCAAATGTGATAAATGTAGTGAATTTTCTCCAAATCCAAACCCAGATCCAAATCAACGACCTTCGTATAAATTTGAATACTTACTGTGTTTTAAACAAATCGTCAAACATAAGTAAATATGCAGGATTCATGACTAGATTTGAAGTGGAGCGGACCTGGTGTGATGGTTAGAACACTTGACTATCACGCCGAGGACCTGGGATCGAACCCCACTCCCGATAAACTCGCAAAATGTGAGTTCTTCCTTCAGAAGGTAAGTAAAGCGTGGGTCCTAGCCTAGAGCTAAAAATCTCATTAATACAGATTAAAAAAATCCTAGATTTGTACGGAATTATACACAGAATTTTTGGAATGTTTTCAAATTAACTTCCAGTAAAGTTTGTAATTCCTCCGAGAAGCTTCTCTGAAATATTTTCAAACACTGTTTGTGAACACTGTGTTACGAATTTCATCAAAAAAGTCTTCTGAAATTCGTTTGGACCTTATATTTTTGATTGAAAATTCCATGTAGAAATCCACCTACGCGTTGAAACCCAATTTTACTTATCAATTTGCAAAAAAACTGTTCTTTTCATAATTTTGACAAAAAATAATCACGATCCCAAGTGTTCGTTAAAGGAGTTTCCAAGTATACTTTTTAGATATCTAGAATCCCAGAGACCGTTCAGAAATACGTGTAGCAGTTTTTTTCTAGCAATTTTGCCATAGAGTCCATTTAAATACCAATAATTCTGTAAAATTAAGTCGATGTTTAACCCTCGAGCGATCGCGCTGTTGTATTTTGTACAACACGTTGGAAAAATCTCGCTTTTTGTACTCTGCATTAGTGTGGTGATGACGCAGGTAGTCAACCGCGCGAGCATGTTTTCTATAATCCTATAAATTTTATATATCTATATAGAATCTGTATATTCTATATATCCTATAAATTCTATAATCCGAAATACGCGTATCTGTCAAAGGATAAGCAACATAGGGCGGAATTAAAAGGTACGAAACTGATTACACTCATTCAAAGAGGGTATTCTGCTAAGAGGGTTCGAAAAGTCGGTACAAGAGTGTTATGATTTTTTTCATACATTTTTTGCATGAAAAAAGTGATTCTTTTGGGAAAAATCGTCCCCGTTTAAGATAAAAGAACAAAAAGGAATCGATTTTTTGCTCGACCTCAACATGTATAACCCCATAAGGGGGATTCAGAGCATTTTTTGCGGGATTAAAAGGCGTTACGAAAGCGTTACGGAGGAGTTTTCGGGGGTTTAAATCCCCTCAGGTGCGTTACATGGTGGTCTAAGGAGGATTTTGGAGGTATTTCAGGACCTTTCAGAACCTCTTCGGAAGGATTCAGAGGCGTTACGGTAGCGTTACGGAGGAATTTTCGGGGGGTTCGGAGCGTCTCAGGTACGTTACATGGGGTCCGAGGGGGCTTAAGGGGATTTTGGAGGCATTTCAAGACGTATCAGAGCATTTTCGGAGGATTCAGATGCGTTACGGAAGCGTTATGGAGGAGTTCTCAGGGGTTTCGAAGCCTCTTAGGTGCGTTACCTGGGGTCCCCGGGAGGTTTAAGGGGGATTTTTGAGGCATTTCAGGAAGTTTCAGAGCTGACTCTGAAATACCTTAAAACGCCCCTCAAACCTCTTGCAACGCCCTTTAACGGCTCCTGAGATCCCTTGAACTGCCCCTAAAGCCCCTTGGAACGCCCCTGAAACCCACTTAATGCAATTGAAATACCCCAGAATTCCCCGTAATACGATGAAAACACCAACAAATCTTGACAGAACACCCTTAAAAGGCTTCTCAACTCCCCCGAAACAACCCCTTAAGGTGAATATATAACGAAGCCACACCTCGATTTTTCAAGAGAACAAATCTGAAGAACCGAATGTCGGTTTTCGCTGAAAAGTTGATCGATTGGTTACCCGCTGGTGGTGATCAAACGATCAACTTTTCAGCGAAAACCGACATTCGGTTCATCCGATTTGTGCTCTTGAAAATTCGAGGTGTGGCTTCGTCATATCTTCACCCTAAAACACCCCTGAAGCCCCTTAGAACACCCTTTTCGGGCTCTCTGGGATCTTTCTGGAAATCCCCTAGCCCCACCTCAACTGCCCAGGAGCAAGACCTATTCTCGCGAACTAGATTCTCCAAATTTCCCTCTTTTTATGTATTTTTTTAAATTTATGCACATTTTTAATTTATGCAGTCCCAGCCATGTGCATAAAAAGAGGATCCAGTGTAATTGAATTACTTAAGAACAAAAACTGATATTGGTTTGATTGAGATAAGAGAAAAAACATCAGAAATAATATCAAAATATCGAAATCTAGTATGGAGGAGTGCTCAATAATATCTCTTTAAGACAATACAAGATCAAAACAAAAGCAGACAAGATTTGTCATCCTTTTTCTAGAAAAAATAAAAAAAAAAGTTACCAACATCCAGCATCGAACCAACGAACTTAGGATTCACAGGTGGCGATACCTACCAATTAACTATGGCTAACTGTTGTGAATATCATGGCAACAAAAGCATGAGGTTCTCCGTTTCCCTAACTAAGAAAGGAGCAAATGTCATTTCACTAACATTGAGCTATCTCAATGGGTGTATGTGTGCCATTTCGTGCAGAAAAGCTAAATTTGTTCTTATGTAAAAACTTTTAGATATTTCGACAAGAACAAAAACTGATATCATATCACTTTGAGTTATTGCTGCGATGTTCATTGATTTTCTGAACATGTAACACATCGAGCTATGACAGCAGAAATTATTCGATTTCAGATTTGATTTAGATATTCTCCTTTGCTCAGGAAGGAGGTTTTAAGACGTTTCAGGTAGTTTCAGGGGGTTTTTGGTGGTTCAAAGGCGTATCAAAGGATTTCTAAAGGTTATTGTGTGTTTCAGGAAACGAGCAAGGGGTTTAAGATGAGATTCAAGGCGTTTCTAAGCGGATGTTTCTAATCAGGTAATTAACCCTAAAAGGGATACCTTCATGGCCTCAGTTTCATCACCTCGCTGAGTGTGTTCCATCAAATACGAGCTCTGAAAGGCGCCTGGTATCCCTTTTAGGGTTAATTAAACAATATGCATATATGTATGTATGAGCCTTTGATTTTTCATGTTTTCTTCCATAGGATCATCTGCGACTCCCTCCTAGACTAACGCCCCTTAAATCCTCTGATACCCCTTGGGACCACCTAAAACACCCCTCGAGTTTCCTAAAGCACTTGCCTTTTAAAACGCCCCTGACACATCTTCAAGTGCCTCTGGGACCTCCTGTAGCAACTCAGAGACTTATTGGAGCCCTCATGAGAATCCTTGAAACGCCCCCGTGACCCACTAAATGCCCCAGAGATACCCTAGGGCCCCTTCGCATGCTCCTGAGTCCTTTTAATCGTCCATGAGACCTCTTAAACGCCCATGAGACCTCATGGTACTCCCCGAAAACCCCGCGAGACCCATCGAAGCGCTTCAGAGACCCCTAGAAACGCCTAAGACGTCCTGAGAACCCCTGAAACGCCGCTGATATCCCATGATGCGCTCCTGAGAACCCCTGGAGCATATCTGAGACGCCTTTGAAGTCCCCTAACGCCTAAACACCCCTGAGACCTCCTGGTACCCCTTGAAATCCCGTGGGAATCACTGGAGTGCCCCAGTGACCTCTGGAACCCTCTGAGACGTCTTAAACAGTCTTAAAAATCTTAAACAGTCTTTTAGACTTGGCTTTCACTTTTTTGTAGTTTAGAAAGTCTTCAGTACTCCCAGATGATCTAAACTTTTTGAATGCATTTTGAGCGTTTGAACAGCATTTTGAAACATTTCCAATCCCACCATACTGTGGGATTATTCCGAGTGCGACAGTTAGTGGGGATGGGCTTTGTTTGGCTTTCATGCAAACAAAGTTTGTTTAATAGATTGAATCACAGAACTTTGTGAGTCTCAAGAGGGTCTCCAGAGGGTTCTAAACCGCTAACTATTGCACTCATCTCCCGCTTATATCTATCCCAGTCAATGTGTTTTGTTTAATCGTAGTTCGTCATGGAGTCTGATGCTGTTCCACAAGCTTGGAGAGAAATGAATATTGGAAGATGGTCGCTTCCGGATGGATCATCGATCACTTTCCATGAGCAGTCTAAACCCAATCTTGACGAGCAAAGTGACAATCTACTGCATTGTTGGTCAAGGCAAGCTATTCTAGTGATCTCACCAGTGTTCAAATACACAAGATCAAATTCATCGCTTATTTCGTACAGAGTTTTTGCTCCACTGTCGTCTGTAGGTTCTCCCCAGGCACATCCTTTTGAGTTAAAATCTCCTAAGAGTATCAGAGGTTGAGGAAGTAGATTAATAATATTTTTAAGATCGTCATATCGGAGGTTAACATTGGGAGGAATATAGATTGAAGGTATAGTTACTTTATGAGGTTTCAGATTGACCGCATGCAGGTTTCTGAATTTACCGACGCTATTTTCTAGTATATCTTGAATGAATGAAAAATCATCGATGACGCCGACCTCCTAATTAGTTTTTTCGACTTTTCCAACTAATTTTCCTCATAAGTGGAAAATTTTGTGGAAAACATTTTTCCATTTTTTTTAGTTACTGAGAAAATTTGCTTATGATTTCACAAAACAATATTGTGTCTACCATGCTTCGTTCTTGAGTTATGATTTTTCAAAGTAGATGGTGTCTGTGGGAAATTTTTGTTTTTCATTGAAATTTGCCGGATAATTGAGCAACCCTGATATTTTTTTTTCAATTTAGTTTTTGTTCATATATAGATATATGAACCCTATCTGTGATAAAAATTTCAATGAATTCTGAGAAACTTCGTACAAATTTGTACGATAGTAAAAAAAATCCTCATGTATAACAATAGCAATTGTATCACTTTCATATTTTTTCCCAGTGGTATATGTACAATTCCTTTTAAAGTTGAAAAATAAAACATAATTGATTCCAAATCGAAGTATGGATCGTTATAGTTTCTAATTTATTTTCAGTCATCAATAATATACACCCTTTCGATACGTTAATCTAGAAATGCTGAAAAAGTATACAGATATGTAAATATAATGAGATGTACACGTTATTTAAACTTTATTTTTGTCATGTATTTAAACTTAGTGTTGTGATAGTTGATATGATACATCATGTAAATTTTTGTTTTATGTTATGTAAACACACAGAGTAATGCATGACATATAATGAAATTTTATGACTTGTGATATTTTTTTTACACTACTTTTTTTCGCGATTTTATTTTACATGATTTTTTTAAACGCTTTTCTCGTAATTATGAGATATGCATTTGGAATCTTTCTTCTCACCTGGCCGCTATTTCTTTCCGACGGGACTTAAATTTCTACCAGATATCTGTTTCATCATGCTTGATACCCTGTCAAAATTTGAAGACGATCCGATTAAAAATGTTTTGAAAACTTCGCGTAAAAACAGAATTTAGTGTATAACGTTTTCTTATGCATTATATTGGTTCTGAACAGCTCTCCCTCCTTTTTGCAGGCCTTAATGCATTTTAATTCATGCAGTGCATAAAATAACGTGCGTAAAAATGGTTCAATCAAATTTTAGTGTACCATTTAAATTCCTGATCATTTCGAGTCGATTTTTTCTGATCAACAAAAATGGCATGAAATAAGTTATTTGCTGGAGCCATTTGACCCACTTTAATTTAAATCCCCGACATAACATGGTGATTATAAAACCCAAAATATCCCCCCAAACTATCCCAAAAATTCACCATTCGACTGAGCAACTCTCACTTTCGTTGCCCATCTCGAGCAGGCACATTGGCCACAAGCACGCAAGAGCGGATCGGTAACGTATGGTCAAGAATTTTAATCGTCCACCTGTCGTCGTCCCCAAGAGCAGCCAGTCAGTGAAATCCATTTCCAATCGCACTACCTCCATGCGGACCACGTAGCTTCCGCCATGTGTGTAGCGTAGATTTGATTTCCCCACCTGGTTGTTATCACGAAAACGAACGATTGCGACGATGGCGGTGACGACCAGTCCACACGACATATGAGGACGAAGTAAAAATTAAAACTCTTGGCTTGGGGCAACCCATAACTGTCAGCAGCAGCGGGTTAGTTAGTGCCGGTCGGTGGTGGATTTGAATTTTTGGCATGCAGCATATCCCCCAGATTACGGGAGCCAAAAACAGCAAAATGGCGCTTGAACACCACCAAAGCTGCCACCCCCATGATGAAAATCCGACCTGTCGTAATCGACTCACTCTTCGGGTCGGTTGGCCCCCCGCTCGGAAGCGCGATATATAATTCAATGTAATGAGTATCAAACAATTCATATTGATTTAACTAATCGTTCAGTACACATCAACTGGACAGAGTGCAGAGCGGTGGTATTTTTGTTTCGAATCCGTTTCAGTTAGCTAGTTAGCGGTTAGAGAGATGCGCTCGTTCGCGGTGTTGATCCTTTCGGCAGCCGTCATCGGGATGGTTGCCGCCCAGCAGCAGCCCCGAACTGCGGCTGAAGTTGCCACCGACATCTACAAGTCCTGCTTGGCCGATGTCAACATGAAGTGCGTGAAATCGAAGGCACTGTCCTGGCTGAGCACCGTGTCCGATCAGGATGAAATCAAAATCACCGACACCCTGACCATCATCCGAACTGGAGTCGACGATGAGGAGGCTCCAGAGGTCCAGGAGCAGCAGCGTGGCAACAAAGTTGTCAGCCTGCTGAACAAAATCGATAGCTTTCTGGCCACCCACGCTCTGAAGATGGGAGTTCCGGAGGTTCTGCAATCCGAGGAAGCCCGCGCTTACATCCCAGACTCCCTCAAGCAGGGAGGTCTTGCCGAAGAACTGGTTGTTCCATTGACTGAAGGAAATGTCGCTGAAGGTGAGTGTCCCACATCTTGATTCTTGTGCAACTTTGCGATGATTCCTTTCATGTCTCATCCCTTTACAGGCCGTGGCTTTGTTAAGAAAGTCATGATTCCCTTCCTGCTGGGCATCAAGTTCAAATCGACCGTGCTGGTTCCCCTCGCCCTGGCCCTGATCGCCCTCAAGACCTGGAAGGCCATGACTCTGGGTCTGCTGTCGATGGTCCTGTCGGCCGCCATGGTCATCTTCAAGTTCGCCAAGCCAAAGATCGTCAACTACGAGGTGGTCCACTACCCACCACCGCACACCCACCACGTGGACCACCACATCGATCATCATCACATCTCGCACCCGCACGTGCACTGGGAAGCTCCACCGGCCTGGAAGAAACGATCGCTGGATGCCGCCCAGGAGCAAGCCTACGGCGCCCATCTGTAGGCGGAGGAGTGCGTCGTCGCTCGAACCCAAAGCTGTAAATTATTTATTTATGAACGAGAGTTGAACCGGTCGAATAAATTATTTATTTTTGTACGAATCTGAGATGCGGTGTATTAATCTAATGATTTTAATTCATCTTGTTGATGTCGTTCAAGAAATCCAAATGCTGTCCCTGGTGTCGCGCATTGTAAAGTACTCTTTTCCCGATAAAGATGCCGATAGACAACATGCCGGTTATGACACAAATAGCATCGTGTGACACGATACACGTTGACATCCAGAGTCAGTGGTCTTTGTAACCAACTAGATAGTGTCTAGGGTAGACCTTCCTTTCCGGAAGCCGAACTGGTTACTCGAGCGACAGTTCATTGAGGATGATCTTCTTGAGCACCTTCTTCGCCTTGGCAAAAAAAACTAGGCCCTGCCGGTTCCAAACCTCTGAGAAAACTCCATTGTCCAGGCATTTCTGCATAGCAGAACTGAACACCCCGGGAGCTTCTGCAATACTGACTTTAAAGGTCAGACGTATATCCTGGGCGGTTACTACAACCGCGGTCATGTCTCCAACTCAGTTACACTGTCGCTCTTTTTCTGCTAACCACATCCCATCGTCGCTGTGCTGGACAGGGTTCTCCCATAGATTGGTCCAGAACTGTGTGACGTCGCCAACCTCCGGAAGGCCTTGTTCATAATCAGGCTTGTCGTTTCGGATGCAGTTGTAGAACTCCCTATCGTTAATGTTGAACATTCGGTTTTGTTCTTTCCGCTTCGAACATTCTCCATAACGCCGCAATCGTTTCGCAAGAGCACTCAATCGCTGTACATGAGTGTCGAGGATCTCCGTAATGTTGACTTCTGTGAGATCTCGGAGTTCTGCGGGCTTCACAATTTCAGCAACATAACGAACTAGCCTCGTTGATCGATTCTCCTGCTTGTACTGTGTTAATCGACCAATCTTGATCCGCGGAGACGAACCAGCCTCGGGCTGAAAGTCTCGATAATAAAGATAAAAAAAATCTTGGTCCGCAATGTAGCGATCCGGTTCTCCAAACGTCACATCGACGCGGGTTTTTGTGTGCTGGGGCGTGTGCAACCTTCACCGTCTCCTTGCGGGCGCGTTCGTAATCCCAGCGTCTTGACAACAGCCACCGCAGCTGAATACACCGTAAATTGAAGATCCTCGAGGTTCTGTAAGGCCTCCAAGTACTGTGGCAGAATATCCTGGTTTAGGATGCTTACTGCACTTGTTAACCGATAGGAATTCCGCAGCTTTGGTATTAGGTGCCGGGACATGGGGTCTGTCCCATGGAACAGCGTGACTGCTGTGGCCATGTAGAGCGCTAGTTCGTCTCGTAGTTGCTGTCGTTGTATATCCGCTTTTGGTCCTGGAACACTGGGTGCAGTCGAATCACGACTCTCACTCGCGTTCGATGCATCCAGCCCATCAGAACTCCTTCTCGACGTATCACTCGATCTTGTCCTCCCCTTTCCCAATTCCCTCTGCGCTTCCAGATTTATGCACTCCACTTCTGTTGCTGTGAGTATATTTTTTTCAAAATTTATTTATTTATTTATTTATTTATTTATCTTCGACATAATAAAAATATCGCACAGACAAAATTAACTTATCTACTAATTCTTAACTTAAAAACATTCTTCGAAATTCCAAAGTCAAACATTGAGGCTACTTCATTGAAGCGTGTACAACAAACGTCTAGAGGGTTGTTCATTCCGTATGTAGTGCGATGAAACGAACGGCGAAAAAAATCTGGCTGACGAGTTTTTCGGGACGGGGCATTGAATCGAAGCTTCTCAAGTATGTCTGCGCAGTCGACGTGGCCCGACAGGACATCAAACACAAACATTCGCTGTAGAAATGCACGTCTTCTTGACAATGTTGGAAGATCCATTAGCTCCTCCTCCTCTCTTCTTGGCGTAACGTCCTCACTGGGACAAAGCCTGCTTCTCAGCTTAGTGTTCTATGAGCACTTCCACAGTTTTTAACTGAGAGCTTCCTCTGCCAATGACCATTTTGCATGTGTATATCGTGTGGCAGGCACGAAGATACTCTATGCCCAAGGAAGTCAAGGAAATTTCCTTTACGAAAAGATCCTGGACCGACCGGGAATCGAACCCGTCACCCTCAGTATGGTCACTAGTACACTAGTTTACAAAATAAAACGAAAGTCGTGAACTTCTGTCAACGACCATAATTTTTGAAGCATAATTTAGCGCTGATTTCGAAACCGTGCTTCAAAAAATTTCAAGTAGAACAGTTTTTGAGTTTTAGCTCAATATCGAGTTTTACAACTTTTTAAAATATGAAATATGATAAAATTCAAAAATCTTGCGTTTTGTTCAACCAATTTTAAATCTTTTTCCATAAATTAAAAGCTGAATATAATACCATTCAATCATCTGAATACAGGTTTTGCGTCAGATTGATTTAAATCAAGATATTGGCAATTTTTGGGGACGATCTCCTTAAATTTTAGCAAATTTTCCAAAAATATATGAAGAAATGTATTTTTTTCAATAAGACAAAAACAATTTAAAAATTCTTTCTTATCTTTTATTTGACATATCATATGTAGGCGAGTTACAGTAAAAATTTCAGCTCAATCGGAGCATTGATTATGGAGAATGAGATGTGTGAAGTGTGCGACTTTACTTAAAAATAGAACAAAAATCGATTTTAAATCATCAACCTTGTATGAAAAGTGGAAAAAAAATCCGCTCTACTGTAATTTTTTTTCCTTCGCGTTTTCGAACTCAGGGCATGATTCTACACCGAAAACGATCATCAGCTTACCGAGTTTAAAAATGCTGTAAACTAGTGATACCCGTGCGTTTACCGCCTCGGCTATATGGGCCCTTATTAGCATTAGCATGCATCGATTTTCATAGGGCGGCAGATTCATCCTATCTCTCCAGTTTAGCGACCTTAGAGCGTACCGAACAAAATGTTTTTGAACCCGTTCAATTCGATTAACCTGGACTTCATGGTATGGGGCCCATACTTGTACGCAATATTCCAAAACACTGCGCACAAACGAACAATACAGTGCCTTTAGACAGTATACGTCATAAAACACCTTGGAGTTACGTTTTACAAACCCCAGCATAGAGAATGCTTTGGCAGTCACAGCAGCGATGTGTTCTGAAAACCGTAGTTTGCAGTCGATGATTATCCCCAAATCCTTCACAGTAGTCACACGGTTCAGGGTTGTTGTTGCCATCATATAATCATACGTCGTCGGAGTGCGCATACGTCCAAAAGAAATCACGCAACACTTCTTGATGTTGACTTCCATTCCATTCAAGTTGCACCATTTTAACAGCGCATCGATATCCGATTGAAGTACGCAACAGTCAACTAAAGAGGCGATTATACGGAAAATCTTCAGGTCATCAGCATACAGGGATTTCTGAGATTTAAGCACCAAACAAAGGTCGTTGATGAACATAACAAACAGCAGAGGTCCCAGGATACTGCCTTGTGGTACTCCAGAATTTATCCGGAATGGTGTGGAGCATACATCTCCAATTTTGACAAACGACATGCGTCCAGAAAGGTACGATAGGATCCATTGTGTCAACCAATCAGGAAGTCCGATTCTTTTGAATTTTTCTACTGCAAGGACGTGCGGTACCTTATCAAAGGCTTTAGCAAAATCAACATACACAGCGTCGATTTGCTGCCCTTTCTCCATCTTATCAACAAGGGTTGAGACGTAATTCACCAGATTGGTTGTAGTCGATCGCTTTTTCATAAAATCGTGTTGATCAACGGAAATGATACTCTTGACGGACTGGTAAAGTACATCGTGCACTAAACTTTCGAAAATCTTCGGTAAGCAGCTGAGAATGGAGATCCAACGATAGTTCTCAATATCGTTGCGTGAGCCAGATTTATGGATTGGTGAAATGGATGCCAATTTCCAAGCCGTGGGGAAACATTTTTCGTTGATCGATCGGTTGAACAAAATTGTCGCAGGAGAAGCGAGTGAACTCGCACAATGTTGAACTAGAAACGGAGGCAGTTGATCGGGGCCAGGTCCATTCGAGACATCAATGGATTGTAGCTTCAGCTGGACATCTTGGGTAGAAAAAGTCATCCGAGGTACATTCACGTCGTGTTGCGGGATACTGCTCAAGTACGTTTCAGACAAAGGTGGTGAGTTGTTACTTAACACGCTTTGAAAGAAAGACGAGAACATGTTCGCAGATTCCAACGGTGAACTGGCAGTCGTTCCACGAAAACGCATGTTGGGCGGTATACCCTTTGTCGATTTACGGTCGTTTATGTAGCTCCAGAAGGATTTGGGATCAGTTTTGACGTTATCTTCGATGCGATGAATGTAGTCACGAAAGCATATTGCGTTCAATGAGTTGTATTGGGCCTCTATATTCCGCATTTCAGCATTTCGTGCTTCACTCCTGCACTTGAAGAAACGTTTCCTAGCTCTGCGAAGACGATTTCGAAGGTTACGAAGTTCCGCGTTCCACCACGGTTGACTTTTGGGAAATTTCCGTGTACTTTTCCTTATCGGTACACACGCTTGAACAATTTCAAACAGTATGTCGTAAAAACGTACAACCGCCTCGTCTACTGTGTCTGTATTCATTAATTGATTCCATTCAACTTCCAGAAACCGTTCGTTCAATGCATTTAGATCGCACCGATAAAAATCAAAACGCGCAAACTCTTCTTCAATAAGATTATGCTCAACATCCAAGCTTCAACACGATTGGTTTGTGGTGCACGTCCACAGTCAGCAACGGCATAGGCGATTCAAATATATCAGCGCAAGCTGCGGTGTTGGTGAAGACCAAATCGAGAAGATTTCCATTGTGGTTTACAAAATGATTCTGCTGCTGTAATCCAGTGAGCAATAAACATTCTACTATTGCTAGTTCAGACTCTGATGATGCATTGATGGGCAAAAAACAGTTCGTGTCATCATCCATGTGCCAGCAGAGGTTTGGGAGGTTGTATTCGCCCATTACAAGGATTTTATCGCGATCTTCAGCCAACAAATAGAGTTGTTGGGTGGCGAACGAGTGTGCCTCGTAAAGTGCAGGGTCTGATCGTGGTGGTAGGTAAACAGTGCAGACATAAACTCGAGTTCAATCGAGTTCAATACAGACAACTATTTGTTCCAGCGAGTCGCTGCCGAGCGAAACAGATGTACTCTTTAGTTCGTTTCTCACCGCGATCAGTACACCACCACCTCGACGATGTTGACTCGTGTTAGGGTTTCGATCACAACGATGGATTTTGTAGCTGTTGGTTAGCTCCGCATCGAGAATGTCGCTCTTCAACCAAGTCTCAGCAAAACAAATTACGTCATAATCACACGAAGCGAGAGCGATGTACATGTCATTAGTTTTAGTTCGCAACCCTCTCACATTTTGGTAGTATACCGTCAGTGATCGTGATGTGGGTAATACGTTTGGTTGGCAGTCAGCTACGAGCGGTTCAGAGTTACGTGTTTGTTCGTATGATGGCGCATTCGAAGTAGTGTCATCACTGCCGGAGTGAATCACTTGCAGGGATGGTTGGAGGTCGAAATCCAGTTCGCTTTGCCGATTGATTGGAGTCGAACTCACGGAAGACTATTCCTTTCTGCCATGACGAGCTTTGAAGAGCTAAATCCTTCAAGTGTAGACCAATGCCGACTTTGAACGAAACAAAGGTGAGTACGCAAAGATTTTTACCCTTTGGAACCAGCTTCGCAACGTCAACCGTCTCATTAGTACAGTTGAGATTTTTCATCACAAGGTCGGAAATTTCGTTCACTGTTGCTTCGGGAGCAAATCCAGATAAATACAAATAGATTTTTTTCTCTCGTGGAGCAGCCAGTGAAACAACTACAGCTGCATCTTCTTCTCTCGTGCCCTCGGCCTTGTTTACAGACACAGCGTCATGATTGGAAGTGGTATCTTCAGCTTCTTGTAAACGACGACGTTTCCGTGTGATTTGTGGCGCAGCAAAACTAGTATCGCAGACAGACGTTCTAGCTCGAACAAATTTATTCAAATTTTCTATATAAATTTTCACTAGCGACACCTAGGCAACCGATTGCCACAGTGCAGTTGACAGTTTGAAAAACCATGTGCTTCCAGCCGCTTACTTACCACCCAATTCACCACCCAACGAGAAATAAAATCAAAACAAACACTGTCAAAATCATTCTTCATTTGCGTCACATTCACAAAGATTTTCCAATGCGAGTGAAGTTCATCCAAATGCAGTTCTATTGTAGCAAATCTATGTAATATAAAAATTATAATGTGTAAAATTGTTTACAAGAGTCCTGCGCTAATTTGTGCAAAAGATTTTAGCCATTAAATAAAAGTCATTTACTCTGCACAAATTATGTGGAAATATTATTAGCGTGCAACACGTGCGATCTTTTCCCGCCATCCGGCTGGAAGACGACCGTGGTGACAGTTGTTGGTCGCAACGCACATGTGAGGCAGCGATTAAATATGAACGTCGCTAACGCCATCTGTTCGCTGATTGCCGCTTGGCAATTTGTTGCGGCCATGTTTTTTACACAAGCTGCTGAGTCAAACTTGAACGTCTGTCTGCGCTAGTATTGTTGCTCTGTGATGAGCTATCCGTCATAGTGTTGACCTGTAGTAGCGAGTTAATCTTGTCCGAGTTCTGCTTGATTCCATTTCGTAGTTCTTCCAATACTTGATTATACTCCTCTCTGACGAGTTGTATTACTGTATTGGTAGATACAATGGTTTGCCGGAAATTGGCATTCAACATCATTTCGGTGCACCCTTCGCACATCCAGAACAGCTGGGAAGTGCTTTTAACCAGGTCCCGGATATCGGAGTCTTAGTTGACGCATTTCATATGAAACGAAGATCTACAAAAGCCTTTGCAGATGATTGTATCAGCATCCAGCAGTTCACAGGTGCACGAAAAACAGATATTGTTAGCATCCATGTTGAATCCGTACAGCTCAAATGGAAATTCACAAAATCTGGCGTCAAACTTTAGCTTATACGATGAAACTCCAAGGTTTTCCGGTGCCGCAGGTGACGATGCGTTTGATGAGATTGATTAAGTCAATAAATCAGTGATAAAAACGTAGAAAAAACACAAATTAGTACAGAACAAAACAAAACAACAACTGGTTTGTTTACCTGAGTCGATCAGGAATATTATATTATATTATGAGACATAATTGCTCGCTGTCGTGTGTGTACAACTTGTTCAAGTCAAGCTGGTTTGCAAAGCGAGGGAATCTCTCGTTGAACATTTCCAGGGCTGCCGGACATGTCCGTCTCCATCCTCCATCCGGATTTTGTACTGGACGTAGCTGTCAAGCAGCTACTCAGCTGTCAAAAGGTAATTTCAAAAAATCTCTTTGAAATTGATTTTAGGTATCAAAATAAATTTCTAAAAATCTGAAAAAAAAAATCGTAGTGGCTCAGAAAAATATAAAATTGAAGAATCAATAAATTTCTCAAAATTTAAAAACCAAATTGTAGGATTCCGACAGTGCTTTCGCAATGGAATTTTGAATTTGGTCCTTTCAAGCGTTGCCTAAGTGGTTGACAGCTCGACACTGCAACGATTGTCCTCTTTCGATTGTCACCACGCTCAGACGTACGGGTAAGCTCTCCACACAAACGGCCCGCCAATTCGGCCGGCCAATTAGGCTGACCAACTCTGCCGAAGGCCCGGATAACTATTTCTGCCGGAGGCAACGGCGGAACTAAACATTTGGCGATCCTGCCAGATTTGCTATATAAAATGGCAAACAAAACTAGGAACTGGAATATGTACCTATTTTACAAATGCATTCAAGCCAGTGAGCGGATTGAGACTACCGCGACGATTGGCTAGGTTGGAGAGGGATATCCACTAGGAATGTGCTTATTACGCTGTCTCGTAGCCCGAGAATGTGATAAGAAGCGTGTGGACCCGAACGCCGAAAAAAAATGGATGGATCAGGGTAGGTACGAAAACCGGAACACGCTGAAAAACAAACGCGGTGCATGTTGGTAACAAACATCGCTTGCCGTGCCGATGATCCGGCTTTTCTGTTGAAATTTTCGATCCACATCATCGAATTCATAAACATTAGGACGAATTTAGACTCTTGCAAACCTCAGAGTCGAGTTTCAGTTGTAAAACAATGCGAAAGTCACGATGTGGATAGAACGAGACAAATATTCTTACCGTTCATGTTGTCAACAAACTCGGGAGCAATCTTTATCATTAGGTATCTGCTAACGAAAAAAAAAACAAAGCGTTGTTGCTGTGCCTTCTTTGTTGAATATTTTTCGCTTGCGGTGGCATATTCTGCGTACACTGGATGCGATAAAATATGTTTGACGGCTTGAGACAACCGTGGAGATTTTCCGAACGAAAACTCTACCACGTTGAGTAGGTCGGATGATTAGCACATGATTGAGGTTATGTAGGCCTGTGGGGTACTGTGCCGATGCCAGCGATGAGAATTAACCGAATAGAGCTATGATTTGCTCGGAGGGCTCATGTAGGACTAACATCAATGTTTTCTACTCCCATAGCTACTGAAATGTTCACCCACGGAAAGTATGTTCAAGCTCCAGCCGGATTGCAGGACGTGCAAGCAGACCGGAATTTCGGCGATTCGTTCTTCTCTGATGACTTGTTTTCCTCGGGGCTCGGCGCTATAGAAGTAGTCGAGACAAATGGAATGGAACCTGTAGGAACGGCTGACGTCGTAGAAGAATCGGCACCTCCGTTGAAGTACGTGCGACAGAGAAGCAAATGGATGAAACTCCACCTGCACCGGTATTGAATTCGAATATGCACGACAGGGTCACCAACCTTGAAAAGGTCATCGCACGCCTCGCACGGCCGTTGGAATCGTCTGAAAGGTCCACCAACAAGCAGGAGACAAGGTCCGATAATCGGCATACAGCAGTATCGCTATCCTGCCCTTTCGATCCCGTCAGTCGAGCCTTTTACCAAAAATTGCCAATGGTCTCATTCTGCTGCCAATATCTCGATAAGTATATGGATTAGCAAACTAATATTCTAGGGTTTACTGGTCCAAGTGGTCTAATTGCAACTACCAAACCTAAATCTCAAATTGCATAAAGTCAATTTCCAGACCAAAAATTGAAAAGGCCGCATCATTTGCGTAAACAAACACGTTTCTGTCGACTTGAGGTCTTCTGAGATCCACCCACGCATCTCACCAAAACTATCAGAAAGCTTGTTGTTTGCGCTTTCTGTTAGTGGTGGTGAGGTGTGTGGGTGAAGTTCAAAAGGCCTCAAGTCGATAGAAACAGTTTGTTTACAAAATGTTGTTGCGGCCTTTTCAATTGTTGGTCTTGATTTTCAATTTTTGGCCACCTGAATCCCCTTAGTGCAATGGGTCCAGACTTGCAAGGTATTGTCAGGGCTGCCAAGCTAAGGCCGAATTTTGACAATTCTATGTGTTACACCAGATTCAAGAACAACGTGGACGCACACCTGAAGTAGATGACGGACGCGTCATCCGAACACGAAGCTTTTACTGTATTACGCACAAAGAAAAGGCGAATCTGTGGTTTCCATTCATTAGCAGCTCACAGAAAAGGTGAGGTTGTGTGGGTACAGCCCGGATGACGAAGAGCGTTTCGTCCGCACTCAGTTGATAAAAGGCATGCTTAAGGCCGCACGGGACGACGTGTAATTTTTCCTATCTTCCCTCTCTTTCTAACAATTTGCCTCGCGATTTTGAAGAAGCAAATATCAATTTCCACTGCACTGACGTAGCTGAAACTTTAGTCGATTGTGCACCACAAGTGAGCAAATGAACGATCAAATTTTTAGTCAATAATATGAAGTAGAAGTTGAGATTTGCATCTTACTAGCAACAGAGCAATGGCGGACGATTCAACCACCGTCCCGTCCGGCCTTAACAAAAGCTTGGCCAAGACCGCCCGAACGTCCGCGTACGAAACGAGGCACATCGTGCAGTGCGCAACTAGAGATGAAGCTTTTGAAGAAGATAACAAACAGAACGATAACCGTGACCAGCCTGCCTACGCTGTAACAAACAGAGACGACGATAACGACAAACGCTTCAGGAAGTACACTCCGAAGTCACGAGATCGGCAGGAGCTGAAGGTGATCAACCAAAAGTCAGGACGACATGGCCATGGGTGGCGCTCGCGATACTCGAGATGTAACCCGGTTGTCCCATTCCGGATAAGCAGGTATGATAAATATTACGAGGGCTTTAATGAATAAAGCAGACATGTCCATAACAAATGAATGATTTCATGATATCTGAAACTCGCATGTTCTGAAAAGACATAAACGCAATCACGATCAAAGATGTCCTAGTGGACTGCCGCATAGGTTTGTCTGGCCCAATAACCTTCTTGATGGTGTCCGGCCATTTGGCCGAATGCCGTTTGGCCGAATAGGTCGTTTGGCCGAATGCCGTTTGGCCGAATTCTGATCAAAAGAATTCAGAGGAAGTTTTTGAAAGTTTAACTACCAATATGATTTATTTATTTATTTATTTATTTATTTGTTTATTTACCAGTAGCGTAAAGGTGAACCTTTTTTTGATTGCTACCTGCGGTTCAATCGGGTGATACACAATAAAAACTTATCAATTACATAAAATACATATACTATAAATTCTTATACATTAGTCATGGTTCCAAAACTCTAGACAGCCCCTTTTAAAAACTGTTTCCGATACTGCACGCTTTACCACAGGAGGTAACATGTTGTAATTTACCACACCTCGAACGAACAAAGAGTTGGAGTAGCACATCGAGCTGTTTGGTGGGATTATCAGATTCTGCAAGCGACGTCCTTGGAACGGTAACAGCTTCTGATGGAGTGCTGGTGGGGAACTCGTTTTAATTAACTTGCGCAGGAATAAACATGAGCGGTATGCGTAGAAGTTCTCGATTGGACATCCAATCAAATTTTTCTGGAGTTGACTTACGTGTGCGTATCGGCTTAGTCCATAAACATATCGTACACAAGAGTTCAGAGCGACACGCAGTCTGCTCATGGCACTGGCACTTGGTCTAACGTGTAATAGTTCGCCGAACAAGAAATGAGGAAGAATTAGAGCCTTAAACAGTTTCAGTCTAGTTCCTACAGGAGCAGCAGCAGTGCAACAGTACAGCGATCGGAGGCTTGCATAAATTTTTCCACATTGCTGGTTTACAAGACTATCCCACTCTAGGTCCGTTTGAAACACGAAACCAAGATTCGTAGCACTTTCCGTCCACTCAATGATCTGTCCATCGATAATGATGGAAGGTAGTGAACCGAGTTGAACAGCATTTCTTCGACGTCCCTTCACGAACATTGCCTTGCTCTTCGATTGGTTAACAAACAGCTGGTTGCGTCGAGACCACTCCATAATCCTCTCCAAGTCTTCATTAATCATCCTGATTAGCTGTCGGGAACATGGTCCAAGGCGGCAGATGAACAGTTGAACGTCGTCCGCATACATTTGTATCGAGCAATATTTGAGAACGGTAGGCAAATCATTGACGTGGCAGCAAAACAATAGAGGACCTAGCACAGATCCCTGGGGAACGCCGGAGGTTAACAAACCACGCTCAGATTGTTGGTTTCCGCAGTACACAGTCTGGGTTCGCTCTTTTAAATACGATTCTATCAAATTAACAGCTGAAGCACCAAAGTTGAATTGCGTTTCTAATTTGGTACAGAGTTTTTTATGAGGAATCGTGTCGAAAGCCTTGGAAAAGTCAAGCAGCAATAATATGGCAGTTCCTCTCTTGTCAATAGTTTTCGCCATATCGTCGTACACGCGAACCGTTGCAGTTTGGATGCTTTGCCCTTTACAAAAACCAGCTTGATACTCTGTTAGCAAATTGTGCTCAGCGATGAAAGATGCCATCTGTTGTTTGAGAAGCTTCTCGAATGCTTTAGATAATGCGCACAAGATGCTGATCGGTCTGAGATTTGTCAAAGCATTCACGTGCGTTTTTTTCCGCAATGGCAGAACCTTCGCATGCTTCCAGCATGATGGAAAAACAGAAGTTTCAATAATGCTGTTGAACATATGGGTAATTTGTTGCGCAACTAATGGGAGAATTATCTTAATAAATTTAATCGGCAAGCTATCCATACCGGTTGCATTCGAATTTATACTACAGATGGCATTAACCACTTCCCAGTACTGCACTGGCCGGAACGAAAAACTGTAGGGCGAAGTTGAAGCTGGAGATGATCGTATCGGTCCACAGTGGTCGTTGCTTTGGACACAACTTGACAAAAATGTACGATTAACAGCATCAGGATGAAACTCACACGCAGTTGACGATTTCTCTTTTCCAACCCCGATCCCCTTTAAACGCTTCCAGAGAACCTTTGCTGAAACCTGGCTGTCCAGGAAACGATTTAAATATCGGGTTTTTTCAGCCGCAACCATAGAATTTGTTCTGTTCCTCAAGATGTTATAACGGCGCCGCGCTTGATCTCTAGCTGTGCTCGATGCCCTGACCCAATCTTTATAAGCAAGGTCACGTTCCAGCATAGCCTTCCGAATTTCGCTACTGAACCACAAGTTTGACGATTTACGACACTTGCATGTACGAAGCGGAATGCAATTATCGTGGATGCGCTTCACGTGAGAATTGAAGAAACTGACCAGCTCATTTGGATCGTGCATTTCGTAGAACAGACCCCACGGAACGGAGAGAATGGCATTCTGCAGTGTTCCTGTATTAAAGTTGACATAATCTCGATACGTACTGTTCCTTGGGACAGGCTTCGCGTCAAAGTCCAGAGAACCAAAGATCAAATCATGCTGAGACAGTCCAGGAAAATCCACCTGGTTAAAACACAGCACTTTATCTCTGCAACTAGTAATAAACAGGTCCAGTTGTGAGCACCCATCTCTGTGATAAAACGTGGGTTCATCGCCAATCGACGACATGGAGAAGCTCTCTAGCATGGATTCAAACTGTACTTGTTTACTGCTTAACTTGGACAGATCAGTGTTAAAATCACCAATTAACAGAATATTTTCATAACGCATGGCAAAATCCGACAATTTATCGGCAAGAAAATCCGAACAGTTATTTTCTGGAGGATTGTAAACTACCATAATCAGAATCTTTTCCCTATCCAAACGAAATTCCAGCGCCAGGCACTCGGTTTTATCTTCTGCATCAGATGACAACTGTGTGTTGAAGATCGTAGAGCAAGACAGGTGATCCTTGTAATACACCACAATTCCACCTCCACGGCGATAACTACGGTCGTTACGAACAACAGAAAACCCCGGGATGGAGATACTACGATTGCTATTCCTCGACGAAAGCCAGGATTCAGTAAAACAAGCAACCGAAACTTTGGAGTTCCGCAGTAGATCTTTCACTTCTTCAAACTTGGATGATTTCCGTGCACATAGACTCTGGGCGTTCCCATGGCATATGTTCATTTTTCCGCAAGGAAGAGCGGCATTCATAACCGCGCCAGGAATGTTCATTGAGGTGTGGTTTTGTAATGGTGGCATTAAGTAAAGAAGGGGAAACAGTTTTTATGGGGCTGTAAATAAACTACACTAAGTGACATTCTATTTTTGAACAATCTTCGTCAATCACAATATTACAATATTAAAATCACATTAACAAATAGCGACAAGTGGACGATTACAAAAAACTAGGTACTTAACTAAGAAACTGGTCCAGCACTTCATCAGAACGTACAGGTACAGGAAGCTGATCGGCGGAGCGGCGCACCATGACAGTCCCCAGCTTTGTGTAAACTGACGATAACTTCCCAGCTTTCTTTAGACGCAAAGCCGATGCCTTTATCTTGCGTGCTGTGACCGTCAAGTTCTCGTTCACGTAAACACGGCGAGGTGAGTCTATGCCCAGATGACACAGTTTCAAATCTCGTTTACGAAGGTAGCTGCTGTAGAAGTCATCACGATTGTTCCGGAGCGCAAACTGCAGTACTACAAGGCCATCGTTTTGGTTGCTCGATCTCAGTCGCCGGACGTCTACCGACGGGGTAATAATTTCAGGCAGCCCTACATGCTTCCACATAGCGTTGAAATAGGATCTCAAATTTTCGTCTTGCAGGTACGGGATTCCACTCACAATTAACTCATTCCTATTATCGAGGCCACCGATAGTGTGCGAAATTTCATCCACTCTCTCGTTCAAAACACACAGTGCTTCTTCATGACTGTTAAGCTTCGAACTGCAGTCTGCCTTGAAGGTGTTGATGTCGTGTAACACAGCTTCGAGTTTTCCATCCAGCTCAGCTCTGACGGTGTCTATTTTCCCGCTGATGTTGACATTGATTTCTTCAATCCGTGCTCGAGTTTGGGCGAAATGATGATTCATAGCCTCCATAACAGCCTCCAAAGTCAGAGGCTCAGGGTTTTCATCAACAACTTCATCCGATCGTACGCGCTTCGAATTGTTGTTACTTGTTTTGGCGGAGTACGATGAAGCGACATTTTGGTTTCGAAGTATGTTTGACAATGCAGTGCGTATTCGTAGGTATGAGCAAGATAGCACACTTATCGTTTGTCGGTAGCAATGTCTTCTCGGAAGCAATGAAATGCACAGATTTTGCAAAAGCAATTACACTCCAGGGACACTTCAACGGAACTAGATAACGCGTATAGGGTCGCGGATTGTACTCAGGATCTAACTGGGATTGCTTCGAGGTATAAACGAAAACGATTACATTCCACTATCGCGAATTTGTTTAACCGCTATTCACAACACATAGTAGCAGAGCAGCAGTGTTGCCAAAACTTCCTCAGAAATATTTCCTTCTTCAAATCATAGGCTATTCTTTCTAATTTTGACATTCATGGTTTTGTTGGCATTGAAACTGCCAAAATTTTATCAAAGAGTTTTCCTTCTTTAAATCATAGGCTGTCCGTTCGAGTTATACTGATGCGAGGAACAGTGCCATGGTCACTTAAGTTCATCAGTCGTCTTTCGGCCAAACGGCATTCGGCCAAATGACCCTTTCGGCCAAATGGTGTTCGGCCAAACGGCATTCGACCAAATGGCGTTCGGCCAAATGACCCGGAACCCTTCTTGATCGGCTAAGGGTCTGCCGTGAACCAGGTGGTTCAGACTGGGCTCATCTACGTGATTAGTTGTAGAAGGGATTGACCAATCTTGAGGCACTAGAGCTCCCTGAAAGCCAAGAGATTCGTGCATATGCTGCTAGGACCCCAATGGTACCTAGTTGGTCACGCTTTCCGAGCTTAGGTTGAAGTGGCTGAGGGAATGAAACCAATCGTCTCAGCGGAATTTCTTGTGATCAAAGGCCGCAGATCACTTCTAGGGGGTCTACAACTGTGTGAATTCAGCCCCTAAAGAAGTTTTCCCAAAACTGCCAGGTATAAAGGTGAAGTTCAGCGTAGATAAATCGGTACCGCCGGAGAAAAATGCCTATTTTAACGTTCCGACTGCGTACCGAGAAGAAGCCAAATTGCGTTTAGAGGAGATGGAAGCTCGTGGTATTAAAGAGCGGGTCGATTCCACACCCGAGTGGATCAGCGGTATGTCGGCCGTACCGAAAGGTAAAAACGATTTCCGCTTGTGGTGAATATGCGCTCGCCGAATAAAGCCTTCAAGCGTAAATACTTCCGGCTTCCTTTGCTGGATGAGATGAAGATCAGATTACATGGTTCTCGATTCTTCACAAAATTGGACCTGAGTAACGCTTTCTACCACTTTGAGCTAGCAGTAGAATAACTAGCCACAGAAGTCCAATGTCGCGACGTCGCGACTATTCATGTGACTAACATCTAGTTTGCCACGCCCTTACAGCGTCAGCAGTGGTACTAGAAGTGTCAAGTTAAGTTTGTTTACCAAAACAAAAGGTCCTCTACAAGATGGCCTCTTAAAATAGTAAGTTATTGCAATTAAAGTTATTAAAATAATTAAATGAGAAAAGTGACTACAGCGCCATTGAGATTCTAGTGTATTTTTATTGAGCTAGCCAAGGAATCTCGAGACGTAACCAACCACCTTTCTTTTGGAAATTGGCATGTACCATTTCACCCGTCTGATGTTTGACGTTCATTGCGCGGCCGATTTTTTTTCAGCGGAAAATGCGTAGCTTGCTTGAAGGAGTTGAGAATGTTATCGTCTACATAGATGATATTCTCATCTTTGCCGACACTCAAGACTCTAGAGGCAGTGCGCCTGACAACCCCAAAAGTTTTGAAAATACTAAGGGAAAATATGTTAACACTGAACGTGGCCAAATGCGAGTACGAAAAAACGCACATAAAATTCTTGGAACACGAGCCCAACGAAAACGGATTCCTTGTAGACGAGGCAAAGGTCAAAGACGTCCGGAAATTTCGACAGCCTACTACGGTACCAATACGGTACCAGAGCTCCGTAGTTTCTTGGGGTTGGCGTCGTTCATGAGCTCATATATCAAAAAACTACGCGGATAAAACAAGCCCGCTCTGGGCTGTGTCCACGGCTCAGATTTGGTTCTGGGATCCAGACCAGGCAAAAGCGTTCGAGGCCGTGAACGACAAAATCACCAACTGCACAACCACGTTGGAATATTTCTCCGAGCAGGGCTTGGTATGCGAACGCCTCTCCTGTAGCCCTTAGTGCGGTACTTGTGCAACAAAACAAACGCGACCCTCCGAGGATTATCAGTTTTGCCTCTAAGTCCTTAACGATAACAGAGCAGAAGTACGCCCAAAACCAATGCGAAGCGCTAGGCACAGTTTGGGCAATTTCATTCTTCCTCCTTGGAAGGCATTTCCCGCTGCGAACCGATGCTGAGGGTGTAGCGTTTATCCTGAAGAGAACCCAAGAAAGCTCGAAGCGCGCTCTTACCAGAGCCGATGGCTGGGCGCTAAGGCTGAGCCTTTATGACTACGAGGTCGAATTCATGCGGGTCAGGATAACATTACGGATCCCTCTTCCAGGCTCTACGTGGGCGCTGATGCACCTTTCGACGAATATCGGGGCCAATGGGAAATCGATTGTTTGGAAGTTAACACTGCGGGCTTCCTAACCGTACGTGAAATCAGAGATCCTAATCTGACGAGCATTGGGTGTGATCGAGGATGAAAAGCGGTTGCCTCTAACCGAATATTGTACTTGGATACTTGGGCGTACTTGGAAATACTGATCATGTTACCTTAAATATACGTATGCTAAGGATATTTGTGAGGATATGTCTTTCACTTTTAACAAATGTTTATTATTCTATGTTTTATTAGTTCCAATTTTTACAGTACAAAAATAAATAAATAAATAAATAAATAAATAAATATGAAAAACGCTAAACATAAACAAATAAGTTACTAACAATAGGTCAGCGTCACTTCATTATCGAAACGCTTCTGAATGAATATACTATAGCTATAACCTGAAACGATTTGGTACACTACTGGAACCTCATAGTTTTTCTGTTATTTATCTCCGTTAGAAAACGCACGGCCAAAACAAAAGTTGACCCCTAGAAAGCTACTATTCTAATAGTGTGCCATTTGATAGATCGTTTTCCTAGTGTTTTTTTTTATGAAATTCGTATCTATCAATTGCTGTTGTTGTTACTACATGTTCCAACACCTGAATACCCTTATTAATCTACTAGTGTTCTATGCTAAGCTGACTACATCAGACATTCTGCTACTGGGAGATTTCTTACCAACTAATGAGCAGTGCGCTTTTCACACTCTTTCTGGATGCTTATTATGTACACGAGAGCAAATGATGTTTTCAACGTCCGAATAACATTTGCGATTGTTTACGATCAGTTATAAGTTCAACTAGTTTGCATCATATAGTGCAATGATATTATTCTAAATTTTTACTTTTATCAAACACATTTATGCACACTGAAATATTCCACGCATCTGCGCCTTTCATCGCCATTCCCTAAATTTGAGCAACTGGTTCTGTTTCCGTTTTCCGTTTGAGTTTTGATGATTGCCTTCTAAGTTCCGTTCTATTGTGGTTGGGGTTGTCTTGTCTTAGCTGGGGGGATGTCTCTACTATTGTGTTGCATGATTACTACTTCTTCTTGTCAATGTTGATTGTACAGAGCGAGTAAGTCTGCCGGCAGTCCCGCTGGTCCTGGCCGTCGCGGGCCGCCTGCACGTACCGGTAGAACCGAATCACGGCCGCGTTCGTCGAGGTGGGTTTCTGCAGCTCCGAGGCGTCCCTGTTGTGTGTGGTGAGAAATGAGAGGAAATAAGAAGCGTTAGTCAACGTATGGCGATGTGACGAGGGTTGCCTAGTGGTAGGCGAATGTCGGGTATGGAATGGCGATAAAATATTGCAACGCTTCAGTAAACCCATCTGCGCTTCGTTGCATTTATCAACTGGGTTGATTGATAGTTTCATTAGCGAAATGAAGTGAGTAAGATTACATTCATCCATCAGCGCTAACTACACACCGACCGATAGCAAGTGAAAGAAGGTATCCAAGCGGAATAAGTTTGTGGACAATTGTAGCGGTTCGTCGCTTGCGAAGCGATGGCGCATTGATGTTCTTTGATACTTGCAAATGATACACTTTGTTGTGTTCTGATTGTGCTTCAGTCGGTATGCAGGTTGAGTAACAGGATTTGTTTTTGTCTTGTAAAATTGTTTGAAATAATCGAAAAATGAATCGTTTTTTATCGTTTCCAGTAAATCTAGTATCCAGCGATTCTTTCATACTATGAAAAACGTTGTCTGGAGCTGTCTGGAGGTACCACCGACTACCCAGAAATAATAAGTTAACTCATTTTCTAAGCCACCGAAAGAATTGCAGTTTGCAGGAGGTTTTTTTTTCAACTCGACATTGGTCGATTGACAATGGGATACACTTGTCGATCTACATACTTCATTTTGGGACGGTTCAACGAGTTCTATGATTGATACAATTTCCACTAAGCTACAACCTGTTTTTGAACCGGATTCAAAACTCTTGAAAACTATTTATCAGCAGTGTCAGTAGTTGGTCAGAAAATTTTCTTTTGATCAGGAGAGCTTCTGGTTTGAGCATTTTCAGTTGCGTTGTTTTTGAAACTGGAACATATTTTTATGTCAGTGGCATAAATTATAAACAACATAATAAGAGGCAATTGTTTCCATAAATTAAATTAGGACTTCAATAAGAACGCTTAGTTCGCGAGAGTAGGTACTGCTCTAGTGTGTTTGAGTCGAGACCAATGGCGTTTCCAAGAAGCTTCGAGAGTTTCAGGCGCCGAGGGCTTTCCAATAGAAGCATCAGTACCCCTCTGATACCCTTTGAATCCACTGAAACGCCCCTGAAGTTTCAATATCAACCGACATTTCTAGCTGAAATTGAGATATAGGCAACCATCATTTCTTTTGCATTCACCATCGTGAAATTACCACCAATCCGAGCATCAGTCAAGGCTCTCCGACGATTGATGGCCGTTATATATCATTCAATTGAGCTCCTGTTAGCAAGCATAAATTGTGGTGTCTAAAGTTACAAGAACACAGGGTCAAATGTTTGACTAGGAAAAAACTCAAGAAACAATACCTGTTTGGCACTAACGAAAATTCGATCGAATCAGACGAGATGTTTGAGCATTGGTTTCTTTTTGGACAAATATTTGACCCTATGTACTGTGATCTTAAGTTTTTTAGGCCAAACTCAACGTGATGCCACCAAGCCCAACATAGACCAAACACTTATTTGATGTTGGTCCAACTGAAGTCTGACATTCTATGAAATTTTACCCGACATCCGATAATTTTTCATGTTTCGTGCCGATCCAGTCATTTAAGCAACAATTCATGCAAATGACAAGGAATCGCTTTTCATTTAAAGAGTCCTCCGGTTGACTGAAATCGTTTAAACATGACTAGAAGCAAAAATGACTGGAAAGATTTTACTGTTCATTGAAAGTTGTTACAATGGAAGAGGTGAACTTTACAACACTGCCTGTGATCCCCTGAAACACTACTGTAGTTCCGTGAGTACCCCTGAAATGCCCTGAGACCCCCTGGAACACCCATGGAACTCCCGAGATCCCCTGAACGCACTTGAGCCGACTGTAGCGCCCATGGAATCCCCTGAGACCACGTAGTACCTGTCCTTGGAACCCCCTGAAACTCCCTAGGGCCCCCTAAGGCTTTTTGAAAGGTACTTGATGCCATCTGGAACCCCTTGAGTTCCTTTGAAACGCCTTTGAGACCTCCCGGTACCCTGTTAGATCTCTGCGAAATGTCCCTGCCTCCCCTTGAAAACCTCCTGAGAGTCCAGGAACGCCCTTGAGAACCCCGGAATCTCACTAAAATCCCCTGGAACTCCCCTGAAACCACCTGAAATGATCCTAAGACTCTCTTGAAGTCCTTCGAAACCTCCTGAGACTCATTAAAGCGCCCCTGAGAAACAAATTTCTGATGCAATTCGTTTTCGGGATTTCAACAAGGATTACTACAAAAATTGTCTTAGAATGTCGCTAGTAATTCCTGTTATATGTCCACCTTGAAAGTTGGCAATTGTCGCTGATATATTGCTCCAGAAAAACCTACTGCAGAGATTTATTTAGAAATTTCTGATAAATTCTACCAGGAAGCTTTGCTGGCATCGCACTTGAAATTTTTAGAGGACTCCCAACAGTAATTACCAAAGAAATCCCAGCTGGAGAAGATTAAAAACCCTAAAAAGACTTCCTAGAGAAATCATAGTGGGAATATCTGCTGATACTCTAAAAAATCCAAGGGATTGCAGTAATCGTAGGAATCGGAGGGGAGGAATCGCAAGAGGAATTACTATATGTTACGGGTATTTTCGGCTTTCAGTCTTCGCGTAATCATAAACGGATTTATGCTCTACACCTGACGTTTCGGCTACATGTATTGAGCCTTTTTCGAAGGATCTACAAATGGACAATTTAGTACAACATTTAACAACATAGTTTACAAAATCTTACAGATAATCACTCCGTTCAATCGTGAGTTATAATGTGTTGAACATAGTCGCACGTCATCCATTCACTATAACGAGATACAAGATTATATTCGGAAACCAGTTTGTGGAGGAGGTATATCGTCGCTCACGTGGTTGAGTTCGATCGTTGGTGCAATTTTTAAATCTACCGGTTCACTTATATTGGGTTTTGTTTTACCTCCTACACTTGTCGGTCACTTTCGCGCAGATAGAGGGTTGCCTAAATTCCCGCCCATTGACACCTATGTCAGACGATCCCAACGATTTGGAGCCGTTAACACCTTCTCATTTTTTGATTGGATCAAGCCTTCAAACCCTTCCGGACCCAGATTTGGAAGGCGTTCAGATGAATCGTCTCGACCGTTTTCAACTAGTACAGAAAATTCTCCAAGACTTCTGGAAGAGATGGAGGCGCGAATATTTGTGTCAGCCTCAGGGAAGAAATAAACGCTGGAAGCCACCAGTGCAAATCGAGGTCGGTAAACTCGTCGTCATCCGAGAGGACAACCAGCCACCCATGCGATGGAAAATAGGAAGGATTGCGGAGATTCATCCTGGAATTGACGGGGTAGTAAGGGTGGTCACCCTGAAAACCGCTTCTGGGACTTTAAGGCGTGCTGTTGAGAAACTCTGCCTTCTACCATTTCCGGAGCCAACGTCCAGTCAAGAAAATCCATGATTTAGCCAACCCTTCCCTTCCCATTCCCGTCGAAGAGGACATGTTCTTTTCTTTCAGAAATTGCAGCAATTCCTGGGTGGGTGAGAATGTTGTGAAGTAGAAACATCCCCCCAAAGCTACGTCCCTGGTTGATTGCAAATTAACTGCGAACCTCAGCCTGCGCTGAACAATGCATTAACTGACCGGCCATGAATGTTTAGTTCCTCTAACGGAATCACATCACGCTTTTTCAAAGGAATTGTGAAAGGATTTCCTTAATATTTTCCAGAACTGCCTCCAGTAACGCCTGATTAGGTTTTCTACTAATTCCTGCAGGAATGCTGACAATATACTTTTATGACTCAATTGAGAAAGGCAAATGTTCCAGCACTAAAAAAGCACTTTTTCCCACAATGATCCACGAATCAAAGAAAATAAGAACGTCCGATTGTTTATTTAGTTTAATTATGACAATCAGACACGCTGATTTTGTTTCGCTTCATTCTGGAGATAAGTACTTTTTCAGTTTTTGATAATATGCGATTCTCATTTAAGGCCTTGAGGATTTTTCCAGGAGTTTCTCCTGGGATTTCTCCAGTGAGTGCACCTAAAGTTCCTCCAGATTGTATTTTTTGATAATTTCAGATTTTCTGTGGTTTTTCCAAGGATTCGCAGGAATTTTTTTGCAAGGGTTCATCTAAGTGGTCTTCTGGTATCACCACTAGAAATTCTTCTGGAATCCGACAGATTTTACATTATTTTTGAGCTTCAATTGACAAATTTGATTCAAAGTTTTTTTTTACTTTTAAGTTGTGTTTTAGTAAAAGTTGAAGCAAAGTGTGTTATAACTGAAGAAGTCTAATTTGAAACTATAACTGTATGCTGAACGGCAGCGCCATGCCAAGAAAAAGAATAAACTACTGCACGAAATCGAGTGCCTCCAATATCAGATCTCCCAGCAGCTTCAGGAATACCAGGGCTTGATAAACATTAAGATCTCGCTGAACAAGCTGCTGCCGTACGAGGAAGCCAGACAATCATCTTCCAGACGTCCTCCGGCACCAGTGCGGCCCGATCGGGAGCGCATCGTATACAGCGCAGCATACCACCGCCAAACGTAAGCCTACCGAGCTGGAGGAATCGGACGAGCGTAGTGTGTCGCACTTCTCGGTCACTTAGCTCGCCAAAGGAAACATCATATGAAACAATAAATTTGGTGAGTTTGTTCTAATTTGATCTGTTAATCATGATCATGGAGTTTTCTTTGGAACCATCAACCCCAACAATAATAATGCAGTCGCATTGCCATAGGCGAAACTACTGGGGGTGCCGGGGGTGCCAGGCACCCCCTAGAATTTGAATACATTGCTGTATGATATGGGGCGATGAGAGATGAATGGATAAACTAATGAATATTTGTTTATAGTGCACCCCCTGACAAAAATCCGTAGTTTCGCCCATGCGCATTGCCTACGTTTAGTGAATTCTAGACCATTCCTTTCCCAAAACCTAACCCATTGCTATTTACGAGGGCGTCGGAGAGTCGCTGGACTCTCGATAAATAGATGTCAGCCCATTCCTACTATCCCTTACCTTCTTTTCGTTTCAGAGAGCATTCAATGGCGCTTAAGCTTATGCTAATTAGCCTGGACACTGTTAGATGTCTATGTCCCATCCCTGAAACAAAATGACCCATGGAGTGCCTCAATTTCTTAGCTACGTCGCTCCCAATATTGGTAGAACACTTACACTCACACCAACACATCTACTTGATGTACTCTATTACATTTACACAATCCTAATCTTGTTGCAACAGTTGCTTATAGTGAATCCTAAATCGGTGAGTCGCTGTCAGTAGGTATCGTATCATCACATCCTTTCCTATCCTCGTAAACGAGAGGATCGGCGTGGCCGGCAATGAAAGTTTTCATCTCTTTTTTACTTCTAACTCTGATTGGATAGCTGACCCTTCCCAAACAGCATTCCGTACGTAATTAGAATAGGAGTATTAAAGTTTCAACATGACAACATTCAGTATGCAATCTACAAGTTACACCGTCATCAGGCAACACAACGCATTACCACTAGAAATTATTCTTCTTTTACTAGATTCCTCCAGAAATTACTGCTGTAATTTATTTTCACAAATGTAGTCTTGGTGCTTCCCCTTAACATTATTTTTTAGGAACTACTGCTAGACTCTGGACTCGCGCAGAAATCATTTATTACATTTTCTTGGGGAAATCTTAGGAGTAATAGTTGAAGACATTACTGCTGAAAATAGTTAAGAACCTTTGACGATGAAATTTTAGTAAGGCCTCCTGAAGGAGCCCCAGCAGTAATTATTGGAAAACAAAGAGTAATTCATAGAGAAACGAAGACATTTCTGAAGGAGTCATAGCAGGAAACTCTGGAAAAACTTCAAGAGCACTCTCTTGAAGAATTCCAGGAGAAAATACTGGAGGAAGCCTAGGAGGATTTTTTGGCATCCCTAGAGGCATTCTAAAAGAAATATCCAGAGGAATCTTTCGAGAAATCCTCTTTAAATCCTTCCAGGAATGCCCAATGAGATTCTGCAGGAAATTCCTCTCGAAATACCCCCATATTTTTTTCTGAGATTATTTCATGAACTCCTGCAAGGATTTCTCCAAGCATTTTTCCTGGGTTTCTCAAGCATTTCCAGGTAATATTTTTGCAGTTATTGCTTTTAGGAGTCCTCCAGGAATTTCTGGAGTACATCCACGAGGAATAATTTCAATAATTATAGCAATACTTCTTGGAGGATTCCCATAACGAAAGCCTGGAGAAATCCCACCAGCATTCAAAAGCAATTTTCAGTAAGAATGCGAAAAGAAATTCTTAGAAGATCCTGAGGGAAAACTGAAGGAATTCCTGAAAAAAAAAATCGATGTGTGAATTTCTGTAGGAGTTTATAGGTAAGTTACAGCAGGGATAAATCCCATCAAAAATAATTGGATGAATCCCAGTTAAAAATAGCGGTTATACCAGAGGTATTCTAGGATAAATTCCAAAAGGAACTTCTGGAGGAGTCTTTGAGAAGATCTCTGAAGAAACCACATGGGGTTTTTTTTTGAAGCAAACCCAGCAGGCATTCTTGGAGATAAGAGGAACTTGTGGAAGAATAACATGAAGAACTTTTGGAGGAATTCATAGGGGAAATGTTAAAAAAAAAAACCCTTGGAATTTCTCCACAAATGCTTGATGGGAAATTCTTGATACCCATTCAAGGATTTCCATTGAATTCTCTCTTAGGGAATTTCTCTTGTAATACCAGCATAAGTTTTCTGCTTAGATTTCTTGAGAAATTCCTTCTAAGATTCCTTCAATTATTATTTGTGGGATTTAGGTATCCAAAAATTAAAGCTTGTTTTTTTTAGTCATTGCTCTCAGGAGGATGCCCAAAATGAAAACTTCCTTAAGAATCACAGTAAGACTTCTTGGCGCATTCCACCAGAAATTCCCGAATGCATACCTGCAGCATTCAAAGAGCAATCTTCGCTAAAATTCCTGAAGAATTGTCAAGCGGAAATGACTGGGTTAATTATAAAACAACCTGGAAGAGCCATTGTAGAAATCCCTAAAGGAACCACAGCATGAAATTTTGAAGAAACGATTTTTTGTAGGAATCTCAGCTGTAATTGCATGGGGAATTCTAGCAATGATTCCTGCCGGAATCCTATATTCCCTCCAAGAATTTATCCAAAGTTTCTCCCTGTCATTTCTCCAAGAACTTCTATAAGGACTCTATCAGGAAATCGTGTTTAAGTTTTTCAAGTTGGGATGCAAGACCTGTTCAACTTGAAGCTTTTTTACAATTAGAAAAAATCAGAAGAAGGTGTATTTCAACACAAAGAACAGTTATGTAAAACATACGAAAATTCCCAAAAATCTCATAAAAATGTAAAAAAAAGCATTTTAAGGGGTCATAACTCTAAAAGATGAGCAAATAAGATAACAGTTTCTTCAGAAAACTTTCTAACAATACACTTTCCTGTAACTTTTGCAGAAGTCATCAATATTCAATATTCATTTATGTGAAAAAGTAAATTTCTATCGCACTTTTAGGGGGATGAGTTAGATGAAAATTTTCAAAGTAAGTAGTAAGTAGTAAGTAGTAAGTAAGCAAGTAATTACTCCAACAATTCCCTCAAGATTTCTTTCAAAAACTCCTCCAATAGTTCCTTCGGGAATTTATCGGAAATTCCTCCAGAGATTTTCTAGGGGTTTTTGTAGCTATTTTTCCTGATTTTTTTTTATTTATTTCAGGAATCCCATCCAGTAGATCCATAGAAGTTCCAAAAACTCTTGAAATAAGTCACCTAAGAGTTTTCATAAACTCTTTCTTAGAAAGACATTTTGCCATGCGTTCATACAGCAGTTTCTTCAGGGGAAGAATTCCGTTGAGGAATTGAAAAATGAGCAATTGAAGGATTCCATAATCACAAAATTGCAAAAATTCCTTATAAAATTTCTAAGGAAATTAAGGTTTTTTAAAGTAGCATATACAGAATCTCTTGAAGGACCTCCAAAATAAATTCTTTGAGGAGTGCCTAGAGAAATTATAGAACGAACTTAGAAGAAAATCCTGAAGTGACTCCTTGAAAAAATTCTGTAAGAACCTTTAAGCTTTAGTTCCTTTAGTTATTTTCTAATTTATTTCCTTCGTTTTTTCAGTTCCTTCAAGAATTTCTTTACATCCTAGTTTCCTGAAAAAAACTTTTTGATCAAATCCCAAATAAATTCCTTGAGAGATTATTGTGAAAATACTTGAATTCCTTAAGGTGCCTCTCGAATAATTTTTAAAGATGAAAAGGCTTGTGGACAACTATCAACACAAGGAAGAAACACTGGAAAAGACTCCAACAGGAATTTCAGAAGAATGGTTTGTACCAATTTCTAAAGGAGCTTTTCGACGTAATTTTGAAGGCAGCCCTGCTGAACTTTCCAAGAGGCATTCATGCATTAATTCCTAGATGATTTTCTTAAGGTAATCCTAGGAGAATTTCAGGAATGGCTCTTAGAAAAGTGCCTTAAAGATTTTTTAGTTACTCAGGAAACAACTTTTAAAAGAATTTAAAAATACAATACACAAATTAATTTTCAAGAAAATTTTGGGGGATTCGTGCGTTCTACAAATTAGAACAAAACTTCTTTGGGAGTTTCTCCAGTAATTTTAAGGTTATCTTCCAGGAAAATATTTAGAGAAATTCGTAGAGAAACTTTATAAGAAATTTTTGAAGATACAATGAATTCCTTGCAGAATTTTAAGATAGGCCCTTGAAGGAATTCTTTGATGAAATACTTGAATAGTTGCAACAGTTCCAACTAGGAATCCCTGAAAAAATCGAAAATCCTTACAGAAATTTGTAGGGTACAGTTTAACTTGATTTGGAGGAAGTTCGGTAGGAAATCTCAGAAATAATGGAGTAGTCGTTGATTAACTTGGTAAAAAATGTTTGAAGGAACTCCTGGAGAGCTCTTAGTTTCAGCATTTGAAATGGGTTTCAGTTCGAGTCTTCAATTTAAATTATACATTATTTGACTACATACAGTCAGGTCTTTTTTACGCGGCCGCGGGCTTTTATAAAAAATACAATAAATTTTATACAATTTTCTCGACTTTTTCGGCATTGTGAGCTTGTCTCACAATGTACAAAGTTATTCAGTGGCAGGCAAAGAAACCCCTTCAATTAATAAATGCAAAAGTGAAGTGGAAGAAGAAGAAGGAGCAGGACCGATAAACTCTATGCCGGGAAGGCCATGTAATTTCTAGGACAAAATGTTCCTGGACCGATAGGCAATCGTCACCCCAGTATGGTCCTTGTGAATATCTTTGCATTTACCCCTTCGGCTATTCTGTCAACATCAAGTAAATTCAATCCACATCCAACGGATTGGCTGTCTTCTCGCGCTCTGTAACCTCCGTCTTGGCTCAAAAATTACATACTGTATGGGAGAAATATGGAAATGACACCCATCAGGAGGCCGCCTAAAATAACCTTTAACCTGCGATTAGAGCTAATATAAAATTGCGGAGAAAGATTATGATTATGCACTATGCATACCGGCAAAGCATTGCTAATGCCTCCTGGCAGGGCAGTCTCTGAGAGTTTTTATAATTTTATTAGATCAGCTGCATCAACGCTGGATGATCACACACCGCTCGGCTACGTCATAGAGTACTTGCCCAGACCTACTCCTATCACCCAAGCATACCTACATACATCCCACACCGCACCGAGCAGCGAAGGTGGCTGGCTGCCAATGAACTTGCTGAACACTTTCACGATCAACACCGCACCGCACCCAAACCAACACGAACAGCATTAGTTAGATGGGTATCATCGAGGGCGCCTCTGCCCCATAAGCTTGGGAGCACGCGATTCCGTCCGAGCAAGACGCCGATGACGACAACGGGGGCACAGCGAATGCAATTTGTCGTGGGGGCACACGTTTTTGCATTATTGTGATGCTTTCGCTTTCGGGCTGGCTGGGATCGGATCGCAGTAAAATTACGACATGCTTGTGCTTATGGAGGGCATGTGTGAGTGGGTGATGGGATGGCCGGTCGTGCTCTAATGTGGTTTGCTTGTTTGACTCCGTCTCGTCGCGTCGTGTGGATGATAACACCACCACCACAGTCGTTTCAAACGCGGAGCTGATGATCCATTGCGAACACGGACCGCAACTTCCACGGGGAAAAGAAAATGTACGTCGCTGTTGCGTGAGTGGGCCGGCCGGATAGGGTTGTGACATCAGACGGTGTGATAATGCGATCTGTGACTGAGGTATTCGAGTTTATTGTGCTCGATGGGAATACTGTTTGATGACTTCCCTGAGTTTATGGGAAACAGTGTAGACAAGCGTGGATCTTGGTCTTGCTAATCAAAGCAAGAGTATATAGTTTGCATAGTTCATTAATGAGGTCTTTCCGCATTTCCCAGAAATCGATGCAGATGAGAATTGACAACCTTGACATGTGCTTCTCATAATCCCCCAAAGATTGGGGATCTAGGAGTTTGTTCTCGTGATATTGACGAATCAACATCTTGGTCACTCGATGATTGCGGGAAAGAAGCAAATGGTGTTCGGTGTCGAATGGTAACATAGAATTTTGTAGTCGATCAAGATGCGCTTTTTTTTAAACCGGAATGTTCGAAGACGAAGCGGATATTACTGCGTTCCTCTCTTTTCATACGCAGCAGTCGAAGGATCAACACAACTTAGGTATGCTGGTGCACCGGTTACACTTCACTAATCTTCGGTAACTCTTCGTCTTGATCACCAGAGCCTCTTGAATGTCATAGTCGGCAACTTACAAAAACGGTGGGTAATCCCACCATATTTCGGAGTGGCTCAATGATCCTCTAGATACCGCATAAACTGGAAAAATATTTGAGGGTTTACGGTCGAATTTACGAGTTATAGTGAAAATTCGGATCAAAACGGCGTCAAAACAATGTAACGTCACGGTAGAATGTGTCATACGTACTTCCCCTTCCCCATAACTTCTTCAATGTCCTTGGCAGTTGTGTTGCGGTCGTTATCGTTGTAGCACCGCTCAGTATACCATCTATGTAAAATTCTTCCAGTATGGCCTCCGCAGCTTCAGGAAAATTGACACTTTCAATCACATGCTAGTTGAACGACCGGGGACGTCACAGCCAGAAATTATGCAGGTGAAGTTCCGCAGGAGAAATTCCGTTGATATTTTAATCATTTGCACTGGTTCTATTGGATTGTCACGCTCCAGAAGATACTCTAGTATCGATGTTCACCTGTCTATACGTTATCTCAATGTCAGCCGAAAATGCAGAGTTGTGCTTTTAGAAGCATAACAGAAGGAAAAAAAAAGGCTACTCTGGATTCTGAAGTCGACCATCAAAACGTCATTGTGGGATAATCCGACGAACTTAGTTTTTCCTCGAACACAGCACGTAGTTTTTGTGTTCATACTTGAGGGTTGGAGAATAACATGACGTGAGAAATAGTAGTTCTGTTGGTTGGGTGCATCGTCCCAAGTAACACACTTGTCACCGAAGAGTCACGGCGGCGCAGGTTTTTGTTGCACAGAAGTCACTGTGACTTATACTTCTAGCAAGTATGTGGTTATTTGTTAGAAGTAAGTCACAGTGACTTCTGCGCAACAAAAACCTGCGCCGCCGTGACTCTTCGGTGACAAGTGTGTTACTTGGGGTTTACCTCCCGGGTATCGTGCCAATAACCAAGAGCTTCGTACTCGCTTAGGATCACCTGGCACATCTCCTTCATCTCATGTTGGTTTCTCGTTTGCAAGGAATCTCTTCATTGCTAACGGCTGGGAGTCTCACAGCTGATTGATGTACTCGAGAAACGGTAACTGAACTACGAATCGGTCTTCACGACGATATGTTTTGCAGAAATACTTTTCGATCGCTTCTTTCTTTCATCTACATCTACACCTTATCTTTTTTTCCATATTGTTTATTTGTAGGCTCGCTTGTTTAATGAAAAACTTCACTGAGCCGATTGCTGATGAATAGTAATACAATAAAAGTTACATTCAAATTACAAACAAGAATATCAATATAGGCTCTTTCGAGCACATAACTTCTTTGGGCGCGAGTGTTCCTTCGAACCTGATGAAGCAAACTGAGCTCGACGTTGAGATGCCTGTTGTTTTCCAATCGCTTCGGAAATCGCAGTTGCAACCTCTTTCAATGTTTCGATGCCTTCCTTTCGACGTTCTTCCCGCTCTCGTTCGTTTTTAGTTTCGATTGGTTCCTCTTGCTCTTCCGCGTCCGTTGTTTCTGCTGTTTCTTCGATGATATCCTCCTCAATGATTTCGATGACCTCTGGAACTTCGAATAATTCCTGCTCTCCAGACACGATTGGCGGACCGGCAACTATATCTGCATACGATCCGGGCCGCTTCTGGTTATACCGGGATTGTCGCAGTGGACAGGAATCCTTCCGATGTCCTACGGCTTTGCAAAGAAAGCAAGTATCTTTGAGCCCGTCGTAGAAGACATGCCCCTTTCGATTACCGACAAATACCGCAGGCGGGATTTCCTTTTTGACATCCATGTACGCCCCGCGCACCCCAGTATACACATGGCCCAATCCTAGATCCGCAGGAAATTTCTCTCGGACCAACCGTTCCACTTTTCCGTATTCGCCCAGAGCGAGGGACAATTTTTCGTCATTGACCTCCGGCGGAAGGTCAAACACACGAACATAGTGCATGTTACTGCCCGCGATCGTCATTTGCACCTCCACGTTCTTTCCGTTTGTGTACTGGAATACTCTCCGTTCCGAGTTCTTCTTGAGCGATTCCGTCATTGCCTCCCGAGAAACAAATTTAATGAAAAGGGAGCGCTCCTGTGCCGTTCTGTACGTGGATTCAATGTCCAGTACATTCCCGTCCAGCTGTTTAACGAAACAAGCAATTTCAGCCCATGATGGTCTGGGACTGGCCACGGGAAAACGAAATTGTACCGTGTTCACAATTTCATCATTTCCATCCATTGCCATCGTCACAGCAAGCACCGAAAACGAACAACAAAGAGTGCACAACCGTGGAACAAAGCGCGCGCAATTAATTTGCAAGAGCTATTGAAAAAGATAAACCGGTGCGGCGATACGAGAGCACATCTGCGTGCGTCTGCACTTGCCGAAAGCAGAAACCAAACTGATCTACACCTTATCGACGGAAACTCTTTTTGCGCGAAAAATCTCTGGATATTCTTCAGCAATCAAATCCTCATTAGAACCACACATGACGTTTACTGATTTTATTATGTAGAATCCTCCATGCCACTCGCGATTACCCACCCCATTTGTATCTCAAGTAATGCAGATAGTGCTTTGGAAAGGTTCATCTGGAGCTTGCTTGAAGATTTCAAAGAAGTGCTCGGAATCGATTAGCAGAGCAAAATTTCTCGGTTGTTTGAAACTTGGATCGGCTAGAACTATTCCGGTAGGGTATTTCTAGTCGGAAATGTAAACCGGAAAGGATTGGATCCTTCCTGTTATTTTCGTGGTCACCAAGTTACTCTAGAAATTTGTGTAGTGTGGAGACAGCTTCAATATCATATGATGCCGAATCTGGATCTGGCATTACCCATACCTACAACCAAAAGGTTCGCCGGATATCTTGGCAGTCCAAGCAACTTCATGGCAGATTCGAATACCAGGTTAGCTTGAGACCCTGATTGAATAGTGCAAGGATCTTGACGATTTTCCTACTTTTGAAGGCAACATTCACCAACGCTCTCATTAGAAACTCTTAGCTTGTTCGATGATTAAGGCCGGAACACGTTGTAGATAGAAGCTTTTCACGCACTGTAGACGCTGCTACACCCACTCTTCTATGGCATGTGTTTGCTTTCGCTGTTTCCTCTTCTAGCTGTTTGGACAACGCGCTAAAACATTGCTGCTTTGACTCGGGCTGTACACTTATTCAAAATGCAGCATCGAGTGATGCACTTTGTTAACACGCTGATCGATATTCATGCTCAAGACGGTCGGACTTATAGTTGCTTGCACAAATCTCACACACATTTTCCGTTGGGTTGCGTATTACAGGAAGGGCAAGGACTTGGGCTAGAAGCTGGTTTTCGTCATTGCAGAAGGTTTGCCAAACCGCTGCCAGCTGTAAAAAAGATTCAAGCAACACACATGTCAGAGAAGAGTTACCTACGGCAGCGCAGAATTTGGTTGCGCAGAACTCACTGTGACTTGGGTACTTTTAGCAAATGAGTAGTTATTTATTAGAAGTAAGTCACAATGACTTCAGCGCAATCAAAACCTACACTGCCATAACTCTTCTGTGAAACGTTCGTTGCTTGGGGTATTTTGTCAACTTCGCACCTTTCGAGGACCTGACAATAATTTGTAAGGATCATCGTGAACTCGTGAAGGTCTGACAGCTCTCCGTGGTGTCAAATTCCTTCCGGTGCTGCTATCAGAGTTAGATCCAACGAAAATACCATCAAAGCAATTGAGTACCCAACAGAAACAACATATATTTTCAGTGTGAGGCCAACGTAAAAGATCTCCTTTCTGGGCGGCTGCTTGCATCGGACTTGATATCTGACCAGACTTGATTTCTAACGGCATGCTTTGTTTCCACGTCACGAGCTCTTGGGTCTGCCTCTGCTACAAAATCCTGCCGGATTTCAATCTAGCGCCTGCTCGCAGTTTTCGTCTCCACCCTTTCGTAGTGTGTGACCGACCCATCTCCATTTACAATTTCGAATTTCTGAGGGCATCGTCGATCGTCGATTGTCGATACCAGAGACACTGAACATGGGTTCATGAAAACCTGCATTTTCTGTGTGGTCTTTGCAGCACGTTCCGCTGGTTTACAACAGCTAAGACTTCACGTTAAAATTGAAAATTCTTGTTTTGTGCGTATTAACTTATCTGATCTAATAGTTAACTCACAAAAGCAGACCGTCCATGCTTCTATGTCGATCTTGTTTTCGCAACCTGATATTATCTGGCTGTACTTTCGGTTTCCGTAACGGTTTTTGGGTTTCGACCAGGGATGCCATATATACAGATTTACCTGTATTATACAGATTTTTGAGCACCTGTACAGATTCCGTTTTATATGAAATACAGATTTTCTTCTATATAGGATACAGATTTTTCACCCAAATTTTGTATGGGATACAGATTTTTGAACAAGTGGTACAGAAAATCATCTGGCATCTGTGGTTTCGACAATAGTAGGTTGTTGGTCCACCGTAGTGGGGCTCCGGTGAGACTCGAACTCACTCTTTTCACACTTTCATAATTCAAATCTCAATTTGTTCATCGAACACATGTTTCTGTTTTGCACATGGATGTCAAAGCATTTTAAAAATTGTCCTTGTTTGCATGGCCATCTAGATAACACAGCACCGCTCAAACATCAACCGAGTGAAAACGTGGATTGGTGCAGATTTTCACCTGCGAGAGCAAACGATTTGTGAGTGAGCGCTTGTTGGAAAGAGCATACTTTTATCACGCATAAGAACTGGAGTGAGAGCCTTTTGAATCGTCCATGGGTGCTTTATCCGGATAATATCGCGGTGTCATAGATCGTTACTCGCGTGGGTGGGGGAAAAATGTGGTGCCTGCCGTCTACGTTTGATTTTTTGACTAAATACTGTTGACGGAAATCGTATTTGGCATATTTTGCCCGCTATAATTACGAAGGAACTTCTTGAACTATTTCAGAAAGAACTTCTGCATTGATCTCATAAGAAACACCTGGAAGAATTCTTTAGAAGAATATTGAGTCACAAAGAAACGTATCTTTATATTTGTTTGAAGCTACCACTTGGACCACAGTACAGCATACTGTTGTTTTTATTGACAATTATCAACGAACCAGGGTTTCAGGAGATTTTTACGAATGTATCTGAGAATTCCACATTTTTATGGGCGTTTTGGGGAAATTCGTATTTTAGGGGATTTGAGGGTGTTTAAAAAGACGTTTCCAGGAGTTTAAGAATGTGTCAGAAGGGCATTTCAAGCGGCTTCAGTTGTAATTCAGATTTCCGAAGACGGGCTTCATTAGAGCACCAGCAGGATATCAGATGGTTTCAAGGAATGTCTGCGACGCAATGATAAAAAATAGCCGGCCCTACCGCCACCACTATGTTGATTCGCGTTGATATACTAGCTTGAACCCAAACCCCCGTGTGCTCGTTTCTGCGCTGGTTTGACAGAAACGATCGCTCGTTTCGCTGATCAACCGTTAAATTTGGAGGAACAGTTTTGAAATACAACTGTCATTTTGGTTCACCGGTGGTTTAGGCCCTGGGGTCCCTTGAAACCCATCTGAATTTTCAGAAACTCCATGAAATGCACTACCAGAAATGCACTAAAATGTCCCTAAAGATAATATCGAAATCCCCTCATATCACTGAAATTTCAGGAAACACATCTAAAAACCCCTCTAAAACCTTTCGACAGCACCTTTTTGAAACAAAACTCCCTAAAACCTCCTGAAATGCTCCTTAAACCTTTCTGAATCAACTGTCTAAGATTTCCGGAAACGCTTACAACCACCATGAACGCCATGGAACGCCAATGGATAATCCTCTGAAACCTTGCCTGAAACCCACTACAGTCGACTCTATGTCTCGATGTTCTACATCTCGATGGTTTGATCGGCCTCTTCCATCTGCATTACTCCTCTCCACATATGAAAATTCATTCATTCATTCTATCTATATGTCGATATGAACATTTTCACTCGTTTCTTAGGTGTGAAACATTCTGAGACGGCAAAGTCACATTTTTTGTTGTCGGGTTTTCCCAGCTACGGATGCCTATTTTCAATGGTTCTGCAATTCGATCTCTCCCTATCCCGATGGTCCCTTCAATATCGAGACTTTGAAAATCCACTGTAATATGTCCCTTAAGGACAGACTTGTAATAATTCCAAAATGGCCGCCACAATGGCCGACTTTGGCAGCTACTCACGAATCACGATTTTGAGGGCACACATCTTTTCGTAAACAAAACCAGCGCACCTGATCTCCTTATTTTGAGCTTATTACAAGTAAGCAAGACCAGAATATTATTATGCACAGTTGTTTGAAGCTTGCTTCTTGAGATTTGTGTGTTTGAAGTTCGGCCTGAACCCCTAAAACTATTATGAAATTTCTTGAGACTCACGGAAATACTCCTGAAACCCCTTAAGCGTCCCTAAAGATCTTTGAAATGTGCTTTAAACTCCTAGGAAAGCACGTGCTTTCGAAATGCCCCTAACACCCCCCCCCCCCCCCCTGAAACGTCCCTGCAGATTCTTCTAAAATCCCCTGAAACTCCTATGATTATCTCTGAAACTTCTCTGAAATCTTGTTAAGCGCTCTAGCACTCTGTAGGAGAGAAACACTCCTGAAACCAACTGAGACACGCCCCCTGTTAACGTTGTACTATACTGGTACTGAATGGCTCAGATAAAGAAAACGGTACAAGAGGATTCAATGGGATCCATCCCATAAATTAAACATCCTTGCCAGGGAATAATTCCTTTAGGAACCTTAGAAGTTACTGTTCGACGAAGGCACAAAAAAAGATCCACCATATAGTGATTACAGTTTCTAGTGAAAAATACATGCAAAAATGATAAAATATAACTTTCGATGAATGCACTACATCAATTTTAATTTGTTTTAGTAATCTGTGTTGAAAAAAAAAATGGTTTTTGAGAAATAAAATGATTTCTGATGAGATTGGGAAAATTGTTTAAAAACTGGGTATGACAGAAAAAAATATGCACTAAGCAATTAATTCTGAAACTTCAAAATGTCGCCAAATTTTCACACGTATGTCTCAGAGGAAACTTCTTAAAGAAGCTAAAAATTACCCTTTTGAGGAATGTTAGCAGAAATTTCGGAAAAAAATTAGAAGGAATATCCTGAAATATTCCAAAAGGAACTGCACGAGGAATACCAAAAAGAAGTCCAGGAGTAACTCCAGAAAGAACTCCATGAGGAATATCAGGACGACCTTTTAGAGGAAGATCAGCGGAGATTTAAGGCAAAACTGGAAGCATTTCCTCATTTTTTTGGTTTTTGATTTTTTATAAAATAACGAAGCAATATTTTCAAAATCGGTTTTTGTACACATGTAGAGTATGGATGAAGGTATCTCCTGAATTTTTTCCAGGTGGAAAATGTTTTTCGTTTTTGCAGAAACCATTTTTTTGTGAAATTTTGTTTAAAAATGGTTTTTGCAACAACTAAAAACATTTTCTATCTAAAAAAAAATCAGGAGATACCTTGATCCATACTCTACATGTGCACGAAACTCGATTTTGAAAATATTGCTTCGTTATTTTTTTAAAACTCTATTACCAAAAAGTGAGGGATTGGATCCAGTTTCGCCTTAAGGATGGCCTCTGGAACAAATTCCCAGGAAAAGGTGTCCTGGAAGACGTAAATTTACATGTTTTGACCTCTAAATTTGTGTCTTTGAAGACGCTCGAATATGCCAGGTTCACGCCACCTTAAATAACAATGATAGTTTCTGGGTATGCAGGTAACCGGAAATGAGCCGATCACAGCTTTTCCACTATCACACATGGTTTGCTTATTTTCACAATCTTAATCATCTTCGGATGGAATTGAATGAACATCTAAACGCACTTATTTTATGTACATGTATGCCAAAATATTTCCACTTGGCTTGGTAAGCCTAAGTAAAATTAAGAAATTGTCATTCTCCGATAGCCAAAAATCTATTCAAAAAGAATAAGGGAGCAATATAGGCTCCGGAAGCGGCCGTATGCAGGTCTATTTATAGATAAGAAGGGAATGATGACGTGTTACTCGCTTTGGTAGAAGCTATTGAGTTCTCTGCACAGTGTGCAGTGCACACCTACGAGTAAATACTAAGAGTTTGGGTAAGTGAGTATGGATTAGTTTTGGTATTCGTCTTGATATACAAAGCCACGAATTGGATGCTGTAAAGTATTTTATGCAATTCAGTATCATAATTTATATTTTATCTTACTCATTTTGGTATCATAATGGCCAATTTTTCCGAACTGGTTCATTATGCAACTGAAATGAGTTGCATAATGAAAAATAGTTGTATAATGACCATAATGCAACTCATTTGAGTTGCATTATAAACATTATGCAACTCAATTGAGCTGCATTATGAAAAAATCATTGCATAATAGTTATTTATGTAACGAGTTTGAAAAAGTTGATTTTTTCAGTACGAGTCGTACATTTATCCAACGAGGCTTGCCGAGTTGGATAAATACGAAGAGTGCTGAAAAAATCGAGTTTTGCAACGAGTTCCATACAAAATTTTATGCAATGATTTTTTCATTATGCAACTCATTTGAGTTGCATAATGTTCATAATGCAACTCAAATGAGTTGCATAATGAACATTATGCAACTATTTTTCATTATGCAACTCATTTCAGTTGCATAATGAACTGGTACGGAAAAGTTGGTCATTATGATACTGAAATGAGTAGTATAAAATAGAAATTATGATACTGAATTGCATAAATTTGTTTATGCAATTCAGTATCATAATTCACATTTTATATAACTCATTTTGGTATCATAATGGCCAATTTTTCCGAACTGGCTCATTATGCAGCTGAAATGAGTTGCATAATGAAAAATAGTTGTATAATGTTCATAATGCAACTCATTTGAGTTGCATTATGAACATTATGCAACCCAAATTGGTTGCATTATGAAAAAATCATTGCATAAAATTTTGTATGGAACTCGTTGCAAAACTCGATTTTTTCAGCACTCTTCGTACGAATTTACGACTAATGCTGAAAAAATCAATTTTTTGCAACTCATTACATAAATAACTAGTATGGAACTCGTTGCAAAGTTCGATTTTTTCAGCACTCTTCGCATTTATCCAACTCGGCAAGCCTCGTTGGATAAATGAACGACTCGTGCTGAAAAAATCAACTTTTTGCAACTCGTTACATAAATAACTATTAAAAATTGTGACATTCCACAGGATTCAACAGGGATTCAAGAATTGAAGAATTATTTGAAGGGGGTTCATGAGTACAAATTATAATATATAATAGTGTTTCGCAAAGAAAAATTTCTAATTCGATGCTTGTTATGGAAGACTGCAAAACATTTGTCGAGAAAGCTTACAGAGAAGCTTGGAACGAGCTCACCAATTCACATGAATCCATCGATTGCTCTGTGAACAAAGCACACTAGCCAAAAAACACATACAAGAGATAATTTTCCAATACACTCAAACCTCCATTTAGGTAGGATCCATTTAGGTAAAATCTATTTAGGTCCCTCCATTTAGGTAACGTTACCTAAATAGAATTTGGTTGTGTTCAGAACAGTTGGAGAACTTATGATTGATGACGTCATACCCGACATTAACCTATCATTCACCTGTTTTTATTTTGGCCTCCAAACCCAACATAGACCCAACAGTTGTTCGATGTTGGTCCAACAGTGGCCCAACATACGATAAAAATTTACCCGACATTGACCCGACATTCAACAATTTTTCAGTCTGGCGGAATTTTTCAGGTTTTTTTTGTGTTCCGCGCCCAGCTAGTCTTTTGCATGACAATTCTCACCTGAGACCCTTCAAAACCCCCCAAAACGCCCCTGAAGCCCCTTCCCTACAGAAACTCCCTTGAAAGTTCTCTGAAACTCCGCATGACCATCTTTAAATCTCCTATTCGAGTTACTCTCCTTAGTTAAACTTCTTTGCAACCTTGTACTTCATTTAGGTAATGAACTGAATCCATTTAGGTAATGAATCCATTTAGGTAAAAATTCTATTTAGGCAGTCCCGACCCATTACCTAAATGGAGGTTTTGGTGTACTCTCCTCTTCAGGATAATTGTCACTGCTTTAGCCAAAATATTATGAGGCAGGATGGAGTTGATCAAAAAAACAGTTCATTATTTGTTCTGTGTTATTTCCACAAAATTCATATGAAAACAAGTATAAATCTTCATATCGAATCCACTTCAATATATTACGCTATGTAATCATGCAGACAACAATTAAAATTTCACCAGTTTTTTTTCGTTACCAGTCATATGACGACCATTGGTCGGTATAAAAACCGAAACCCACCCCAATTACTGCAACATTAACCTTGGTATCGTGATGGTGCAACTCACGCCACTCTTCTTGTGTACACAATATTTGCGACCTGCTTCCGTTCGGTCTGCTCACAGCTTCCACGATACGTGCAACCCAAGTAGTGGTCATTACTCTTGTTTATTAGGTACATCACTACTGTCGCCTCCTTGTTTCCACAACCACCCCTTCGCGCCGGGATTGACAAACTTTCATCTTAATCGTCATCATAAGCAAACGCTCTGACGTCACCCGTTAATTAGAGCTTGGTTAAAACGAGATAAAAGGCTAGTTTTGGTGAAATTTTTAACTTTTAAACGAATTCCAAGCAATTTGGTCAATCTGGTTGAACGGAGATTGTTAGATACCAACAATGGAAGATCTGGCAACTGCCTCCAGACAACAACGTGCCGCAATGCAGATGGGTGGGAATGATAGCTTCTCGGCATGATCGAGGTCATTTCGTTCGTGCGGTGTTTTGTCTTTCAAAATTAAACATTCACAGCTTAAAGATTCCTTAGACGATGATCTTTAAATTTGGTATGCTAATTAGAAGCAGATGATTTCTGATCCTCAAGGAGGATGATTGGATAAAGAAAGTTTAGCTATTTATAATATGGACCTGTTTTGAAAGCTCCCATAAACTTTGTTACGATGCGATGGTGTGTGTATATCACTACAATTATATAACTGCTGAGCATGCCATATTATTATGCTTGTGACGTGATTTGCCCTCAGAGATTATGAAATTAGCGTGGGGTCATCACATTACTCCCACCATTGAACCACCCACCACGACTATCACTGTGGAATCGTATCACCCACTGCTGGGAGGAAACGTCTCCGCATTTGCATACAATCTTGCTTATCATCATTTCCCCAACCGCACACATCAACGACTCACCTGCTCAGTTCCGCCGAGACGTAGTTACTGTGCGGACTGTACTTGATCGGTGCCTTATACATGGCGCAAACGAGCCGTTCCCGGCAGTTTTCGTCCACCACGCCGAGCAGATTGAACACCTTGTCCAACCGCTGCAGAATGGGACTGTAGAATGGATCGACGGGCCGCGGAGTGACGCCCTCCTGCACGAACGCTTGGTGATTGACGATCTGTTGCTGCTTGGCGATTAGCTTCTGCTCCTGAGCTATCCTGTAGGCTTCTTGCCGTTGAGCTTCACGGATCTGTAAAAAAGAAGGAAATGGCGCCATTAGGTAATGATTCATTTCTGAAGAATTTCAAGTGAAGCATACAATTCCACCTTTGACCAGAAAATAAATGTCTGCACGTACAGTCATCAACTTCCTATTGTGCTTCAGGAAATTACCCTTTTGTCAAACACAATAAGAGCCCTAGGACTGCTTCGAATTACCCGGAGCATAACTCGTCTAACAATCCACCAAGACGTGGTTCAACAAACTTTCGATCGATGTTTAAATGAATAGTAGGCTTTCATCCGAGCATAACCATAACCAGGGGGAGACTCGTCCCAACCAAAAACAAAACACGCACGTAGCCGATCAACAAATCCAATATGGTTCCCCTCTCTCTCACCTCAAACCAAACTTCGGTGGCCATATGACACACTTTCCTTTCGACGAGCCATTGCCGAGCATTGTCGGTTGACTTCGAGTCATACTTGCGGACGACGGACGTGCGAGCCGGTAAATTGTCGATACTGAGAGAGTGATGGTACCGTAGCACGAGGTGATATTGACTGATCTGGAGATGGTACTCTGCGAAGCCGTTGTAATGGTTTCTACGCGTAACAGCCACTTCAAACGATGTAAAGGGGGAGCAAAAAACGTAATGGTTCTTTACCTAATCTTTAGCCCTGCGTAAAACTCCGGGAACGTTTCTCAAACTCCCTGAAGCCATTGGAGCGCTTTGGATAACCACTGAAAACCTTTGGAACACCTCTTAAACCCCTTTAAAGCCCCATGGAACGCTCCTGAGACTCCCTAAAACACCTTTGAAACTCCCCTGGGACTCCCTGGAAACTTCTGAAACACCTTTGAACACCCCTCGAGTGCTCCTGGTTCCCTTTGAAAACCCCTGGAGCACTCTTGAAACATCTCAAGACTCTCCGGGGACTTCCATGAAACTTAAATCCACCTGAGGCGCTCAGGAACACTAGTAAATGTTTTAACTTTCCTTTTGCATCAAAAGTTGGCAGCAGCTCGCTGACGTACTGTACGGTTTGGAAAAAAAATTACCCTAATGCCAAAGGAGGGTTAAACTGGTCCATTACAAAAACAAAACAAAACGATTCCACTTTCACCGGATACACGTGTTCCAGGGAGTCTCAAGGTGTTTCAGGATCATTCCATGTGCTTTCAGAGGGTTTCAGACCCATTCCAGGAGCGTTCCATATGGCCTCCGAGGTGTTTCATTAAGTTCGAGGAGGTTCCAGTGGGTCTTTGGGAGTTTTAAAAGCATTCCAGGGGTGCTTCAGGAGCGTTTCAGGGGTTTTCTAGGGTTTTTAAAGACGATCCAGAGAGTTTCAATGAAATGCAGGTGTGATCCAGGGTGTTTCAGGAGCGTTCCAAAGCTGTTTCAGCAAACCCAGAGGGTTTTTAAAAAAGCTTCGAAACGCGTTGAAGTTCCTCTGAAACATCTTTCTGAAAATAAAAATCTGACAAATTTGTAACAAACAATTTGAAATTTTGACCATTGGGGTGTTCTGAATCCACCCGGGATTCTTTCTGAAATTTCTTCATATGTTTTCTCAGTAATTTTTGCTAGGATTACTTTTGAAATTCTCATTGCATTGCATATGCTCTCATAAATTTCTCCTGAGATTCCTTAAATCTATGCCTTTTTCTCCGTAGGAAATTCCTCAAGGATTTTCTCCAAGAATTTATTCAGAGATTCTTCCAAAGATTCTTACATGATTACTTTCAAAAGCTCCAGCAGGAATTCCCTAAAAGATTCCTTCAGAAAATAATCCTCCAGGTTTTCCTCTATTTATTACCTTGGATATGCTTCCAGGATTTTCTTCAAGGATTTCTTTAGGATCTTAAACTTAAATTCTGTCAGAAATTTCTCCAAAAAAATCTTGAGAATTTCTACAAAAATTTCAATGGAAACTTCCTATGTGATTTTTCAAGGACTATTTGAAGAGTTTTTTTTCTCCAGTTATTACCTAAGGGATTCCTTCGGAAGTTGCTTCAGAAAATTGTTCTTAATTTTTATTAAGATACTTCACCAGGAATTCTTCTAAAAAATCGCAGGAAATTATTTTATGAATTCCTCCAGGAGTTTCTCACGGAGTTGCCGTGCAGGTTTTGCCGTTTATCGCCTCCAAAAAAAATCCTACTTTGATTTCTGCAGGAACTTTATATTTATTCGATTTTTTTTTTATATTTTTTTACAGAAACTCTTCAAAGGGAATTTTTTTGAATCTCTTCGAAACATTCACTTGGAAATGCTTTCAGAGATTCCTTTTGTTCTGATTTGTTTCCAACGCTTTTCCGAGTTTTATTCGTAAAATTTGCAAGGCTTTGTATTATATAAATTCCTTCATGAATTTTTCTTGAAGTTCACCTAGCGGTTCCTACAGATGCCTCTACATTTTTTTCGGAACTTTTCTATAAAATTCTTCATAAACTTCGCTAGAGATTCTTCCAATTTTTTTTTTCTGAAATTGGTTTGGATTTTTTTCGAAAAAATGTTTCATAAGCAATTTTTCCAGAAGTTCCACTAAGATGTTTTTTTTTCATGAATCTTCTCGGTGATTTTCTCCCGAATTTCTTTACATATTTTTTCCAGACATTTTTTTTAGAAAGTCGTACAAGGATAAATGAGAAAGGCCTCAAGGAATTTTTCTTAAGTTTCTAAGTGTTGGGCGGTAATAGACGAATAGTCAATTATGTGAATTTATTGGTGAGATGATACGAAGAATAAATTACAAAATTCCTACAAGAAAGCATAATTTTAGTAGGTGACAATAATAAATATGTTTCGTTTTACTTGTAGTAATTCGTTACCGCTCAACCGTTCTAGTTGATGCGTTGATTCTTCAACTTATAAATTCTTCCTGCAATAATTCGTGTTATATAACGGTTAAATAATGGTTTTTGATAAAGCATAGTTAAGTTGCTCACCCTGTGACAAGTGTCGTAGTTCAATTTAGTGTTTAAGTGTATGTATCCTAGTTACTAGTTTTGAATGCACTTCCTTAAATTTATACTATTAAAGAATAAATATATGTAGATATAATCAAAGCATTTTGCCAAATAATCTGCCTCACCCTTATCTGTAATTTTATATATATCTACGAATTCATGTGTAGTACAATTCCAGTAAGCTACTTCAAAAACTGCAATAAGAAACAACTAGCATATAGATCACGAGTTTCACCATTTAGATGTTTAAATTACTTGCATGGTATCTAAACAGTTAGATAATAAGTAGCACTTGGAATTCATTTCATTAGAGCATAAGTAATTCACTTAATCCAAATTATTTTAATTTTAGCTTCTAGAGTGATCTGCATGTCATCACATTCACTTGCTTGTTCTGTGTCCCTATTGTTTCTACCTACGGGGTCTGACGTCTATCGTGCACGAAACAATCCCTTTGATGGCCGTCGGGTGTGGTCGAAACTGGGGCATTGGGGGCTCGACGGAGTGTCGACGTAGCGGAATCAACACTAAGGATCCTGTTGAAATTCTTCCAGAAATACCTCCTCGGATTCTTTCAAGCTATCCTCCAGGGATCAAGCCAGGAATACATTTAGATTTTTTTGCCTGGGATGCTTCCGAAACTTCGTAAATGTGTCCTTCAGAAATTTAACAAAGGATCGCTCCAGAAATTTTCAATAAATTCTGTACTAATTTTGAATGGATTGCTTCAGAAATTAATAGAATTTCTGTAGAAATACCTCATGGAATTCTTTCAGAAATTTATCTAAAGATTTCTCCAGAATTTTTCCAAGCTTTTTTTTTTAATCTCACAGGGACTCTCCAGAAATGTTTCCAGGATTAATTTCAATTTTTTGCTAAGATTCACTCGTAAACTTCTATTCAGATACTTGTTCTGAAATTTCTACTGAAACTGCTCAGAAATTTATCGAGGGATTCCTTAAAATATATCCCATGGGTTGCCCTACTTAGAATTCCTTCAGACATTCTCCCTGTGATTTCTTTAAAAATACTCCAGTGAATCCTTAAGGAATTCTTTCATAGATTTTGTCAGAAATTTTTGTATTCAAACATCTTGTAAACATATTTTCCAAAAATCTTCCACGAAATTCTTGTTTTCCTTCCAAATTTCACCATGCATTCTTGAAGAAAGTGGAAGGAAGATGAAAAAATCAAGAAATCCACTTTCAATTTTTGGTTCTGCTGACTTGCAAAAAAAAAAACTAATTATCCAAATCAGAAATATTTATGGGCATATTTGTTTACGGGGTTGCAAGATAAGTGCTCTTTTCATGAATCTACTACCAAGCATCCCAAGATAAAAAAAAGTTTGAACTAGCTTCACCATCCAACAAGTAAAGCTTTTATTTTAAGCCTAATTCCTTTACATATACGTACACAAAGGCCAATATTTCAAATATTTTCCATTCACTAAGAACGTTATATCTCATCTTCTAGATGAGATATTTGAAAAATGCTCCAAAAATAGTCCTTTTAGCAACACAAAAAGATTCTGCCGTCAATATTAACATTTAATTTTAAAAATCTGTTCCTTTCAAGAATGCCTAGGGGTCCATAGAAAAATCAAAAAATAGTGAAAAAAAAGTCAGACATATTACAAAAACATGAATTTTAGAGAATTTTCATAAAAACCCAAATTAATCCACCTAGTGGTGATAGTGCCTTTCTCGTAGAATATTTACTCATGATGTTTCCGCCCGAGCAGAGGAGAATATCAAATCCATAACAACAGAATCACATAGCCTGTTTTAGTATCATAATTTGTTATTATTAATTTATCAAAGTATAACTTTTTTATAACATGTTCTGTTGGGAAATCTTATTTTGTTATGATCAAGTTATTGAGATTCATCCACTAAATAACATTTCAATAATATACTTTGTTGTAGACCAAGTTTTGTTATTTTTCTACTATTGAAAATGTACAAATATGTGATGAACTATAACACTACAATAACAAGTTTTCAAATTCACTGCAAATTTCATTGTTATTAAGTTGTTATTGAACCTAACAAAACATCTTATTAACCCTAAAAGGGATACCTGGGGTCCATTGGACCCCAGGCGCCTTTCAGAGCTCGTCTTTGATGGAACACACTCAGCGAGGTGACGAAACTGAGGCCATGAAGGTATCCCTTTTAGGGTTAAATTGGTCTTCCAGGAACATTTTCTTGGTATGATTACACTGTTCGACAAAAAAAAAAACTTTTGCCGTGATCAGAGACCTCATTAGTAGGGCATAAAAGCGCATGGAAAATGTAGAAAAATGCCATTTTCAAATCTGTTGGAGCACCCCTAGAAACTTTTTGAGATGAGTTTGAATTTTATTCATTTTTGAAGGTTCGACAAGAGCTTTAGGAATCATCATACACACATTTGAAATACAATATCTTTGAAATGCAGTTTTGTGCACCGCTCAAATTTTCACAGATCCGTGAAGCAACTTTGATAAATAACTAGTCAAAATTTCTACCTATTACGACATTCCGTTTCTTTGATACATATCCGCGAAGGCTTAACTCTGACTTATATAGTGAAAATCTTTTAAGTTTTTTTTGTAATCTATATTCCATATTCATATCCATTTAAAAACTTCTATGTGTTAATGCCGTGCAGCGTCAGTCTTTCGAATACTTCGAACGCCTCGAAATATTGGATGGATTTCCACTCCAGTTAGAGAGAACGTTTCTTCACAAGTTCTCCACTAGGTCTAGTCACGTCACTAGATGTGACGTCCATTTTCTAGTGTTTATGTATTTTTCAGACTCTGACAGAAGAAAATGAAAATTGTATTTCAAACATCTGGTTTAACTAAGCATGATTCTGGAAAGCTATACGAGAAATTTTAGGATATGATTACAAAGGGTCCACCGGAAGAAAGTTAGATTAATTTATTGAGGTTAGCATGAGTGTTTTAAAGAAAAACTTCGACAAATAAATTTAATGTTCTAATTGCAGTTTTCAAAAACTGTCGCTTATGAAAATGAACAAAGTTTATTGTAACATTTGACATTAAATGTTACTTTCATAATCATGTTTAAATACCAATAAACTGCGATTTTGAATGCGATGGATTAGAATAACAATTCAGGCAAAATACATTTCGTCCACTAAATTCAAGGAAGTATTTTGTTTTGATCGAATTTCGAGTCGTGCCCAAATTTAAATATCCATATATCGCATATGGATGTGAATGCTTTTGAATGATTTGGTGTGCACCTAAGTAGGTAACCGTTCCATATTGCTTGACCTGGTGGATATCAAGCAGTTCCATGTTCTTAAAAATATAAATACAACGCGGAAAATATATTCAAACGACCAAATTTGGACTATTTGGACTAAATAAATTATATTAACTCGCCTTAGGGGCTGTCCATTAATTACGTAAGGGTTTATGTGGAAAGAGGGGGGGTTTGAGAAATCTTATGCGCCATACAAAAGTTTTTGGGTTCTCATACAAAAAATCTTACAAGGGGGGGAGGGGGTATCAGAAAATCGCTAAAATTCCCTTACGTAATTAATGGACAGCCCCTTAGTGGTTCTGGATAGATAGTGTTTAACACTATATTAACAAAAATGGTCTAGGACCATTTAGGCAGCAGCACCTATTTTGGGAACTTGCTGCTATAACTAAGTCAATTCGAAACCGATTGACTTGAATTCTTGCACATAGCTAGATGCTATGCGTATCTGATCGTGTCTCAAAAATCAAGTCAATCGGTGCTAAATTGACTGAGTCATAGAAACAAGTGCCCAATATAGGTGATCCTGCCCAAATGGTTCCAGACCCTATGCCGCTGGAACTTATAAAGCAATTTTACAATCGTGGAGGACATTATTGAGCTTGAAAAGATTTTACTACATGACAAATTCAATAAATTTCATAAAAGTGTCTTCAATGGTAATGCTCCAACATACACATTAGGGTATATGTACCGTTCCTTGGCCTAATTTGCAAGCCGCCTTGACAATTTTGACCATAACTCATGAATTATTAGCACTAGAAATAATATGTTGACGATATAACGCACTGTAAGCAATGCATGTTTCACCAATTGGAAGTAAACTAACGTAAATATTCAAGAATTTACTTAATTAAGTTGAAAAGATTCGATGCGATGGTATGCAACGCTGGTCTATGGTACACAAATTGGCCTATTAGTGGATGTAACGTTGGCCTATTGCTTTCCATGCTGTAGTACCACTTATTATCTCATTTTTTCAATATTTCTGCTGAAGTATTATACCTGTTTGTTCACCAATCTTACTTTTAAATTACATTTTCGGAGCCAAATTTTCAAAAAACTATAATTAAATCGTTTAAACTAAAGTTCTTTCTTAATTTGGTAACGAAAACAACGAAACCCTATTATTGTGTTATATTTTTACAGTCACCGCACACAAAATCTTTCTTCCTGATCGTTCTTTCTGATTCTTACGCAAGCAATGTTGTTGACGTCACTTTTTCGGTGTTGTTGACGTCACTTTACTGATGGGCCAAGATTTGGGTACATAGTAAAAAAAATGTCCTCAATATTCGGCCCACATTTAATTTGTCAAATAGTTATTATTCGTTGAAAACAAATATACAAGTTCAAAATAGCGTCTTTGTACGTTGCAACAAATGTTCAGTTATCGAAAAGTCAGTTCGAAATGTGTCAGAATCATGCTATTTAAGATTATGTGTATAGACTACCCACTAAGCCGAAGAATCATGGCGTCTACAAAAGCTAAACAAAGTGACATTTTCATTCAATTTTTTATGCTCCAAAATGCTAAAATTGAAACGAAATGTTACAGTTGTTTGGCACATAGCTTTTCCGATATCCAGTTATGCGTATTTGTTTGAGTTTTTGGTTTTCGCTGAGATAGGCCGAACGAGGGGACTATGCCAACGAAGCATCCCGATACCCTATGTATTGTAAAACTAACTCAAATGTGATAAAAACAACAGTGCTTGTACGATTACTAATAGTAAATGGAGGATGTTCTCTTTTTTGGCTTCTATTTTTTTTTAGGGTTGTATTGTTTTGAACAGTCGTGAACTTAAACCATGTTTTCTGCGCAATGCCAGCTTCAATTCATTGTATTGAAATAGGTTTGTTTTACTCAATAAAGTTATCAATTTTACCACCTTGGTATGGCTAGGAGGTTATTCGAAACATTAAGTGAATATAGACAACCCACGAAAACACTAGAAACGTTTTTTTTTGTACTGATCGCAAAACATAAATGTATTAGATTTTATTTTTATTTTCACACAGGCTTACCACGTTAGTAATTTGAAAAAATCGACCGGATTTTCTTCCCGAAAATTTGAATTCAATTATTTAGATCATAAGTGTAGCATTTCGAAGTCAAATCACAGTAAAATAGTTATTTTGTTATGATTAGATAAGCATAGGGGCTTGATTTTTGTGATTGAATTAGGAGAAAACTTCATGTTTTGTATTATATAAGTCATATTTGATTCTTCCCGGATATGTATCAATGAAATGGAATGTCGTAATAGACTGAAATTTTGACTAGTTATTTATCAAAGTTACTTCTCGGATCTGTGAAAATTTCAGCGGTGCACAAAATTGCATTTCAAAGATATTCTATTTCAAAAGTGCTTATGATGATTTCTAAAGCCTGTGTCGAACCTTCAAAAATGATTAAAATTCAAACTCATCTCAAAAAGTTTCTAGGGGTGCTCCAACAGATTTGAAAATGGCATTTTTCTACATTTTCCATGCGCTCTCATGCCCTATTAATGGCGTCGCTGATCACGGCAAAAATTTTTTTTGTCGAACAGTGTTATTGTTATTTTGCCGCTTATGTCAGACAAGTTTATAACATAATAAGATATGTAAATAACATAAAAATAACTGATTTCATTATACAGTTATCATGCCAAAATAACATATTTAAATGTGCTGTTGATATTCTCTTCTGCTCGGGCGTCGACGTACGCCAAGTTGTTTCTTAATCATGAATTATTTTATTTAGAAATGCAAGAATTTTATCAAAACCATCATCGAATTGGGAAACTTATAAATTGCACATATTCCGACGTTATGTTCAACGTATAGGCAGAGCTGAATCATATCAGACCTCTCAGTTGACTGCTTGGCCATCTCCACTATCACTAGAGGCCAATCCCACAGTGGCTTAATTTCCCCAACAGCGGTGAGGGAAAAAAATACCAAGGTAATAATTACAAGCTGTAAGATAACTTTTTACAATCTCAGATCAAAACCTTGTCGAAGTTGGTTGTTTCTGCGTTTTTTTTTTTGGCCTTATTTAATCATTAGTTATTACAATTTCATCCACTTTATAATCACACGCATTAATCACACCATTTTTTTGCGCAGTAATTGAAAATTTTCCATACAATGCTAAACCATACAGGTTATCGAAAAAACTGCGATTTGATGTGTCACATGCATAGGTTTGGTTCACTTTCGGCCACTTTCGGCGGGACACCCGGAACTGGTTCTGGAACACTGTCGGTTCAGATACGGTTTGCGACTATTTCCCTTCTTATCGTTCATCAGATTATCGAAAAACACCGCGATTTAATGAGACGCTTGCATGGGTTTTGTTCACTTTTACCGTCTACCACCGTTGGTTTTACCGTATCTAATCTGAAAACTTTTTAGTTTGAATCCTGCTAACATGCACATCGTTCAAACTAAAAATGGTTCAAACGTCATTCTGCACATAACCAAAACGTTACTAGAAGCTCAAACATAAAATGAACCCCGTTGGTTTGCATGAGGCGTTGTTCAAACCAACGGAGATAGACGGTATATTTGATCACTTTTAGTGGGACATCCGGAATCGATTCCGGAATGGCTCGGATATGGTCTTAAATTGTTTTCCTGCTAACCGTCCATCAAGTTATCGAGAAAGCCGCTATTTGGTGTGCGTGCATAATTTTGGTTCACTTTCATATTTAGTCAATTCTGGTGGGACATCCGGAAACGATTCCTGAACACTACCGGATCATATATGGTCTGAGACTATTTTCCTGCTTACCGTTCATGAGAAAAAGCCGTTATTTGATGTGCCCCATGCATGGGTTTCGTTCACTTTTACAATTGGCGCCTTTCAGCGGGACACCCGGAACCGGTTCCGGAACGGTTCAGATATGTTCTGAGACTAATTTTCTGCTTGCCGTTCATCAGATTATCGAGAAAGCCGCTATTTGATGTGTCGCATTCATAGGTTTGGTTTACTATTAATTTGGCCACTACCTGTGGGACACCCGGAACCAGTTCCCGAACACTTCTGGCTCAGATAAGGTCCGAGTTTCCTGTTTACCGTTCATCATTGATTGCTCAGGAAATTCCAGAATAATTGTTCCCAGGAATTTATTCGGGTATTCTCACAAAGATTCTTGTATGTTACTGTCTGTGGTTCCAGCAGAAATTCCTCCAGACTCCTCCTTCAAAAAGAAAAAATAAACTCTTCGTTTCCCTCTATGTATTACCTCAAAAATGCCCGCAGGATTTCTTCCGAGAATACCTCTACCAATTTATCTTCAATTTATTTTCGAATTACCTTGAAACATTTTTCAAAAAAGGTTTCCTTGGAATTCCTTACAAGACATTCTATGGAAACTTCTAAAGAAATTTTTCAAGAAAGAGGTTTATTCTTCTTTTCTCCAGTTATTCCTCCAGAGATTCCTTCTGGAATTTCTTCAGAAAAATGTTCAAGGGTTTTTATTAGAAATTCTTTCAAAAACATCCCAAAAATCTATTATAAAAACTTCACCATGGGTTTCCTCTGGAGTTTCTTCAGGTAATCCTACTTTGATTTCTTCAGGATTTTTTTGGATTCCATTTGGTATTTCTCCACACAACTCCTTCATGATGTCGTGTAGAAACTTCGCTAGGGATTCCTTCTGAAATTTATCCAGAAATTCTTTATAAATACCTCTACAAACTCTCTAAGTATTCCATGTTTTTTTTTTGAGAAATTTAAGATTTCTTTTTTTCAAAACTTGTTAAAGGAATTTCTACAAAAAAAAACCTTCGTTAGTACATTCCTTCAGGATATTTTAGAAGTTTCCGTCACAGTTTTATTGACGATCGGAGTTTCTTCATTTGATGCTGTTTTTTCCTTTGTTTGGGATCAGAAAAATTGCCACAAAAAGTTTCAATTGTGGTGAGCGCAATTTTCTACCAGAAAGCCTCCATTGATTTGTTTTAATGAGAATTGTGTAATGAAATCTTTGGGTTATTATGAGCTTACTTTTGCCTTTCTTGTACACCAAGGTGTACCGAAAGGCTATATGTTCACTCCAAAAATGAAATTTTGATAGAGCCCCCGGAGGGGCAAGTTTCATATACCAATCGACTCAGCTCGACGAGTTGAGATGATGTCTTTTTTTTTTCCTTCTAAACCATAGGGGGATAATCTGCTCAACAGACACCCTAACAGAAGGTTAGGGTAGTGTAGGTCTGACAGGCCGTCTTCTACAACAAAAGTAAAATCCAGGACTACTCTCTCCTCGTACCCACTAAACCATTCCTATGGTCGCCAAACCACCGACGAACCGACGTGACAGTGGCGATCCAAAACTGTCCCCCCCTAATTTAACGGTCGACCAGCGAAGCGAGCGATCGCTTCTGTCAAATCAGCGTAGGCGCGAACCGTCTCCTATATGAACACACGGGGGTTTGGTGTCGCGCTATCAAATCATCGCGAGCCTCTATAGAGGTGGCGATAGTGTTCGGCTATTTTTCATCATGGCGTCGCGGACAACAAATTTGAATTTATTTGTTCTAGCTGTCACGTCGGTTCGTCGGTGGCCAAACCCTACGTCTCTCCGGAACCACCAAGAAGGTATTGCTTCAGAGAGGGGCTAGTGCACATCGCACCCACAAGGTTAGCTGCGTAGCCTGCAGCAACGAACATCGATGACTCGCTTTGGAGAGTCCATCACGGTAGCATGCTGGCGCTTAGCCAGTTTCCCGAGTGGTCCTCGCCACTCCCTTTGTCCTCGGAAGGCGGGCAGGGTCAACCCCGCCCGCGCCCTACTGCTGAGCGGACATCAAGAACTGATGCCCACGTGCAACCCGATCTGACCTGCCCGTAAGGAAGGGTATCACTACCCTTCAGGCCCTATCAGATGCACCCGTAGGTTGCAGACAGAGATGATGTCTGTGTGTGTGTGTGTGTGTGTGTGTGTGTGTGTGTGTGTATGTATGTGTGTGTGTATGTGTACAAAAAAAGGTCACCTCACTTTTAGATAGTAAATATCAACCGATTTTAACGATCAACGGCTCATTCGACGCAGAATCTGGTCCCATTGTTTCCAATTGAAAATGGTTCGAATCGGTCCAGCCGTTCCGGAGTTATGGCCATTTAGGTGTTCCGGATCGGTACCCCTGGTAGGGGCCAGACATGAACATGCACCAAACCCATGCATGCGACCCATCAAACCACGGCATTTACGATTATCTGATGGACGGTGAGCAGGAAAATAGTCTCAGACTATAACTGAACCGGTGGTGTTCCGGAACCGGTTCTGGGTGTCCCGCCGGAAGTGGCCAAATATCAAACTGAACATATCTCAATACATGCGACACATCAAACAGCGGCTTTTTCGATAATCTGATGAACGGTTAGCAAGAAAACAGTATCAGACCACATCTGAACCGGTAGTGTTCCGGGACCGCTTCCGGATGTTCCGCCGGAAGTGGCCAAATATAAACGAGTACCAAACCGATGCATGCGACACATCAAACAACGGCATTTTCGATAATCTTATGAACGGTAAGCAGGAAAACAGTATCAGACCATATCTGAACCGGTAGTGTTCCGGAACCGGTTCCGGTTGTCCCACCGGAAGTGGCCAAATATAAAAGAGTACCAAACCCATGCATGCGACACATCAAACAGCGGCATTTTTGATAACCTGATGAACGATTAGCAGGAAAACAGTTTCAGTCCCGAAGGATGTGGCCAAATATAATAGAGTACTTAACCCATGCATGCGATACAACAAATAACGGCTTTTCTGATATCCTGATGACTGGTTATCAAATAAATAGGTTAGGACCACATTAGGGACAGCCGGTAGTGCCGTTACCAGTTACGGGTGTCCCTCCGAAAGCGGCTAAATATAAAATTGAACTGAACCTACATATGTATGCGACACAGCAAAGCTAGGATTTTTTGATAACCTCATGAACATTATGTTAGCAAGCAAACAGGTTCAGACCGGTGAAAACAATGTTTTACGCATATGGTCAAAGCTGAACCGTTACGTAGAAATTGAACTTTACATGTTTTTGACTTTGCTTGTCTCAAACTGGCTATAACTTGAAAATCGTCAAACTTATCGCATTTGAAAGATTATTAAATTTGCTATCAAAAAAGATCTTGGAATCTATTGGTTTAGTTAGATAACTAAAGCAAAAAAGCTCGAAAGAAGTGTTTTGACTTTCTCGTACACTTAGTGTACTAAAAAACTATATGTTCACTTAAAAAACGATTTTTCGAAAAAAAAGGCTCGGAGGATCGAGTCGCATATACCAATCAACTCAGTTCAACGAGTTAAGATTATGTCTGTATGTATGTATGTATGTGCGCAAAATAAGTTCACTCACTTTTATGGCACTTCCCATTGGCCGATTTTTCGTATTATAGCTTGAATCTAACCGGAATTGTTTGCTATCAAAAATGGTCCAGATCGACCAAGGCGTTCCGGAGTTATGGCCATTTCAGTGATCCGGACCAGCACCGGTAGAACTGGCCGTGTATAAAACTGAACTAGCCCCATCATGCGATACATCAAACTACGGCGATTTTTGTAACCTTTAGCATGGTTGACGAGTTTTGTGCGGAAATCAACTCTGGAGATTCAAGATGGCAGCCAAATGTTCAAGGTGGCTGCTCAAAATTTAATATGGTGGCTGTTTAATAGAGATTTAGGCTCTGAGAGCATGCTATATGGAAATATTTGATATGTGGAAGATGTCTGGACTCCTAAAATGGCGACTAGAATAATTAAGATGGCGGTCTGAAATCTAAGATGGTGGCTTCTAATTCAAGATAGCGTCTTTTTCTTAAGAGTTTGATGCTCAAACATAAAAAGCCAGATAAACGATATGATTTCTGGTATCATGAAATGGATTTCTGTTAATTGTATGAAAGTGCGATTACATCAACATTTCACTTGAGTTTTATTGAAATGGGGTTTTGAAGGCACGAGAAAGGCGCCATCACCGCTAGGTGGATTAATTAGGGTTTTTTTTTTCTTGAGAATCGGTTATTCTTCAGTTTTGAGGAGCAACACTGTCGTGTGCAGTATGATTGTCCCAGTACCATGTTATTTTTCGACAATTTTCACAACCAATTCATCTATTTAACATGTATTTCAAGAAACGGTTCGTGGTATATTTGAAAAAGCATAAAAACTTTCCCCACAATCCTAGACCAACATGTGAAAAGACCGAAAACGTCTTCGGGAATTCCATGGAAATATACCTAGAAATGGCGCAATAGTTGTTCCGCCCTTATCACATGTTGATCCAAAAATGGTGATGAGTGAGGAGTGAGAAATGAGAATTTGTTCCAACTTGAACCTGTGTCGAAAAAATGGAAAAAAGTGTCTTTCACAGCAGTCAAAATAAATCCATTCTAAAACAGTTAAATTTTCTCTAACTCACAATAAGAGGTAAGGAATAATCATTTAGTGTGGAGTGAAGAGCGAAAAGTGTGGGATGGCGAGGAGTGAGAAGTGAGTCCTTACTTGAGACTAAGTAGTAGGGATGAGCAGTGAAGAGTGACGAGTGAGAAAATAGCAGTGCGAAGTGAGAAGTAAGTAATGAATAATAAGGAGTTAGAAGTGAGAAATGAGCAGTAAAAAGTGCATAGAGAAACGGTATTAGTTTGGAATGAGAAGAAAGAAGTGATGAGTCAGGAATGAGCAGTAACGAGATTGAATTAGTGAGAAGTGAATAGAAGGGACGAGAGAGAAGGGAGAAGTGAGAAGTAAGCAGTGAATAGTGAAAATTGGACTGTAATGGAATGGGTAAAGAAAAACATAGAAGTAAGAAATTAAGAGCGAGTGATGAAGAGTGAGCAATGAAACGTGAGAGATGAGAAGGGCGTAGGAAGTAGTCAATGAGCAGTGAGTATTGGAAAGAGAAGCGTGAAGATTGAAAAATGTGAATTAGTGGTGAGCAGGGAGTGGAGAGTAAGAAGTGAGCAGAAAGAAACAACAAGTGAGGAGTAAGCAGTGAAGCTGAATAATGCGAAGTGTGAAGCAGTGGGGAGTGATAAGTGAGTAGTGAGAAGTACGGAGTGACTTGCTAGGGTAACAAAGCGACCAAACTGAATGTTCTTGCTATCATTTAATTCTGATACGTTTTTCAGCATTCACTTTTTTCGAAAAGAAGTAGCAAATTTAAAGATGTAACCTTTTTTTTTTAAAAAGACACTTACACGTTTAGTACTTCCAGTGAGCTATTCGCTCTTTGAAGGAAGCACGACACTAGACAACGGACTAGCATGCAACGCCCAGTGGCACAGCCGAAAACTTTTCCTGACAGCTGCGGCGGGAATCGAACCCGCGCTCCTAGCACGATGCGACTAAATGCTTGGTGACACTAGCCGCACGACCACGAAGCCACACTTTATTTAACCTTACTTTTATTGGTTGCTGCTGTGAGGTTTTTTTTTCTTAATCGGTGTTCAAGTAGAATAACAATCATTTACGGGATTTTAAGGACATAGTTGCAGGGGTTACAAAATGGCAGCCAGTATGGCCGCCACTCTCTCCCTTATACCTCCCTCCCCTCACCATTGTCATCGAGAAGCGCGGAAGTTAGCGAACAATTTCTCAAAATTATACTTGTTTACCTTCTCAAATTGCACTCAGGTTGCTACTTGTGGTAGACAACTATATTTTTCATCCGTCAGGAAGTACTGCTTTGCAGTTTTCACAATATTTTCACAATTTCGTGCCAAAATGTAGCACACACTGCACTTTTTTTTCTTCGACAAGCGCGTCACCCTTATTTTCAAATCACTTTTTAACAGTCTTCTACACAACACAGCACTGTAATAAGTTGATCGATTACGTGAAATTGTCCGCACTTTCGCCTGACCTACTGTTTATCGCGAAAAACTTACGCGTTTTCCACTTTTGTGGCCGAAAACCCGGATCAATTTATTGCGGCGCTCATAATAAATCCACATTGTGCGGCGGCGATATGCCCGCGAGGAGATTCCCGCGATACAGACACAATCTCAAAATCTTTCGAGTAGTGTCATCAGCACTTGATTGCTGCGCACTGCAAGCGGACGTCGAACAAGTGGTGGACTGGTGTCACAGAAATGGGATGGAGGTGAATGTGCAAAAATGCAGCGTTATCACCTTTACTCGACTTTTCTCTCCTATAGTCTTCTCGTACACGTTGCGGAACTGTGCGCTGGAAAGAGTATCGAGCGTCAAAGATCTTGGTATTACTCTGGACACTAAGCTGCGATTTACGGAGCACATATCCTTGGTAGTAGCCAAGGCATACGCAATCCTCGGTCTAGTCAAGCGAAACACTCGGGATTTCAACGATGTTTACTGCCTGAAAGCCATATACGTCAGCCTGATTCGCAGCATTTTGGAATACAGCGTAATTGTTTGGAGTCCATATCATGCTACACACATCAATCGGATTGAACGTGTCCAGAAGGCGTTTGTCAGATTTGCACTTCGAAGACTACCGTGGAGAGACAGGATGAACCTTCCGCCATACGAAAATCGATGTGCACTAATCGACCTCCCGACGTTGGCAACAAGGAGAACGTATCTACAAAGACTCTTTGTTTTCGACCTGCTAGAGAACAACATTGACTGTGCCGAGCTCCTAGCAAGACTTCGCATCAATGCTCCAGTGAGAAGAACGCGGCGTATTGTTTTCTTCAGGCGCGGGACAAATCGCACGCTATACGGCCAGCATAACCCGCTCGATGTGTGCTGTCAGTCCTTTAATGTAGTGTATCATTTGTATGATTTTAATTTGTCCAAAAATGTGTTTAAGACCAGAATTAGTAATTAAGTTTTAGTCTGTACGATTCCATAATCGAAGACTGTAAATAAATAAATAAATAAATGTCAAAATCGAACAGATACTGTCACCCACCCAGCAGCATCGCAGCAGCCTTCAGGCCGTTCATGTCAAAACAAAAGCTAACACAATGGCAACTCAGGTGGCCAGAAATCGTAATAATATTTATCGCGACATTGATTCCTTTATATGCATACGCATCACCTCGTCGACTTTGTGTTTAATAATCGGGACTAAATTATTTAGTGATGCTGCAGGGGGATACGGCTTCATCTTTTTCATTTCCACATTGCGTCTGTATCGCGCACATCTCCTCGCGGCCATATCGCCGCAGCCTCATGTGGATTTGATATAAGCGCCGCATGTAGAATTTCTGACCATCAGGTCGCTCATAGTGGTGCGGTCATATTTTTGCAACTTGATGGAAAAGAAGAAGACTAACGCGTTTTGCGGGTTTATCTTGCAAGGCACAATACATCGCGGTTCGCTAAAACGGAAAAGCGTACCGTTAAACTGAGTGGTTTTGTTCAACGTACGGTGAAATTGATTAAACCGCAGTTCATGTATATCACGAAACAAGGCTGTTATTTTGTTAATCTTTTTAACTATTTTAAATATCATACTGCCAATGTGATTTCAATAGATAACAGAACAATTGTTCGCTGTTTATGAGTTGAAATTACATCAATTAATGTCACCCCATAACACGGTAGTTTTCTACGGTCAGAGAGAAAAAGTACGAGAGAAGAGAGGAGAGAGTTGTCAACAAAAACGTAAATAAAGTGGTGCACAATGGGATTATAGGTGAAAATATTGGGCAAAATAGGGATTTCAATAAATTTAAAAATATTTTATAAGAACAAATTGTGTTGGTGGGCATATGCAATAAATCATATGTGTGCCAAAATTCAAAGGTACAACTGCTATTTTAATACAGCTCATTTTGGAACGTTTTTGTTAGTTTATTTGACCAAGTCACACTACACTGTGCGCCGTCTGATTTGTTTGTTTTGATTGGGTGGTTGAGAGGGTTATTAGAGCGGCAGCCAAGCTTATTATTATGATCTCGAGCAACCTTCACCTTAAGCTTTAACGTTACAACGCTAACCCAACAAATATGTATCATTTTTTTTCTGTCCGGGTACATTACTCTGAAAAGTAAATATCAAGTACCAAAACGAGCTAACCAATATAACTTTGCTTTACGGTGTCAGGTTTAAACAAAGTTTCTGTTCAAGGAAAGCATCCACAGTACCATCTCCGTCCAAGAGCGGAAGACAGCACCTCAACCATCTGCATTCATCTCACCGGCAATAGTTTTCTGAGATTTTTTGCCGTGTTTGTCTCTCTCGCATATTTCTGCGCTCGCATGCGTTTGCATGCATTCGTGATTAGCTAGATGCTCGAGAGTCGCAAGTTAGTGGCGATGAATAAACGAAGAGAGATGGTCACGTCGTCTCGACGGTCTCGCCCCACCGATTTGCCGGTAAAATCCTATTGCTTGGCAGTGTTGACGAAAAAAATTCCATTTGCCCATTGGAGTTTTTCAAGCGAGCGGACAAACTTGTAGTCATAAGAACTCGCTTCCTCCATCAATGGGAAGGTAATTCAGTGGAAGAGGGAACCTGAAACCATCATCCTTATACCACGAGATTAGGTTTCACTTTCTATCATCATCGGCGAGGAACCGTGCGAGAAGGGCGAATGTGAAAAGTCCAAGGTCAGTTATGGCCGGAGGTGACGGTACCAGTCGTGTTGCATATATTGGGGATGTCTAATTTGGAATTAGTTTCTTCCTAGCAGTATGAAACAGATGTAATACTGTGCCACACCATGCTCAACTAAGTGTGGTGATATCATGGCTGTGTATAAATTTCGGAGGATAACGATCTGTGGAAGATTATGTCTAAAGATGGCTTTCCGGCGAAACTGATTAGGTTGGTACTGTCACATGCAACGCTGATTGGCTCAGAATCTGCCCTGCATAGCTTATAGCAAAAACATATTACTGGTATTTTCTCTCGTAGTTTTTCCTGTAACCATTAACACCCCAGACAAAAAAGCAATACTCTTTTCTTCATGCTCGAAAAAAATTGTTCCAGTTTATCCAATTTGTGTTAACATTACTTAATCGACAGCTTCCGATACTTGTTTGGAGAAGAAAGAGCATTCAGCCTATCATATTGATGAAAGCAGAATATGATTATAGTTTCATTATAACAACCTTTCTATCAGTAAGCAAACAGCGGCGATCGCAACACCAATAATTTATTACCACACACATTCACTTCCCATGTTTACACACTTCCCATTGAGGTTCGGACCGGGCAATAAAACTCACTCCCATTGTTTTCAGGGTTATGAGCTGCGTGATTATGGTGCGTCGTTTTCTCGATATGGAGCAAGGTCCGCCGCCGGGTGGTGGAACCCACTAACCCATTCTTGTACATTTGGGTGTAAGTCCGTCTGTCTGACGAACCGACGGTGGGCAGTCAGTCAGAGCTTTCTTTCATTATGACGGGCAACAGAGGTAAGGTACCCATCTGCTGGTTTTATTAGTTTTTCGATCCATCTTCCAAACAACAACGGCGGTGGCGGCACGGGAGGCCGAGAGTTTGAGTTAATGACCAGCAATATCGTTAGGAGGTGCCGAGCAGAAGCAGCAACCACAATGATGGGTTACGAGCTTTAATTAACCTTGGATAATGGCATATAATTTGCTTGGTTAGGTGACGGTTTCTTGTTCGGTGTGACCATGACCAAGGTGCACTACCGGCACCTGGCACGTGATTAACGCCTATTTGCCTTTCCCCGGATCGTGGAGTGTGCTCCGAACTGAGCAAACTGTCACTTTCAATATGTTTTCTATTGATTGTGTTCTTTTTACTTAATTATGGCTCCGCATAATGGTGGATTGGCATTGCTTGCCAACTTAACCCTTCCGTTACCAACCCCCCTAACGAGAGGGCGAAAAAGAGCTCTGTTCGCTATAACTTTTTTATTTTTCAATATTTTTCAAAGTAATTTTGACACGAGAAGCGCATATCCTTCGAATTTAAGGATTTAATGGGGATTGTTGGAATGGCCACCTGGTTCCAGAATCAAAATGTGTCATTGGAGTTGGCCATATTAGAAAAAGTGGTCTCCAATGACTTTTTGATATAAGCACAGTTTGATAGAAATATATGTCTGATAGCACTAGTTTACAGCATTTTTGAACTCGGTAAGCTGATGATCGTTTTTGGTGTAGAATCATGCCCTGAGTTCGAAAACGTGAAGGAAAAAAATTACAGTAGAGCAGAATTTTTTTCGACTTTCCATACAAGGTTGATGATTTGAAATCGATTTTTGTTCTATTTTTAAGCAAAAATGCTCACTTCACACATCTCATTCTCCGTATTTATTGCTCCGATTGAGCTGAATTTTTTACTGTATCTCGCCTACATATGATATGTCAGAAAAAAGTTGAGAAAGAATTTTTTAAATTATTTTTTTCTTAATAAAAAAAAATACATTTCTCCATATATTTTTGGAAATTTTGCTAAAATTTAAAGAGATCGTTCCCAAAACTCGCCAATATTTTGAATTTTATCAATCTGACGCAAAATCTGCATTCAGATGATCGAATGGTATTATATTCAGCTTTCAATATATGGAAAAAGATTTAAAATTGGTTGAACAAAACGCAAGATATTTGAATTTTATTAAATTTCATATTTTAAAAAGTTGTAAAACTCGAAATTGAGCTATAACTCAAAAACTGTTCTACATTGAATTTTTTGAAGCACGGTTTCGAAATCAGCGCTAAATTATGCTTCAAAAGTTTTGGTCGTTGACAGAAGTTCACGACTTTCGTTTTATTTTGTAAACTAGTGTAGTGTATCCCGGTCACTAAGGGCCTTGGAACCAGTTTTACGGAAGTTTCCGCGGAACCAGTTCCGGGGCCAATTTTTGAATATACTTCAATACCATCATGCGACACCTTCTGAAAGAATCTAAGGAAGAATTCCAGCCAGAATTCCAGGATAAATTCCTAAGGGAATCACTACTACAAAAATTCCTGGAGATACCAGAGCAGGGATGCCAGATGATTTTTTTGGAAAATCTGTACCGTCAAATGGGGTAACTTGCAACACTTTTCGACTTTGAAGCAATGTCATTAAAAATCTAAACATTTGAAATATCCTGTGAAGCATCGTGTACGCTAATTACCCCGAGTAGAATACTATGCAGCACTTGGTTTACCAAAATACGTTGCCACCTAATCAGGAGGTGCGAAATACATGCTTGTTGCAAGTTTCCCCATCTGTGGGGTAACTTGCAACATAGGACATGAAGCTAAGTTAGCTATCATTGAACAGCACTAACATTCTAGTATTTAGTCGTATTGTAAATATTTGATGTTATGCATGAAACATACCATGAAAATATGTACACTAACCAATTGACATATAATTTTTCATGAAAGGATTGATAGTTATTGCAAGCGAGAGTATATCGTTTAGCAACAGGTCTCACGTCCCTCAAACACAAAATATATATATGATTCTCGTGACTTAGCACTCATTACAAAATGTCAACAATGATTATTGTCATTTCTTGAAAAGGTAGAGTGAGTCATCTTCAATTAGTTTTCAGTTTGAAGTGGTGTTGGAAATTTCAGCTGAATTAACATGATTGAAACACACCTATTCTACTTTGTAAATGTCAAACTCGTTAATTTGGATATTAAACTGACATAATTTACTCCATCTAGGTTCAGAATTGATGTTGGTGATTGCTTTACAGCGTTCATAAATAAAAATTGAACTTTTAACATGATGAAACATGAATAAAACTTCAAAATGTGTTATTTCCTAACAATGTTTGAAGGTCATGTGCAAAAAAAATGTAAAAAATGAAATGTCATTTGAAAATGAACTCGTTACGTTTTCAATAAATGATCCATTTCGGTTATATCTGTCAAATATATCGTGAAATGAAGATAAATAATAGAAGGTTTCGTCGAATTCAACTGTTGCAAGTTACCCCATAGTGGTTGTCGAATGTAATAATGATTTTTTGCATTACTTAGTCGATAAGTTTATCAAACTTTTATCGTTTAGCTAAGCTTACTATTAGATAACCTAACTGCAAGCAAGGTCAACAGACTTATCGCACTTACCATAAGGGAGAGGTCAAGCACGATTTTCGTACTTGTTTTTATGGCATAAAATGAGCAATCCGTTTTAACAGTGTAGCTAAACAATAAACAAAAAAACAAAGCTATTTTTATACTAAATCGATCTTTGATACACATAATCTCTATAACCGAAATAGTAGGGCATACTTGTTTTCATTATTATTAGAAAATGCTTCACATTTAGTGTATGTTATCGTGTTGCAAGCTGTTGCAAGTAACCCCGTTTGACGGTATCACTCTTTTCAAAAATTTGTATCCCATACACAATTTGAGAGAAAAATCTGTATCTTACACAAAAATAAAACAACCTCTCATGCCCAAAAATCTGTATTTCATATAAAACGAAATTGTACGGATGCTCAAAAATCTGTATGTATAATAAAGATAAATCAGTATATATGGCATCCCAGTACCAGAGTTAGAATAGCTGTAAGAATTGCTGGATGAACCACAGGAGGAATTGTTAAACAAATCCTTGGAGGATGGCCAAGAGGAGTTTCTACAGGAACTCTATGAGGAATTTCTGGAGGATAAAATCTCTGTGGATTTCCTGGATGAGCTCTTGGAAAAAAAACCCTTGATTCCAGGAAAATTGTCTGGAAGGATCCCAGCAGGAGAAAACTTTAGATGAATCTCTTGAAGATTTTTTGAAGTATAACAGAATTTATGGAGGAGTCCTAGCAAGAACAGCTGGAAGAATTCCAGAAAGAATTGCTCGAGGAATCCCAGCTGGAATTTCTGGAGAAAGGTCACGAGGGGCTCCTGGAGAAATCACATGAGAAATTACTGGAGCAATCCCTGGATAAAATCTCTGAAGGAGTTCCAAGAGGAGATCACCAGAGGAACTTCTGGAAGAATATTTGAAATATTACAATGAACAATCTTAGCAAAAAAAAAACCCTGAAAAAAATCCTACGAAAAGTCTCTTGAGAAATCCCTAGAATTCTTGAATTCTTGAAGGTATTACAATAAGAATTTCTGGAAGAGTCGTACAGTTCCTAGTAAGAATTCCTCCAGATTGAAGGAATCCATGGAAGAGTCACTGATAGTATCACAGAAGGCATTTCTGGAGGAATGTCAGGAAGATATCCCGAAAGTATTGCAGCAGGTAAGTATGCCAGGAGAAATCCCTAGAAGTATTCCCGGATGTACCATAGTTAGAATTTCTTGACAAGTGCAAATAGGAATTGCTTGAGGAAACCCATCCAGAATTCATAGAGGAAGGTCGATATGGGAGTTCCTAGAGAAATCCCAATCGAAATTTCTGGAATAACACATGAATAAAATCTATGAAGAAAGCCCTGCATGAACCTTTGAAGTATCTCCAGATGATTTTTTTTGAAAAAATCCCAGGAAGACTGCCCGGAAGAGTCGCAGCAAGAATACTTGAAGAAATCTCTACAGGAATCCCTAGTAGAATTCCTGAAGATACCACAGTTAGAACTTCTGGAGGAGTTCTAGGAGAAATCGCAGGAAGAATCGCAACAGGAGTTACTTGAGGAATCCCAGCTTAAATTCTCAGAGGAAGACCAATAGGAGCTTCTGGAGGAATTCCAGCAAAAATCACCGGAGAAACTTCTGGAAGGGTTCCAGAAAGATGGTCTTGATAATCCCACCAGGAATTTCTGAAAGAATCCACCAAAGAAATCTCTAGAGAAGAATCCCTAGAAGAATTCCGAGAAGCAAGCTTGCTATTTGGTGAAAGCATTCGCGAAATGATACGATTCGCTTTCGACAACGAATACGTTTTCACCCTTCCTCGCTTTATCAAACTAACCTCCCGTACGAATAGCACACGAACAGACTCGACGCTGATCAGCATTGGTGGCTGCTCATTTTCGCCGATGAGCTGTTGCGTTCCAGCCCATCCAGTCTTTTCATCGCTTTCGATGCTTTTCGATCAGCTTATCGCGAAGCATCGTAGGCTGGAAACGTTATTGGTGTGGTGTCGGTACATGCGAATGTTGCTACTGTGTGCGTGTCGAGCGTTCGTGCTGGAGCTTCTAAAACCAACCCATTCGGTGTTGTTCGGCTGTTCGGGTGAGCATGTGGCGGCACTGACAGATGTTTGCAAAATCGTTTGTGAGTTACATCATGTTCGTTTTTCCATCTCTTTGCTTCTGGTCATCGCTGAGCAGTGTACAGTTCAATCGCAAGCGATAAAAATACAACTGATAAGTTGATTGAGCATTCGTGAGGTGATAATTTGCATCATTGCCGAGAAGTATCGTAGCAAGGAATCCTACGATAAATTACTGGAAGAATCTCTGCAGAAATGACTCGAGGAATCCATTAAGGAATTGCTAAAGAAATCCCTGGAAGATTCGATAGAGGTATTTTTAGAGAAATTCTAGGGGAAGTGCTTGAATAAATTGCACGTGCAAATATTTCGGTAACGCACAAACCTTAGTCAAAAGTCAATAAGTCCAAGATACTTCAGACATGATTTACGAGATTTTTTCTTTTTTATCTTGTATGAAAGCAGTAATACAATGTAATATCTGTCAAATAGCTCTCAATTGCATTACTTAACAAAAGTAATCAATGATCTGCTGAAGAATTATAATTCAAATTCATGCTTACACAGCCTCATGCTACTATTCGCTGTCAAGTGTATGGTTAAGGATTTCCCTTTAGTAAAGTTAATGAAATCTACAAGCCTAATCAGACTGAAATGTCTCGAAACCCTTGTGAAGCCACCTGAAGCGCCCACAAAACGCTTTTGGGGGCTGTCCATAAACCACGTGGTCATGAGGGGGGGGGGGGGCGTTCTGCCAATAACCTATTTGTATGAACAAATAAAAATTTTTGTATGGACTACTGACAACGCGGGGGGGGGGGGGGGGGGTTGAAAAGTCCCAAAAAAATGACCACGTGGTTTATGGACAGCCCCTTGGATGCGTCTAAAATACGTCTTAAAACTTCTCTGAAATGCCATGAAACGTCTTGATACGCCTCTGACGTGGTTCCCAGGATTAATTTTGCGAGATAATTAGGATTCTTTCAGGGATATCTTCCGGGATTTATTTGGAAATTTCTCAGGGATTCCTCCTGGGGTCAGTTCCGGAATTCTTCCGGGGATTTCTTGCAGGATATGTTTGGAGATTCTTTCGAGATTTTCCCAGGGTTTGTGAAGACACTTATCCTTGAATATTCCAGGGATTGCTTCCAAAATTTCTTCGAGGGTTTTTCTCAGGATTTTTCGAGTATTCCTTCTTTGATTTTCCCAGGGATTCCTTCAGAATGTTTTTCAAGATTCGTTTAAGGATTAGTTCTGGGATTTAAAAAAATCTCCCAGGTTTCCGCCAGGGACTCCTCCCGAGATTCTCCCGAGTTTACTTTATGGATTCTCCCTGGAATTTTCTTGCAGGATCTCTTGCTTTTCATCTTAGATCCCTCTCGAGATCGGTTTAGGGATTTTAGGGATTTCTTCAGATATTTTTTTCAGATTTTTATTTTCCAAACTATGTTTGCGATTATTTCGTTGATTCCTCCCGGGATTTCTACAGGAGTTCCTCTCGGGATTCTTTTTGGGAATTCTTAAGGGATTTCTCCCGAAATTTCTTCGGAGATTCATCCCGAAATCCCTCTATTGATCCCTCCTAGGATTTTTTCCTGGAATTCACTCAGGGATTTTCCCGTCATTCTGTTATGGTGAATACATAACGAGCCACGAATTTTCAAGTGCACAAATCTGATGAACCGAATGTCAGTTTGCGCTGGAAAGTTGATCGATTGGTTAACCGCTGGTAATGACCAATCGATTAACTTTTTTGCGAAAACAAACATTCGGTTCTTCAGATTTGTGCTCTGGAAAATTCAAGGTGGGGCTTCGTCATATCTTCACTTTAAGTATTACTTATGCGATTCTATAGAAATTTCTCCCAGATTTCGTCAAGAACTTGCCTTAGATTCCTATCGCAATTAATTCAATGATTCTTCCCGGGAGTGATTTTTTCAGGGACTCCTCCTGGGTTTCCTCCAAAAATTACTCCTGTGATTATTCCTTCAAGAATTTTTTGCAGGATTTTTCCAAGATTCCTCACAAGATTCTATAATGGATTTTCTAAGATTCTTCCATGGGTTCCTCTCAGAATCTCTCGATAGATTCCTCCTGGAATTTCTTAGGGAGATGTTATCCAAGCTTCTTCCATGGACTCCCTTCGGGATTCATTTTGCAAGGTATCTACTCAAAATCTAAATTTTAATTCTCTAAGGTTACTATTTTTTTGGGAAACTAAGAAAGTTAATTTTTGAAAAACTTGTTCAAATTTTATGAAATTTGAATACTCTTCAAAAACTTTACAAAAGTATTCTTAAGACTTCTGAGAGTTATTCCTGGGATTTCAGAATTCCTTTCAAGATTTCTACAAGAGGTTTCTTACGGAGTACCTGTTGGAATACCTCCCAATATTTCTTTCAGAGGTTTTTCCGACATGCATCCAGGGTTTCTCGCCAGATTCATCCAGAAGATCCACGCAAAAATATCAAAAGTTCCTGCACAAATTTATCTTATTGGTTTTCTTGGGATATCTTTCCAAGAGTTTTTCTTGGGTTTTTGCGAGATTCTTGCAGAAGTTCCAGGGATTCCTCCAAATCAGTTTTCCGATATTTGTCTAGACATTTTTCAAGAATTTCCACACGAAGTTCCTTCCGAGATTTTTCTGAGGTTTTCAGAGTTTCTTTCTTGAATGGCCTTAAAATTTCTTCCCGGGATTACGCTTAGAACTTTTTCCGAAGTGTCTCATTTTTGCCTATCACGTTCATCAAAGTGTGCTAAAAGGCTATATGTTCACTCAAAAAACGAATTTTCGTTAGAACGCTCGGAGGTTCAAGTCACATATACCAATCAACTCAGTTCGACGAATTGAGAAGATGTCTCTATGTGTGTGTGTATGTATGTATGTCTGTGCGCAAAATAAGTTCACTCACTTTTAAGGCAGATTTTTCGGATTATAGCTCCAATCGAACCAGAATTTTACCGCATTGTTTGCTATTAAAAATGGTCTGGATCGGTCAAGGCGTTACGGAGTTATGGCCATCTCAGTGATCGGGACCAGCACCGGTAGAACTGGCCGTATATAAAACTGATCCAAGCCCCATCGTGCGACACATCAAACTGCGGAGATTTTTGTAGTCTTTAGCATGGTTGACACATTTTGTGCGGAAATCAACGCTGAAGATCAGAAATTTCACGATGTCGGCCCAAAATTTAAGATGGCAGCCTAATATTCAAAATTGTGGCTCAACATTCAAGATGGCGACTATTTAATAGAGTTTTAGCTTTAAAACCATGTAATATTGGTATGTTTGGTATGGTGAAGATGCCTGGAGTACAGAGATGACAACCAAAATATTCAAGATGGCGGCCTAAAATCCAAGATGGCGGCTCCAAACTCAAGATGGCGGCTGTTTAATGGTGTTTAGGCCCTAAAACCATGCAATACGGGTATGTTTGGTATGGGGAAGATGCCTGGAGTACAGAAATGGCGGATAAATGTCAAATATTCAAGATGGCGGTCTAAAATCCAAAATGGCTACTTTAAATTGAAGATGGTGACTGTCTAATAGAATTTTTAGCCCTAAAACCATGCAATATCAGTATGTTTGGTGTGGGGTATGTAGGTATGTTCTAAGTCTAAAAATGATCGCCAGAATATCCAAGATAGCGGTCAAAAATCCAAGATGGCTGCTCCAACTTCAATATTGCGGCTGTTTAACAGTGTTTAGGTCCTAAAACCATGCAATATGCGTATATGGGGTAGATGTCTGAAGTCCAAAAAAACGACAAAAATGTTAAATATAGCGGTATAAAATCCAAGATGGCTACTTAAATTCAATATGGCGACTGTTTAATGGTGTTTAAAGCTCTAAAACCATGCAATATGGGTATACTTGGTATACGGAAGCTGCCCGGAGTCCAAACATGGTATCCAAAATATCCAAGATGGTAGTCTGAAATCCAATATGCTCCCAATTCAAGATAGCGGTTGTTTAATAGTGTTTAGCCTCTTAAGCCATGCAATATGGGTATATTTGGTATGGGGAGGATGTCTAGAGACCAAAAATGCCGACCAACACCTCCAAGATGGCGGTCTAAAATCCAAGATGTCCGCTCAAAATTAAAAAAGGCGGCTGTTTAATGGTGTTTTAGATTCCAAAACCATGCAACAGGGGTATGTTTGGTATTGGAAAAATGTCTGGATTTCAAAAATGGCGACCAGAATATCCAAGATGGCTGAAGGTTAAGGCTGCAATATTTGATAATATTTTCTACATATTCCGGAGTCCGGAGTTCAAATATGGTGACAGGAATATCCAAAATAGCGACAGTTTAAAGGAGTTTTAGACTTAAGAACCTTTCAATATGGGTTTCAATATGGGGAAAAAGTCTGGAGTCCAAAATGGCAACCATAATATCCAAGATGGCGGAATTAAATCCAGAATGGCGGCTGAAAATTCAAGATTGCGGCTTTTTTAACAGTTTAAGGCAAAAACATCAAAAGCCAGATAAACGATATAATTTCTGGTATCATGAAATGGATTAAGTATGATGGGAATAAGATAGAAACCCTAAGTCGTAAAGACATCTGACAGTCTGTTTCTATATTTATTTGTAAGTTATCATTTCTTTTACTTTTTTCAACGTCATGTGGTATTGCTAGCTACTAAGCAGTAAAATACTCAAGGGTTAAAAACATATTCAACTGCAACATTGCTCGGTACTTACCAGCTGTTCTTCTACCGCTGCCGTTGATCCGGATGGGGCTGAAACGTACGCGGCCGCAATGGAACTGGCCGCTCCGGATGGCGTCCGTTTTAGCGCCTGCGAGGCAAAGCTGTGCGCCGATGGTCCGTATGCGGATGGTGGTGGCCCGTAAACGGGTTTGGGAATAACGATTCTAGGTTGGACGAGGGGGTGATAGAAACAATAGAATTAGAGTTTGTTCCGGTGAGGATTTCAGTTGCTTCCGGATGAGATAGATGAACTCTTGAACGAAGAAAGCCGTTCTTTTGTGAGGGAATGCGAATTTCTAAAAGTTTGTTGATAATTTCGACAGCATCATTTGGGCTTTAGTAATCCAGATGAAAATAAGTCATGTGACATGACCGAAGTATCATGCCATTTTCCGAAAAGTCTATTTGCCTTATAATAAAATTGCCTAGTTTTTAAACGAGATCGCACCAAACTGCCTCATTAAAATAGACAGAAAACAAACCTCGAGAGTGGCTTTCTTCGTCGCGGTGGACATGGAAGCGGGTCATAATTATATAGATTGGATTAAAAAGCTAGGAAAATCAAACCAAACAGAAACAGCAATGTGTGTAACGAGAAGTGTGCCGTCCATCTCCCTGCCCCTCGTCGGCACCCAATAATGCAATGTCTTGTAAGCGGCCCATCACCTCCCCGCACGAGAGAGGAGAAGGGAAACGAACACGCATCTCACCTGAGCTGTAATGAGGATGATGATCAAGATCGGTTATAATTGTGATCGGTGCTAATAAAAATAGTGCATCAGACTGCCACCGGCGTATCAATAATAGTGTACCCTCAATCTCCCCGCACATCAGGTTGATGTTGGACCTTCCGACTACGATTCGACCATCGGTCGTCTCGTCTCGTCTCGTATGAGAGAGGTGTCGTTTCCAAATGAGTGATTCGGATGAAAACTTTCCACCGACTGACTGTGCGTGTTAGTAAACACCAACTTCCCAGCTAGTTAGTTATGAGGGGTGAGACACACGGTGAGATTTTGCTTCCTTGCTTCCGTTCATGATGTAGGTGTTAGTCATGGATGGACGATTAGTGCACAGAAAGTCGCGATAGTTGAGAGCGATCATGTCCTAACGAACGGACAGCTGTCTTGGGTCGTCGATGATTGTTCGTAGCTTCGGAACAGTTGTCAAGAGATAGATCAATATTTTGTTGGTGAAACCTGACTTTTCTGATTTTGACTATAATTGCATTTATATATCGTGTGGAAGGTACTCTGCCTAGAAGAGTCAAGGAACTTTCCATTACAAAAAGATCCTAGACTGACTGGGAATCGAACCCAGATATCAAAGTTTTGTTGAACAGCGTTTGCCACGTTGACTATAAGTATCAAAATGCCTCTCGGACATCTGACTAAGGTTTCAATTTTAATTCCAGACATTCCACTGCTTAAACTCCAAAAGGACAGTTACTGCGAAGGGGTACCCGTTGAAGCAAGCGAAGGTATTTTGGGTGTGGGTGGGGGTGAGGGTGAAAATGTGTTGTGCCGCCATTTCATCCGAGGTCACTCGTCAAAAACAACACGCACAAGCGCACACAGCAGCCACTTTAACCGTTTAGGGAGGGGCGGCAAGGGGACAATTCATTGGCATAAAGTTCACCCATAAAACTTCTGAACGCTGCACTCGATCCTGGACCTACCTGGACTGTTGATGCGTGAGTGGATTTACATTGCTGCTCCGGTGGTGGCTAGTGTTAATACCGGAGGAAGATGGTGAAGAGAATGCAGATGATGATGATGATGATGATGAGGGTTGCTGAGGCAGTGCTGCTGTGGTGCCAGTGCCCAAACCCCATGCATTGATATCGTTCAAGTCCTCGTACCGTGGCTTGAACGAGGTGTCTACGTAAGAGTTTCTATCGCTAATGAACCTGTTGGTGCGGAGGTGGGAAACGGGAGGCGATTGATAGTTTCTCACTCTTATAGATTGATTGTTTTTTTTTGTTTTTATAATATTTGGTGGCGGAGGTAGATTTTGTAGTACGTTCGTTCCGTTGAGATCTTACAAACTAGACAGTGAACTCAAGGTAGTAGTGACGAGCGGTTAGCGATGCATTCGACATACAGTTAACATACATAATGGCTTCTGGATTGGCATTTTTTGTTTTGTTTTTCTATTGATACAAATTGGCTTGAGGTGGTTGTGTATGTGTTTGTGTGCGTGTTATGGGCGTTGTCGATTACGCGTTGAGCTTCTACAGTGCGTCAAAATAATTATTGAACCAAATGGAACTACAAAGAAACGAAAACAAAAACGAAATAAAGAATCAATCTACCGAACATATGGAAACGAAAGCATGCATACATGATGGTAATTTAACTACAAAACCTATTCCTAACTGGTGTCTGGCAGAGTTGAAGCAAGATTACACAATTAAAAAACAAATAAATTCACCTAGCAGTGTTCAAGTAATGCAAACTTACATTCATATAAATTTACTTGATAGATTCCGTAACTTTAAGTTATATGTCATGTAATACCGACTCATACTATGATACATAGAGTTTTTCCCAAAACTTTCGTGAAGTTTCTCTCAGAACTCTGGTAGAATTTCTCCCAGAACTCTGGTAGAGTGTCGCCCAGAACTCTAATAGAGTTTCTCCCAAAACTGCGGTAGAGTTTCTCCCAGAACTCTGGTAGAGTTTTCCCAGAAATCTTGTAGAGCTCTTCCAGAACTCTGGTAGAGTTCTTCCAGAACTCTGGTAGAGTTCTTTCAGTACTCTGGTAGAGTTCTTTCAGTACTCTGGTAGAGTATCTCCCACAATTCTGGTAGAGTTTGTCCCAGAACTGTGGTAGAATTTCTCCCAGAACTCTGGTAGAGTTAATCCCAGAAATCTTGTAGAGTTCTTTCAGAACTCTGGTAGAATACCCCCCAGAACTCTGGTAGAGTTTGTCCCAGAACTCTGGTAGAATTTCTCCCAGAACTCTGGTAGAGTTTCTTACAGAACTGTGGCAGAGTTTCTCCCGAGCTCTGGTAGAGTTTCTCCCAGAGCTCTGGTAGAGTTTTTCCCAGGACTGACAGCGTTTTTCCCAGAACTTTCGTAATGTTTCTCCCAGAACTCTGGTAGAGTTTCTCCCAGAACTCTGGTAGAGTTTCTCCCAGAACTCTGGTAGTTACTCCCAGAACTCTGCTAGCGTTTCTCCCAGAACTCTCGTAGAATTTCTCCCAGAACTCTCGTAGAGTTTCTCCCAGAACTCTGCTAGAGTTTCTCCCAGAGCTCTGGTAGTTTCTCCCAGAACTCTGATAGAGTTTCTCCCAGAGGTCTGGTAGAGTATCTCCTAGAACGCTGGTAGAGTTTTTCCCAGGACTGATAGAGTGTTTCCCAGAACTTTTGTAATGTTTCTCCCAGAACTCTGGTAGAGTTTCTTCCAGAACTCTGGTAGTTTCTCCCAGAACTCTGCTAGAGTTTCTCCCAGAACTCTGGTAGAGTTTCTCCCAGAACTCTGGTAGAGTTTCTCCCAGAGCTCTGGTAGCTTCTCCCAGAACTCTGGTAGAGTTTCTCCTAGAAGTCTGGTAAATTTTCTCCCAGAACTCTGGTAGAGTTTCTCCAAGAATTATCGTAGAGTTCCTTCTAGAACTCTGGTAGAGTTTCTCCCAGAGCTCTAATAGAGTTTCTATCAGAACTCTGGTAGAGTTTCTCCCAAAACTCTGGTAGAGTTTCTCCCAAAACTCTGGTGGAGTTTCTCCCAGAGCTCTGATTCAGTTTCTCCCAGAACTCTGGTAGAGAATCTCCCTGAGCTCTGGTAGAGTTTCTAAAAGAATTATGGTAAAGTTTTTCCCAGAACTCTTGTAGAATTCCTCCCAGAACTCTGATAGTGTCTCCCAGAACTCTGGTAGAGTATCTCCCTGAGCTCTGGTAGAGTTTCTACCAAAATTATGGTAAAGTTTTTCTGGTAGAGTTTTACACAGAACTCTGGTAGAGTTTTTTCCAGGACTCTGATAGAGTTTTTCCCAGAACTTTTGTAATGTTTCTCCCAGAACTCTGGTAGAATTTCTCCCAGAACTCTGGTAGAGTTTCTTCCAGAACTCTTGCGCGAATTAACACGGGATTTTCAACTTCTCGTGCTAAGTGTCCAGAAGGGAACTCTTACTAAAAGATTAAAAGGGATTTATGGGAAAGGGTTGCAAGGGGTTTGAAGAGTGGTATGGGGTGGGGGCGAATGATGATGTAAGAGGTCTGTAGGAAAGGGATGTGTGGAGGCCATGGATCATAGTTCTGTTGAAAACTACTTTCCAAAAATGATCTAGGTCATCCAAGAATTTGCGCGAATAAATAATTTAAGATCTACTAGCGCAGTAAATGGATTTTTGTTACATTACTGATACGGTCTAATATCCTACAGGTCCATGCAGCATAGTTCTGAAGAGAAGTTATTTTCAAGGATATTCTAGGGCATCCAAGAACTACCGCGAGTAAAGGCTATAAGATCTACAAGCGTAATCGATGGATTGTAGTTAGATTACAGGTGCAACATCCTACAGGTCCTTAGAGCACAGTTCTGTAGATACGTAGTTTTCAAGGATATTCTAACAACAACTTCGTGAGTTAAGGCCTGAAAATCTACAAGTGTAACAAATGGTTTTTTGTTACATAACTGATACGGTCTAACATCCTACAAGCGTGTTCTAAATCATCCAAGAACTTCCGCAAGTATAGGCCTGAAGATCTACTTGCATATTCAATTAATTTTTGTTACATTACTGATACGGTGTAAAATCATATAGGTTTTATGGAGCACGGAGATGTAATTTGCAAAGATATTCTAGGTCGTCCAAGAACTTCCGCGAGTAAAATCCTTAAGATCATAATCAAACATAACCAATAGGTTATTGTAACATTACTGATGCGTTGGTACATCCTGCAAACCCTTGGAGCTTGTTTCTACTTTCGAAAGATGTTCTGGGTTATCCAAAATTTACACGAGTACAGAGTTTAAAATCTACAAGCGAAATCAATGGATTTTTTTATTACTAATACGGTGTAGCATCCCAGAGGTCCATGGAGAATAGATCTGCAGAGAAGTTATTTCCAAAGATGTTCAAGTGCATCTAAGAACTTCCGCGAGTAAAGGCCTCAAAAGCTATAAGCGATATCAATGGACGGTTCTATAGAGAAGTTATTTTTAAAGATGTAATAGGTAATCCAAGATCTTTCGCGAGTTAAGGCCTTAAGATTAATAAGCATAATCAATGGACTTTTGTTGCATTACTGATGCGGTACAACAACCTACAGGTCCATGGAAGCCAGTTCTGTAGGGTCTTGATTCCCAAAGATACTCTAGGTCTTCCAAGTACTCTTGCGAATACATGCTTTAACAAACAAGTATCGACGGTAACATCACGCTTGTGAAGTATGTAATGAACATTATTTTCAAATCACGGCTTATCATTGCACGATATGCTGGCTTTGGGATAGAATATTCAAACATTTGCATTATGGTAAGCAATTGGACCGCAATTCCAAATGTAGTATTGCAACAATGCCTTTAGAGATTTTTTGTGCGGGAAACGTTATTTTCGGGCGAGTGATTTTTTACTCGCGAAAGTTCTTGGGAACATTCCTCTCTACACCACCTTGCTCCATCGACCTGTGGGGTGTTGACAGTCTCCTTGATCCTTCGCTTCGTCAGTCTAAGCAGTCCTTAACACCCCAAAGCATCCTGTGCGATCTTCCTTGGAAACAGTATGCACTCTGCTCCCCATAGCCCATCCCTTGTCCCCTGTCCCCTACCCCCTCCATTTTCTTGTTAACTTTCTTAAACAATTCTCGGATATCTGAAGGTGAGAACATTTTAAATATTTTCAGATTTCCCTCAGTTTTTTTTACATGGGTTCTCGAATTGGCAGGGTATTTTGTTAAACGGTTTCTAAAATTAACACGGGTTTTTTTCACGGTTTGGCGAATTACCACGTTTTTTAACACGATTTTTTAACACGGTACGGAGGATACGTGTAAAAAAAGACCTTAGTGTATTTCACCTGAGATTCTTCCAAGAATTTCATTTGTTTTTTTAAGAATTTTATAAGAAATTTCTCAGAGGATTTATCTTCAAACTAGCCTTCGAGTTCCTTCAGAAATTTTTCCAAAGAGTTCTTTAGGTATTCTCTAAGGAATTCCTTCAAGGATTGCCACAGAAGTTTGTGCATGTATTCCTTCTTCTTCAAACATTTCTGAAAGTAATCCTTCAGGAGTTTTTCTTTGGGGTTTCTTCTAGAATTGTTCGAGAAATTCTCCTGGGATTTTCTCAGCAATTCCTTCAATTTTTTCTCAAATTATGCAGTTCTAGGAAAAAAAATCATCATGATTCTGAGATTGTTTGTTGGAAACTCTCAAGAGCTTATTTTAAGCATGACTCCATTTATTCAGGGGTTCTCTCAAGCATTTATTTAAATTTATCTCTAGAAAGCTCTAAAGCATTTCTTCTGGAATGTTCCTTCAGGGGTTTCTCCAAAATTTCCTCAGGTATTCCTCCAGGAATCGCCTAGGGTTTATTCAGACCTTTCTTCAGCGATTCTTAAAAAAACCCAGAGATGCTTCTTCACAAATTTCTTTAAAGATCAATTCCTGCAGAAATTATTCCACAATCTGTACCTGTCGGCGTCGGTGGTGCAGTGGTAAGCGTGGTTGCCTCTCACCCCAGTCAGTCGGGGTTCAATTCCCTTCGACGCCGATGAGATTTTCTCAGATATTTCTCTCGGATAGGAAGTAAAGCCGTAAAGGTCCCGACCCATGTGTTGATGGGTTCGATATGTAGGGTCCCAGGTGTGGTGGCTGGCTCCCTGGGCGTCGAAATTTAAGGCTTAGCTCCTAGACCCAGCCGACGTGGAACACAACTGGCGCCAAACGGGGCTAGTTGGCCAGAAAAAAAGAAGAAGAATCTATTCCATGACACTTTCAAAATATATTTCAAGAAATTTTTCCATGCATACTTGTAGAGAGCTTTCTAGTTCTCTGGGATATTTTTTAAAGATTCATAAAAAAAATCAGAATTTTCAGTCAATATTTAGCTCTGCTTATACGTTGAACATAACGTCGCACTATGTGCCATCATAAGTTTTCAATTCAATGATGGCTTTGATAAAATGCTTGCTTTTCTTAAAAAAATATCAGGATTCAGGAACACTTAGACTTACGTCGACGGAAAGATCGTGAGAACATATTCGACGAGAAAGGTGGATTTCTTTTGTACTAATCCCTTCAGAAATTGTTTTTTTTTGTACTAATCCTTACAGAAATTGTATAAGAAATTCTTCTTAAAATTCCGCTAGAGGTATTGCCGGAAATTCTTCTAGGGATTTCTTCACAAAATCTGCCAGTAATCTTACAGAAATTTATTGAGAAATTTGATCCTTGGTCTGCAATTTCTGCCGACATTTTTTCAGAGACTGCTGCAATAGTTCCTCTACGGATTTCTTCTGGAATTCTCTCAGAATTTCGCACGCGTCTTGAAGAGATTCTTCAGATATTCTTCCAGGCGTCCAGGAAACCGCTCCAGGAACTTTGGTTCAAGAATCCCTCCAGAATATTTTTTCAAAACTTTTTTTTGAAAATCTCCAGGAGTTTTTCGAGGGATTCCTTCAGACAATTCTCAAGAATTGATTAAGGCGAAACTGGAAGCATTTTATCATTTTTTTTTTTGGTTTTTGATATTTTATAAAATAACGAAGTAATATTTTCAAAATCGGTTTTCTTACGCATGTAGAGTATGGATCAAGGTATCTCCTGATTTTTTTCCAGGTGGAAAATGTTTTTCGTTTTTGTAGAAACCATTTTTTTGTGAAATTTTGTTTAAAAATGGTTTCTGCAAAAACTAAAAACATTTTCCACCTGGAAAAAATATAGGAGATACCTTGATTCATACTCTACAGGCGTACGAAAACCGATTTTGAAAATATTGTTTCGTTATTTTATAAAAAAAAAAATCAAAAACCAAAATGTGAGGAAATGCTTCCAGTTTTACCTTCAGAAGTTCCACCAGAGATTCCTATAAGAATTATTCTAGTTTTTTTTTTAACTTCCAATTATGGAGGAACTTCTGAAAAAAAACAAAACAGTTCCCGCAGTAATCTTCAGAAGAAATTCTTAGAGGAGCACTTGGAAGAATTCCCGAATAAATCTCTGTAGGATTTTTTAAGATGTGTTTAGAGATTCTAAAAAACTCCAGGAAGAACTTTCGAAGAAATCCTTTGCTGAAATTCCTGAAGAAAATTCTGAAACTCCAGAGAAGTCTCTGGAGTTATTTTTGAAAGAATCTCTGAAAAAAATCTGAAAAGATCTCCAGTAGAATCCCTGTAGAAGTCTTAAGATGAACTGTTGAATGAATCTCTATAGTATTAAGGACAGACTTGTTAGAATCCCAACATGGCCGCCACAATGGCCGACTTTGGCACCTACTCACGATTTCGAGGGCACAAATCTCTTCGTAAACAAAACCAGCGCACCTGATCTTTTTATTTTAGACTTATTACAAGTGAGCAAGAACAGAATAATAGAATACTTTGTTGTGTGAAGCTTGCTTCTTGAGATTCGTGCGTTTGAAGTTTTGATGCACTGTTAAAGCGGGATGTTAAGGAGTTTGTCCTTAAATGAAGAAATCTCAGGGAAATCCCCATTAAAATTCTTGGATTATTTTCTGAGAGATTTTCTTGTGGAAACCTGCTGTAACGCATTGCTGAACTTCTGTGAAGATCCTCAGAAAAAAAAACTCTTGAGATATTTCTAATAGAATTGCTGTATACATTTCTGGGAAATGTTTCCTAAATCCCTATAGAATCCGTTGAGAGATTTTTAGATTTATTTTCACTCTGAACTACTGAATTCAAGCCTCTCAGGTGGAGATCTTGCATATATGAATACCTGAAAAAGTTTCTGGGCACATTCATGCGTCAATTTACGAGCTAATCTTCATTAAAATTGCAGAAGGAATTTCAGTAGAAAACTCTGAAGGAAGTCCTGGAGAAATTTCCGATTGTAATTTTAAACATATTTTTTTCCTAGGAACTTATACAGGATAGATAAATTCCCATATATTCTGCCGAAACCAAGAATTATTGGGGGAATTTCTATAGAAATTTATGAAAAGAACCTTTAAGAAATTTTCTAAAGAATACCTGGAAGAATTTCTGAAGAAACTGCTGATAAAGTTTCTGAAGGAAAGTTAAGTATAACTCAAAAATTGAAGAACTCTCCTAAACCAAGAACCAAGAAATTGCTGAATAAAATCCTGGAGCAATCCCTGGAAGAGCTCTTGGAGGACTTCTGGGAGGAATCTCTGGAAAAATTATTCTCAGAGTAATCCCTGGTAGAATTCCTGGCTGAATCCTTGGAGGAGTTCCTGAAATAATTCCTAGGGGAATTTCTGCAGGAATGCCGGTATGAAACCCTGGAGGAATCCTTTAAAAATTCTCACGGGAATTTCTGGAGGAATTCCTGAAAGTATACCTGGAGAAATTCTGAGAGGAATCTCTGAAGAATTTCAAGGAGGACACCTTGGAGGAATTTCTGTAGTAATTTTTGGAGGAATTCCAACAAGATTCACTAAAGCAATTCGTGGGAGAATCTTCGGAGGAATGCTTGGATGAACTTCTGGTTAAATCCCTGTCAGAATCGCTGGATAATCTCCTGTTGGAAACCCTGGAGGAATTCTTGGGGAAAACTCTGGAGAAATTCTTGGAGCGCTCCCTGAAGAAATTGTTGAAGAATTTCCTTGATAAATTTCTGGAAGAATTCCTATAGGAATTTCTGAAGGAACTTTTGTTGGAATCCTTGGAGAAATTTCTGGAGGAATGAATGGTGCATTCCCATGAGGAATGCTTAGAGGTATTCCTAGAGGAATCCGTGGAGGAATCCTAGGCGAAATCATTGAGGACCATAGAGGAGAAGTTCCAGGATAAATTCCTTGAATATTCCTGGAAAAAATCCAGGAGGAATTCGAGGAGAAATGTCTAGAAGAATTTCCGAAGGAACCCATGGAGGATTTCGTGCAGAAATTCCTGGGGAAATTGCTGTAGGATATACTGATAGGTGTAATTTCTGGAGGAACTCTAGGAGGAATTCTTGGGAGTGCCTGTAGAAATTCCTGGCTGAAATGCTGGAGAAATGCCTGGAGGAATCCCTAGAGAAATCCCTTGAGTAATTCTTGGAGGAGCTCCTGAAAGAATTCCTGGAGGAATTCTGGGAGGTATACTTGGAGATATTTCGTAAGAAATTCCCAAAGAAATTGCTGGAAAAATTCCTAAAGCAATTTCTGGAGGAATTCCTAGAGGAAGATCTGATGAAATTTCTGAAGAAATCCTTGGAGGAATTGCTGAAGAAATATCAGGAGAAATTTTTGAAGCAATTACCTAGAGGAATCCCTAGTGGAATTCTTGGAGGTATCTCTAGAGATATTCCTTGAAGAATTCCTGGAGGAATCCCAGGAGGCATTTCTAGAGATATCCTTTGAGGAATTCCTGGAGGAATGCTTGGATGAATTCCTGCAGGAGTGTAGGTGTTTAAGTAGGAATTCCTCTGAAGAAGTTCCTGAAGGAGTTTCTGGATGAGTTCCTAGAGTAATTTCTGAAGAAATTGTTGGGGTGAAACTTGATTTAATTTTTGGAAGATTCGTTAGAAGAATTCCTGGAGGAATACACATAGGAATTTCTGAAGGAATCCCTGCCGGAGATTTCTGAGAAATCCATGGTGAATTTTTTAGATCGAATCCCAGAAAGAATTTCTAAAAAAATCCCTAGAAGAAAAAAGAATATCCGATCACACGTTTTGATTGTTTCTATAAGTTTGAATAGTGTAACATTCCCCAATCCGATCATCACTATAGCAACAGATGAGATTTCTTATCAAAAGCTGCCCATCAGAAATGTTACAGATAGTGAAAAAATGAGTAAAACTCTGGTTTACTTTAGAAAAACAATTACCACAACCAAATTAACTAAACTTTTATTTATCCCCAAACCCATCCTCTTAAGTAATCTTGCATCGAACTCTGCCTGCTAAAAGCCAATCTGTATCAAATCTGTTTGCGTCAGAAGCCCCGGGTCCCTCACTCTCATCCTTCTTTCTATCTCCCTGTCTATCTCTGCACCTGTCTCATTCTCCACGGTCAGTGTGTCATGCTGAGCTGTAATAATCAAAACTGTAACCAAACAAGAATCATAACATAACAAAACATAATAAAGAAACGAATAGACGAGCATTTAAACACATGAATCAAACGAGAGAACGAGCAACATAAAGGAGTTACTGGAAAACAAAACTGAACATAAAACATTCACCAGCTCTCTGCACAGCGCCTCTATGTAGAGTATGTTTTAGCGCCCAGCAGCGGCGGCAGTCAGTGTGAGGAACGTGCAAAAACGCCAAATTTCTCTTAACCCATTGCATCCCAGCTGCTGATGTGTAGAAGCTGATTAACCACGGTACTAATAAATCCATTATTTTTACACAACTTTGATTTTGTAGTTCGACACAATTAAAATTTTATGTTATTGAATCAAATTCTCATTGAATCTGGGATGCAATGGGTTAACAGCAACTAGCAGTAGCAACTATAGCGTAAGCCTAACATTCCGTGGTGGACCTGCGTAAAGCGATGCTGTGTGTTGTTGTGTATAGGTAATTCCTAGCTTGTGTTGGTCTGCGTCGTCTTCGTCGTCACTCACTGTTATGCGGTCACCATCGATCATGGATCGGCGCGGGGCTTACTCTCTCTAAACGATACTCACTCTGAACCAAGGCCGGGTCCGGACGATTCGTAGTGGAGTTCCGGCTGGAAGTGGGCATGTGGTGGAACCGGTGCTCCGTGGATGTACTCCGAGGGGTGTCCTCGTGGGGGTTTGGTGAAGATCAACTCCGGGAGTTCCTTGTCGTGCTGGTAGAACTAGAGGGATGGGGAAGAATGAGAGCTATTAGTTTAGCAAATAGGCAGCTGGGTATGGATAAATTAATGATGAACACTAAGACTCTGAAAAAATGCGAATAAATATTTTGAATGTACTTCAACCACAAACAGCTCAATACACAGTTGTGTAAAATTCATCGGACAAACGATGGGTATCATATAAAATTGACAACTTTGAGATGCTGAAGATGCGTTAACGAAGTCCAGTCGACTCTCCATGTCTCGATGTTCTATATTTATATATGTCTCCCTAACTCGGTGGTTCGCTAGGTCCATTCAATCTGCATTCATTTTCTCACTCTCTACATGTCGATATCTCATTATCTCGATATTTCTCAATCTCGACGTGATCTTGATCGGTTTTGTGACCTATCTAGTGGTGAGATCAATGACTTCAAAAGTCTTCAATAGCTCCCTCGAGTAGAGGTCATAGCATCTATAAGCGTAAAAGGTCTAAAATTTCTTATAAAGCCCTATTAAACTCCATGAAACTCTCATAAATCCCTATGCACTGCTGTGGATCGTATATTTGTCCCGTTTGCAAAGGAAATCCAGTAAACATGAGACTGATATGCGAGTCACGACAGTGAAGCAAACGAGACGTTTCCTAAAACTCTCGGGAACCTCACTGAAACCACCTGAAACACCACAAACATCTTTGAAACCCTCATGAAATTACCCTGAAGCTCGCCTGAAAGCCTCCAAAACCCCCTAACACCCCAGCTAACACGTAACGAGTAAAACCCATAGAAGCCATTTGAAACCTCCCTGAAACAAGTTCGCTACAACGCCTCTGAAACCACCTTTAAGCCTCCCAAAATTCTATTTTGACATCTAGCTTACACTACGCTAGATCTCTCTAGAAGTGCTCTCCTCAAAGCCTCTAAACCCCTTGAGAAATACGAATACGTCCTGAAACGTCTTGAAACCCATCCGAAACTCCACCATACTCCCCACTAGCACTAGTGAAGTCCTTAAATCTACGGGGAATACCTTGAAATCCCTCTTAAACGCATTAAAATGCTTCAAGTCTCCTTTTACCCCTTTGCAACCACCTGAAGACTCCTTAAACTCTCCTACTGCAACAATGTGAAACTTTTTTCAAATCGATATGAAACCCTTCCTTTGAGCTCTCCTGAAATCCACTGAAGTCCACGAGAACATCTCAGAAACCTTCTGACACAGCTAAAACCGTCTCTGATGTCCCTCTGAAATTCGTCCTGAAATCCCCCTGATTCTCCCTTACAGCCATGTAAACCCTTGAATATTGGGCTCAAGATGACCCAGACAGGCTCACTGAACGTAATGCGGTTAGCCCATCTTAGGAGGGTTAAACCCCACATGACTTCACCTTAAAATCTCCCAGCCAGTCACTTTCTATAAGGGGCTGTCCATATACCATCTAAACTGCCCTGGAATTATGTCGTTACAGAATCAGTACGTCGGTTCCAGAGGTACGTTCTTCTTCAGTAGCTGTGTTTGTTATAAACTTTAACATTGATTACCTACAATAAACCGCGGATCCCTTAAAATCTAACCATTCCGAGATACATTTAGGATGATAGAAATTAGCTAAAGCATGTTGAAGTTCAGAACTTCAGGTTTACACTTGTGCCAGTAGTCATTATTAAGTATCCTTGCGTTACCAAACATGTTTAGAGAGCTCATTTTAAGACCAATTGAAATTGATAAGCATTTTCTTCAAGTGTTCTCGACAAGGTTATCCAAACTGTCCTGGAATGTAATCCCTACAATCTACAAGTACCTGTTTTCGCCATAAACTGTAAAATTTCAAAACTTCTTATAAACTTTACCTCCTTTGGAATCATAAGTGATACTTTTGGGTTATTCTAGATCAATGAAACTATTGTAAAGTTCGGAACATCGGGTCAAACAGTCATGGGTCATGGTCTACTATGTTTATTAAGGACAAACGTCTTGAAATCCCGCTCCAACAATGCATCAAAACTTCAGACGCACAAATCTCAAGAAGCAAGCTTCAAACAACAGTGCATTTTATTATTCTGTTTTTGCTCACTTGTATTAAGCTTAAAATAGGAAGCTCAGGTGCGCTAGTTTTGTTTACAAAGAGATTTGTGCCCTCAAAATCGTGAGTAGGTGCCAAAGTCGGCCATTGTGGCGGCCATATTGGGATTCTAACAAGTCTGTCCTTAAAGCTCCTTGAAGAACAAAATAAACATTTCCAAGGGCGTAGCCAGTTTTTCGGTCAGAAGGAGGGGGGGGGGGCAAGCCCCCTTAACAAATTTGTACCTACTATATTTTATAACTATACACAATACGATGAAATTGTATATAATAACATTATATTCTAAAAGCATGATTTACCCATAGTCACGCTGTTGTATTTTGTACAATACGTTATAAACTGCTCGCCTGATCTACATAAATCATTTTTCTGGAAGATAAAGGATTTTTGTTTATTCGTGCATTATTTTGCTCTAGTTTTTATGTTAATGTCTACAAAATATTAATAAGAAATTATAGCTGCACTTTTTTGGAAATTACAAACTCTTTTGAGGACTATCCTAGAATTTCCTGGTTCCTGTATGAGTCCTGTAAAGATGATTGAAGGATTTCTGAAATTTCCGAAAGAACTCCTGAATGAATTTTTGAAGAGAACCTGAGAGGAATGTCTGAAGAAATCATTTTAGAAATTCCTGGAGCAATCCCTGGAAGAATTTCCGAAGCAATTCCTGGAAGACTTCCTGGACAACTCCCCGAATTCTGTAGAATCCCTAGAGGAATTTCCGGAGGAATCACTGGAAGAATTTGTGAAAGTATACGTGGAGGAGTTTCTGTATGAGTTGGTGGAGGAATACCAAGAGAAATATCTGAAAAGATCTTATGAGGAAACCCCAGAACAAATCTTAGATAAATTCATGAAGCAATTCCTAAAGGAATTCCTAAAGAAATTCTTGGGGTATTTACTGGAGAAATTCCTGGATAAAATCCTGGAGGAATTCCTAGAGGTATTCCTGTGGGAATACCTGTAGAAATCGCTAGAGGAATTCTTTAAAGAACTACTCGATGAATTTCTAGAGAAATCTTCAGAGGATTTCTTTTTCTATTTCTGTAACTTTTATTTTTCTGAAAAAAACCCTTCAGAAATTCCTGGGGGGAAATTCTAGCGGAATTTCTGGAGGAATTCCTGGAGGAATATCTGGGGAAATTCCTAAAAAATTCTTGGAACATCCTGGAAGTGTTTCTTAAGGAATCTCTAGAGGATTTCATGGAAGAATCCTTGGAGAAACTTCTGGAAGATTTCAGAGAGGAATCCATTCGAGAATGCTTGGAGAAATTCGTGGAGAAATCTCTGGAAAATCTCTTGATAAAATCCTGAAATAATTCCAGATGGAATCTCAGGAGAAATTCCTGGAAGAATCCCTGGAGCAATTCATGAAGAAATCTCAGGAAAAAATCATGGAAAAATTTCAGGAGGAGTCCCTGAAAACTTCCTGATGGTGTTCCTGGAGAATTTTCCGGAAGGATTTCTGAAAAAATCCACAGAAGATTTTCTGAACAAAAATTCTGTAGAAATTGCTGACATAATGTCTGAAGAATGTTCAGGAGCAATTCCTGGATCAATTCCTAGAGAAACTACTGAAGGAGTTCCTGAAGAAATTCTTGGGGTAATTGATGGAAAATTTCATGAAGGAGTTCCTGGACAAATTCCTGGATTAAATTCTGGAGAAATTCTTGAAGGAATTCCTGGAAGAATCTTTGGAGGCAACTTGCAACAATTGCTGAATGAATTTCTGGGGGAACCTCTAGAGGAACTGGACGAAGTTTCTGAAAAATCCCTTGAGAAATTTCTGGAAGAATTTGTAGGAAAAATTTTGGAGAAATTCCTGAAGAAAGCCTCAGGAATATCTCCAGAAACTCCTGGGGAAAACTTGGAGAAATTCGTTGAGAAATCTCAGGGAAAATCCCTGAAGAAGATACTGCAGGAATTTAAAGCGGAATTCCTAGAGGAATCTTTGCAGCAAGTCCTAGAGGAAAATCTTTAAGAATTCTTGGAGAAATTCCTGAAAAAATTCAAGAAGGTATTCCTTGAGAAAATCCTGGAAGAATTTCTGAAGAAACCCCTGAAGGATTTCCTAGAAAAATTACTGGATGATTTGCTGACATAATTCATGATAGAATTCCTTGATTAAGGCGAAACCGGAAGGATTTCCTCATTTTTTGGTTTTGGATTTTTTATTAAATAACGAAGCAATATTTTCAAAATCGGTTTTCGTGCACATGTAGAGTATGGATCAGGGTATCTTCTGAATTTTTTACGTGGTAGAAAATGTTTTTCGTTTTTGCAGAAACCATTTTTGAACAAAATTTCACCAAAAAATGGTTTCAGCAAAAACCAAAAACATTTTCTACCGCGTAAAAAATGAGAAGATACCCTCTACATGTGCACGAAAACCGATTTTAAAAATATTGCTGCGTTATTCAATAAAAAATCAAAAACCAAAAAAATGAGGAAATGCTTCCAGTTTCGCCTTATTTTCTGGTTATAATTCTGGAGAAATCTCTGGAGAAATCCCCTTTAAGAAATCCTGGAGGAATGCCTGCATGGATTTCTGAAGGAATCCCAGGAAGAATTCCTAAAGCAATCTCAGGAGAAACTCCTGCAAGAACTCCTGGGGGATCCCTGGAGAAATTTCTGGAGGAGACCCTGAAGCAATTCCTGGAGGAATATCTAGTGGAATTCTTGAAGGAATGTGAGGAAAATTTCTTGGTAGAATGCCTAGGAGAATTCCTGGTGGAATTCTTGGAGGATTCCCTGAAAGAATTCCTGGAGAAATCTTTGGATGAATTTCTGTAGTATTCTCTGGAAAAACTCCTTGGAGGAAGCCCTTGACGATTTCCTGGATAAATTTCTGTAGAAATTTCTGATGGAATTCTTGGAAAAATCCCGGAAGCAATTACAGGAGGAATCTCTGGAGGAAGCCCTGAAGGAATGCATTGAGGAAACCCTGGAGGGTTTCTTGGAGGAAGCTCCAGAAAAAAAAAATCTTGTTAGAAGAGTGGGAGGGATCCCTGGAGGATGTCCTAGAGGAATCTACAGCAGAACTCCTGAAGAAATCTCTAGAGGAATTTCAGGTGAAATTTCTGGAGGAATCTCCAGATGAATTCGTGGAGGAATTTTTAGAGAAATTCCTGCACGAACTCCCAGAGGAATCCCTGGAGGAATTCCTAGAGGAATTCCTGAATAATTTGAATCTCCTTAGAAATTCGTAGCGGAATATCAGGAGAAATTCCTGAAGAAATCGCAGACAGAATTCTTGGAGACATTCTGGAGGAATTCTTAGAAGAGTTCCTGAAGAAATTCCAGAAGGAATCCCGGAAGCCATTTCAAGAGGAATGTCTAAGGGAATCCCTAAACAGTTCCTGCAGGAAGTACTGAATTAGTTGCTGGAGGAGTTCCTTAAAGAGTACAAAGATGATTTTTCAAGGAATCCTAAGAAGAATTCCTGAGAGAATTTTTGGAGGATTTTTAAAAATAATTTGTTGCAGAAAGATTCACCTAAGGAATTTCCGAGTTAAGCCCTACATGAATTTTTGGAGGAAATCATGTAGGCATCCCTGGAGGATATCCTGCAGAAATGCATGTAGGGATTAACGGAGAATCTCTAAAAATACTCCTGAAGGAATCTCTAGAAGAATTCCTGGAGGAAACTCTAGGGGCATTTCTGAAGGAATCTCTGGATAAATTTTTAGGGAAGTCCCTGCAGCAAATCCCAGAGGAATCTCGAGAATAATTTCTTGAGGAATCTTTGAAGAAATTCGTGGAGGAATCCCTTAACAAATTCCTGGAGGAATCCCAGGAAGAATTCCCGAAGAAACTGCATATGGAATCCTTGTAGAAATCCTGAAGGAATTCTAAGAAAAGTTCGTGGAGGAACTCCTTGGGGAATCCCTGCAGCAGTTTCTGAAGGAATCCCTGCAGGAAGGAGATTTGCTTAAATTTAAGAGGAATCCCGGAAGCAATTTTTAAGGGAATCCCTAAACAGTTCCTGGAGTACTGGATTAATTCCTGGAGGAGCTCCTGAAAGAATTCTAAGAGGAACTGCTTAAAAAGTGTTCCTGGAGAAATCCTTGGAGGAATTTATGAAATGAGGGGGTTAGAAGCAAAGGGGTGTAAGTGACAAAAAACGACTTTCGAGTAAATGAGGTTTAAAGTTTTTGACCAATTTTTAATCCCATACAAAATGTATGGAGTTTCAAAAACAACCCAATTTTCTATGATTTATTGTAATTTTTCCAAACACCGTTGAAACATTCTTAAAAAAGTTCCTGAAAGCTTGAAATCTGAAGAATTTTATGATATGCTCAACTCAAAATCAACAAAATGGTCACTTACACTCCTTTGATTCTGGGCCCCTCAAATAATCCCTGGAGTTGCTCCTGAGAGAAACACAGAAAAAAAATTCCCGGCTGAATCCCTGGAGGAGTTATTGAAGGAAAACCAGGAGGAATTCCTGAAGAAATCCCATGAGGAATCCTAGAAGCAATCCCATGTGGAATTCCTTAGGAAATCCCAGGAAAGCTTTCTTAATAAATTCCCGGTATAAAATCTGTGGGAAAAAATACGAAGGAATCCATGTCTGCAATAATTTTTGGACGAATTATTGTTGGAATCTTTGGATGGACTTCCAAAAAAATGGTTTGTACAATGTTTTAAGAAATTCCTGGATGAATTTTAAGCTAATTTCTGGTAAAGTTTCCTGTACGGGTTTCTGCAAGATATTCCTGCTGAAATACTTCGAATCATTTCAGATTGAATTATTGGAACAATCTCTAGTGAAATTCTTGAAGAAAAATATAGAGAAATCTCTAAAGAAACATTTGCAGAAATACCTAAAATAATTTCTGTTGACATACTTTTGATAATCCCTGGAGAAATTCTTGGAGGAATAGTCGAAAAAAGCACTGGAACATTCACTGGAGGAACCTCTATAGATATCCCCGGATAAATTCCCGGAGGAATGGCTGGTGAAACCCATTGAAGAATTCTTGAAAAAATCTCTAGAGCAATCCATGATGGAATCACTGAAGGAAGCTATGGAAAAAATCCTGGAGGAATTCGTCGATGCTTGCTTGCAGAAGCATCTGTAACAATTTCTGGGGGAATTGCGGAATGAATTCTTGATGCATTTCTTAGGACAAACCCTGAAACAATCTACCGCAACCGGTTCCAGCATATCTGAAAAATTTGGCATGATGTTTTTGTATTCCATGAATAAACATCACAGAATTTAGCCATTCAACCAAGCGAAAGTGAAGTGGTTCTCTTGGAGAAATATTAAGCGAAATTTTCTGTGGTTCTCTAGTAAAAAGGTTTGATAATTGTGAATAAAAACCTTAATTATTAGAATATTTTTTTTTTGAGATATTTTTTCTGGAACTCTAAATTATTGATAATCTTTGAATTGGCTCGATTTAAAAAAAAATCTGGCGGCCAAGGGGCGCCACGGTCCCCCCCCCTGCCCCCCTCTGGCTACATCCATGCCTGACGGATAGAAGTGTGAAATGATTGCAATTGACTTGGACCATTTTTATGACCCCATCTAGGTGCCGTCCTAAATACGTCCATATGTGCCAGAGGGCATTATTAGAGGAAGCACCAACCCGAAAACTAACATGTGATAATGACCGCCTGTCAGATTGATGGTCACGACCGGCTTCCGAACCTTATTGATGATTGATGATGGCTGAACCAATTTCAAGCCATACAAACACAATAATTGATCCTCGGCTTAGATGCAGATAAATACACCCCTTGTTGAGTTTTTGCAACATCTGGGATGACCGATTTTTAACATCCGCGAAAAGGCTTTCTCTCTCATTGGGCACCTCAATTTCATCCGTAAATATAATGCTCTCGCAAGTGGGTCACAGTTTTGGGCTGCAAATTTGGCACCATTCAGTTTCGGTGGATGTGGGTTACCACCGCTTAAAATGCACGGGGTCATAAACAAGACGGGAAAAAACCTCCAACTACCTAGGTACTTACCGAGTGCAGATGGTTGATGTGATGCTGATGGTGGTGGAAGTTTGGCTTGTGGTACGACGCGTGGTAGTACGAGCACAGCTTGAAGATGTGCGACAGCGCCGGGAAGAGGAACAGCAGGAACTTGAGAACGAGCTTCTTGGCCGTTCCGACGCCGACCAGCAGCGGCAGCAACCACATGATTTTGATTTTGATGATCTTGATGACTAGGATGACACCCAGGAAGGCGAGCAGCAGTTTACTTTGGAAGAATTTTTCTGAAATGGATAGGAAAAAAATATGTCAATGTTTGTTTGATAACACGGTGAAGCAAAAATGAACAATTGGTCCGTCTCAAAAGCTGACTTTTATGTCACTGATAGTGGAAAATGCTCCTATGAATATTAGAAAAATTACTACGACTTTTTGTACCCTCAGACGAGCAAAATTTAGGGACAGGGATTTTATCTGACATTCCTCTGAATAACAACTTTTTTAGGGATCCATTAAGAAATTCATCCTGCAATGTATTCAGAAATTCTTCTAGATATTTCTTTAGAAATTTCTCTGGAGATTTCTTACCCAAGAATTTCTTTACGTGTTTGGGAAATTTCTTCGGAAATTCCATTAGACATTCCTTAAAAAATATCCCAAAAGTTCATTTCAGAAAATCTCTCAGGATTGCTTCCAAAATTCTTTTTATGAATTTCATCAGAAATCCTTAAGGTTTCTCCAGGAATTACTTTAAGAATTTCTTCAACAGATTTCTTTGGAAAATCTATAGAATCATTCATAAATTCCTATGAAGTTCTCTAACGATTCATCCAGAAACTGAGAACTACATAAAAAATTAAGACCTCTTATAAATCCTTCCAAAATTTTTCTTGGATTTCTTAAGAAAAAAAATCATTCAAAGATTTTCACAAAAAAAACACCAGAGTTCCGTGATTTTCCTCAGAAATTGATCCATGGATTTTTTCATAAATCTCTCCTGAGATACTTTAAGAGATGTTTTCCTGTGTTTTCTTTTAGAAAATCGAAAATTTTAAATAACTGCAGATAACTCGTGAAGGGATTTCTCTAACATCTTCCAAAGTTCAAAGTCCAAAGTTTCCAACATCTTTCAAAGTTCAGGGTTTCGTTTAGATAATCTTCCAGGAATCAACAAAAAAAAAAGCCAAAGTTTCCTTTTAAATTTGTCTAACGATTACTTCAGAAATATCTCCAGTGATTTCTTCAAAAATCTTCTATGGATTCCTTCCAAAACTACACAACATTTCAGAAATAACTTCAGGAATTCAGTTATTACTTTTTTCAAAAAAAAAAAATGTTAAAAAAAACTTCCAGGGAATCCTTAGGAATTTCTTCAGAAATTTCGCCAAGAATTAGTTGAAAACTTCCATGGATTCGTTTTGAAATTTCTCCCGGGATTACTTCAGAAATTTTTATGGGGTGTTCTAAAGGAATCCGAATTTTCTCCAGGGATTTATTCATATTTTTTTCCATGAATCGAGGAGTTTTTTTTTATTTTTTTGTTATTCAGATTTTCAGCCCTACGCTGGTAGATCTCCGCAATCAGAAGCTCTCTAAGAGATTGATATTAAATACTTTGAGCTAGTGTTATTTTTTTATGGAAAAAAATTCGATGATTCCTTTAGGAGTTCGTACAGGTGTTTCTTCACGAACTTCTCTAGAGATATCCTTGGGAATATTACCGGAAATATCCGCAGAAATATCTCCAGAAATTACTTCAGAGCTTCTTGCGTTACAACTTATGGTGATTCTATCAGAAATTCCTCTAGCAATTCCTGAAAAAAATATGAAAAGATTCTTTAAGAAGTGCCAGAAATATTCCTCCGTATAGTTCCTCAGAAAGTCCACCAGAATTTCATCCCAGGATACCTTTAGACTTTTTTACATGGATTCAGATATTCCTCCGGAAATATTTTCAAGAATTGCTACAGAAATTCCATTGAAAATTTCTAAAAAGCTTTTTCGGATTCCTCCAGATTTTTTTAAAGAAAATCCCACAGGTACTCCTTTGAAGGGTTTGTCCAGGAACTCTTCTAAAGTTTCTCAATAAATTCTCAGGAAGTTCCACTGAGCGTATCTCAAGAACCTTTGATTGCTTCAGGATTTTTATTTTCGGAAATTCCTGCTGAATTCCTTTAGGAATTTCCTTGGCAGTTCTTCAAAAATATTGTCAGGGTTTATAATAGGACTAAGACTGTTAATTTCTTCAAAAAATCTTTCAGTAAATCTTTTTGTAATTCCCCCATGGATTCTTTCTGAATTTTTCAGGGCTTTCTTCATAAATATCCCTAGGGAATCATTCTTTGTTTTTAAGTTTTGTTTGGGAATTTCTGAAGATCATCCATGCTTTTTCAGAATTCCTCTTTAAGAAATCCTGCAGAAGTTCCTCCAAGAAATTTCTTCAGGAATCCCTGCAAATGTGCTTTTTGGAATTGATCCTGCAATTCCGTCAGAATTATCTGCTGGGATTTCTTCAAAGATTCCTTGAGTATTTTTATTTTTTCAAAAAACTGGAAAAGGTTATGTAGTTTTGAAAAAATTTCTTAAATATATTCTGAAGGAATCACAGAAAGAACTCTAGGAGATTCCTATTAAAAATTCTTGAAATATTTCAGAAGAATTCTTAGACTAAAATCTCTGAAGCAATTACTGCTTTCATTTCTGAAATAATCTTTGGGGGAATATCTGATCTAAAGGAAAAATCTTAAGGAATTCATAAAAGACATTCATGTAAAACTCTTAGAGAAGTTCTGCAAATAATTCCAACACACTTAATTTTGAATACCAAGAACGGTAAATTTTTGACGAAAATAGAACAGCTGAATACAGTAAAAATGGATTATTTACTTTTTGCTCACGTTTTTACAGTTGGGGTACTGAGCCTATAAATCTCCCCAAAACACTCTGAAACCTCCTGAAACGCCTTGGAACGCTTTGAAATGCCTCTTTTCACTGAAACACATTGAAACCACTGAAACGCATTGAAACACATAAAAACGCACTGAAACGCATTGAAACCCATATGAAACCTGTATAAAAATTCAACTGAGAGCCTCTGAAGTTTTCTAAAAGCCTCCTGAAGCCACCTGAAATGCCCTGAAACGAATTTAGCCCTGAGACGCCTCTGAAACTCCCATGAAACCTTCATGAACTTCATCCAAGAGCCTATGAAGCCCCCTAAAATCTTTCTAAAACATCCTGAAATGCTCTGAAACGCATTGAAATTCCTTGAAACCCTTTAAAACTGTTTTTCAACCGCCACGAAACTTGCTTGAAATTCACCTGAGAGTCTATGAAGCCCCCTAAATTGCCCCTGAACCTCCTGAAACGCTCTGAACCGCTTTGAAATACTTTGAAACGCCTTGAAATTCAAGGGGGTCAGAAGTCACCTAAAACGCCTCAGTAACGCTCTGAAACATCTTGAAACAACTCTGAATTCCCCCAAAAAACGTCCGTGAAACTCACCTGAGAGCCTCTGAAGCCCTCTAAAACCTCTCTGAAACCTTCTGAAATGCCAGGAAACATGCCTCTGAAACCCCAATAAATCTATGCGAATTGATCTGAGAGCCTCTGAAGCCCAATAAAATCCCCAAATCTCCTGAAACGCCCTGAAACACCTTAAAACGCTTTGAAACGCCTCTGAAACCCCCATAAAACCTCTGTATAACTAGCCCGAGAGCCTCCGACGCCCCCTAAAACACCTCTCTAACGTAGTGAAACGCCCTGAAAAGCTATAAACATTTCTGAAACCTCTCTGAAATGAGAACCAATAAAGCCCCCTTAAACTCCTCTGAAACCTTGTGAAACATCTTTAAACACTTTGAAACCCCCCCTTAAGTTCACCTGAGAGTGCCCTAAAAGCCATCTGAAACTTCTCGAAACGCCTCGAGACGCCTGGAAACTGTGCTGACCCCCTTTCCCTAAAATTCCCTTGAAATCCACCTGACCCTCTCCCCTGTACATCTGGAGGCCGTGGCCTCCCTCCTCTTTGCATCTGTTAGCCACTAGCCGTTCTCAAACTTTTTTTTGCAACTAATAGTTTTCGGCTACGCAGCCTTTATTGAACTAACGATGTTCTATATTTTCCCGACGTTTCGACACGTGGTGTGTGTCTTCCCCAGGGGGTACTTAAATTTTAATTTAACATTCCGTCAGCCACGCGGTTGGCCACCACCGTCAGCACCCCGTAAATGCTGAGTTCAAAAAGCGAGATTTTTTCAACGTGTTGTACAAAATACAACAGCGCGATCACTCGAGAGTTAATAGTTGTTTGATTTAATTGTGTACCGTCGTTGGGGGTGAGAATGGGTCAAAAAAGGATACTCAAAGATTGTTTATTAAATAACAAATGCAATTGAAGTCGGAATAACTTTTTATTTGGTATGTATACTCTCCTATGTGGTAACGATAGTTTGGCAAGAAAGTACCACATTATATGAATTGTTTACTAAACTACAAATGATTGAAAATTGACCCAATCTCACCCCTTAGAGGGGGTGAGAATGGGTCAAAGTATTCGAAATCGCCTATCCAAGAACATAAGTTAATTTTATTGATCATATCTAGTAAATCTACTTAAAATACAATGTAACCATGACGAAAAAAAACTTATGTAGTTTTAAAAGATGATTAATCCACCTAAAATGGCAAATACAACCGAAAAAATTTGAAATTTGATAAAATAACTTTGATAAAATATCGTTTGTATGCAGTATCTCCATTTTTAGCCACCATAATCATCCTCATTTAAAGTTTCAACCTCCATGAGAAAAGAAGGGATTACAAGGAGGGAGGGGCGTATTGAAAGATTCATTAAAAACAGATATTTTTAGTATACTGCATAAGAAATTTTTAACCAAACCCTTCGTTATAACCTCTTATGTACATGATCATTGGCCTCTATATTGCCAGAGCAAATCACTCCATCTCAAGATAGAGGGTCGTTCAACTATTATGTTACACAACATTTCGCATTATTAGATCCTCTCCCGCAATAACATTTAAAAGGATTTTTTAATAATTTTTTATGAGCCCTAGTACAACGGTAGAGTTATTCTTCTTTCTTCCCCATTCGCACAACAGTCCCATGTGAATAGGAAACCCAGCAAACATGGGACTGTTATGCGAATAGGGGAGTATATGTAACTCTGAATTCATAAAGTTCAAGTTAAATACTCAATAAGCAATCTCGTATGCCGCAATTCGACGTTCGTTCGCTTTCTGACATTGTGCTATGTTACCGATTGTATAGCCCCGGCATTTCCTGGATTTCACTACCGTCTGGTAGTTTCATGATATTTCCCTAAAATTTAAAATATGAGTGGAGAAGAAGAACGCTATTAAGTCAGTTTTGTGAGCTTACGATTTTGCAGTACGCTAAAGATTAGCTGATGATTAGAGGAACTGTCAAACGCATGGGTTTATTGTTATAAATGATTTTAGCCACAAAACGTATGAACACACTCGCTTGACACTTCTTCGATATATTTTCGAAAAAAAACGTGCTTTTATGAAGATACGGTAAACATGGCACCACTCTAACGTCAAATGGGGACTGGATAACAAGTTGAATTTTTAGTTAAAGTTATGTGCACTCGATAATTTGCTTGACCCAATCTCACCCCCATTCTTAATATTTAGACATAAGGTCGAAAATATAGATTTTTTGAATAAAAAAAGCAATGACAGCCCGCTTTTTTCGTTACATCAACCAGGTAATACCCACAGTAAACTACTTATAAGAAAATTTATGGTTAGGTACTTGTGTGAAACATTACGGAGGAGAAATTTTTTCAGAGTGATTTAATAGTAGTTTCATCATATAAGTTTAGCCACAAATTTAATAAAAAACGATTATTGATAAACATCTTATTCTGCATCAGTACGTGTAAAAACATCTCCTCTTTGAAATAACATAAAGTTTTCAATATAAATTAGCGATAATTGATGAGCTATTTCAATTTTTATGTTTCTCCGTTTTGACCCAATCTCACCCCCCAGACCCATTGTCACCCCCATCGACGGTATGGGAATTTTAGTTTTTGTGACTTACAGTACTTGTGACGTTATTTTCCTTATGTTCGATCTAACTATATCTGTCGGGTTGTTTATTTTTTTGGTACATGCTGTAAGTTTACATATGATTTATCATTCAATAGTTATCGTTGAATACTTTTGGAAATCTACCACTTTACAAACTTCACTTTTTCCACTACACATCTCGTACTTGTAATGACGCAATTTTTCTATTTTGCTAGGTTCGACTGTTTGTAGTAATTTGCAGTTTATGCTCTCGGCTTAGGCAGTCTTTGCTTTTAGCGTTAGTAGTTTGTTATCTTTGCCGACGTTTCGGCCCTCGGATCGAACCTTCTTCAGGGCCTATATTTTATTGAATATATTATACTATTAGTATAAACAATTAACATTTGAACATTTACACAATTTCAAACTTTTTTTAAACCTAAAACAACTAATATTGGTTGATTGATTGATTACTGTTTATTATAGAGACTTTCAGCTCATGGCTGGTTCGTCTCTTACTCGATAATAATCAACTGGTCAATTCATAAAAAACTATTGATTTTTGGGAAGTCACGTCTGAAAGGGTTACAGCTCTTATGGTGGCCTACATCATATAACATAGTCAGTACTGGCGGTTGAATTTAAGGGGATAATTTTTAACTTACGCATATCGTATATGGTCATTAGATTAGATCGTGGTCAATGTGTTTGATCGGACAAAAAAAAAACGGTTTGGTCACTGAATTTGGCAAGAGGTCTTGGGGGTTGGCTGAACACTTTCACAACTAGTGCATGAACTGTTCCAACGAATTTTGAATGAACCAATGGATTAATGTAATGATGGAATGTGACAGAGTATTTCATCCATTTTGTGTGTTGCATATATTACACTAGTTTACAAAATAAAATGAAAGTCGTGAACTTCTGTCAACGACCAAAATTTTTGAAGTACAATTTAGTGCTGATTTCGAAACCGCGCTTCAAAAATTTTTAAGTAGAGCAGTTTTTGAGTTTTAGCTCAATATCGAGTTTTACAATTTTTAAAAATATGGAATTTACTAAAATTCAAATATCTTGCGTTTTGTTTAACCAGTTCCAAATCTTTTTCCATAAATTCAAAGTTGAATACAATACCATTCGATCATCTGAATGCAGGTTTTGCGTCAGATTGATGAAATTCAAGATATTGGCGAGTTTTTGGGACAATCTCCTTAAATTTTAGCAATATTTCCAAAAATATATGAAGAAATGTATTTTGTTCAATAAGAAAAAACAATTGAAAAATTCTTTCTCAACGTTTATTTGTTACAACATATGTAGGCGAGTTACAGTAAAAAATTCAGCTCAATCGGAGCATTGATTACGGAGAATAAGATGTGTGAAGTGAGCGACTTTGCTTAAAAATAGAACAAAAAAAGTTTTCAAATCATCAATCTTGTATGGAAAATCGAAAAAAATTCCGCTCTACTGTAATTTTTTTCCTTCACGCTTTCGAACTCAGGGCATGATTCTACACCAAAAATGATCATCAGCTTACCGAGTTCAAAAATGCTGTAAACTAGTGTTATTTATGTATAATCCATCTAAATTATGTGTGTCAGTGCGTCAGTTTACATTGGGCCGGATTGTGGCAATATAGCACATTTCAAGGATTGGTTGGAAGAGTAGATCTTTTAAGTGCGTGGTCCAATATTTTTGGGTTTTGCAGATCAAAGCGGTGGTGGTATTCGATACAGTGCTCCATAAGAGGAGTTATCCCATTAAATTATCGGTTGTTGTCGTATCGGTAGCCTTGGTTCAGTTATGCCATTTTCGGTTTTAAACCTGGGTCAGAGCTGACCTTGACTCGCAATAACCGAACAAAATTGGATCCGGATCCGACCCAAATCGAGTCAACATGTAAACATTTTTTTTAATCCATTTATTTGAAAGGCTCATGCGTGCCTAGCACTTAACGGAGCCAAACTACATAATTGTAAGAATACTATTTTTACAACTAAAAACTAACACAATTATCTTTTACGCGCTGTCTTCTTCGGACGTAGCATCTCCGTTGATGTCGAACCCGCAGCAGCAAACTGGGCACGGCGTTCGGTCGCTTCTTGTTTGTTGACCGCTTCTATCACTGAGGTTGTCCATTTGATCAATTCAGCCTGGGTGTTTTCTTGCCTTTTCCGTTTTTCTTCCGCTTCGTCCCGTATCTTTCTTTGCTTTTCCATTTCGTTTCGTTTGTTGTATAGCTTCCTCCGAGATGATTTCATCATTTTCATTTATTTAGGTAACATCAAATTCATGATAATACTGAATCAACAATTTGCCGCCATAATACTCGATTTGCAGCTGCAGCTCTCCAACGTCGGTCACGCTAAACACTCGCCAGATCACGCTCCACCTGGTCCGCCCATCGTGCTCTCTGCGCTCCACGCCTTCTTGTACCAACCGGATGGTTAGCAAACACCAACTTTGCAGGGTTGTTGTCCGGCATTCTTGCAACATGCCCTGCCCACCGTATCCTTCCGGCTTTGGCTACCTTCTGGATGCTGGGTTCGCCATAAAGTGCAGCGAGCTCGTGGTTCATCCTTCTCCGCCACACACCGTTCTCCTGCACGCCGCCGAAGATCGTCCTTAGCACCCGTCGCTCGAAAACTCCGAGTGCTTGCATGTCCTCCTCGAGCATCGTCCACGTCTCGTGCCCGTAGAGAACCACCGGCCTTATTAACGTCTTGTACATGGTACATTTGGTGCGGGGGTGAATCTTTTTTGACCGCAGTTTCTTCTGGAGCCCATAATAGGCACGACTTCCACTGATGATGCGCCTTCGTATTTCACGGCTCACGTTATTGTCAGCCGTTAGCAAGGAACCGAGGTAGACTAATTCTTCTACCACCTCGAAAATATCCCCATCTATCGTAACATTGCTGCCAAGGCTTGTCCTGTCTCGCTCAGTCCCACCTACCAGCATGTACTTTGTCTTAGCCGCATTCACCACCAGTCCGACCTTTGCTGCTTCACGTTTCAGGCGGGTGTACTGTTCTGCCACCGTTCCAAATGTCCTAGCAATAATATCCATGTCATCCGCAAAACATACAAATTGGCTGGATTTCGTGAAGATCGTACCCCGGCTGTTGAGCCCGGCTCGTCGCATAACACCTTCCAGGGCGATGTTGAATAGTAGGCAGGAAAGTCCATCACCTTGTCGTAGTCCCCGTCGAGATTCAAATGAACTGGATAGTTCACCCGAAATCCTTACGCTGTTCTGCACACCGTCCATCGTTGCTCTTATCAGTCTAGTCAGCTTCCCGGGAAAGCTGTTCTCGTCCATAATTTTCCATAGCTCTGTGCGGTCGATACTGTCGTATGCCGCTTTGAAGTCGATGAACAGGTGATGCGTTGGGACCTGGTATTCACGGCATTTCTGGAGGATTTGCCGTACGGTGAAGATCTGGTCCGTTGTCGACCGGCCGTCGATGAAACCGGCTTGGTAACTTCCCACGAACTCATTTACTTTAGGTGAAAGACGACGGAAGATGATCTGGGATAGCACTTTATAGGCGGCATTCAAAATGGTGATCGCTCGAAAGTTCTCACACATTAACTTGTCGCCTTTCTTGTGGATGGGACAGATTATCCCTTCCTTCCACTCCTCCGGTAGCTGTTCGGTTTCCCAGATCTTGACTACTAACTGGTGCAGACAGGTGGCCAACTTTTCCGGGCCCATCTTGATGAGTTCCGCTGCGATACCGTCCTTACCAGCCGCTTTGTTGTTTTTGAGCTGGTGGATGGAATCCTTAACTTCCCTCAGCGTGGGAGTTGGTTCGTTCCCGTCCTCTGCTGCACCAACATAGTCATTTCCTCCGCTGCCTTGGTCCTCCGTGCCTACATTCTCTTCGCCATTCAGGTGCTCGTCGAAGTGCTGCTTCCACCTTTCGATCACCTCACGTTTGTCCGTCAGGAGGCTCCCGTCCTTATTCCTGCAGATTTCGGCTTGCGGCACGTAGCCTTTGCGGGATGCGTTGAGCTTCTGGTAGAATGATTTCATCCTCGATGATAACAACATCGTCCGACAGTGCTGCAGTACCCGATTCTACGATCCCAGCATAGGAAACTGACTGCTGTTTCTTCTTCTGCTTCGGCGTTTTCGTTTTCCGCATTGGACGATTTGCTTTGAAATGTAGAGACAAGGAGGGCCTTGTTGCACTTCCAAAGAGGGAGGAATCTCTTTCCCGATCTCTAATTTCACATACACTCCACGACTACCAGTGTATAGGTGGTCGAGGCCCAGACCGGCGGGGAATTTTTCATGGACAACTTTTCCTGTACTCAGAAGGAGCTGCAACCAGAACGTCGTCATGTACCTCCGGAGGAAGATCGAACAGCCGGGTGTAAACAACATTGCTGCCCGCAACAGAGACATCCACGTCTACTATTCTTCCATCAGTATAATGGAATTTTATTGCTCCTCCATTCCGGCCTAATGTTTCTTCCATCGCTTCCCGCGATTTGTATTTCACACAAAGAGATCTTTGCGGTGGAAATTTATACACAACTTCCACCTGCAAAACATTCGTGTGTATCCGCTTTGTAAACTCCACAATTTCCATCCACGATGGCGACAAAGACCCCGTGGGGAACCGAAACTGTAACGTGTTTGAAAATACTTCCATTGCACACGAGCTATATTGTGGCTACCAAAACTGTGTGAACTGAACAATCAAAAAACGATGTAAACCTTGTGCAAATCAACTGAACTGTCAGTTGCACATTTTGAAAAAAATCTTTCTTTTAGAGATTATACTCACGTGGAAATGTTAGTTGGCACATTCATTTATAAATACAGATCACATTCAAGCGAGTCCTTTATCTCTAATTTGCTTGAATAGTCGAAAATTTTGATTTTCTGGTTTTGTTTTGATGGATTGTTTAGGGTAAGCTGGGGTAATACGTACCCCCGGGGCAAACGCCCTCACGCTATTACATTATATATGTGAAGTTCCATTCGATGCAAGCAAATTAGACGTAAAATTGAGCCAGAAAAGCCCAAGAATGCAAAGAATATTCGAATGAAAAGTATGGAAAAAGATGATTTTCCACATTTGGAAAGATTGTCAAATTTGAAGCACACGCAATTTAAGCATTTGAGCGCTGATTATATGGAATCAACCTATTAACAACCATTCGCCTCTTACTCCCTCCATTTGCTGCCGTTAATAGTAAGATGGAGCCGCCTGGTATTTTATTAGAATTCAAAGCGGAAAATGCCAGAGGTCGTATTGCCCCACCTCAAGGTGCGTTTTGCCCCCAATAGTTTTTCAGCACCGAAAGCGTAACACTTTTTTGAATTGTTAATTTGATTCGGTAAAATTGATATCACGCGGACCAAAAGTTGGCGTCTCATAGTCAAATAATTAAACAAACTTTCAAAACGCAAAACACCCATAAAATCATCTTAATCTTAGCTATAGGGCCACGTTTGCTTAGGGGGTGCATATTACCCCACCTGCCCCTACATCCATTTTGACAGATGGACCTCATTCGGGTTGGATCGGAAAAAATCAGCAGAGCGAACCTCGCCATGTTTAGGTTGGATTTGGGGCGGATCCGGATCCGACTCGATCGAATAAACGAACGTTTTGACAGTAGTTAGGGCGGATCCAGAGCGAAACTTGGTTCGCTCCATGAATAAACGACAACGACATTAGTTTTCTAACGTGTTCACTCAACAAACAATTTTGCTGTACAAGAGTGGAACAAACAACTCTTAAGCAAACTTCAGCTTCAGAAACTATTGTTCAGCTACTTTTGCTCCTTGGGTATCGTGCTTTGATGACAATACATCCTAATCTTCAAACTGTTGGTGGTCATTTTTACGTAGTATGATTGACAGTTGGCACAAATTTCCCAAATGGAGGAGAACGTGCCTCTGGAGCCGACCTACTGATGATTGACAGTTGAGGCATAGTATCTTGTCCACTGCGTTGTATTTGTGTAGCAGTTGAACCGGGTATTTTGAAGAGGGATACAGTTTTTTGGTGTCGTTTGTACTTCGAGTCATCACTCTGGTCAATGGGATATTGCTTTGGAGTATTTTGATTATCAGCGGTGAAAGTGGGTTGATATGGGGAATCGATCAGTACTGTATCGTTTTGGTGTCCGTTGGTGTTGGCTGAGACGAGGTTGTTGGTGGTTGTTGGGGTGTGGGACGATGAGGCATTCTGTTTATCAGCTGTTTTGGGTAGTTGTTTGCTATTAGGTAGTCGACGGAATATGTACTGGTCCTGTTCTGGTTTGGATTTCATGGTGCTGAATTTGCGTACTCTGTCTACGAAGTACCAATCTTTCCGGAGAGTGCTTTCACCTGTCCTAATTACCAGCAAGTCGAGGAATGGCAGCTCTCTATCTTCTTCGACTTCGCATGTGAATTGTAGGTGTTTGTTGTATTGGTTGAACGTTTGTAGAGTTCATTCAGCCAGATTTTGATGCAGAATGATGAATGTATCGTCCATATACTTTATGATGAATTCCGGTGGAATATTTGTGTTTCTAGCAGCCCATAGAAACAGGCCTTCCAGGACTATATCTGTTAGAATTGGTGAGAGTTGACTCCTTATAGTTATAGCAGTGCTGAACTTTTGATGGTAGTATTTTCCGTTTGTGTGTGTGTGTGTGTGTGTGTGTGTGTGTGTGTGTGTGTGTGTGTGTGTGTGTGTGTGTGTGTACAATTCAACTCCCACTGTCCGGCAGTGGTATTATGGAAGAAAGATGTCTGCAGTTGTATGTATGATTTTTTCTGAATTTCACACTACAATCTGAAATCATCTTTAGCCCGGGAGTTGAAAAGTGATAGCTCTATTGGGATCCGGTGACCCGTTTCAGAATGTCTGGTTACTCACGTCCATTCCGAGGTCACTTTCACTTACAACAAGCCCCGCACGTGTGCATTACCGTTATCAAATGGATAATGATATTGCAAACACACTTCCTGCTTCAAAGGTAATCTTCGAAACTGGCACGTATTTAGTTCCATTCGTAGTAGTAATGATCAGAACAATCTCACCGAAAACCAGAGATGGCATGTCACGCAGAAATTGTGCCCATTTACGCTCATCTTCCACTGAACTTCTCAGTTTCATCTATATATATATATATATATATAAATGAGTTTGAAGTCCCTTTGAGGCAACAAAACTCAAGAACGGATGAACCGATTAGCATGACCCTTGCACGGTTCGATTCGTATTCATGGTGGCTGTGTTTATAAGTAGAAAAAGTTATGAAAATTAAATTAGAAGAAGAGAAATTGTAAAATTACTGAAATTCTTATGGGCGGGGAAGAAATTCGAAGCGATTGCAATAAAACCAATCTAGAGTGCGGTGCCAAAATTAGCGCACAGCAGTTGTCAAACAATCACAACCAAAATGGCAGTACAACGTCTGCCGGGACAGCTAGTTTACCTTACAAAAGAGAAAGAGAAAAAAAAACGCTCAATAAAATGTACATAATTTCTCTCACGCAGAGTTTTTGTGCGTGTGATTAGAGTGCTGCGTGAGAGCAATGAGAGCCCGCAGATCATAATCCCAGTGCGCAATTTCTGCGCGCACGCAGAAAAAAACAGAACTCAGTGCACACTCAGTGTGTTTAAAGGGGTCAGTGTTGTTTGAGCATTTGGTGAACCGAAAGCATGCCAGTGAGTCCAAAATCCGCTAAGGGGTATCCAACCCTGTGATATCAGAGACAAGCAGACGTCTTAAGCTGGTCAAGGACTTACAGTTGATGAATATTTTGGTTCCAAATTCTGTTGGTGGTGCTAGTGAGCTAACAAATTTTATATTCCATATATATCAGGAAAATTTGCAAAAAAATTGCAACTAGCGCCACCTAGCTGCAGAAACTCGAACCAAACGATAATTATTCTGAAAGCCCTTGATCTACCAAACAATTTTGCCGAAGACACCATCTTTCTAAAGAATCAGAATGCTGAGATATGTGAAATGTAAAATATGTACGCTATCTAGCGCCGTATTCGGCCCATATTCTGAAAGCCCTTGACCAGCTGAACAACTTTGCCGAAGAAACCAACTCTCTAAGTAATCAGGTTCCTGAGATATATGGGATGGAAATTTTGTCAGTGTTGCATCTGCTTGTCTAAGATATCACATAAATCACAGACAAGTAAATGTGACACTAGCGAAATTTCAATCTCATATATCTCAGGAACCTGATTACTTAGAGAGTTGGTGTCTTCGGCAAAGCTGTTTGGCTGGTCAAGGACTAACCGATAAGAAGACTTAAGATTCAAAATTCTACCGCTAGGCGGCGCTAGAGAGCAAACAAATTTTAAATTTCGCATATCTCAGCATGCTCATTTTGTCGAAAGATGGTGTGGCAATATTGTTTGGTATATCAAGGGCTTTCAGAATAATTACCGCTTGGTTAAAGTTTCTGCAGCTAGGCGGCGCTAGTTGCATTTTTTTGCAAATTTTCCTGATATTTATTAAAAACAAAATTTGTTAGCTCACTAGCACCGCCTAGCGGTGGAATTTTGAATCTTAAATCTTATTATCGGTTAGTCCTTGACCAGCCAAACAACTTTGCCGAAGACACCAACTCTCTAAGTAATCAGGATCATGAGATATATGAGATTGAAATTTCGTTAGTGTCACATCTATTTATCTGTGATTTATGTGATATCTTAGACAAGCAAGTACTTTCATACTCCTGTGGTACACACAGTATTGCACTGGAAGCACGACTGAGTGCGCTCTCAACACGATTTTGTGTGTGCACATTTTCTGCGCGCACGAAATGTGCACGCAGAAACTGAAAAAACATGTTTGTTCTAACATTTGTTTGAGCACTCATTTCGAGGGTGCCGCGATGGATGCCAGAGAGTGAGCGGGTGGTTTGTGTGTGAAAAAAGTTGCGTAGTTCACCCTCGCTCTCGGTGACAGTCGTGTGTAGAGTGTATGTTTTCTCTTCTCACGTTTCGCACTGAGGAGCATGCCATCTCTGCCGAAAACCATCCAAGGTAGCGCTGCTATCTCCATGGAAACGTCGTAACAGCGCAGTCAGGATTGCTCCTCGCCGTGCTTCCGTCACGCAAGCATCCGTCATCAATCGTAGAACAAACGTCGCAACATCGCTCATAGAATCGGACATGAGACAACACTGTTTTCTGGTACCAATCGCGCATCACTTATGGTGTGTCACATCAACCACACGTGAACAAAAACACAAAAAATCAGGAGTCATTCAAAGTCACACCACAATCATCTCACAACCGACAAACTACCGGATGGCAAACGCTGATACGACGACAAATTTCGACACTTTCGAACCGATTTTCGGCACCGTTTGCGAGCAGTGGCATGCAATCACGTACCCTCCGGATGGGGTAGTATGTAGCGTACCCAGCTGAACAGCTAGCAACGTGGGACTAATTTTATAATCCTTCACAATTCTCTTTAATTTCAATAAACCACTTTCCATTAACTTTCCATTAAAATCAAATCAGAACAAACACTTTTTCACCCGCGGAAGAACTATCCGGTTGGCGTAGCACCGGCCGAATCGCGAAAAAGACAAAAAAAAAACTGGCGAACGCTAGGGCGAACGCGAATGAAATGTGACGAGCAGCTTAAAACGCGACTGCACGCGGCAACGCCTACTGCGCTTTTTTCAACAGACTCCTGAACATTTTGATGGTAGTATTTTCCGTGGAAGCAAAAATAACTTGCGTCGATGCAAAATTCTACAATCTCTAAGAAGAGATCTAGATTCATAGCAGTATGTTGTTTTATTTCACCCTACATAGCGATAATTCCGTGTCCCATGGGTGTCGTCGTGGTGTCGTTATTCCCGAACGCTACCGTCGACCTAGTGCACTAGGTCGACGGTAGCGTTCGTGAATAACGACACCACGCCAAAGGATACGATAATACGATCTTGTGGTACCCTTTGATTATTGACGTATTCACAAAACTTGTAGGAGTCATTCACGATGAAACTGCTGGTGAATGCATTCTGCAGTATTCTGGTTACGAACTTCAATAGTACGAGCGTTGGAGCTGTTACGTTGGGGGTAACAGGGTAGATTGGGTTTGTGCGCCTATGGTTGCTCATACATCCTAGAACAGTATGCTGCATGGTTGGTTAGGCTGCATTTCGTCTTGTAGTGAATGAGTTTGAGATCGAACAGTCTTTTGGCAGAATTGTTTTTGGTCCTTTGGTATCTTGTTGCGGGATCGCCTTTTAATTTTTCATAAATAGACGTATCTCCCAATAACGCACCAATGATTATAACATCCGGGTTGTTTTTGATGAACTGCCCTGTGAAGAAAGTTGCCTTGTTGTAGAATTGCGCTCACCGGCTGGTGTCGCCATTCGCTCTTGATCGATTGATGTAGTTCTACGTCATGTTGACAATCTGCGCCCTGATTCTAGCGCCGGTTTCTCGCTCTTGTATCGACGATAGAATGTTTTCCACGTCAGCTATTAGGTTGAAAAGCAGTACTTCTTGGTAGATGTATACGGAAGGGAGAACTTGGGTCCGAGACTTAGTAGTATGTACAATCGTTTTGGGTGGGACAGTCTTCTGTGTTGCGTTGAGTATTGCCTTATCGTTGATTGAAAGTAGCGTGTTTACATGATCGTTAGAGCTGTTATTGAGTAACCGTTTGTACTTCCTCCCGATGTCATCCTGTCTCCGCTGGAAATGGCTGTGGTACGCTAAATCTTGAGTGTAGAAGAAGTATGACTTCAGTCCGCTCGATGATTTGTTGTTTGAGGTGGTTTAGTTACTTATGAAAGCGTTTAAAACGATAGAAGGTATCCTTGATTCCAATGTTGAGTATTGATTTTTGAAACTTGCCCACTATTCGTGTTATTTTTCCCATTATTGGACTGCGGAGAGTTCTCGAACGCACTTGAGAGATTGTACTGCGTATGGAGGTGTTAGTCCCGACCTTCGGCATTTAATGAGAAAATCTTTCGTATTCGTCGCGTTTCCCAGTTGCTGGTTGATCCTTGTGTATGACAGAAATAGTTTGGTTGTTGATTGTCCATACCGTGCAAATCAGTCAAGAGCTGTCGTCTGGAACGCGGAACAGCGACTGGCGATCAATGCGTCAAAAACGAAGTCCTACAAGCTAGTAGGCGGAACCGAATATAACAGGATTCATCTAGGAAGTAATGTCACGATAAATGACGATACCTTCGAAGTAGTGGAAGAATTCGTTCACCAATGACGAGACGACTGATAACACAAGAGCCGTGAAATGCGAAGGCGCATCATCAGTGGAAGTCGTGCCTATTACAAACTCCAGAAGAAGCTGCGGTTCAAAAAGAATTTGCGGTTCTTAAAAAGATCGTGCACACGCACCAAATGTACGATGTACAAAACGCTAATAAATAAGACCGGTAGTCCTCTACGGACACGAAACATGGACCATGCCCGAGCAGAACCTGCAAGCACTCGGCGCTTTCGAACGACGCGTGCTAAGGACAATCTTCGGCGGTGTGCAGGAGAACGGTGTGTGGCGGAGAAGGATGAACCTAGCTGCACTCTATGGCGAATCCAGCATCCAAAAGGATGCCAACGCCGGAAGGATACGGTGGCCGGACATCAACCTTGCAAAGTGTTGGTGTTCTCCACTGATCCGGTTGGCACAAGTAGCCGTGGGGCGCAGAGAGCAGAATGGGTGGACCAGGTGAAACGTGATGTAGCGTTGTGATGGCGAAGAAAAAATATGTATGGTATACTCACTAATCTTTTTGAACAGAATCCTCGGCTCCGACGCCCCACGCGCCACGATCGTCGTCCGCGGTACAAACTCCAACTTGGCCAGCATTCCGTTGCCTTCGATGGCCCGGGGTTCGATGCGGAAAATGGCCCCATCGAACATGATTTCCGGCATCTTGATGTTGACATCGTGGGTCAGCATAAACTTCAGCGTTTTGTCGTGCAGCGCCGTCGTAACCTCTTCGATGGGCGACGTCGGTTCAAAATCTGCAAAGGGAGACGTGCGAGAAGAATACGATAAAATGAGAGAGTAATTCAACTGTGCGGGGTGCTATAATAAAAATGTGAGATATGACCTTGCTTCAAGCCTGAAGTCACCGAAGGAACACGCCTTTTATTAACTCGGATGAACGGGGGAAGATGTGCCATAAATATTAACAAATTTCACATCATCCTTGCGTGTCGGTCGGTTTATTGCCATTCCGAAAGAGAAAGCTGAATTTTGCGCGCGCGCAAACCAGTTGTTTCTGACGGAGTTCCAACGTTTAGTTCATTGAATTTTTCGGATATTCGTGACGAAGATCCGCTACTTTGGCAACCTGTCATACAAATTGGAAGATTTCCGTAAATCCCTTACTTTGATTGAGCTTTAATGCTTTTCGTCCGTTATTTGCGAAAGCCATTTACCAATCCAAAGTTGCTTTGCGAGCAAACAGCAAAACACTTCAACTGAGAGTGAAAACACCTATTTGCTCGAGAGCCGCTCGTCTAATGAGAGCTAATAGCACTTGAAAGCCCAAACCGGCACCCATTCATCACCGATCAGCGTGTTCGCGCTGTGCCGCCGCCGGGCCGCCTCGCGATGCGATGGCTGATTGTCTGGGAGAACCCATCGCAAATCGATTTGATCGGTTACTTTAATCGTTTGTTTTGGCCTTTTTTACCTTTCCGCGCAGAAACGGCACCATCTGCCCGCTACAAGTTTCGCTTTCGTTTCAACTTGTGGTAGGGTGGTAGTGGGTTGAATGCAGTGAGGTGAAGTGCACCCTCAATTTACTGCATTTCAGATCTGCTTTGTAATAATGGTAAGTGACCAACTTGTAGTTAAATTTTTGTTCAAGTAAACTTTTTTTTTCTTTTGATAATCTTCGAAGTTGGTTGTACATAGTAGAATGAATACTGCTCCTCCCTACTCAAGTTGTAAGATTTTGTTCACATTCACTAAATCTTGTTCACCCGATGATGATCATATCGCCATCAAGTGGCACTGGCTGACCGACCAGCTTATCATCCATTTGGGTACGATTGGAAGGGGCGGTGCTATGCCGGTGGATAAAGAAACACGGACGGACAGAGTATGTAATGCATGATTACGATCCGGTATTTTGGGGTCATTCAACGCTTGAGCACGTAGCTGCGTACGCATTGCACGAAGCAGTGACGGCAGTAAACTCTTTGCGATTTGTGCTTCAACAGCGCGATCAGCAGCGGGAGGGAATCGATGGCAACGTCATACATATCTACATAGGTACGTGTGCGTACATCAATAAAGGTCCTACTCTGCAATTAATCGGGTGAACAAGTCAGTCGAGTGTCATATCCTCCGGAGAAGAAAGCTCGTCCGTTCACTTTCTGTAGGGTGGAACTGGGGTTTTTTTTGGTGAGTCGATGACCGCAATTACACTAGTGTTGCTGTCGCCTCTTTATTTTCGGAAATGTAATTGTAAGCGTAGGTACTGTAATGATTGCGAAACAATAAGGGAAATCGTTGGGCGATATGTAATGCAAGGGAGTCCCATGCTCATCGACCTCATGGAATACCCTGTTTTACTCCTATTCGGGTCCATCCCTGCGAGCAATAAAACATCGCTTTCGATACAGTCTTTGTTTGTTTTCTAAGAAATTTCAGAAGCTACTAAATTTGATATGTAATAAAGTCGCACTATTTAGAACCGATGGAATTCCAGGAGAAACCTTGAACGAACTTCAGAAGGAATCCCAGAAAACTCCTGGAGGAATATCTGAAAGAACTCGTGAAGGAAGGCCTGAACGAATACCTGCAGGAACTTCTGTTCGAAATTCTGGAACTTCTGGAACTTCTGGAACTTCTGGAAATTCTGAAAGGAACTTCTGCAGGAATCCCTTGTCGTCTCTTTTCAGAGATCCCCGCAAAATTTTTCGAAAAAAATCCTTGATTGCAATTTGAGAGAAGTTCCATTTCGAATCTCCGAAGGAATTCCAATAGGAATCTCCAAAGGAAATCCCTGAAAAATCTCTTAAGGAATTCTAGAATCCTCGAAGGAGTTCCAGTGAGAACCTTCGGAGGAAATCCAGGAGAAATCCCCGAAAGATTTTCAGCAGAAATCTCTAAAGGAATGCCTGCATGAATACCGAAAAGAAATCTAACGGAAATTTCCAAAGGATTTCAAGGAGGAATCATCGAAGAATAATCAGGAGGAATTCTCGAAGCAATTCCAGGAGGGATCTCCAAACGAAGTTCTGGAGGAATCCCCGAAAGGAACTTCAGGAGGAATTCCCAAAGGAAGTCCAGGAGAAGTTCTCGAAGGTAATCCTGGAGGAATCGCCAAAAAAAAAGGCAGGAGGAATCCCCGTAGGAATTCCATATGAAATCTCCGGAGATTTTTCAAGCGAGATCACCGAAGGATTCTCAAGAAGAATCTGTGAATTTTTCTGGAAAATCTCCGAAAAAAACCCAGGAGCGATTCCTAGAAGAACTCTGGGAAGAACTGCTCGAGGACTCCCCTAAGGAACTCCTGGAGGATTCTTAAAAGGAATTGCTGGACTAATCCCTGAATGATTTTTTGAAGGAATTCCTAAAGAAATTCTGGGGGAACCCCTGAATTCTCCTGGAGGTATCCTTAGATTCTCCTGTAAGAATCTCCGTAGCAAATCCCCGAGAAATTCCGGAAGGATCTGCTGAAAGTATCACAGAACTTCTGGAGGAATGCATGAAGTAATTCAGTAATACCTGAAACTCCTGGAGGAATTTATGAAAGCACTGAAGGAGTTCCTGAAAAGCTTCTAGATTTAAGTTCAAAGGACCTCCTGCAGGAGCTTCTGAAGGAACTTCTGGAGTGGAGGAATTCCTGATGGATCTCCAGAAGGCTTTCCTGAATCCTCCTGGAAGAATCTCTGAAGGAAGTTCTGGAAGAATACCTGAAAGATTTGTTAGAATAGCTGAGGGAACTTCTGAAGAAATCCCTAATGAAATACTAGGAGGCATTGCTGAATCCTCCTGGAACTACTGCGAAGATCTCTGAAAAAAACTCTTGGATAGGTCACTGAGAGAACTTCTGAAGCAATTCCAGAAAAAAAAAACTATACTGTAGGAATCATCGAAGGGACTCCTGCATTACTCTCTGGAGGGACTTCTTTAGGAATACTTGAAGGAACTCTTAGAGGAATCCCTAGAAGAACTTCCGAAGGAATCTCTGGAAAATGTCCATGAGGCATTCTGAAGGAGTTCCAAGATGAATTCCAAAAATGTATTTTAAGATGGATCCTTGAATAAATTCCAGGAGGAACTTCTGGAGAAATTTTTGAAAGAATTCTTGAACTGTGGGGATTGAATTTCCTCGGGTTGAAAACCCCAATAATAAGTAGTCATTATTTATTGCCTGGAGGAATCCTTGAAGAAACTCCTTCAGCCTCCCTTGATGGAACTCCTGGAGGAATTCTTCATTTCCTGTAGCGATCCATGAAAGAACTCCTAGGTAGATTCGAAAGGAACGTCAGGAGAAATTTCTGATTGGAAATCTAGTGAAATTCCTGAAGGAACTCCCGGGGGAATCTCTGAAAGAACTCTTGAACTAATTCTTTAAAAAAAAACGTTCTAGGTACTTTAGAAGGGATGCCTAAAGATACTCCTTAACTAATTTCGGAAGAACCTCCTATGGGAATCGCTGAAGAAATTCCAAGAGGAATCCCACAAGGAATTCCGGCAGGAACCCTTGATAGAACACATTTAGTTATTCTTGAAGAGAGATCCGTAAAGCAACGCTAGGAGAAATCTCTGATTGGAAATCTAGAGAAATTCCCGAAAAAACTACTGGAGGAATATCTGAAGGAATTTCTAAACTAGTTCTTAATATAATCCCTCTTGGAACTTCAGAAGGCATCCCTAAAGAAGCCCCTTGACTAATCTCTGAAGAACCTCCTATGAAAATCCCTGAAGGATCTTCTGAATCAATCACTGATGGATCTCCAGGAGGCATTCCTGAATCCTCCTGAAAGGTTCACTGCTTGAACTCCTGGAGTAATCACTGAAGGAACTCCTTTCGGAATTTCTGAGAGATTTTCTGAAAAGATTCCTCGTTGAAACTCCTTGAGACATCTCTAAATCTTCCTGAATGAATCTTTGAAGAAACTTCTGACGAGATGTGTATGATGAATTAGGTTAGGTTTGGCACTTAACTTCAAAAAATATGTAGAAAATTTATCCACATTTTTAAATTTATGTATTTTTTAAAAATTATAGAGAAATATCCTCAAAAAAATCAATTCGAAATGCGCATAATTCCATCGATCATGATCACGATCAAATCTGACTATACATGTCAATGGTTGCTCCTCCGTGATTGATCTGAGCTGGTACCAATTGTACTGAGATCCAAATGAATAAGGGCTGGGACACTCCACTTATTCTCACAGTGCAATTTAAGTACCTCATACATTTTGGATCAATAAAGGCGCCGGCCATGTCCTAATAGTCAGTTAGTTGGGAAGGGAAAGGAAAGTTAGATTGTGCTGGTTGTTGCTACTAAAGACCGAGATCACCTCTACATCCCCACAACCAGCACGGACTGGGGTATTTGTTAAACGGAAAGGGTGGGATATCTGGGAGTCACCGTTGGGTTGGTGATGCGATCCTTGGATAGGGGGTTATTTATAGTGTTCGTAAGGTGATATGTGAATTCGAAATACGCATAATTCCACCCTTGAAATTCCACCAGATAGCGAAATTCTACCAAGTACATACTATTTTGCTTAACTCCTTCGGAAATAGAATAAAGATCGGTTAAGAAATATTGCTAGAGTTTTCCACAGTTCTTTTTGGTCAACTGCAAGAAATGACATGCAAACACTCTAAAAATAAGAAACGTTCAGGGATTCTGAGGGTTCTGATTACATTGCCTATTCAGGTGAATAACAAAGAACACTTAAAAATGAGGAGTTCTTTCAGAGATTTGTTCAAACATTTTTATTAAAGCCTCTCCCGAATTCGTTTCAGAATTCCTTTGAAAATTTCTTTCAACATTCTATCTATGATTCTTTTTTGAATTCCTTCCGGGATCCCACCATGGATTTCTTTCACAATTGCTTTTTTAAATTCAACAGATTTAGTAAGAATTTCTATATACAGCCATTCCATAGAAAAACGTTATAGTGCATCTCCGATTGTCGTGAAACTTGATGGGCTTGTAGTTCTTCGCAAATAAATTGACCCGTATTTTTTTATTTCGTCATTAGGGTGACCAATTTTCATATAGGGTGGTCCAAAAAATTAAGGTTTTTCAAAACTAAAAATTTTCAAAAAATCGTAACTTTTGAACCAGTTGACCGATTTTAAACTTCTTTTTTTGTTTGAAAGCTATTGAGTTGTAGTTTTCAGGAAAAATACGTTAAAGGGGCTTAAATGTAAAGAGTACTATAAAATATGCAAACATATTAGTTTTTTCACGTTTTTATGGTCTCGGGACCAAAGAGGTACCCTGGTATTATATTATCATCAGAAAATTCAGGAAATTTGGCGTAACATATCAAAAAGTCAGAGATGTATGTTTTTTAAATTTTGAGATATGATTTTTTGAAAATAAAAGGTCAAATTTTCCCATACAAGACACTTTTTTAAATTTGATTATATTTTGATTCCTTATAATATTATGGATACCAAAACCACCAGGAATCACTTAAAAAAGCAATACTATGCATAGTTTTATGAGAATTTGCAATTTCAAGCAATTTTAGAGTAGCTAGTACTAAAATATATGACTCTCTATATTCAAAAAATCATATCTCAAAAACAAAACAACATACATTTCTGATTTTTTGATATGTTACGCCAAATTTCCTGAATTTTCTGATAAAAATATAAAACCAGGGTACCTCTTTGGTCCCGAGACCATGAAAACGTGAAAAAACTAATGTATTTGCATATTTTATAGTACTCTTTACATTTCAGCCCCTTTAACGTATTTTTCCTGAAAACTACAATTCAATAGCTTTCAAACAAAAAAAAAAGTTCAAAATTGGTCAAATGGTTCAAAAGTTACGATTTTTTGAAAATTTTTAGTTTTGAAAAACCCTAATTTTTTGGACCACCTTATATGAAAATTGGTCACCCTAATGACGAAATAAAAAAAATACGGGTCTAATTATTTCCGAAGAACTACAAGCCCACTAAGTTTCACGACAATCGGAGATGCACTATATCGTTTTTCTATGGAATGACTGTATATATATCTAGTTTTTTATCGGGATTTTTTTCAAAAGTTTTCCCTATATGCTTCCAGAGCTTCTAGTTGGATTCCTCCCGGAGATCCTGCCAAAATTTATCCAAGCTCCTTCAGCAATTTCTTCTGGTGGTTTTCCAACAGTTTCTCTATGGATTTTTGACAGGTTCTTGCAGAAGCTCACCCATGATTTTTTTACATAGAGTTTTCCACTATTTCTCTTTGATTTCCTAACGGGATTTTGCCCATAGTTTCTCCCAGGATAAACTTAAAAGGTTTTCGGAGTTCCTCCTTGAATTTCGTTAATATTTCCTTCAGGGATTACTTTTAGCACTTTTTATCCGAGAGGTCCTAGTTTTTCTTTGTGGATCTGCTAGCAAGATTTCACTTGGCTTCCTTCCGATATTTTCCCGGGAATTTATCACAAGGAATATTTTATCCCGGGTGACATTTCGAGAAAAACTCCTGAAACATCTCAGTAAAACTCCCGGGAACAGCTATAAAATAAATCCCAAAAAAGAGCATCCATAATTTTGGAACGATTTCCCATTGGGGTTTCGAAACAATCTATGGGAACAATTCCGAGAAAATCTATAGAAGAATAATCTCCGGTGGATGACTGCAAGAAATCAACTACGCGGAAAAGTCAGAAAAATGCTCTGGAATAAATCACGAGAAAAACTCCATGAGAAATAACAGCAAACGTGCCTGCAGAATTCTGAAACTAGTTCCGCGAAAAAACCCCGAGAGAAATCTCAGGTGAAACTAAAAAAAATTAAACAGCGGGAACCTTTTGGCAATATACCTGCTGAAACTCGTGTATAAATTTAGGGAGATACTAGCAAGCTCACGAGAATTTCTTGTTGAAATTACTGAAGAAACCTCGGAAGAGATGCCGAGAAGATCTCCTGCAAAAGAATCATGTAATACTGGTTATAAAATCTAGTGGAAATCCCATGAACAACTCCTAACTCTGGGAGGAATCCTGGGAGAATTTCTTGGGAGTGTCACATGAGGAACACCGGAATGAATCGCGGAAAATCTTCAAGATGAATGCCAAGCGAAACTCTAGAAAGTCTGTGACAAAGCCTGCAATATATCCTGAGAAAAACTCTTGTACTTGTGGAGATCTCGGAATGAATCCTACAAGAAATCCCAACAAAAACTCAGGAGAAATCACGGGAAAAATCCCACTTTTTTAAACCTTTGTAAGAAAAATCTGTAAGATCCTCGTTAAAACGCTTCAGGAGAAATCGGAAGGAATTCGGGAATCCTGGAAGATTCTCAAGATTCTCTTATTTACTTTCAGTCCTGGACACCCACGGTGGTGCAGAGTGCCGAATTGAAAGATCTCCATCCTGGGCGGTTGCCAGCCATCGCCTTGACCTGTGGCCAAGTCAAATTTCTGTCGACTTGCTTGATTTCGTTGATAAGACTGCGTCGTCATGAGCCTCTGCTGCGATGTCCTGCTCAGGCCCGTACGCAGAAGTGGCGCCAAGGGAGAGGTTTTTTCCAATTTCTGCAAAAGGGGTCGGTAATGGGGGGATTTAACACAAAAATCCCCCTTGTGCACGGGCTATCGCTTGCTTGCAAATTTCGTTTACGCCCCTGCGTAGAGTGTGGCCGACCCACCTTCACTTTCGCTCCCGACATCGACCATGGAGCTCCACGTTGAAGATCCAATTTTGAGGCCACCATGCACGAACTATATACCGTAGGCATCTTTTGATGCCTGCAACCTTTGAGCGTTCTCTGCTGATACACACCAAGTTTCACTGGTGTACACCAGAACAGATTTCGCGTTCGAGTTCAAATCGGATTTTGGGGCGTCAACTAATCTGATTGTTTTTCCAAATTTCTTAAACTCGCAAAGGTAGCAATCGCCTTCTTGATCCGTGCACCTTTGGTGCCACCATCGGCCACCATCTGACTACCAAGATATTGGAGGCTTTCAACATTCTCCACTAATGGCCCAGCTTCTGTAAAGCTGGAAAGGTTGACCGTGCTTACATCCAACGATTTGGTCTTGTTGACGTTGATGGTAAGACCTGCCACTGAGGAGCGATTGGCAAGATCACCGAGCTTGCTCTGCGTATTAGAGCGCCGTTGGGCTAGGAGAGCAACGTCATCTGCCAGTTCGAAGTCATTTAGGTGTCCCATGGTAATTAGGCCTGTCCAGCTTTTCAAAAATGTTCTCTGATTCTCAAGTCCACCCCATATTTTGATTGGCATCCTAAAAGAAGTATCTGGTCAAAATTTCAGCCAAATCCATTGAAATTAAGAGGTGCATCAAATCAATTTTGTGTTTTTCGACTATTTTTGAACTTCAAAAAATCATAACTACACTAAAACATGTCAAAACTTAATTCTTTCGGCAGAAATTGAAAGCTATACTTGTTTGCTACAACTTCTCCGAACAACGTGTGTTAATAAAATTGAAGGAAACATGTGTAATTATTACTTTAGTAATCAGAAAAACCTTAAAAAGTTGAATTTTTGATAGATTTCGTTCTGGAACACCCTAATATACTTAATAAGTCGGATTTTTCAAAACGGCATCATATTCTCCAATGTTTTTTGGTTATTTGCTTCTTTGACACCAATGCTGTGGGAGTTGAGCAAAAATTACTAAAATTCATGAAAGCCAAATGTGGCCTAAAAACTAGCTTTTTGGAGGCAATCACATTGTGGCGCGAAATTGTACTGAACGTAGTAGCTTTGCTTCCTTGTAGTTTGCCTTGGCTACCCCCTACCACGGGTGATAACAAACAAGCGCGATGACAGGTGTTGGCTATCATATAGTGCTGACGCGATGCCACTTTTTGCGCGCCAAAGCGTGATTGCACCCGAAAAGCTAGTTTTTAGGCCACATTTGGCTTTCACGAATTTTAGTAATTTTTGCTCAACTCCCACAGCATTGGTGTCAAAGAAGCAAATAACCAAAAAACATTGGAGAATATGATGCCGTTTTGAAAAATCCAACTTATTAAGTATATTAGGGTGTTCCAGAACGAAATCTATCAAAAATTCAACTTTTTAAGGATTTTCTGATTACAAAAGTAATAATTACACATGTTTCCTTCAATTTTATTGGCACACGTTGTTCGGAGAAGTTGTAGCAAACAAGTATAGCTTTCAACTTCTGACGAAAGAATTAAGTTTTGACATGTTTTAGTGTAGTTATGATTTTTTGAAGTTCAAACATAGTCGAAAAACACAAAATTGATTTGATGCACCTCTTAATTTCAATGGATTTGGCTGAAATTTTGACCAGATACTTCTTTTAGGATGCCAATCAAAATATGGGGGTGGACTTGAGAATCAGAGAACATTTTTGAAAAGCTGGACAGGCCTAATGGTAATGGGCTGCCACAGCAATACACAATTTGGTTCACGGTCAATCGCACCTACCAGGATCTCGTCGATTACGATGAGGAACAATAGCGGTGATAGTGTACATCTTTGGGATCGGACAAAACACCGTTGTGCAGTACTCTGCACGAAAATGCCCTGTACTGTTGCTTCAATGAGGCCGATGTTTTTCTCAGGGGGACCCTTGCGGCTGAAGGCTTCACACATGTTTCCGTGATTGAGACGGTCGAAAGCTTTTTCGTAATCAATGCAGAGAGACTCTTAGAATTCATTGATTTGCTCCAAGATGATACGGAGTGTGACAATATGGTCCAAACAGGATTTTCCGGCAATATCCAATAATCAAGTTAGTACCGTTCCTTATTTGTCTCTTGGACTAAACCTAAACCTAAGTTTATGTCTATTTCTTGATTTTGCTTTAGCTGACCAAGCCATGTGGGAAATTACACTGTTGAAAATGCTTTGACATTCATGTGCACAACAAAACATGTGCCCGATGAATAAATTGAGATTTGAATTATGAAAAAAAATCCACGTACTCCGGTGAGACTCGAACTCACGACTCCCAATTCGCTAGACGGGCGCTTCTATTCCTTCAAGCTACGGAGTCACTCGACTATCTCCGTCGCCAGTAGGCCTAGAACTAAACTCGATTCTACAGTCGCACATGGTTATCATCTTTTCACAATCCAAATCTCCTTCGGTTGGAACTGAATCGAGTTCAGCTCTAGGCCTGCTGGCGACGGAGATAGTCGAGTAACTCCGTAGCTTGAAGGAATAGAAGCGCCCGTCTAGCGAATTGGGTGTCGTGAGTTCGAGTCTCACCGGAGTACGTGGATTTCTTTTCATAATTCATATCTCAATTTGTTCATCGAGCACATGTTCTGTTGTGCACATGGATGTCAAAGCATTTCCAACAGTTCCAACCTAAGTTTATGTTTGAATTGTGTCATTGAATTTTATCACTGCCATGGTAAGCTGACTGAAATGAGATTCCTCATGTTCAGTCAACAATCTACCCATTAGCACCAGCTATAAACACTGCGATACCCGCGATACTCATAAGATGCAAGCTAGTGAATACCTAATTATTCAAACAGCAATGCTACTATTGCAATGACTTATTTAATCGCAATAATTTCCCTTTTTCTTCCAATGAAGATAATATAGAAATTTCCCTCTTCGAATACACTAATCCAAGTGTAGATAGTTGCTAAGCACATCTCGTCCAATCTCATTGGAGTCATCGTGAAACCCAAAGGCAAACACGAGAGCAAATTACCCAACCGGCTGAAGATGCTCTTCTCGTGGAATCCCTGCCTATAGAAGAGCATCGACACTGTGACCGAGTTGGCAATCCGGTTCCAAGAGATGGGTGGACGAACGGAGCTCATGGTGGATGCTGTGGCTATCTGCTACTGGGTGGAGGACGTCAGGTCTATTTGTCCACTTGGTTGAAAGTGTAAGTGGTCCCTATCGAGTTTCGCTGAATGGGGTTGTAATCGATGCCGGGTGGTTGGCGTGAGGATGAGGAGGAGTATGTAGTCATTACTTTCACTATCTTTCCATGGTACGTGACGAGTTGCAGATAAACTGGTTCTTGTCTGTCTCCGGATGTTCGACAGTCTGGGCAATGTGTTACAATGCCGTGAACTGGCACCAGCTAACATTAACACTTGTATGGTAGCATTCATTTTGGAATGATTTTGAGCATTTACTAGATGATTATCAGATTGTTTAGTCTTTTATGACTTAAATCTTTTTGAAATGTAAAAGTTTATTTCACATCTTGTGTCGCGTCACTTCTACATATGTAAAACATTTAAACATCATTGGTATACTTTGAGGCTTAAGACTCGAACGTTTATAAAGCTTTCGATAAGTCTTAATGTCAATGAAGAAATTTCAGTTTGTTACCAGCTTAAATCATATTGATAAACACCATGGTATATATCGCCCTCCCGATATACACCTTATAAATCACACCTTATCGCTAATTACCCAAAACCCAGAATGCGAACCCTCCACGACAACTGGTCAGCCTCCCGTGTCTTCGATAGTGAAAGTAATAACTCTTCTCCGAGCCGCGTCGTAGCTTCTTCGAATTCAACTGAAACGGGCGGGCAGAGATAGGATCACTTACACTTTCAGGCGGCTGCGACAAGCACCGGTGGCAGACATCCGCTCTTGCAATCGCACTTCTCTCATTCATCCAGTAAGTCAGGCAGCGTCTTCCAGTCTGTGTAGGTCATAAAACCGGTAAAGTGTAGCAATCCAAACGCAAGACGACAACAATCATTCCGCGCCGCCCGGCATCCAAGTTGGGTAATTTGCCTCCGCTTTACATGTGTATCACAACATGTATGGAAGCCCCTATCGCTGCTGAAAGCGGTTTCGACATCCAGCTGTTGTAGGAATCGGAGACATTAGAAGGCGTTTACCTAGTTGCTCGGCATACGATCGAAAGGGAAAACCACTCGGAGTGGAGGCTGTGTTTGCCAAGAGGACTCTTATCGTCGTGACGAGTGGCAGTGAAAACAAGAAAAAAAGGGAAATTACTGATTTAATAATAATGCGGCGACAACGACACAGTCAGTGGTAAAGTGGATTCGACCTTCAAACATGTGCGTCCTGGGGTTTACACATATCCATCTAATTGAAGTTGGTCATGTAAATCGTCTTAAGTATGTCTTAAGTAAGCAGGGAGGAATGTTTATTGTTTGAAACCGATGTTGGTGCTGATGTACGTTGAAGATCACAGTATTAAAGTATTCCAAGTTTCAGGTACGTGTTACATAGTATCATTTTCTAACGGACGTTCCAAAAGTTCAGCTTATTGGACGCTGTGGCCGTAGGTGAAACAGCAAGTCTATTTCAATTCAGCGTCGAACCACATTACTTTTATTAACCCTGGCTTTATTATTTGCAAAAAGAGACAAATCAGACGCATTTGTTTACGCATTTACACCTTTGAGGCTCTGTATTAAAAAGACTATGCCTTATTTTGACAACTGCTATGTGTCGCTAACGTTGTAAACAAGCGATAACCTTCATTAAAAGTTAAAGTTTTTCACCAAGCGGAACAATACGAGGGTTTACGAAAGAGAAGCGAAAATCGATTGTGACCAGGCACTGCAATGAAAAATGATTATCGATAAGAAAATTAGCAAAAGTTGAATGTGTTAGGGTTTTTGTTGTTCAAAATGCTATCAAACGATTCAGTATGCATAACAAACTGAAAGACTTACCCGGACGCGGCAAAAAAAACAGGTGCGTCCAAGTGAAATTTGGACAGCAAAATTTGCAAAATCGTTAAAGGAAAATAGGAGCTATCCATCAAAGATTACGCAAAAAAGTGTGGAACGACTGTTGGTATGGTTCAGCGCGCCAAGGAGCGTAATTCCCTGAAGACCTACCCAAAACAAAAATGTCCAAAACGTAGTCAAATTCTGGCGGATTATGTGAAAACTCGGGCTCGGAAACTGTACGACGATGTTTGGAGCAAAAATTGCATGTGCTTAATCATGGATGATGAAACGTATGTCATATTGGTCTACAAGGCACTTCCAGGGGCACAGTTTTTCACTGTGAAGCATGGTACGGATGTTCCGAATTAGGAGAAATCGTTTTCTTTGCGAATAAATTGGGAAAATGTGTTGGTTTGGCAAGCAATTTGTCAATCTGGTATGAAATCGTCACGTTTCTTCACCGTCCCAAGTATGAACGTACCGGATGGAATGTCTCCAGAAACTTAATCTGCCACTCATCTGAAAGCACAAAGGTCCTACATTACTTTGACCGGATTTGGCATCCTGCCACTATGCGCGTGACACCTTTGACTGGTATGAAGAAAACAATATTCAATTTGTGGAAAAGGCAATGAATCCTCTAAATTGCCCGCAAATAAGGCCCGTTGAGAAATAATTAACATTGATGAAAGGGAAACTACGGAAAAAGTATAGAGGAGCAGAGGACGCCACAAAATTGAAGAAAAACTGGGTCAACGTAAGCAAAACCATCGCCGGAACGGTTGTCCAAAACCTTATGAAGCACGCCAAGAAGAAAGTGCGAGAGGTGGCAATATCCACGAAAAATTAAATATACAATCATGTCATGGGCTTTTCTGATGCTCCATAAACAATGTAATTGAATTTAATTTACAAAATAAATAAAACATTTTCAAATGCAGCAATTTTCTAGTGTACTCATAATTAACGATACAGTCCTTAAGTGCTCTTGAAAACGTGAGTAGGGGTTCAAATCGGTCATTGTAGCAGTCTATTTGTATTCTTTGATGTTTCATCTTAATTTCCCCAAACATAAGGGAAGAAAAAAAAACTGGCAACTGGTTTACTCAGTCTATTTGAAGTACCAAGCACGTTTCTGCTGTGATATTCCACCAACAAAATTTAAAGTGTTACGTGCTACCGCAGACAGACGTTCTAGCTCGAACAAATTTATTCAAATTTTCTATATAAATTTTCACTAGCGACACCTAGGCAACCGATTGCCACAGTGCAGTTGACAGTTTGAAAAACCATGTGCTTCCAGCCGCTTACTTACCACCCAATTCACCACCCACCGAGAAATAAAATCAAAACAAACACTGTCAAAATCATTCTTCATTTGCGTCACATTCACAAAGATTTTCCAATGCGAGTGAAGTTCATCCAAATGCAGTTCTATTCAAGCAAATCTATGTAATATAAAAATTATAATGTGTAAAATTGTTTACAAGAGTCCTGCGCTAATTTGTGCAAAAGATTTTAGCCATTAAATAAAAGTCATTTACTCTGCACAAATTATGTGGAAATATTATTAGCGTGCAACACGTGCGATCTTTTCCCGCCATCTGGCTGGAAGACGACCGTGGTGACAGTTGTTGGTCGCAACGCACATGTGAGGCAGCGATTATATGAACGTCGCTGTTCGCTGATTGCCGCTTGGCAATTTGTTGCGGCCATGTTTTTTACACAAGCTGCTGAGTCAAACTTGAACGTCTGTCTGCGGTTCTACACTCACACAGGACACGCTCACTTATTTTGCGTTCTTTTTTTCACTTCCTCACACAATTTGAAGCCAGCTGACTCTGTTCCAAATCCAGCAAATTCTTTCCACTTGGCCACCACACAGACCTCGAACAAAACGTTTTTCGTCGTTCCTTGCGATAAAACCGCAGTACTGTTTTAGATCATCCATCAGGGGCAGTTTCAGAGTGTCACTATAGCTGAGAAGGATCTTTTGCAGGTTTATCGGTACTAATAACAGCGGCATGATCACTCAAGTTCATCATTTGCTTTTCAGCCAAACGGTATTCGGCCACTAATAAGCTGCTTAAAAGGTCTAGCAATGAGCCTATTTGGAACTTGTGTGTGCGAATCTCCAGCAAGGCTCATTGGTAGCATTTTAAGCAGTCAGAAAGTTCTATTGGGAACTTTATCTGAATTTGGTACAGCTCAAAAGTAGATTTTGTCATCGGAAGCAGAGCTTTTGGTTTCTCTAAAGGTATGCAGTATGGGACTTTTCCACAGCGAAACGAAACGAAACAATGTTCAAAATTGATCAAACGAAACGATACAATACGAATTTCAAAAAAATATTTCGGTAGATCGATATGATGTTGAAATTCACTCGGTATTTTCAAAACTAAATGAAATGTTCCAATATGTTCTGTGGAATTGCAGATTCTAGATAAACCATTCTTGTGCAAAATTGCAGTATATGATTCATGGAGCATAGTCTTCTCAGAGTGTTGGTGCTGTTGCGAGCTTCGTGGCTGTGTCAGCTAGTAGTATCAGTTGTATGGGAGTTTCCTTTTTCTTCTAGAGTTGATTCGATTCCTGCTCCGCAGTGATGTCATGGTAAAATCAAAGCTCGTGGTTTTTAAATTCCAGTGCTCTCTGTACTGTTAAGTTCTCATGGAAATGATTTGAATGATGAGCGTTATGCACATTATTTGGAAGATTTTTCCTAATCTGGACAATAGTTCTTTGGAAAAAAAACCGCCCAGTAAAACTTATTTCTCTCAAATGCAAGTATTGGTTAAATAGTGGGCAATCGGTTTTTGTTTTTAGTAAAAACTAAGACCGATTATCCACTTTTATTGTTCTCAAAACTGTAAAGTAATAATGTAAGAAGAAAAGTACACTCTACAACGAAAATTATCAAAAATTCAACGTATTTAATTACTTCGGATACATATGTGATTGTTTTACGCATTGAATTAAACTTTATCGATGTGCGTTGTTCGGAAACCTTATGGAAGACAAGTATGTCTACCAATTCGTGTTAAAAAACTTTGCGATACACTTTTGTTTGACTATGAATTTTGGAAGTTCCAATGTAGGGCCCATATAGCCGAGGCGGTAAACGCACGGGTATTCAGCATGACCATGCTGAGGGTGACGGGTTCGATTCCCGGTCGGTCCAGGATCTATTCGTAAAGGAAATTTCCTTGACTTCCTTGGGCATAGAGTATCTTCGTGCCTGCCACACGATATACGCATGCAAAATGGTCATTGGCAGAGGAAGCTCTCAGTTAATAACTGTGGAAGTGCTCATAAAACACTAAGCTGAGTAGCAGGCTTTGTCCCAATGAGGACGTTACGCCAAGAAGAGAGAGAGATAGAATATAGGGCATATGCTCCCAAACTTTCAGGTGTGCGACTCCCTTTTGCCAGCAAATGCTCTTTTCGCGACCCACCATAGAAATTTCCCCATTTGTTATCTGTTATAGTTAAAATACTCGACAGTCCCTCGTGACTCCCTGGAAAAAGCCCAGCGACCCCCTTGGGAGATCGCGATACACAGATTGGGAAACCCTGATATTGGGTTTTCGTCTAATTCCCGTCTATCCTCGACTAATAACGACTCGCCTAACGCCTCATGGCCATAGTATCAATTACCAAATTAGAAATTAGCTTCGATATCATGTGAAAATCATTGGAAAACAACTGCAATTTCCTTTAAATAATAAGATTGAATAATTGTTCCTCGAATTCTGTATCCGTCTCACACTGGGGCAGGATTGAAAATACACGGAAAAAACCTCTAGCTCGTCGAGATGTCGAGATCCACACTTGGTGTCTTCTGAGAAAATATTTCTATGAACAAGGTCGATATTCTGAACGGTAGCATATTTTTCTTACGTTATTCGCATAAAAGTCCTATAAGTCATTTTGGCCATCTTTAATTTTAGCGGTATGGTGTCTTCGGCAAAGTTGTTCGGCTATTTATGCTCAAAAAGTTTGCCGAAGACGTCAAAATTCCAAAGCCTACTGTTCTTGAGATATTAGCCGTTTTATAAAATACCTGCCTAAAATCGAGTTTTTTTCATTAAATTACGTTTGTAAACAAATTTAATGTTCGTTTTCGAGTTATAATAATGAAAAATACTAAAAGAAAACACATATCAAAGAAATTAGTTGGAAAAAAACAAAATATGCATTGATTTTTTATAGAAAGTTCCTGAAAATCACGCAAAATGTATATAGGACGCTCTTGCAGTCGGGCAAGTTCGGGCAAGTTTTTTCATCAGCGATCACCTAAAAAATACATAAGCTTTCATGTATTTTTTTTCACCGACATGATATTTGATGATTTTTTTTAAATAGCGTTCAAAGTTTATACTTCTCATGGTTCACTTGGCATCATAAAAAATGCTAATATATCTGCAAAAATGTTGTACTAATTCACACAAAATAGTAAACTTTGAACGCTATTTAAAAAAAATCATCAAATATCATGTCGGTGAAAAAAATTCACATGAAAGCTTATGTATTTTTTAGGTGATCGCTGATGAAAAAACTTGCCCGAACTTGCCCGACTGCAAGAGCGTCCTATATACATTTTGCGTGATTTTCAGGAACTTTCTATAAAAAAATCAATGCATATTTTGTTTTTTCCAACTAATTTCTTTGATATATGTTTTATTTTAGTATTTTTCATTATTAGGGGGATTAGGGGCATAATGGACACCCTAAGCAAATGAGTACTTTGGGCATCTATAACAGAGTAAAACTTAACATATTATCAGTTGACTTACAGCTTTAACTTGTTTTCTACGTCTTTCAATCATTTACAGCAGGTAGAATATCTTTATTGTGAAGAAATAATTAATTGTAAACGGTATGTTTTTCAGGGCTGACAGGAACAGTACGGGGCGAAATGGACACCCATCGGGGCATAATGGACATCCCTGCATATTTTATGCTGATTCTTTGGTTACATCGACCAGTTAAGTAATTTGCCTACGGAGATCAATACCACAGATATAATACAACATCTTAAAAATTGCTATTTTAAGTAAATTCTGATCAAAAATAAAATACTTTATCCATTGCTAAATCTTCGTATACATGTAGATATGGTAACTACAGGGGATAGACAAAATGATCGGGACAGGCAAAATTTTCACTTTTAAAAAAATGTTCAACTAGCTGTAACTTTCCGTAAAGTGTATCAAATATTCTCAAATTTTTACTGTAAGTTCATCAACTAGTTGTGTATCAGTGGTCAAAATTTGGGGAAGATCGGGCCATTTTCCACGAAGTTTTAAAAAATCTTGAAAAAGGTAAAATCATCCGATAGTCAACTTTGAGCTATTATATCTCCGGATTTAATAAACCGATTGCAATGAAATTTTGACCATACATGACTTATATAATGAACTCTAGAAAACTTTTGACTAAACTTGACATTTTCAACAAGAGAAAAAATTGTAGCGATTTTATTTTTTTCACGATTTTTTAGCAAATTGGTCTGTTTTTAATATGTATTCCATTACTTTTTCAAATTGTTGGCGGCTATGTTGTTACTTTCCTTAAAACACGTTTATATATTAGTCAGTTAGAGGGAAATTAAATGAACTATAATTTGCATCTTGAATTTTGAAACGATGTTGAAGTTTTTGATAATTTGGTGTTTTATTAGAAAAATAATCCAATCGTTATAATTTTCTTCTGTGTTAAGAATTGCAAGTTAAGTTAACGGTTTTTCATAGCTCATTATATAAGTCATAAATGGTCAAAATTTCATTGCATTCGGTTCATTGAATCCGGAGATATAACAGCTCAAATTTGGCTATCGGATAATTTAACCTTTTCCAAGAATTGTAATAACTTCGTGGAGAATGGTCCGATCGTTCCCAAATTTTGACCACTGATACACAACTAGTTGATGAACTTACAGTAAAAATTTTAGAATATTTGATGAACATTACGAAAAGTTACAGCTAGTTGAACATCTTTTGAAAAGTGAAAATTTTGCCTGTCCCGATCATTTTGTCTATCCCCTGTATTCACTTGTTTTTATGGTGGACTCACTCCAAAACTCGTCGTACCTTATGTGATATTGCTTCGAAATTATAAGAATTTCACCATATGGAGAACATATTTCAATTTCAATGATATTTTGGTAATTTTGGAGCAATATAAATGGTACTTTTGAAAAAATATAACTATGAATTGTTCTTTCACACTTATGCATTAAAAGTTTTACATAAAATTCAACGGTTTCGGCAAAAACAGGAGTGTCCATTTCGCCCCGGGTGTCCATTATGCCCCTAATACCCCTATAACTCGAAAACGAACATTAAATTTGTTTAAAAACGTTATTTAATGAAAAAAACTCGATTTTAGATGGGTATTTTATAAAACGGCTAATATCTCAAGAACAGTAGGCTTTGGAATTTTGACGTCTTCGGCAAACTTTTTAAGCATAAATAGCCGAATAACTTTGCCGAAGACATAATACCGCTAAAATGAAAGATGGTCAAAATGACTTATAGGACTTTTATGCGAATAACGTAAGAAAAATATGCTACCGTTCAGAATATCGACCTTGTTCATAGAAATATTTTCTCAGAAGACACCAAGTGTGGATCTCGACATCTCGATGAGCTAGAGGTTTTTTCCGTGTATTTTCAATCCTGCCCCAGTGTGGTCTAGTGCACGTATATTTCGGACACAACCTGAATCCAATCCCCGGGAAATGGTAAAAAAAAAAACGATTTGGCCGTAGGTGTTCATTCAAAAAGCCGATCAAATTCTTCGCAACCCAAATCACATTATGTGTTCAAAGTACGATTGAGCAGAAAGCTTTTAAATTGAGATGGATGTAGTTTTAGAAGAACAACAAAAACCTTTCGGTTGATATTTTTGTTTTGTTGATAATAATTTTACCATCAGATCATAAAACGCCATAACAATGCAACGAAAAAATCTACAAATGTGGACAGACTCACTGTTCGTATGTTGCTCAATAAATTTATCAAAGAATTCTCGAATGGATTCTTTAAGGGATTCAACCAAGAAATTTCCTTGGGATTTCTTCAAATGTTTATCAAAAGATTATTATTAAGACTAGTCCACGGGTTTCTTCAAAAATGTTTCCAGATATTCTTTCAAGCATACTTTCAGGGATTATTGAAATATTCCTTCGCAGATTGAATTGGAAATTCGTACATTAATCTTCAGAAACTTCTAAAGGAATTATTCCAGGGAATTTCTCAAAGAATTCCTCTACAAATTTTTCGAGAAATTCATGGCGAAGTTACTCTACGAACTTCCCATGGAACTCCTCCAGGTGTTCTTCCAGATATTCCCTAAAAAATGTCGTACATTGCAGAATTTTCTCTAAATCTTAAAATTCTACAAGGAATTTCTCCAGGTGTTCTTGTAGGTATTCTACCATATATTCTGCAGCGATACCAAAAATTCTAGAGATTTTCTCAGGCATTTATTCATATTGTGTCTACAGTCAGATTGTAGCACTCCAAAAACGTTACCTAGCCTGCAAACGCCTACCTAATAGCCAATCGCTGGTATAAATACTTGTTGTCATTGGACTATCCAACAGAGGCTGCACGAGCCTTGGTCTTTCTAACATCTTTATCATTCTATACAACTTCTAAAATTCCTTCACGAATTATTTGGCATTTCTTCAAAAAATCCTTTGAAAAATGCTCAAAAGATTCTTCTAGAAGATCTTTCAGGGTTTTCTCAGAAAGTTCCTCTATGGTCATTAAATAATTAATTCAGAAATTCATTTCGGACATCTAACTGTTGATCTTTCGTGAGTTGTTTGTTTTCAAGAGATTTACACCTTGGCACTTCTTAAGGATATATATTAGAGTGGGTCATCGTTTATATGGAAAAATGAAAAATTCAATGGTATCCCATCAGATCAAAGCTTTTTTGATCCCATTTCAGGACTCAAATAAGTGTGCAAAATTTGGGCACGATCGGTTATGTCTACGTTTTGCGCATCGCGTTTGAAGTTTGTATGGGGTTTTACATAGGAAAACACACTTTTTTGCATTTCTTTCATAACAAGTTCAATTTTTTCTAAAAACATGTAACCGATAAAGTGAAAACATAGCCTAGGGTGTCCTGAAAAACTTTGTCGAAGACCGCGAAGTGATCTGATGCTCATAAAAAAAGTTATAGCGTTGGCATTGCTTGCCGAAACAGCATGATTTTGTTGCTATTGTTATTCCTTTACATGTTAAAACATAAATACATGCATGCGGTTCGTTGGTTAAAACTAATTTTACAAGCATCGGATCGCTTTGCGGTCTTCAATAAAGTTTTTCAAAACATCCTAGGTTATCATTTAATAGTATCGGTTAAATAGTTTCAGACAAACTTTTTCAACTTATGACAAAAATACAAAAAAGTATGTTTTCCCATACAAAATCCCATACAAATTTCTATTGCAATGCGCAAAGTGTAGACGCAACCGATTGTGCTCAAATTTTGCACAGATACTCAGGACCCGAAACGGAACCAAAAAAGCTTTGATCTGAGAAAACGGTTCCGATGATCCACACTAATATATATATATATTCCGATTGTTGACTATTTTCGGTGAAAACACACACTAAAACTCGATTATACATAACGTTTCGGCTTACTCAACTTCAGCCATCATCAGATATTTTATGCATTAATCGATCACCGGTGGTGATCGATTGATGCATAAAATATCTTCTTCTTCAGAATTCTTCTGAGATTCCTTCAACAAAATCCTATGCTCAAGAAACTTCTTGAGATCTTTATTCCTTGAAGAAATCCTCCAAGACTGTGATTTTTGAACATTTCAGCGTAACTTATTCTCATAAATATATTGAGAAATTGAACGAGATATTCTTCAAAAATTTTCTTCTGAGGTAGCTCCAGGAGTTGGCAGATAATTTTATTGCCATTTACCGGCTATACCAGTCGGCTGGTATGTCTGAAATAGACGAAAAAACTCAAACTTTTTCGAAGACACAGTGTGTGTTAAAAGACACGGACACGTTCGATACTTCCAGTGAGCTCTTCGCTCTTTGAAGGAAGCACGACACTAGACAACGGACTAGCATGCAACGCCCAGTGCACAGTGGGAAAAATCGACCCAAAAAACGGATCTTTTAACGCCGCTGGTTTCAATACGTGAAGTTGACCATTTCTGACGTAAAAAATTACGAGAAATCGATTGGTGCTAAATTCATTCACCGCACGGCACGGGAAGTGGTCCATTTTACCCCATTTTGCCCTTTTTTCATACAAAAAGAGAATCAAAATGTACTTTCAAACAACTAACACGACTGTAGATCGTTGAAAATAGCTGCATGTGTAATTGGAAGTTAGTAGCATTTATAAGAATACATAAGAGATCCTTTTTAATGCTTATTTTGCCCCATACGCCCCAACAACTGCTGGATATTCACAATTTTTCCTAATTATGAGTGGATATTAAATGTTACTGATATGAAGTTTATTTGTTAGGCATACACAAAAAGCGCTAGATCTATTATCACCAGAATCACCTTCGGGAGTTGTCCGATTTGCCCCATTTTGCCCTATTTTTATGAAAAAATGAGATTTAAAATGTATTTATGAAATAATAAATACTGCTATGGAACGTTCAAATTAGTTTTAGGTGCAATTGGAAGCTAACAGTTATCATGCGCATATATGAAAGATATTGCCCCTATTTTACCCAACATTCCCCTAAAACTGCCAGATAATAACATATTTTATATGGTTTTGATATGTTACTGGATGCAAAACATGAAGTCATGGATAATTTTTGATATATACAAATACGGTTTATCGATTTATACTAGAACCATTCTCGGGAATGGTATGAACAGCTGTCCATTTCACCCCAATTGGCCCTGATTTTTTGTCATGTGATGAATAAACTAATTTGCCCTGATTTTTTACCGTCCTTTCAGTACCAAAAGTCCATCAATTCGCACATAAGCAAATGCGGGAAATCAATTCATACATGAGGCGACAACAAATCGGGGCAAACTGGGGTAAAATGAACAGCTTTTTGTACCCTCCCAAGAATGATTCTAAAGCCAATCGATAAACCGTATTTGAATATATAAAAATGATCCAGGACTTCAAGTATTGCAACCAGTGGCATAACAAAACAATACAAAAAATGTTATCATCTAGCAGATTTAGGGGCATGTAGGGTAAAATAGGGAAAATATCTTTCATATATGCGTATGATCTCTGCTAGCTTCCAATTGGACCTAAAACTAATTTCAACGTCCCATAGCAGTATCTGTTTCTTATAAATGCAATTTAAATCATTTTTCTATGACAATAGGGCAATATGGGGTAAACTGGACAACTACTGAAGATGATTCTGGTAATAACAGATCTAGCGCTTTTTGTTCATGCAAAAAAAAATGAAATTTAAATCAGTTACCTTAAAAATCCATTCATTATTATGTAAAAATCACAATTTCCAGCAGTTGTTGGGGCATATTGGGCAAAATAAGCATTTAAAAGGATCTTTCATATGTGTTTATGATTAATATTAACCTCTAATTACACCTGCAGCAAATTTCAACGATCTACAGTCGTGTTAGTTGTTGGAAAGTACATTTTGATTCACTTTTTGTATGAAAAAAGGGCAAAATGGAGCAAAATGGGCCACTTCCCGTGCCGTGCGGTGAATGAATTTAGCACCAATCGATTTCTCGTAATTTTTTACGTCAGAAATGGTCAACTTCACGTACCGAAATCAGCGGCGTTAAAAGATCCGTTTTTTGGGTCGATTTTTCCCACTGTGCAGTGGCACAGCCGAAAACTTTTCCTGGCAGCTGCGGCGGGAATCGAACCACAATTGTTTAATTGACAAATTGAAAAAAATACCACTTGTTTTGATGGGACTCGAACCCACGACTCCGTTATCGCTAGTCCAGCGCTTTAACCAACTAAGCCATAGAACAAGTTACAACTCTGTGAAATAGGAAGTCAAACTGAATTCCAAGCACCACCCAAAAATATTTCAAGAATTTCTTCTAGTAATCTTCACAGCTATCTTTGGAGTTCTTCCAGGGATTATCCAGAAATTCTAAAAATCTTCCAGTAATGTTTTGTGCAATTTTTCGAAAAACTGTTGAAAAAATCTCTGGAAAAATCTTTGAAGGAATCCCGGGAGATATTTCTGATGGAAATGTAGAAGCAATTTTAAAATTATGCGTTGTGGGAATTTCTGCAGCAATCCCTGAAGGAATCTATTTAGGAATTCCTGGAGCAACTCTTGGAGGTATTTTCGTAGGTTTTTTAAGTGGAGTTTCATGAAAAAAAATCATCGAAAAACTCTAGAAGGAATCCCATGCTGAAATTCCGAAGTGCTGCAAGAGTTCCTTGAGATATTTCTGAAAAATCTTAAAAAAAAATTAAGTAGGAATCCAAGAGATCCAAGGAAATCTCTGAAGGAATCATAGAAGGAATTTCAGGAGAAATCTGAACAATTCCAAGTGGAATTCTTGTTGTATTTTCAGGACAAATCCTTGAAATAATTCCTGGAAACATGCATGTGGATACATATTTCCAATGGAACCCCTAGAGAATTTTCCAAGGAAATCTTTGGAAAAGTTCGTGAAGAAAATCCTGATGAATTCGTATCATTAAAAAACCACTGGAATCTGAAGAAAAAATTCGCTGGCTATAATAACTGATGGAACAATGTTTGAAAGAACTTCTTCATTCCGTCTAGGCCCGAACACTTCAGTAGTAAAGAAATGTCAAACTTCTGGACCCCTGGAGAAAATCATGAATGAACCCATGAAGAAACTTCTGATTTCTTCAGAAGGATTTTTGAAGCTGAAAACCTTGGAAGAATTTTTCAAACAAATTTTTGGTTAAATTTCTAAAGAAAAATTTTCAAAGTGATATCTGGAAATTCCCTTGAAGAATATTGGAAAATATCCTGAAGGATTTAATGAATGAATTCTTGGAGTCAGTTCTAGAGATAACCATAGTGTTATTTTCTAAAGAATCATGGTGAAATTTCTGGAAGAACCTTTGATTTTCTTAAAGAATCAGTAAGAGTGTTTATGAAAGAATTCATAGATGATATCCTGATGAAATAAATCTCGTACGGATTGCTGAAAAAAAAACTATGGGGGGATATTTAAAGAATCCCAAACTTTTTTAGAGGAATTTTTGAAAAAACATCTTGAGGCTTCTCTCACAAAAATCTATGGAAGATATTCTACAGAATTTGCAAAACAAAGCTCCGTGGAATTTTCTCCGGGAGGAATTCCTGGAGGATTTTCTAATGAAACCCCTGTGGTAATATCGAAAGGAATCAAGGAAAGGATTTAAAAAGAAGTTCCTAGAATAATTTCTTGGGTATTCTCTAAAGAACTTTGGAGAAAATTCTGAACGAAACTAAATTATACTAAAGAAATCAATGGAAGTATTCCTGAAGATTTATCGGAAAAATCACCAAAGGCAATCATGGCAGAATTTCTAAAAAAATCCCTGGAAGATTTTCGTCATTCTACTCCCAATGTGTCTGCAGAGACGCGACGAAAAACGAACGCTGGATTCGACGATGCTGCAGACCGTGATCGCACCGAACAGAATTCTCGATCGTAATTTCTCATTGCTGTTGACAAATATCGACAATGCTACCTGTGAGAACGATATTGAAACGTTGGTTCGATGCCTGGGTACGCCTAGAGGAGACTGCATGAAGATTACGAAACTAGTGTCGAATCAATTTTTTAGAGTAGTTGTTTAGATTACATTTCATTTAAGGTAGGATTGAAATGGAGATGGAAGAATATGGTTCTGTGTGCATCGACCTGGCCAGCTATTAAGTTCCGTGAGTTCCGTCACCGAGCATACAACGTTTGGAAACCGTAAAATTGTTTTGTAATCTTTTGAGAATATTTGTGAATCAGTAGTATAATATTAGTTTCTTGTTATTTGTTGGTTCGAATGTTGTAAAATGCACAATTTGAATGTTTTATTAGCAATTTAAGTTAGATATAATACATCAGTCTGTACAACAATTATAGTTGAAGACGTTGAATAAATAAATAAATTTTCTGAAGGAATTGCTGGAGAAACTTCTAATATACCTGGAGGATTTTTTGATGTATTTGCAATGTCAATGCACTGAATGTTAATGCAGTGTTAATCAAATAGCTCGCTGTTATTGGTTAGGTCTTACGAAGAGCTAGATGATGTTCCAGGAGTGTAATTGAGATATTATTTTTAGTACCATCGTTGGGGGTGAGAATGGGTCAAAAATGCATACTTCCACATTCATTGCTCAATAGCTTTTGCATCTTTGCGTGCATTCGGGAGCCATTTTAAGTGTTTGTTCCAAATGAGTCAGTCTCGTATTCCATATTAACCAACTCACTATCGATTAGCTGATGTTGATGGCTTTGGGTGAACCGCTACAACTGCCAATTCCAACAAACATACGAATTTAAATTCCACGCAAAATCTCTGCATTATCCAACCCAATGGCCTTACTATCACTTCCGAGGAATTTTCAAACATCCAACCCACCCACATCGCCTTCAGCCAGAGCCATGCATGCGGGGAGCCCGATTGTTGTGAAATCGAATCCATTTAGTATCGGACGTGTCTTGTCTATTCCCAACAAAGCAATGAAAAAAATAAACAATCTCCACACCAGTGCTGTATTCGTCTCCCAACACTTTGGAGAGTCAGTGATCCCTCGAACATTCCTCGAAACGAAACGAGTCGAGTCGGGGCGGCGAGTGAAATCAGTTTGATTATGGCATAATTGGCGCGCTAATTTGATTCCAACCCGAATGGTGATGTCCATGCGGGCGGTGGGAGGTGGTAATGCCGATGTCGGTGGCCACTGCCCCTTGTAGATAACGAAGTTATTTCAGCCGAACACAGACAGCAACAGAAGAAATGCTGCGTAGACCGAAAAAGCGGTAATTGCACCTTTTTCGGGACGGGATTTATAGTGTTATGCTGTGAAGTCAAAACATCGTGCAATAAAACATGTGCGTACCTAGTAAAGTTCACAGCCACGTTGTTCATAGTGGTTGGCACGGCGGCCAAAGAAGACATGTGGGGCTAACTTCACCTGATCGGCCACGATGAAAGCCTACAGAGCAACAACTGTTGTTCGCTGTTTGCTCCGTGGAGTGTGCCGTTCGTTTCACATACCTACCTTACACGGCTCTGACTGAGGATGATAGACAAGCAGCGAGTCGGATTTTTGGCACGTGCTTTTCAACACGTTTGTGTGAAGAAGGTAAGCAATCAACTGTGGGGAGGGCATACTCCAACAATGTATGCTGTTGAAGAGTAGCGGATCCCATTCTATTTCTGTGTACGAGCTACCGAAATCAGGAATAATGAAGTGGGAATGCATGCGCTAAAGAGGAGGCAATTCGGGAAGGTGCCTCACATATAATGACGTGTGGAGCGCGCGTAATTGGTGGGGCGGGATCGCGGGATGCTGCTGGCCGGATGCGTCTGACTCAGCGGGGGAATTCTAACGGATGTAGGTCAGTAGTGTGATCGGCATCTCCGCCGAAAAATACTTGTTTTTATTTTGGTTTTGAGTTTTGTTTTGGGTCGATTCTCTTGGGGGATGATTGTCAATGTTGGGTGGATAAGTGCCTAGCTGTACATTTTAATTGGGTTTCAGGAACGAGCCGTTGAAGTTGATTGGCTGGAATTATAGGCCTGTGTGAATCGAAGACTTTCACGCGGTTCGATTGGTGAATTATGATTTACGTCGTTGAGCATGATGGGTAATTGGGCAAAGAGGATGCTTTTTATTTTGACCCAATAAACAAATGGACAATAATGCATCCATATGATACATTTTACTGGCACGGTTTCACGGTCTCGTACATCTGAAGGCATCAATTTAATTTGTTTTTAATGGTAAGTACGACGAAAGTTGACTTTTCAATTAAGAGCCAGTTCGCGAGAACCGCGACCCCCTTTCCAAAGGAAGTGGAATCGATGTGCTCCGATTGAGCTGAAATTTTCAGGGTATGGTTTTCCATATAAAAGATGATATCTGGCCGATTTTCAGATTTTTCCGTTAGGGGGAAGTGGGGTAAAATAGCCCTCAAAGAATTCATGTCTAAAAATAGGTAAAATCACTAAAGTCACAATAACTTCCGCAAAAGTTAACGGATTCAGCTGAAATTTTGCATGGACACTCTACTCCTATGGCACTTCCATTTAAGCCAAGCGTTGGATATTCTTTGATATTTAATTTGAAGAAATGGGTTATTTTCATAAGTTTTTTGACGATTTTCAGGGCGCCTGTTTTCGTACCAACAGAACTAGGATGAAAAACTGAGTACTACGTTTTGAAGGATTACCCAAGAGCTTTCATTTGATATGTGACCCAGAGGCGCCAACTTAAAAACTTTCGAAAAAAAAATTTTTTTTCTCGGGGTATGCATTTTACCCCATATTTTTAGCTGTCTAAAGAAGTGTTGTCGCAAATTATGGCAACGTTATTTAACTTTTAAGGGTTTTTCTTCAATATTAATTCAACAGAAAAATGATTACTAAGAAATGCAATTATTAGATTTTTTCATTTGGGGAAAGGAGGGTAAAACGGACCAACTCAACCTACTTTCGAAATAACGTTGCTACGATGTTCTCTGATCAGACTCGAATTTTCAGAGTTCTTTATTCTACTCAAGAATAGATGCTTTATCACATATTATTTTTTTAATCTTGAGAGGATAACGGGGTAAAACAATTCTCAGAAAAAAAGGTTGAAAATGATCAAAATTTCAAAACCTACAAATGCTTTGGTAAAACTTGGCGAAATTTCACGAAATTAGAAAAAAAAATCTTAATTTTTATTGCTTATTCAAATGAGCAAGTCTGACAACATTTTGACGTCAAGAAATGTCACAGATTAGCACGTGGTGTGTGATTTATCGGATTCTTTCTCGATTTTTCTTTTGACATGCATCTCCGGTTCAATTTTCTCTCTTTTTTTCTCGTGAAAGTTGCAGCAGTGCACAACGGTCCACGAAAAAGATTTACGAGGAAAAATGCATTCAGCGCCTTCAAATGATTTTTGGAAAAAATATGGTCTTCTACAAAGTTGTTCCCAAGGATCAGGCCCTCTTTTCAATGTACATAAAAATTAGGGTGGTCCATATTTTCAAAGAAATTGGGAACCAAACTTTTTTATTTGCAAGAATAACTGTATACATTCTTCGGGAAAGTTGTAGATCTATCAACTTTGAGCAAATTTCCTGAAGACACTTTTTATGTTGCTTTAAAATTTACCGATCTAGAGATATTTTTCTGAAGAAGCTTAGGGTGGTTCAAGAAAAACATCATCAATAACTTTTGAACGAAATGTCGTAGCAACATTCTCAGCGGACGAAAATGCGCTTTTTTGGAAGCTGTAAAAGTGGTTCTTACGCGACTTAGACGAGAAGTTTTAAACAAAAAAAATAAAGCAATAAAACGATTTGTTCTAGCGCCCCCTTTATCTTTATCTTTTTTGTTTCAAATTTCACGTCAAAGTTGTCTAAGAACCATTTTTAGAAGACAAAAATAACGCACGCGTTAGGAATGTTGCTTCGTCATTCCGTTCAAAATATATTGATGATTTTCTATAAAAAATAGGCGCTTTTCAGTATTTACACACACCAATCGATCATAGGGTAAGTGTACCAAATATGGCTATAGTACCAATTATTCGCCATAGTTGATTTTCACCATTTAACGACGTAAATCAACAAAAAAAAATTTGTGAACAACAGATCACGTTCACAAAAGATGGTCGCACTCATTTAAACTCCACATTTTGCTCAAATCATGGTAGAAATAAATAATTTTCCTTAAAATTTCGGCTTCCTTGCACCCTTTTTCGCCATAGTGTACCAATTATGGCTAATCCCATAAGGAACGCATGCAAATAGTGCGAAAAGGAACCGAAGTTAACAAATGTAGCCATAACTGGCACAGGGTTCCTATCATTGGCACACGCTTTAATAAATACTAAAAGTAGTTTTGGCTCCGTTTCTATATTTTTCCTGTAAAGTATACTAGCTCAGCTATCTTTTAACATATTGGTGACATTCGTTGATCCTCTCGTTATTTTTGTATAAATAGCTTCCCTTAGGTAGTGCTATAATTGGTACACGCACCCTATCACCTTTTCAAAAAAAAAATGATTTTTTAGGAAAAACACCTGTAACTATTGAACCAAAAGAGATAAAGACCATTTCAGCGCATGAAACGACGCGTCTTCAAATGCTCTACAAGTGTTTCTTGGGCGACTTTGATGAAAAATCGAAACTGAAAAAGTTAACGCCAGAAAACCGGTTTTTCTTGAACCCCCCTAAGCTTATTCAGAAAAATATCTCTAAATCGGTCAATTTCAAAGCTACATAAAAAGTGTCTTCAGGAAACTTGCTCAAAATTGATAGATCTACAACTTTCTCGAAGAATGTATACAGTCATTCTAGCAAATAAAAAAGTTTGGTTCACAATTTCTTTGAATATATGGACTACCCTAATTTTTATGTACATTGAAAAGAGGGCCTTATTTTTGGGAACAACTTTGTGGTAGACCATATTTGTCCAAAAAATCATTTGAAGGCGCTGAATGCATCTTTCCTAGTAAATCTTTTTCGTGGACCATTGTGCACTGCAGCAACTTTCACGAGAAAAAACAGAAAATTGAACCGGAGATGCATGTCAAAAGAAAAATTGAGAAAGAATCCGGTAAATCATACACCACGTGCTAATCTGTGACATTTCTTGACGTCAAAATGTTGTCAGACTTGCTCATTTGAATAAGCAAAAAAAATTAAGATTTTTTTTTCTAATTTCGTGAAATTTCGCCAAGTTTTACCAAAGCATTTGTAGGTTTTGAAATTTTGATTATTTTCAACATTTTTTTCTGAGCATTGTTTTACCCCGTTATCCTCTCAAGAATAAAAAAATAATACGTGATAAAGTATCTATTCTTGAGTAGAATAAAGAACTCTGAAAATTCGAGTCTGATCAGAGAACATCGTAGCAACGTTATTTCGAAAGTAGGTTGAGTTAGTCCGTTTTACCCTCCTTTCCCCAAATGAAAAAATCTAATATGTAATTGCATTTCTTAGCCATCATTTTTCTGTTGAATTAATATTGAAGAAAAACCCTTGAAAGTTAAATAACGTTGCCATAATTTGCGACAACACTTCTTTAGACAGCTAAAAATATGGGGTAAAATGCATACCCCGAGAAAAAAATTTTTTTTTCGAAAGTTTTTAAGTTGGCGCCTCTGGGTCACATATCAAATGAAAGCTCTTGGGTAATCCTTCAAAACGTAGTACTCAGTTTTTCATCCTAGTTCTGTTGGTACGAAAACAGGCGCCCTGAAAATCGTCAAAAAACTTATGAAAATAACCTATTTCTTCAAATTAAATATCAAAGAATATCCAACGCTTGGCTTAAATGGAAGTGCCATAGGAGTAGAGTGTCCATGCAAAATTTCAGCTGAATCCGTTAACTTTTGCGGAAGTTATTGCGACTTTAGTGATTTTACCTATTTTTAGACATGAAATCTTTGAGGGCTATTTTACCCCACTTCCCCCTAACGGAAAAATCTGAAAATCGGCCAGATATCATCTTTTATATGGAAAACCATACCCTGAAAAGTTCAGCTCAATCGGAGCACATCAATACAAGAAGGGGTTGCGGCTCTCGCGAACTGGCTCTTAATAGTTTAATTTTTTTATCAGTTAATACGCGCAGAAGTGTTCACAGAATACTAAGCTAAGTGGCAGTTGATATTCATGGAAAACGATGAGTCGAAAAGAAGAGAGTCCAGCATAGCTCTGGTCCTAACAAGTTCCTACCTCATGTTTCCACAGAAGACCGCCAGCTAAGAGTTGTGTGCTTAGCTGGTAGTGCAACATGGGCACTGTTGTCCTTTTAACTTCAGCTAGATTGAGGAGGTACGTCTCGAACGTCTGTTCATCAAGGAGGTGCGGCTCAAACAGCGTCTGTTCTGGTATCCAGTGGCTGAGTATGGAATGCTCCTCCACCGGAAGTAATATCTAAGATGGCGGCCCCATCACGATTGATAGAGGACCTTAGGCTAACAACCTCTATGCTCAGAACCCAATAACCGTTACAGCAACCAGCGTCCAAAAACCGTTTAGTGCAAAACAACCGACAAGAGTTGGAACTTGGAATGTATTAACCCTAACCCAGCAGCGTAAACTGGCACAACTAGCCAATGAAACATTCCGTACGAAGCTAGAGATCCTAAGACTGAGCGAAGTCCGCTGGCCGAACTTTGGAGAACACAGATGGGTGTCGGCTCAAATTCTGCTATACTCTGGCCTACGAGGTGAACACGCTCCTCGCCACCGTGGAATTGGTTTCCTGCTCAGCGCTCACGAGTTGGGAACCTATTAATGAGAGAATAATTGTAGCCAGATTCAGAACACGGGTTCGAAACCTTACCATGATCCAATGTTACATGCCAACTGATGCTGCCGAATTGCAAGACACAGAGAACTTTTACCTTCAACTGAATGCTGTCGTGGATAAGATTCCAAAAGGCAACTTCAACGCAAAGGTTGGTTCCGACAACTCTGACTATAAGCACGTCATGGAACGCCATGGTCTCGGAGAAATGTGCGAAAACGGAGAGCTGGGGGATCGCTCTTTCCCCATCGACCAGTGCACAAAGTGACATGGGTTTCCCGTGATGGCATCATGGAAAATCAAATCAACCATATCTACATCAGCTGGAAATGGAGACGGAACCTTTTTGATGTACGGAGCAAACGTAGCGCTGACATTGCGGCCGACAATCATCGCCTAATCGGCAAGATCCGACTGCGCATTGCTAGGATCCATCGACAGGAGGAGAAAATCGGGCGCCACCGGTTCAACAGACGCCTACTGGAAGACGATCGATGAAAAGGTCTTTTGTCGAGGAGCTAGATAACCGTGCTGCGGATATTTCGGAAGATGGAAGCGTAGAAGTTCAATGGAGCGCCATCAAGAACACCTTCATCGCCACTGGCGAGAATAATTTGAGTAATCTACGCACCCAGAGAAAGCAGTGTATCACAGATGATACCTGGAGGAAGCTAGAGGAGCGAAGGAACGCTACAGCCGCGAGAGAGCGAGCGAAAACACGAGGAGCCAAAGCCGTAGCCCACCAGCGCTATTCAGCGGTGGTGATCAATAGTGTGTCAACGCATACAAAAATGTATGGACGCTTCCTAAAGGTTTTCCCGTGCACAGTGTAGGTAGCTATGATGCCCAGAGGATCAAAATGGCTCATAACCACGCGAAGAACTCTTCGTTTAGTAAGGATGATGACTCCTGTGAGCAACGGTAGAAGATCTTCACGAAATTGTGTATCAAACACGTAGAAATCGTCCTCATTCCTAGGACTCCTTTGGTAATCGTTTTTTTCCACTGACAAGGACTTCGCCGCTTCGTTGATGTCGGTCCAAACCCGTCGAATAACGTCCTCGGAATTGGACTGCCAGTTCCACTTCCAGTTGGACTTCCGACATGGTATACTGCGGTGCGCAGCTCAACTTGTCTTGAGGTCGGCGATTTCCTTGTTACGCTACCGGTCCATGCATGATGATCTTACGTTACCGTGCAAACCCAGCTCATCGGGAATTTCCTCTTTCATCAGCGTGAGGTTGGATCCGTCAAGATAGATTTACCGTTTCACTAAAGTTAATGCTGACTCCTAAATATCAAAAACGTTACCGTACGTAACTCTTGGGAGCCAGAGGAATTAAGATGTCCTGGCGATGAGTCCAGCACTCGACACTAAAGAAGTGTGTAAGTCGCAGACGAAATAGGCCTATCTGTCTGAAGATAAGCCAAGTAGTGGTATTAAAAGAAATTTGATAACCTTTTTCAAGTTTTCCTAACTAGTTTTTGTTTTGAAAAAGTGAAGCATTAATAGTGTTTTAAAATTCCAACTGGCGATTCAAGAAAGAACCGAGCATAACAAACATGTTCGAGGTCAGTGTGGCATTTACAGCATCGGCAAAATAATCCGGCTCCGAAGGGTCTCTGCGATGTTGGGACTGATTCCAAGGATTCCTTCAGATATCCCTCCAGGTAAAAGAAATATTCCAGGAATTGGTTAAGAAATTCGTCATGGGATTTCCTTGAAATACAGTTGTTTATGAAGGAATTCCTGAAGAAAGTTCTGAAGGATCGGTGGTTAAATTTCAGAAAGAATTCCTATAGAAATTTCTGAAGGAAGTTCCTGTCGAATTGTTTTGAAATGTTTGAGAAATCCCTGGAGGTTTTCTTGAAAGAATAAACGAAAAAAAAAAACTGGAGGTATCTAAGCGGAATTTCTGAAATAAACACAGGAGTAGTTTTTAAAGAAATTCTTGAAGAAATTCCCGAAAAATTCCTGACTGCATTTACCCTTGGTGTATTTTTCGAAAGATTCGTTGAGAGATAAAACAAAGTTGTTGGAGGATTTCCTCAAATTACTCGTTTTTTGTAGCACCAAAAGTAGATGTTTTCTGAAGGACCTTCCGCAATATCTGAAGAAACACATAAAAAAAACTTCTGTTGAGATCCCTTTCTTTAGAAATTTTGGAAGAAATTCCTGTTGAAATTCCCAGAGAATTCGAGAATTTCTACCTGTAAGAGTTTCTTGTTGCATTATTGCTTTCAGTAATTCAAGCATGAATTTCTCCAGATACATCTGCAGAAAATTATTTAGAGTTTCCTTTAAGAGTTTTTTTCGTGTATTCCTCCACGCGTTCCTGCAGGAATGTCTTGGGGATTTCTAAGGGATTATTTCAGAATTTTCAGCCAGGTTTCTAAAGAGATTTGGCAGGAGATTTTTTTTTCGGTAATTCTCTCAGCAAGTCTTCTAAAGATTTACCCACGAATTCCTTCCAAAATTTCTTCAGGATTTCATTCAGAAATATCCCAAGAGACTCCTTCTGTATATCAGTAAGGGATACCTTCAATAGTGCTTGGATGTTTTCGTTAAATAATCTTTCAGAGATTTCCATAGAAATTCCAACAAGGATTCACTTTCAAATAGCTGCTGTGGTTCCGTCAGAAACATCTGACGTCAGAAACGTCAGAAACGTCTCCTGGGACTCCTGCAAAGATATATTCTGGATTTTTTTTTGAGAATTCTTGCAGAAATTGCATAAAAACACACTAGGGTGGCTGTACCAATTATGGCACTACCTAAGAAAAACTATTCGTACAAAAATAAGAAGAAGACCAACGAATGTCATCAATATGTTAAAAGATCATTCCTTGTTGTGCGCTTACACGAGTAGGTCGAAAAGTTCCCTATCTCCGTCATACGGCACGTAGTCGAGTATTTTTTCTCCCGCGGAGGGTTTTTAACCGATTATTTATCGCTGAATCGCGCAGTGATTGTGCTCAGATGACCGCGAATTTCGAAGGAAGCAGCTTACTGGTGGAGGCGGACCAGTAGAAGATCATTTCCCCACACCGGTAGGACTGTGCATCTTTAATCACGCGAGCCGGCTTCCCATCAAACAACCGGCACCAATATCGTCGTCGTCGTCGTCGTCGTCGTCGTCGTCGTCGTCGTGGACGAACGGCAAGAGCTGCTATAGCTACACATATAGCCACACCATCAGGCCGCCGGCGTGCGGCTGCTGTTTTATACCTACAACACAAGCCATCCAGACGACCATTGTTTCGGGCTCGCTAACTGAAGCAGTTCAACGACGCAACAAAGGCTGCATCGAGTTGGTGCTGTAGGTATGCAAATTGATTGGTTTCGCTATCTTTTCGGTCTCTTCTTTTGATAGGCTAGTGGTTCCCAATTATTAGCATTTCCTCTCAAAGTGATTCTCTAGCAAAATTGTTGCATAGGAGTACTTTATAAACTATATTTTGTTGATTTTTTTTCCCACTTTTTCACCTGAATTAGTAGTATTATTGTATATATATTTTTTTTGTAAATATTTTCCCCCTTATTTTCCCTGTAAATAATTAAAAGTGACATTGAATTACGTAGTGTGCGTTGCGTGTAGAAGTGAGCAAATTGGTCACGCAACAATTATTACAGTTTGTCTGTGTCGTTTGTGTATGATAACTTGGTTAAGCAATGGAGCCGAACGATACCGGCGGGGAGTCGCCGGAATTTGTTTTTTCTTCTGATGATGAGCCAGCGCTAGGGCACTCCTCTGACCAAATAGTACAAATTCAGAATGCTGATGCCATGGATACTGGTGAGAACGAAAATAATCCTACTTCTCTTACACCAGTGGTTCCTCAAGTACCGTCAAGCACCGTCCCTCCTGGAAAATTGCCAATTATTTCTCCGGTGAGCGAAACACGATCCTTGGCGCAAAACACGTTGAATTCTAAATTTGATCTGCCTGGCAATTCCATCCAACCCCCTGTACTCCCATCTACCTCAGGTTCTTCTCCCATCTCGGCGACCCCCCGCCCGAAAGCTTATCCACCCGGATCTAAGGGTCCCTTTCTGGTTTTCTTTCGGCCCAAACCGAATGGAAAAAAACTAAACAAGTTACAAATCGAAAAAGATCTAGCAAAATCGTTTCGAGGGGTTCTGGAGATAGACTCGCCCAGCCGCGACAAACTACGTGTTACGGTAAGTGACCGCGACCAAGCAAACAAGATTGCTAACTTTGAACTCTTTTTGCGGGAATATAAAGTCTACCTGCCTAGTCTTGAGGTAGAGTGCTACGGAGTGGTCTCCGACGATGATTTAACTTCTGCTGCGATCATGTCTGGAGCTGGTGGGTTTAAAAATCGTGCCGTCCCACTGGTTCCAGTACTTGAAGCCATCCAAATGAACAAAGTACAGCCGGACGGCTCAAAACAGCCTTCCAACTCTTTCCGGGTGACCTTCTCCGGCTCCGCTCTTCCAAGCGTTCTCAAGATTGGGCTTCTTCGACTACCTGTTCGTCTCTACGAACCAAAGGTAATGCACTGCGCAAAATGCCAGCAGTTGGGCCACACCGCACTTTACTGTAGCAATAAACCACGTTGCAGTATGTGCGGTGAACAACATGCGGAGGGCTCCTGCAATATGGAGCCAAAATGCGCCACTTGTGGCGAATCTCCTCCCCACGAGCTCAGTGCATGCCCGAAGTACGTAGAGCGGGAGAAAAAAAATATCAACTCTTTAAAACAGCGTTCGAGGCGATCTTATGCAGAAATGGTGAAAAAGATCGCTTCGGGTGCTGTTCCATCAGCCCAACCTGCTAGTAGTAATAACATCTTTGCTTCCCTGCCGGATGATGATCAAGGTTCTGACTCTGAGGGTGGCGAAGAGTACAATATAATTGAGACAGGAACGAAAAGGAAGCGAGCAGTTGCAAAACGGCACATGCAACAGCGCGCTTCACAAAACGTTCCTGTTAGTCAGTCTACCCTTCGACGCCCTTTGGTAAAATCAAGAAGTGGCGGAAACACCAAAAAGGTATCACCTCCAGGCTTTAAATTTTCAGCTGAAGATTTTCCGTCACTTCCGGGAGCATCTAAAACCCCAGTTGCCCCAGTTTTTCGCTTAGAAATCCAACAAACGAGTCAACAGGAACGTCGACAGAATCCAGCCGATCATTCCGGGAAATTGACTCTTTCTGGGTTAGTGGATTTCATCTTCGAAACGTTGGATGTCTCACCCGCAATAAGAAGTTTGATACACATGGCACTTCCTTTTGTAAAACCTTTTCTGAAGCAACTGGCTTCAAAATGGCCGATCCTTGATTCTTTCATATCTTTCGATGGCTAATTTGTCCAATGAGGTCGGAGATATGATTGAAGTTCTACAGTGGAATTGCAGAAGTCTTATTAAGAATATGGATGCGTTCAAAATTTTTGGTTCACAGCACACGCTGTGACATATTTGCACTTAGTGAAACATGGTTAACTTCCGATAAAGATGTCCCTTTCCATGATTTTAATATTATTCGTCGTGATCGAGGGGATGGATATGGAGGGGTGATCTTGGGGATCAATAAGCTCCATTCCTTTTATAGAATTGATTTCCCCCCGATGAACGGCACTGAAATAGTTGCATGTCATGTTACTATACAAGGTAAAAGTTTCAGCATAGCCAGTGTATATATACCGCCCAGTACAAAAGTATCTCGAAGAGACCTTGCGGCTATATGCTGTGCTATGCCAGCGCCATGGTTGATCCTGGGAGATTTTAATGCACACGGAACAGCCTGGGGGTCTTCCAAGGACGACAATCGCGCAACCCTGATATATGACTTCTGCGACTATTTCAATTTGACAATTTTGAACTCCGGGGAAGCAACGCGAATTAAACCTCCAGATCCTCCAAGCATGTTAGACCTCTCAATATGTTCGAATTCACTATCATTGGATTGCACGTGGAATGTAATTCAGGATCCCCATGGTAGTGATCATCTGCCGATCAAAATTTCAGTTACCAATGATTCGTGTCAGGCTCGCCAGATCGACGTCGCGTATGACCTCACGAAGCATATTGACTGGGGTAAATATGCTGAGTTGGTCACCGAAGGCGAACAGTCAGTCGACGTTCTTCCGCCGCAGGAAGAATATAAATTCTTATCCGGGTTAATCGTCGAAAGTGCTCTTCAAGCGCAGCGTCGACCGGTTCCGGGAACTTCGATACGGCGAAGACCTCCCACACTGTGGTGGGATGAAGAATGTACCGGAGCTTATCGCGAAAGATCCGCCGCGTTTAAAAAATACCGGAAGCGTGGTACACGGGAGAATTACGAGCGGTATTCCTCTCTTCACGACAAATTCACAAACCTCGTGAAGGCGAAGAAACGTGGTTATTGGAGGAATTTCGTCAACGGTTTATCGCGGGATACGTCAATGCGGACTCTTTGGACGGTCGGAAGAAGAATGCGCAACGCGGTATCGGTTAATGAGGATCGAGAAAGCTCGCCTCGATGGATTTTCGATTTCGCAAAGAAAGTCTGTCCGGATTCGGTCCAAGTACAAGCGAATATTCGTCGATATCCTCCCGAAAGGAATGCGATGGATGCACCCTTTTCGATGCTAGAATTCTCACTCGCGCTTCTGTCATGTAACAACTCTGCCCCAGGAATGGATAGAATAAAGTTTAACTTGCTCAAAAGCCTCCCAGACGTCGCGAAGAGGCGCTTGTTGAATTTGTTTAATCTATTCTTGGAGAGCAACACTGTTCCGGATGACTGGAGACGAGTGAGGGTTATTGCCATCCAAAAGCCCGGGAAGCCCGCGTCGGATCACAACTCGTACCGTCCAATTGCGATGTTGTCGTGCTTACGGAAGCTGCTAGAGAAGATGATTCTCCATCGGCTCGACACATGGGTTGAATCGAATGGCCTTCTTTCAGATACGCAATTCGGTTTCCGCAGAGGCAAGGGAACGAGCGATTGTCTGGCGCTGCTTTCTACAGAGATTCAACTGGCCTACGCTCAAAAAGAGCAAATGGGCTCAGTATTTTTGGATATTAAGGGGGCTTTTGATGCAGTTTGCGTTGATGTCCTTTCAGACAAACTCCACGAGTGTGGGCTCTCTCCGATTTTAAACAACTACTTGTACAATTTGTTGTCTGAGAAGCACATGTTTTTCTCTCATGGAACCTCGGCAACTTCACGAATTAGTTACATGGGTCTCCCCCAGGGCTCATGCTTAAGCCCCCTTCTTTACAATGTTTACGTCAGAGACATCGACGAATGTCTCATGGAAAATTGCTCGCTACGACAGCTTGCGGACGACGCCGTGGTCTCTATCACCGGACCAGAGGCGGAAGATCTGCAAGGACCACTGCAAGATACCTTAGACAATTTGTCTGCTTGGGCTGTAAAGCTGGGTATCGAATTCTCTCCGGAGAAAACTGAGTTAGTTGTCTTTTCTAGGAAGCGTGATCCAGCTGATCTAGAGCTTCAATTCTTGGGTAAGGAACTAACTCAAGCTCTTTCACATATGTATCTAGGGGTCTGGTTCGACTCTAAAGGCACCTGGGGAAAGCACATTAACTATCTGTATCAGAAGTGCCAACAACGAATCAACTTCATGCGCACACTCACCGGAACATGGTGGGGAGCCCACCCGGAAGATCTGTTAAAGCTATATCGAACAACAATATTATCGGTTCTCGAATACGGTAGCTTTTGCTTTCAGTCCGCCGCGAAAACACACATACTAAAGCTAGAGCGTATCCAGTATCGCTGTATTCGGATCGCGTTAGGCTGCATGAACTCGACTCACACAATGAGTTTGGAGGTACTAGCAGGAGTATTGCCTTTATCAGATCGCTTCGCGGAATTGTCGTTAAGGTTCCTCATCCGCTGTGAGGTGCTAAACCCATTGGTAATAGCAAATTTTGAAAAGCTAATCGAACGAATTCATCAAACCAAATTTATGACACTGTACTACTCGTATATGACTCTGGAGGTTAACCCTTCTTTGAATATTCCCAATCATAGTTGCTTCCACGACTTCTCCAATTCCACTATAGTTTTTGATCTGTCCATGAAGCACGAAATCCGTGGAATCCCAGATCAGCTCCGATCAGAGCACATTCCAAAAATTTTTGCAAGCAAGTTTGGCCAGGTCAGTTGCGACAAAAGGTTTTTCACGGACGGGTCAAAAACAAATGATTCCACTGGATTTGGTGTATTTAATGAGTTTCATAGCGCCGCCCATAAACTTCAAAGTCCTTGCTCAGTATATGTCGCAGAATTGGCGGCTATACACTATGCATTAGAGCGAATTGCCTCTCTTCCCTCTGATCAATACTTCATTTTTACGGATAGCCTCAGCTCCATAGAGGCTATTCGTTCAATGAGGCCGGTGAAGCACTCCCCGTATTTCCTAAATGAAATACGATCAATTCTGAGTGCTTTATCGAATCAATCATATAATATCACCTTGGTTTGGGTCCCTTCGCATTGCTCGATTCCGGGCAATGAGAAGGCGGACTCGCTTGCCAAGGTGGGCGCTATGGAAGGCGATATTTATGACCGACAAATCGCCTTTGAAGAATTTTTCTCTATTGCTCGTCAACAAGCCTTGATCAGTTGGCAACAAAAATGGGATGGTGGAGATTTGGGCAGGTGGTTACATTCCATTCTCCCGCAGGTGTCGAAGAAACCGTGGTTTAAGGGTTTGGACATAGGTCGAGATTTTATCAAGGTAATGTGTCGGCTTATGTCCAACCACTACTCTCTTGGCTCGCATTTCTATCGAATAGGGTTCACAGATAGCAATCGTTGTAGCTGTGGTGCAGGCTATCAGGATATCAACCATGTTGTGTGGGAATGTCCCGAATACGGTATTGCCAGATCCGATTTATATGCATCCCTAAGGGCCCAAGGAAAACCAGAAAAGGAAGACATTAGAGATGTTTTGGGTAAGCTGGACCTAGAATACATGAAGCTCGTTTACGAGTATTTAAGGAGAATTGATGTAGTTGTTTGATCCCTTGTCATCGCTTTGGTTGTCCACCTCGTTCCCCCCTCGAAACCCGTTTGTTTGTATCGTTACAGGTCGTTTGTCCACTCTTCCTTTGACCAGCAGCGAACGCCTAAACTCTACGCTGCTGAATGTCAACGGAATCCCTATAATCCCATCCCTTCCAAAACAATTTTTGTTACCCCTAACCTCGACCAAACCGCGAGTTTTACGGTTCCCCAAAACTAACATAATGTATAAGAAAACAACACGAAATTGTAAAAATAAGAATTTCAAATGAACTTGGCTCCGTTATGCCTAATGGCGCATGAGCCTTTAAATAAATGATTAAGTAAAAAAAAAAATATGTTAAAAGATAGCTTAGTTTCCATACTTTACAGGAAAAATAAAGAAACGGAGCCAAAACTACTTTTAGTATTTATTACAGCGTGTGCCAATGATAGGAACCGTATACCATTTATGGTTACATTCTTTAACATCGGTTCCTTTTCGCATCATTTGTGTGCATTCCTTATGGGACTAACCATAACTGGTACACTATGGCAAAAAAGGGTGCAAGTAAGCCGAAATTTTAAGGAAAATGATTTATTTCTACCATAGTTTGAGCAAAATGTGGAGTTTAAATGAGTGCAAGCGACCTGTGTGAACATGATCTGTTGTTCACATTTTTTTCTTGTTGATTTATATCGTTAAAGGGTGAAAATCAACTATGGCGAATAATTGGTACTATAGCCATAATTGGTACACTTACCCTAGTTGAATTCTTGAAGAAATAATTTCTGAGGAACCTCTGCTGGAAGAACTCTTGGAGATTTTTAGAAGAAACTAGCTGTACCCGGCAAACTTTGTCTTGCCTACTGCGTTTTTTGACGTTTCAAGCTTCTAGCCAAGGCCAAGTCCCCGGTCAAAATGTATGAAGGATCGATTTTTAAAAACTCTCAATTTTGACTTTTGTAGAAATCCTTGAATAGGTTTCTGAAGAGATCTTTGCAAGATTTTGTGAAAAAATCCCTATAAGAACCAGTGTTGCGAAACTCATGCTCACGAGTAAAAAATACTCACTCACCTTACTCATTTGCGAGTAATGCTCACGTTGTGAGTTACTCATTTTACTAACGGTGAGTTTAGTGAGTAAGTTATTTTTGTTGGTTTGAAATGATGTTTCGTTTGTTCTGTACTGCAATGGTGATTATTTATATACTAGGCATAGTTTTCGAGGAAATGGGGATCTGCTCAAGAGCTTTGACACCATAGGCTAAAAACTCTTATTGTTTACCTACGCATGCAAAGTAATATCATCAATTAGGAAATCTCTATATTTCGTACCACTTTGTTAAGTGTATAACTTTTTTCGCATACGTCGGGTCACTTTACGGTATTCAATAAAGATGTTTGGCATATATTTACCTACCTTCAAATAAAAAATGGTAGGATCAATTACAGCATCTCCTAGGTCCAAACATTTAAAACTTTTCTTTTCTGCATACATTTGATCGTTTTTTCTCATATGGCTAGTTTCTATTACTGTGCAAAAAGATAGGGCATGTAATGGCCAAATAGTGGTTTTGCTTCAAAATAATTTGAGCAGGCAAGTAAGGAAACAAAATTTACACTGGTAACGCCTCCCTGGCAAATCTAAAAGAGCTGTAGTTTTTTCTGCGCGGAAAAATAGTCCGTTCTATTATTCCGTAAGGAAAAGTAATGTTTTTCCTCATACTAAATACTTGATCAGTTTGTAATTTAAAATTAACAAAAATTAGTAAATTTACTTGAGTGCTCAACTTTCGAACATGAAAGTTACACACTAATCGCATCCAGCAAAGCAAAAACCAGCAAAACGAATAGTTGATTTTTAAGCAATTTTTTGCTAGAATCCGATACAACTTTGTGCCCTATCAGCACAAATTGCTGGATGTTCTATACAAAAGTGCTTAGACTTGATAGAATTGAAATAAAACTTTATTTTAACTTATGGGTGATACAAGGAACACATTCTGAAGGAATCCGATGAGCTTTTTCAAGACTGAGTTTTTTTTTCATATAAAGTTGGACCACCCTAATTATATGAGCCTCAGACCTTACGATTCCGTAAAATTACTTTTTCTTAATTGCTATCTCTGCCAACCCCCTGATGAAAGCGTTATTAGTTCTTGAAGCCGGCTCGAACGGGCTCATTTACGAAATTTCAGCCTGCCTTTCAATCTGCTACGTGCGGAAGCGAACTTCGTCGTACGAATGATCGTGCATTTGAGAAACGATCGTTTACACATTTGTTCAATGCGTTTAGTGTTCGCACAAGCATGAAAATACATTTCGTCCATTTAAAACAACGCTGAACTCAATTATATGTGAATATCACGCCTGCACTAACAGAAAAAAAAAAAAACACTATTTTCAGCTTAATGCAACCGCCCATTCAAATCAGCACCACGTCCTGCACCTAATTTTTGGCTTCACGTTAGTTATATATGGATGACAGCCATTTCAGGGGATTGATCTCTGTCTACAAGAGGTTTAAGTTCAATCAAAAGCCTTCACATTGATCTGTTGGGCTCAAAGGGGACCTCTTCAGGACCGCCCTTAACGGAGCGCCACAATAAAACATACCATTTTAATGTGTGATAGGATTCCAAGCCTTTAGATAAATTTTAGATTACCGTATGAATATGAGTAAAGCATACTCGTGAGTGAGTATGTGCAAGTCAATACTCACGAGTGAGTGTGAGTTGTACAGCGCTTACTCAAATGTGAGTAATACTCACGGTGAGTTTAAGGTGTACTGCTCATACTCATGAGTGAGTTTGACTAGATGTGTGAGTACTCGCTCATTTCGCAACACTGATAAGAACTCCTAAAACATTTTTTTGGCAAAATTTCTGGAGAAATGCTGTTGACACATTCTACGGGCCCCGTACTCATTTTTCAAAGTTGAAATTTGGCATATTTCACATTTTTATAACATTCTACACTACTCTTGTCGTCCAAAAATGTATTCAACATGATATTAATGTAACAATAAATATTTATTGAACGACGGTTAAGATTAACAATAAAATCGTGATTTAAAGGCATTTAGACACACTGTTCATCAAAGCTGCCGTATTTTGAACACCAACGCACTGATTTTTCAAAAGTCTTCCATGATTAACAGATAAATGAATGTAGATTTTTTAGCATACAAAGAATTTTAATTGTAATACTTTACAACTATGAGGCATAGTTGGTCAAAGTATAAGTTTTTGAAGCGTTGTAACTGCACGGAAAATCAACCTTTATGAAATTATTCAAGTTCTGAACAAGTTTCAAATATGAAATTTTGTATAGTCTTAGTATTCCAGAATATCTTTCAAATGAGACTAAAACAAAGGAACTCGGTTCACTGACGTCTGAGTTTCAGCTGGTTGAAGACCAAATGCAAGCTATGTAAGCAACCAACGCTGCGAACAAAAAAGCAATCTGTCAGGAGAAACACGATTACAGGATTGACTGATGGACCAAGGGAAATAATGAAACCTCGTCATCCTAGGATCGGACTACGTTATCTATTTTGATAACTGGGCACAATTTCTGTTATGTGTTGCATGCTTGTGGTAAGTGCATTTGTAATGTTCCATTTAGGTTTCCGTATCTAAGTTCCCAGACGTGGGCCCGATACGGAAATTAAAATGTGCATTTATGAAGTTCCAATTTATTCGTTACATTGGCGCCCAACGTGGGGCGTTACGCATTTATAAGGTTCCAATGTACTATTTGTTACATTGGCGCCCATCTAAAAAACCCACGTTCATGTTATAGTTCATTGTTTCTTTGTTGATCCATCTGGTTTAGGTTAGGAAAACTTAGAGTAGATCAGATATGAGTGTCCGCAACAGTAATGATAGATAAAGGCTAAGTGCTTGGTTGATGGCAGTTCTTTGGCCGTTGGTAAATGGCGTTAGATCATACCCTTTGCCAGAACTCGCTGGCGTTATTAGTTTTAAGATAGCCTGGTGGCAATTAGTTTAAGGTTAGCCTGGTGGCGATTTCGATTCTTGAAAAATTCTTCCGCTGTTGTGAACATTTTGTCAGTTTCTTTTGTATGTTATACTAAGGTTTGTACATCTGTCCCTGAAAATTTCAGGAGCGACCCAGTACAAAACACGCAAGCCGTCCCCTAACACAGACACCAAATTGTAGACGGTCTTGTGTTGTTGCCCAAATCTAGATGCCCCCTTAGGATTAGAAATTCCTAGACCAAAACAAACTATGAATGCAGCAACAGATGCTGCGAATTAAAAGGCCAACTGCCAAACAAAATACAATCCTAGGATGACTGATGGACCAAGAACAATTATGAAACCTTGTCATCCTGGGATTAGACTTCGTTATCTGTTTAGATAACTGGGCACAATTTATGTTGTGTTACATGTTTGTGTTTTGTGCATTTGAAATGTTCTGTTTTTGGGGCTCGATGCGGAAAATAAAATGAGCATTTACAATTTACAGGTTACAATTTATTCGTTTTAATGCCAAATAATAAATCCTGGAGTAATTCCTGAAGAAATTCTTAGATAATCTCAGGAAGGTTTCTCGAAGGATCCCCGGAAAAAAAATCCGAAAGAATATCTGAAGGAAGTTTTGAATAAATACTAGAAAACTGAGCGCCCCATCTTAACTTTGAAGAAATTGCCGCTAGAATTCCAGGAAGGAATCTATGGAGGAATACCTGTTAAACTTGGATTAGTTCCTAGAAGCATCTGAGTAGTTTTTTGAGAAGCTCATGAGGTAATCCCAAGAATAATTCCTGGAGGAATTCCTGGAGCAATTTCTGAAGCTATGCTTAAAGGAATGCATTTACGAGTTTCTAAAGCAATTCTTGGAGCATCTCCTGAAGAAATCCAATTAGTAACTTCTGAAGAAACTCCTAGCAAAATCCCAGGAGAAACTTATGAAGTAATGTTTGAAGCAATTTCTTGAGAAACTCTTGGAATAATCACAAGTAAATTTCCTGGTACAATTCCTGAAAGATATCCGCGAGGAGTTCCTGGAGAAATGTTGAAAGAAATGCATAGACAGAAATACATTTTATACGGATACCTTGAGGAATCATTGGAGGCAATCTTGCTGAAATCATTTAAAGGAATTCTTACAAAAATCTTTTTCTGTAGCAATTCCAGAAATCTATTAAAGCTGAAGGAACTTTTTAAGGAATTTGTGGTGGTTTTCCTAGAGGTTATCGATGAAAAATTAAACCCATTTTTTTACCAAAGAAAAATCGTCAAGATTCGAAAAACTTAAATAATATGCAGAGAGCCTAGCATGAGGCACACAATTGAAGTAATTTCAATGAGGACGTACCAATTGACTAAGTGTGAATAATCAATAAGGCATAATTGTGCCCTAATAATATAGTGCGTAGTGTTCACAGCTAATTATAAAAAGACAATACACCGTCTTCAACTAGAGGTTTCACTGATTGAACCATCACAAAAATAAGACAACGGACTTTACTGGACACACTTTCAAACTCATTTTCATTTATTTAGTTAACATCAAATTCACGATAATACTGAATCAACAATTTGCCGCCATTATACTCGATTTGCAGTTGCAGCTCTAAAACGTCGGTCACGCCCAACACTCGCCAGATCACGCTCCACCTGGTCCGCTCATCGTGCTCTCTGCGCTCCACACTTTCAAACTACGTCGGCTATTTTGCTGCGTGAAAAGGATGTCATTTGTACATCACCTTTAGAACGCGACTAATGTGCAGTGAAAATGATGTACTACCACCAGATTGTTTTGGTATGTTGGTGAGCACAGTGTTTAGTCAGACTCTGATCATTTTGAAGGCTTGGCAACAGACTGACTGTGGTCAAGTTTCAGTCTGCCCCTCTAAGGTGAAAGCCCCATATAAATGAAAACATCATCGTTAAAATTTCAAACTAACGACAATCAAAAAAAGTGAGTATCAATCAAATTCTTTCTTTGGTATTCATTTTACCTAGTTTGGACCAAATAACACTTTCAGATTTAATGACCCAACGTTACTGCCAGTTCCACTATCAAAACCACGAACATTATCTGAATTAGTGTTCCCTCCGTATAATCTTTTTAATGGCATTTTTACGCCCGCAAAATGTCATAGTACCTTCTGTACCCACTTCACTTAATTTATAAATCACGCATTCTAATTAAAACCACCACCTGCAAAACTATATTACCTCCTCTGGCATCCGGAATCTCGTTATCCGCCTCGTGGTGCTCATCGTCCTCGTTCGCCTCCCGGGTATATTTGGTGAAATCAACGCGATTCTTCGTGAATATCACCCGGTTGGTCACGTTGAAATCTCCCACTTCCAGGGATTCACCGAGAAAGCTGTAGACGTTTTTCTGAATGCACGCGAAAGTTGGCTTCTTGATGCATTCGGCGATCAAGGCGTCCCAGAGACGATTTCCGGTCGAAAACAGAGGCCTTCTACTGCGGGCGGTGCTGACCTCAATGGGTTGTTCGGTGGAGATGGTTAGATTGCTGATTTCCTCACTTAACCGATCCGTGATGCTGTTATCACTGCTGCTATCACTACTGTCATCGACGGCCGTCTGATTATGGTAATTGGTGGTGGGTTCATCTTCGATCTGGGCCAGCGTCGTGCTTTCTTCGGTAGTGGTGGCGGCCAGCGCCAAACTCATCAACGCACTTAGACACACGATTACCGCAAGGCACCGACCGGATCGCCGCGATGAAGATCCACTGACCATCTTTCTCCGGCGAAGGGTGTCGACGTTTTTGTCGCAATGATGGCCGCTCTGAAGATCCCCAACAAGCCTCGACTCCATATCGGACGCACTTGATTGCATACTTTTTCCTATCCTAGCCTAGAGCTGGTGCACAACTATTTGCTCGGTATTCTCCACGTACGCACTATGCTCGTGGAAGGGTCTTGCTGTACTTAGAAATCACTTTCGGTTTATTATTAGAACTGTGCACTGTGTGTTCACCACTTTCTTCGATTAATTTTCACTCTCACTTGTTGGACGGAGCACGGAGCCGTGTGTCACTTTCGAAATCCCACTTGCAAACCAATCCAGTCGGGGCTAATTCAGTCATTTGTTCCCGCGCGCGCGCGTTACATACATTCACGCAATACTGCAATTTGAAACCTGACGTTCAAACAGCTTAGACGACTGTTTCCGCTTTGGCCGGCAGCGGATGATGGTCCATGTCGTCGATCTGCAATCAAATAAAGAGACAAAAACAAACATTAGGTTACTGAATGCGTAATGCGTATAGTGGCGTCGACAAATCTAAAGTCATACATTCGTTCAGACCAATGGACCTTAAGAGCTACAGCAACATGATGTGATGAGTGATTACCGAACTGAAATTTCAAACGAATTGAATTGAATCAGCAGCGTGGCGAGTAGTTGATGCAATCGCCTGAGACTACCGGCTTCATGTGCCCGAACATGCATCTGCTGGGACCGGACAAAACGGAACTTTAAATCGAGCCGAGTCGACGACGAAACAAAACTAAAGTGAACGGTGCTGCGGTGTGGTCATCGTTGGTTGGATTCATCATTCGGATGGGCGGGGGAACGAACGGGCTAGAGTGGTGGCGTGGGTAATTTATTGCGATTTTGTTTTCGACATTTTTTGTGGTCATTTGTTTTCGGAACGCTCGTCTGTTTACTCACTCCCATGCAATATTTTTGCGCAATTTCTTTTCGAGCTTGGCGGCGGGGAACTTTAGACGGAATGACGAAGAAAGTGCACTTCCTCCGGTAGTTCGTATGCAATTGATCATTGTAGATCTGTTCAGAGCTTATTATTTCTGCGACTGTATAACAAAGTGAAACTTCAAAATTGATAATTCAATAAACTGTAGACCACTAGCATGATTTTATATGCGATCCACTTGATTCAACAGACGAAGCGGTAAACATGAGTTGGTCCAGGAACTTTTCGTAATGGAAACGTCTTTGACTTCCTTGAGGATAAAGTAACATCGCTCATGCCAAACTGATCAATTGTAAAAGAAAGCTTTCAGTCCATTGCTGTGAATGTGTTCATCGGGTTCGATGTTTTTTCCTCTCTTCTGAACGGAAGCGAGAGGCTCAGGTAGTGTTGGGTTGTGGACCACCTTGAATAGCTAACATAGGAGGTAGAACTACCTCCACAAGTTACTATACCATTACTATTGCCGCCAAGCTCTACGTTTCTCCGCAACTACCAAGAAGGCATTACTTCGGAGATGGGCACACCCTCGACGAAACGACGAAACCTGCGTAGTGTTGCAGCAACGAATATCATGACATCCTCTTTCAAGAAGACACTCAAGTAATATGCTGTCGTGGAAAGAGCCCCGCAATGATCCTCAACAGTGTCTCTGCTGGAAGCTGCTTTGTAGGGACCTGTCCATAAACTACACACACAGCAAAAAAAATCTTGTGATATCACATCGCTTTCGCTGCACATCAGTCGCGTCGTAAAAGTGATGTACAAATTACCGAGTTAGAAGGAAGGTGATAAATATGATACTGCTTCTAAATATCCAATGAAACGGGTTTGTTGACACTTTTCGGTGCCAACCAGGGTTTACATAGTGAGTGTGATAATTGTTGGAAAACGATGTATCCGGGTGAGATTACACTCGAAAATGGATACATCGCCAAAAATTACGCGCCTGGAAATTACAAAATTATTTGCTGTGTAGACTCTTCAGGAGAGTTCTAAACATGGTCTACACAGATCGAAAAAAGAATGCAAAATTGTGTGACATATGATGCACATGATTGGAGCGTGGGATATCACAGAAGTTTACATGATATATCATGTAAATGTCATAAAATATAATGTAAACTTACAGTATATGTCATGTAATTCAGCATGACTATGAGTGTTTACATGACATATAACACAAATTTACATGATATATTATGTAAAACATCATAACACTAAGTTTATATAACTAAAATTAAGTTTACATGACGTGTAAATCTCATTATTTTTATCTGTGTGGTCGAAAAAGAGTTTACGTAATTTATGAACAGCGCTTAGGAGCCATTGCACGCCTTGCGATTAACGGAGGAGCCATTGCACGCTTTGACCAAGTGAGTTTTGCTCACGACGGAGCACCTCCATAAATACTTCAACTGTAGTCTCTGTATTGTAGTCGATACAATCAGGGGGTCGGTAGAAGTGTAAGCATCATCTACCTTTCAGTTTGATCCTGTTCAAACTACTTGTTAGGCCAGGACCACGATAATGGTCGTCTATAACCGATTCCGCTCCTTTCCGGCTTAATGTGCTTTTGGTAGCTGCTTCAGCAAAATACGCATCGAGCATGGTCAGAACCTCTAGCAGAATTTAACAACGCTGGTTCAAGAAATGGCTTCCTTATTCCACCAGGTATTGAAGTCACTCGGTATTACCACCGGCCTTCGTCCTGGCCGTGTCAGCACGGCCAGCATACAGTCCAGCATCTACGTAAACTGCTCGATCGAGCAGCGCGGAGGCGCATAGCAGCTGCTAAAGAACACCCCGTAGACCATGGCGTTCACGAAGCCCTGATAGAGTGTAGGTAGACACTTACTCCTGGACTGAGTATTTCTCCATTGTACATATCATGGCCATTTTGGACTTATCCACGATCCAGTTGCCGTTTCCGCGCCGGTGCTCGGTATGGATCCGAAATGATGACGATATCCGCCCCCTACCGATTGCCTGATACAGCAGTAGCTGGTTACGTCACGATGGTTCATGATCAACTGCGTTACCTGTACTGTGATTGCCAACTGAGGCTCTCTTGATACCCGGGCACTTTAGATCACCCATTGAGTGCTTGCTGTACGGAAATATCCAAGAGAATCATAAATCAAGCACTCTATAGGGTTCGTGTAGCCTCGACCCCTCGACTTGCATCCCAGTTAAATACACTTGGAACAAACCTGCGGAAGCTCTTGTATGCCCAGCGAACATATCGACCGACCCACCTTGAGCAACCTGTTTCCCTACTGGGCCTTTCGGTAGTTCAACGGCTGTGGGCCACATGCACCTCGCACTGTTGACGCAGTGCCGTGATAAGCTCTTCCGCGTCCGTGATCTCGTCCAGGTCTTTGACCTTTAGCGCCGTTTCCTCCGGTGAGAAGTAGCGGTCTTGCGAGTTATACCGCGCTTGAGCACGAGGATCATTACAGCAGTACGAGTACGTCGAATACTGCGTACGTCGGCTCCAAGATCCTCCTCTTTCGAGTATATTAACTCAATACGGATGGCAAGAATGTCACCCTTCTCATGATTGGTACCTGTTTTACTACCTTTCCTTGGCCTAGTGTCCATGTGCTCCTATTTATATACCCAGCGCTGTCATGGTAAAATCAGAGCTGGTTACTCAAGGTTTCCCAATTACAACCCCCACTGTACTGGTACGACCCCATGGAAATTACTTCAATATTGCGCCTAATACACGTTATTTGGATGATTTCAGAACGGGCATTCTTATCCGTATTCCATCGAATATCTTCTGGAATTTATCCAGAGATTCTTTTAGAAATCCCTACTGCGAGTTGCTTGCGAATCCTTTTAAACAGTAACGTCCAATAAATTATATGGCTGAGACAGCCACAAACAAGAGTCAATATCAAGTTCCAGTCGCAACTACCATTGATTCCTCCAGTAGTTTTTGTGTAATTTCTAGATGAACTGCCAAAAGAAGGCCAAGAGGTGTTTCTGAAAAAATGTAAACAATGGAAAAAAACTATTGAGAAAATCCGTTGTTGAAATTCCTGAAGAATTCCACAAAATCCAGGATTAGACTTTGGAGATATTTCTGACTGAATTCCTGGAGAAATTTCAGAATGAATCTATAAAAATACTAAAAGAATCTATGAGGAAATTTCTGAAGAAATCTTTAGATTGCTGAAACAAATCTTGGAGGCTCTGATCTGATGAATCCCAGGGAAGTTAAAAAAAATGAAGGGGTATCTGATCTGGATATGTCTTTTAGTTTGGTGGAAATCATAGAAGAATTCATTGAAATTTTTTTGAAAGACTTCCTTGAGAGGTCCTTGTATAAAATTCCTGGAGGATTTTTTGAAAGTGTTCCTTGAGAGGACGTTTATCTGCAGGAATTCCTGTAGAATAACTGAAGAAACACCTAGAAAAACTTAAGAAAAGGTTTCTGTAAAAATCTCCAAGAAAATAGTTCTGGGGATTTTTTTAATGAACTTCTTTAAAAATTCGTTGAGAAATTCCTAGAGGTATGTTAGGAACACATCTTGGAGAAATATCTTGGAAAATAAACGTAGGAACTGCTCCTGTCAGAATCAACGTTAGAATCTCTGCTGGAGTTCTCGGAGGATTTTCTAAAGTAATCTCTTAGGAGACTTTTCAGAGGAAATTTTCAACAGAACTCCTGCGCAAATTGCTTGTTGGGAACACTGGCAACTCTGACCCAGAACCTACCACAGGGCTCACCGTTGACAGGCGACTGTCATCCGGATCGACGTCACATGTGTCATGACTACGCTTTTGTAATTAGAATGAGATTGTCATAATATCATTGTATTGTTCCAATTCTCGACAATGAAGAACATGTTTTAAAGTGTCCCGCGAAATATATTATTTTATTAAATCGTAACGCATTTATATGCTTAATTTATTTAAGTCTATTCACCGCCTCGTCACGTTACGACAGTGGCGACGAGAACGCGAGTTATTCGTATTTTCGCCGGGAAATTCGCGTAGAAAAAGCGCGATCGAATCTTAACCACGACGCCGCCGCCGAACAAAAGAAAGCGCACTTTCAGTACAATGGACGGGCAGCAGCATGTGGATCCGAGCCAGGGAAACGTTCCACCTGGTCGGAATCAGCATCCGAACGGACATCCACAGCTCCTCCAGCAGCAGCAGCTGCCTCCTCAAGCTCCGCAAGGGCACAATCCGGGAAACAGTCCACCCGGTCAGCATACGCAGTACCGCCAGCAGCCGATTTACCCTCCAGGGATGTCGGCAGACAATGTCATCGTGCAAATCTTGCAACAACTGCAGCAGCAGCAGGCAGTCACGAACCAGCTTCTTCAACAACAGCGCGAATCCGCCCAGCAACAACAGGGGTTTCTGCAGCAGCAGGAAGCGCTTTTCCGGAATGCCATGGCTTCTATCAATGTCAGCGTTCCGCCAAATCCAGAAGCGATTCTGGACTCTTTAGCTGGTAACATCAAAGAGTTCCAGTTTGATCCTGAGAACCACTGTACCTTTGCTGCTTGGTTTGCGCGCTACGAAGATCTTTTCGCCAAGGATGCGCAGAGGCTCGATGACGATGCGAAGGTAAGGCTACTTTTGCGTCGCCTGGGAACCAACGAGCACTACAGGTATGTGAGCTACATACTTCCCAGTACGCCGAAGGACTTCACATTCGACGTCACAGTTCAGAAGCTCACAGCGCTGTTCGGGACCACGGAATCAACGGTGAAGAAACGCTACAGCACGCTCACCATCACTAAAGTCCCGACTGAAGATTATGTCACTTTTGCGTGTCGGGTGAACAAAATGTGCGTAGAATTCGAGCTGACGAAGATGCCCGAGCAGCAATTTAAGTGTTTGATGTTCGTCTGCGGATTGAAGGGAGAGTGCGACGCCGATGTACGAACCAGGTTGTTGGCGAAGATCGAGAGCAACGATGACGTCACCCTGGAAGCGATGATCGAGGAATGTCAGCGGCTCATTAATTTGAAGAACGACACAGCGATGATCGAAGGCCCATCGGGACAGGTGCAAGCAATCCAAAGAGGTCCACAGCATCAGAGTAAGTTCCGGAAGCGGTCAAACGAAAGGCGTAATGCTCCACGAGCGCCAGATGAGCAGAAGAAGGTACCAGCCACTCCGTGCTGGAATTGCGGTGCGATGCATTTCTCAAACCACTGCAGTTTCTGGAATCACCGATGCACCGAATGCAGGCAGTTTGGCCATAAAGAGGGTTACCGCTCAAGTGCCAAGCGATCGTCCAAGCCAAGGAAGCAACGTAGCGGAAAGTTCTCCACCAAGACCATCGCACTTACCGTCGGTAACGTACAGAGCAAGCGGCGATTCGTGCAGGTGGAAATCAACGGCGTACCTGTGCGTCTTCAGCTGGATACGGCGTCGGACATAACCATTGTGTCCGAGCAGGTCTGGAAGCAACTAGGCCAACCAACTGTGGTTCCAGCAACACAGATTGCCAAATCAGCATCGGGTGAACAACTCGATTTGGAACACGAATTCACATGTGAGGTGTCTTTCAACGGGTTGGCCCAGCAGGGCCGCATTTTCGTCTCCAAGCGCTCGCTCAACTTACTGGGCATCGACTTCATCGATAAGTTCAACCTTTGGTCACTACCGATGGACAACTTTTGCAATCAGGTAAGCGGTGTGCCTGTTGATGCCAGTTCTTTGCAGAAAGCGTACCCCAAGCTGTTCAGCAACACGCTGGGCCTGTGCAACAAGGCCAAAATCAAGCTAGCTCTCAAGGAATCCTGCCGACCGATCTACCGCCCTCGCAGACCGGTTTCATACGCCATGCTACCAACAGTGCCAGTGGATCAAGAGGTGGACCGTCTGGAACGGTTGAACATCATTTCACCAGTGGACTATTCCGAATGGGCAGCGCCAATCGTGGTGGTCAGGAAGGCGAATGGCAGCATTCGCATTTGTGGAGATTACTCCACTGGACTGAACGAACGACTCCAACCTCATCAATACCCGCTCCCCCTGCCACAGGACATCTTTTCCAAGTTGGCGGGTTGCACGGTGTTCAGTACGATCGATCTGTCGGACGCGTTCCTTCAAATGGAGGTCGATGAAAGTTCCCGTAGCATGCTCACGATTAATACACACCGTGGCCTGTATCAGTATAATCGATTGCCTCCCGGTGTAAAAGCTGCTCCAGGTGCATTCCAGCAAATGATAGATACCATGCTGGCCGAACTACCGGGTACATCTGGCTACTTGGACGATGTCATCGTCGGTGGCAAGAACGCCGAGGAGCACCAACGCAATCTTCACGCAGTTTTGCAGCGGATCCAAGAGTACGGATTCACCATACGTCCTGAAAAGTGCTCCTTTGCGAAACATCAGCTCGGGTACTTTGGTCTTCTGCTGGATCGCCATGGAATCTGCCCGGATCCTGTCAAGATCGCAGCAATTAAGAACATGCCACCACCGAAGGACATTAGCGGAGTTCGCTCTTTTCTAGGCGCTATAAATTATTATGGGAAATTCGTCCCAAATATGAGAACTCTTCGCTATCCGTTGGACGAGTTACTCAAATGCAGCTCATCGTTCAACTGGACCCCAGAATGCCAGCAGGCATTCGACAAATTCAAGGAAATACTGTCCTCCGACCTCCTGCTCACCCATTATGACCCAAAGCAGGAAATAATAGTGTCTGCTGACGCGTCATCAGTTGGAGTTGGGGCAACTATAAGCCATAAGTTCCCTGACGGCAAAGTCAAAGTCATCCAGCACGCTTCCCGGGCACTGACTGCGGCGGAAACAGGATACTCCCAGCCGGATCGTGAGGGTCTAGCGATAATATATGCAGTAACAAAATTCCATAAGTTCATCTTTGGAAGAAGATTCCGGCTTCAAACAGACCATGCGCCGCTACTACGGATTTTCGGGTCCAAGAAGGGCATCCCGGTTTACACGGCCAACCGGCTCCAGCGCTGGGCCCTAACACTACTCAACTACGACTTCTCCATGGAATACGTCTCGACTGACAAGTTCGGGAATGCTGATGTGTTGTCCAGGCTCATCAACCAGCATGCCAAACCAGACGATGATTTCGTCGTGGCCTGCACCACCCTGGAGGACGATTTGAGGTCATTAGCGGTCAATAGCGTAAATTGTTTGCCTCTCAGTTTCAGCATAGTCCAACAAGCAACCAAAACCGATCCAGTTCTTCGCAAAGTGTATCGTTTCGTCCGAGATGGTTGGCCCACATCGAAGCTCGATCTACGGGACAACGAACTACGGCAATTCCACGACCGCCAAGAAGGGCTGTCGATCGTCCAAGAGTGCATTATGTTCGGGGACAGACTGGTGATCCCCGCAGTTTACCGGAAGAGGTGCTTGAATCAACTCCACAAGGGCCATCCGGGCGTGCAGCGGATGAAAGCCATTGCACGCAGCTATGTGTATTGGCCAGGATTGGATGAGGAAATATCCAGCTTCGTTAAGGCTTGTCAGCACTGTGCATCTGCAGCACGGTCTCCTCCAAAAGCTAGACCGGAACCGTGGCCAACTACAACCGCTCCATGGCAGCGTGTTCATGCTGACTATGCGGGCCCATTGGACGGAGAGTTCTACCTCATCGTCGTTGATGCTTATAGCAAATGGCCAGAAATTTTTCCGACCCGCCAAATTACGACGAAAGCCACCATCAACCTGCTTCGCTCGCTCTTCGCCAACAAAGGGATGCCGGAACTCCTCGTTACAGACAACGGCACCCAGTTCAAGAGCACGGAGTTCAGCCAGTTTTGCAGCGAAAACGGTGTACGATACGTCACCACGGCACCGTTTCACCCACAATCAAACGGCCAAGCCGAACGGTTTGTCGACACTTTCAAGCGAGCGGTTCGAAAAATCCAGGAAGTAGAAGGCACTATCAAGGAAGCACTCGACCTTTTCCTGATGACCTACCGCACTACACCCAATCCGAACGTGCCAGACAAGAAATCACCTGCAGAAGCAATGTACAATCGACCACTGCGAACAACCATGGATCTTCTTCGAGCACCGCCCGAACAGGTAGCAGATCAAGCCAACTCGAGTCAAACCAGAACGTTCGCACCTAAGGATTTCGTGTACGCCAAAGTCTATTCACGCAACAAATGGACTTGGACGCCGGGCACCGTGGTCGAGAAAGTGGGCAAGGTGATGTACAACATCTGGTTGAATGACAGGAGGATGATTCGGTCCCACATAAACCAGCTTAGGGCCAGGACCGGGACAAATTCAAACATAGCGAAGTCACCATCGTCAAAGCAACAGCTGCCAATCAACATCCTATTGAATGAATGGAAACTGTCCACCGCTGCAACGCCTGTAGCGTGGGCGTCCACATCACCACCGCTGGGAAATGTCGAACCGACGTCGCCAACGTCGATAGTGGGTCAGCCTGTGGCCTCCCCAGCATCCAGTAGTTCAAGCTCAACTTCAACTTCGTCTTCATCAGCGGATTTCCGATCTGCTAACGACTCGTCTCCTGCGGTCTGGCTACCTAGGCGCTCTTCTCGCAACCGAAGACCGCCTCAATGGTTCCAGGCGTACCGCAGATACTAAGGAGGGAGATGTTGGGAACACTGGCAACTCTGACCCAGAACCTACCACAGGGCTCACCGTTGACAGGCGACTGTCATCCGGATCGACGTCACATGTGTCACGACTACGCTTTTGTAATTAGAATGAGATTGTCATAATATCATTGTATTGTTCCAATTCTCGACATTGAAGAACATGTTTTAAAGTGTCCCGCGAAATATATTATTTTATTAAATCGTAACGCATTTATATGCTTAATTTATTTAAGTCTATTCACCGCCTCGTCACGTTACGACATTGCTAAAGCAATCTCGGGAGGAATTTGTGCAGAAATACATGTATGACATCCTGGAACTTTTTCTAAAAAAATCGCTGGAAGAATTTCTGAAAGAATCTTCGAAAGAATTGCTCAAAGAATCCCTTTAAACAAATTTAGAGTTATTCCTGACAGAGTTTCAGAAGGAATCAATTGAAAACTTCACAAAAGAATATTATGTCCTGAGTTTTTATTTGAATATGTGAAGAAAACCCTGGTGACTTCAAAAAGAACATCCTGGTAGAATATCTGGAAAATCACTGCAGAAATTTCTGAAAGTATTAATGGAAGACTTCAAGAACGAATTCTTAGAATCATTTTTGAATCCTTTGGAAGCGATTTCCGAAGGAATCCATGGATGCTTTTTCAAAGGAATTCCTTGAAATATCATGGAGCAATCTCTGAGGAAATTTCTGAAGCAATTCGTGCAAAAACTTCTAAAAAAAACTTTGGACAAAATTCTTTACGAGTCCCTGTAGGATAACCGTAGAGATTTCTAAAAGAATTTCTGAAAATAACTTTGATAACTGATTCAACTGGATTGGCAACAGTGAATAGACATAAAAAGAAAAAAAACTACTATATAGCACTTTGACCCACATAAAACCCTGAGCAAATACATAGAGCACTGTCTTATCAGTTCGACTACCAAACCAGTAAGTTATAATTATTCATTAATCGAAGGAAGAAACTTTCAAGTACCAGAAATACGCAGCATACAGCTTATTCCGAACGGTGTTGGCTGGCTAGAAATAGGAAGTCATGGGGCTCCAAAATCTTGTTTTCATGCCGAATCGAAAAAAAATGGGAAGACAAGCATGGTGCAGATTGAGAAGAAAGTTAACGAGTTCGTAAAAGATAAGCATAACGTTCATCCGAAGAAAAAACATATGGTGACGAACATCAAGTCGGTCGTGCACACATTCCGCAGCTAAGAATGTGTGCATAGGGCGTTCAGGTTGAGAGCTTAAACTACAGAAAAGGCTATGGCGAAAGCCGTAAAAAGATCTACCTACGTTTGAAATCCACGAAATGCCGAGAAACCATCGAAAGCCCAGGCGAAGTTGAACATAAAAGCGTGCTACGAAAACTCGGTGAAGAAGACTCGAAGCAGAGTCGAATTGTCCGGACAAATCTAAAATAGTCGCTTTGCTTTTCCAATTGACAAGTTTTAGTCAAGGAGGCCCGGAATCTATCATAGACATGAGGTTCTGCAATTGGTCGCTCATGGACAACATGAACTGGAGAGTAAGCAAGTAATATGACAAGGACTTTCTTGATCGAGGAGGCACTTTGAGTAGACAGGAGCGCACCCAATCTGAGTGCTGAGGAGTTAACGGAAGCAATGGGAGATCCTGTGATGCAGATATGCCGAAAAAACTCGAGCCGGGAAGCCACCGATGACCAGTACACTAGTGGAATGAAGAACTTGGGCACCGGACGTGCTGTCTGTCTTAGAGCTAGAAGACGACATTAACCCTCGAGCAGTCGCTAAGTACTAAGTAAACGACGCGACCGCTCCCGGATTAAAGAGCAAGCCCGATGACACCAGCTGAAATGCATCTTTCCGAAGCACAGTTTGACACAATACTACCTACACCGTACGTCTATGGGGTGGAGGTAGATGCCGACGAAAACCGGGAATCTAAAGGTGAACTCCTTGCAATAGCCAAAGGACTCGAATGTGAAAAAGCCCCCGATCCTGACGGATTCCTTAACAAGATATTAAGGGTGGCTATTGCGGCGTATCTAAACGTATTCAGAGCAGTGTTGATGAAATAACTGGCGGTTAACTACTTTCATTACAATAGGTAGGAAGATCCAGAAGCTCTAGCGTTGCGTTGCTGCCTAAACCAGACAAGCCGTCAGGGGATCCTGCGACCGATGATGTGCCTGCTGGATGATCTTAACAAACTCCTGGAGTAGATCATCCTGAACAGACTGGTCAAGTGCAAGGAAAATGAGAGCGGACTGTCCAATAGGCAGTTTGAGTTCTGGAAAGGGAAATCTACTAAGGATGTGATCCAGATGGTCATTACGAATGCGCAGAAAGCTTCAAAACAGAAAGTCCCTGACTATCTGTGCAAGGTTCTGAAGAGCTACTTCCTAGTCCTTGAGACAAATCAGCGAGCATGTCGATTGAAGTTACGGCGGGGTGCCTCATGGTTCCATACTCGACCCAACGTTGTGGAACATGGGCTATCGCTTTGGCTCCCTGTGTTTTCGCTTGCTCTATCGCGCCTTGGACATTCCTTTGCTCTTTTATCTTCGTCCAGATGTCATCTGTCATGCACGGCTTTCTCCGAGTGTGTTGCTCACCCAGATTATTCTTGCCGAAGCTCCTCGACGAAGGACCTTTTCACAGCAGTGTCTTCTAGTTTAACCAGCGCCCGATTTTCTTCTCCTGTCGATGGATCCAAGCAATTTGCAGCCGATTAAGAGATTATGTCTCGGACGCAATGTCAGCGCTACGTTTGTTCCGCACATCAAGATGGCTCATTCTCTATTTTCCGCTGTTCTAGTTGTGGTCGATATGATTTTCCGTGACACACCATATACCACCCATGTCTCTTTGTACTCTAGTCGATGGAGAAACAACAATTCTTCAGTTACCATGTCATTGTTGCCACAAAACTCTGCAAACTGCTCATCATTCTCGCTCATTTCTCCGAGACCATGGCGTCCCATAACGTGGTCATAGTCCTAGTTGTCGGAACCAACCTTTGCGTTGAAGTCGCCCATGAGGGTCCTGACCTTCGGAAAACTTATCCACGCACTACAGTATTCACTTGGATGTATAAAATATCTTTGTCTTAAATTTCAGCAACATTAGTTGGTGCATCTGATTGGAACATTGTTAGGTTCTGAATCTGGCCACAATTATCCTCTCATTAAAAGTTTTCCACTTCAGCGCAGCGTGGAAATGAACGCTGAGCAGGAAACCAACTTCACGTTGATCAGAAGGTCAGATTATAACAAAGTCTGATCGGATGCCAAGCTGTGTTCTCCAATGTTCGGCCGACGGACTTCGGTCAGCCCTAGGATCTCAAGCTTCATACGACATGCCTCTCTGGCTAGTTGGCAGTTTACCTTGCTGTGATGGGGTTAGTACATTTCTTGTGCTTATTCTTGTCCGTTGTTTTGCTTCTTCTTTTTGTAGCCGTACGTCCCCACTGAGACAAAGCCTGCTTCTCAGTTTACTATTTCATGAGAACATCTACAGTTATTAACTGAGAACTTCCTCAGCCAATGGTCAATTTGCATGTGTATATCGTATGACAGACACGAATATACTCAATACCCAAGGAATCGAGGAATTTTCCACCACGAAAAGTTCCTGGATCAACCGGGACTGGAACATCTAGTTGAGTGCCTTGGATTTTCCCAAGCGCTGTTCTATTTCTGTGGATGCACATAATGCTCCTGGATTGCACTATTTTTTATAACAATCCGGCAAAAAGTGACCTTATTCCAACCTACCTCAAGTGGTTCTTCCGAGAGCGGCCAAATGCATTCGTTTCTGGCTCATCGAAGAAGATGGGTTCCCGCATTCTATCCACTTGGTTATGTAACGGTCATTCGTGCTACTTTGGCGCGAGAAAATCCAAATGGATTTTGATAGGTACATTAAAAAAAACTAGCGATCAGATCAATCAAGCAATAGCTTACCGCCCGAACGGCGGTGCGCGCAATGAAAGCGAACAATTACAAATCACCAAAAAAAAGTATGAAATTTGGCAATTTCCTATCGCGTTCAATTGCTGGGCGTACCTAGAGCTTTAGAGCTGCCACTCACGCCTAGACAGGTTGATTTGTGGCCGCGCTGCGCTGCTAAGATGCAATGGGGCTGTAATTTCCCCACACACCCGGTACTTAAACGCGTTGTTTAGCCAGCAATGACCACCACGATCACAACAATAATGCTGCTGCCGCTGCTTACCAACCTTTATTATTGTTAGAAAGTCGAAATTTACTTTCATTCGTCGTTGTCGTCGTCATCATCGTCGTTCAATAATTCATCATCACCTCACACTGACTGCTGGGTAAGTAGTCTGGCCATGCGAGGTGCTAATGAACTGCTACGAGCATCCATCGTCTTTTTAAAAGCTTTTTCTGATAGGGCGATCTTGGTGACTATTGGAGAAAGACCTGTGTTTGTCGATTTCTTTACGTAAATCAAACTTAACTTTTTGATGAGAGACTAGTTGTCCCACAGCTTCAATTTAATGAACTCCCATCTTTGTACAATCAGATTAAGCCTAGGCAAACATTCGAATGGGAACACAAAGCGTCTGGTGCGTATTAATATTCATGAATCGTCATTTTTTGGGAGTCGAAACCTCCAATATCCGAAATGATACCTGTTTGTACTGAGCAGCATCCATATTTTTGGATAACGGTAGACTGAAAAAATCTGATAAAATAAAATCGAGATGAGAGACTAGAACAAACAACGAATAAAAACAGACGGGTAAAATGTAAGACCCCCAGCATTATGAGAAAGCTAGTGCCGTTAGGATTTTTTTTTCTTTATCAGGCAAGGTTTGGTACTTGCTGTGCAATGCACAGTGATTACAGAGTAAAGTATACAATTGGGCAAGCATAATCGTCGATTTGATAATTGTAAATTAATGGGAGCTCGGTTTGATTCCACTTCATCTTTGAGTTTTAAAAACGCAAGAAAAGCGGCTTGTTCCACATGTAATGTAGGGAATAAGAGGGCTTTTGACATCTGTTTTAGCGAGATAATACAAATAAGAATTGTAATTGAAAGTTAATAAGGGATAAAAAAAATCGACACCAACCCAGCCAGGGTCTCCAGTTAGCCTAGTGGTTAAGGCTAAGGATCGCCAATCCGGAGACGGCGGGTTCGATTCCCGTTCCAGTCGGTAAAATTTTCTCGACTCACTGGACATAGTGTATCATTGTGCTTGCCTCACAATATACAAATTCATGCAATGGCAGGCAAAGAAAGCCCTTCAATTAATAACTGTGGAAGTGCTATCTAGATTCTTGGTTTGAACCACAAAATATAATCCAAAAGTGCATATTAACTCATGATTTGATGTTTTTATTGGCCGTGGTTGAAACTCCGAAGGTATTTTTGAAGAACTCATGAGAAAATTTCTCAGGCAACCCATGAATAGATTGTCGGAAAGAACCATTGGAGAATTTTCTATATGTATTATTGGAACTCATTGAGAAGGCATCCATGAAATATTTTCTAGACGAGTTCTTGGAAAAACTGTGGAGAAGCCTCTGGCAATCCTTTGAAGATTTTCTGAAAAAATCTTTGAAGGGTTTATTGAAGGGGTCCGTCTCTGATGGATTTGGATATGAGAACTTTCTTAGTGAAATTACTGGAAATTGCTGTAGGAATCTCTGAAAGACTGGCTGCACGAAACTTTAATGAAAAAATAATTGAAGCACTCTATAGAAGATTTTGTAGAAGCCTTCTTGAAGAAATTTCCGAATGAATCTCGGGAAGATTTTCTAAAATTTCTGAAGAAAACTTTGGTTAATTTTATGAAGGAATCCTTCATAAAAATCTTGCCAAGGAAACCTGGAAGATTTTTAAAAGTAATTCGTGGAAGAATTTCAGAAGAAGAATGTGTCTTTGAGAATCTCTGGAAGGCAACTTTTGAAACATTGAAAGTAATTTCTGAAAAATGTCTACAATAATCTTTGGAAACTGAAGGAATCATTGGAAAAATTTCTGAAAAAAAGTGATTCTTTTATTTTTGAAGAAACTGCCAAAGTCCGTTTTTTAAGTCAAGTTCATCTCCCAATTCGTCAGCTATCAACATTCTGGGTTCTATAATTACACATTTTTTTAGTAAATCTAGAGACATTTGAGAAAGAATTTATGGAAGACTTCTAAAGGATTCTTTGTAAAAGTTTATGGGGAAATTTAAGGAAAAAAATCTCGATGACTCCTGGGTGAAATTTAGTAATGAACTTTCAGTTGAATTTCTGATGAAACTACTGAAGAAATCATACTTGAATGATTTTATGAAGCATTTTGTGCTGGAATTTCTGAATCAATCCCTGGAGGAATTTCTAAACAAATCAATGAAGCTGTTTTGGAAACAACCCAATTTAGATTTGCTCAAATAAGCCTCACAGAAATTTCAGAAGGAATCTCTGGTAGAATTTCTAAGGAATCCCTTGGAGGCATTTCCACTGGAAAACCTGGTCGCATCCGCTGAGAAACTGCATGGAATCCCTGGAAGAAACTTTGGAAGAATTTCCAAAGAAATAATCATTGGAAAAATTTAAATAAAAATGGAAATTTCCCGAAGAAATTCTGAATTTTTGATTTCTGTAGAAGTGATTCTAAATGAGGATATTCAAAATTTTCTATAAGAACCCCAAAGGGATTTCAAAAGAATGTAAGGAGGAATTTTCAAAAAAATCCATGAAAGGGGAACTCTTGGAGAAATTTCTGAAGAAAACTCTTAAGGCATATCCTAAACAATACATGGATATTCACTTTGTCTTCAACATAAGAGATGTCTTCAAGAACACAGTGGACCAAAGTTTTGCTGATAACAGCATTAAATTAGTCAGGAAAACTTAGCACTCACGCTGTATCCACCATGTCATTGCAGAAACGTAGAATTCATATTTTTTTTTCTAAGGTTTCTAGTGGCACACCGAGGGACGTAGAAACCTCTCCCATCACTGTGCGCGCAATCGTCTCGCTTCTATATGGAGGAGCATGAAGTGTTTGTGCGGAAAAAGACAGTTCACTAGGCCTTTGGATACGATAGAGAACGTAATCCTTCGGAAGCAGTTCACCAGCCGTGCACGGAACATGTCGTCCAGTAAGACACTGTTGCGTACTGACGAAGGTTACGGTAGAAGATGTGAAAGTTTTGGTTTTGTTGTATGGTTCATTCTGTATTTGTTCTTTTGTCATGTCAAGGTTTAGAGCATGTTATTGTTCAGATAATTGTAGTGCCCTGTAATTCAGTAATCTTTGGTGTGTCTATGATCTGTTAGTTGGTCGATGGTCCGTTTTTGTTGATCCTCATTTTAGTACTGTTTCGATTTTTGAAAATTGTCTTTCGTCCACATCCCTAGCACTATCAGCATCGGTCCAAACAGCTCCAAACTATAGAAAAGATTTCATACAATCAATCGAAAAACGTAAAAATCTCTAATATGTTGATATTAACCTCGGCTTGTTAGGGGAATATCTGTAAATAAAAAGAAAATCGCGTTAAGTACTGTTCCTTTGAATCCCACTAAGAATTTGCATCCTTTGACAGATACGTATTTCGACCTCAACTGTAAGGTCGTCTTCAGTGTCTTGTACTTGACTCGACTCAGTCGAGTACTTGAGTCGAGTCAAGTACAAGACACTGAAGACGACCTTACAGTTGAGGTCGAAATACGTATCTGTCAAAGGATGCAAATTCTAAGTGGAATTCAAAGGAACAGTACTTAACGCGATTTTCTTTTTATCCCTAATATGTTAAAAATAGGTCACGTTAGTCAAAGTCGAAGTAGTCAATTTCGTCAAATATGCGTCTTAAGTCTTGATCACCCGTTAGCTTCGAATCTATAAGCAAGCATTATTAAATGCTGCACTTTCACACTATTCGTTTCCTAGTTATTTTCAATTGATATTGCAAGAAAAAAATATTATTATTAGATATTCTAAATATATTAGGACAAAACTATCATACATAAAAAATAATGAAAGTGAAAATTAAATCACAAGTAAATCTAATGTCGTGAATTATGAATGAGCAAATTGAATATACAATATACTAATTGTTGCATATTTGAATTGATTGTTAAAATTAACCGAATAGTGGAAAGCCCAGACAACAATTCAAAGTCTGCTGACTCCAAAAAGATTCTAAGATTCGTCACAAAACATAAATGTTTCCATTATGATTCACAACGACTCTCAAAACCCTCCAAGACTCAACCGACTGGAACTGTTTTCTGGGTATAGAAACTACTAAGCCCTAGCAGGTTCCTCCTGTTTATCGAGCATTTCTGATAAATCAGCTATACTCCATCTGTAGCAGCCGCTTCGCAATGAACCGTTGGAGGTGCATTCAAGTGTTAAAGGTGATATTTTCATTACAAGAATTATAATTAACTGCCTTCACTTTAATACCGTCAAACCCTGTGATCTTGGCTAGGGAGAAACGTAGAATTTATCATCATACAAAAATGCAACTCATTATTTTAACCATCCGTAGCTCGCGAGGTTGACCACCACCGCCAGCACTACGCTAATGCTGAGTACAAGAAGCGAGATTTTTGGTAACGTGTTGTACAAAATACAGCTGCGCGATCGCTCCAGGGTTAAATCTAGCATTTCTCCAGACATGCCCTATCGCAAGAAACCATATTTAACTTTTGCATGCCGACAACTGGAATAAACCATCTAAAGTTCTAAAGTGGGAGCCAAAAAGGTTTTCTTTGAGCTAGCTCTTATTGGTAGACTCGGGAGATTTATAGCTGCATGACTGCGAGCAAACGTTTCTCTTACTCTACAAGCTACCAACTTACAAGATAACCAGTTTGCACGTGCATAGGTAAAATAAAAACGCCATACGACTTGTAGCGATACCTTATGCGATGTACGATATGCACTATTGCGACGTAATATATCATGTTATGGCTGATTAATTAGCATGACATTCTAACTCACTTCAGTGTTTGGCAAACTATCTGGAGTTAAAAACGCAAACGATTCAAACTTATGCGAGTTTATTTTTACATTCGATTTCATCCATACACCAATGCGAGTTAAACTTTCATAATATGAGAAGTACCAAGTGAAGTCGTATATCCATCTCGGTACGCAATTATGCGAATTCATTTGACACTTTGTGAGTTCGCTGGCACGTTTTTGCGAAAAAGTTAAGTTTATGACGGTTAAGCATCAGAATATCGTTTACTACGATTTGATCATACATCATAAAAGTTGATTTGTAGTCTTATACGATATCTTATCAGACTCATCGAGGTTTGACTGTGTACAACTTCATGTAATGAAAGGTAAATAATGCCCTTGACCTAATAACTGTGGAAATGGTCGTCGATTTATTTCGTCATGCAAAAATGATCAATTTTCAACCGTCATTTTCCTTATGTCACACTTTTTGAGTGCAATTTGTGTATGGGTCGCCAAACTACACTGCCAAAACTCCCTCTCCCTACAGAGCTCTACGCAATCTATGGACTTTCCCTAGCAGTTGTATTTATTACTGTGTAGAAATGCTTATTATAAATTCTGGTCGGGTGCTCAGATTCAAAGTAAGTCGAAATCCAAAACACATTTCCATCAATGGAGCATCCCACACTCAATCCATCTGATTACGTAAATATTAACCCAGCTTCCCGTGTTTAAATTTTCCTATCCAAACCCAATTTCTTTGGGGGCTTTAAATTCCATCATCACGTTGTCCAATTTTGTTGCCCGTCTCTTGCCGAATCTGCTTGATCCAGATCCCAACTTTTCCTTGTGCAGATGATGCTATTCCACTTTTTTCCGGAACTGTTGGACACAAGTCTGCTAGATACATCACCATATCGCCGCCTCGCCGTGTGTAGGGGGTGTTGTTGATCTGCTTTCATTGTTGAGTTTGTTGTCCATTAGGTTGCGCGACGAACGCCAGCCGGCTCAACTCAACTCAACAGATACAAGCAACTGGTGTGCGATGTTCCATCATGGGAATATGCCCAGCCAGTGTGCTCTAGTCAGAGTTGGAAAGCGATTAGGAACGTTCGCGGTTTCGTGGTGCGCGAGCGGGGGAGAGGGCTGGGATGAGTGGTTCGAAATTATATAGGAGCTACCTCGTGGTTCCAAGTGTGATAATGGTCGACTGCGCGGTTGTGGTCGTCGGTCGGTGGGGTATTACATTGCATTGGCCACTCGCTGATAGTGATGCGCGCGCGGCATCGTCGGTGTGAGATAATTTTCACCCAAGTGATTGCACGCACTGTTTATCTTTTGGGGGAGAGAAAGGAGCGGAGTTTGGAACAAATTGAAGAGTGAGATGTTCTTTTTTGCATTTTTCTTGTTATGCTTTTAGGCAATGGTCGGTGGAAGCGATTTCTGCCGGTAAGTGATGTTGATTGTTCTGTTTGCTTTGTTCCTTCCGATTTTTTTTTCCGAAGAGTATTTTGGATTTTTGTGCTGATAACGGACACTAATTCACGGGATCCGCTGACCCCCATTTTGCTTATTTAAGGTATAGATTTTTTTTTCTAGAATTTGCTCATTACTTATTTATATATTATATTTTTCTGTTCTTACCTTGTTCGTTACGGAATATTTTTATTCGTGCAAAATGCAAAAATGTACGCAGCCTTCCTTAGTTTCAGTTATTTTATACTATGTACAACCAATTCTGACAAAACAAGGTCAGCGATGTGACCGGTTTGCGGGTACTATTCTCCTCCATAGGTTAAACTCTAAACAATTCCACTTCTCATAATATCCCTCTCAATTTGCTATGTCCACCGTGCTCTAAGTGCTCCATGCTTGGCTCCATGCCTTCTAGTGCATATCACCCAGCCAACACACGATCGCATATGATATATGTAGAATAGGATGCAAAATAGGAGGCGATATACGCACACTTTACACGCGGTTAAATGGAAGCATGTACGCTAAGGTGGCCCACACTTATATGAAAAACAAAAAAATCGAAAAATGCCAAATCTTACCTCCTAAATCAGTTGTTTTGGACTCCCAGAAGCTACGTTCAAAATTTGAGCAAAATCAATTAAGCCTAAGGGGGCGCTCAAAACGCTTGAAATTTGTATGGAAAAACTTGGCCAAATGTATGCAGAAATTTAAGGTTTTCGAATTTTGCCGCTAGGTGGCGCTATGAGCGTTCAGTAGCCACCCTAATGTACGCATATGGCCTCCACTTTAGCATCCTATTCTACACCATATGCGACTTCGTGTTGGCTGAGCATACAAGAAGCAAATAGCTTTGTAGGGTTACTATCTGTATTTCTTGCAATATTACATGTTCACTGTATCCTTCCAACACCGACACAGACCGTTCTCAGTTTATGCCACTCGAGCAAAAGTCCTCTTCCAGGTTGGACCATTCTCTAGATACATTGTTATGACCAATCGCATCCAACCTCGTCGTCGTCCTCGTCTGGAAACCCAAGGCCATCATACTCTGGCACCAGTCTCGTGTCCACCGTCACCGTCATTGAAGCCTTAAGAAGCACTCCTGCCATCGTGTTGCTGCAAACGGCAATCACCAAATTCTTTTTAACGAGCCTTGTTGCATCCAGTGTCGCAGTTGAATCTCATCACCGAGAGTCTTGTACAAAGGTTGAAGTTACATCGCTCAGCGTCACCAGGAAATCGGTGGCGTAGGTAACTCTCGAATCGTGTTATCTTATGCTGTTCTCATCCAGATGGGATCTAACTGCATGGATTTTTCTGTTGAGCAACGTTGTCACACAATAAGGCAGATTACCGAGGAGACTTTAGCCTAGATATTACCATCGAATATTATCATAGCAGATCATAAGCTCCATGAGCCGGGTCCTATTGATCTTACTACTTGGTATGGAATAGTACTATGATTTGCTACTCAAAGGTCTCACCTACCTGGATCTTCAGAAGCCGATCCTGCCTGGGAAAAGTTCGGTTCTGAAGTACCTGGTAGAACTCCAAAGATAGCCCCTGTATGCAGTAAACAACCACTCGACGAACCAATCTCACGTTTTTTGGAAAATCGAGTGCAGCTGGTCTACTAGCACACAATCCATTGGGAAAACTGCTAGTGGAGATCATTCCGCTGATCAAACTTTTGTGGTCACTCTTCCAAGCAGCCGTCCATTCTTGCCCAATTAACCCTCGGTATCACAGTCCCAAAAGAAGCCTACACCGCCTTCATCGAAAAAAACTACCAGCTGAGTAGCATAAAGGAAGTAGACTGCTCTCCAACTTCTTCACTTGCAGCACCATTGAACTATTTAGCTCACTGCGCAGTCGAGAAAGCTTACAGCGAAACCATAAAATTGCGGGTCGTTTTTGGCGATGAATTGATGATGGTGAGTGTTGTACTCCAGGACGACCCTTCGCCATCTCTCGTTTGTCGGGTGAAGATCACTGCTTCTGGATTTTAGGACTTTTGTGATGTGTATACCATTTTGCTGTGAAGAACGCAAAGTATATCAGTAACATGTATCACTGAGATACCTTAGTATTGACTGAAACCAAGACCACCTATTATTGATGAATAGAGATCCTGAGTTACAGTTCGTGAATCATCCATTCTGGAGAGACTAGCATTATTAAGCCCACGCCCCTGGGAGATAAGATTCATATGTCAGCAGGCCATAATAAGGGCTTGCCGAGAACTTTGAACTTACGATGGGTGAGTGAACGGCAACAACAGAGGATGTGTTCTGATGATTCTTTCTCCTCGTCAAGATGCGATAATTTGAGGTTTGTATTACTCCAATCTTTTGCAAATGGTATCTATAGGGGCAGTTTCAATTATTAGACCGATGTAGATATTAAGATCCTTTTTGTTGAGACTTAATAGTTGTTGGATTTTCTTGAGGTTCACCATGACAAGCCTTTTGGATTGGCTCGTATGGGGAAGTGCATTTCAGGTTGATGTGATTTGACTGACCATATATTTGTTCAGTTGCATTTTTGCAGAACAGTCTGAGTTTCCGCAAAAAGGCTCAGGGCCAATGAATCTGTCAGAGGAACTATTCCTGGCTAGCTCCACGGCAATCTCGTTTCTGTCTAGACGTTTTTACGTGAACTACACGACTAAGAGAACGAAGAAGAGCTTAACAGAACTTCAGGAACTACTGCAGTTAGCTGGTTTTAGTCTAGGAAAAAACGTGTCCAACTTCTCAGTTATCACTCTCGCATTTGATTCGCTGGTATCTCCAATTAGGATCCTTGGTATTCAGTTGAACCGCCACACCAACACGTAGGGTAGGCAACCACTTGGGCAGCGGCCGGTATTTTGGGTACTCTTCGCTATAACTCAGTCAATTCCAAACCAATTGACCTGAAATTCACGGCTAGATACTATACGTATCTCATCGCGTTCCAAAAATTGTGTCAATTGGTTCAGAATTGGTTGAGTTATAAAAGAAAAGTGCCCAAAACAGGACCCCTGCCGAGATGGTTCCACTTCCCTACAACTACGTTGTTATTCCAGAGTATTCTAAAGAAACAATAATTACTCGACGCGTCGATCACATTGATTTTTATTCTGCAATGTGCAGTATTCGCTCATATACAGTTATAGCACAATCAAGGGTCACCCAATGGACCATTTCCATTTAATTAACATGGTGAACTGTAGTGACTGTACTTACCTAACCGGTCAGGTTAAGGCCGGGGTGGCCTCTGCTGTACATAGTAGCCGCCTCCATTCCACTCGGTCCATGGCTGTTTGTCTCCAGTTCCGCACTCTGAGTAGGGTCCGCAGATCGTCCTCCACTTGGTCGACCCACCTAGCTCGCTGCGCTCCACGTCTTCTTGTACCGGTCGGATGACTCTCGAGAACCATTTTAGTCGGGTTGCTATCCGACATCCTGATGACGTGACCCGCCCACCGTAGCCTCCAGATTTTCGCGGTATGGACGATGGTTGGTTCTCCCTGCAGCTGATGCAGCTCGTGGTTCATTCGCCTTCTCCAAGTCCCGTCTTCCATCTGCACTCCGCCGTAGATGGTACGCAACACCTTCCGTTCGAAAACTCCAAGGGCGCGTTGGTCCTCTGCACGTAGGGTCCATGTTTCGTGCCCATAGAAGACGACCGGTCTAATCAACGTTTTGTAGATGGTTAACTTCGTGTTACGGCGAACTTTATTCGATCGTAGAGTTCTGCGGAGTCCAAAGTAGGCACGATTTCCTGCCACAATGCGCCTCTGAATTTCTCTGCTGGTGTCGTTGTCGTCGGTCACCAGTGAGCCCAAGTACACGAATTCTTCAACCGCCTCGATTTCATCACCGTCGATATGAATTCGGGGTGGCGGGCGCGGTGATTCCTCCCTGGAGCCCTTTGCCATCATGTACTTTGTCTTCGACACATTAATGACTAATCCGATTCGCCTGGCTTCACTCTTTAGTCGGATGTACGTTTCCGCCATCGTCTCAAATTTACGAGCAATAATATCAATATCATCAGCGAAACCAAGCAGCTGAACGGACTTTGTGAAAATCGTCCCACTCGTGTTTATCCCCGCTCTTCTTATTACACCCTCCAAAGCAATGTGGAACAGCAAGCACGAAAGACCATCACCTTGCCGTAACCCTCTGCGAGATTCGAAGGGACTCGAGAGTGTCCCTGATACTCGAACTACGCACATCACTCGATCCATCGTCGCCTTGATCAACCGTATCAGTTTATCCGGGAATCCGTACTCGTGCATAATCTGCCATAGCTGTTCTCGATCGATTGTATCATACGCCGATTTGAAATCGATGAACAAGTGATGTGTGGGCACGTTGTATTCACGACATTTCTGCAACACCTGGCGGATGGCGAACATCTGGTCCGTTGTAGCGCGTTCACCCATAAATCCAGCCTGATATTGCCCCACGAACTCTCTTGCAATCGGTGATAGACGGCGGCATAAAATTTGAGAGAGTATTTTGTAGGCAGCGCTCAGTAGTGTGATCGCGCGGTAGTTCCCGCAATCCAACTTGTCGCCCTTTTTGTAGATGGGACACACGATACCTTCCATCCATTCCTCCGGTAATACTTCCTCCTCCCAAATCTTGGTAATGACCCAGTGTAGTGCTCTCACCAGTGCTTCTCCACCGTATTTTAGAAGCTCGCTTGGTAGTTGATCTGCTCCAGCGGCTTTGTTGTTTTTCAACCGGCCAACCTCCTCCTCAATCTCTTGGAGGTCAGGGGCCGGAAGTCTGTTGTCCTGTGCACATACTCCTAGATCTGTTACCACGCCACCTTCGGTACTTGTAACGTCGCCATTGAGGTGTTCATCGTAATGCTGCCGCTACGTATCGACCACCTCACGCTCGCTCGTGAGAATATTCCCGTGATTATCTCGGCACATGTCGGCTTGTGGCACAAAGCCTCTGCGCGAACGGTTCAGCTTCTCGTAGAACTTTCGTGTTTCCTAGTTCTAGCATTAAGGGGACGAAATACTCTGATAAATATTACGTCACGCGATGCTTACAGACGGACTTCTCTCACTTTCATCAAACAGAAAGACGAGGAAGGAGAGTCCGTAACTGAACGTAACAGGGTGATTTGTAAGCATAGTCATTACTTAGTTGGGCTATAATTTGCTACGTTGAATCTACGCCGAATGAAGCATCCTTATCCACTCCAGGTCTCGGTCGTGGGCCAATCGCTTCTATCTATTCCTTCTTGACTTTTAGTGCTCTTAGGTCCTCTTGAACCGCAAACAGCCATCTCATGTGTGGACTACCATGTAGACGCCGCCGGCCTATCCCTGCTTCACTAGGCACAGAATTATGCTAAATCTCCATGTCGTGTCCGGACGGACACCGTGGCAATCCGGGTCAATCGATTCCGCCGGCCGAAATTCTTCATTAACGAGGAAGGATGCAAATGATGCAACCTACTCGTACAAAACACTTTACAAGACTGACGATCCATAGCCTAACCCATTAGGCTAACTGGAGACCCTAGGGGATGTTCATAGAGATGAGCAAATGTAAGTCACAAGGGAGTTACAGGGGGTCCCAAGGAGCGGGGTACCAGGAAAGCTCAGGAGGGTTTTCTGGGGTCTGAAAGGAGTTTTCGAAAGTATTGCAGAGAGTTTCAGACGATTTTCGACAGGGTTTGGGGGGGTTACAGGTGTTTCCGAGAGTCTCACGTACCTTACATAGGGTCCGAAGTGGGACTTAGAGGAATTCGGGGGCGTTAGGCAGGCGTTTTTGGGGTTTCAGATGCGCTACATAGGGTTCTAGGGGATTTTAGAGGGATTTTGGAGGCATTTTTGGAAGGCCTTACGGGAGGCCTTACGGGGGCGTTTTCGGGGGTTTCGAAGCGTCTCAGATACGTTACATGGTGTCCGAGGGGGATTAAGGGGGATTTTGGAGGCATTTCAGGAAGGTTCAGAGCATTTCCGGTGAGATTCAGAGGCGTTACGGAGAGTTTTCGGGGGTTTCAGAGTGTCACAGGTACGTGACATGGGGTCCGAGGGGGTTTACTTCTAGAGTGGATGTCATGGGTTCGATCCCAGCCTCCAGCCTCACGGAGAGCGGCTGACACTTGATCCTTTTCTGAGCATATGCTCTAACGGACCCCATAACTTGGATATCGGCTAATGGCAACTCATAATGGACCCCCAATCGGACTGGAAAAGGAACAAGAGCCACACATCAAAATCCTCGTGCTCAATATTTTACCGTAGATAGGGTAGAAAATTGACAGCAGCGCTAAGGCAACCAGCTCGATATAGTAGAAATAGAAAAGAATACATTTAGGAGCTGTACAAAGTGTAAGTGCTGCTGTGTGCCAATTGGAATCGCTCACGCAGTGGACAAAAGAGCAGTAAATTAAGTGAAGTGGTTGAAGAATAAAAACAAGTGATTCGTGCCAGAACACTAAACTGAGAAGCAGGCTTTGTTCTAATTGGGATGCATCACCAACGTGAAGAAGAAGAAGAAATTACGTCAAGAAGATATCATCAAATCACGCGAAAAGCTTCGTGTTGTATCGAAATCATCCAGCACCAAAAGTCTACGATTACGGATGACGCCACTTCCTAGTTAGGTTTCCACATTCATTGAATCATTTTTACGACTAGAAAGCATCCTCCTATCATCCTCAGGATGAACGTACCTACCTTCGTTCGATCGTTTAACAACCTTACCAGACCGGGCAGCGCCCGTCAGCGCCAAGATTAACGACTCCTAGCCGAACTATGTAGCTGCAGCAGCACCACCGGGTGATACCACCACGCATTCGATGGAAACATCCGTGCGTGTGAGTCAACAAAAGCTCCAACTATTTTGGAATTCGATTAATCCACAAACAAAACTGCGCAGCGTCGGAGTGGTGCGTCGATCGCCAGTACTGCCACGGTCCAGTGCGCATTTGATAGCAGCAAGCGAGTGAGTGCACTACTCTCCAACGAGCATGTTCCTAGTTCGCGCCAACGACGTCGTCATTTCCTCGCTGGCGCCGAAGGCTCTTGTTGTATGTAGGAGGCGTGTGTTTGTATTTAAATGGCTTCGAACATGGCTGGCAGGTGCGTGCAATGATCGATCGATCGGTGGAGAAATTATTCCTACCGCCACATGCGGCGGCGATTTTAGAAACTGGACACAACTACTGTTCCGCGGGCTGATAAGGCAGGTTTCGCTGATTTTGTTTTTATTTGTATGGATTTAGATCGATTAAATCAAGCGCGAGGATTGATAGCGAGGTGTCGTTTAGCCCACTTTCCTAGTGCGATAGACTGACGTGTTGGGTTTGCTGAGTTGAATGCACTTTTCGCCAGCCGGAGAGAGAGGACCATACTGGTTGATGCACTTTTTTTTTCTAGTTCATGTTTACAGATTGATTTACATGCATAATCAGAGGAGAGTTTGTTGGTTTATTTTCGAGTTCCTAGTAATTATGGATACACGTGAAGCATGCAATCAGAAAGATTTCTAGCGAAGTAATAGGTGAACAACCAATGAAAGTGATGCAATGGCTTTGTTGTATGCTTATTGATTACATAGGAAATGGAAAATTTGTAGACGGGTAAGGAATGGGGCATAACTTTCTTATGCTTTTAAATGTTATCAGAGTTAAATAGCCAGATAACGATTATCATAAAGTCTATCCAGTTCTTTCGCTTTCGTGATTGTACGCTATCAGCAGAAAAGATATTATAATGTACATAGTTTTTTTTATCTAATTCCCGTCTATCTAAGCACCGACCAATGCCTCATGGCCAATTTGATATAAATTACTTATTTATAAATTAGCTTCCTTACAATTTCTATATATTTCAAAAGAACTACAATTTCCATAAAATAATAAAATTAAATAATCTAATATCCCTGTTTCCGTCTAGTCCACGTCTATTTCAGGCACTACCTGATTTCATTTCCCGGCCTACCTTCTACGTGACATTATATTACTTAAAACGGTCAAAAATTAGGATTTTACCATAATTGGGTTTTGAAATTTTGTAAAATTTATTAAATTTTTAACTTTACGCGAAAGAGCACCTTTTACTGAGCCACTATGTTTTTGTCAGATTTTTAGAACTTCATTTAGGTACCTAACAATAATTTCAAAGACATTTTTTTCGAAATCATCTTTTGACAGCTGGGTAACTGCTTGACAGTTCCTCCCAGTGCAAAATCCGACGAGGGGTTATTCAACAAATTGCTCCCATACACACTTCAAATTGTTTTTTAAATAGGTTCCTGGGCACCAAAAGTCATGACAATTTGGATTTAGGCTCAGTTTAGCGTACAGATTCAGAATACGGAATTATCTCAACACCGTTAAAGAAGCCATTTGTTTATTTGAAATGTCGCTCAAATTCTCCGCAATCCGCATTAAATCATGTGTTCAAACTGCGAATTGGCAGAATATTGATTTAGCTTTAAAATAACGATCAAAATATTTTAACTAATATTTTTGACCACCAGATCACAATATGCCATTATTAGTGTGACAAAGAAATCTTTCTCTGTGGGTCGAAATGAACCAGCCCTGGGCTGAAAATCTTGTTAATAAAGATAATGATAATAATCTCTGTGGTAGTAAAACACGATTTTTTGTATGCACAACATCTATGCCCACGTTTGCTTTCATCCTCCTTAGACGACATTTTACCGACGGTTTTAAAGTGCCGCGGAGCTTTCGTGGGGTGTGAATTGAAGGTTGGTTCAACAAATGAATCTGGCATAGAGAAAATTTAACGGTGATGAAGAATAATTCGGCTAGATGCTGCTTTAGTGCAGTTGGCTTCGTCGTACGCAATACGAGAAAAAATGTCAACTCGTAAGTGAAGTGATGATTTTGCGTAATTTATCAATTTCCCAGTGCTATGGAGGGGCTGGTTATTGATAGTTTATGTACATCTTTTTGCTTCGATCTGATGGGCCATTATTGGCGCAAAGGTAGGTTGAAATCAATGAGGTACATGTACAGGTGGCGCAAACAAACATTGCGTGCAACTAGTTGTCTTGCTCTACCGCTGATCTTATGCAACTCAAATAGTGACGTCACTATGTGAGTTGGATAAGATAAGCGGTAGAACAAAAGGGACAACTAGTGGCACGTGATGTTTATCTGCGCCATCTGTATCTGTACCTCATTGAGTTGGAATAACTGTATTTATTGACTATTTTCCGTCTGATATGACGGGAACTAGCGCATAATGACAAAGTAAATTTCATCCTTATCCGTAATATCTTTGGATTACGGAAAAGTTTCAAGATTTAACGACTTTCAGCTAGACTATGTAGTGGGTGTGAGCATAATCATTAGTAGTCCCTCGCTTATAGTAACACCTTGAAATCACCACAGCAGAAGCAATCGCAATTCAACAATGTTCTGATTGAAGAAAGTTCTATCAAAAGCTCGACGCTCAACGCATCCCGCGATGGCTTCGTACCCCGAGCCGAAATGTGCAGAGATAAATATTGGAGCCTCTTGACGGATGGACGTGCGGTGATTGCAAGGTAGAAGCAGCATTTCGACAACTACCAGAAAAACCGACAACATATGGGAAACCGCGACATTTCCGGCCGACTTGATGCAATGCATCTTAGCAAAGGTGCCCAAAAAGAATGCCGTGACTATTGCGATAATTGGTGGGGCACCACGTTGCTGTGCATCATCACGAAATCCTCTGCAAAGTGATCTTGAACCGGATACAGGAAAAGATTGACATAACTCTCCGACGGCAGCAAGCAGGATTCCGTGCCGGACGATCCTGTGTGGACAATATTGTCACGCTCCTTATGATCCTGGAGCAAATCAATGAAATATAAGAGTCTCTATACCTGATGTTCGCTGATTACGGAAAAGCTTTCGATCGTCTAAATCACGAAAACATGTGGGAATCCCTCAGGCGCAAGAGTGTCCCTGAGAAAATTATCAGCCTTATTGAAGCACAGAACAGGGCAGTTTCGTGCAGAGTACTGCACAACGGTGTCTTGTCCGATCTCAATCGGGTCGTTGCTGAAGTGAGGCAAGGATGTATATTACTACCACTACTGTTCCACATCGTAATTGACGAGATCCTGGTTGGTGCAATCGATCGTTAACCAAGTCGTGGATTGCTGTGGCAGTCCATTACCATGGAGCACCTGGATGACTTCGAATTGACCGATGACGTTGCTCTCCTACACTCTTAGAAAAAATCATGTAAATTTAAGTTCACTTGGATGCACATAAAAGGAGCGGCCCGTTCGACACAAGTTTACATCTTCTATCAAAAATAAAGTCGAGCTAGCAATCGCTAGAGCCGAAGCGAGAGACAAAACATATGTAAGTAAAATAATGAACTGGATTCGAACTCTGGTCCGCTGATTGAGAGGCGCGTACTATACCTCTCGGCTGTATCACCGAGTTGTGATACAAACAATAAATGTAAAGCTGATTCTACCAATCTGGTCAGATAGGTTTGTTGATATCTTGTGCAACCAACTCGAACTTACATGGTGGATGTAAAATTGAGGCAAATTTTCCATTCAATCATGAAATGTTTACGTACGTTGATGGTTTACGTCACGTGTAAATTCCTATTTTTTTAAGAGTGATAGCTCAACTGTGCTCAACTTTCGACAGTTATCACCACGCGTCGAAGTCGAACGCCGCGGCTCAACATCGAGCAACTTCGTAACGTAGAAGTGGCACAAGACTACGCGCAGCAGTTAGCAGTGGCCCTACCAACGGAAGAGCAGCTTGGCGCAGCTACACTTGAAGATGGCTGGAGGGACATCCGATCCGCCATAGGTAGTACCTCGGCTACAGCACTAGGCTTCGCGACTCCGAATCACAGAAACGACTGGTACGACGGCGAATGTGAACAGTAGAAAAACGAGAAGAATGCAGCATGGGCGAGAATGCTGCAACACCGTACGAGAGCGAATGAGGCACGTTACAAACAGGCGCGGAACAGACAGAACTCAGTCTTCCGGATGAAGAAGCGCCAGCAGGAAGAACGAGATCGCGAAGCGATGGAAGAGCTGTACCGCGCTAAGGACACACGAAAGTTCTACGAGAAGCTGAACCGCTCGCGCAGAGGCTTTGTGCCACAAGCCGACATGTGCCGAGATAATCACGGGAATATTCTCACGAGCGAGCGTGAGGTGATCGAGAGGTGGCGGCAGCATTACGAGGAGCACCTCAATGGCGACGTTGCAAGTACCGAAGGTGGCGTGGTAACAGATCTAGGAGTATGTGCGTGCACAGGACGAAAGACTTCCGGCCCCTGACCTTCAAGAGATTGAGGAGGAGGTTGGCCGGTTGAAAAACAACAAAGCCGCTGGAGCAGATCAACTACCAAGCGAGCTTCTAAAATACGGTGGAGAAGCACTGGTGAGAGCACTACACTGGGTCATTACCAAGATTTGGGAGGAGGAAGTATTACCGGAGGAATGGATGGCAGGTATCGTGTGTCCCATCTACAAAAAGGGCGACAAGTTGGATTGCGGGAACTACCGCGCGATCACACTACTGAGCGCTGCCTACAAGATACTCTCTCAAATTTTATGCCGCCGTCTATCACCGATTGCAAGAGAGTTCGTGGGGCAATATCAGGCTGGATTTATGGGTGAACGCGCTACAACGGACCAGATGTTCGCCATCCGCCAGGTGTTGCAGAAATGCCGCGAATACAACGTGCCCACACATCACTTGTTCATCGATTTCAAATCGGCGTATGATACAATCGATCGAGAACAGCTATGGCAGATTATGCACGAATACGGATTCCCGGATAAACTGATACGGTTGATCAAGGCGACGATGGATCGAGTGATGTGCGTAGTTCGAGTATCAGGGACACTCTCGAGTCCCTTCGAATCTCGCAGAGGGTTACGGCAAGGTGATGGTCTTTCGTGCTTGCTGTTGAACATTGCTTTGGAGGGTGTAATAAGAAGAGCGGGGATAAACACGAGTGGGACGATTTTCACGAAGTCCGTTCAGCTGCTTGGTTTCGCCGATGATATTGATATTATTGCTCGTAAATTTGAGACGATGGCGGAAACGTACATCCGACTAAAGAGTGAAGCCAGGCGAATCGGATTAGTCATTAATGTGTCGAAGACAAAGTACATGATGGCAAAGGGCTCCAGGGAGGAATCACCGCGCCCGCCACCCCGAATTCATATCGACGGTGATGAAATCGAGGCGGTTGAAGAATTCGTGTACTTGGGCTCACTGGTGACCGACGACAACGACACCAGCAGAGAAATTCAGAGGCGCATTGTGGCAGGAAATCGTGCCTACTTTGGACTCCGCAGAACTCTACGATCGAATAAAGTTCGCCGTAACACGAAGTTAACCATCTACAAAACGTTGATTAGACCGGTCGTCCTCTATGGGCACGAAACATGGACCCTACGTGCAGAGGACCAACGCGCCCTTGGAGTTTTCGAACGGAAGGTGTTGTGTACCATCTACGGCGGAGTGCAGATGGAAGACGGGACTTGGAGAAGGCGAATGAACCACGAGCTGCATCAGCTGCTGAGAGAACCAACCATCGTCCATACCGCGAAAATCGGGAGGCTACGGTGGGCGGGTCACGTCATCAGGATGTCGGATAACAACCCGACTAAAATGGTTCTCGAGAGTCATCCGACCGGTACAAGAAGACGTGGAGCGCAGCGAGCTAGGTGGGTCGACCAAGTGGAGGACGATCTGCGGACCCTACGCAGAGTGCGGAACTGGAGGCAAACAGCCACGGACCGAGTGGAATGGAGGCGGCTACTATGTACAGCAGAGGCCACCCCGGCCTTAGCCTGACCGGTAAGAAGTAAGCTCAACTGTGCTCTTATATGCAAAGCAAGCTCGATGATCTTGCCAATCGCTGCTTGGCGGCAGGTCTTACCATCAACGTCAACAAAACCAAATCGTTAAATGTAAACACGGTCAACTCTTCCAGCTTTACGATAGCTGGGCAAGCAGTGGAGAATGTTAAAAGCATCCAATATCTTGGTAGCCAAATGGCGGTCGATGGCGGTACTAAGATCGACCTAGGTGCACGGATCAAGGAAGGGGCTGTCTCTCGAGTTTTAGAAATGTATGGAAAAACAATCAGATTAGTCGACGCAGCAAAATCCGAATTTTCAACTTTAACGTGAAATCTGTGCTGCTGTACGCCAATGAAACTTGGTGTGTATCAGTGAAGAACAGTTAACGGCCGCAGGTCTTCATCAATAGATGCCTGCTATATACATCGCCTGCTATATAGGACATCGTCGATGTCCTCAAAAGCCGATAGTGACAGACCCCTAAAATGGAGTGAGCAGTGAAGAGAATTGTCAGACAAAAGAGGCACAAAACAAGCAACAAAGAAGGTGCGACAATTACTCTTTATCCCTACTGGTAACAGATAATGACATGATCTCGAAATTTTTTGTTGCAGACAAAACGGAAGCTGAATTTGTTGCGTACTTTTCAACTCGTGAATAATCAATTATTACTAACCCAAAGTCGAAACTGTTTGATGATAGAGCTTCACCAGAGTTGCAGTGTTTACCGACTCGAAGTTACCGTTCGAAAATCGTAATGCAAGGCTTAAAAATCTCTATACTCGTGGCGTACAATGTTAATCCCATTATTTTCAAGTTGGGACAAACTTGTGTCGCATGGGTTTGTTTGTCGCAACAAATACAGGTTGCGACATTGTCATTATTGTTGCGTGAAGGTTGAATTTTGATTCACTGGGAGTGAGTAGGCATTAACAACCATGCGTCTCCATAACTTTCTCAATCTCCTTGGAAACACTTGGCCGATGATTTCCCGTGGCCGATTTGTTCCCCTACGGAGCTCTGAATTGGACCAAGAGCTAAAAAACACGGCTGGCTGAGTTATCCTGGTCATGTCGGAAGGATGCTGAAAGAACGAAAGGCGATGGCAACAATCAGTAAAGAACCACGGAGTGGCCAGCGACTCCGTGTGCGGTCGCGCACAAGATGGCTGTTTGCGGTTGAAGAGGACTTAAGAGCGTGTCTACTGTATCATTTGGCGTAGATTCAACGGTTTTGGTTCCTGTTGTCTGCATCTTGAAAGTGTTTGGATGCTTTCTAGGCGTACTCATTATAAGTCATTCTTAGAAATACCAAGAAAAGTTGTGATTAATTAACGATATATTCAATAGTGCTATGATTCAAGTCATTAAGAATTGCCATCCGATTAAAAAGAAAGAAAAGAAATTTTCGCATGCAAATGAGCAGAAGAGACGCTGCACTTGCAATGACACTATCTTCGCCTTGGTAGGTATTTGCTCATTTTCTTGTGGTGGCCGGATGAAAGAAAGTGAAACCACCGCGCCCAAGAGGCGACATAAAATTAGCATCTTCGATATCTATCCACTCCTGCACGGGGCCCGGTGCCGGGCGGGTGCTGGTGACAGTTTTGCGTGTCGAGCATCCCACTACCATCGCATCGCACCGACAGAAAAGCAGCAAGAAGATGATGATGATTCGAAAGACATCAACGGCGACGAAAGACGTTCGGTGACATTGCGACTGCGCCAACGCTCGGGCCGCACAGTGCGGCTCGCACCGCCATCATCGGAGGTATTCAGGTTGCATTCAAGGAATGGTGATTGTGTAAAAACTGCGTTCATCCATATGCAAACGCACACCAATATCGATGGGTGGTAAAAAACGCACAATATTGTGATAAATAGGCGTCACGCTAGAGAGGGAACGAGCAGATGGAGAGGGGAAATTGAACCAAGGAATATGCATGTCTTTTGAGAGCTTCTTTTTGTCGACATAACAAAACGATGCTAGGGTAAGTGTACCAATTATGGCTGTAGTACCATTTATTCGCCATAGTTAATTTTCACCCTTTTACGATGTAAATCAACAAGAAAAAATTGTGAACAACAGATCACGTAAACAAAAGATAGTCGCACTCATTTAAACTCCACATTTTCCTCAAATCATGGTAGAAATCATTTACCTTAAAATTTCGGCTTCCTTGCACCCTTTTTCGCCATAGTGTACCAGTTATGGCTAACCCCATAAGGAATGCATGCAAATAGTGCGAAAAGGAACCGAAGTTAGAAAATGTAACCATAACTGGTACAGGGTTCCTCTCATTGGCACACGCTGCAATCAATACCAAAAGTAGTTATGGCTCCGTTTCTATATTTTTCCTGTAAAGTATGAAAACTAAGATGTCTTTAAACTTATTGATGACATTCGTTGGTCTTCTCGTTATTTTTGTATAAATAGCTTTCCTTAGGTAGTGCCATAATTGGTACACGCACCCTATTCGAGGAACGCACAGGTGAAATTTTTGTTTGTGATGTTTCGGATCAAACTTGACTCGACTGAGTATTGCGTGTGGCTGCCTTCATTGATGTTCGTTTGGTGCAAATCATTGTTGGGAAACAGGTTTGCGATTTTCGTTTTCAAATTTGTGGTGTTTTCACTCTGAAAGGTTATGAGATTCTCAGTATGATAATTTCAGAAATGCAATATTGACTGTATTCAAAGTGATCAACTCTTAAAAATTGATTACAAAAAGTTAAAATGTGTTTAGGAAGTTCAGCAATTGTGGATGCGTTCTTTGGAGTGAACCTGATGTGATGTTTAAAACACGTGACTATCACGACGAGGACCTGGGATCTGATCCCACTCCCAACAAACTCACAAAATGTTACTTCTTTCATCGGAAGTGAAGTAAAGCGTGGGTCCCGTGATGAACTAGCCCCTGGCTAAAAATCTCATAAATAAAGACAATAAAAGCATTCACTCGCCCACGTCAGACTCTGAAATCTTACTGCATCTGTACCGTACGGATATTGGCTGTCGGGATCACTTTGGTGTTCGGATTGGTAATGGTCAGGCACACTTTGGTGATATGAACAAATGATAGCAATACCCATTGGATAACCAAGACCGTTAGAATGTTGGACCATTGATATTCAAAGAGCTAAGACACATAATGACATAATGACCCATTTATAAATTGAAATTGGTAAACGGGTCGGTATTTAGAAAGATCATGTTGAGGGTGTCGGGATCAATATCTCGATTGATTTTGTCTGGTATCCAGTACCGTTTTGCTGGCCTGCTGGATTATATACGAAGCTGCTATTAAAGTGCCTATAGAATACTTGAAAGTTTCTGCACCCTAAAACCGATCAGCACTAAAGTGCATAATTTCCAAACTACACCAAAACTGTGTAACCCTTGCACATTCACAAAATTAGCTCCTGCGTCCACAAAATCGTGGAATTCGCAAACGAATTTATACGGTGATCTAGCTATGTTTACTAGTAACCTTGGTAAACAAAAAAATATCCACATTTCGCATTCAGAAGAGTGTACGAGCTGTTTTTGTGAATGTGTTACTGTTACACATTTTTGGTGTAGTCTGGAAAATATACACTTATGAGTAGGTCTTACACATTCTAGGTGCTGAGCGGTATTAGCGTGTGATTCCCTGAAATAATTTTAGTATACTTCCGTAGTATTGAACGCAGATCATCAATTGTGTTTTGTAAGAAAAAAAAATGCCTCAGATAAGCACTGCACGTATACCTCTAGAACATCAAATACGCTTTTCATCGAACAACAATCCAGGAAATCAATTGCAAAACGATTTGAAGTACGCGAAATAGGTTGTTGAACTGTCTTACTGTGATTATCTACTGGGAAGTTATCGTTTACGATGATGCTTCTGCATTAATTTCAAACTTCCAGCTTCATAAACGCCAATTGAAGACGTAAGTAATTGCACAAACAAAAGGTTTTCCCTACAGATTTGCCAAGACAGTAATTGGCTGTATAAAGACGAAAACGTTTTGCGAATGGAATTACTTCGACGGGGCTTGACGTCCAAATCAGAGTTGAACAAATTCGCATTGAAAAGATTGATTGCCAAAGCTTGGTTTTTCGTGTCATCAATAACTTTTTTTTTTCCACACGCAACAAAAACCGAATCTTCAACATCCAATTCTACATATTCCGGAATAGTCGAAATTCCCTTGTATCATTCAGAATCGTGGGCTATGTTATGGAATATGGAATATGCATGTAACCTCTAAAAGCGGAAGCCTTTAAGGAACAACTATCACGAAACGTGTACCAAGCTCTAATAATAACGATTCACGGCAAATGGATATCAGGTTCATAGAAACTGGAGCGTAAATTACAGTAATAAGAACGTATTACTGTGTTCCTGCTGCCATGCTGTTCTGTTTACGGAAACAAAAACGCGCTCGGTTTGTATGTAATAGTTCAAAGAGAGAAATCTAGCAGAAACCTAATTTCTTGAACAATTTTAAATTTCTTGATCATCAATTTTAACTTGTTTTCTAGATCAGCCTACATAGCTGTGTAGTGTCGGTAACGGTTGGCTCAACTGATTCAGACGGACCGCCTGTTCCAGTCGTAGAAGTCCACTAGTCAGGTGACCCCTAACTCATGGTGTTATGCAGCTTTATGCTTACCGTAGCTAAGAATGAATGGTTAGAGGGGGTCTAATAAAAACTGAATCGCAAACGTAGTCATCCTCCACAGTATGCTGTCCTACCGTACTAGCCGGAGAAAAAGCACAGTGGACCTTGTGTTACTCCGAGACAATCAGCTTTAGTCACAAACTTGAGGCTATATAAAGGCGGGATTTAAAAGATGTCATTGATTAGTTTGAATTTTCACCTATGGTTTTGCATAATGCGATTTACAAAGTGTGTTCTAAGTGTGCCTTTGGCGTTTTCAAATCGACAACGATCTAATTTCATCGCTGCTGTTCTTTTTTGTGCTGTATGATTCAAAAAGAGATTGTAAAGAGTTTAATCTTGCCTAGTTTGGATAGTTGCTACGGTTAGGATAGCTCAGATCAAACTTCAGCATAAAAGAACTGCAACGATCAATCTTTATCAACTTACGCAAAATAATACAGTCCAAGTGGCTTTAGTCCAAGAAGCTCACTTTTGTAAGGGGAATATCTATCTAGGAAACATTGTGAACCCAGTGTTTGCTATTTTAAGTAAAATTGTAATGGAAAGCTCGCGTGCCATGCCTCGAGCCTGTATGCTTACCAACAACGCAATCGTTGCTACACTCCTCTATGAACTTACCACCAGAGATATATATGCAATCATAATTATGGTTTTACTGTAATAATTATTGATGTATCTGTAGGAAACTTCAACAGGAAATATGTCAATAATTGTTTGGTTTATTTGTCGGGTGATGAACAATCCCCTACAGATGCTTTCAAGGAAGTCTTCGTGCACTGCACTTCGAAAGGCCTTCCGCTGATTGTTGGTAGTGGATGCGAACGCCCACCATATCATCTGGAGCAGCTCAGAGATTTGTTTGAGAGGCTCCTGTTTGATGGAATATTTAAGTAGTGCAGATCTTGGATTATTTAGCAGAGGCAACCTTCCAACCTTCATGGCATCTGCTAGAGCAGAAGTGTTAGACATAACGTTAGTGAAATTTGTCACGAGCTGACCAATTGGCATGTGTCAGATGAAGAATCTTTATCTGACCATCGCTACATCTTTTTTGAACATACTTCGCAAGCTTTGCGTTTCAGGAAACCTTCAACCTGGGATCATTGACATTCCAAGTGAATTAGATAATGCCGTTGATACTAAAACGGCCGTCATCATGGAAGCTTTCCAAGAAGCTTGCCCTCTGCCATATGTGAAGACCACAAGAGGAACCCCTTGGTGGAACTCTGATCTGGCGAAACTACAGTATGCGGCAGGAAAAAATGCGAAAGTGTTTTTCAACTTCAACCCTCATTTTCGTCCATTTGACAATAACCAATCTATGTTTCAACGTTCCATGATCTATAATAGGCTAGTTTTCTGAAAAGTTAATTAAAAAATTTCCCATTTTGTTCACTAACCTTTACAGGGCGGCGCCTGAAGATGAAGACAACCAAAATTTTCAAACCGCAGAAAATCACACAGGTCGCTAAATTAAGCATCTGATAAAATAAAATATTTGATTTTCTCTACAATATCATCAAATATATGTACTTATTTCATCTGGTATGTGAAACTACATGGCTCTGGATCAGTGTGGTCTGGTTGTTCATCGAATTTGAGCTAATTTTGTTACTGTTATAGTTATTTTGTTTAATGACCATTGGGCGCGCAGTTTATTGATATCCGCTTATTAGGCCTACATTATCATATGTTAAACATCAAATATGTTCATTTTTATTTTTCAGTGCTAGAATATAGACATTGACTGATACACTGTCATGAAAAAATAGTCATATATATCCCATATTTAGCGTGTAATAGTGCCTTGAACTTTTCGCATTTTTTCCTGCCGCACCCTGTATATGGAAAGAGTTGGAACAGACGACGTTCGGCTGGTTCGGAGGCTTTCAGGTCGGCTCGCAAGGCCTACCAGAAAGCTCTTCGGTTTGCTGAACGATCCGGCTGAAAAAACCTTTGTACAAATATTTCCAGTCTGAGTGAAGCCAGTCGGTGAAGTGAACGAATTTCGTTTGCCAAATGACGATCTGACTTCCTCTGATGAGGAAGTTCTGGAATGCTTATTCAGCACACACTTTCCTGGATGTGTGGATATTACATCTTCGGATGAACCTGATGTCTTTTCTTGTAGTTATGATTCCCTGGTCTCGGCTTGGAATATTGTAACTATAGAATCGATTGAGTGGGCACTTAATAGCTTTACTCCTTTCAAATCTCCTAGGGCAGATGGGATTTATCCTATTTTGCTTCAGAAGAAATTTGATTATTCCAAACATGTCTTGAAAAAAAATACTTGTTTGCTGCTTTGCTACAGGGTATATTCCCAAATCTTGACGAGATATTACTTCGATTTTTATTCCGAAAGTGCGTCGAATGAAGAAGCAAAGAGTTTCAGACCTATCAGTTTGACCTCTTTTCTTCTGAAATGCTTAGAACGCATTGCCGATCATCACATTCGTGATGTTCATCTGGCCAACGTGCCTCTTCATGTAAACCAACATGCCCACCAATCTGGTAAGTCCACTATGACTCTTTTACACAAGGTTGTTCACGATATCGAGAAAGTTTTCGTTCAAAACCAATCTTGTTTAGGTGTTTTCTTAGATATCGAGGATGCCTTTGACAATGTGCCATTCGATGCCATATTGTAAGCCGCACGGAGTCATGGTATATCTCCAATGATTTCCAATTGGATTCATCATATGCTCAAAAACCGATATATCTTCTCGACATTGCGTCAAGCGGCGATTAGGAAATTGAGTGTTTGTGGATGCCCCCAAAGGGGAGTCTTGTCACCACTTTTGTGGAATCTCGTAGCAGATACGCTATTGAGGCAACTCGATAATAGCGGTTTTCCTACTTATTGTTTTGCGACGACTACCCAGCATTGTTAGATGGTATGTGTATCACCACCCTTTTCGACCTGATGCAAAGCACCTTTCAGGTGGTTGAGGGTTGGTGTCGCCAATATGGCCTTTCGGTTAATCCGAGTAAAACATCTATTGTTCTTTTTACGGAAAGCCGAAACCATAATGGCGTTCGACCTTTGCGTCTCTTTGATTCTGAAATTGATGTGACTGAAAGTTGGAGTCATTCTTGATTCCAAGCTTTCCTGGACACCTCATATTGAGTTCAGAATCAAGAAAGCTTGTATGGCCTTCGTGCAATGCCGGCGAACCTTTAGTACAACTTGGGGTCTAAAACCCAAGTATATCAAATGGATTTACACAACTGTGGTTCGGCCAATATTGGCTTATGGATGTCTTGTGTGGTGGCAAAAGGGTGAAGTTAGAATGGTCCAATCAAAAAGGCCATCTCCAAAGGTTGTGCTTAATGGCGGTGTCTGGAGCGTTCTCTTCAACTCCCACGGCAGCGCTCAAAGTTCTCTTTGACGTTGACCCACTACTCATTCCTCTCAAACAAGAAGCACTTACTTGCACTTACCGTCTACGGGTACGCGATCTACTAGAGGAAACTCATGTATACCGCACATCTACACACACCTTGTTGTTTCCACTTTTGGCGAATTGGGACAAAATTGTCCTTGCTCCAAGTGATCTTATAATTGCTTGTATTTTCCCATATAGGACGTTTTCCACGAAATTCCCTTCCCGGGAAGAGTGGACATCTGAATATCTAGAAAGAAGTATTTCAGACGGCATCGTATGCTACACTGATGGCTCCCTTCTCGAAGGTCGAGCAGGCAGGTGTTTATTCTCGTGAGCTAAGGCTGTATCAGTCTTACTCACTTGATAGACACTGCACCGTTTTTCAGGCCGAAATCTTTGCTCTAATGTGCGGAGTGCAATCGACACTTCAGCAGCACGTAATGGGCAAAGTAATATACTTCTGTTCAGATAGCCAGGCTTCTATTAAAACACTTGCTTCCGCCAACTCTAGGTCGAAGTTAGTTACCGTTTGTCGAACTCAAATCGATGAGCGAGCTGAATTCAGCAAACGCTGTTCACCTTGTATGGGTACCTGGTCATTCTAACATCGCTGGAAATTAATTGGCTGATGAGTTAGCTCGCACTGGAGCATCACATGACTTCGTTGGCCCTGAGCCAGCTATTCCGATATCCAAGTGTTGGATAAAGCTTCAGATTGATACCTGGCCGGCCACTCAGCACAAACAATACTGGAATAGTTTGGAGCCATGTCGTCAAACCAAATTGTATTGTACTGAGCCTTCTCTAGGGGTATCTTACAAATCTGTCAAAGCGGAATCACAGAATGGTGATCAAAGCATTGACTAGCTATTGCCGACTCAGCTATCACTTGGTGAATATTGAGCAAACTGATTCATTTGTATGTGACAGCTGTGAATCCGATTATGGAACTTTGATATGTAACTGTCCAGTTTTTGCGCAACTGCGTTTCCGAGTACTCGGTAAATACTCGTTAAGTGAAACTGACTTCAGAAATCTGAATCTTCAGGACGTTCTGTTGTTCTTGACCCGCAGTCTAGCCCGCAGTGGTCAAAAGTAAAAGGCTCTCTTTACGCTTTATGCGTTATAAAAGTGCCCTTTTCGGGGCGCTGTTTGAACCCTGACTTGTGAGGATCAGAGCTATGTTGAATGCTCTCCTTATCGACTCACCGTTTTGTAGTGCAAGTAAGCAGTACCTCATGAAATTCTTTCAGAAGATCCTAAAGCGCAATCACGAAACGTGACGTGAGATAAGATACAACACTCCTAGAATCGTCAAGTTAATTAAAAAATACCTGATTGCCGACCGGTTTCCGGCTTGATGCAGCCCATACGGGACAATGTCCAACTGATTGCAATGGTTCAAGTCATGAGAGAGAGAGAATGCTACTGCTGGTGGTTCGTGTCGACGCGAACGAATAGACTCGACATGATGGGAGGATCTTCTTCATTTATCCGCGATCCTTAGGCATTGACTCCCGTGGGTTTAAGTGGGGAGGGAGCTATCCTCATAATGTTAACGAGCTTCACACTTTCCCAATCTATTTCGTGGTATGTTTCTACCGTATGAGCCGCCACAAGGCAAGGAATCTGGTATATGCCAGACTGCTCGTCAGGTGGAACCTTGTCTTTGAGGTTGCAAAGCAGGTCACGCAGAGTGTTCTCCATTTTGTGAACAACTTGTAACCCTTGTCGATGGAGTGAGGTTTTTATGGGGTTCGTTATTTTCAGGCTGACTGTTTTGACTTCTCTGGTGTCCGGCTGTAGGGTAGTTATACAGGTATGACGTCGCGATGTATTTTGCGCTTGTGTTTTCAGATGATTTTATCCACAAAAGACCTGCCGTACCCAATCACTTCGGCTGTTGAATAAATACGGTCTCTCTGTTCTTCATACTCTTCATTCGCCATAGGTACGTTGAACAACCGGTGTGCCATAGAGTGGAAGGTGGCTTGCTTCTGAGCACCGAAGTGATTGGAGTCCGAGGTAATGTATCTTATCTTAAGAGGTAGGCTTGTGGTAGATCCTGAATTTCAACAAACTATCTTAGTCTTCCGTCTACTTCCTTCTCTACAGTGAATTGTATTGTGTTGTGCTGGGAGTTCAACATGCAACGTTCGATCTAGGTATTGTTCCTTAACCGGAACAAAAATATTGTCAACGTTGCTGCTGATGAATGAAGACTATCCTACCATCATGTCGATTCTATTCGAACAACCAGCAGTAGCATTCTCTCTCTCCTGACTAAGACCACCGTAGTCCTTCTTGTAGGGATTTATCCAGCTATTCCTCTGGATATTCCTTCAGCAATTTTCCTTGGAATAACTTCTAGAGTTCCTTCAGACATGTGATATGAAATGTTTCAAGCAATTACTCCAGAGGTACCCTTTAGGTGTTTTCCAAGGCATTTCTCCACCATTCCCTACACAAATTACTTTTTAAATTTCGTCAAGGATTTTAGCCCAGAAATCCTACTAAAAAATTTCCATCACTTTCTCCAGAGCTTACTCGAAAATTTTTTTTTCTAGGGATTTCGTTACAAAACCCTCCATGAATTATTTTATCTTCGTTCATTCCTCTAGTTATTTTCGTGAAATTTTCGAAATTTTGAAATTCTGATAAATCCGTGGAGGAATATCTTAAAGAATAGCTGGAGAAATTTCTGCAAATTCCTGATGAATTAAAAAAAAATGGAAGAGAGAGAGAGACGAACCAGCCAAGGGCTGAAACTCTCTTAAATAAAGACAAATCAATCAATCAATCTTGAAAGAATCCATGGAAATTATTCCGAAGAAACCGCTTAAGGATTTTACAAAGAATTCCTAGAGACATGTATGGAACATTTTTTTTAAGAAAGCTCTTGCTAAAAAAATCGTTAAGGCGTCTCTGAAGATATCTGTGCAGAAATTTCTGAAAAACATTGAGAAATCTTCAGTTAAATTACCGTAGAAATCTTTTCAGGTATTCTTCCACCAGGATTCTGAAGGAATCTCAGGGAAATTCCCAAAGAAATCCCAAACAAACGTATAAACAAAACCCAGGAAAATTTTCTGAAGAATTTCCGAGAGAAACAGCTGCAGAAACTCCTTGCAAAACCATTGGTGAAATTTCTGGAAGAAGTTATTGTAAATTTTAATGTTTAAAAGAAATCCTGGGGAAAACATTAAAAAAACAATGGAGGATTTTATGAAAATATTCATGGAGGAATCCCTGCAGGAAAGATAAACACCTGGATACACTTCTGCAAAGGTCCATCGGAAGCTTTTTGGAGTAATTTCCAAAGAAATTCCTGTAAAAATCCAAAAAACATTTTAGGAAGACTTTCCGAATTTTTTTTTTTAATACGTGGGGAAAATTCCTATAGACATCCATCCTTGGTGGCAATCTGTAATTTCTGAGAAAATCCAAAGTGGAACACTCCAAAGAACTCCTGAAAAAAAATGAGGAGCTTTTGAAAGAAAATCTGACTGAACTTCTGAAGGAATCTTTGGAGAAAATGTGAAGAAATCTTTAAAGAAATTTCTGATAGAATTCTTCGCGGGATCAGAAGCAGTTCATGGAAAAAATCTCAGAGCTTTGAATAAAACATCTGAATTCTTTAATGAATATCTGATGGAAGTCTTGTATAAATTTCTTAAAGAATTCATGGAGGAGCAGTTCTTAAGAAAGTTGCTGAAAAGTCATATCAGGGAGTTTCTTAAAGAAATGGTTGAAGTAATTCGTGGAAGATTTCCTTAAAGGAATTTCTGGAGAATTTTTTGAAAGAATCCATGGACCAATTCTACCAAACCCCGGAAAAATTTCCAAAATAAATTTATGGATTTTTTTTTTAAATAATTCCCTGAAAGAATTCCTGAAGGACTTCTCAGAGAGGAATCCCAGAAGAAATTCCTGGCTGTATTTATAAAAAATCTCTGGAAGATGTACTGAAGGAAATGCTGGAAACAATTCTGACGTATCATACCGATCTTGTGTTGCGGATTTTATTGATTTCTTTAGACTAGATGCTTCCTCCAATCTACAGCGGTGCAGAAACACACTCTGTTTATGACGAACGAATTCATAAGTCAAACAACAGAAGACGATGCTTCGATTAAATCTCACGCAAATGTTAATACGTACTGCGTAAAAAAGTAAAAGAGCAAACAGATACCACGCCATAGGTAGTTAATCGTTTGCATGTTTTATGGTTCTAGGTTGCAAAAACTTGTCTACTATTCCATAGCAGTAAAAAGTGTTCTTCGAAGGTATGTGGCAACGAAGGTTCGATGACCTTTCTAATGTAAAAACAGTTTGTTGCTGACACACGCTTTCGATAATTTTCCTGGAACTGGAAGAAACAAAAACAAGAGAGAACCAAAGTTTTCTTTGATACACATGAAGATATAAAAACAAATGGTAAAGGTGTTCGATTGAGCCCGAATACTCGAATGGTATGGTTAGATAATTCATTGACTTCTCTTTCACTTAGCTTACTGCCTAATTCATAAACCTGAGATTAAGCAATGCACCGTACAATTCGATGTTGAATACTATACGTGATTGATCAAACGAAATTGTTCAATGAAAGGGTGGTTTACTAAACTAAATGGGAATTTTCAAAGATTCTGATTTTTTAAAGAATAATGAACGGTGCCGACTATGTTCTTACACCCATCCAATAATAAGAAGGATCAGTAGGTATGGTGTTCGTCTTGACTCTCACGGGATGTCACATTTGGAAGGAATTAACATTATGGTGACCTATTTGGCAGAGAAAGCATCCATTTAATATAAAATATCATCATCAAACAATCATGAGATTGAATTAATTTCTCGATCGGCCGGCTTCCCAACAGCGACACAGAATTCCAAAAATTAAAGCCATCAGCCTGGCATTGACATCACCATTCTGAACGATCACTCCCTCCCAAACCGCTCTCAATTCCCGACCTATCACGCAAACTCACCATTAGGTGCATTATCATTACCCACTTGTGGTGGTCAGTCATTATCACACACACTTGTTCAACACCACCCAATTCGCCCCCTCCCCGCCTTCCATTCAGATCTATGTGACCGTTCCGAAAACAAATATCGAATGGCCATACAACACAGCCGGAGCTCGCGGCATTCCACTCCAAACCCAAAGCGATTCTCCCCGCTTTAAACGAAAAAACATACAACATACAACGGAAAACGCCAAGCGCAGCCGAGAAGATCCGCTATGCCTCCTGCTGACGTCCAGCGTTCGTTATCACCGCTCAATCCCCGAAAAAAGAAAACACTGCTACTCAATAAATATTCATAAATTCCGTTTTCACCTCGTCGGAAACGGCATAACCCCGTGCAATATTCACCTTAGTGTCCAGCGATTGATGGCGGCGGTGTGCCCCTCGGCTCCGTCAGGTTCAGCGCCCTTCCGTTCAGCTCACGCTGCTATCATCCACTCACGAACTTTGTGACTATACGACCGATTGTTCGCCCGCGATAAGATTTGCCCTTCAATGTCACACACACAGGGAACTAATGCACCGCTATTAAACCTCTAATTTCATTAATCTCTCACCAAAATTTCACAACCACTTAATTTGTCCACGCTTCACGATCGCTCACTCAGCTCTAAACAACACTACTGTCCGGTTGCCTATCAGCGCCACACTACCGCTAAAGGAAGCAGCGAAAAGTCCACCTCGATCGTCCGCCACGAATTGCACAAGCCCAAAGCCAAACCGGTCGGTCGGTCGCTCGGCTCGATCGCGCGCTGATGCTGCTTCTGCTACTAGCCGAATCCGTTCGACGTTCGTTCGGCCGACCGAATTCGTCTTCGCCTCGTCACCGATCGAGAAAGTAGTGAAAGTTTTTTGCTCCGATCACACTGCTTGCTGCTTCACGCAAAAGCACTCGCGCGCCGAAGCCGTTGCCGTCGCCGTCGCCTTCGCTAACTGACAGCCAAACCACACGTGTGTTGTGTGGTGGTGTGTGGGGGAGATGTTCGCGTACGGGGGAGAAATGCGTGTGGTCCTACTACCTACCTACCGTTGGGGTAAGCTGTTGCGACTAGACTGAAACGGATCCGGTTGGTGGCTGGGGGTTTTATCAATTTTTGGCACTTACTGACGGAGGTTCCGATTCGATCCGACTCAAGTGAGTGCGATGTGCACTGCGCCGAGTAAAAGGTGAGATGCACACGTGCGAGAGAACGTGAGAAGTGCGAGGACCTTCTTGCGTCGGAGATAGCAGATGAAGGTCTTTGGTGAGAAGATAAGCGGTGAGATGTAGGCAATGTTTTGGTGAGATTATGGCCTACGTGAGTACGGGTTTTGGCGCCAGTGGGACATTGGGGCTTTTGGAGGTTCGTTGCTTGGGATGCATTGAAGTCTTTTGAGAGTTTTACCCAAAAAATGTAACAAATTTATATGAAAATGGATAAAAAAAAGTGCTGTTACGGTAAAATAAGAGCAGTTTACTCAAGGTTATCAAATTTTAGCGTCCCCTATACTGTGACACTCCCAATGAAATGACTTGACAAATAGGCCTCATTAAGAATAATTCTTGAGGAATTTCTTGCGGTGTCCCTGGAGGTAATGCTGGATATTTTTTTGAGATATTGAGGAAGAAGTTTTGCAAAACACATAGGAAGAATTTCAGCAAGAATGTCACGATAATTACTGCAAAAAAAATATATATTTCCGGTTATTCCGGTAAAACCCATCTGTGTATTATTATTTCATATTTTTTCTGTTATTACCATGGAAGGGACATTCTTGCTGGAACTCCTTTTATAAGTTTTGAAAAATTCTCCTAAAATTAAAAAAAAATCATCGGGATTGCCAGAAATTTCTTTGTGGATTCTTTGAGGATTTATCAAACATTTTATGGAATGTTTACACAAAGAAGAGTGTCGCAGGATTTCTTACAATGATTTTAGCAATAATTTCTCTAAAGATTCCTTTTAATACAAAACACCTCTTTTTATGCAGGTTATTTTTATGGAAGTCTTGCTTTATGTAGCTTTTTTCTTGCCCTGCATAAAAAGAGGGAGAGCTCCTCAGAACCAATATTGTGCATAAGAAAATATATTATATGAAGGTAACTATGGCAACGGCGAACAGGGGGCGATTATAAGGGAAAGAAAAAATAAATTGCAGGGGCCTTTTCGAGGATTCCAAGAGGTTTTAGCGTTTCAGGAGATCTCACGACCTTTCCAAGGGAGTCCCATCAGCAGATTTCAGGTGGTACCTTGAGGTCTAAGGAGCATTTAGGGGGTTTCAGGATCCTCTCAGGGCCTTTAGGGGGTTCCAGGAGGTTTCAGGTACGCTTAAGTGGGTCTCAGGGGAGTTCTCGAGGGCCTCAAAGGCGCTTTAAGGGGTGTCATGGGGTTCCAAAGATGTTTCAGCAGGTCTCAGGAGCGTTTCAGGTTGTTTCAGTGTGATTTTGGAGACATTTTATCTCGCCCTGGGCTAGTTCATCTCGGGACCCACGCTTTACTTCCCTTCCGAAGGAAGAACTCACATTTTGTGAGTTTGTCGGGAGTGGGATTCGATCCCAGGTCCTCGGCGTGATAGTCACGTGTTCTAACCATCGACCCAGGTCCGCTCCACACTTATCGGGGTTCCTGAGAGTCTCTCGAAATGACTCCAAGAATCCCTCTTCTAAAAATTTCTTCAGGGCTCTGATATTTCTTCCAGATATTTCTCCAGGAATGCGACAAGAAATTTTCCTAGCAATTCTTTCAGAAAATACTTCAAGAATTCCTAAAGGAACTTCTTCATAAATTTCTCGTAATTTTTTTCCAGGAATTCCCCCAGAGATTTTCAAAGAATCAGAGTAAAGCTTGCAGAGCTTGAAAGTCTTAACTCCAGAATAGTTTGAATGATCTAGATTACCAAGTCAATGTTGCTACGTTACAAGAGTTCCACTCTGACGCTCTGAGAGTAGCGTAGATTATATTCCGCAAACATTCTTGTACATACATTCATACAAGTAGGGTATCGGGATGCTTCGTTGGCATGGTCCCCTCGTTCGGCCTATCTTATCGGTAACCAAAAACTCAAACAAACACGCATAACTGGAGATCGGAAAAGCTATGCGCCAAACAACTGTAACATTTCGTTTCAATTTTAACACTTTGGAGCATCAAAATTGAATGAAAATGTCACTTTGTATTGCTTTTGTAGACGCCATGATTCTTCGGCTTAGTGGGTAGTCTATACCCATGATCATAAATGGCATGATTCTGGAACATTTCGAATTGACTTTTCGATAACTGAACATTTTATGCGACGGTCAAAGACACTATTTTGAACTTGTATATTTGTTTCCAACGAAAAATAACTATTTTACAAATTAAATGTGGGCCGAATATTGAGGACATTTTTTCACTATTTACCCAAATCTTGGCCCATCAGCAAAGTGACGTCAACAACACCGAAAAAGAGACGTCAACAACATTGCTTGCGAATGAACCAGAAAGAACGAACAGGAATAAAGATTTTGTGTGCGGAGATTGTAAAAATATAACACAACAATAGGGTTGCGTTGTTTTCGTTACTAAATTAAGAAAGAACTTTAGTTTGAGTGATTTATTTATAGTTTTTTTGAAAATTTGGCTCCAAAAATGTAATTTTAAAGAAAGATTGGCGAACAAACAGCGATAATTCTTCAGCAGAAATATTAAAAAATGAGAGGAAAAGTGGTTTTAGCGCTTGGAAAGCAATAGGCCAACGTTGTATCCACTAATAGGCCAAGTTTTGTACCGTAGACCAACGTTGCATACCATCGCATCGAATCTTTTCAACGTAATTAAGTAAATTCTTGAATATTTATGCTAGTTTACTTCCAATTGGAGGAAAATGCACTGCCTAGAGTGCTTGATAGGGTCAACACATCATTTCTAGTGCTATTAATTCACGAGTTATAGTCAAAATTTTCAAAGCGGCTGGCATATTAGGCCAAGGAATGGTACACATACCCTAGTACAGTGGTAGACATTCGTTTAGCCGAGGCATATTTTTTCTATTTTTTTCGCACTTGTAATAATTTCATGTTCTTTTTTAAATTTTTGGAGGATCTTCTAGGTAATTTGCATTACTCAATGGGATGAAACAATATATTATTTTTGTTTTGGTCGAAAAATACAAGAAAAATTGAAAATTTACCTAGACATTCGTTAAGCCGAATTGTACAATTTTTAGAATTCCATAATAAAAACTATCAAATTTCAAAAAATGTCTAACACAATCGTTTTGTATGGTGACCTGCATTATAGATCGACTTGTAAATACTGAATTTGATTGTTTTTGGAAGTGTTGCCATATTAATTTTACATGCATCTCATATAAATATTTCATAATATTGTAAATGATTCCAAATTGAGATTTGATGTAGTTATTTTTATCGAAAGTGTTTCAAAAGAATCTAATGATAGTTTAATGGCGAGTGCTGGTTGGAAAATTACGAAAAACAATGTTTTTAACAGAAAAAAATAACGCAAACCATCGAAAAGTCACGTATTAAAGTATTATTTTGATGAAATATGATGATTTCACTTGCATAAATCGCAGCGTTTACTACTATTACGTCATCTAATAGCTCCCAATATCTTCTAGGCTGTATTCTGGCTGAAATAACATACATTGGACGGCTCACATTTCGAGAAATGGCACCGAAAGTATTCAAATTTCTAGCATGAACTACTTGTTTCATAATTTAGACGTTCTTTTCAAATAAATAAGGTTAAATATGAATGTGGTTCAAAACTCAGACTCATTTATAATATATTCTTCAGATTGAATGAAATAAGCCAACTGTTTGACCTAATCTTGCATTTTTTATGAAACCCAAGTAACCACTAAGCACTAACGTAAGCGGTCCAAAGGTCATACAGCAGCTTTTTCGTGTCAATAGGCTCAGTAGGAAATTTTCAAATGCTCTCAGGCATTAAGCACTGAAATAAGCCGTATATTGGTATATGACGCTATGCTATAGTGCTTGTAAACCCAGTGTCTATCAGCCAAATAAGAAGCCTGACAGAGCTGTTAAAAGGCTTGGCGTGCATGACGTTTATATCAATCAAAGCTGATTTCAAGCAAAACAAAACTGAACCGAAGCAAGGCGATAGAATCTCCTCGGAAATTTCGTACAATCGATAGGGCGGTGGAAGCTTGTCGTTGGAAACTTCAAGCATTAAATTTAAACAGAAAATGTATACCTGCTTCCTCGATTATGATTTAATTGCATCGGATGTTTATCTGTGGAGTTTCAATCGTTCTACAGACGAACACCAAAACTAATCGATGGGCCCCATTTTGATTCCTCTTGTTACGGAACCTCGTCAACCTCCCAAACTTCCCTAGCTGCATCTCCTGCAGATCTCTCTCCACCCTCCATAAAACCATTTTATACATTTCCAATGCGGCCACATTGTGCCCGATTTCAGATCCGAACATCGGATCATCCGGAACATTCGGATCGGAACATCAATGCTGTCCCAACTTGTTGCCTTCTTTTCCTTAAATACGGTGCTGAGCAAACCAATCTCTTGGTGCATCGATGGTGCAGATGGGAAACGTGACGACATCCACTTAAGACTAACAACCCCGAGGACATCAGATCGAATCTGGATCAGGCTGTAAAAATCGAAGAAAAATAGACTTCGATGGAAAACATTCAGAGAAAAAAAGAAAGTAAATAACTTTTTTTTTCTTTTTTCTTGACCCATTTTTGACAACTCTTTCACCAGAGACTCGGTACGCAGATTGAAGCTGGCCGTATATCAGCCGAATATTTCGCCAAAATTAGCTTTTAAGCAGATCTATTATAGGATGTAGTTCTAATGAGCTCTGTTAACATTGCTCTTCATGTGGATATAGAACCAACTTGGTGCCAATTTTTACGGCTTAGTGGTTACTTGGGTAGGAGGAATTTCGGAAGAAATTTCTGAGGAAATCCGTGGACCAGTTTCAAGCTGAATCTGATAAATTACTTGAGAAACTGCTGAAGAAGTACCAAGGAAAATTCCTAGGGGAAGTTCTTAAAGAATCTCTGAAGAAATTCCTGGAGAAATATTAAAGACATCTATGAACAGAAATGCATTTGAAAGGGATATTAAGAGGCATCTTTAGAGAAATTCTTGCTAAATTCATTCCTTACAGATTTTTTTTTAATTCTCAAAAATCCCCAAAGGAACTTCTACCGGTGTCCCTGGAGGTAATCCTGGATAATTTCCTAGAAATTCTATGAATAATTCTTGCAATACTCATTTTACCCTTCAAAGATGTTAACTAAGTGCATCACGATGGCGTGGTATACGTTCACCCAGCCTGTCTGGGTCATATTGACCCCCAACATCCTACAAGCGATAATGTCAGAAACAAATCTTTTAATTATAATGCATTAAAAAACTTTTGCAGAGATTACTCTAGGGGGTATTGGGTTTTTTTTTTCAAAAATTCCACAAGTACTTTTATCTGTGATTTCTTTAGATATTTTTTAAAAGAATGCTTCAGAAATTCCTCTAAGGATTTACTAGGAATCCCTTATAAATGTTTCTCAAGCTTTTTTATTCCATGGAAATTCTTGCAGCGTTCCTCCATAAGTCTTTCATGAATTATTTGTGTTTCTTTAGGTATTTTCCTAGGTATTATCTTTGGCATTCATCCAGGAAATGTTCTGATAGCTTAGATAAGAAAACTTCAGAAATTGCTTGAAGAATTTTTGTCCAGTGTTTCAAAAAAAAAAAAATATGAATTTCTTCTACGAGTTTTCAATGGTATCGCCAGGAGATCTTAAGGGATTTATTGAGACAGCCCTCATTCCTTCAGGAGTTCCTGACAGAATTCTTTGGTAATTTTTGTGCAATTACTCTACAGGGATCTCTAATGTCTAAAAAAAATCATTGTAAAAATTTGAGCAGAAAACACTAAGGAAATTTTTCAAAAAAATCTTTGAGAATCCTTTGATAGAATTTCCGAAGTAGTGTTGAAGACATTTTTAGAAGAATTTCTGAAAAACTTCATGGAGGAGTTTTTGCTTGGCTGCTTACGACTGCAATTAACATATATTTCGCTTATTTTCCAACTTTTTCAGCCTTTATAGAGCAGCCAAAATGCCTTTTGTTTCGTTTTTAATATATTTCACCTTCCAAAAAAAAAAATGAAATATACACCGAAACGTAAATCGGTTGAAGCAAAAGGCGTTTTAGCTGCTTTGTAAAGACTAAAACAATCGGGAAATTACTTTTGAAGAAATCTCAGGCTGAAGCAACCCCTGAAATTCTGAAGTAGAGATAAACATATCTCCTCAATGATATTTCAAAAGCATCCCCAGTCGAAACCGCTAAAAAACCCTGAAGCAATTTACAAAGCAATATTCAGTAGAATTCTTGTAAAAATCTTAGGAAGTACTTTTGAATGCATCTCTGGAGAAACATTCAAAGAAATCCAGGAGAAATTCTTGAAGGAATCCTAGTAGGAATTTCTTAAAAACTTCCTGGAGAAATACCTGGAGTAACTTCTCCGAAAACCCTTGGTAGAATTTAGAGACAAAAAAAATATTGAGACATTTAGAAGAAATGTCCTGGAAAAATCTATTAATATAATTCTTGTAGGCTTGTTTGAAAATATTCTTGAAGAAATCTGTGGACGAATTTCTGAAAAAAATCCTAATATCTGGAGAAACGCATACAAAATCGTCTGCAAAATCCCTAGAAAAAAAAACTCTTGAGATATTTTTTAATAAATTTCTTAAAGAATCCGTGGAGAAATGAGTGAAATTATCCTTAAAGGAAATATTGGATATATTTCTGGGGTGATACATGGAAGAATATATGAAGCAAATCCTTGAGGAATCTCTGTATGAACTCTTGCTGGAATCTCCGGAGATATTCCTGCCTGAATCACTTAAATCTCTGGAGGAATTCCAGCATAATTTTCTGCATCCCTGGTGCAATATCTGGACACAATTATGAAGAGATTTCCAGTGCAATCCCTGAACAAATCTCTGGTGAACTTCCTGGAGTCTGTACGAATTTCTGTAGAAATATCTGGAAAATTTACTGCAGAAACCACTGCAGGCATTCATAAAAGAATCTGAAAAAACTTCAAAAGAAATCCCCGTAGAAAATTTTGAAGGAATCCCTGGAGAAATTTTCAATAAATTTCTCAGACGAATCACTAGAAAAACTTGTACAGTAATTGGTGGAATTTCAAAAGGAACCCACAGAAATCTACCTAAAAGAATTCATAGAGAAACTCATGAGGGAATATCTAAATGATTTCCTTTAGAAATTTGTTAAATAATCCCTGTGGATAATTTATTAGAAAAAAAAAACAGAGGAGTTTCTGTAACAAACCTTGATGGAATGTAATTCCTGGGGTGATTTACTAGTGGAGAACTAGTGGATTAACTTTGGAAGAAATCCAAAGAAAATTTCATGGACAAATTTATGGAGGGATCTCATAAGGATTGTTTAAAGAAATGCCTAGAAAAAATATAAAAGAATCCCTGGAATCTCTAAAAGAATCTTTGCAATAATTTCTGAAGGAGTCTGTGGAAGATTTTCTGAAGATATCCTTGGAAAATTTTCTTGGAAAAAATCCTTGACACATTTGATTTTCTTAAAGATTCGCTGAGAGAATTTAGGAAGGAATCCGTGGATGATGTCCTGAAAAAAATTCGCGTGTGCATTTTTGAAACCCATGAAAGCTTTTCAAGGGGAATTTTTAACGAAATTTCTGGGGGATCCTCTTACGAAAATTGCGGAGGAAGTTCTAGACGAAATTCTGAAGCGATCCATGGGAGAGTTTGTAATAGAATTCATGGGGCAATATTGGATGATATTCTGGGAAGGTTTTAAGAAAGAGTTCCTAAATGAATTTCTAGGGTAATCTCTTGATAACTTTGGAGAAAATTTCAAAAGAAAACTAAGAATTTCCTAAAGAAATTAATGGAAGAATTTCTGAAGGATTTCTAAGAGAAATCCCTGAAGGCAATCGTGATGAAGTTTCTTAGAAAATACCCGATTTTTTTCCTTTTTAATTAATGATTTTCGGAAGAATTTTTGAAGATTATCATGAGATATTACAAAAAGAAACCCTGGAGAAATTATAGAATGAAATTTTGATAGGTTTTTAAAGTGCCCGTAGAAGAATTTCTGGAAATCCATTGAAGATTTTGTGAAAGAACCCCCGAAATGTATCTTTAACTTGTAGTGATTTCTTAAATATAATACCTATCACAAAGGTAAAAACCTGGATGGAAATACCACAAAGGTAGCTTGACAGACCACAAAAGATTCGTACACGATTTCTTATATTTAGGAGGAGAAACTAGAAAATCCTTTTTTTTTTCCTGGGCGCAACAATATCGAAACAATTAACCCTATTCTTGCATTGGGGTCATTATGACCCCTAAACATGTACTAGGTCAGCGAGGTGAGCGCAAGCTAATGCACGAAGAAGGTTAAAGAAGTTCTTGTACCTTGAAAATTGTAAGAAATCCCCAATTTAACATATGAGTTATTTTACACCTACGGGAGCTTGGAATATTCAAAAGATTTTTTTTTCTGAAAATCAAACATCCGCAAGCATATGAAAAACTAGGGTAAGAGTACCAATTACGGCTATAGTACCAATTATTCGCCATAGCTAATTTTCACCCTTTAACCCTTAACCGCCCGGGACGATTCTTTCTGACTTCAAATGGCTCGTTCTCCGAAACTAGGGCACCAAATTGCATTCGGTTTGAAGCATCATCAAGGGGAAGAGTGTAGCTTTACAATGGTTTGGCGGGGATCCCCCTATGACCCTCCCCCCTTTTCTGCGGGGCGGATCTAGGTGTGGCATGATCCGTAATATTACCATATGATCATAATTTCGACTGGAAAACAGCATGTTATTGTCGTTGTTAGTGACAGATTATTCTAAATATGTAATTTCGGACCTGATTAGGTCAACCGGTCATCCGGTGACTTCGGAACAGGTTCTGGAGACCTTGGAATCTCTGGTAGAAATGGCCATTTTTCGATTCTAATAGAATCCCATCATGTGACACTTCAAATTTCGCAGAATGCCACGCGTAATCCAGTAAAACAAAGAAAAACTTTATTGATCGATTCTGGTCACCCGGTGACCTCGGAACAGGTTCTGGGGACCTTGGAATCTCCGGTAGAAATGGCCATTTTTCGATTCTAATAGAATCCCATCATGCGACACTTCAAATTTCGCAGAATGCCGCGCGTAATCCAGTAAAACAAAGAAGAACTTTATTGATCGATTCTGGTCACCCGGTGACCTCGGAACAGGTTCTGGGGACCTTGGAATCTCCGGTAGAAATGGCCATTTTTCGATTCTAAAAGAATCCCATCATGCGACACCTCAAATTTCGCAGAATGCCGCGCGTAATCCAGTAAAACAAAGAAAAACTTTATTGATCGATTCTGGTCACCCGGTGACCTCGGAACAGGTTCTGGGGACCTTGGAATCTCCGGTAGAAATGGCCATTTTTTGATTCTAATAGAATCCCATCATGCGACACCTCAAATTTCGCAGAATGCCGCGCGTAATCCAGTAAAACAAAGAAAAACTTTATTGATCGATTCTGGTCACCCGGTGACCTCGGAACAGGTTCTGGGGACCTTGGAATCTCCGGTTGAAATGGCCATTTTTCGATTCTAATAGAATCCCATCATGCGACACCTCAAATTTCGTAGAATGCCGCGCGTAATCCAGTAAAACAAAGAAAAACTTTATTGATCGATTCTGGTCACCCGGTGACCTCGGAACAGGTTCTGGGGACCTTGGAATCTCCGGTAGAAATGGCCATTTTTCGATTCTAAAAGAATCCCATCATGCGACACCTCAAATTTCGCAGAATGCCGCGCGTAATCCAGTAAAACAAAGAAAAACTTTATTGATCGATTCTGGTCACCCGGTGACCTCGCAACAGGTTCTGGGGACCTTGGAATCTCTGGCAGAAATGGCCATTTTTCGATTCTAAAAGTATCCCATCATGCGACACCTCAAATTTCGCAGAATGCCGCGCGTGATCCAGTAAAACAAAGAAAAACTGGCCACCGGACGACCAGAGTAATCAAAATTTGAATATCTCGTATACTAGACTAGGTGTTTATGTGACACATGTGGTATAGCTATTGGTTCTACTGAATTACTCTCGTAATTTTGCGAAATTTGCGGTGTCGCATGATGAAATACCATGATGGATGCAGAAATACCAGGAATACCTCTAATAAAACAAAGAAAACTGGGTTGGTTCCAGGGATTCCTCCAGAAAATTTTGTTAAATAATTTCTTCGGGACCCTCCATAAACCCCTCCAAAAAATCCTTCAGAGGCTTTCTGGAGAAATTCTGGCAGAAATTGTAGAAGGATTTTTTGGAGGAATACCTGGAGGAATTCCTGGAAAAATTTCTGGAGGAGTTTCTGAAGGAACATTCGGAGCGGTTTATGGAGGGTCCCGAATTACTAGACGATTTTTTTAGAAAATTTTCTGGAGGAATCCCTGGAGGAGTTCCTGGTTGTATTTCTGCAGGAATTCCTGTGGAGTAGTTTATAGAGAAATTCCTTGATAAATTCCTGTAGGAGGTTTTCGAGGAATTACTGGAGGTATTTCTGGGGGAATTCCTCGAGGAATTCCTGGAGCAATTCCTAAAAAAAAATCCAGGAAGGGTTACAGGAGAAATTCCTTGATAAGTTCCTCCGGAATTACCTCCAGGAATTCCTCCAGGGATTCATCCAGAAAATTTTCTAGAAATTTCTGCGAGCAAGAGTTCCTTCAAGATTTCCACCCTTCCACGGATTCCTACAGAAAATCCTGAAGGAGCTTCTCCCGGAACTCTGACAGGAATTCCTCCATAAATTCCTCCAGGAATTTCTCCAGGATTTTTTCCAGGAATTTCTGAAGGAATTCCTCCAGGGATTTATCCATGAATTTCTTCAGAAATTCCACCACAAATTTCTCCAGGAATTTCTTTTTTGGAGTTTTCTCCAAAAACTCCTTCAAGAAGCCTCAAATATTATTCCGGAAATTTCTCAATAAATTCCTCAAGGAGTTCCTCCCGTAATACCTCCAGGAATTTCTCCAGGGATTTTTTCAGGTATTTCTCCAGAAAATCCACTAGAAATTTCTGCAAGAATTCCTCCCAGATTCCCTCTAGGGATTCCTCCAGGAATTCCTCCACGGATTCCCCCAGAAAACCCCAAAGACTTTTCTCCCGAAACTCATTCAAGAATATCTTCAGGATTCCTCAAAAAAATGTTTATCTATTCTTCTAGGAATTTCTTCAGAAATTCCTCAAGGAAACCTAAAATATTTCTCCAGAAATTCCTCAAAGAATGCCTCTAGAAATTTCTCTAGTAATTTCTCCAGAAATTGTTCAAGGAACTCCTCCGATAATTCCTACTGAAGATCCTTCAGGAATTCCTCTAGAAATACTTCCACGAATTCCTCCAGATAAATCCTCAGGAAGGGTTACAGGAGAAATTCCTTGATAAATTCCTCCAGAATTACCTAAAGGAATTCCTTCAGGGATTCATCCAGAAAATTTTCTAAAAATTTCTGCCAGCCAGAGTTTTTCTAAGATTTCCACCCCTCCACGGATTCCTACAGAAAATCCTGAAGGAGCTTCTCCCGGAACTCTGACAGGAATTCCTCTATAAATTCCTCCAAGAGTTTCTCCAGGATTTTTTCCAGGAATTTCTAAAGGAATTCCTCCAGGGATTCATCCATGAATTTCTTCAGCAATTCCACCACAAATTTCTCCAGGAATTTCTTTTTTGGAGTTTTCTCCAAAAACTCCTTCAAAAAGCCTCCAATATTATTCTAGAAATTCCTCAATAAATTCCTCCAGGGTTTTTTTCAGGTATTTCTCCAGAAAATCCACTAGAAATTTCTGCAAGAATTCCTCCCAGATTCCTTTGAGGATTCCTCCAGGAATTCCTCCACGGATTCCTCCAGAAAACTCTAAAGACTTTTCTCCCGAAACTCATTCAAGAATATCTTCAGGATTCCTCAAAAAAAAATCGTACAAATATTATTTTAGGAATTCCTTCAGAAATTCCTCAAGGAGTTCCTCAAGGAAACCTCAAATATTTCTCCAGAAATTCCTCAAAGAATGCCTCTAGAAATTTCTCCAGTAATTCCTCCAGAAATTGATCAAGGAATTCCTCCAAATATTCCTCCTGAAAATCCTTCAGGAATTCCTCTAGAAATACTTCCAGGAATTCCTCCAGATAATTCTCCATAAAAAATCCTATAGTAGTTTTGGCCAAAAAACCTCCAAGATTTCGACTATGGATTACTCCAGAAAATCCTAAAAAATCCCGGAAGTCTTCTAGGAAATTCTCTTGGAATTTCTCGAGAAATTGCTCTAGGCATTTCTCCAGGAATTTCTCCAGGATTTATTTTTCAGGAATTTCTTCAGGAATTCCTGCATGGATTCATCCATGAACATCTTCAGAAATTCCTCATCAATTCATCCAGAAATTCATCCAGATGGGATTCTTTTAGACTCGAAAAATGGTCATTTCTATCGAAGATTCCAAGGTCCCCAGAACCTGTGCCGAGGTCACCGGGTGACCAGAGTCGATCAAAATTATTTTTCTTTGTTTTACTGGATTACGCGCGGCATTCTGCGAAATATGAGGTGTCGCATGATGGGATTTTATTAGAATCGAAAATTGGCCATTTATACTGGAGATTCCAAGGTCCCCAGAACCTGTTCCGACGTCACCGGGTGACCAGAATCGATCAATGAAGTTTTTATTTGTTTTACTGGATTACGCGCGGCATTCTGCGAAATATGAGGTGTCGCATGATGGGATTTTATTACAATCGAAAATTGGCCATTTATACTGGAGATTCCAAGGTCCCCAGAACCTGTTCCGAGGTCACCGGGTGACCAGAACCGATCAATAAAGTTTTTCTTTGTTTTACTGGATTACGCGCGGCATTCTGCGAAATTTGAAGTGTCACATGATGGGATTCTCTTAGAATCGAAAAATGGCCATTTCTACCGGAGATTCCAAGGTCCCCAGAACCTGTTCCGAAGTCACCGGATGACCGGTTGACCTAATCAGGTCCGAAATTACATGTTTAGAATAATCTGTCACTAACAACGACAATAACATGCTGTTTTCCAGTCGAAATTATGATCATATGGTAATATTACGGATCATGCCACACCTAGATCCGCCCCGCAGAAAAGGGGGGAGGGTCATAGGGGGATCCCCGCCAAACCATTGTAAAGCTACACTCTTCCCCTTGATGATGCTTCAAACCGAATGCAATTTGGTGCCCTAGTTTCGGAGAACGAGCCATTTGAAGTCAGAAAGAATCGTCCCGGGCGGTTAAGGGTTAACGAAGTAAATCAACACGAAAAAGATTGTGAACAACATATCACATTCACAAAAGATAGTCGCATTCATTTAATTTTCCACATTTTCCTCAAATCATGGTAGAAGTAAATCATTTTCCTTAGAATTTCGGCTTCCCTTTTTTTGCACCCTTTTTCGCCATAGTGTACCAGTTATTTCTAACCCTATAAGGAATGCATGCAAATAGTGCGAAAAGGAATCGAAGTTAAAAAATGTAACCATAACTGGTACAGGGTTCCTATCATTGGCACAGGCTGTAATCAATACTTAAAGTAGTTTTGGCTCCGTTTCTATTTTTTTCCTGTAAAGTATGGAAACTAAGCTGTATTTTAACTTATTGATGACATTCGTTGGTCTTCTCGTTATTTTTGTATAAATAGCTTTCCTTAGGTAGAGCCATAATTGGTACACGCACCCTACCATAACTTGAAATCACATAGGCGGTTTTTCTATATCTGATACAAGGTAAAACTTGAAATATCACAAAAACAAATAAATAAAGGGATGTGAGAGCAAAACAATTGGAAATCTTATTTTTTGTACATATATGAGGGCGCCAAGCTCCCAAGAGAGGGGTCTTAGCAAACCCTTGCACAAGGGGATTGGAGGTGATAACCCACCCCCATTACCGACGCTTCATACACTAGGCACCCCTCCGCCTTTTGCCAAAATTGGGGAAATCCCTCCCTTGGCGCCACTTCTGTGCACGGGCCTGGGTCTTAGAAGTTAAATCTTTCCCAATACCCAACTAATACGACATGCACTTTACAAAGGACACGGGGTTTACCACAATAGATCAAATATTGGTCGCAGTGGTTATGTCCCGAACAGAGAAAAAATCCCCAAGTTCCACAAAGTAAGCGCGCCTCCGCCATTTACAAAAAAAAAAACCCTGTCGCCTTTTCTGTGTACGGGCCTGGAGGGTGCAAAAATATCGAAAAAGTCATCTAGGCGATTTTCGTATATCCAGTAGGGCGGAAACAATTCCGAATTTCACTGAGAAGCTATTTTCTTGCATCCATAGAAGCACAAACAAATATTGGTTATTCCTCTTTGCGAGGGCGCTCATACTGGTAGTTATCCTTTTTTGTTCGACCTCAAGAACTGATTACTCATTGAGTATGTGAGGGCATACCGTGAATTCTAGGAGAATTTTCAGCAAGAATTTAAGAACAACCTCTGCAGAAATTCCGCATGAAATCACGAGAAAAATGCCTGAAGCTGAACCAAGAGGTACTCCTGTAGGAATACCAAAAGAAAATCCTGCGAGAATCTCAAGAGGAATATTACTCTGAATTATGTATAAACGTTTTTTTAACGCATTTTTCTCGAACCGCAATGAAGTAAAGCGTCATGATAGTCATACGGGTAATGTCACAAAATGAATCTAAAACTGGTAGTAGTGGCAGACCCGAACAGTAATAAAAAACCAGATAAATCCACCTAGTGGTGATAATGCCTTTCTCGTCGTATGTACTCATGATCTTTTCGTCGACGTTACGCGAAGTGTTCCTGAATCTTGAGAATACTTAATTTAGAAAAGTAACAAATTCAACAAAGCCATCATCGAATCGGGAAATTTATTGATAGCACATACTACGACGTTATGTTGAACGTTCAGAAAGAGCTGAAAAATATCACTGACTGCTTGAGCACCTTCACTATCACGCACTGGAGGCCGTCCAAATATCAAGACAGTAATTACATGCTAGGATATAACCTTATTCTCAATCACAGATCACTTTGCGGATTTCGACAGTTTTTTCTGCACACTTTACTGCCGTGTGCAGCATAGTTGTTCCATGTTAAAAGGGATTCCCATAGATCATGGGATCACATATTTTATTTTCCTTGGTCACACGATTCATGTAAAATTTGACCTCTATATGAGAAACATGCAAAAAAGGGAAATTTTTCATTTTGTCTACAATGTGGCCTGAGCCTATTTTCTCGCTGGTCGTTCATCAGGTTATCAACAAGCTGCAGTTTTATGTGTCGTATCCATGGGTTTGGTTCACTTTTTTTAACACTTCCGGCGGAATACAAAGAACCGATTCTCGAACACTATCGGTAGTCTTAAATGTGGCCTGAAACAATTTTCTTTCGTTTCGATCAATAGGTTATCAGCCGCTATTGATATGCCGCATGCATGGGTTTTGTTCTTTTTCCGTTTGATCACTTTCGGCGGGACATCCGGAATCGATTCCATGAAACTACCGGTTATCCTAAATATGATCGGAGACTATTTATTTACTTGTTCTTTGTTCATCAGGTTACCTAAAAAGCCGTGAAATGCTGTGTTCTAACATTTGGAACTAGTTCCGGATCACTACCGGTTATTCCGAATTAGGATCTAAGGCTATTTTCTTGCAAACCGTTCGGCAGGTTTTGAAAAAACGCTATTTGTTGGGTCGAATGCATAAGTTTGCTTCACTTTTAGATTTGGCCACTTCCTGAGACTATTTTCTTGCTAACCGTTCATAAGATTATCAAAAAAAGCCGCTATTTAAAGTGCCACATGGTATGGTTTCCTTCTACAATTAATTACTTGTGACGAGACACCAAAACCGGTTCCGGAACAATACCAGTTCTCCCAAATATGGTCTGAGGCTTTTTCATACATAAATAGCCGCGATTTGATGTGTTACATGCATGGGTTTGGTTCACTTTTATATTTGATCTCTTCCGGCGAAACACCCGGAACCGGTTCCGGAACACTACCGGTTCAGATATGGTGTGAGACTATTTTTCTGATTACCATTAATCAGGTTATCAAAACAGCCGCTATTTGATGTGTCGCATGCATGTGTTTGGCTCACTTTTATATCTGGCCACTTCCATAGGGACAACCGGAACTGGTTCCAGAACACTACCGGTTCGAATATGGTCTAAGACTATTTTCCTGCCTACCGTTCATCAGGTTACCGAAAATGCCGCGATTTGATGTGTCGCATGCATATGTTTGGTACACTTTCATATTTGACCAGTTCCGGCCGGACATCCGGAACCTGTTCCGGAACATTACCGGTTCAGATATAGACTGAGAATATTTTCCTGTTTACCGTTCATCAGGTTATCGAAAATGACGCAGTTTGATGTGTCGCGTGCTTGGGTTTGGAACACTTTTATATTTGGTCACTTCCATTGGGACACCCGGAACCGGATCCAGAACACTACCGGTTGAAATATGGTCTGAGATTATTTTCCTGCCTACCGTTCATTAGATTACCGAAAATGCCGCGATTTGATGTGTCGCATGCATTGGTTTGGTACACTTTTATATTTGGCCAGTTCCGGCGGGACACCCGGAACCGGTTCCGCAACACTACCGGTTCAGATATAGTCTGAGAATATTTTCCTTCTTCCCGTTCATCAGATAATCGATAAAGCTGTGGTTTGATGGGTCGCATGCATGGGTTTGTTGCATTTTCATATCTGGCCCCTTCCTGGGGTACCGGTCCGGACCATTTTCAATAGGAAACAATGGGACCAGATTCCGCGTCGAATGAACCGTTGGTCATTAAAATCGGTTAAGGTTTACTACCAAAAAGTGATGTGAGTTTATTTTGTACACACACATACACACACACATACACACATACACACACACAGACATCACCTCAAACCTCGAAAACCTCGACCGGGAAAACCTCGAAAAACAGACATACGATGGGTGGTCCAGGGTGCCCGGCCTTTAAGAAAGCCGCAGTGAACAACAAATCACAGTGCAGGTAACGCAGCTGAACCTGAACCACTGTGATGCGGCTCAGCAACTGCTTTGTCAGGCGGTTTCTGAGTGGGAGACGGATATCGCCATCATTTCGGACCCATACCGAGTACCCGCCGGCAACGGCAACTGGGCCTCGGATGGGACCAGGAAAATGGCGGCGATATGGACGACGAGTAAATACCCCGTTCAGGAGTTGGTGTCTACTACCTATGAGGGCTTCGTGGTCGCCAAAGTAAACGGGGTCTTCTTCTGTAGCTGTTATGCGCCTCCGCGGTGGCCGATCGAGCGGTTCACGCAAATGCTGGACCGCTTAACGACCGTGCTAACAGGGTGAAGGCCGGTGGTAATAGCGGGTGACTTTAATGCCTGGGCTGTGGAATGGGGAAGCCGTTTCACGAACCAGCGGGGTCAGATCCTGCTAGAAACACTGGCCATCTTAGATGTCGACTTGGCTAACGTCGGTACCAAGAGTACCTATAGTCGAAACGGAGCGGAGTCAATTATTGACGTGACCTTTTGTAGTCCTGGCTTAACAAGTAGTTCGAACTGGAGAGTAGATGATGGCTACACTCACAGCGACCACCTGGCGGTTCGCTACAGTATTGACTACAACAACAGCAGACAGCGGATAGAAGAAGAGGCGGCTAGGCCAAGGCCAAGCCCTCGTAGGTGGAAGACATCATACTTTTACGAAGAGGTATTTAGGGAAGCGCTCCGCCGTGAGCGAAACTTAATCGGTTTAGACGGCGACGAGCTGGTAGCGGTGCTCTCACGTGCGTGTGATGCGACCATGCCTAGGCGAGTCCACCCTAGAAATGGGAGGCCACCGGCTTACTGGTGGACCGACGCGATTGCGGCCCTGCGCCGCGCCTGCCTACGGGCTAGGCGGCGGATGCAGCGAGCACGATCAGAGGAAGAGCGAAACGAACGGCGGGTGGTGTTCGCCGCTGAAAAAGCCGCGCTCAAGACCGAGATAAGAGCAAGCAAAAAGGCCTGCTTTGAGAGTCTCTGTCAGAGTGCCAATACGAACCCGTGGGGTGACGCCTACAGGATCGTTATGGCCAAGACGAGAGGTGTGATGGCTCCTACAGAGCAATCTCCAGAGATGTTGGAGGGGATCATTGGAGGACTTTTTCCGCGTCATGATCCTAGTCCTTGGCCTCCTTTCGTAGGACAGCCGGGGACTGGGGCTGGCGATGAGGAAAGGGTCACCGATGTGGAACTTGCGGGGATAGCTAAGTCCCTTAGCGTAGGTAAGGCCCCAGGTCCGGACGGAGTTCCGAACCTGGCCTTAAAAGTAGCTATTGCAGAAGCTCCCGAGATGTTCAGGTCTGCTATGCAGAAATGCCTGGACGAGGGGGTTTTCCCAGAAGCTTGGAAGAGGCAGAGCCTGGTACTATTGCCAAAGGCGAGGAAACCACCCGGAGACCCGTCGGCATATAGACCAATATGCTTGATTGACACGGCGGGGAAGGTGCTCGAAAAGATCATCCTCAATAGAATGTTGAGGTTCACTGAGGGCGTAAATGGTCTCTCGAGCAACCAGTATGGCTTCCGGAAGGGGAGGTCCACCGTAGACGCTATCTTGTCGGTTACAAAAACCGCCGAGAAAGCACTCGAGCCTAAGAGGAGGGATATTCGCTTCTGCGGGGTGGTGACTAGAGATGGTCGGGTTTCAGATTTTACAGACCCGAACCCGACCCGTACCCGAACAATTTTCAATTTCAAAACCCGGACCCGACCCGAACCCGAGAATTTTTTTTTCCGTCAAACCCGGACCCGACCCGAACCCGAAAATTTTTCGATGACCAAACCCGAACCCGACCCGAACCCGAGTAAATATTTGTCAATAAACCCGACCAAAACACGAGTTCAAAAATAATTGTTAAATGTATCGGTTATAACAAAAAAAGCATATTTTCTAATACTGATTTATTTACACTGGTACCAAACCCGACTTCAACCCGACGTTATTCAAACCCAGACCCGACCCGTACCCGAAAATTTTGAAAATGTTAAAACCCGGACCCGACCCGAACCCGAGTTTTTCAAAATTTCCAAGCCCGAACCCGACCCGTACCCGTCGGGTTCGGGTTCGGGTCGGGTTTCGGGTTTCAAAACCCGAAACCCGACCATCTCTAGAGTGACTCTGGATGTAAGGAATGCATCTAATAGCGCCAGTTGGGTCGGAAGTGCTTTCACATAACCTCAGGAGTCCCGCAAGGTTCCATCCTGGGTCCGGTGTTATGGAATGTCATGTATGACGAGGTGTTGAGGTTAGAGTACCCAGTGGGAGTGGTGATTGTCGGATTTGCCGACGATATTACGCTCGAAGTGTAAGAACGTCCTTCCAGATTGGTGGTTTGAATAGGAATGATTCTTTATTATACAAACGTCAGTACCTACTTAAATCTATGACTACTACGATCCTACATCCCTCCCCTTTTCCATTGATTGTAACATTTTATTCTAGGAAATATTTAATGTAGTATTTAATAGACTATTAATCAATATTATTCTAGTTTATATAGTTTGAAATCTTGGAGATGCTTAGGGAGCCGTTTTTGTCGTTTTCTTCCAATCAAACTTGATTCGGATTCAGTTTGTCGTTTCTTTCGTTCTTCGGTTTCTGGAACCATCAATGTCATCTCGTCATTATTGGATTGAGGAATGCTTGAAGTTGTTTCTGAAAATTATATATATATAGTATTCATTTCATTTTCAAATCGAGATATTTTATTAGTAATAGTCTGTATCTATTGGATTATACCTATTTCCCCTTCATCTGGGCACAAAAACGGATTTCTATTTACAATTCTCTTGGTATGGTTTACATGTCGACTGGACATAACACCTGTTTCAACATTTTCCAATTGTAGCCGTGTTCCATCTCTTTTAACCACCTTGTGTTGTTGAGGATTGAAATTTGGTGTTAATTTGTTCTTCCGGATGAAGTTTTTCACAACTACGAAATCTCCGACATCAATAGTGGAATCTTTAGCTTTCCTTTTTCCATCAATGTACGTTTTTCCTTTTTCTTTGCAACGAGCATCATTTTGTTTGGCTTTCTCGATATTTACTTCACGTGTAGATCGTGGTAACTTATCCCGCAAATTCCATCCGAACATGAGTTCAGCAGGAGAGAAATTGGTTACTGAATGAGGTGTTGCTCGATATGCGTGTAGAAAATCCTGTAAGTCGCATTTCCAATCGCGACCCAATGCAACGCTGATTTTGATCGATCTTAACAAGGTCCGGTTTTGTCTTTCCACTTGACCATTTTGGAATGCAGCATAAGGAACTGAATGATTTATTTTGATTCCATTTGTTTTACAAAACGAAGAAAATTCATCTGAGGAGAACGGTTGACCATTGTCGCACACTATCTCTTCAGGATATCCAAATCGTGCGAAAACTTCCCTTAGTTTCGTAGTTGTCAATTTAGCCGTCATAGAATTTTGAATAACAACTTCGAAGTATCTTGAAAAATAATCGGTCACAACCAGTAAGTGGTGTCCTCCTGGAATTTCCATGAAATCCATAGCTAGTTTTATCCATGGTCTCTCGGGTAGTTCAGTTCGTGTGAGTGGTTGTGCATCTGGGATAGAGACTAAAACGCATCCTGAGCAACTTGTAACAAACCTTTCAATCATAGCGTCCATTCCGCTCCACCAAACTTTTGTTCGCAGTCGTCGTTTCATTGATGAAATGCCGAGATGAGGATCATGTCCCAGACTCAATGTTCGCTTTTGTAATGTCCTGGGAATAACCAACTTTTGATCTTTCATTATCACCTTTTGGTCAGTGGTTAGGCAACTTGCAAGTTTTTTATATCTTAATAATGTTTTAGGCCACCTTCTAGAAGGATAGGGTAACCACTTTATGAGTTCTTGGAGTTCTTCATCATTACAAGTGGCTTGTTCTATCTCTTGTAACGATAGAGCAATGGGACAAGTATCCTCTGATCTGATTATTCTCTCCGTTTCCTCATCAAAACTTGGTCCGTTATTAGGTACAGTTTGACATAGTCGGGATAGTGGGTCAGCTATGTTCCCTTTTCCTGGTCTGTACATAATTTTATAGTCGAATGACATTAATCGTAGTTTCCACCGTTCTATGCGGGAAGATGGTTTGATACGATCTCCGAAAATCACCACGAGTGGTTTATGGTCTGTTATCAAGTAAAAAGATTTACCATACAAATAATGATAAAACTTTTCACATCCCCACACCAGAGCTAATGCTTCTCTTTCCGTCTGAGCATATTTCTTCTCAGTGGCTGTGAGAGTCTTCGAAGCATAGTGAATAATTTTGAATTGACCTGCTTCGTTCTTCTGAACCAAAACTGCACCAAGTCCTACCGGACTACCGTCAGCAATTACATATGTTTCGAAATCTGGATTGTAAAATCCAAGAGTTTCGTCTCTCTTCAAAATCTTTTTGATTTCGTCAAATGCCTGCTGATGAACAGAATTCCATTGAAATTTTGTCCCTTTGTGCGTAAGTTGATTTAGAGGATTTGTTATCGTAGCCATGTGCGGAATGTAACGGTTTACGAAATTCAGTAATCCGAGGAAACTACGAACTTCTTCCGTGGATGTGGGCGGGTTGAGAAGTTCTATCGCTTCTAATTTGTTCCTTGCAACTGATATACCATTTGCGGTTATACGGTACCCAATGAAATCAAGCTCGGTTACTCCGTATTCTGTTTTGTCTGTGTTGATCAAGATGTTGTATTGCTGTAGCCGTTGATGTACCAAATTTGTTCTGTATCGCAACTCCTCGCTGTTTTTGGCTGGTATCAAAATATCGTCTATGAAGATTATCAGCCACGGAAAATCGAATATTGAATATTGTTTCCATTACTTTTTGGAAAAGCTCAGGTGCCGCTGAGAGGCCAAACATGAGTCTTTTGTACCGCATTAACCCAAGAGGGGAAATGAAAGTTGTTATATATCTGCATTTCTTGCTTAGTACAACCTGATGAAAAGCTTGGCGGATATCAAGCTTGGTAAAAATTGAATTTCCACCTAAAATTTATATCATTGATTAAGCCTTAAGTTAACTATTATTTTAAAATTTTCATCAAATTCCCACCTATTTTCCTAGTCATTTGTTCTAGCATTGGTAGAGGATGTACTTCGCGAATAACGGCTTTATTGGCTTCTCGTAGATCAACAATTATACGTACTTCAGTTTGACTTTTCCTTTTAACTATCATTGGTGAAACCCATTCAGAAGCTTCGAAAACTCGCTCAATAATATCCTGTTCCTCTAATTCTTTAAGTTTAGCTATTGCTAACTCTTCAAGAGGAAAGGGAATCCTACGCAAACTTTGTCGTACAGGAGGTACATTTTTATCGATTTTAACGTTTGCAACGATCCCTAATTTTGTAAAAATGTATTAAAGTTCATATTTGTTTACTTTTCAATCGATAAGTTTCTTTAATTCATTAGCAAATCAAAATTATTTCTTACCTTTGATTGATGGAAATGTTTGCTTGCCAACAGCATAAGTGAATTGGATGATTCCCAAATTGATTGCTGCATCACCCGAAAGTAATGAGCATTTACCTCCGGCAATTACATAGAACGTCGTGTCCATGGATTTCCCGTTGAACTTTACTTCCACATCAACCTCTCCTAGTACACCAAGTGGAGTGTTTGATCCATAAGCGTTGAAAACCTTCTTGCTACCTTTCCTGATTCCATATGCTTCGAAGCCAGTTCGTTTGAGCTGCTCCCAGTCACGCTCAGTGAGTACATTTTCATCTGCGCCCGTATCTACCATTAGCTGCAGAGGGTGTCCGCCGACGCCTACGGTGACAGACCGTTTGCCAGATCCAAGGTGGAATAATTTGAACACTGTTCCTTCATCATCATTTTTGACATCCTCGATCTCTCGAATGAACCGTTTGAACTTAGGCCGAGTGGATTTGTTCATTGTACTGAACTCGGCCTCAGGTTTTCTCTTCCGGAAACAGCATCGAGCGAAATGTCCAGTTTGGCCGCAGTTGTTGCACTTACGAGTCTTAGCTGGGCACGAGGGATCACGACCGTCATGTTTTCCGTCACACCTGGTACATTTCTTTCCAGCGAAATTTGTGATCTTCAATATTTCATTTGTTTCGGTAGCAGCTGGTTTCGATTCAACAGCATTTAGGTCCAGCTTGGTTGTATTCTTCTCCTCCCAATTATGCAGTTGCAATTCAACAGATTCGTGCGATCGTGCTATATCGAGGACTTCCTTCAACGATAGGTCTTTCTCCAGGCATCTCCGTTTAAGCTTTAAATCCTTTGTCGTACTTACAACTTGGTCCACTATCATGTTTTCTGATTGATTCCCAAAGTCACAATTGATTGCTTGATGTTTCAAACGTACGACGAAAGCGTCCAGCTTCTCTTGCGATGTTGGCACCATTTGCCTGAACTTTTGGCGTTCGAAGGTCTTGGAGACTCGGGGTACAAAATACTCGTCCAGCAGGTTCACGGCTATACGATACCGATTGTCGATTGTTCCACTTCCGACTTCAGCAACGTTTGAAACGATTCTCCGTATATCAGGACCTCCGAACATCATCAGCGTTATAAACTTGTCTTCGTGACTATCGATGTCTTTCCACGACAGGTAGGCGTCGAACTGCTCTCTCCATTTCTCCCATCGTACGCCCACCGGGCCTTCCTCATTTTCGACGAATGGTGGTATGAGTTGATTGACCTGGAGAATAAAAAACCCAATCATTCCAAAACACATGTAATCTGAAAATCACCTCCAGATTTTCAATAATCTGAGGATCTTTTCTACATAAAATTTGACAACCTGAGGTTTTCCTTTATATGTAATCTGAGGATCGCCTCTAGATTTAATTATATAATCTGAGGATCGCCTCCAGATTAGTTATACAACCTGAGGATCGCCTCCAGATTCAATTCTATAACCTGAGGATCGCCTCCAGGTTTCCTTCAAAATCTGAGGATCGCCTACAGATTTATTTTATAACCTGAGGATCGCCTCTAGGTTTTTCAATATAATCTGAGGATCGCCTCTAGATTATTTACAACCTGAGGATCGCCTCTAGGTGTTCTTTCTCAACCTGAGGATCGCCTCTAGGTTTTATTTACACCCGAGGATCGCCTCCGGGTGGTATAGCAAACTCTCATTCAGAATTCGAGTTCTGCCAGAATCCTAGGGATCGCCCTTGATTCCTATGTATCATTTTCCAACCCGAGAATTGCCAACGGGTGCCAAAATATGTGAAATCACATTTTCCGAAATTCAAGATTTTTTTTTTATTTTGTAACCATGGAAATATTTACATACCGTCGACCAAGCCATATTCGGTTTTGTTCAGATTGTTTCCAACTTCTGATTCAGGCTTCCGGTCCAGGCCACTTCCTAATTCCGCCAGATTTTCGCTTCCGATTCTCTCTTCAGGCCGCGTGCACTTCTATTGATTCCTTTCTTCTTTCTTCCTTCCGAAATTTCTCCGTCGTCGCCAGTTGTAAGAACGTCCTTCCAGATTGGTGGTTTGAATAGGAATGATTCTTTATTATACAAACATCAGTACCTACTTAAATCTATGACTACTACGATCCTACACGAAGTCTACGGTGAAACGATCGAGGAGGTGAAGTTGACTACCGACCACTCGATCAAGGTTGTGGAGGCGTGGATGCGGTCCACGAACATGGAGCTGGCTCACCACAAGACAGAGGTGACGGTTGTTAACAACATGCAGTCGGCGCAGCAGACGGAGATCAGTGTAGGAGAGTGCACTATCCTGTCGAAGCGCTCTGTCAAGCACTTGGGCGTGATGATCGACGATAAGCTTACCTCCGGTAGCCACGTCGATTATGCCTGTAAAAGAGCCTCCACAGCTATTGCGGCACTGTCCCGGATGATGTCCAATAGCTCAGCGGTGTACGCCAGTAAGCGCAAGCTTCTGGCTAGTGTTGCTACGTCCATACTTAGGTATGGCGGCCCGGCGTGGGGTACCGCGCTAAGTACTGAATGCTACCGACGGAAACTGGAAAGTACTTACAGGCTTATGTGTCTGAGGGTTGCAAGCGCGTACCGTACCGTGTCACACGATGCTCTCTGTGTCATTACTGGTATGGTGCCTATCAGCATTCTTATCAGTGAGGACATGGAGTGCTTCGAAATGCGCGGCACAAGAGGCATACGCAAGACTGTCAGGATGGCCTCTATGGTCAAATGGCAGCGCGCGTGGGACAGTAGAGGGTAGATAGTTGGATTAATAGGCGCCATGGGGAAGTTTCATTCCACCTGACACAGGTCCTTACAGGTCATGGTTGCTTCCGACAGTATCTAAACCGTTTCGGGCATGCGGATTCTCCCGAATGCCCAGTGTGCAATGGTTTAGAGGAAACGGCGGAACACGTTTTGTTCGTGTGCCCGCGTTTTCGCACAATGCGTGACCGCATGCTTGCCACATGCGGGGAGGACACAACTCCGGACAACTTGGTCCAGAGAATGTGTAGGGATGAGATTAGCTGGAATGCCGTTTCAACGGCTATCACCCATATCGTCTGGGAGCTACAGAGGAGGTGGCGCGTGGACTCGGAGAATGGCTAGTCCAGATGCAGTACAAGAGGTGGTCCAGGGGTTCGAAGTCGGCTTCGTAGGTCATACCGGTGCCCTGCGGTCGAGATCGACCCTTATAGCGATTAAGTGGCCGCGGAGAGGAAGTCCCGGTAGCGGTGCTGTCGTGGCGTCAGTCTACTGGGTTCGAAAGGGGTCCCCGGCAAGGGTCGGGGTAGGTGAGACCCTGCTGTCTGCAACCTACGGATGCATCTGATAGGGCCTGAAGGGTAGTGATACCCTTCCTTACGGGCAGGCCAGATCGGGTTGCATGTGGGCATCAGTTCTTGATGTCCGCTCAGCAGTAGGGCGCGGGCGGGGTTGACCCTGCCCGCCTTCCGAGGACAAAGGGAGTGGCTAGGACCACTCGAGAAACTGGCTAAGCGCCAGCAAGCTATCGTGATGGACTCTCCAGAGCTAGTCATCGATGTTCGTTGCTGCTAGGCTACGGCAGCTAACCTTGAGGGTGCGATATGCACTAGCCCCTCTCTGAAGCAATACCTTCTTGGTGGTTCCGGAGAGACGTAGGGTTTGGCGACCATAGGAATGTGTTTTAGTGGGTCGAGGAGAGAGTAGTCCTGGCTTCTACTGGCGTTGTAGAAGACGGCCTTAATCCCACACTACCCTAACCTTCCTGTTAGGGTGTCTGATGAGCAGATTTATCCCCCTATGGTTTAGAAGGAAAAAAAAGACATCACCTCAATTCGTCGATTTGAGTCGATTGGTATATGTGACTCGACCCTCCGGGCCTTAAATCAAAAAGTCATTTTTGGAGTGAACATATAGCCCTTCCAGTACACTTAGTGTACGAGAAAGGCAAAAAGGTATTCCATGATGCGTCTGTGGGTTTCATAAGCATTTCTGGGATTCATTGGAGTATCAGGGGTCTCAGGATCGAGGGGTTTCAGGGGTATTGTAGAGCTATTTCAAGGGTTCTCAAGAGGTTTCAGGAGCGTTCCATGGGACTTGAGGGTGTGGCATGGGCGTTCCAGAGGATGTATCCTTAATGTCACCTGAAACCCTTAAACACCTTATACCCCAACAAGTTTTCTTTAAAGCCCCTTTTATACCTTTCTGAATCTTTCTAATATTTGCAGCACATCAGGCAATCAGATTATCCACGTATGAATAGTATGATTAACTTAATGATTTGAATTTGTTAAAGGAAGAAACGGAAGAAACGGGGACAACCGTACCAACCGTTTCATATTAAGGGAATTCAGTTTCTTGCGTCGCTAAGAAGGTTAATGCACACTCCTTTCTTGCTAGTGGTTTTTCTCCTGGGATGGGATACATGTATTTTGGTCATGGCTATAAAGCCTAGGATTGAGCGCCTTTGCTCGCTCTCTGATGCGAGATTGAAAAGAAAAACCTATACACGCTCTAAACGAAAATATGAACTGATTGTGGAAACGACCGACGCATTGGCAGAGTTATCCCTCTATGGTTGGCTTTTCGGTCCGAATAAATTATAAGCGGGGTGATACTATGTCATCCGACGTTTCGACCCTTGGTTTGGGTCTTCTTCAGGGAGGTCTAAAAAACGTGTGTTTTATTACCAGTTTTAAATTTTGCTAATGAACTAGTTTTTTTTTTTTGAAAAATCTCACTATAGGGATACCGGTACGTTTGTATCGCCGGTTGCTTGGCGTAGGGCTGTCGGGTTTGGTGAATTTAAGCTTGTGTTGGCTATTTGTGGGTAGATGGTGAGGGTGTAGTTTACAATAATTTGTTTTACCGCTGCGCTGAACACTATCATGGCGTCTAGATACTGAATACTGGTTTAGTGGAAGAATTGTTGGGAGATTGTTGAAATGTCTCTCTCAGTTACGTGAGACGATGTGTGTGAAGTTGGACTGGCATCTATTGTCTGTGGGGTAGTGTTGTGGTTTATTGCTGTTGATCATCTGTTGGTTGTTGGTTGTCGGGGTTGGATGTGCTGGGGTGCTGAGGTGGCGGCAGGTTTGTTTGAGTTCTCTTGACTTATTTTGCTGCTATTGTTCGTAGAAGCCCGCAGTATATGGAGCTGAGGCCTTCTACTTCGGTGCGGTGATTCACTGGGCGGGGGATATTGTAGATGTGGAAACACAACAGAACAACGCTGCCCTTGCTAGAATGTTTCCACATCTACAATACCCCCCGCACAGTGAACCACCGCACCGTCGTAGAAGGTCTCAGCTCCATATACTGCGGGCGTCTACAAACAATAGCAGCAAAACAAGTCAAGAGAACCCAAACAAACCTGCCGCCACCACAGCACCCCAGCACATTTATCCCCGACAATCAACAACCAACAGATGATCAACAGCAATAAACCACAACACTACCCCACAGACATAGATACCAGTCCAACTTCACACACATCGTCTCACGTAACTGAGAGAGACATTTCAACAATCTCCCAACAATTCTTCATTAGCATTTCTACTAAAACCAGTATTCAGTGTCTAGACGCCATGACAGGGTTCGGCACAGTAGTAAAACAAATTATTGTAAACTACACCCTCACCATCTACCCACAAATAGCCAACACAAGCTTAAATTCACCAAACCCGATAGCCCTACGCCAAGCAACCGGCGATACAAACGTAACAATATCCCTATAGTGAGATTTAAAAAAAAAAACTAGTTCTTTAGCAAAATTTAAAACTGGTAATAAAACACACGTTTTTTTAGACCTCCCTGAAGAAAACCCAAACCAAGGGTAGAAACGTCGGATGCAATAGTATCACCCCGCTTATAGTTTATCCGGACCGAAAATCCAACCATAGAGGGATTACTCTAAAAATATGAACATTTTCAAGGGTATGATTTCTGCATAGAAACCCCAAAAGCATTTAAAAATGATACAACATTTATTATTTACAAGTGAATTTTAGATGTGTATTTACATTTTCACTTTCAGTTTTGTTCAACGCCACCGTCTAAATCTCAAATCGCTCTACGGTGGAGCGCTCCCGAATTATCATCTTAGTCTTCATTTCACTCGAATAAACTAACTCCACTTGCGCTGGATTATAAATTGATTTTTAAAACAGATTTAAACTATTCCTCAATTGACTCTATTTCAGTCTGTTCACCATTTTCACAACATAATTTCGTATACCATCGACATTGATTTTTTCCGTGACAGCAAAATTTTAAAGCAGCCGTCCGCGTCAATAGTGTTGACCATGTCTTTCTGTATAAAAATTTTCATGTGAATTGGTTCAAAATTGACTGAGTCATAACAAAAACAGACAACGAATTGGATGTTCATTGAACTTTCTTCCTATATGTTAGCTATGGTGCCAAAGGACTGCAGAGCTTAGTTTTGCTTAGAGGCAGTTACTGTACGAGAGACAATAAAAAAAAATGAAAGAGACCTTTTGTTTTGAAGGTACATACATGAAGATAACCCTATCTTACAGTAAGCGCTGGCCCTTTAGCACACATGTGCTAATGACGACAGCTGACGGACATTCACGAGTAGACAAAGTCTTAACCAAAACAAAAATCCTTATCGCACTCTCTTCAAATGCAAAAACTGAAGCGCGCCCACTCATCGGTCATATGGTGTGATGACCCCAGCAACTTCTCAGCAACCTCCAGAAAACTTTCGCCACCACTAGTTGGTTATGCTCTGTTGACCCGTCCGTCACCAGTCGTCCCGTAATGGTGTCCAACATAATCACATCTCACTGAAAAGTCATAAAGAATGACGGCTATGAAGCAGTAGCCAGCTGCCGCTTAGCTGCTGCCGTAATTGATTTAAGGATCGGAAATGAGCGCACTTTTTCTTCCGGTTTTTCGGATGATACAACATTTGCAACCGGTTCCAGTCAGTCACCCGGCGCGGCGCGCTGGTTGACCGACCCGGCGAGTCAACGAAAAATGTTTGCAACAAAGTCAGATTCTTCGGGCCTCGCCGGCCGCTTCATCAGTAGTGACAGTTGATGACACCTGTTACAGACAGTAGTGATAGCAATGGAAAAGATGGGACATGTGCAGAACACCATAGGTGAGTGGGGTACAATGCGCCACCCGTATCAGAAATTAGGTTCATCAAAACTGCGAATATGAAATGAATGCGCCAACTGAATGAAGTTTGCAATGCTGCAAAGAAAAACACGTAGTTACATTTTAAAATTACATTTGGAATTTATTGAAACAGATTTTAGTTTGAGCTACACACAACAGGCGTAAGAGTGATTAAATTTCCATGGGTATCATGGTTTTAAAGTTCCTCCTAATGCATCACATTGGGAGCAGCTCGCTAACATAGTGTACGGTTGGGGTCAAAAACAACCCTGATGCACAAGGAGGGTTAAGCTGTTTACTTCAACATTCAAGCTAGTGAGTATTCCAGCACTGAGCCGCATTTTATACCAAGACCCCAACATCGTTAAACAAAAAGCGTCTAAACTTTTTACGCAATCAGCTGTTGAGATGAGTTTGGTTGATGGCTGCGATGGGACACCACAGAACCACCCCGCGCTGATGACTGACTGTCTGTCCAGGCGATGGAAAATTTTACTTTCAGACAGAGATCAGAGGTGATCATATGAAAGTAGGAATCTCGTCGACCCGGTCAATGATTTCTGCAGTGTCATCGCTCCAGATGAAATCGTTAGTGGGATACTGTGCCTTACCGTTTCCAGTAGGACTGGTAACGGTTGGCTTGATTTATTTTTGTCCAATTTAAATGTACAAACAAATATTTTCAGCAGCGCCTAACAAGGGTGCACTGCACGTCCAATCTGGTTGAAAGTGTTCGGATCAAGATTGAAATCGAGGTCGTAATTGCTTCACCTATTGTATGGAGGTACCCACATAATGGACGAAAATAATGATGAAGCATTTTGTGCATTTGAGGCTGTCTTTACAATGCAGTATGAAAGATTGACATGTTTTCAAATACGCGGGGATCATGTGGGAGCATCTAAATGGCCTTCAAATGAGATAGTAAGAGGAACAAATGTGTCCACTTTTGAAAATATGATGTCGTCATATATATTGGTATTGTTGGTTTTGGCTGATGAATACAAATGGTGCATACATTTGGAGGCGACAGTCGTTACTACCGTTTGCTTTTCTTAATGCTATTAGTCGGCATGGGTTCAGTGAACAGTTGATGTTGATACTTACACTGGTCGCATGCCGCAAAATATTGTTGACAATAGCAACCTAAAGCAAGCTTCCGTTTTATGTGCATTACAAGCTGATGGAATGCGTTTGTCTCACTCTCGAAGCATTAACTTGTTGGTATGCCTGTGTTATTTGCTTTAACGAACGAAAACATTTAATGAGAATTAAAAAAGAACCGAAACATCATCTTAGCTGTTCTCGATCGATTGTATCATACGCCGACTTGGAATAGATGAACAAGTGATGTGTGGGCACGTTGTATTCACGGCATTTCTGCAACACCTGGCGGATGGCGAACATCTGGTCCGATGTAGCGCGTTCACCCATGAATCCTGAAAGATATTGCCCCACGAACTCTCTTGCAATCGGTGATAGACGGCGGCATAAAATTTGAGAGAGTACCTAGTAGGCAGTGCTCAGTAGTGTGATCGCGCGATAGTTCCAGCAATCCAACTTGCCACCCTTTTCGTAGATGGGACACACGATACCTTCCATCCATTCCTCCGGTAATACTTCCTCCTCCCAAATCTTGGTAATGACCCAGTGTAGTGCTCTCACCAGTGCTTCTCCATCGTGTTTTAGTAACTCGCTTGGTAGTTGATCTGCTCTAGCGGCTTTGTTGTTTTTCAACCGACTAACCTCCCCCTCAATCTCTTGTAGGTTAGGGGCTGAAAATCTTTCGTCCTGCGCACGTACTCCTAGACAAGGATGTTTTCACTCAGTTCAAAACCCGATCAGTAACCACTCTTTCCGCACTCAATCAACACGCACACAAAAGGGTCTGGCATCACCTTTGTGTTTGAAAACTGGTACAGTAACTCAAACTTTGAATGAATACTGAGTGATCTTGTACTGCTGTCATTTAAACGAGTGTTCATCATCGCATGTATTTGTTATGAACTGATAGAGTCGCCTATGCCAATCGGTAATTCATTATCGTTTTCCGATCCGATTGTTTCCTGCATGTTTTATGTCTTGATCGAATCAATTTCTATCGCAGTCTGATAATTTTCGGAAGCGCAGTGTGTAGCCATTTATCGTCCGATTATCGCATTAATCGACTGGAAATACACTGTATGACTCAAAATTGACCAGGAAAACGCTGATGTTTGAACAAAATTGTCGATTTTGAGATAATATAACTATGGATTACTTTGATGATTGAATTGACACGGAGCGACGAATATGCTGCATCTTTTTTATACGAGGAACAAAATCTTTTATTTTTTTCAGCGGCACCTCTCAATCCATTTGAACAGCAACCAACAAATCTTTTCCCTCAAGTTGGCTTCTAAACAACTTAAAACGATTTCAGTCAACCAGAGCATCCATCAAATAGAAGGCTATTAAGAAGCTGATGCACGGGCGGCGAGTACACGCAAGTGCGTCCTGAGTAACACACAATCAAATGGGAGGATGCACACGAGAATGCAACGCTACCGCACCGCAACCGCGCCACACCGTGTGCAGCACGCAATGTTAAGGGGCTGTCCATAAACCACGTGGTCATTTTTTTGGGACATTTCAAACCCCCCCCCCCCCCCCCCCCCCGCGTGGTCATTAGTCCATACAAATTTTTTTATTTGTCCATACAAAATAGTCATTGGCCGAACCCGCCCCCCTCCCCCCCTCATGACCACGTGGTTTATGGACAGCCCCTAACCCCACAGGAACGCAGCAAATTCCGCCAGACTGAAAAAAAAATCGGATATCAGGTCAAAGACGGATTGAATTTTACGGAATGTTGGGTCACTGTTGAATCTACATCGTGTAATGGTTGGGTCTATGTTGGGTTTGGTGACCAGAATAAAAACAGGTCAATGATAGGTTTATGTCGAGGTTGACGTCACCAATGACAAACAAAGCTTTTAACATACAACACCACAACTTATGCTTGTCAGCTCTGTGCCCCAGCTCTATGATATGTCGGTCGTCAGTCGTCGCGGTCGTTGCAGAGGAAACCCTCCCCTTCCTCATTTAATCTATCACCCCCCACGCCTTTTATTATATAATTAAAAATACAACTGGTTAGATTTCCACTAATGCAGAATTATGGTGCTTTGAGTTCATAGGAAACGTGAAACATGCCTGCCGATTGCTGCTTAATGACTACACCAACAAGAACTTTTGGAAGAAATAGATTCGATCAAAATGAACGCACTCAGCAATCATCTGCGAAAATTATCGCCAAGTGATTGAGCACCGCAATATTTACAACCGACTTCGATCAATGCGTGAGAGAATCATGATGTTGCTGCCGGTCTGTTTATTCAGTTGGTGCGGCTGAATGAACGTATCCATCAAACGTGAAAACTTGTTCATTTCCTGAGTGGCAGTGTATGTAGGCTGTACCAACACATCGATCGAATCGGTTGTTTCAAACAGCGAAAAAATATCAGTGTCTCTCACTGATTCTCTCGGAACTCAACAACACTGCTCCTAGATCGGTTACCGCGCCACCATCGGTGCTTGCAACGTCGCCATTGAGGTGCTCATCGTAATGCTGCCACCACCTCACGCTCGCTCGTGAGAATATTCCCGTGATTATTTCGACACATGTCGTCTTGTGGTACAAAGCCTCTGCGCGAGTGCGCGAGCGGTTCTCGTAGAACTTTCGTGTATCCTTAGCGCGGTACAGCTCTTCCATCGCTTCGCGATCTCGTTCTTCCTGCTGGCGCTTCTTCCTCCGGAAGACTGAGTTTTACATGTGCTGCGCTTGCCTATAACGTGCCTCATTCGCTCTCGTACGGTGTTGCAGCATTCTCGCCCATGCTGCATTCTTCTCGTTTTTCAACTGTTCACATTCGCCGTCGTACCAGTCGTTTCTGTGATTCGGAGTCGCGAAGCCTAGTGCTGTAGCCGAGGTACTACCTATGGCGGATCGGATATCCCTCCAGCCATTTTCAAGTGTAGCTGCGCCAAGCTGCTCTTCCATTGGTAGGGCCACTGCTAACTGCTGCGCGTAGTCTTGAGCCACTTCTAAGTTATGCAGCTGCTCGATGTTGAGCCGCGGCGTTCGACTTCGATAGTTTTGAGCGCATGCATACAATGACTAAGTAGTGATCCGAATCTTCTGAATTCGCACTGCGGTATGTGCGGACATTGGTTATATCTGAGAAGAATTTACCGTCGATTAGAACGTGGTCGATTTGGTTTTCTGTTTGGTGGTCGGGTGATCTCCATGCGGCTTTGTGGATTTCTTTGCGGGGGAAGAAGGTGCTTCGGACTACCATACCACGGGAGGCTGCAAAGTTTACGAATCGCTGGCCGTTATCATTCGATACGGCGTGCAGGCTGTTTCGCCCGATTACCGGTCTGTACATTTCCTCCCTTCCTACCTGCGCGTTCATGTCGCCGACAACGATTTTCACGTCACGCGTAGAACGCTTCTTTCTCGTCATCAGGTCTCCCTTCGTGTGGGCAGTGGACGTTGATGGTGCTGTAGTTGAAGAAACGGCCCTTAACTCTTAAGGCGAAACTGGAAGCATTTCCTCAATTTTTTTTGGTTTTTGATTTTTCATAAAATAACGACGCAATATTTTCAAAATCGGGTTTCGTGCACATGTAGAGTATGGATCAAGGTATCTCCTGATTTTTTTTCCAGGTGGAAAATGTTTTTCGTTTTTGCAGAAACCATTTTTTTTGTGATATTTTGTTTAAAAATGGTTTCTGAAAAAACTAAAAACATTTTTCATCTGAAAAAAAAAATCAGGAGATACCTTGATCAATACTATATATGTGCACAAAAACCGATTTTGAAATATTGCTTCGTTATTTTATGAAAAATCAAAAACCAAAAAGTGAGGGGGACCGTCCATACACCACATGATGTTTTACAGTGGGTACACGGAGGCGAGTGAAAGATTTTAAATGTGGTTAGATAGTCTCATATAGTGTACTGATAAAATTTGAACTACTTGTTATCAATCTCGTTTCAACGACTTTATATATGCTCGTCCGAGTTCAGGTTGTAATGTACATCGATCTCTGTTTTCACTTATTGAAGCTACCAAAATAACCCTGTCTATAAAGAATTGGCAATACATATTCGTAATATTGTAGGAAGTTGTAATCATATTGACAAACAGTAGAGCTGCAGCAAATATTTTCAAAATCTCTATCTATGTGTGTCGTTTAGAAGACATGTGTTCAATGAAAATGCATGAATAACATACAATATAACTTCAAATTTTTGATAAAAAAAAAGAAAATATAAGGTTTTTCACTAAAGAGCGTAAAATGTTCGTTTCATAACATTGCGATAAAAATAATAAAACATTGTCTTGGTTAAAAGCAAGTAATGTATCGTTTTACGCCGTTTAGTGAATTCCTTTTCATTGATGACTGCTGCTTTGAACTGTAGCGTGTAGGGTGTAGAAAAGAAGCGCGCAGATGTCGACGAATTTGTGTCACTATATATTGAAACTACGATAGAATTTCGTGAAGAGATTGCTTCCATGCTTTTTGAGCAATTATAACGAATAAGATTAATCGAAAAAAACCAGATTAATCCACCTAGTGGTGATAGTGCCTTTCTCGTCGAATATGTACTCATGAACTTTTCGTTGACGTTAGCCAAAATGTTCCTGAATCCTGAAAACACTTCATATAGAAAAGCAACAATTTTAACAAAGCCATCATCGAACTCATTATTGATACATATTCCGATGTTATGTTTAACAGCAAAACAGAGCTGAAAAATAACAGACCTCTCAGTTGACTGCTTTACCATTTCAACCCTAGTCGTGTATTGGGGTTATTATGACCCCATTCCATTTACTACGGCAGCTAATGCATGAAGAAGGTTAACTGTATTCACAATCACAGATCACTTTGTGATCTTCGCCAATGTTTATTTCAGCACACTTTAGGCTATATTTTGTTATCATTGGTAACATGATTCATGTAAAATTTGACCTCCCCACGAGATAAATGCATTCAAATTCTTGAATTTCATTTCCATTCAAATTTCAATCGCAATAAGAAAAGTGAGGGCTCATCCAGCCGCACCCAAATTGTGAGCAATAATTTCAAAAGCATAAGGAGATTGAAGATTGAAAAACTGTATAAGGTGTTTATGCGATTAAATTATATTTTTTCCATAAAACGTTGATCCATCCTACTATACATTTACACCGCAGGAATCTGAAATGGTGTGATTTGAAGATATCGCTTTGGTCACGATTTTGTTCTCTTGCATATATAATCTTATAATCTTACCCAACGTTTACATGCTATCAAAAAGCCACAATTTGTTTTATCGCTTTGACATTTATTTTGTTCACCTTTATAATTCCGCTATTTGATGTGCAGCTTGCATCGGTTTTGTTAAATTTTGCGGCTCTGAGGCTATTTTCTTGCTAACCGTTCGGCAAATTTTTGAAAAAGCCACGATTTTATGTATCGCATGCATGATTTTGGTTCACTTCTATTAAATCACTTCCGATGGAACACCCGCAACCGATTCCGAAATATTATTACAAGTTCTAGATGTGGCCTGAGACTATTTTCTTGTTGACCGTTCATTAGATTATCAAAAACGCCGCTATGGTTTAGTTCCCTTCTATATTTCATCACTTCCGACGCGTTACTCGTCTTGTCACCAGTTCTGGAACACTACCGGTTCTCCCAAATATGGTCTGAGATTATTCGTTGGTTAACCGTTTATCTTGTTACTGAAAAAGTCATTGAAATGTCGCATGTATTGGTTGTCTTTTACATTTGACCATTTCTGGCGGGACACCCGTAATCGGTTCCGTAACACACTGATATGGCTTGCGTCTATTTTCTTGCAACTGTTCAACATGTTACCTAAATAGCCGTGATTTGAGCTATCGCATGCATGGGTTTGGTTTCACTGCCGGGCCGGAATCGGTTGCGGAACACTACCGATAGTCTCTTGAATAGTCTGAGACTATATGTTTGCTAAAGTTTATTAGGTTATCAAAAAAGCCATGGGTTTGGCTCAATTTTATATTTAGCCGCTTTCGGAGGGAAACCCGGAACTAGTTTTGGCACTACTGACAGTCCATAATGTGGTTTTAGCCCACTTCCTCAATAACCGATCATCAAGTTGTCGAAAAAGCCGTTATTTGATGTGCCGTATGCAAAAGTTTTGTCAACTTTTATATACGGCCACTTCCGGCGGAGCACCCGGAACCGGTTCCGAAGCACTACCAGTTCAGATATGGTCTGAGACTGTTTTCTTGCTAACTGCTCATCAGGTTATCGAAAATGCCGCAGTTTGATGTGTCGCATGCATGGATTTGATACACTTTTATATTTGGCCACTTCCTGCAGGACACCCGGAACCGGTTCCGGAACACTACCGGTTGAGATATGGTCTGAGACTGTTTTCTTGCTAACTGCTCATCAGGTTATCGAAAATGCCGCAATTTGATGTGTCGCATGCATGTATTTGGTTCACTTTTATATTTGGTCACTTCCGGCGGGACATCCGGAACCGGTTCCGGAACACTACCGGTTCAGATATCGTCTAAGACAGTTTTCTTGCTAACTGCTCATCAGGTTATCGAAAATGCCGCAGTTTGATGTGTCGCATGCATGGATTTGGTTCACTTTTATATTTGGCCACTTCCGGCGGGACACCTGGAACCGGTTCCGGAACACTACCGGTTGAGATATGGTCTGAGACTGTTTTCCTGCTAACTGCTCATCAGGTTATCGAAAATGCCGCATTTTGATGAGTCGCATGCATGGATTTGGTTCGTTTTTATATTTGGCCACTTCCGGCGGGACATCCGGAACCGGTTCTGGAACACTACCAGTTCAGATGTGATCTGAAACTGTTTTCTTGCTAACTGCTCATCAGGTTATCGAAAATGCCGCAGTTTGATGTGTCGCATGCATGGATTTGGTTCACTTTTATATTTGGCCGCTTCCGGCGGGACATCCGGAACCGGTTCCGGAACACAACCGGTTCAGATATGGTCTGAGACTGTTTTCTTGCTAACTGTTCATCAGGTTATCCAAAATGCCGCAGTTTGATGTGTCGCATGTATGCGTTTGTTACATTTTTATGTATAGCCCCTTCCAAGGGTACTGATCCGGAACACGTAAATGGCCATAACTCCGGAACGGCTGGACCGATCCGAACCATTTTCAATAGGAAACAATGGGACCAGATTCCGCGTCGAATGAACCGTCGGTCATTAAAATCGGTTGAGGTTTACTGCCAAAAAGTGATGTGAGTTTTTTTGTACACACACAGACATCACCTCAATTCATCGAGCTGAGTTGATTGGTATATGTGACTTGACCCTCCGGGCCTTCTATCAAAAAGTCGTTTTTGGAGTGAACATATAGCCTTTCCAGTACACTTAGTGAACGAGAAAGGCAAAAACGATCAGTTCACCAACCATTGAGCAATGGTTTGTAGTTATTGTTACATGTTTTTTACGGTTGTTTTTTCCCTTTATTTTATTTTAAAGGTAGGTTAAAGAGTTAGTTGTTTTCGGTGGTCTTTAACAATGCGAGATGTAGGTAGTGCCTAATTAAATAAAGGCTTAATCATTCTTAGTCATCACCCCCCTCCTCTCTAGCTTAATGTTTTTAAATGGAGCACCCACCTGCTTGTGTTTCCTAAACATGTACTGGATCTCTTTAATACGAAGTTTTCTCCAAAATTTCATGAAAGTCAATATTTTTGCATGTTGTAAAAACATAATAATTTTGTGATTCAAATCCAAACAAATCCTGAAATGTCATGGTTATTCATACCCAAAAACACCAATAATATTGTCACATTATCTAAATCTTCCTAAGTTTTACGACGAGCTCATGAAGAAAGTTCATACAATAGAGACAATAAACACTAGTAAAGTACCACACAAATCCTTAACTTTGAAAAAATCTACAAGACCCAATTTTTGATTGAATGACTTGAAAATTTGGGGTTCTCTTAGTTGAAGTATCTATAATGTAAGAAAAATATTAGAAATATAAAAAAATGAAGTCGATTTTTGAGGTTTTGTCCGGCTCCCGGCCACTGTGGGGTGTTTCGTGTTTCCATATTCCATATAATTTTCTCAGCTAGTCATTTGAATGACAATTCTAATCCAAAACACCCGAAAACGCCCCTGAAGCCCCTCCCCTCCTGAAACTCCTTGAAAGCCATCTGAAACTCCGCATGACCTCCTGTAAATCTCCTAGTAACTCTCCCTTCTTAAACTTTTTTGCAACCTTGTACTCCATTTAGGAAATAAACTGAATTCATTTAGGTAATGAATCCATTTAGGTAAAAATTCTATTTAGGCAGTCCCGACTCATTACCTAAATGGAGGTTTTGGTGTAGCGCTTCAAAAGAAGCGAACAGGAATCCGCTATTGCGCGTCATACTGAATAAGAATGCGCTGGGTTGCCATCACATACGTCATACACCAGTGCTGGTTAGCTACTTCCAGCATTGGGTGCTAATTTACGACACCGAGGAGGAGGAGGAAGGAGCTACAACATCACCGCGGGAGTACCTCAGGGCTTCATCCTGGGTTCGGTAAGCGGCGTTTGATGGCGTATTGAGCCTCAAACTTCCACCGGGTAAACACGTGCACAAGAGAGGGTTTTTGGGGATTAAGTCCCTCCCATTGGCGATGTTCCATACACTAGACACCCCTTCGCCCTTTAGGAAAAACCTCTCTCTTATCGCCTTTTCTGTGCACGGGCCTGCCACCGGGCGTGTAGCTGGTCGGTATTGCCGATGATATAACCCTCGTGGTATGCGGCGAGTTGATAAAGGAAGTGGAACTGCCAGCAACGCATGCAATTGGCATAGTAAAGGACTGGATCTGGATGAGGTCAAGACAATTGGCACTCGCGCACCACAAAACGGAGGTGGTAAACAATCGCAGGTCTAAACAACAGGCAGTGCTCACCACTGACGGGTGCTCGATCAACTCTAAGCGCTCACTGAAGCAATTGCTTATTTGGGGGTAATGATTGATGATAAACTGAAATTTGGAAGCCACGTGGAATATGCCTGCAAGAAGGCAATCATGGCGATAATGGCATTGTCAAAGATAATGTCAAATAACTCGGCAATAGTCACGAAACAGCGTAAGCTGCTCGCAACAGTAGCGGTTTCCATACTACTGTATCGCGCCGCTGCATGGTTTAGTCAGGGGACTGTATGGTCTTCTTGTTTTCTTACCCCGCATAAAACTATGCTGCTGTGTTAAGGAGAAACTTCAGAGAACACAAACATGGCTGCCACAATGGCCGACTTGGTCCCCTACTCGCGTTTTCAAGAGCACCAATCTTGAAAATTCGTAAACAAATGCGCTTGATTTGGAAAAGCTGCCTCTTTTTGCAAGTGAGCAAAGCCAGGATAAACAAGTGCGGCTTGGTTTGATGCTTCTTTCGTCAGATTTGTGCCTCTAAAGTTTGTATGCAAAATTGAAATGGGATTTCTTGATGTTTCACCTTAAAAGATAGGTTGTCAGCTTGAGCCCTACGCTTGAGCCTCTATTATGTTGGCTACGAAAACATTGCATTGGTGGGATAGGGATGCCATTTCCTTGGGTTGAGTACGCTAGTGGTCAACCGAAACGTAGAGTTTCATGATTCGTACTTGAACTACAGTGAAAATGGCGAGCCGATCAACAGTAAGTTGTGTTGGCCATCCCTCCTTTTCAAGGAGCTTGAGTTCAACGCGTAGTCTATAGTACTAGCCAGGACCCATTATTCCAGGGGAGAGATGACAACATAATCCGATAGCTGGTGAAATGCTTACCAATAGAGAGTACTCGTGTAATGCCCCCCTTTTTGAAGTCATCCCTAACGGGTGTACCGAGAAGGTAAGGAAGTGAGAGAATGAGTTTTTAGCAGGTCGATCCCCACATAACCCGAGGAACCCCCTCTTGGGTTTCTGATCAGCAGATTTTCTCATTTTATAAAAAAGACCGCATACGACAGTATCGATAGCAAATAGTGCACGAGAATGGCTTTCCTGGAAAGCTGACAAAACAGGTGAAAGTAACTATGGACAATCGAGTGTACAATCCAGTTCATTTGAATCGTGCTGGGGACATGCTTACTCATCCTGAAGGTCTCGTATGGCCAAAGCGCAAAACGCGCAGATATTCAGCAATACCATGCTGAGGGCGAGGAGTTCCATTACTGGTCGGTCCAGGAATTTTACGTAAAAGCAATTTCTTTGACTTCTTCCTTTGGTCAGTTAATAACAGTGGAAGTGCCCATACACTAAACTTGAGAATTAGGCTCTGACGCAGTTGAGTGGTTAGAAGAAAAAGAAGAGATAGAAGAAGCAGGATGGTGATGAGGAGAAGGTGGAGGAGGATCAGGAGGAGAAAGATGAAAAAGTAACTCTATTAAAAAAAATAAAACGCACTAGAGATTAATGCTGTAATCAGTTCATTTATTTCATTTTATTTAACATTTTCTAACTCTTTCCATTTTCCCTAGTGCGGGACACATTTTCGATCATTTATTTATTTCGTTCGGTATGCTTCCATCCAAGTTTCGTTTACTAACTAATAATAAATTATTAAATACAATTTCACAAATATTGCGATTAAGTCTAGGGTTTTCGATAAATAAAACAGGTCGAGCTTTGAGCAGATAAACTTCAAACGCCGATGGAGCACAGAAGGTACCAGACGATTTCTGGCGAAAGCTTCCCCATTCGTGGTAAGAAGCAAGCAGAAAGAAGCGAAGAGAAAAGAGCGAAATTGTTGGTGCAATGAAAGAAAGTATAAGACAGTCAGCGAATGGGAAAGCTTTCGCCTTTCACTCGATCAGCGCAGCGCGGGTTAGCCATCTATCGGTCGGTTGGTCGCCTAAAGCTTATCGCCCCGGGCGGAGTAAGCTACCTGCTGCGATCGTCCCCAGCCTCCGCCGTAGCCGCCGCCTCCTCCATGGCCACCGTGGCTCACTTCCTCCGTTTCCGAGTGCGAGTGGGTGTACATCGGTTTGGCGACGATCTCGTACGTGGTTGACTTGTGACCTCCGCCGCCGCCGCTGAGGGATTTGAGACCAACAACCGTTGCCAGTGTCATCGCCAGGAGCCCCGTCATTAGAGCTTTGCCGGCCAGCATAGCTAGACCGCCCATGGCAATGGCACCTAATGTTCCTGGAATGGGGGAAGAAATGAGATGGAAATGGTTGGTTAGTGTTATTGTGTGACATGCATATTTATTTATTGAAAAAATAGAACACTTGAGGTAAAGAATGTATGTTTTCTTGCAAATTCAAAATGTTCGATGATTTTGCGAAAAATCTCATTACACAGCCCCTTAAAATATTGTTTTGCCACAGATGAGGAGTGCTCTTCCGAAAAAAAAACTTTTTCTACATTATATCTGAACGGTTTAAGGTTGGGACCATGATCTGCAGTGCTGTTAAGTGTCATGTAATTTCACGCAACTTCAACAATTAAATGATGCTATCATGCGTCTCAAAGAGAAATGTTATCCAGGAATATTATTTTTATTACTATTATTATTGGCTATTTTATTATGGGGTAATTCAACCTGTCATGGTAAAATCAGAGTTGGTTACTCAAGGTTTGCAAATTTCAGTGCCCCTTTTACTAGCACGTCCCCAAGGAAATGACTTCACTATTACGCCTAATTAGACGGGGTGGGGAATCTCTCCTCGCACTATTATTTGACGAAATGTTTCTGAAGCTATCGCTGAAAGTCCTTTTATGAGTTTTGCAAAATTTCCGCTTAAAATTATAATTGCTCCATGGTTATCTGCAGGAACAGGGCTGTTTAGGGATATTTCTATGCAAAGAGTTCTCCAAATCTGCCAAGCTTTTTATAATGTTGTTTTTTTTTTTTTTTTAAATTTTGTCAGTGGTTCTCCAAATAAACTTCTCCTGGATTTTTTTTATTGTTTCTGCAGGAATCTTTCAGAATTATCTCCAGGTAATGGTTTAGGGATTATTGTGTACAAATCCCTTCAGATATTTATTAAAAAAATTTCCGAGAATTCCTTCAAGGTTATCTCCAGGAATTCTTCCAAGGATTCCTTCAGAAAATCCTCCAGGGCAGTGATGCCAGATAATCAGAATGTTTTGTATTTTAAAGATTTTTGACCTTCTATACAGACATGATACAAAGTACAGTAAAATACAGATTTTTAAAATGTGATACAGATTTCTTCAGAAAGCATAAAACTTTAAGTTATATTCAATTAAAATAACGTAAAAATTATAAACTGCTGCTAAAACTTCGAAGAATGTTTTAGAAAAATAAAAACCAGTGAAAATTTTAAACTGTCAAAAAGTTGTACTGTTTTGTTAGTTTCTATTGTTATCTAGGACTCTCAGTGTCTACTATACTCTCAAATAATGCGATACAGATTTTTGATAAAATAATCTGACATCCCTCTGGGGTCCCTCCGAAATTTATTGATGAAAGAAAAACAATTCTACCTGTTCGTTTGTCTACAGTTTCTACAGATTCTGAAAGAATCCTTCAGGAATTCTTCCACGGATTTTTTTACGAGTTCCCCCAGAAGTTTCTCAATCATTTTTCTTTGGAATTTCTTGCAGAGGTCTTCCATTAGTCTCTGATGTTTTTTTTTCTGAGTATAAAGGGGGTATTTTTAGGTGATTCACCAAGTTTTCTTCAAGATATTATCCAAGGCATTCATTCAAAAATTGCATAAGAGATAACTTCAGAAATTGCCGGGGCCCATGGCGCAGTGGCAACCCAAGCAACACACATGTTATAATAGAGTTACGACAGCGCAAGTTTTGGTTGTATAGAAGCTAATTTTACGTAATTATAACATTGTGTTGAAATAACGTAAAATAAACTCCTATACAACCAAAACTTGCGCTGTCGTAACTTTTATATAGCATGTGTGTTACTTGGGAACATGTTCGCTTCATAAGCGGATGGTCATGGGTTCGATCCCAGCCCCGGCACTTCGTCAGTTGCTTTTCCCCACGAGAGCGGCTGGCACTTGACCCTCTTCTGAGCTCTCATAGCTCAAACGGACCCGGATAATTGGATATCGGCGAACGGCAACCCATAATGGACGACCCCCAATCGGACTGGAAAAAGAACAACAGCCACACATCATTTCATCATCGTGCTCATCATTCTACCAAGGACAGGGTAGAAAAATGAAAGCAGCACAAAGCAAACCAGTTCGATATAGTAGAATAAGAATATAATAGAATACATTTAGGCGCTGTACAAAATGTAAGTGCAGCCGCCAATTGGAATCGCTCACGTAGTGCCCTAGTGGACAAAAGAGCTGTAAAATAGGTTAAGTGCTTAAGAATAAAAAAAACTTCAGAAATTGTATCAGGAGTTTTTTTTTCAGGAATTCCTACAAACAAATTTCAAGAATTTCCTCTAAGTATTCTTTGACAGGAGTTTTCTAAGGGATTTCCTTAATCAATCCTCCAAGGATCTCTTTGAAATTCCTCAAATATTTCTTTAGTAATTTTTAGGCAAATTCAAGAACAATTTTCGAAAATTCCCCAGATGAACATTTGAGTAAACTCTGCAATGATCTCTAAAGACTAATTTCTGAAAAAAAAAAAACTAGCATGATTGCAACCCTGGGAAGAATTTCGGAAGAAATACCTTTCAGAATGAAGTTTTTATAAGTGATTCTAAAAAACTCCATGGAAAAAAAAATTCAAAAGTCTCTTGCTAAATTTCCTCAAGAAATCTTCAGTACAATCCCTTTAGAAACCTTCGAAGACACTTTCAAATGAATCGCTGGATATTCCTCTAGATGCTTCCTCGAAGCAATCTCAGGGAAATTTGTAAAAGAATCTCAGAAGAAATACTTGGAGAAACATCTCGGGAGTCTTCATTTAAATTCCTAAAAAAAATATTGAGGAACTTATAGAAAAAATCATGGGGTAATCCTTCAATAAAATTAAAGAAGGCTTTTCTAGAACGACTTTTGGATTGATTGATTGATTTGTCTTTATTTAAGAGACTTTCAGCCTTTGGCTGGTTCGTCTCTGACTCTTGGAGAAATTTCTGAAAAAAAATCCTGAATTCCTCGAGAAACCCATAGATAAACTTTTGCAAAGATCCCTAGATAAAACTCATGGGATGTTTCTGAAAAGTAAGAGTTTTCTAAGAATTTCCTTAAACAATCTTCCAAGTATCTTTTAGAAATTCCTTTATTTTTTTTTTTCTTTAGTTATTTTAGGCAAATTTTGGAAAAAAAAATTGAAAGTTCCCTGGAGAAACATTTGAACAAACTCTGCAGGGTTCTCCAAAGACAAATTTATAAAAACTTGTATTTTTTTTTCAGAAATCACCGAAAGTAAAGAATTCTCGGAGAAACGCTGGGAAGAATTTTGGAAGCAATCCCTGTAGGATGAAGTTTTTATAAAGAGTATCCGAAAGATTCAATGGAAAAAGTTAAAAAAAAACCTTGGCCAAATTTGCTAAAGAATTTTTCAGTAGAATCCCTTTAAAAATTTCAGAAGGCACTTTCGAATGAATCTCTGGAGAAATTACTTAAGAACTGCCTGAAGAAATACCTGAATAATTTTTGGAAAGTTTTGGTGAAATTGCTAGGAATAATATTGAAGAATTGATAGGAAAATTCATGGGGAAATCCATCAATAAATTAAAGGGAGATTATCTAAAACTACTCTTGGAGAAACCTATGAGAAATTTTCTGAATAAAAATCCTGAATACCTCAAGAGACGGGTAGATAAACTTCTCCAGAGATCCCTAGATAAAACCCATAGAGGAATTTCCATAGAAATTTCTAGAAAATATATTTGATTGATTTTTTTTATAGAAACCAGTGGAAAAATTATTGAAGTAATCCTTAGAAATGCCGAATAAGTTATACTGGGGTTATACAAAGAGGAGTGTCTAAAGGAAATCCTAAGGGAATCTCTGTCTTAACTCTTGCAGGAAGCTCTGCAGGAATTCCTGCGCAGGATCAAATTTTTGGAACATTCATATGGGAATTTTCAATGGAATTATTAGAGCAATTCCGGAGCAAATCACTGGTGGATTTTCTGAATACTACCTGAATGAATTTCTGAATTCAGGATAATTTGCTGAATAAACCACGGGAACATTGTATTGAAGAATCTTTGAAATGTATTTTAAAGAAACCCCTGTAAAAGCTTTGGGAGAAATCGTTGGAGAAATTTAAGTTGATTTTTTTGAACGAATCCCTAGAAGAATTTCTAAAGTAATTGATGGGGAAGTTTCTGAAGAAACCTTTAGAAATCTATCTAAAAAAAACTTCAGAGACGGAATATCCAAATTAAGCTCTGGAGAAATTTTCGATTATTTTTTTTAAAACGAATTTCTGAATCAATTCCTGGTGGTGTGTCAGAAAGAACCCATTGAAATCTGCAACAAAAAAAATTTGAGAAATTTATGACGGGATTTATTTTTCGTGGGATTTCGGCTTTCAGTCCAAGAAAAGCGATGATTTACTTATCTCACTGCCAACGTTTCGATCCAGATGTTGGGATCTTCTTCAGGGCTTGAAATCAACGCTTCTCTTGGACAGAAAGCCAAAATCCCACGAGAAACAAGTCAACTTCCCAGTCGAACCTCTACAAGTATTTATGAGGGGATATCTGAAATTTTAAAGAATTCCATGGGCAAATTTTAGAAAAAAAAAGCTATGGAAGATTTCCCTGGACTTGTAGTTTTTGGGCAAATCTTTTGAGAATTTTTTATAGAATACTTACAGGGAAATTTCAAAAAGTATCCCTGTAAGAATTTCTGAAGGAATCTTTGCCACATTTACTGAAGGAGTTTGCAGAAGATTTTCTGAAGAACAATTTAAAAAATCTGGAGGATCCTTTGATTTTTTTCAAAGCCTATCTAAAATGACGATTTCCTAAAAGAATTATCCTACGGATTCCTGAAAAAAAACTTTGGAGGATTTTTGTAAGGAAACCCATGGAAGCTTTTCTTTAAGATTTTTTGAAGAAATTTCAGAAGGAACCTCTAATGAAAATTCTGATGGAAATTTTAGAGGATATTCTGAAGCGATCCATGGAATATGTTCTAACGATCATTCAAAACAAATCCATAAAACACTTACCGGATAGAATTTCTGGAGGATTTTCTAAAGGAATCCATAGAGCAAAATCAGTAGGAATCCAGGGAAGATTTTTGAAAATATTGTTTGAATAGTTTTAAGAATTATTGGCATTTTTTTAATACCTGAACCATATCCTGGAAGAATTCCACTAAACATGAATAGGTCAGAAAGGATTTCAGAAATATCTAACTAAGGAAAACAAAACTACAATTTTTTGAAAAATAATTGAAACAGTTTACACCATTTTTAATGGTCATGAGTTTTCAAATAATTTTGTAAAACAATTTCTAGTTTCCATAAATCCACTAACGTCTAAAAAAATCCTTAAAAACTATCTTTTTCAGTGGCCTTGTGAAACAGACTAAATGCATGTCTTCTAAATCTAGAAATTCCGTCAAAAGTATCTAGATATTTTCTTCCTTTCTCGTACACCAAGTGTACTGGAAAGGCTGTATGTTACCTAAAAAACGATTTAAAAAAAAAAAGCTCGGAGGATCAAGTTACATATACCAATCCACTCTGTTCGACGAATTGAGATGATGTCTGTATGTGTAATATGTATGTGTGTATGTATGTATGGCTGTGCGCAAAATAAGTTCACTCATTTTTAAGGCACTTCCCATTGACCGATTGTTCGGATTTTCGCACAAACCGAACCGGAATTTCACCGCATTGTTTTCTACACAAAATGGTCCGAATCGGTAAAGGCGTTCCGGAGTTATGGCCATTTTAGTGATCCGGACCAGCATCATCGTTAGAACTGGCCGTGTATAAAACTGAACCAAGCCTCACCATGCGACACGTCAAACTACGACGATTTTTGTAGCCTTTAGCATGGTTGACAAATTTTGAGCGGATCAACACTGGACACCAGAAATTCCACGATGTTGGCCCAAAATTCAAGATGGCGTCTGTTTGATGAAGTTTAAGGCTCTACAACCATGCAATATGGGTATATTTGGTATGGGGAAATGTCCGGAGTTTTAAAATGGCGACCAGAATATCCAAGATGAGGGTCTTAACTCCAATATTGCGGTCCGAAATCCAAGATGGCGACTTTAAATTCAATATGGCGGCTGCTCAAGGAGTTGTAGGATCTAAAACCATGCAATATGGGTGGGTATATTTGGTATGAGGAAAATGTTCGGAATCCAAAAATGACGGCCAAAATATCCAAGATGGTGTTCTAAAATCCAAGATGGTGACTCCAAATTCAAGATGGCGGCTACTAATGGGATTTTAGGCTCTAAAATAATTCAATATGGATATACTTGGTATGAGGAAGCTGACCTGAGTTCAAAAATGACGACCAGATTTCTAGATCCTTAAATGGTGGCTTAAAATTTAAGATTGTGGCTTCTTTTAAGATTTTCAAGCCAACAGATAATCGGTATGATTTCAGGTACCATGAAATGGATTTTTATTACACGTATGAACGTGCGGTATGTATCAGGAGCATGTTACTTGGGTTTTGTTGGAATCGGTTTCCGAAGGTAGGAGAAAGGTGCCATCACCGCTAGGCGGATTAACTAGGGTTTTTTTAATTATTACCTTTAATATTCTGCATATGTTTTCCGAGCTTCACATGAGTTCCGGAAGAAATTTTGCCTGGATTGGCTCAAAAAATACCATCAGAATATATAGTTTTTTGAAATTTCCGGAGATTCTGTAATAAAATGTTTCGGGCATTCTGCTAGAAATAATCTAAGTATTTAAGCAATAAACTCTCTGGATTTTCTGCTTTTGATTCCCGCAGAACTATTTCGCCAGAGTTCTACTGGTGGTTGCTGCTGATCCACCAGGCCTCCATCCGGATACACCAATGGAAGATTTTCGAGAACGAAAAATTTTGAGAGGAACCTCGAGAAGAATCTCCGGTAGATTACCTGGAGGAATACCGGGAGAAGTCCCAGGGGTAAACCTGGGACGAGTCTGCAGAAAAACTCCCGGATAAAAAGGTCGTGGAGAGAACCCAGTGAGGAGTTCTGGGATTTATTCCTCGCAAAATATCCGGACAAGTCCCAGAGGAAACCCTAGAGATATACTGAAAAAAATTCATAAACTCCGGGATGCTTCTAAAATATGATTCGTGGAGAAGTTACGGGAGGAATTTCTATACTAATTCTTGAAGGAAACCCCAATGGAACCCAAGAAGGGATTTCTGGAGGAATCTTACAAGGAATCCCTGAGGTATATCTGAGAGCAATTTCTGAAAAAGTGTCAGGATGATTTTTTTTTACCGAGATGAACCGACATGCTACCTTGGGCTGAAAATATCGTTAAAAATATAATCAAAATCTGAATACATTTAAATAAACCATATAAACATCTGAAGCAGAATATTAAGCGAAAAAAATCTGGAGGGAAAACCCTGAACAATTCCTGGGGGGGAATTTTCGGAATAAAAAGTCGAGAGAAATTATAGGAAGTTCCGGGAGGAGTTTTGGGAAGGGTCCTTGACGTAAACTCTGAATGAATCCTTGGATTCATCCCTGGACTATCATCTGGATGAATTTTGTCCGGAATCTCGTTGCGAATTCCTGGAGGAATCCCTACGAGAATTGCTGACGGCAATTCTAGTTGAATTCCAGGAAAAGTATTGATTAGAATCTTCTGAACCTAATCACTGGACGATTACGTTTTTCGGAAGGCATCTGCAGAGGAATCCCTGATTAATTATATTGTAAAAGTTTCAGAGAGAATACCTCTAGAAGTTCTGAGAGGAATCGCTAGAAATATCCCGAGGGGAAAGTAGGAAGGAATTTTGTTAGAAATTAGAGAATACATGCAGAGTGGAATTCGTTTAGGTATGCTCAAGGATTCTTTGGCAATTTCGAGGGAATTATCCAGAACACCGGGCGAAATCTCCACAGAAATTCTATGGAAAATTCAACGTGATTCAGATGCCTGGATAAGTCATTATGTGGGGGCGGTGTGATGGTTAAGACTTGTGAGTCGTGACAATCAGGCCGAGGACCTGAGATCGAATCTCACAAACATGTGAGTTCTTCCTTCGGAAAGGAAGTGTAGCGTAAGTCTCGGGATGAACTAGCCCCGGGTAAAAAATCTCATTTTAATATTGCTTAGGTCCCATCCTGCAAAAGAGGGGTATTAAGTGATATTTTGATCTTTTGGTGACTGATTTGATTGATTTGATTTTTAAGCGTTGTTTTTATAGGTCGATGAAAAAAAAACGGATTGTAAGATGGATCAGTGCTTCACGACATCATGATATGACTGTAATAACATCGTAATAATTGAAAAGTGGTGTGATCAAGTGAGTTTGCCTCTCTTGTGCAGATGGACGTATTATTATTACTTTACTAGCTGTTCCGGCAAACGTCGTACTGCCTGCCTACTATGTTTTTGACATGCAGCTCTGTAGAAAAATGCCCCAAAAAATGGAATTTCAAACTTTCTCGTTTTCGGTGTGTTCCTGGTCAATTTTCCAAATTATTTTTTCGTACGAACACGTCGGATTCCTGCACGAATGGAACACTGAAAGAATGGTGTAGATCCGTTGACCCGTTCCCAAGCCTATTCGTGACATACAAACACCATTCCATTTTTATTTATATAGATAGATATAGATAGAAAGATAGATTATTTCAGCCTTAGGCTGGCTCATCTCCTTAAAAGTAGGAAATTGGTTTCCTTATTAAGCATGTAGCTCCCATTTTCATCCTATGAAAACCAGCGGATTGAAGCGTTGTTTGTTTTGTTTCTTATTTTTGCATTTTTTGTTAGAAGTGAGCACGCATCTAAACAAAAAGAACGGAATCAATCGGTGCCGTAATCGTTTGCTATCGAATAGGATGAATATGGGAGCATGAGATTACTGATGGCACGGGTTCTAAAAGGGAGAAGATAAGTACCCTAGCGGAGTCAGATGCACGCTTTGAAATATTGTGTCACGAATTTCAATTTAAATATTGTGAATATCATCATATGGTTGGTTGATGATAAGAAAAAAATCTATTCTAAGGCAAGTCTTCTTCTTCTTCTTTATGGCTTTACGTCCCTACTGGGACTTGGCCTGCCCGCTTCAACTGAGTGTTCCTTGATTAAGATTACTTATGCTTCACTTGTTTGGTGGCCCAAAACAAACGAGGTAACCTCTCAAGGGAAGCTAGGTAAGCTACAAAGACTTGCTTGTATATCGATTACAGGAGCAATGAAAAGCACTCCATCAGTTGCTTTGGATGCCCTTCTCAATATACTGCCTTTGCATCAATTTGTTAAACTACAAGCGGCAAAAAGTGCCCTGCAGTTTATCCGTTACAATAATGTACTAGATGGGGATCTTGTGGGACATTTGAGGATCATCAAAGACTTCAAATTAAACATGGACATAAAAACAGTAGAAGATTGGATGATAACAAAGACCAACTATGATGTTCCCTTCAAAGTGGTGAAACCATGTCGCTATGTTTGGGATGCTGGTGGGCCAAGTTTACGTCCAGGTTCTATTGTATTTTATACTGATGGGTCCAAGATGGATGAAAATACAGGAGCCGGTGTTTTCGGCCCTGGTATTAGTAAGGCTATACCAATGGGATGCAGTCCCACTGTATTTCAAGCAGAAGTTCAAGCCATTCTAGAGTGTGCCAACATTTGTCTGAAAAGAAATTATAGGTTTGCTAAGATCTGTATATTTTCGGACAGTCAGGCGGCTCTAAATGCGCTAAAGGCTTTTACTTGTCAATCAAAGCTAGTGTGGGAATGCATTATTTCTCTGAAGCAATTGGCCAGTAGGAACGAGGTAACTTTATACTGGGTGCCCGGTCATTGTGGAATTCTGGGAAATGAAAACGCCGACAATTTAGCCAGACAGGGTGCAGCATCAAGCTTTGTAGGCCCTGAACCTTTCTGTGGAGTTCCTGAGTGTGCTCTTCGGATGAAACTAAAAACTTGGGAAATGTCCACGGTAGAATCTAATTGGAATGCCACGGATACATCCAAGCAAGCGAAAAGGTTTATAAAACCCAGTGCAGAAAAAGCCAGGTCCTTATTAAACCTAAACAAAAAAGATCTCAGGGTAATTACTGGTCTAATGACTGGTCACTGCCCGAGTAAATATCATCTAAGTAAGATTGGAAAAATCCAATCCTCCGAGTGTCGTTTCTGTCAAACGGAAAACGAAACTGCTGAACATTTACTCTGCAACTGTGGAGTACTATCCAATCAGAGATTGGCGGTTTTTGGTAAAGGGTTTCTAGAGCCCTTGGTAATTTGGCGAAGTAATCCCAACAGGGTAATAAACTTCATAAAACGAGTTGTGCCTAGTTGGGATCAGGTGTTACATCAACCATTGTCCATCACAGCTCAATTGTGACAGGATATTTGACTAGCACCAAATTAAATATGGGTCATACCACAATATTCCTAAATAATGGACGCAGTGGTTAAAAGGCTCTACAGATGAGGAAAAAAAAAAAAAAAAAAAAAAAAAAAGAGTGTTCCTTGAGCACTTCCATAGTTATAAATTGAAGGGTTTCCTTTGCCTGCCATTGCGTGAATTTGTATATTGTGAGGCAAGTACAATGATACACTATGCCCAGGGAGTCAAGAAAAATTTCCCGACTGGAACGGGAAGCTAACCCGCCGTCTCCGGATTGGCGATCTATAGCCTTAACCACTAGGCTAACTGGAGACCCCAAGTACACAGGGTAAAGAACTCAAGAAACAACATCCGTTTGACACTATTGAATATTTGGTCGAGTCAAATATTTGACCCTGTGTACTGGGGTCTTAACCATCATTACTTTAGTTTGCCATCACTTGAACTTACCTTTCATCATCATGGCCGCCGCAATGATGGTCTCCAATCCTCCCTTCTTGCCGAGCTTGCCGCCGCCGCCCTTGCGTCCCTGGAAAAGCTCCCGGGCCTTGGTCATGGCGTCCTTATCCAGCAACTTCAGCCGCAGCGAATGGCTCTTCAGATAGTCATTCAGCTTAACAATCAAAAACTCGTCCAACCGCTTGTTGGGATCCGTCGGGAAGATCCTTGAAACTTCCGCAATTATATCGGCCGTTTTGGTAACATTCGCACCCGGGTCCTTCACAACACTCACACCGGACAGCAGATTGTACTCCTTCTGGTCCGAAAGCCGCTCCAGAAACGAAACGATTTCCATCTTCAAACAACTGACACTGTAACTGTTCGCACAAAGATTCTTCGACGAGTGCCCACTGATTGCGGCGGACACGCTCGCCAAAACCGTACTCATCATCAGTCCCAACAAGAGGAAAGCCATTTTTTCGTTTCCTGCTTTTTTTTCGCTTCGAAACACTGTTCTGATTGCACACACGGAGTGTCACTGCCGGACCCGGATCGATCGATATGCCGAAACCCCAAAACGCCAACTGCTACCGTTCGATGATCGTTCATCAACTTTTATATTGCAGAAAAGCGTGCTTCTTACAGTACCCAATATAATTGTCAATGTTTTCCCTAAGTGAAAAGAAAAACCCCAGCCACCAGCGCAGCACAACGCTTGCGCGTCAACCTGAAATTCCCGTGGGGGGCCGTGACCGAGCCCCGGAAGAAATGCAACGACACCAGCGCCCCACGGCTCCGAGGCATTGGCGGGCAGCGACGGAAAAAGGGAGGAATCGGAGCCGGGCCGGAGCCAAATTTCTCTAAATGTGCGGTTCTTTCTCGCTTTGCACTGTGTGGGGACAGTGGTTCCCGGGTGAATTAACTGGGCGGGCTCTAACCAACAAAATATACGATAGAAGATCGATGGCAGATGGCACAAGACAGAAGACAGAAGACAGAAGACAGAAGACAGAAGACAGAAGACAGAAGACAGAAGACAGAAGACAGAAGACAGAAGACAGAAGACAGAAGACAGAAGACAGAAGACAGAAGACAGAAGACAGAAGACAGAAGACAGAAGACAGAAGACAGAAGACAGAAGACAGAAGACAGAAGACAGAAGACAGAAGACAGAAGACAGAAGACAGAAGACAGAAGACAGAAGACAGAAGACAGAAGACAGAAGACAGAAGACAGAAGACAGAAGACAGAAGACAGAAGACAGAAGACAGAAGACAGAAGACAGAAGACAGAAGACAGAAGACAGAAGACAGAAGACAGAAGACAGAAGACAGAAGACAGAAGACAGAAGACAGAAGACAGAAGACAGAAGACAGAAGACAGAAGACAGAAGACAGAAGACAGAAGACAGAAGACAGAAGACAGAAGACAGAAGACAGAAGACAGAAGACAGAAGACAGAAGACAGAAGACAGAAGACAGAAGACAGAAGACAGAAGACAGAAGACAGAAGACAGAAGACAGAAGACAGAAGACAGAAGACAGAAGACAGAAGACAGAAGACAGAAGACAGAAGACAGAAGACAGAAGACAGAAGACAGAAGACAGAAGACAGAAGACAGAAGACAGAAGACAGAAGACAGAAGACAGAAGACAGAAGACAGAAGACAGAAGACAGAAGACAGAAGACAGAAGACAGAAGACAGAAGACAGAAGACAGAAGACAGAAGACAGAAGACAGAAGACAGAAGACAGAAGACAGAAGACAGAAGACAGAAGACAGAAGACAGAAGACAGAAGACAGAAGACAGAAGACAGAAGACAGAAGACAGAAGACAGAAGACAGAAGACAGAAGACAGAAGACAGAAGACAGAAGACAGAAGACAGAAGACAGAAGACAGAAGACAGAAGACAGAAGACAGAAGACAGAAGACAGAAGACAGAAGACAGAAGACAGAAGACAGAAGACAGAAGACAGAAGACAGAAGACAGAAGACAGAAGACAGAAGACAGAAGACAGAAGACAGAAGACAGAAGACAGAAGACAGAAGACAGAAGACAGAAGACAGAAGACAGAAGACAGAAGACAGAAGACAGAAGACAGAAGACAGAAGACAGAAGACAGAAGACAGAAGACAGAAGACAGAAGACAGAAGACAGAAGACAGAAGACAGAAGACAGAAGACAGAAGACAGAAGACAGAAGACAGAAGACAGAAGACAGAAGACAGAAGACAGAAGACAGAAGGCAGAAGACAGAAGACAGAAGACAGAAGATAGAAGACAGAAGACAAAAGTCAAAAGAAAGAATAGTCCCACATGGCCCACAACCAACCAGTTTGCCAACCCCTGTTTCGCAGTCTCCTTTTCCCACTGGATGGTAACGAGAGCCCGTCATCACAGACGTGTCCCCGCCACTGACTGCATTATTGCTGCCATCTCGATCGATCGCTTGTTTATGTATTGTGGTGATGCATGACTGGGTAAACGATCGATTCACTGGTCATAAAATCCATCGCCACCGTCGCGGAATGGTGGCTTGCTGCTTTGCTACCATTGCATTGCATTGACGGTTCTGCGAGACAGACTGGCGCTTGCTCTTTCTCCGGTCGAACTTGGCCTTGGAGTTAACCGGAGATCTTGAAGTTGCAGAAAAGTTGTAGATGCGGGTGGACGTGACAGATGGTGGAAACTAAGCTGCGAATCGACGGTGAGACTAGCTGGGACTCTAAATAGAGTGTTTTTTTTTACTTAACGTGTTAAGTAATAATTGGAATTATTTGTTATGAAGAATACATACACTTTTTTCACAAAAGTTATGCTATGAAATGTGAAGAAATTTCCAGAAACATGATGAGCATGAATAGATTAAAGGCCAATCCTGGAACATCCTTAACATCATTGTCAAAAAGCTCAGATCTTATGACTGGGGAAATGTTAATAGAAAAGTTAGCACGTTAAATAAATTCTAAAATTTTAACTCCAGTGGCGCAAAACTGATAGATTCTCAAAATCAAATTATTAAGAGTTTGTTCATACACTATGAAACAGCTTTGCAGCTTCTTTTATCGCACGTATCGTATCCGTTATTGATCGAAATTTTTTCTACGTAACGTAAAAGACGTCACGTCATTCCATTCGTTATGTGCATAATGTGCATAATGTGCATAAGAGAATAATGACTTAATTGGTAATGGAGATGAATTCCCGGGAAACACTTCATCATCATGAGCATAAACAAATGAGAAACCCCTATCCTTCTTCAAGTGTGTTATGCATTTGGATGCTTTGGTATTGTTAAAAACCCTAACTAGTCCATCTAGCGGTGATGTTGCCTTTCTTGTGCGTTCTTTTTTATATCTAGCTCATTTATTTGAGACACAATCTCGTTCAATGCTTCGTGGAGTCGAATTTGTATTTGTATATATTTTGTACAAATATCATTCGAATTGATGTAGTTAGTATGTGACTAGAAACATGGTAATGGCTGAGTTAAGCGTACTGTAAGACTCCATTGAAGTTATGAGGTACCTCCCTGTCGTGGTACGAGCAGCCTTAGAGAAAATAAAAAATGTATAAAAAGAGGGAAATTTGTGCATAAATAAAGGTTGGGCAATGGAGGAATCTAGTTCGCGAGAACAGGTCTTGTTTCTGGGCATTTGAGGTGGGGTCGAGGGCGTTTTTTTTATTAAGAGGATTTCAGGGGCGTTCCAAGGTAATTCAGAGTCATTTCAGAAATGTCAGGGTGTTCCAGAGCATTTTAAGGGCGTTTCAGGGGGTTTATGGAGCCGTTCAAAGGCATTTTACCTTGAATATGACCATTTAAAGGACGTTTTAATGGGATTACGGAGATTCCAGGGGCGTTTCAAGACGTATCAGGTCAGGGTATCAAGAACACCTTTAAATCAAAGGGCATTTCTGGGGCGTTTCAAGATATTGTAATGGGGTCTCTGAAAATCCTCTGAAACTTCCTGAATTGCCTCCAACATCCCCCTGAAACCTCATCGGACCACAGGTCACGTACCTGAGACGCTCTGAAACCCCCAAAAACGCCTGCGTCTAACCCCACTTAACGCACGTTAGACCCTCGGAAACCCCCGAAATCGTACCTGTAACGCCTCCAAAAACCCGTCGTAAATCCTCTCAAACTCTTCGCTATGTTTTCGAAAACCCCCCTGAGATCTCCTGGTACCCTGCTGAAACCCCTTAGGACCCCCTGAACCATCTCTGTGAACTCCCTTTACTCACCCCTATAAATAACCCCTGACGGCCGTTGCAATGATTACCGTCATTATCACATTTCCTCATGCCCAATATTGTATAGTCATTCCGGTGCTGTTGTCGAGTGTGGTGAGTGGGTTTTGCAATAACCCAGCAACGGCAAGTATATTACACGTTCAAGTCATCTGTCGGAACAATGAATTCGTTTCAGTCGAATCAAGTGCAAAATACAAAAGGCGTTTCTTCACAGGGAGGCTTCTGGGGCGTTTTCGAGCAATGTCCGTGGGACTTAGGTACTTTACAGGAAGTCTGAGGGGAATTCAGAGAGTGTTGGTTGGCTTTCGAAGCAGTTTCGGAGGATTTTCAGAAGGCTCCAAATGTATCACCGGGGTATTTTTGGAAGTTTTGGAGGATCTCAGGCGCGTTAGGTGCAAAGGTGTTTCAAGGATTTTTGGAGGCATTTCAGGAAGTTTCAGAGGACTTTCAGGTGATTCCAGACGTGTCACTGTGGCGTTTTCAGGGGTTTCGGAAGGTCTCAAGTGCGTAACAGAAGTTCCCAGGGGATTTCAGGGGGTTTTTCGGAGGTATTCCAAGAGGTTTCAAAGGATTTTTAGCGTATTTAGAAGGCGTTACAGAAACGTTTTCTGGGGATTCCTATAGTGATATCTTCAAGGATTCTCCCGAAAATCCTTCCAATGATGCTTGTTCCAGTTGATGATGCTTCCAGAGAGTCGTTTTCTCTAGGGCATGGTTTCTCAAACTGTGGATCGCGACTCCCCAGGGGGGTCGCCGGCCTTCATCCAGGAGGTCGCGAGGGACAGTTGAATAATTAACTGTAACAGACAACAAATGAGGAAAATTCTATGATGGGTCGCCGAAAGCACGTATACTGGCAAAAGAGGGTCGCGCACCCAAAAAGTTTGGGAACCTATGCTCTAGGGATATGCTTAGAAATTCTTCTAGAATTCTTCGGATGAGTTTTTAGATTTCTACCTTCAGGGTTTTCTTCTAGATTCTTTCAAGGGGTTTCCCGGGAATTCCTCTAGTGATATCCATTGGGGTTTCCATGAGTGATTTATTTGCCATTTTTCCAGGGCTTCAGGGCCCCAGAGCTTGCGCCAGAAATTCCTCTGGGTAGCCTACAAGTATCACTTCGGGATTTTTGTTTGCGGGGAAGTCCTTCAGAGATTCCGTCGGGACATTTTTACAGGGATTCTGGAGTTTCTTCAGAGGGTGAACTGAATCAAGGGTCCATCTACCATCTCATACTCATGCTTTTACAAGGAATCATCTTCCAGCGCTTCATTTGCTCTTAGTCGCATCATGTTGAGGAGTGCGTTGTAAATTCTTTGATATTTTTTCCAACTCGCAAGGGAGTATCTAATAGAATTTCATAAGTAATGACAGACGGAAGTCCGTAAGAAATTACCAAAGGAATTTCCAGATGGGGGTTTCTGAGAAATTACTGGAGAGTTTTTCAAAAAACTGCAACATAAATTTACAAAAGAATTGTTTAAGAAGTTATCAAAATACCTGCCGAACCATTTCGAAAGGAACTATCAAAACAATTACAAAAGTCAGTGGTGTCATCGTGGTTACTCCAAGTTACTCACTGAGTAACCAGCTCTTGAGGTTCAACTATTAAAAAAAAAACTCCCAGTATGGGCGCTCTCGCAAATATAAGAAAACAACCCATGTTTTTTTTGTCAGGGAAATTATAAATTGTTTCCGCCCATGGTGTTTTTTGGATGTTTTTCGCGTCCTCCAAACCCGTGCACAGAAAAGGAGGCAAAAAAGGGATTTTTCGTATTTTCAGTAAAAGGTGGATAATGGGAAGAGTCTAACCCACAAAAGCACTCCTTAAGGTACAAGCTGGGCGCCCTCATATAAAGAAACCTATGTATTTTCGGAGGTTTTCGGGTTTTCGAAACCCGTTGATCTCAAAGTACCTAGACCTCAAATCTTTGCTGATGTTAGACAAGTTTCTTTTGCTCTCCCAAATATAAGAAAATCTCATATTTCGTTTTTCATATGTTTGCGCATTCAAGAATTAACGAAAAACTACCCCTGTGAATATCCAAGCTTGAGCGCCCCCGAAATTGTGCTCTTTAATGGAATAGGGAATTTGAAATTTTTCTTTCATTTTTTCTATCACCTCTTTGATTCATTCGATATTGTTACGTTAAAAGAAAAACTTCCATCCTGATATATAAAATAATGATTGAGCTCATCGGATAAAAAAGCCGCTGTGTGATTTTTGAAGGGCGGAAAACCTCTTGTATTGTTTTTAGTGATTGCTCATGTGATTGTTTAGAAAATGTTATGCAGCCATATAAATATATGGAAAGTTACCTGTGTAATTTTTCAAAATGTTGTGCATCTATAATTAAAAATATTAATCACGTTTTCCATACTAGGGATTTTTTATTCCGCCCTCAAAAATGTAATATGTTCACTTATCATTTTCCTTATCTTTCTTTGCTCTCACAAACATGAAGTATGTGATTCACATGATTCAGGTGAATAATACCGATTGTGTGGCTCCGAACATAATCGAAATTTCTCCTTCTTAATACATAAAAGAAACCGTCTACGCTTTTTTGTGGCCTCATATTGTAGAAAAAGTAAGCTACAGGGGATAGACAAAATGATCGGGACAGGCAAATTTTTCACTTTAAAAAAAATGTTCAACTAGCTGTAACTTTCCGTAAAGTGCATCAAATATCCTCAAATTTTTACTGTAAGTTCATCAACTAGTTGTGTATCAGTGGTCAAAATTTGGGGAAGATCGGGCCATTTTCCACGAAGTTATAAAAAATCTTGAAAAAGGTAAAATTATCCGATAGTCAACTTTGAGCTATTATATCTCCGGATTTAATAAACCGATTGCAATAAAATTTTGACCATACATGACTTATATAATGACTTCTAGAAAACTTTTGACTAAACTTGAAATTTTCAACAAGAGAAAAAATTGTAGCGATTTTATTTTTTTCACGATTTTTTAGCAAATTGGTCTGTTTTAAATATGTATTGCATTACTTTTTCAAATTGTTGGCGGCTATGTTGTTACTTTCCTTCAAAACACGTTTATATATAAGTCAGTTAGAGGGAAATTAAATGAACTATAATTTGCATCTTGAATTTTGAAACGATGTTGAAGTTTTTGATAATTTGGTGTTTTATTAGAAAAATAATCTAATCGTTATAATTTTCTTCCGTATTAAGAATTGCTAGTTAAGTTAACGGTTTTTAATAGCTCATTATATAAGTCATAAATGGTCAAAATTTCATTGCATTCGGTTCATTGAATCCGGAGATATAACAGCTCAAATTTGGCTATCGGATAATTTAACCTTTTCCAAGAATTGTTATAACTTCGTGGAGAATGGTCCGATCTTTCCCAAATTTTGACCACTGATACACAACTAGTTGATGAACTTACAGTAATAATTTGAGAATATTTGATGAACTTTACGAAAAGTTACAGCTAGTTGAACATTTTTTGAAAAGTGAAAATTTTGCCTGTCCCGATCATTTTGTCTATCCCCTGTATCTTTGCGCCCCAACACGTGCAAAAAAAAACTGTGTGAAATAGGACTTTTTCCATGGATTTCCTTAAAAATCCCCACAAATTAAAGAAATATTTCGGAACGTCTTTCAAAAATTCCTCCAGCGATACTTCAGAAAATATTTCAGGGAATTATTAAGATATCTATCATCGGAGATTTCCATGAGAAACCCTTCAGGAATTTTCCAATTCATTTCTTTAGAAATTTCATAGATTCCTTAAAAAATTTCTCCATTTTCTTTTTCTAGAGATTAGGCCAGATTTTAGAAAGCCCTCCCTGCATTCCTTTAGATATTATTCCATAGAACTCTCCAGAAAATCCTCCAGGAATTCCTTCCGGAAAGTCTTCCACGGATTTCTTTTGAAGATTCTTCACTACCGTGTATCACTTCAGAATTTGCTCTAGAATTCCTACCAGAATTTACGTTAGAGGATTCTCCAAAAAAATCTCAAAAAATGCGTCTAAATACAGCTTACATTAGTTTTCTTTAAAAAAAACATCACAAGAATCCGTATGAGAATTCTTTTTGAGAATCTTCCTCGGATTCCTTCAGATAATACCAGAAAATCAAAGGTTTCTCCAGAAATTTCTCCAAGAATTTCTTCAGAAAATATTCCACAGATTCCTCCAGAAGTTTTTACATAGACAACCTCAGATATTCTTCCAGGCGTTCGTTTAAAAATTTCCTTCAAAAATTTCTTATGAGATTCCTCCTTAAATTTGTCCAAGGATTCTAATTCCATAGAAAACTTCTATGGATTTCTTTCAAACACCCCCAGCTATTTTTTGGGAAATATTTTTAGAAATTCTTTTACGATATTTTCCAGTGCTTCCTTCAGTGAACTTTTTAGGTAGATTTATATTATTATTATTATTATTATTTGATAAAGACACTTTACCACGTTTGGTAGTGGTATTCGTGTCTGATAGATTTATATGTATTTCTTCTGAAACTCCACTAGTTAGAAATTCTTCTGGGGATTCGTTTAAAAAAATCATCGGAAATTTCTCCAAGGATTCCTTCAAAGTTTCCTACAGCGATTAGAAATTATTTCAATGATTGTGTAGTAAATTTTTATTGGCTTCTACAGAAAAAATTCTAGATGTTCCTTAAGAAATTCCAACAGATTAGTTCAGGAATTGTTCTGGAGATTCCATTGAAATTTCTCACAAGAATGTGCCCAGAAACTTCTGCAGAGATTCCTAAAAAAACTGTAGAAATTCTTACAGATATTTTGGTGTTATTACCTTCAGTGATTCAGGCAGGAATTCTTCAGATTTCCTCCAAATATTTCTCGATGTATTCCCCAAAAAAATTATCCGGCATTTCCTCTAAGAATACTCCACGGATTTTTATGAAAGATTTTTGCAAGAATGCTTTAAGGAAGTCCTCCAAGAATTTTGTTGAAGGATTTCTCTAGGAATTGTCCGAAAAATTAATTGTTTTTCTAGGAATTCAGCCAAGGGTTAACCGAGAAGTTTCTCCAGAAAGTTTTAAGACATTCCTCCTTGGATTCCTTCAAGAGTTTCCCGGGGATTTTTTTTTTCTGATATTACTCAAGAGATTTAAAAGTACTTCCTAAGATTTCTGCAGGGATTTGACTGAAGATTTCTTCACTACCAAAACTACATGCACCCAAATGTGGAGTTCCGATGAAGTGTACTCATCCGTTTGTGGAATGATAAGTTCAAGCTGACACTTCAGGCAAAGGTATCCGATTAGGGGAGAGTCCGCCTTCCTGATCACAGAACTCCTCAGGGTTTCTTTCAGAAATTCCTGCTGGGATTCCTTCTGGATTTCCTTTGTGGAGATATTTTTACTTTCAGAGAATTCTTCAGAATTTTAGAGATTTTTTTTTTAAATTTCAGCAATCGATTTCTTCTTAACTTCTCTGAAGGAGCTTTCCAAAGTTTCTACACGAATTGTTTGAAAAAAATCGTTCGGTGTTTTGTTTTAGAAATTATTCTAGCGGTTGCATCAGGAATATCTCCTGGGACGGCTTGAGAAAACCCTGCACAATTTGTTCGGATATTTCTCTCTTCCGAAGCTCTTTCAAAAATTGCACAAAACTACTAAAGAATTCTTGAGGTAATCTATGAAAGAGTTTTTAAGACATCCATGAATGCTTGTCTCAAGAATTCTCTAAAAAAAACCTGGACATTCCTTTGAAAAATTTCTTAAAGGAATCCTTGAAAGAACTCCAGAAGATACCTATGATGGAATTTCTTATACAATTTCTGAAGGGATTTGTACACAGAAATCCCTAAACTACTTCCTGGAGAAATTTCCGAAGGAAATCCTGCAGAAACCAAAAAAAAAATGGAGGACTTCTTAGAGAACCACTGAAGACATAGAAAAATTTCTTGAAAAAATTCATGAAAAAAATCCAAGCAATATATTTTGGAGTGATTTCTGCAGGAATTGTTGGGAGAATCTTTGGAAAAAAAAAGTTGAGAGAATTCCAGAAGGAAGGTCTGAATAAATCCACAGCAATGCCTGGAGGAATACCTAATATTGGAGTAGCCCTTGGAGGAGCTTTCAAAATATCTATCGAGAATTTGCTAGAGGAATTTAAAAAAAAATGCCCGAGAAAAAATCTTAACAAATGGAGTAACACTGGTAGGAACCTGGGGTGCAATTCAAGCAATAATGTCTAAAAAAGTTTCTGAAAAAAAGTTTGAATTTCTAAATGAAAACCATAGAGAAAATTTTGAAACAATCTTCGAATCTTTGCATTGTTTTTTCCTAGAATTGCATCTTTTGAAGAAACGTGTGGAGGAATTGGCAGTATTTGTTTAGAAATATCAGAAAAATCTTAAAAAAAATCTCACAGTAAAATCCTGGCCATATTTCTGGAGGAGTTCGATCAGAAATGTTTGAACAAATACATGAAAGAAGAAAAGCATGTACTTATGCAGCAATCATTTAATACATTTCTAGCATAACATGTGAAAAGGGCCTAAAGGCTTTTTGTAAACAAACATGTTTCGGTCGCTGTAGGACTCATCTTGATCCACCCACGCACATAAACACGCTTATCAGAAAGAGTAATCTTCGGGCTATCTGTTAAGTGTGTTGGTGTCCGTAGGTGGATCAACATGAGTCCTACAGTGACTGAAACATGTTTGTTTACAAAAAGCATTTAGGCCCTTTTCACATGTGACGCTAGATTTCTTATAGAATCCGTTATCGAATCCCAGGAGGAATTTCGTAAGAAATTTTTGAGGAAGCCCATGGACTAATTTCAAAATTTATCTTTTTAGATTTTTTTTAGAAATTCCTGAGAAAATGCAAAAGAAAATTTCTGTGGGAATTTCTGAAAGAATAGCCGGAGGAAGAAATTTTCAAAGACAGGACAGGGTTGCATTTTGAAGGGATATTTAAAGGTATTTTAAGATAACCGGCGAGAATCTTCACAGATCGAAAAATTAATGTAAAGTTCTATGACATATAATGCACATTATTGGAGCGTGGGATTTCACAGAAGTTTACATGACATGTCATGTAAGTCTCATGAAATATCATGTAAACTTCCATTATATGTCATGTAATTCAGCATGACTCAGAGTTGCTACAAGACATGCAATGGAAATTTACATGATATATCATGTAAACCATCATAGCTGGAAGTTTACATGACTAAAATGAAGTTTACATGTCGTGTAATCTTCATTATTTTTATCTATGTTGTTTCTGTAAACATTTCAGAATATTTTGGAAATTCCTTTGGGAATTTCTTGAGGATTTATTAAGGAATCCACAATGGAATTTCCGGAGGTTTCTCTGGAAGTCATCCTCGAGAGTTTTCTTGTAGTTTGAAGAAAAGTTTTCGCGAAACTCATAAAAGGAATTCCAGCAAGAATGTCCCTTTCGCGATAATTACATGAAAATTTCGTGGAATAACAATGCATGGAAAAGTTTTCCTGGAATTATTCTATATAAGGCGCAGTAGCAAAGTCATTTCCTTGGAGGCGTACCAGTATAGGGGGCGCTAAAATTTGGAAACCTTGAGTAACCAGCTCTGGTTTTACCATGACAGCACTGACAAAAGTTATTGTCAGGAGTAGGGATAGCAAAGGGGTTGCTTAACAAGCTTTCACAAAGATAGTAACATATGAAATGGCCAAGAACGCGAGATATGAAACGATTATATCAGGCATTCAATCTTCTGAACTATTCAGCCGAAAACCGGAAGAGTTCAAAATGAATTTGGGTCGAACTCTATCGCCTAGGGATTCAATAAACCGGAGCCCGATTATCCGAACTAAGGTTGATACAAACATAATTTTGACTATGATGATTAACCTGGGCTTGTTAGGGGAATATCTGTAAATAAAAAGAAAATCGGGTTAGTCAAGCACAAGACACTGAAGACGACCTTACAGTTGAGGTCGAAATACGTATCTGTCAAAGGATGAAAATTCTTAGTGGAATTCAAAGGAACAGTACTTAACCCGATTTTCTTTTTATATAATTTTGACTTTTTGTCTCCCACCACCTTTAAAAATTTTTGGCTGGATTTTATGTGTTGATGGGGCAGATTAAAAATATTTATCAAAATATTGCGCCTTGCTAAAAAACTTGAACAAATCCGATGAGTTTTTAATATTTTTCAAATTAAGTGCTTTATTTTTCTTATCCCCTCCCTCGACCGGCCAGAGAGTGGTGGGACGAAAAGTGAAATAAATATTTGTAACGGAATAAATTGTTTTCTATATGAAAGTTCTGAACAACTTTGACCCAAGACAGTACTCTTCTAAGTGGTTTATCGTGAGGCATAATACATTGAGACTAAATGGGAACACTAGCGCCACGTAGCGACTGAATCTCGAACTGAGTTGTATTTTTTGTAGAACTGTTGCCAAACACAACCTTCAAAGTGACACAAAACGCGATGCTAATTCCTTCGCAAGGTGTGGATTGGCGAGGTCTCCGTTAAGGAGAAGCGAAGAGGTAGGTGCGGTAAGCTGCATACGCAGCTCCAGCGTGGGAGCTCCGGTAAGCCAGCCGGTGGAGGCATTGGATGGAGCGTGGTTGTTGAATGACCCTAAAAAAGAGAGGACTGCCCGCAATCGTGGTGGCTGAGCAACAGCTTGGCAAGATCATCGAAATTGCGTCCGCGAAGTCCAACATAAGCAAGGACCTCAAGCAGGTCCTGGTGCGACTTCGAAAGTCGATGAACGAAGCCAAGCAAGACTTCGAGAAGCTCGTGGAAACTTCAGCAGCGGTGGAACTGGCGAAAGCAAAGGTAACGAGGTCTACCCAGACCAAGGCCTTCGCTTTCACAGGTGAGGCGGATGCGACTGCTTTCCATAAGCACTCGCCGAAGCGGATGAGGCAGCCGTCAGGTGAGGAGCTGATAGGCGGTGCTCGAAAGGCTGGACGGTTACTAGCCTCAAAGGTCGGCAGTCATGTCGGTAAGTCGGACCCCAGCCAGGCGTCTCGCAAAGCTGGGTAGGATGGGCCTGAAAAGGCTGGCCTGTCACAGATGGAAGGGGACAGGGGATTGCGAAAGTTGAGCGGAAGAGGAAGTACAATAAAATCCGCTAGATGGGCAGGAGCGTAGGGACACCCAACCTAGGAGACTTAATGGAGTAGGTGACAAGCGCGAGAAAGACGACGCGCTCGTCATCAAGACCGAACATTCTAAGTACTCGGATGTCTTGAAGGCAATGCGAAGCGATGCCAAAGGCGTGGATCTGGGAGCGGACGTGCACAGTATCAGACGTACTCGTACGGGTGAAATGTTCCTCGAGCTCAAGCGCGACCAGAAACGCAAGGTCACAGCCATCAAAAGCATGTCGGACGAGGTTCTTGGCGAAGAGGTCAAGGGGAGGTGAAGATCCTAGACAAGATCACCGAAGCGGAAGCGAGCGTCACGGTACTGCGGCAACAGTGCGATGTGCAGAAGGCCACCGCAGCTGTTCGGCTAAGGAAGGGCCCGGCAGGGACAGGTAGCGTTGATCCTGTGGTGGACGCAAACAAGTCTAAAGTGACCTTGCATGAGTCACCACTGGAGGTTTGCTTCAGGTGTCTGGAACCAGGATACAAGTAATGGGACTGAAAAGGCCCTGACAGGAGAAAGCTATGCAGGCGATGTGGCGCTGAAGGCCATAAGGCACAAGGCTGCAGGAGTCCAGCCACGTGCTTGATTCGTTCCGGGAAATTCGTGAACAACAGGTACTCGGCCTTCAAGAAAGCCGAAGTGAGCAAATCACAGTGCAAGTAACGCAGCTGAACCTGAACCAGTGTGAAGCTGCTCAGCAATTGCTTTGTCAGGCGGTTTTTGAGTGGGGGCGGATATTCCGATCATGGCGGACCCATACCGAGTTCCCGCCGGCCACGTTTATTGGGTCGCGGATGGGTCCAGAAACAAGTAGTTCGAACTGGAGAGCAGACGATAGCTACACTCCGAGATAAGGGCAAGCAAAAAGGCTTGCTTCGAGGACCTCTGTCAGAGTGCCAATGCCAATTTTTGGGATGAAGTATACAGGATCGTAATGACCAAGACGAAAGGTGTAATGGCTCCTACAGAGCAATCTCCAGAGATGTTGGAGGGAATCATCGAGAGGCTTTTTCCGCGCCATGATCCAAGTTCTTGGCCTCCTTTCGTAGGACAGCCGGGAACTGGGGCTGGCGATGAAGGAGGGTCACCGATGTGGAACTTGCGGGGATAGCAAAGTGCCTTAGCGTAGGTGAGGCCCCATGTCCGGACCGAGTTCCGGGATCGACCGTACACGCTATCCTGTCGGTTACAAAGACCACCAAGATAGCGAAAGAGTAGGGGAGTTCGCTACTGGGCAGTAGTGACTCTGGATGTAAGGAACGCGTTCTATAGCACCAGTTCGGCGGCTATTGCCGATGCGCTTCTGCGGCTGGGCCATACCCGGCTACCTGAACAAGATTCTCAGAAGTAACATCCAGAATTGAGTATTAGTTTACGTCACAGATGTGGGTCGGAGTTGCTTTCACAAATCCTCTGGAGTCCCGCAAGGTTACATCCTGGGTCCGGTGCTATGGAATGTCATGTACGACTTGGTGATGAGGTAAAAGTTTCCCGTGGTAGTGAAGATCGTCGGCTTCACTGACGACTATAGGTCTACGGTGAATCGAGCCCTGCCCCTCGATAGCAGTTGTGGAGGAGTGGATGAGGTCTAGGGAACTTGAATTGGTTCACCTGGGGTGGCTATTAGTCATTAAACCAGCGTTCTATAGGGTGCCCAAATTTGGGCAGGCTTGGGTTATTCTACATGTAGCTGGAGCGATTCAAAAATGCTTAATTATCGGACTGTAATTTTTGAACTGTTGATTTTTTTTCACCAGGTACAAGAGGTGTTCCAATTGGATCACTTATTACAACGACAGTTTCATCTGATAATTATTTTGTTAGAAGCGGAGAAAGCTCTTTCTCTTTCGTGTGAAGAACAATCCAAAAATAATTAGCTGAACTCTGCGTAATCTGATACACCGAGAGAGCAATCTGAAATCATTTCAGAAACATCGTCAACAGTTACGCCGCTTACGAAACAATGTGCAACGATGTCAATGATCGTCACTTTTTTCGCGGCTCATTGCACTCTGCAGATCATAACTCAATGAAACGGTCGTGGTCGCAAATGCAAATAATCAATTTTCACACAACAATCGCATCTCTCAATCGAATTAGCCCCGGAAAAACTGGGCGAACAAAACGTGGATGGAGACACAACCACCGTGCCGGTTTGGAATACGGAAGAGGAAAAAAGAACTGGTACACTCTTTTCTCTCATTCGCCCTGCAGTTGACTGCTGGTTGTCTCGATGGTTACGTCCGGACAGTGTGCGAGTAGTGCGAGGGTGGGGTGGAATAAATCAATTCAAAAATGAAAACCGAAGTTGGAGAAAAAGAATCGATTGCAACGCTGCTGCTCGCAGGAAATTCCATTTGCGCCGAATCTAAAAAAGGGAATCTACTTACTGGAGCGTGCCATTTGTGCACCGAAGCCAACGGGGATGATCGTTTTCCCTTTCTGTTGGGAATGGTGGAAAGGTTTTTGCGACAACTGAATTACTGGTACATATGTACCAAAACACAGTAACAATGATCTCTTTGCAATGAAACTAGCTTCAGAGACGGAATTTCCACCATTCTGCTCGCTGGTCTAGAACACGTTAGTGATGGTCGATTTTGCCAAGGGCTGAAAGTCTCCTTAATAAAGACAAATCAATCAATAGTCGATTTTCTCGGCTGGGCACATATGACCCATCTATCCCCAAAGGGTTAAATAGCTCAGGTGCAATATACTGAAATATTCTTAAATATTGCTTCAGATTCCACGCATGAGCATTGCACACTGAATTTTTCTGTTACACGACTGTTTGTATATACAGTGTTTTTTTACGCAATTTTTTTTATAAAATTTTCTTAAAATTACACGATGTGCATATGGAAAGAATTTTTTTCCGCGAAGATTTATTTTTCTAACAGAAATCTTACCATACTTGACAAAATTGAAAGACAATTCGATCAAAAAGATTTGATTTATGTTTTGCACGATTACTTCACGTGTCACAATCTGAGGTAAAAACAAGTGTACAGTATGCGGCAGGAAAAAATGCGAAAGTGTTTTTCAACTTCAAACCTCGTTCTCGTCCATTTGACTTTAACCAATCTATGTTTCAACGTTCCATGATCTATAATAGGCTAGTTTTCTGAAATGTTCATTAAAAATTTTCCCATTTTGGTCGCTAACCTTTACAGAACGGCGCCTGAAACTGAAGACAATCAGAATTTTCAAACCGTAGAAAAGTACACAGGTCGCTAAATTTCGTATCTGATAAAACAATTTTTTTAATTTTCTCTATAATATCATCAAATATATGTACTTATTTCATATAGTATGTGAAACTACATGGCTCTGGATCAGTGTGGTCTGGTTGTTCATCGAATTTAAGCTAATTTTGTTACTGTTATAGTCATTTTGTTTAATGACCATTGGGCGCGCAGTTTATTGATACCCGCTTATTAGGCTTACATTATCACATGTTAAACATCAAATATGTTCATTTTTATTTTTCAGTGCTAGAATATAGACATTGACTGATACACTGTCATGAAAAAATAGTCATATATATCCCATATTTAGCGTGTAATAGTGCCTTGAACTTTTCGCATTTTTTCCTGCCGCACCCTGTATATAATTCTTGTACAAAATAACTCTGAGGCCCTTAGTGTGTATGTTATGGGTCCAATAGTTAGGTTACCATTTGGAAAGGTTTCACCTGACTCAGTGATTCCAAATCTGCAGGTGATGGTTTGCACGTGTTCGGAAATTGTTGGTAGCAATTTTCTTTGATCATTTTTTTTTCGACGATTTGAATAAAGAGTAGTAATAAATGTTATTATATGGGCGCAGTTTGATCCAATGTTTGATCAAATTAACATGTCCTACTGAACTACACACCAGTAGTTCAGTGAAATCACTGATCGGAAGAAGCTGGCAATAACCATACTTCGTTGGCACGTTTCAATCAGGGTATTTTAGTAGATAATTGATTTTCTCGACTAACCGCACATAAAAACGACTTGCGCAAAAAATATGGAGCGAGTGTACCCATCAGATATGTACAACTGTGAGGTGAGACTGACAAAACGATTTGGCAAATGAAACCATGTGATCATCGACAACAAGTTCAAGTGCAGTCCAGTTATGGTTTGGTTTATTTGGACCACAGTTTCTACCGCATGGTTTGAGGTTTGAATCCATGAAGGTCGAAATAATGCGATAATCGATAATAAGGGATGGGTTTTTGAAGGGCTGCAATGTGTTCCTGAACATTTTTAGCTGTTACGTAAAAAAGGGTTGGCGGATGGCTCAAAAAAGGGTTGAGCGATTGACTCAATGTTTTTTATGCATTTTAAATTTGAATATTTGAATTTTCAGCAGCTTGGGTTTTTGTCTTGTAATGTTTTCTAGTTAAAAACCTCTCATCATGAAGAAAACTAAACTACCAAAAATATCCATAATCACCCTCTCCTTGTAGCAGCGTCCAAATCAAGTGTCACCTTAGGGGTGATCGGGTAAACCAACTCTGGTTGGAACTTTGGAATCAGCTTGGGAAGGGAGAGGAGTTTGCTTCTTCAAGCCTAAGATTATGTGTTCCAGGATAGCAATACAAGTAACCAACCAATTTTGCCAGTCTTTTTCTTAACATGGAAAATATAAGTATGTTTCACTCAGCATTGCCATTCTACAATCAATGTCCGTTTCAATTTTTATTTTTAACCAGAACTTCCTGCTAGCCTGGCCTAACTTTATCCAACAACCCAAGTAACATTTTGGTCAATTAGTCTTCAGAGGTATTCACAATCACCATAAATCTAGTACCTTTTATTTTGGTTTATGATAGTTTGAGGAACCTGTTCTAGTCTCTTTGACTATAAAATGTTACTATGCTTTGAAACCAATATATTTCCAAATTGCTTTTCAGTTCCCTCTGGCACAGAACAAACGTCAAGCTCCGCCTGTTGATGTGATGATGCAGGGTCACTAGACCGAATTGTCACTAGGCCGAATGGTCACTAGGCCGAATTGTCATCAGGATGAATTGCATTTCAGCAGGAAACTGGAAACGAATCTGTTAGTATTATTATTAATATTTATTAAATACACTTTACCACTTTATGTGGCATTCGTGTCTGGAAATAACGGATCTGTGGTTTTTATCTTTTTTAACAGTTATTGCCAAAAACTATTTTAACAATAAAACTAGAAAGAATAGCCTATGTATAAAAGAAGGAAAAAAATGAGATTTAAATATCAGCAGTTTCTGTGCCAAAAACTATTTTGGCAATTATACTAGAAAGAACGATATTTGTTTAAAAGAAGGAAAAAAATCATGCTGAGGGTCGGCACTGGGTACAATTTTCTGGTCCAGTAACTTTCCATAAAGGAAATTCCCTTGACTTTTTTGGTTATAGTTTATCTTCGTGCCTGCCGTACGATATACACATGGTTATTGGCAGCGGAAGCTTTCAGCTAATAACTGTGAACGTACTCATAGAACATAGAAGTTGAGAAGCAGGAATTGTCCCAGTGGGGACGTAACGGCAAAAAATAAGACCCAATGACACTTCGGCCTAATGACCATCGGCCGAATGGCCTGACACCGATGTGATTATGAGTAATACATCCCCACACATTCTTCTGGGATTGTTCCAGGAAATTATGCGCTGGATTACCTGCTGGAATTACTTCAGAAGTTGCTGTCGAGATTTTTTCAGAGAAAAATTTCCTCCAGGGATTTCCTGAAGGATTTTTTTTGACAGAAATTCCACAATAAATTCTTCTTGGTTTTGCTTTTTTTGCTGGAATTCGTGGTAGGATTTCTACAAGAATTCTTTCTGCGATTCCTGCAGTAATTTCTGTTGGTGTTTGTCCTGCAGGCTTTTCCCATGATTTTCTACATGAACTTCTCTAGGAGCGTATCCAGAAATTTCTGTAAGGATTTCCCAATAATTCCTCCTAGGAATTATCTAACTTCCTGGATCTATGGTTCTATGCCTTCTATGGATTCATCTAAATTATATAAATCTATGGATTCTATGGATTTTCCTAAGAATTCTTCCACAATTTCCTCTCAGGATTCCTTCAGGAATTCCTGTTGGGATTCCTCCAGAAACTCTACCGGGGAATCATCTAGAAATTTCTTCAGAGATCCTTCTGAGTTCATAAAAAAAAAGTCAAAGATTTAAGCAGTGTGTGAAGAATACGGCACCGCAAGCGAAAAACAAGCAAGAAAGAGGGCACGGCAACGACGCTTTACTTTTTCGTTAGCAGATTTTGATAAAGATTGCTCCCGAGTCTGTTCGCAATAAAGCCAGTGGGAATATTTGTGTCACACCTTTCATTACGTGATTTTACATTGTTTTATAAATAAAACTCGACTTTGTGTTGACGGAAACCCCGGATTTTTTAAGGAGAATATATTTTTTTCTTTCAGTTTTTAATAAAATGTATTATATTAGGATCTACAAGTAGAAAATAAATTTATGCCGATTTGGATCGATCAAGCTATATACCGCACTATGGCCAAAACTCTGGACTGGCCAAAACTGAAGCTTCTACCCTATGGTCTATACAAATTTCAAAAAATTGTTATGGGCGAAAGTGTACGTGGGGTGAGGAGGGGGGGTCTGAGATTGCCAAAATTGAGTCTACGTAGTTTATGGACAGCGCCTTATCAGCTTTGTTTGTTATTCCTTTTGCCACCTCTTTGCATCTGGTCATCGATTAGCAGAGACCTGTTCAATCGCAAGCGATGAAAATACGGTTGATAAGTTGTAATGAGCATTCTTAAGGTGATAATTTGCAACATTGATTACATTACTAGGGCACAGCCAGCTTTTTGGTCAGAGGTGGGAGGGGGAGGTGGGTGGCAAGCACCTATAGCAAATTTATTCCTACTAGTTTTTATAACCAAACGCAACACGATGAAAATGAATATAATGGCATTTATTTGACCCTTCAGTAGTCACGCTGTTGTATTTTGTACGATACGTTGAAAAAAGCTCGCCTATTCTACATTAATCAGCATGGTGCTGGTTGTGCTGTCCAATTTCTGGAAAGTCAAGGATTTTTATCTACTCGTGCTTTATTTGTTCTGCAACTCATATTTTTTGTTAATATGTATCTGCAAAACTTTCGTAAAAAAACATAGTTGAACTGTTTTGGAAATGATGACCTCTTCCGAAAGAATCTCTGAAATCCTAGTCCTAAAACAATCGATGAAGGTATTGTTTCTAACATTCCAGAGGGAATTTTTGAAGGAATGCATTGACAATTTTGTGGAATAATTCCTGATGAACTTTTAAAACGAACACTCTCAAAACATCCCTGAAAAACTCCCAGAGAAATTTCTGGAGGAGGTCCTGAAGAAATTCATGAAAAACTACGTGATAGATTTCTTGAAAAAAAAAAAAAGAATTTCGGGATATATTCCTGACAGAATCGCATGACGAATTTCTGAAGGAATTCCTTTGCAGGAGCTGCAAGGGGCGAATTATTGAGCAAAGCTGTGGATGAACTCTTAAAGGATTTCTTGGAGAAAATTGTGAAAGAATTCCTGGATGACTTCTTAGAGGAGTTCCTGGCTCCTGTTTACATCACTCTCAAAATCATCTTTAAGAAGTCCAATACAAATCATAGGAGTAGTTCCTCTAGAAATCCTTGAGGTAATTTAAAAACAAGCTTCAGTTTTCCTATATAAATTTTGGATGCATGATGCATCCCTGGGAAAGATGATGGAAGAATTTCCGGAAGGATTCAGGAAGGAAGCGAATTCCTGAATAAATTTTTCGAAGAGATCGCGACAGGAACTTCTGAAGAAATCACTAGAGGAATTTCCGAAGCAATCCTTGAAGGAATTCCTGAAAAAAAAAAAAACCCTGGAGCAGCTCTTAGAGAAATTCAAGAAAAGATTCTTGAAGGAATTCCTGGAGAAATCCCTGGAGAAATGCTGGAGGAATGCGTAGAGGAAGTCCTGGAGAAATTTCTGGAGGAACCCCTAGAGGAATTCCTGGAGGAATATTTGGAGGATTTCCTGAAGATATTGTTGAAAGAATTCCTTTGGGAATCATTAATTGAATTTCCAAGCAAATTTTGGGAGAAATGACTGGATGAGTTTCTGAAGAAATCCCTTGAGAAACTCCTCGAGTGTTTGCCGGATACATTCTTGGAGGAATTGCTGGAAGAATTATTTTAGAAATTCCTGGAGGAATCTCTGAAGATCTTCCTGGAGTAATCTAACTACCAGAGGAATGCCTGAAGGAATTCCTGAAGGAACATCTGTAGGCTAGCCTGGAGAAATGCCTGGAGGAATTCCTACAGAAACTCCTAGAAGCATTTTTTGAGAAAACCGTGATGGAATCTCTGGAGGAATTCTTGGAGGAATACCTGGAGGAGAAATTCTTCGATGAATTCTAGGGTAAATTCCTGAAGAAATTCCAGGAGAGTATTTCTGAAGGCATCCCTGCAGGGTTTCCTGAAGGGACTGCCATGAGGATTGCCTGGAGGAATTCCTGCAGCAATTATCTTAGGAATTCCTGGAAGAATTCCTGGAGGAATTCATGGAGAAAATGCTGAAGGAATTGCTGTAGGATTTTTGAGGAAATACGTAGAGGAATTCCTGGGTTAATTCCTGCAGTAATTCCTGAGGTGTCCCTGGAAAAAAATCCTTGAGAAATTCCTGGAGGAGTTCTTCCTTGAGGGACGAATCCTTAAGGGAATGCCTAGAGAACTCTTTGGAGAAATTTCTGGACAAATTCCTGGCGAAAACACTAGAAATCTCAATGTGAATCTGTGGACGTAAACCACTGATTATTATTTATTATCCTGATTTAACGTCTTGATCGCCTAAGCAAGTTTTTTCATCAATGATTCATTCTTTCGAAGACCGCTAAACGATCGGATGCTTGTGAAAAAAAGTTATTCAATTAGTGCCTATTGGTGATCGGACGAATGGCTCATTGTTGTGTTTTATTTATCAGCAGCACTGCAGCTAATCAAATAGGAAAAGGAAATTCTCCAAAGATTCCTGGAAAACCCCTAGGAAGACATCTAAAAAAGGTTTAACAAAGGTCTGTAGGAATTCTTTCTACCAACTGGATAAATGCCCAAAGGAGATCTCTGGAGATAATCTCCAAATAATAACTGAAATAAAGTAAACAATAATTTGCTATCAATTTCTTGATTTTGCTTTGGGTCACCAAGCCATGTGGGAATTACACTGTTGAAAATGCTTTGACATCCATGTGCACCACAGAAACATATGCTCGATGAATAAATTGAGATTTGAGTTATGGGAAAAAAATCCACGTTCTTCGGTGAGACCTCACGGAATTCAAATTTTGACACGACCATTTCTATGCTAAAATGATCATTTTCCACCAACGAACTTTTAACATTTCCATTTTTTTTTTGCAAAAAAAGGGACGGCCTAATATCGAGTTTGATTGGATTGTTTCTTCCAACTCAGTGAGTCTCTGAGTGCCGTCGTGGATGTGCTGTTATGTTGCGATAATAGGCGTTTCCCGTTTGGTCGTTTGAGATCGTAGCCAACTCGATCGATCCATATCGCCCGTGCCGGCTGCACAGTACTAGGTCGACAGAGACCCCGAGCAAAGGCGGATAACAAAATGATAACAAGTTCTGTTACCTGGTTATCATTCGTTTGATAATTGAGTTTGTTATCATTTAGGTTGAATCAAGAGCCAACATAACAAAAATGATAACTCAAATTCACTCCACGAATACCAAAATGATAAGAAATTAAGTTATCATTGAGTTCAAGTTGATAACTAATTGTGTTATACAGTATTTTATTTTATATTACATTTAGTTACCAACATGAAAAAATACAGCTGATTGATAACAGGTTTTGTTATCATTTAGTTATCATTTAGAGCTATTTTTCCGACCAAAATAGTAAAAATCTACTTTACCGACATAGTTAGCAGTTGAAAAAAGTTTCTTATAATTATAATGCATGTTTTCAAATATTGCGTCCAGTGGGTCTCGAACCCTGATCGAGTGATTACCGGTCACAGCCGATACCCCTGTACCAACGGGACTCAATGAGAGGGAGAGTGGTTGAAGGCTCGCTTTCGTACTGCAGTCACATTGAAGATGGAAATCGGAATCTATTTTTAAATTCGAGGTCCATCAGACCCTCAGTTTTAGGAAATGTTTGAAATGTGCTTTTGGAAACTGATAACATATTTTGTTATCATTTAGTATTTTTATGTTATCGCGATAGACCAAAATTATTGATAACTAAATTTGTTATCATCTGATTATCATCAATTGGAAAAAAAATGATAACAAAAATAACAATATGATAACACAGATAACGTAGTTTATTATCAAAGTGATATCACTTGGTTATCCGCCTTTGCTCGGGACCAGCGGGCGTTGCTGGGTGGAGTTTAGTCATCAGACGTCATCCTTTGACGTAATAGGCACGCCCTAGGACGATCCCGGAATGACCGTGCCGAGAAGGCTACCTCCTTTACTGTTACTGCACTTCGCCTAGAGGAATCGTTTTGAATGGGATGATGGTGATTCCTTATCGATTAGGCTCCGTACCGCCGCCATGTGCCACCGTTTCATAAAAACGGATATGACATCCCATTGGAAATGTAATTTGGGAATTACGTCAGGGGATCAAAAGGTGGTATTTGGACCCAATTACCTGAACACTGAGTCCTTTTAGTAGCGGTTTATGACCAGCGGGGAAAGTTTCTCGCTAGGGTGCATCCTACTGTATTTTTTGTTTACATTTGAGGGGCCCAGATGCAAAGGGGTGTAAGTGACCTTTTTGTCGAATTTGAGTTGAACATACTGTACCGTCGTAACTAACTCGGACGATTCGGACTGTTGACAAGTAATAACACGCGTCTACTCTGTCGATCGTCTGCAATACAACTGACTCTTTTCTTTATTTCCGCTTTCGCCAAATACAACATACAAGGTAGGTAGACAGGAACACAAAGGTATGACGCACATGATAGGTGAGCACAACTATAAAGGTAGGGAGTGAATTCACAAGGTTTATATAATCGCGTAGGATACTACACTCCTCTTTTTCTTTACATTAAATTATTGTGTTCATAGAATAATCATCGAGGTGTGCTGGCCGTTTCATTTGCCGTCTTGGTCGCGAACTAGCTCCTACGGTCAATCTTTCCGGAGTTGGTGCTGGATCCTCGGGCTGTTGAGTTCCTGGACTTTTTCCGGCCTCGCTAGTTTCGTTGGTTTCCTTTTGTACAGTTTCACCTGTGTGGAGTTTCTTCAGATGGGAGATATTGCGATGTATGATTCGTCCCGATTCCGTTGACTTAATTGTTACGTCAGAACCTTCTCGACCGATGACGATGAACTCTTCCGAATCGAATGTCGTTGATAATTTATTATCTTTTTGAATACGTTTCGTTACTACCTTATCCCCTTCTTGAAGATCATCCGGCTTGGCTCCACGACGTTCATCACTGTACTTCGCCTCCTTAATCTTTTTAACATGATCACGATCTCGGATTTCCTCAAGTATATGTTCGTTCTTCATTATTAATCCCGGCAGTTTATCTTTGAGCTTTCTTCCGAAAAGCATGCTCGATGGAGCAACTCCAGTCGTCGAATGAGGCGTTGAATTATACATTAGAACAAATGTTCTGAGGTCCCACTGCCAATCTGATCCTGCTGTTTCCTGACTAATTTTTAATCTTTTGCCAATCGAGCGGTTCAGCCTTTCTACTTCCCCATTGCCTTGTGGCCAATAGGGAGTAGTCTTCACGTGATCGATGCCGAATTGTTTACAGAAATCGTGAAATTCAGAGCTAATGAACTGTGGTCCGTTATCTGTTTTGATAGATTCCGGCATTCCAAATCGACAAAACGTTTCGTGTAGGGCCCTTACAGTGAGGTTTGCTGTGATTTGTTTCATTATAATCACCTCAGCGAAACGGCTAAAATAATCAATTATTACGAGCAGATTATGAGCTGACGGTAACGGCCCAACAAAATCAACCGCTAGATCAGCCCAGGGTTTCGTAGGGATCTTGGTACGAGCCATCGGCACTGGAGGATCACAGGTAGCTACAAGCGTACAGGCCTTACATTTCTTTACGTAACTCTCCACTTGTTTGTCCAACTTAGGCCACCATACTTTTTGTCGAAGTCTTCGTTTCATGGTAACCATTCCCGGATGTGATTCATGAGCTACTTCAATCACGCGATCTCTTAACTTTTCCGGAATTATCAGCCGGTCCCCTCTCAACAGCAAATTTGCAACTACACACAGTTCTGAGCTGAATGGTTTGTACTCTTTTGCTTTTTCAGCCCATTCTCCGGATTCCAACCCTTTGATAACGCTTTGAATGACTTCATCGTTAAGAACCGCTTCCTCTACTTCTTGAATCGTAACAGCTTTTGGAAATCCTGCCAAAACCAACTGGTAAATGCAAGCCTCATCTGCACTCCTGAACTCAACAGGGTTTACTACTGACATTCTTGAAAGGGCATCGGCTAGGTTACCGGATCCCGGTTGGTACAGCACATCGTAGGAATAGCTCTGCAAACGCAAAACCCATCGTTCTATTCTAGCACAAGGCTTTGCCCGTTCTTTGAATAGAAAATGTAACGGTTTGCAGTCAGTTACAAGGTTGAAACGCTTACCCAGCAGGTAAAGTTGAAATCTGTCAACCGCCCAAACCAGAGCCAGCGCTTCCTTTTCGGTCTGGAAATATTTTCTTTCAGTATCCGTTAAAGCTTTGCTAGCAAACGAAATGATTCTTTTTGAACCGTTCTTGTCTTCCTGCAATAGCACGGCGCCCAGACCCGTTGGACTCGCATCAGCAATGACAATGCACAGATCCTGGGGGTCGTAGTACCCCAAAAATGGCGTCTCACATAGCGATGATTTGATGTCGTTGAAAGCTCGTGCATGTTCAGCTTGCCATTTGAACCTTTCTCCGGTCCGTAAAAGGTTTCGAAGTGGCTCTGTCTTATCCGCCAGTTTTGGTATAAATCTCCCCACATACGTTACTAATCCCAAAAAGCTTCGTAGTTCACTGACGTTGTTTGGTTCTCTAAATGATCCGATTGCTGCAATCTTGCTCTCTGTTGGCCTGACCCCTTCTCTCGACAATTCATGACCCAAAAATTCCAGTCGTGTTGCATTAAAAACGCACTTGTCTTCATTCAGAAGAATATCGAACTGTCTTAAGCGAGCCATGACTTGAGCCAATCTTTCGTCATGTTCTTGCTGAGTTCGTCCAGTCACCATAATATCGTCTAGGTAGACCACTACTCCATCGAGTCCTGCGACGATTGATTCCATGACTTTTTGGAATAACTCGGGAGCGCAACTTATTCCAAACATCAACCGTTTGAATCTGTACATGTGAACAAAACGAAACAAATACCAGTTTAAAATGATAGAACATTATTAAATAAAACAAATATCTGTATGAACCAAAATAATCCTCTTTATTAGTTATCTTTCTTGTACAACTTTACCTGAAAAGACCTTGCTTTGTAATGAAAGTCGTGATTCCCCTTGATCGCTCGGATATTTCGACCTGGTGGTACGCCTCTTTGATGTCGAGTTTTGAGAATCGTGTCGCTCCAGTGATTCCTCCAAACAATTCTTCAACGATTGGCAGCGGATGCGTTTCTCTGATGACGGCTTGATTTGCACGACGCATATCCACGCAGAGCCGAACCTCTCCATTGTCCTTCAAAATAGGGACAATGGGAGATACCCAGGCAGACGGTTCTTCCACACGCTCGATGATGTCTTGGCTCAGTAAGTACTGCAGCTTTTCAGCAACCTTATCCTCCAAAGCAAAAGGTGCCCGCCGATACGGCTGTTGTACCGGCTTAACGTTTGGATCAATCGGAATCTCAACCAATACGCCCTTTATTTTAGGAAAAGTCGGAGCATGCTGGTGGATCGATGCTACGCCATAACCAATTTTCAGCACTTTAAGTTGCTTTGCTGTCTCGTCTCCTAGCAAACATTGCTTCCCGTTTTCAGCAACGTAAAACACCGCTTCCGCTTTTTGATCTTCTGCCTCAATTTCTGCTGTAAACATTCCAGTTATGTTTAAAGGGCGATCTGAGCCATACGCCTTGATTGAACGATCGGGATGTTGGCTGAACCTTACATTTGCTCCACCTTTCTCAAGTTTAATCCAAGTCTGATGATCAATCAGATTCGCAGCTGCACCCGAGTCTATGGTCATCAGGATTCCAATACCGCCCACCTTGAACCGAAACCGATTTTCTCCCATCACACAGCAAATGTCTTTGTTGGTCTCACGAGCTGCTCGATCTTCGAAAAGGTTGGTCTGTTCCTCGGAATCACATACAGCTTTAATGCGTTTCGATGCCGGTGGGTTTTCTGCTACATATTCGATCGGTCGCTTTGTACACCACTTAGCAAAATGACCCAAATTTCTGCATCGCAGACATTGTGCATTCTTGGCAATGCATTCGGGGCCGCCCTTGAGATGGCCGCGACGTCCGCAGGCGAAACAAATCCTGGTATCCTGGTTCGGTGTCCACTGTTTACTTGCAGAAAATGATCGATCTTGTACCCGGGCTGGTCGGTAGTTGTTTTGGATATCTTGGTTTTCTCTTGTCTCGTATCTGAATGGCCTTGCTCCGGATGCCTGACCTCGTCCATATTGTCGACGGAATCCTCTTTGCGGGACAAAGAACCTGTTTCCAGTCGACTTCCAGGGGCCTTGCTGTCCTTGTGAGTTCACTTTGTTGACCGTTTCTGGAAATTTTGCACCGACCTCGCCCTTATTCGTTAGCTCTTTGCACTGTTGCTCAACGTCTTCGATCGTCTTTCCAATCGCTACCACTTCCTCCAAAGGTCGATCCTTTTCCAATATCTTCTTCCGAAGCGTGGATGACAGGCACTTTTCAGCAATTTGGTCGATTATCATGGTGTCCATCACAGTCCCTCCTGCCAGATCAAAGTCGCATCTGCTGGCTTGCACCCGAAGCTTCACGACAAAATCGCCAAAACGCTCCCCTGGCAGTTGAGCGATTTGACGAAAGACGTGCCTTTCGTAGGTTCGTCTGCGGCATGGTTGAAAATGTGAATCCAGTTTCTGTACGGCAATATCGTAAAACGGGGGGTCCGGAGTAACATGGGGAACGTCGTGAACTCCTGGCAAATTGTCAAAGATATCTTGTAGATCGGGCCCACCGAGGTGAAGTAGCTGATTACGCATTTCCCGTTGACCCGTAATCCCAGACGCCGTTAGGTAATATTCGAGGCTTCGCTTCCATTTTCGCCATTCAGTTTCCAGCTGCGACTGGTCCACCTTGGCATCAAACTGTTTCACCGGTCTGAATGCCTCCATGTCCTACTGAAAAAAACATCAATTCAAAATCCCAGAATTTTATTTTTTTCCTTGTTTCACTAGTGCATTTTCAGTGTATTTTCAAGCCCAAAAATATCAGTTTCAAGTTATTATCATTATACATCTTGTGAATTGCCGTAAACATGCCTTCTTTCATAAACCCATCGCTTTTGTTTTTAAATAATTTGAATTCCCAAAATATAACTAAATAAACATCTGTCACACCCCTTAAGTGCTACAGATTGAATCCCGCGACTGATGCACGCTATACTGACGCATCAACTCAGCATGCACCTGTATGTAGTGTGGTGTACTGTAAAAGATAAGTGACACTTCGACACACGAACACTAGTGGGAGTTTTTCCTCACACATGACTGCACGTCAATTGCATCAGGCTATTCAGATTGCATATGCAAATATTACCCACTCGAAATTGGGTAAAACGGGTAAATAATGATAAAACTAACGTCCGGGGTAGTAGTGCAAATGTTTTCCTCACAGTTTCACTCACAACTGCATCTACAAAAAAAAACATGCATTTGAACGTGATTACTAATATTGCCGTTTCAAACTTGCTTTAAATGTAAAACTAAACAAAAAAAGTTATATTTTGATTTTTTTAAAATTTTATTCCCTTTTCTGTATAACTTTTTTCTGGTGGATCTGATGTTCACTCCATTAAACTCCACCCTCAATCCGAACAACCCATTAATGAAATCTTTTCACAACTTCCAGTCCGTTCAATTTTCTAAACCTTTTCCATAGATGAATCCGGAACTCGGCCCATTTCATCGCATGATCACATTTTTTTTTTTAATTTTAAGGATCCAGCATTCAGCTCATTCCTCTTTACCAGTGATTCCGAAACTCGTCCCCTTTCACTCATCATTCAAACTTCATTGCTACTAGAAAATTCTTCTGAAACTTTTCTGTTCTATTTTCTTACCAAAGTACTAGTGAATCCGGATCTCGTCCCATTTCACTAATTTCAATCAAATCAATTCATTTAAAAGGGTCTGAAGGATTTTTCTTGCAGTTTAATCTAATCATTCTACTGCTTTTATTTATCCTTCTACACTTCAAAAATTCCACATTTTTATTTGCAAAATCCATGAATTTGTTTTATAAATTTTATTTTTGCACTCGTTTTCCACGCTGGATCACAAATAAAATCTATGGACCTTATATAAACTATGTGTGTCTACACATGAAAAAGGGTTATCTATGTGTAGATACGCATATTATCATATTTTGACAAATTTCAAAAATCTATGTGTGCGACACATGCATAAAAAATTTGCAGTTTTTTTTTCAGTGTAGTAAATCCGGATCTCGTCCCATTTCACTATCACCACTATTCTTCTTATAAGTGTAGCCAACCGCTTGGGCAAATCTTGATTAAAATTTCAATCGTCCCTTCACTAGGTGCCTCACGATCAAGGCCACGCCATAATAAAATATAAAAAAATGACTTACCCGTCTTGGCGCCGACCTCATAATGCTAATGTAAATACTCACTGCGGATTCATTGGAACACTCTTTTTTTGAACTCTAAACCAATGTTTCCAACAAAAATGATGGCGACTATCATCTCTCGAAATTGGCTTCTTCCTTCAGCAGCATTTAACTCATCCATTCATTCGAACAATTGCATTTGAAAATTTCACAATCAATACAGAACCCAATTATTAACAGCCTCCAAAAAAAAAAAATGAAATCTCAACCATCAGCAACATTCCACTAATACGCTCTAACAAATGACTCTTTGTACACGATGTCGGCTGGTGTCACTAATACAATTGGTTTTCGCAGGTTATCATCATGTATTACACTCCATTTGTTCTGCCTCTTATAATCATCATTCCCACACTCATACACTTAAACTTCGTGCCATCTAGTTTGCACGGGCCGCCCTCAAACGGTTCACTTTTGCGCTCACACTTTTCATGCAATTGTATCCTTTCCAAGATTCTTTCCTTTTTCCATTCCGATCCATTCAACACAAAAACACTCGTGAAATTCAATCGCCGATTCTCCTTCGAACGTTTTTCGCCAGAAGGCCACTATCTTTTCTTCGCACCGGTCAAACTCGCATCTGCAATCTTTTCTTCTCTCTTCTCGGCCAATTCAGAAATGGATTCCGCCATTTTGGCCTGGCATGAAAATTCCACAGAAAATGCACTTTTGAGCCAATCTTCTATCTTCCATTGCATTTCGCACTTATTTCCCACTTACCAACCTTTCCAAATAACAGAACCCGTAATTTACACCTTTCAATAGCCAAAGCAAGCACTTCAATTATGATTGCAACCGTAATTTTTCCTCGTACGCCAATGTACCGTCGTAACTAACTCGGACGATTCGGACTGTTGACAAGTAATAACACGCGTCTACTCTGTCGATTGTCTGCAATACAACTGACTCTTTTCTTTATTTCCGCTTTCGCCAAATACAACATACAAGGTAGGTAGACAGGAACACAAAGGTATGACGCACATGATAGGTGAGCACAACTATAAAGGTAGGGAGTGAATTCACAAGGTTTATATAATCGCGTAGGATACTACACATACCAAAAAATTCTTCAGACTTCAAGCTTTTAAGAACTTTCATAAGATTCTCAAGAGCAAACTGATGTATCTCAGACAGATTTTGGGCCACTGAATCCAAATCCGGGCTCAGATTTGCTCCAACACGTTACAATTTTGAGCTACACAGTTGAAAAATGTTACATCAGATCACCTGTACCAAAGGACCCCGTTTTATCACACACATTTTTGCATCAGTTTTTAAGTTTACAGATCGCTCTCAATATGAAGCTTGCGTTCAACATTCCAAACAATAAATTGTTCATGTAAAATTCAAAGAGATGGAATAGAAACTTATGAGTCGAATTTGTCTACGTCGGGTGTAAATTTCAGGAATTTTTGCTGTGTATACCTCAATTTATAGGGCAAAACTTGCGATTTTGGGCTTCTTTGACTGCAAGCCATTAAGCATGGAAATATTTTTTATAGCCAATTATAAGATAAATTTATCAATTAACATCTAAATTAATGACTCATGCAAAATATTTCGTTTCACCAAATCGAATTTGATAGTTTTAAGCGATTTATGTTAGGTACGATATTTCCCATACAAGTCACCCTCCAAAAGTTGCATGCAAGTTTACATTCTGACATAAAATACTTAAATCTATCAAATTTGATTTGGTAAAACGAAATATTTTGCATGAGTCCTTAGTTAGATGTTAATTGACCGATTTACTCTTTGATTGTCTAAAAAAACATTTCCCTGGTTAATGGTTTGCAGCCAAAAAAGCCCAAAATCGCATATTTTGTCCTATAAATTGAGGAATAGCTCAAAACTGTGACGTGCTGGAGCAAATCTGAGCCCAGATTCAGACTCAGTGGCCCAAAATCTGTCAGAGACACATAAGTTTGCTCTTGAGACAAAAAAATGTTGCGCTGTGTATACGAAAAAAGTTTTGAGGGCAAGAAAAAGACATTATCCTTGATAAGCAGAAAAAAACATTTGATGAATTGCAAAAATGTGATATCTTCCATTCATATGCAGCTGCTATGTTTCGTTTAATCTTTTATTTTTCGGTGCTTATTTACACATTCAACACAAATAAATTATAACAAACAATCGGAAAGGTAAAAAAAAAACAGATAGTGATGGCGGATAGATCAATAGACATAGATAGTTTGATAGTTCGTACAAATAAAAACAAACACACATCATTTATAACAAATACAATAAATAAATAAATTAACTGCGCTCTACGGAGTTGTTCCGACTACTCCCAAGCAGGCGGCCTCCGACATATTTGGTCTCTGCTCAACCATGATCGCTGACGCTGATCATGCTTTGTTGTGGTCTCTTTCTAGCGTTATTGGTGGAAACTTACTGCAGGGTAGCGTAGGGATTGTACGCACCATAGGCCAGTTCCTGTGGCGAAGCCTGTCCATTGCGGTGCCAGTCCTGGTGGACGATTTCGGCGTTCACGGGCTGGGCGCTGGTGATGTAGGCGGTGGTCACACGTTCCTGCTTCTTGTTGAACAGATCCTTCAGGAAGGTGAAGACTGTGATGGGAAAGAAATGTCAGGTTATGGTAATTTGAATAATTTTTCAGTTCAAAATGTAGTTACTGGAGAACTTCAGGGCCAGCAGTCCGGCGATCAGTCCCTTCAGGGAGATCAGCTTGATGATGGTGAGCAGAATGGGCAAGACAACGGACATCTTCAGCTTCAGGGCGAGCAGCAGAGGCAGGAAGACCTTCTTCAGGCGGCTGCTGCGGGCTTCTGTGGATGACGATAGAGAGGAAACAGAAAACGCGGGTTAGCGCTTTTGGTGAGATTTTTTCGGTGGGAAAGTTGTGATGGTGCTTTTGAGGATTGTGATGAGCTTTTTGTGTGGTGGGTATCGAAGCTTTTAGTGCAATTCAACTAAGTTCAAGGAAAATATTGAATGGTAGTTTTTGGAGATGTTTAATGCGATTCGAGGCTTGATTCGGAGCTTGAAGAAAAGCTTTCAACGAGTATTTTAATCTTATACGATATTGTCATGCAACATATCTTCTCCATCTTTCTCATGTGACAATCCAACTGAATCAACGGCTACTTCCCAGCCAAGCAAACATTCTATGAGCTTCTATGAGCTATTTAGTAAAAAAAAAGCCATGGAAATATGACGGTTCAGAGGAATTTCCATTAAGAACATGTTTAGGACTGCACCAGAAATTCCTACCATAGTCCTCCTCTGTATTGAAAACTGTGAATTCACACTCTAAACTGCAGAAACGCTGGATTTGTGTGCAGTATTGCTGAAGTTCAAAGTTCTTTAGGAATAAAATGCTGTATACTGTTGTACTATGACTTCACAAGTTTCTTGAAGAATTCTATAGTTTAATTGAAATCACACTCATTACAACTGAGCGAATTCTTCAATTCTTCTTCTCAGGATCTTCTCAGAAGATGCTGAACAATGTATGCCTGACTTCCTCAAGAATCTATTCGCATGACTTAAGGAGTCTGATTAACCATGGAGCAAGGCAAAGATCACTTTCCTTGTGATGTTGCGTTCCCTACACAATCATCGAAGATACCAAAAATCCACGAAAAAAAAGTTCCGAAATTTCCCCTCAAAATGTCTCTCTGGCTACATCATATACAACGATCACCGGCTTCGGCTTGGCCGACTGACCGCCAAGTCCGAAAGAAAGCTACGACAACAACAACCGACCAGTCCAGTGCAGTGGTCGTCGACCACAAGTGTAGATGTGTTAACTGATGTGCCAATGACCTAGTCCCTCGCGCTCTCGCGCACATGTCGCAGTGATAGCCGCAAGACACGATCCTCCCTCTTCTTCAAATTCTCTCCAGTTGGTACCGATCACAATGACAACGGGCGTCGCGACGGAGAGAAGTGGTGTAGTATGTGTCACTCGATCTCCACGAGCGTTGATCTCACGTGGTCTTTAGTGGTGATGGAAGGGGGGTTTGTTTTGTTGCTCTCTTGGTATTAGACGACCGCCTATCTTGAGACGTTGCAGCCAGAGCTGTATTGTGTGAGAGGGGATATTTCTACCCTCTCTCTCGGTCATTGAACCTGTCGGCTGTCGTCACGATCCAAAAATGTTGCACTCTCTTCGCTACTGTCGCGACATCACTGACTGTCTGCGTCGCGGTAAGAATCACTCAAACTCAATTGCCGAAGAAGATAGTTAGAGAGAATACATTAGCGCGTGATCTTCCGTGTGTGTTATTGGATGAGTATGCGATCGTAACGAAAAATCATTAAAAAGTGGATCGTTTGTTTTGAATAATCGTTTGTTGTTTTGGCGAGGGGAGCGTCGATGGATGAAATCGATGGAAATTTAAATACATAACATTGTTAAGTTGTTTTTAATGACCAAGCGCTTATTCAATCTCAGTCACAAGTAAAATAGGAAGGGCCCGTATAGCCAAATCGGTAGATAAGCGAGCTACAAGTTAACGGTGTTTGATTCCCGGGTGGTCTAGGATCTTTTCGTTATGGGAATACTCATGACCTACTAGGTAGAGCATAGAACGTGGAAGTGGACATCTGAGGTCCGAAGAAGGTGGTGAATTGCGAGGAAAGAACGTGGAGTGAGGTGGGCGTTAGATTCAGGTTGGCTTTCTACTTCACATAATTGTTACTTGTTCTGTGGCGATGTGGGTTAACGCAGGGCCTAGCGAACTTGGGGAGAGGTTGGCTCAAACCCCACCAGAACTACGTGAATTTTTTCGAAATTTTTCCACTCAATTTGTCCATTTTTCAACACATATTTTGTCTATGAACTTCAGGCATTACGTATGTCAAACATCGTTTGTTAGTTCAAGACTGAGCAGCCGGTTTTAATTGATTGTTGGAGTCATACAATCGAACCTCCAGCAGACTACTCACTATTTATCAAGTGATCAGCTACTGCCATGACGCGTCTTCTCCCAATGACAAAGGAATCGTCATTACCTCAAAACCCTTCATCGAGATAAACGTCAAACCCTTCCAGGATCCTGGCGTGCCGATCCAGTGAAACCTGGCCTGCAAACATTTTTTTACAAATCTGTGCCTAGGCGAGTTTAAAGTACCACTACTGCATAACAGATGCTTTGGTGTTTCGTGCTTTCTCTTTGGTTAATAACCTGGCCAGCAACACGTTTTCGGTTGTTTTTGTCGTTTTAGAAGGTAGACAGTCATGCTTTACCGAAACACACCGAGAGATCATCCGAATATTGGTCGTATTTCCCGGAATAATCCGAAGAGAAAATCGATGAAGAGAAATCGATCAATATAGATACGCCTGTATGATACTAACGCGAGAAATGTTTCAATTCACCACTGACTGTGGCAATATGGTGTTTGGCGGCGTTAGTGTTTTCATCATGTATTGGTTTGACACCTTACTCAAATGAAGATTCAAATCCTTACACAACTTTCTGAATGGAATTTGTTCTAGCCTGGATGTCTGTTTTCAACATACATGTACATAACAGTATGTGTGTGCTTGTGAGGTGTTCATCTTTTTCCCATTCGTAAGAATTTTAGATTGTGAATAGAAGCAAACTCTAAGCCATAGTGAAATCGAGTTCAGCTCTACTCCATCAAACGATTCGGTCAGTCAAGTGGCTTCGTGGCTTGAAGGAATAAGAAGTGCCCGTCTAGCGAACTGGAAGTCGTGACCGTGAGTACGATTCCCACTGGAGCAGGTGCATTTTTGCAATAAAAATTTAAATTTTTCCATTGAACACTAATTTCAGTTGTGTAACATGGATGTTAAAGCGTTGAAAGTTGCAGGCTCAACATGGTTCGAATTTTGAATTAAGAACTTTCCCAAGTTACCAAAAGTTCGGATTCCCATGACAAAATGCACTTTCAAGTTCCCGAACGGAGCTTTCTAGCTGCTTAAGAGGCTAACAATGAGCCTTGCTGGAACTTCGCACATAAGTTCCAGCAAGGCTCATTGTTAGCCTCTAAAGCAGCCAGAAAGTTCCATCCGGAACTTTGTCTGAACTTCGTGGAACTTGAAAGCTGCTTAAGATGCTACTCGGAACTTTGTTGGAACTTCCTAGTTGCTTGAAGTTCATTTCAGTAGCTTGATGTTCTAAGGATTTATTTTTGTCATTTTAGAAAAAACAACATTGTAAGCAAATTTTCATAGACAACTAAATTAAATTCACCAAATCAATGAATATGGAGTGCAAATGAAAAAAAATTTAACGTGCACCAGATTCGAACCGGCACTCGCTGCGTTAGAGCCCTACACTCTTCCCCGACACCATAATTGCGATGAAGTGCAAAGCGGATGAAATCTGACTTGAATCAATCATCTGGCGACATCTAGTTATGCACACTTGTAGAGTTGCGAAGTTGACTTATTCATATCATGTTTCTGTAGCAGCGCAGCGGAATGACGGCAGCTTATCACGCCGAAGGCCCCGGTTCAAATCTACATAGGAATGCCATATGCATAAGTAAATAAGTATGTAAATTAAGTTTGAGCATGTGTCTCAATAACACAAGCAACAACAAGTTGTGATGAATCTGAAAGGCACATTTTTGTTTTCACATTCATTTTGAGAAAGTTCCGTCAGCAGCTGCTTAGAAGGCTATCCGACTTCCTTATGTGAACTTTATAGTTCCGAAATTACTTAAAAATGAAGCAGAAGGCTAAAGAGAAACCTCTAACAAGCTGCTTAGCTTATAAAGTACCCTCTTATCCGAACTTTTGGTTACTTGAGTTACCAGAGTTTCTTATAGATTCATTTCTTTTTATTTTAAGAATACACAAGATACACACTTGACCACAGGGCTTCAATTTCGTCAAACTCGTGTCGCATAGCCTTGAATATATTTTACTACAAGCATAATAATCTCCAGAAAAAAAAATACCTTTTCTCTAATCAACAACTGCAATCTGTAAACTTGTTTAAGTTATTTGTCTCTCAATATTCATTATAACGAGCAAGGAACGAGTCATATTTTTCAGTTTTGTACATTATAACATTGTTTGCTAACTCACAGTTTATATTGCGCGGCATTTTCATCAAACTGCGTGCGTTTAATACGTCAACACCCGGGACGATCTTCTTTAGTTAGAAATGTAATATCTTTATTTTACCCCGGAGTCTATTTTATAGTCAATGAAAATAGTTGTGCTCAACAATGCATGATACCTCCCCGCTTTGCACCTCCTCCTCCGAAAGCCGAAAATTTCCTCCCAGACCTATTCTAAGGCTTCCAAAGTACACCGAAGTTTGTGTCACAAATCCAGCATATTGAACCAAATTTTACACACAATGAATGGTCGGTCGCGGAACGTAGTTTATGGTATTCTATAAGATTTAAAGCACAGCTAGAAACTTGGTGGTGCATGAACTGGGTGATCTAGAGGTCATCCAAACACACTGGAATTGATTGTTTGAAGATCTACAAGATCTACCATCATTTCTGTTTACTGTTCAGTCAAACCTTCATATAGGTAGAACCCAAGCAACCAAAAGTTCGGATAAAATAGCATGTTTGAGCTTAATCAGCTATTTGAAGGAAGATGAATAGCATTCTATTCAGCTCACTTTTTAAGTAATTAACCGAACTTGAGTTCACAAAAAGTACACTTGTGTCGCTGAAATGAACGCTATTCAGCTTAAAAATAAGCTTCGAAAAAATTAAAAAAAAATAAATTAGTCCTCAAAAGTAATTTATTATTATGAGACATTAGTACATTTGTAATCCAAATTGACTAATACCTTGAAATAATTTTTAATGTTTTTTACTTACTGAGAATTGAACTCGGGTTCTCCTCGTTGAAAGCCGGCGCCTAACCACTACTCCGTGTATGTGTTGTTAGGCACTGCGGGATTTTACTCAATGTGCTGATATCATTTAGTAGAGCTCAATCAGGTTTGCGTGTGAACTTTCTCTGAACCTCAAGCTGAAGGTTCGAAAGAAGTTTACGTGGAACTTCTTGTGAACTTACATAGTTTGACATTTTCAGTTTGTTTTGGTTCGTAATTGAATCAAGTGCAAAGCAATAAATTAGTGCCAGTGCCAATCATTCAGAAAAGTTTTTAAGTTTTCAGTGACAACGATCGCGTCGATTACCGGCACGCTGGTGCGAAAAGTGAGACGGGGTTGAAACATCTAGCAAAGCTGGAGGACTTTTATCCGCAGCCGAAAAAACTCCGGCGGAATCCTGGGCAGAACAGTTTTCCGCTGCGGGGGCAGCCTTTGAGCCACACAATACGGGTGCTTTGGGTTGATTACAAGTAAGTATAATGAAATATTATAGTGAAACAAAGTGTATTTGTGAAATTAACACAAGCTGTGGCTGCTGCGCTCGACTTCCGAGTGATTTAATTGAATGAGAACTTCTCCCCGGCCCCGCTGTCGCCGAAGTTCAAATGAAGTTCACTTTTGGTACGGTTAATGTTTATCCGTACTTTGAGTAGTAAGTTCAAAACAAGTCCGAAACAAGTTCGGAACGGAACATTTAAAGTTGTTGTAATATGCCCAAATGAACTATATTAGAGTATTAAAGGCACGAAAAAGTTCAACAAGAGTTCGGTTAATATTTGATTGAACTCGGTTTTAAAGTTCAACATAAGTTCTTTCTGAACCTTTTTTCGACTTTAATGTCGTTTTGAAGAGATCTCAAAAGCTTGTACATGTACTTCCAAGTTCATAACTAATACATAAGGAACTTTTTGGAGATTTAAGTTCAACGAAACTTGAATTGAACCAAACTTAAACTTCTGAGTTCGTTCCTCAAGTGGTATCCGAACTTTTGGTTGCTTGGGAATCCATTTAGATAAAGTCTATTTAGATCCCTTCTTTAAGGTATCGTTACCTAATTGGAATTTGATTATGTTCATAGCATTTGTAGAACTAAAGATTATGGATGAAGCTGGTTTACAGGAAAAAAGCAGCGTTAAGAGTTAAGAGGCGTTTACGGCGTGTTTAGGGGTAAAAGTTTAAGAGTATCCGAGAAATACCTGGATTTTAAGCCATCTGATCTACTAGCGTAATCAGTAATTGGAGATTTAATAAATTCATGCTTGCACGGCTTTATGCAACTTTTCCCAAATGGAGGAGAACGTGCCTCTGGAGCCGACCTACTGATACCTGATGCAACTACGTGCTGTCAAGTGGTGAGTTTATTTTCTGAGGACCTCCAAGATCCCCTTGAGTATAGGTCATCGGATCTACCAACGAATTTGGTTGTCTCTAAGAGCTTTATGACTAAGGTTCACACTCACACAGCCTCAGATAACTATGATCTATCAAGTGGTGAGTTCAATGATTCTTGAAGGTTGCTTACGGCATCATCAGCATCAGCAACCATATTGGATATGTGGCTCGAAATTTCAAAGTGATAATTCTTAGCCACCAAAGTGAATATTCGTATGAAAAAGTATCATATATGCTCACTCGCAGTGATTGCGATGATACATTTTTGCTGCGATACTGTAGAATTGACAGTTTTTATCACTTCAAAAACATGAGACAAACAATCATTGAAAAGCAAAAAGTCAATGATTCGTTTGAAAGCTAAGTGATGCATCATGACACCTTAAGGGTCTCCCTTGAGTAAAGATCATCGAATCCACGAGAGCTACTAGTATTTAATACCTATTTGGATTATGAATAAGGTTTATACTCACACAGCCTCTGGCATCTATGTTCTATCAAATATTAAGTTCTTTGATTATATAGTAGTATCCGAGAACTCCTGGAGTTCAGGTCATCTAATCTAGAAGCGTAATCAGTGATCTATTGGAGTATTGTGAATGAAATGTATGCTTAGCCATAACTTGCTTGATTATAGGTCTACTAACGTTATTAAGTTGCAAATCTACTAACGTTATTAAGTTGCATCTTAGAAGTTTATGACTAAGGTCCATACTAACACAGTCGCACTATGGTCTATCAAGTGATGAGTTCAATGATTCTTTCAGGGTCTCCAAGAACTCCAAAATTCATCTGAGAGCCTCTGAAGCCCCCTTAACCTCCTCCCCCCCAACCTCCTGAAAGTCTTTAAAACGCATTGAAACGTCTTGAAACGCTTTGAAAAGTTGTCTTTGAAACCCCCATGAAACCTCTTTGAAATGCTTCTGCGGGCCCTTCGAAGCCCCTTTAAATCCCCCTGAAACTCATAAAATCTCCTGAATCGCATTTAAACGTCTTGATACGCGTTGAAACGCTTTGAAACGCCTGTTAAATCCCCATGAAATCTCCGTGAAATTCGCATAAGAGCCTCTGAAGTTTCCTGAAGTTCACCTGAGAGCCTATAAATCCCCCTAAAATACCTCTCAAACATCCTGAAATGCCCTGAAACGCTTCACCAGAAACGCTTGGGCCATTTTTGTATTGTAACAACCATGTTCTTAACCCTTCTTTGGCATTAGGGCCATTTTTACCTGAACCGTACACTGCGCCAGCGACCTTTTCCCTACGTGATGCAAATGAAAGGTTAATTTGGCTCAAAAGACCCGCGTACCTTCACATTAAATTAACCAATGATAGATAAAGAAAAAACTGTATTGACCGACCCCTCGTACAATCTACACCACTACCAATGTGGCACTCCTGCAGGCACCTGATAAAGGCAAACAAAAGAGAAATCGTTTAGCTCCTCTCTTCCACTCTGGAACAAGCTCGTCGCACCACACAGCTTGTGGCAGTTACTGATGGACGTAGCACAACTCCAAAATATGTACTCGTATCAAATGGTAAATCAATATCGCTGCAGCTCTTACTCTCCTCTTCTTGGTGTAACGCCCGAACGGGGACAAAGCCTGTTTCTCAGCTTGTATTCTATGTGCACTTGCATAGTTATTGTAACTGAGAGCTGTGTATATCGTTTGACTAGCAAGAATATACTCTATGCCCAAGAAAATCAAGGAATGTTACTTTTAAGAAATGTTCCTGAACCGATGCAGTAAACGATGACATTCCAGGCATACAGTATCTCTGTACCTGCCAGATGAATTTTCAGAAAATGTCAGTTGGTAGAGAAAGCTATAAAGACTGCCCCAGAAAGTATGGACGCACCTAATCTTCAGTTGTCTGGGCCTGATCGATGGTTCTTGTTTCGGGCTCAGTTTTGTCTGTTTCTGCTTACTATAGGATCGAACATTCAAACGTTCGTTGCCACGATGAACATTGGAATTCGAAATGGTAACTTTTTTGGTCATTCCCCGCTCTGTGTTAGTTAGAAGGTTATTTGTTGTGCTCAAACACCTTCATTATTGGTTTATCCAAACGAGGGATAGCAGGATCTGTATTTTTTACCCAATTTTTGACTATGCTTTAACGTGTTATTCCCATCGTGGTTGCTAATTGCTGGTTGCACAATTTTCTTACTTATTCCCACCATATTTTGTTCTTTTCCTAAGTGACCTTTCAAACTCTGTACATCGTTTGTGCACATTTTTCCAATGATGTTCCGTTAAAAGTTCATGTATTTTGAAATACACAGTTGGAACCGCAAAAACCGTCATACAAATGCTGAGAAAATAGGTTGACCAACAGGATGTAGTTTTCAAAAAGAACTAGTCATCAATAGTTATGAAATGCCAGTATTTTCTTACTGCGTCCATACTTTCTGGACCGGTCTTTAGGTCACTGAGTTTGCAAGTGTTCATAGAACACTTAGCTAAGAAATAGGCTGTGTCCCAGTGGATGGATCACGCCATGAAGAAGAAGTACAAACTAGCTACGGGCAGAACCCCCAAAAAAAATGGTCAAACCCAACGGATGATTCCCCCCGAAAAGGAATCGTCGAAACTTTCCCTTCTTTACGTCACACGCACACCTTGCGCGTACCGTTTTCGGTGGTCGATGTGATGTAGGGCAGGAGAGCTGAGGAGCGCCGCAGCAGCGCGGTGTTGTGACTGGTTGGTAATAAATATCGATGACGATCGACATCATCGATTGGGGCGAATCACTCTGTGACCTTTTCCAGAAGGGATGTGATGCGACTTGGTCGCATCAGGCTGCTAATTGAGAGTCGTTCAAGTCTCATATCATCAACCAGTAACAACGCCATACCTCCTGCACCACACAGAGTCAGTGTGGTAGGCGACCATAAATATGAAGACACGACACCGCAAGAAGTGCGGTGTCGTCTTTATAGCTGTTATGGGAGACCGGGGGTAAATGCACCATTCCATTGGGAAAAAAGTTTTTGACCTTGTTGGACGTTTCGCAGAAGGTAGACACAGAAGGCCTTTCGTTCATCCATGGCCCGGAATCAGGTATCAGAATGTTTGCTTCAGAGGCAAGATATACTCCATTTGGGAAATTTGTGTCATTGCCATGAACACGAGCCTATTCATCATTTATCCGAGGGAGAGGGAAAGAAATAGTGAATGGCGTAATAAAAACGGACAGGTAGGGGAACAAGACCGTCACTAAACCACAATGGGTTCATACAGCGCCCTGAAAAGGGCACTGTAATAACGCATGAAGCGTAAAAACATCCTGTAGCTCTTTACCACAGCGAATCAAGAATAAGAAAACATCCTGAAGGTTCAGGTTTCTGAAGTAAGTTCCACCTAATAAGATTTACCGAGTACTTGGAAACGCAGTGGCGCAAAATCTGGACAGTTTCTTATTCGGATTCACAGCTATCACATACAAATAAATCAGCCTGCTGAATATTCGTCATGTGATAGCTGAGTCGGCAGTTTCCAGTCAACGCTTTGACCAGCATGCTGCAATTCTGATAAGACAGATTTGTTAGATACTTCGCCTTGAGATGACTCAGTACACTACAATTTTGTTAAACGATATGACTCCAAACTGTTCCAGTAATTTTTATGCTAAGTGGTAGCCCAGGTGTCAATCTGAAGCTTTACCCAACAATTGTATACCGGAATAGCTGCTCAGGGCCAATGAAGTCATGTGATGCTCCAGTGCGAGCTAACTCATCGGCCAATTCATTTCCAGCGATGGAAGAATGGCCAGGTTCCCATACAAGATGAACAGCGTTTGCGAGATTCAGCTCCTCGATTTGAGTTCGACAAGCTTTAACTAACGTCGACCTAGAGTTGGCCGACGCTAGTGCTCTCCATCTGCATAGAAGTATATTACTTTGCCCATTGCATGTTGCTGAAGTGCTGATTGCACTCCGTACATAAGATCAAAGATTTCAGCCTGAAAAACGGTGCAGTGTCTACCAAGTCAGTATAACTGATGTAGCCTTAACTCACGAGAGTGGGCATAGCAATATTTTGCTTTTTTCATTTTCTTCGTTTTGGTTTTCCTGCCAATGTTGCTTTCCGATCAGTATAGGGTACTCACTCTCACAAGCCAGCGCCTGAGACGAATGGCCTGTGAGCATGAGCAGTGTGTGGATGATTTGGAATTGAACTCGGTTGGGCGCTCACGAATGGAGCTCTCGGACTCTGTCAGTTCTCACATCGAGGAGCTGAAAACGACCGCCGCAGCCATTCATTTCCAGCTGAAAAACAGGCACTGAGACTGATATTTAGCAGGCCTGGTACCAGCTCGAACTTTGAGAAGAGAGTCATCAGTGTAACATTCGATGCCGCCTGAAATACTTCTCTCAAGATTACCAAATTCCACTCTTCTCGGGAAGGGAACTTCGTGGAAAATGTCATATATGGAAAATTGCAAGCAATTGTAACATTACTTGGAGCTCGGACAACTTTGTCCCAATTCGCCAAAAGTGAAAACAACGAGATGTGTGTTGATCTGCGGTTCACAGGAGTCTAGAAGAAACTAAACCGAGTACTCGTAGACGGTGAGTGCAAGAAAGTGCTTCTTGTTTGAGATGAATGTGTTTTGAGGCAACTTCGAGCGCTGCCGTGCGAGTTGAAGAGAAGGATCCAAACATCGCCATTAAATACATCCTTTGGAGATGACCTAAATCAGATTGGAATGTTCTCACTTCGCTCTTTTGTCACCATATACGACATCCATTCATAAGGCATTGTCTATTTAGAATCCGGACGGGCAAAATCACGTATATCTCAGGGATGGAATAACAAACATAAAAGGTGAAGCCCTCAAAACACAGATTATTTATTGTAGTTTCATGGCAAAATATCATTGATTTTTTTTTTTTATTTTTCATACATTTTCTTACTTTTTCCGTGTAAACCTCCTTAAAAATCTGCACAACGGTGATAAATTTTAGCATCAACCCCTTCTGCATGTCAGTCCAACAATCAGGTCGTCTATGCAATTTCCTGAGTACCTTGACTAGTCTGATTAAGATTCCGAAGAAATAATTCCAAACATTTTTCTTATTGTGAAATGAGGGGCAATTTAGTGAATCGAGGAAACGCAAAATTTGAGTGATTTTTCGTTGATAAACACTACCCATCTGTGAAGATACCACTGAACGGCTTCGGCTGCCATAACAGATCATCAAAATAAATAAAACCCAAGATAAAACCTCTCTAGAACCCCTGTATGCGTTTTTGAAAAGCAGCACGTGGTTCTTGAGGCTGTCATCCTTGTATAAATTTGTTCTCATCATCTTGTTTTTCAAAAACGATGCCCAGAGTTCGAACTTCTTGCCAAATCTTCGAATTCCAAGCAGACTTATCAATGAACCCAAGCTTGAATCCTCTGGGAACACTTCCTTATGCCATGATTAACAACATCTGTGCACAAAACACATAATGGTTTTGGAGATAATAACATTTGTTGCGTCGGTCGTACCTGACCACGCTAAATTTTCAACGTGTTTGTGCAAGATTTTTTTCCTTTTCTTGTCTTCAAACTAAAATAACGTTTCACTCGTTGCAAGAAAATCGATGAAATTTTCACCATTAAAAGAGGGCTAGTGTAGGATCAGACTGCTGTAAAAGAATAAAGATTGTGATCATTGAGAGCGTTCCTAGAAAATATGCCATGCGTCCGGATTCTTAGTGGACAATGCTTTAAGCCAATATTGGTCGAACAACAGTTATGTAAATCCATTCGATAGTTTTACCAAAGGTTCGACAGCATTTCCCGAATGATGCATCGAGTCCAGGGAGAAGCAAGCGTGAGTAGTGCAATATGTATAAGGATGGTTAATGTCAAACGACACTCGTTTTAACCCTCACTTCAAAGCACAAACGAAGTCCAACAAAACAAAATCGAATCACGCCAAAAGTAACTCAACCTCACCCTCGTTCTGGGCAGAATCAATCTCATCCAACAGCAGTGAACGTCTCTTCTTATAGTACCACACGATTAAACACGACGCTTTGTCTGCATAAATTTTAGTTCTATGCCTCACATTCATATTCATAGGGAGTGCTATGTTCGTGTTTGTCGCACCATGCAATACTACTTAACTAACTGCGCTTCATCCCGGTCTTCCTGAATGACGGTCGGCTAACAATGACAGACATATCTCTGCGACGATATGACTTTGGCGGAAGAACCTACCGTATCATCTGTTCGTTGCGAATGTGTTTGTTAGCGACAGAGAGACGATCAGCTGTTGCGTTGAATGAGAATGAAGAGAAATGTAGATGTCGAGACTTTTTTGTGTTAAGATTGTGATGATGCACAAGCATTGGCAGTAACTACTGGCTGTCAAACAAGCTCAAGGTATTTCTCTATCTTCTACATGTAGATATGTTCATAGTTATCACTAGAATCACAAACGGTTGGTGAATTCGTTTTCATTGTGAGTTCAACTTTATACACTAAGACTTGCATATTGGCAAAACGCTAGGTGAGGCGTAATTATTTAGGAAGATCACGCTGGAAATCTTAGAAATCATTCCCTGTCGTAAAATGACAAAATAAGCTCTCAAGTGATAACTGCAGAAGTCCAGAAGCTAAGAAGCAAGTTTCATTGTTACACCAATAAGTATAATAGTTTACTTCTAAAGTTTTAAACGGAGCATTCCCCCAATAGACGCATTTCATCCCGCTCTCCCCTACCAAGCATCTCGACAACGAGTGGAGCAAGGGGCAACGGGACGACGACGCGACGTTTTGAATATTGTATTGTCGTCGTAATATTGATGGTCCGAAGACAACGACAATACATATGCACTTCACACACCCAACCTGACCGGGCGGCGCAGTAGGTAGGTAATGTTGGGGCCCGCTCTCCATACCCGGATATTTGGAGAAATCGAAAACAACTTTCATTTTTTCGATTTTTTTTGTTTTTGGTTCGGTTTTTGAGTCATCCAGTTTGTCCCAGGTGGCGCGGCGGTGGAGGTGACGAGGCGGCAAGGAGTGACGAGGGTCCAACCGACGACGGACAAGTGGCGTGGTGGGTGACATTTTTCGAGGCGGTCGGTTCAGTTGGTCCGATTGCGAAATTTCAATAAAAGTCGTATCCGCTTTCCAAAAGGCGAGCAAAAAGAGCTCGATGCTGGCAAAGGGACGAACTTTGGTCGGCGTGCTCTGCTGTGCCTGTGCGTTGCGTTGGTCCGAGTCGGAGTCTTGCGTGCGGTGCTGCAAAGGAGGAAAAAATACTGGGCGTCTTCGTTGGTGGCAGGTTTACGCGCTGGATTCCTGGCCGCCGCGCGCCGCAAGGAGTGCATTGTCTCACGATTATGATGGGTTTTTGAGCGCTGAGGGTTATGTAATAAGGTAATTATAGGGCCGGAGGCTTTTTGTTGTATAATCGATATGGTTTGAAGGGAAATTACGAGAATTTTCTCAACAATCCTTACGAAGGCACCATTTGCACTACAAATGTACGATGCAATTTCACAGTGCGTGACTGTAACTTTTAAGAATCTTAAGCATTCATCTATATTTAAAAAATCTGCCCAATTGAAAAATTAAGCATAAGATTTTTCAGGAAACAACGTATTAACTTAGTACATTATAGTAACTTATAGCATTAAGAATGCCATGTGAAAATCATCCTCCTCTCTTCTTAGCGTAACGTTCCCACAGGTACAAAGCCTGCTTCCCAGTTTAGTGTTCTATGAGAACTTCCACGTTTATTAACTGAGAGCTTCTTCTGTCAATAACCATGTTGCATGCGTATATCGTGGGGCAGGCACGAAGATACGCTATGCACAAAGATGTCCAGGAAATTTCCATCACCCTAAGTATGGTCATGCTGAATACCAACACCTTCTTAGCCCTGTGAGAACCAAGTCACCAGCCGTTCTACCACGTTTTATTTAATTCGTAATTGCAAAAATGAAATGTTGTTATTCTATTGTAGAATAGGAGAAAAATTTGAACACATCACATCCAAAATGCCATCCTGACCTCCTGACACTCAGGTAAACTCAAATCACAATTTACGGAGTGTATAAATTGGAAATCATTGGTTCCAGGAACATGAGTCAAGAGGTGTTTAAGAAGGGCGAAGAGAGATTAATGATGAAGAAGTAAGGGTAATCCAAGTGGGCCTCAAAATGGTATTAGAGGGGGCGAACTTTATCAAGAAAGAGCTTCAAAGAAGGAAGGAACAAGGAGTATTCATGAAAGACCTGAAATTGGTTTAAGGTAAGATCAAGGAGAGAGTCTGAGAAAGGTTGAAGGGATGTTCAAAGTGTATTTCAGAGGAGGCAAGCAGATTATTAGGACGGAACGGGGAGCAAGGGGTTTTTCTAATGGACAGCTTGACGGGTGGTTTTAAGGAAGTCTTAAGAGTTATTTAATGATAGCTAAAAGTGCTTATAAAAATACTATTTGAAATGTTTAGTAGGTTCACCCCATTTACTTTCGTCGGCAAAGTTGTTGAGTCCGCTAGCAGGGTGACGAAGGGTATTATCGGCAGGTTTTTTCTCTTCATCATGGGGGTTTTTGTCAGCCAAATTTCTTGACGCTTGCCGGTATAATTCAGTTTGGTTGGGGAAGATGTGACGCCGAATTTGAGTTCAATAGGTTCTTGGTTAGGCGTTGCGTCAATAGCCACCATCGCGCTCGTGTTGTGAACAACAAGTAACGTTGAACTTTTCGTCATTGAAATCATCGTCATCATCAAACATTTGAAAGCAGTTTTTTCGTTCAAAACAAAAGTTTTTGCGATGAAAATATATTCACCGTACTCCACATGAGGAATATAATGCAGTGAATATATTTTCATGATCCTTGTTTTGATTTGCAGCGAGAAAACTGCTTTTTATTTTCCGAAAAATGATGACGAATGCTTGAGCCGTAAGGTTTTGCAATACGTAGTGTACCTAGCATAAGTTGAAATCATTCTTTGACTAAGTGCGCAGTCGAGCAAAGTCAATTAGGATATCAAGAGCTATCCGGTAATGAAATAGTTGGACCTGAATTTATACGCTAGGTGACGCTACCAAATCTTGGAAATTGTAAACTTCTAAACAACAAGCACTTTTTGATAGTGGGGCTGTCCATAAGCCACGTGTTCATTTTTCTGGACATTTCGAAGGCAATGATATCTACAATGAAACTTCCATTCTATTTCGTCAACGATAGGTGTTATTTCTGTACTGCGCTATCTGTTAAGGTGCCGTACACAAACTACGTTACACTCCAGATGGAGGGGAGAGTATCGAAAAGCGTTACTGCCCATACAAAAATCGTTATGAAGAAGGGAGGGGAGTCAAACAATGACGGGGGAGGTCAAACCTAGATGGAAACTTGTTTGTTTACAAAGGGTTGATGCGGCCTTTTCAATTCTTGGCCATAAATTTCCCGTTCTGACCCTCAGGCACTTTTATTTTAGAGGTTCGAGTGAAAGATTCCTAATATTTCTTTGTTACCATGAATAAGTGATTTTTTTGAGGGTTATTGAACTCAAGTCATCTTCTTACATAAGGATAGTCCAAAACCATATCTTTACTACATCGAGCAGCTTCAAGTAGCCAGTGTTGATGCAAGCGAATCATCAATCATCAAATATCTAGCTAATCTCAACTCAGCTCAAACTATTGTGCGTTTCTGCCCATCACAAAGCGAATTAAAGATCGTGTTCCAAGAATAGAAACTTTCTCTTTTAATCCAGAACCTGTTCTACTCACTAGAATCAATAGAACAAACATCCCCCGCGTCTACCTATCTTCTATGTGCGGCCCGCAGTCAATGACCTTCTTTCCAATCCCGAACCTACCGCACACGCTAGAGAACTCCCATCGTTAGAACCATGCTCCCAAACACACATACACACGCTGAACCCGAGGCCAAAAGAGCAAGCACAAACCAAACCAACCAAACAAAAAAGCACCGAAAAAAGTGAAAGTTAATCACCGCCGTGTTCTTCCCGGTCGGTTGGCTGAGGCTGTTTCGGAACAGGCACCAGGGGGGAACAACAACCTTGAACCCACTTGTTTTGTCGTCCGCGCTTGCACCCACCACCCTCGCGGCGGTTGTTCCCTGGCATTACTGGTCTGGCTGAGAAGGCCCAGCAACCGCCGCAGTAAAACTATAGAAGAGCTAAAGAGAGAGACCGATTGGGCTCCGAACTTGGACTGTGGTTGCACCATCGTCGGCGTCGTCATCATCGTCATGGTGGGAAGCGTGATCTGGGACTACTGTGGCACCACCGACTGCCTCAGTGAAAGTTTGATTCAAATAAATATGAAGTGACTCGTCAGCTTCGTGTTATTACATATTACACGGTGCACATCAGGGAGAAGTAGCAGTATTTGCAAACAGTACAAGTGATCAAGGACGGTCAAGTTGGTGCCGTCTGGTAAGACAGGACTACAACCCAGACCAGCAGGACTTCCTTCCAGACCAGAAAAGCTGCGTGAATGGTCATAGTGCAGCATGACACCTGGCAGAATGTGCAACGTTACAAACGAATGCGTAAGCAGCAGAACTGCCTCTTTTGAAAGAAAAAAGGAAACGCCTGGAAACAGCGTAGTCGAGAAAATGAAATTGGAGTATTCGCCCTACAGGAAAGATCACTAGTTAGAGTGAGAGAGCTTCCGAACGACTACCATTTCGAACCTCACCTACAAGTGTTATTGCAGATTATCTTCCGCTATTTATCACGAATGACGAATATGTTCTTGAAAAGTTATCAAGCCGGTTTTATCGGGCGAGATCTCTACGACTTCCGCATACGATTCTGCGATGAATTTGAAATCTTCACGCATCACAATACAAAAAAAAAAATATGGTCGAGAAAGGTATTCTTGGGGAGCTTACAAGATTGATAATGACAACGAACTCGAAAGGAACTACGACAAGGCCTTGGACAGCAGCAGCTGTGCTACTATCATATGGAGGACCGGGTGTATCAACCGGGGTACAATTTTCGAACGAATTCGGCCAATTGGCTTGCTTCACTGGCAGTAAAGAGAATTATCAGACAAAAGAGACACTAAACAAGCACCAAAGAATACGTGGAGATTACTCTTTATCCCAACTGGAAACAGATAATGACATGATCTCGAAAATTTGTGTTGCAGGCAAAACGGAACGCAACAGATTCAGTGTACTTTTTAATTCGTAAATAATCAATACCAAACCAAAATGGAACTGTCTTGATGATACATCTTCAGCAGCATTGCAGTGTTTACCGACTCGAAGTTACCGCTCGAAAATCACAATGCAAAGCCTTAAAAATCTCTAAACTCGTGGTGCACGATCTTTGTCCTATTCTGTTCAAGTTGAGACAAACCTATGTCGCATTGGGTAGAATGTCGCAACAAATTCAGGTTGCGATATTGTCGTTATTGTTGTACGATGGTTGAATTTTTATTCACTGTTCACTGACAAAATAGATTTTTTTTACAATTGTAAATAGTAGCTCTATCTTTTCTCCTTACAACAACATTTTGTTTATAGTTGGTTTTTGGAGAAATTGTCGAGTTATAACAGTTTAAATGACCCACCATTTGACCAAAATCGAGGGGACTAAAATTGTTGTGGCTCTAACTAACGAGGGGTCCATCAATTTGAGTAACCAAATGCATTTTCCTTACTTTTTCGGCAAGGACTTTCGGAAAATCGCCACCTTTAGCATTTTTAAAGACAACGTGTAAATAGTGGGCCGGTCTCAGAGAGATTTATTTTAGTGCTCTCACAAACACAGTCTCATTAACTGGTTTCTCTCGTCTGGTCATGACGCGAGCAGTACACAAGCAACGCACACAATACTCAAGCGGGAGAGCAGAACCTGCAGGCCTGATCCGAACAACCCGAACGTAAAGCTACTACTCACAAGTGATTACTTATTCCATGTCATGTGTGTATGCTGCAAATCATCAAGGAAATGAGTATCACATGCTGTGTATGAGAGAGCAAACTTGTAACAATCCAGCTCGTTCAAAGTAATTCGGCCACCCATGACTGAATCGCTGATATTGTCAAAAACTTCGGTTCACTCAAGTGATTGGTTCTCATTCGATCACTGCAGTGATCCGTTTTTCCCATCCCTAAGTCAGATTATGGTTACATGCTTTGACGAAACCGTATAATTTGATGACAGTTCACTGCGATATCAAATGGACTCCCAAGCTTATGATCAATACAAATACAGTAGACGTTCGCTCGGTGCAAACGCTTTAACTGCAATGCTTTTAGCTGCAAGTCCGCTAAGTGCAACAATTTTGCAGTTATCGCACCGCTATCCGTCAAAATGAAATGTCAACAACGATGCGATGTTTTTGCATGCACTTTTATTGCAATGCGATGTATTTTGAATGCACATTGGTTGCATTCTGTAGCAACTGACAGTTATGTGGCGTCTGTCAGTTGATGCAGTTATCGAATTTCATTCGGTAAATTAAACGTAAACATGTTGCACTTATCGAACGTCTACTGTAGGCACATTTTAAGTCGTTCGCCAGGTAGAATGTAATGAATGAAACAACTGTTTTGCTCCTCCAAACAAAAGTATAATTATTACTCAAGATAAAACTAATTTCATCATAACTCAAAAGGGAAGGATTTTCTGCAAGTTATTTCAAGGAATTCATATCAGAATTGAAAAAAAAAAACATTGAAGAACTTCTGACGAATTCCCTTCCAAGCAACACGTAGAAATCCTCGGAATACAGAATGATCCTTTGGATATACTTCTGGAGGAATCCCTGGAAAAGATTCCGAAGACATTCCACGAGAAGTTCCTGCATGGATTTCTAAAGAAATCTCCTAATGAATTCTTGAAAGGATTCATGAAAAAAAATCTTCAGTGGACTTCCTATGGAAATCTCCAAAGGAATTCTTGAGACATCATTGGAGGTATTTCTCCATTGAAGACATTTAAGAAAAATCATTGCTGGATTTTTTTTTAAGAAATTAATTGAAGAACAGCTTCAAAAACTCCTTGTAAAACCTTCAGTGAAATTCCTAAAAAAAATTCTCGAGACATTTTCTGATGATTTTTTTTCAAAATTTCGCAAATACCACCACTTGTCGATTTTCTGCAGAAATTCCTGGAGAAATTCATGGAACCCGTATTTCGGGCGGAATCCTTGGATAACCAAAAACCAACTGTTAATATTCTTAGAATAATCTCCTCAGAAATTACTAAAAAAAGGTCCTGTAGAAGAGCATAGGAAGTATTTCTGAGAAAATTCTAAATATATATGCTGATTTATCGACCGTATTCTATTAATAACTTGATGATTTTGTGGCTATATCGGTCTCTTTCTACTCATAGTATAAGGGAGTAGAGATCAAAGTGGATAATGAAAATGATAGATATGATAGAATTCGCTAGGTAGCGAACAAGTGTGAAAATTTTTTATAGAAGGTGAAATTAGGCAAGTAGGCCATGTATTGAACGAATACATCGAATGCGTGAAACTTCTGCCGTGCGACCTGTGCTTTTAAACAGATCGGCTTGGTTGGTAGTTTCATACCACCTTACCAAGACTGGCAAAAGTTTCAGGCACCCGACTGCCTAATGTATTGTTCTGTTTTCATCACAAATTCTATCGATCGGTAGCTTTTTCGGAATTCGCACTCCGTTCATAGGGGTATGCCTATATCGCGGCGTGTTCTTCCTATTAGCTTTTTTCGATCTTATAGGATAGAACTCTTTTCTAAAGGTAATAGGAAGAACACGCCGCGATATAGGCATACCCCTATGAACGGAGTGCGAATTCCGAAAAAGCTACCGATCGATAGAATTTGTGATGAAAACAGAACAATACATTAGGCAGACGGGTGCCTGAAACTTTTGCCAGTCTTGGTAAGGTGGTATGAAACTACCAACCAAGCCGATCTGTTTAAAAGCACAGGTCGCACGGCAGAAGTTTCACGCATTCGATGTATTCGTTCAATACATGGCCTACTTGCCTAATTTCACCTTCTATAAAAAATTTTCACACTTGTTCGCTACCTAGCGAATTCTATCATATCTATCATTTTCATTATCCACTTTGATCTCTACTCCCTTATACTATGAGTAGAAAGAGACCGATATAGCCACAAAATCATCAAGTTGAAAATTCTAAAGGAATTCTTGAATAAAATGCTGGAGGAATTTCTGAAAAAAAAATATAGAGAAATACTCGGAGGGACTCTTGAAGGCACTCGTGAATGAATTCGACTTGCTGATTGAACTACTGTCGAAAAAATCATGCAAAAGTCTCCGATGCAATCCCTGAAGAAATACCAAAATAATCAGTGGAGGGTTATCCAAAGCTATGAATTTTTAGAGAAATCCGCACAAGTTTAACTAAGGGAATGCATGAAAGATTTTCTAAGCAGCCTCTGACAGACTTCTGGTGAAATCTCTGGAGGAATTTCTGAAGGAATTTTTTAAGTAATTCTTATTGGACAAAGACAAACAATTCATGAAATAAGATAAAAGCTTTGGCAGAGTTTTTAGACAAATTTCTGAAAAAAAAAACCTGGAAAACTTCCTGAAAGTCTCTCTGTAAGATTTTTTGAAAAAATCCTGAAAGAATTTTAAAAAGAATCATTGGAAATAATTCGAATAAAAGCCATGCAAGACTTTCTAAAAAATAATCATTCTGATGGAATTAACTGAAGGAATCTCTGGAGAATTTGGAGAAGAAATCCATGACGAAATATCTGAAACAATCCATTCAAGATGTTTTTTAAAGAACTCTTCCAGAATATTTTGAAGAAATCAAAAGGAATTTCTGCAGAATTCCTCAAAGAAATTCCTAAGAATGATTCTGAAGAATATTTACAAATTAAGCTTAGAAGGAATTCGTTAAAGAATTCCTGTGAGAATTTTCCAAAGAATTTTCTAAAAAAAACGGAAAAATTTTTGAAGTTATTCTAATAGGCCAAAGGAATTATTGGATAAATTCCTAAAGCCAGGCAAAAATTTTCTCAACGAATCGCTCAAGAAATTTCGGAGGGAATACCAAAATATATTTTTGAAGCAATTCCTAAAGGAATTTCTGAATAAATCCTCGAAAGAGTTGCTGGAGGAAAATCTTAAGGAATCCAATGTTAATACAATATTTGGACAAATTTCTGAAGAAACCCCTGGATCTGCCTGACTTCCTCTCCGTAATAATTTCTGAAGAAATTGATGTGGGATTTCTCAAAGCAATTCATGTAGGAATTAAAAAAAAAATGATGAGATCTGTTTTGAGAGAAATTTACTGATCTGGTGCCGAATCACTATGAAGACAACGAACACGCCATTACGTTATACCTTCCGGATGAGCTTCAGAGAACCCTTACTCCTAGTCCTTACCACGCCCATCCTAAAAGCATATGTGACCCACTTATCTCGAGCTGCCACGAGTATCCTGGCTCCGTCCCGTACTAACTATGTTGAATAAGAATCATATTTGTACATAAAATACAAAAAAAAATGAGTTTTGGCTCCGCAAAGCGTTAAACGCGATTGAGCCCCAAATAAATGAACTGGTTTAAAAAAAAAAGAAATTTACTGAACATGTTCTGAAGTTGTGAAGAAATCCATGGAGAAATTTCTGAAGCAATCCATTCAAGACTTTTTAATGAACTCTTCAAAAATTGTTCAAAAGAATCAAGTCTAATTTCTGCACAAGTTCCTTGAAATATGTCCAAATAAAACTTCGAAGGATTTTTGGAAAGAATGCGTTAAGAAATTTGAATGGAAATTTCTGATGGAATGCCTGCTGAACGGAGGAATGTTAGAATGATTTTTTAGAATATTTTCCGAAAACCGCCCAAAAGAATTTCCGAAGGAGTCTCTGAAGAATTTTATCCTGGATCCTGGAAAAAAATCCGATTCAATATCTAGTGAAACTTCTGAAGCAATCTTTGGGCGTATTTTTGAGAGAATTTCTGGAGGAGTTTCTGAATCAATTCATTCAAGATTATGTGAAGGATTCCTTTTGACATTTCTGAAGGAATTCTTAGTAGAATTTCTGAAGAAATACTTGGAGCAATTTCAAAAGCAATTCCTGAAATCAATAAAAGTTCCGTCAAGGAACTCCTGTGGGAATTTTTAGAGGAAGCCATGGAGAAATTTCCAAAGGAATGTGTAAAGAAAACTCAGAAAGAATTTTTGGGAGATTTTCGAAAAATCTCTCCGGATGAATTTCTGAAGGAATCTGTGAAGATGTTTCTGAAGGATACCCTAGAGAAAATTCTGGTTGAACAGTAAAACCTCCATGAGTCGATATTGAAGGGACCATCGACTCAAGGAAATATCGAGTAGTGGAACAAAAATCTTTCGGGAAGCTTTTTGGGGGGACCATCATTGTAACCCAGACATTATTTTTCAGTATGGAAAAATTTACCTCCATGAGTCGATATCGAGTGACTGAATATATAATGGAACTTCTGAAGACGTATTTATGGAAGAACCCTTGGAGAAATTTCTGGAGCATTCCATGCAAGATTATGTAAAGCATCTCTTTTTAAAATTTCTGAAGCAATCCCAAGTTTAATTTCCGGTGGAATTATTTCTAAAGCATTACGAATGAATCATTGCAAGAATCATTGCAAGGAATCCATACATGAATTTCAGGAGGAGTCCTTGGAAGAATTTCAGAAGGATGTTTCGGAAGATTTTCTTATAAAAATATCCCATGAATTTCTGAACGATCTCTCTTTTTCTTTGGAAAATCCTTCGGAAATTCTTAAGACATTTCATAAATATGTAGCGGAATTACTAAAGGAATCCGTTGACAAACTTCTGTAAAAAACCCTGGAGAAATTTCGAAAAAAGGAAACTTTCCAAAAATAATCTTTTGAGAGCAATTTATTGATCAATTACTGAAGTAATCTCTTGAGAAAATTCTGAAGAAAATCGTCTAGATATTTCTGAACTATTCCACTCAAGATTTTTCAAAAGAACTTTTCGATTGGATTCCGTTTGATTTACAGGAATTAAAATAAATTTCTGCAGAAATCATCGATGGAATTCCTAAGAATATTTTTGAAAACTATTTCCAAAAGAATCTTAAAAGGAGTTTTGAAACGAATCTGTTAGGGGATTACTGTGGGAATTTCGTGAGGTATGCCTGGAAAACATTCTTCAGGAACGGAATCTGTGGAAAAATTTCAAAAGGAATGTTTGGAGGATTTTGGGAAAGCCTTCCGTAAGAGTTTGTGAGAGAAGAATTTATTAATGGATACACTGGAGTAAATATTGATTAAATATCTAGTGAAACTTTTAAAGCAATCCATGCAAGATAATGAGAAGAGTTTATTCTAAAAATTTCTGAAGGAATCCCTAGTAGAGTTCCTGAAGGAATTTCATAAGTAATTTCCAAATAATTTTTTGAGAAGAAAATATAAATGTAAAAATTCATTATTTAAAGAATCTGTGAAGAAAATTCTGAAGGGACTCTTGAAGAAATATCTGGAAAATTCCCTGGAGGAGTGTCAGGAAGAAGTTTCGGAAGATTTTCTGGAAAAACGAAAGAACTTCTGAAAGGATTTTCTTAGGGAAAAAACTTGAGAAATTTCTAAAGCATTGGAGAAATTTCTGAAGAAATTTATGGAAGAACTTGTGATATAAAAGTTTTCTTTGTGAAATGTATGCAGTAACCCCAGTACACTTTCATAAGAATCCCTGGATAATTTCTTAAACAATATATGAAAATCATTTTTTATTAAATCTCCAGGATTAAAATTCGAGACGGAATTCGTGGAGGAACCATTGGATAAATTTCCAAAGAAATCAAAGGAGGAATTTCTAAATAAAAATAACGAACTCCAGAAGCGGAAATGACATTTAAGGAATGTTATTTGGCAGGACCTTTAAGAGAAAAACTAATCGTTTAAATGAGTGCACTGTCGATTTTTAGCAGCATTTCTAGCGAAAGATATTGACGAAACTATTCATGAAATGCACGCACGGAAAAAGTATAAAAAAACTGTTAGATAGTTTCTAGCTCAGTTTTCAAGATTACTGGATGGATCAAACACGAGGATACAAGGCCAACGTTTCACTGAATATGATCTCGAACCACTTCACAGCTTGTTATGTTTCTTATCAATAAATTTTGAGAAGCGTATCCAGTTATGTGATTCTATGCGGGAATTTATTGAACGCTACAACGATAGTTCAGAAATGAAATATGTCTTTTTGAACATTTTAAACGCTGTTCTCTCTGACTTGTTACTTCAGATCAACTCCACTTCAAACAACTTTTCATATTCTTCATTGAACTTGTTGCCATTAAAGTCCTCCACCAAACATTACTAACATTGTTCTGCACATCAATCTCATTATCCCACAAAATGTCCTTCACATCTTCACCGTGCAGTATTTCATCACTTTCCGATCACCACCCATTTCAAGTCCTTCACATCATTCTCACCTTCCATCTGACGACCCTCACTGTCCTCTTCCGGCAGATTGAACTTCACACTGTGCGTGTTCAGATATCGCACGGCACGTTCGGCCAGATCTTCGCTAGCGTCGACACCACCGAACGAGCGGCCACCACCTTCAACGCGTTCCACACTTAGTCCACCGAACAGCGGGAAGCTCTCCTGCTGGTCGATCTCGTTGATCAAGTTCACCATCTGCTGTTCTTGCTTGGTGTTCGCCGCCGACGCTACGGCAATGGCAACCACCGCAATCACTAGGGCACTGCTTCGCAACAGGAACATGACGAGGCTGGTATTGAGGCGTTTGAGGCGTTTCGGGTTTTCGAGAAGAGCTTCCAAGAACCGTTCGGTCGTCGGTAATTAACTAATTGCACTCGTCGCGTTGGCTTAAGCTACTACACTGATGGATTATGCGATATTACAAAGCTATTTATTGGGGTTCGATTTGGCTGGGGTGGTACCGCCGGACCTGAACCCATCGGAAACGGAGTGCGCATGCGTTACTTCAATAACTCCAAAACGCGTGCGCTGATTCCGTGCGCGGGGTTCCGTGGGGCCACGGTCAGGTCGCCCGTGGTAGGTGCGTGGGGACCTGGGTTGGCGTTGGGTGGGATTCCAAGTTTGGATTTTGGCACTGTCACAACTATCTTGGATGTCGTAGCCAGGCGATGAAAGCTACCTTCTTGGCGGCCGGTGGCGGTGGCGCGAAGTGTTGATTAGTATGCGGCACGGAATGTCGATTCCGGTCGATAGTGAACTCTGCAGCGCGATGGCACGGCCAGCAGACTTGCACGGTTACGAACGGTAAGGCTTCCGAGAGTCAAAATATTTGTGCCAGAACGTGACCGGAATGCATGAGTCGTAGCGGGCTTTAATGCTCGGTGCGCTATGTGCAATGTATTGTGGAATGCTTCGGTGGTTTCAATTTCATTTGGATTATGATATGGAAAAGAAATTTTCCAAATAGTTTGTTCGGCTTATGATACTTAGTTTTAGGTAGCACACTTGGCAGATTTCAGCAGACGTTCATTTTACGATTTTGTCAGTTTAAAGTAGCTCAATGTGACTGAAGGTATTCAAAATTCCTCGGCGACGTTTCTTTGCAAGAGGGAATCAACAGAAGATGAAATGCAGCCGTAAATCAGGTGTAACTGTACCACCGACACATTCTTTAGGATCTATTGTTCCATTAGTTGATTCATCTGTTGCTGATTTACCTAATGATGACCTTTATCTCTTATCAGGAGATCTATGCGTTGCATGTAGGTTTTAACAATTAATTCGTAGTCCTCGAAGTTTGGATCGAGTTGTCGCTCATAATAACGCGCTTGCCCCCTCTGATCGAGAGTTGAATACCATTGCCATTTTGATATCTGTTCTCAAAGTTTATAAATTTCAGCGTCCCCTATACTGATATGCTTCCAAGGAAATTACTTTATTATTGCGTCTAATTGAGAATCATTCCGGAAAAAAACCTCCATACATTATTAATTCATGAAATTCTACTAAATCGCAGAAGGGATATTATTGCTGAAAATTCCTATAGGAGTTTAGTAGAACTTCTTTCTAAAATTTCTACATAATTCTCCAGGATTACCTCCAGGGATAACGTCAGCAATTGCTATGGGGATTTTTTTCGAGATTTATCAAAATCTTCATGCTTCTTACCTAGAATTATTACAGAAACAAGTTTGTCACAAGATTCCTTTGAAAGATTTGAGCAAGAATCCATGTAAAGAGATGCTTTCAGGAATTCTCTTGGGAGTTTTCCTTGGATCTTCTTCAGGAGTTTCTTACAAAATTTCCCGAAAGTTTCGATCGATCAAAAAACGATCAAATCTGACTATACATGTCAATGGTTGATACTCCGTGATTGATCTGAACTGGTACCAATTGCACTGAGATCCAACTGAATAAGGGGGCTGGGACATTCCACTTATTCTCAAAGTGCAATTTTAGCAGCTCATGCATATTTTGATCAATAATGGCGCCGGCCAAGTCCTTATAGTCAGCTGGGAAGGGAAAGGAATGTTAGAGTGTACTGGTTGTTGCTACTAGAAACCGAGAGCACTCTGCGTCCCCACAACCCGTACGGACTGGGGTATTTGTTAGACGGAAAGGATGGGAGATCTGGGAGTCACCGTTGGGTCGGTGATGCGATCCATGGATAGGGGTTATTTATAGTGTTCGTGATAGATTATGTGGTGAATAAGGTGAATAAGGTCAAGCGGCACAGCACGCTTTGGTTGCATAACTTATAGGCGTTATATATATACTGTGCTGTGAGTGGAAGTTGGAAGGGAGGGAAACGACTTTTTTCAATTCGTTTCTGGTTCTAGCGATGGCTATGGACATATGAGTATACATGAGTTGTATATGTAGAGAAGAGAGAGCGAGAGAAAGTGGATAGAAAGATACAAAGTAGGATGAAAAGGACGGGCCAGGGATTGAACCCATGACCTTCTGCATACGAATCAGAAGCGGTAGCTACTAGACCACCAAGCCCGTCTTACAAAATTTCCCGAAAGTTTCATCTACAAGCTGGTCCTCGAATTTCCTCAGAAATTCCTTCCGAAATTCCTCCGGTATTCCTTCAGAAATTATGTTATACTTTTTTTTAGATTTTTTTAAAAAGTTTTTCTAGAAATTTTTTGAGAATTTTCTCCAGGAAATTTTGTTTTTAGGTCCAGAGATTTCTATGATAAAATTCCTCCAAATATTGAATATGTTTTTTTTTTCAAGAATTCCTTCAAAGGTTTCTCAACGAATTCTTTAATGGACACCTATAAAAATCTCTCCAGAGATTCCTCAGAAATTTATTGTGGATTTATTGTGGAAGAACTCGACTAGTACATTTATCCTCAATTTCTGCTGATATTTGTTTGGAGATTCTTTCAGAAATTCCTCCATGGATTTTTTTCAGGAATCCTTTTCTCTAACAACTAGTTGCAGGGTTCCTTTAGAAGTCTACCATGTATTTTTTTTTTCGGAGAGTTAAGGGGTTTCTTATGGTATTTCTTCAGGTATTTATCCGAGAATTGCACCAGAGATAACTTCATAAATGTTTTCAGGGATTCGGGTCCAGGAATTCCTCCAGAAAATTCTCAAGAATTTCTTCTACGAGTTCGAAAAGCTATCTCCAGGAGTGTTATAAGGGATTTTTGAGACAATCCCTCAAGGATTTCTTAGGAATTCCCTCAGAAAATTCTTGAGTAGACTTTGGAAAATTTTTGGTAGCAAATTCTGGGAAATCCTTCAGAGAAGTATCAGAACATATTCTACAAGGATTTCTAAAGACATTTCAGGAATTATAATGGAACCGCAGGAGCAATTTCTAAAAAAATAATACTTGTGGGTATTTCAGCAGCAATCAATTTGCAATTTTAGAATTTGTAAAGAATTTTTTTAGAAGTTCCTGAAGAACTCAATGATTGAACTTTCGAAGAAATCCCTGAAGAAATCTCTGTAGATGAAATATCTCTTCAGAGGAATTTCAGGAGTCCCAGCAGGAACTTCTGCAAGAACCCCTGAAGGAATACCTGAAGAAATCTCCAGAAGAATCTTCGTAGAAATATAAGAAAGCCATTTGAGTAAATCTCTGGGACAAAATCTGAAGAAATACCAGTGGAGTTTTTGAAAAAAATTCTTAAGATGAATTTCTTGAAAACTTTCTGGAAAAAAACATTCAAAAATTTCTCGGGAAACTTTTGGTACAATTCCTAGAAAAAAAATATTGAGAAATTTATGGGACACTTCCATAAATAAAATCTTTTGAGGATTTTCTGAAAATATTTCTGAAGTGATTTGTGGACTATTTCCTGAAAAATAAAATACTGAAGAGAAATGCATAGATAAGCAGTCTGCAAAGATCCCTGGAAGGACACTCATGAGATATTTCTTAAGCAAGCTCTGGAAGAAATCCTGAAGTTATCTCTGTATGAACTCCTGTGGAAGATATCTGTGGAGGAGTTCGTGCCTAAATTTCTGAAGTAATAATGTAAGAAACTCTGCGGGGTTTTTCAGATGAATTCCAGAAGAAATGCTCGGACACACTCTTGTGAGCACTTTCAATGGATTCTCTGAAGCAATACCCGTAAAATCTCTGGTGAACTTTCTGAGGAAATACCTGAACGAATGTCTTAAGGAACCTCTGAAAAATATCCTGAAAGAATTTCTAAAGGAATTTTCGCAGAAAGTTCTGAAGAAATCCCTGAAGAAACTCACGATAATCGATGAATTTCTAAAATAATTCATGGTGTAATTCAAAAAGTAGCCAAGAAAATCTCCTTCAAACAATTTGTGGGGAAATTTCTTGTGAAATTCATGGCGGGAAATCTGAAGAGAAATTTCTTTAAAAAAAAAAACAGATAAATCCACCTAGTGGTGGTAGTGCCTTTCTCGTCGAATATGTACTCATGATCTTTTCATCAGCTGTAGTCAAAGTAATCCTGAAAGCAAGATTTGTTTTCTCAAAACTAATTGAAACTTATTGAAGGCACATATTTTTGACAAAGTCTGAGTTCAACGCATAGGCAGAGCTGAAAAATATCAGACCTCTTAGTTGACTGCATGACAACTTCCACTATCACTGGAGGCAGATCACTTTACGGTCTTAGACAAAGTTTTTTATGCACAGCAAGTGATATTCCCCATACTCAATCTCATTCAAATTTCAACTGTATTACAGTCGCATCAAAATTATACGCAGTTATTTTAGACGCAAAAGAGGAATAAAAAAATGTTTGAAGTTGTTGCGATTGAATTTTAATTAGTTGAACCATCCTACTGTACAGTTTAACCTCAGACATCTGAAAAGGTGTGATTTCATGAATAGTTTTATCAAGATTTTGTTCTCTTAAATTACACCGGTTTTTGTTCACTTTCGTATTTCCACCCAACGCTGATCCTACAACACTAGCGGTAGTCACTACTGTGGTCTAAGTCTATTTTTTGCAAACCGTTCATCAGGTTATCAGAAAAGCCTTGGTGTGATGTTTCGCATGGGTTTGGTTTACTTTTACATTTGGTCACTTCAGGTGGAACACCCAGAACTGGATCCATAACACTGCCGGATGTCTCAAATACGGTCTGAGACCATTTTCTTTTCATTTTGCTATCGAAAAAGCAGCTATTTAATATGCCGCATGCACGGGCTTCGTCTATTTTTCAATTTGGCCACTTTCTGCAGAACACCCGGAATTAATTCTGGAACACTGCCGGTTGTTTTAAATTTTACAATTGGCCAATTCCGGTGGGACACACGGAGCTGGTTCCCAAACACTACCTGCCAACAAACGTGGCCTGAGACTATTTTCTTACTAACCGTTCATTAGCTTTTCCAAAAAACTGTTTTTTGATATGTCGCATGCATGGGTTTGGTTCAATTTTACATTTAACCAATTCCGGCGGAACACCCGGAACCGGTTCCGTAACACTGCGGATGAAAATATGGTCTGAGACTGTTTTCCTTCTTACCGTTCATGAGGTAATCGGAAAAGCCGTGATTTGGTGGGTCGCATGTATAGGTTTGGTTTACTTTTATATTTAGCCACTTCCGGTGGGACACCCGGAACCGGTTCCGGAACACTACCGACTCAAATATGGTCTGGGACTTTTTTCCCGCTTTCAGTTCATTAGGATATCGAAAAAGCCGCAGTTTGATGTGTCGCATACATGGGTTTGGTCATGGGTTTGGTTTACTTTTATATTTGGCCACTTCCGGCGGGACAGCCGGAACTGGTTCCGGAATACTACCGGTTCAGATATAGTCTGCGAATATTTTTCTGCTTACTGTTCAGCAGGTTATCAAAAATGCCCTGGTTTGGTGTGTCGCATGCATTTGTATGTTGCTTTTTCATATCTGACCCCTTCCTGGGGTACCTGTCCGAAATAGAAAAAATGGCCGTAAACCCGGAATGGCTTGACCAATCCGAACCATATTCAATAGGAAACAATGGGACCAGATTCCCCGTCGAATGAACCATCGGTCAATAAATACGGTTGAGATTTACTGCCAAAAAGTGACGTGAGTTTGTACACATACACATATACACACACAGACATCACCTCAACTTGACAAGCTGAGTTGATTGGTATATGTGACTCGACTCTCCGGGCCTTCTATCAAAAAGTCATTTATGGAGAGAACATATAGCCTTTCCGGTACACTTAGTGTACGAGAAAGGCAAAAACCTTGGAAGAACTTCTGACAGAAACCTTGTTAGGTTTTATGACCGGATACCTGGAGGAATTCGTGGATCAATGTTGGATATAATCCATGGAATTCTTAATGGACATGAAATCCTTGTACAAATGTATGGAGGAATCTCATTAGATTTTTTGGAAGGAATCTCCAGCGGGATTTCTGCATTAATCCCTGGAAAAAAAATTGAAAGAAGTATTTCTGAAGGAATCCGTGGATGATTTATTCACAGGATTCATAGAAATTTATCTAAAGGAATATTTAGAGAAATTTCCGATCGACCACCGCGGAGGATCATTACAGCTACAGAAGAAGACCCCGTTTACTTTGCCGTGAAGGAATCCCTCATAGGCAGTAGACACCAACTCCTGGACGGAATATAAATCCGTCGTCCAAAAAATCATTCGATTCAATGGTCCACGTGGACCCAGACAACTGAAGAGTAGGTGCGTCTAAAGTTTCTGAGGCGATCTTTATTAAACAATTTAAAACATTTATCCAGAGGACTATTTTAACCATAAAGCGTTGGATGTCCAAAGATCCAAATCGGCAAACGTTGACGGGTACAGCGTATTGAAAAATAGTTTAAGATAAATGATGTTTCTGTTCGTTTTAACCGCCCCTTTGGAAGTAGCCCGAACCATGTCTAAATGTGAGACCCAACTAACTAATGAACTGTTCAACACAAAATTTCTCTGATCCCCAGCAATTAGTGTTTTATGACTTTTACTACCCATTTCCGAGTTTGATTTCAATGATGATGTGATTCCTATTTCCTCATGCAAACATGTTTCTACTTATTCCAAAACCAAACGATTCAACAGTAATCAACATTTTTAAATATATCATTAGGAAATTTGAACAAAAATTGTTCGATTTCCAGGAAAGATAGTTTAATAAATATGAAATTATTTTCTTAAAATTTTTACCGTTTCTTTGAGAGTAAGGTACACCGGGGCTAGTTGAAACAGCGGGTTAACATGATGTTATCCAATGATGGGAAACAGCTTGAATACCAGAACATATAATTTTTGATTCTAACAAACTTTTGACGAAACAAAAAAATTAAAATTTTATTGAAATCTGTTTTAAAATTATCCGTTTCATCTTGCCCCGGTGTACCTTAGCCCAAACAACGTACTAGTGTGAAACCCATCAACAGGCTTAGGAACTGCTCGAAACTGAATTTCTCTGGTCCTCGACAAATGGCGCGACAGTTTTATAATTTTTATTGTCCGTTTCCGAGTTTGATTACCATAAAGTTATGTTTTGTTTATTCCGCTTCACTTCTACGTCTTGATCAGAAGATGCTCTTTCTGTAACCGTTCGCTGTAAACACACCTACCGCAGCTTCTATCCATTGATCGTCATCTGAACGCTAATTTTTGGGAAAGTGTAATAAATTTAAATATGTGTTTCCGATAAATCTGAATCAAAATTTAAAATTTAAGCTTCTCCCAACTTGGGAGGAGTGGCAATGCGAAACGGTGACATCAACTGCGCAAAATTCTTGACTCCGATGATATTTTCGGATCAAAGGCGACCCAATTGACCTTCGGTGAGAGCGAGGCTCTCGCGCAATGAAATTTTAGTCGTCGCTTTTGATTATGGGTATGACATAGGCAGCAAGTCAGCAGCGGTGTTGAAGTTATGATAAGGCGCTCTTCATAAGCTACGTAGACACATTTTTTGTTATCTCAGACTTCTCCTACCATTCCCTTGTGAACTTTAACCCATACACCCTTCTCTCCACTACAGTCTTTTACGTAAATTATGGATGGGCCCTATGCTGACTTGTGACAACCATCGAACCAGACGATTCGCGAATCACGACGACTGCCTCAGGAAGAAAGCCGGATTTTCATTGTTTGGCAGGCAGCCAGAGCGGTTATGGTATGCAAGCAAAATGTGCGATGACACATTGCACTGCTGACGCTGACTGAGGGCTGCGTTGTCTGTATGGCAATCGAATGGTGGTGGTCGCGTCGGCGTAGACCACGTCGTCGGCAGATGGCGAGACCGTGATGGCTATGGTCAAGCAGTTAATGAGCCCTTGCGCCGATAAGTACGTGTATGAAATAATTGCATCACTTACGAAGAAAGTATTGACGGCAGTGGGTGCTTTAGCAGTGTGAGATGGTTGATGAAAAATTTAGCAAATAGGGAGATTGTTCCTACAATTCAGCTAATATTTGTATCCTTCACTAAACAAGTGAGGGTCACCATAGAAATGGCCTTGACACTCCAGAAATCTTAGGTTTTTAACAAATCATATCCTTTTCTTCGTCATTTGGAAAAAAAATCTGTTGATTTATAGCGTTCTCCTACAAGAAAAATTAATAATAAAAAAAAATTGGCGCAATTCTATAGGTTTTGCTTATTTTTTTTTTGTTTAGCTTGTTGTGTGAACTTTCATTTTCAATGTAAACAGAAGTTTGTTTACACACATGTAAGTAGAAGTAATGGTTTAATAATTCAATTTTTTTTTTATGCTAGGTTTCTTCGCCGGGTCATATTGACCCCTCCGGCTGTGAAAGGTTAAACAAATAACATTACAAAAGCGCCCACATAGCCACAGCTGTAACGGCGCGGGTATTCAGCATGACCATAATGAGGGTGATGGGTTCGATTCCCGGTCGGTCCAGGATCTTTTCGTAAAGGAAATTTTCTTGACTTCCTTGAGCATAGTATATCATCGTGCCTGCCACACGATGTAAATACACATGCAAAGTGGTAATTCACAGAGGAAACTTTCAGTTAAGAACTGTGCTCATGGAATGCGTAACTTTTATTGTTTAACAGCACAATTGTGCTGGTTTGACACGAAAGGTTTAGAGTGGAGTTGGCGGAGTGAGGTTTAGAGGGAGAATTAGCAAGCATATAATAAGGAGAGTATAGGAGGATAAGCAGCGGATTGACAAAAATTTAAGGGGGTTCAGAATAATGGGTTTTCAGAAAAATTAAAAAAAAACAATGATGCTTGAGACACTTCGTAGGGAGGGGTTCAAGTGGACTCCAATAGTATTTTCAGGATGAGGAACACAGATAGTTTCAATGGGCAAGGAGGGATTTTAACGCAGTGATTATGTGTTATTCAAAAATATTGACAGGAAATTTCAGGAGAGAAGAATATTCATAGAGGTCGAATGTGTAGCAGGATTCCAGAAGCATTACAGAAGCTTTAGAGTAGTTTAAGAAGTGAAGCAAGTGAAATTTTTGAACTAAAGAAGTTACTATGCGTATCTCACCATGTAGACAAACTCATGTCAATTAGTATTACATCGACTAAATTATGATTATTATTATTACTTTTGTTCGGATAGGTAGAAGTTCTTTCTTAGTGTAGAATTAGCTATAAGTTAAAATACACATAAATATAAACAAAAAAAAAAAAAGAAGTTCTTTGAAGCAGCTTTAAATTCTGGAGTGCAGCTCAAAGCTGAAAAAAGTTTATATTTTAGTTGTATATAGATTATAAGCACGAGTTCAATTCTTACATTCAGTCTTCCCCTTAATCAGTATATCCGAAGCAATGTCTGTGGTTCACGATTGTACTATGCTAATCTACGGTAATTCCGAGATTCCCCTGTAATGAACAACAACAACCACTTGGTGTTTAGCGGTAAGTGTAAAACTAGGTAGATCGGTATAGTTTACCTGCTAAACACTTTTTATTTACTCAAAGTGATTTGTGGGGCTTCGTATTCCTATAATTTGTGTCGATCCTAATTTTAGAATATAAAATTCAGGAATAGTTAGATTCTATTCACCAAGATCTGCACTAAGGTATCTTACCAACAATTTTAGCAAATATTCAAATTTACGCGGTACACGCGGTAACTATTAGGCAAATAAATGTCTTACGAATTCAATCACTAAGGATGACTTTTCTAATAAAGATTCAGGAGTTAATAAAATAATAATCAAAAAGCATCTAGCACGTTTCACACTTTTAGCAGCATTTCTATCTTTCGCTGACGTGTTGTGACTGACGTTTCTCGCCTGTCAAAGAATATCCGTCATCGAGGGCTGTCTCATCTGCAGCAGTGGTGCCAGAACAACTTTATTATAGAGATTTTCAGCCCTAGGCTGGTTCATCTCTTTATTCTAAATTATAAGCAAAAAGGACCTTCTGCCAAAGTGGTCTTGCACACTGCCCTGTGCCAAAGTACAGTCATAGCATAATTATGGGTAAATTGCATTTGAATGGCATGATGACTGACTAATAATTGGGACAGAGTGATCCATAATTGTACTGTACTAAAACTTGGTTGATTGGCTAAATTTATTCTAGAATTTTGGAACAAACTTTCTACAGTAGTTGTATTCGTCTGGAAAGATGACAGTGGTTTAATGTTGTTTAAGAAGACTGTATGTGAAAGGTTAATGTAAAGGATGGTTGGTAGAGTACAGGATGGATTGTATGGTGAGGGGCAAAGGGAGTTTTAGGGGATTTGAAGGGTGAGAAGAGAATTTAAGAAAGGGGTTCAGATGATTTTTTTTATAATGGGTAGCAAAGGAAGCTTAACCCTCTAATACCCAACTCCGCCTCTAGACGGGGTATAGTTTGAGCATTTTTGTAATTTTTGTTTAGTGAGCAATCAAAACTTTTATATTTTTGGCAGATATTTTGGACTGTTCTTAATATCTCAAAATGGTTTTTGGTGTCTTTTAAACCGTATTTACATTTTTTTTAAATCATTGAAAAATTGATGTTTTAGTCACCTTTCATAAGTCATTTATTATTTTGTATTGAATAGCTATAATTAACATATTTTAAATTTTTCCCAAATCATTCTATCATAGTGAAATTGTCTAAGGGAGTCGAATACACTCTAAAATTATTTTCCTTATAATTACACGAAAAATGAAATTTTCCATGAAAAAAATAAAAATTAAAATATTTCAACAATAATCGTAAAATCTCAAAATGTTTTCGTCTCAAAAAATCCGCCGCCCAAATAGGCTTTCAGAAAAAATATAAAAGTATTGGGATGTTCGAAAATAAAAATTAGAAAAATCAAAAACCGAAATTCACAAATCGAGAATTAAAAAGAATCATCTTCCAAAACATGTTTAAATCGATTTTAGATGACGAAAAATGATATTTAGATCAAAATCAAAAATTTGGGTATTAGAGGGTTAAGTGGTATACCATGTCGGGTTTAAGAGGTTTAAAAATGTTACATTGGGTTTACGTACTAGGGAGGATTCTGAGAGAATTAAAGAGGTTTCAGGGTTTGTTTAGTGAGATCATAAGAGAAATTTAAGTTGATACCAGAGGTTATTTCAGGGTGTTTCCGGGGAACTGTTGGACGATTTTAGGGAATTTTGAGGGATTTAACCTTCCTAATGCATCACGTTGGCATCAGCTCGCTGAAGGTTTGGATCAAAAATGGTCCTACAGGTCGGACTCGATTATCCGGAGTCGGGTTCTCAAGCTTCCCCAATTTATATCTGACAAATGGAATGCTGTAGAAAGCTGAAATTTTGACTGAATGTTAATTAAAGATGGCCTAATAAAATGTCAAAATTTCAACTTCATACAACATGCCGTTCTTAAGATACATGTTTGGGAAGCTTCAGAACCCGACTCCGGATAATCGAGTCCGACCTGTATTACCATTGGAGGATTAGGGGCCATCCATATACCACGAGGTCACCTTAGGGGGGAGGGTGTTTCAGGTAAAGCCCACGGTCCATACATTTTTTTGTATGAACGAAATACCACGTGGACCAAAAAAATACCACGTGGTTTATGGACATCCCCTTAAGGCAGGGGTTCTCAAACTTTTCCACCTTGCGACCCACTTTCGATTTCAATAGAATTTGGCGACTCACCAGCACATATTTTCATAACATAAGTCATTTTTGAAAATTTGAACTGATTTTTTTTATCGATTTTATAAATTTTGATTTTTTTTAATTACAAAGCTTTTTCTGTTTTCTGAAAAAGGTCAAAATAATATTGACATGCCAAAGCAATTAGTTTCAGTGAACTTTCTATCACAAAAAAATTAGATAAGTTGGTGAATTTCTAAGACAAATTACATTATTTTAGTACTCCACAGATTTGAGGAATTCTGTCTCAAATTTTCAAAAAAGACTGAAGGTATAATAGCAACTTTATGCTTATGTAAAACTTTAAGAAATTCCTGTCGAATGAAGGTGAACTGCGTTTACCCAGAATCTTACATTTTGTATGTAACGACGTGCCTAAATTTCAAGATTCATCAAACAGATACTGATTAAAATGTTACTCAATGTTTACGCGAATAGGCAAACATTTAATAAGTTTTTTAGAACTAAAGTGCTGCCAGAAGATGATCAGATATAGTATATGTTCAAAATACCGAAATTCAGGGAAAATTTTCCGAAGCTCTGCTGATATATACCAATAAGATCACTGATTCTTCCAGAAAGTTTTTAAATTTCGAAATATGATTTGAAGTGAAATCTTTATTAGAACATCACACAAACCTTCGCGATCCACCGAAAATCAGCCCGCGACCCACCAGTGGGTCGCGACCTATAGTTTGAGAAACGCTGCCTTAAGGGAAGGTAAAGAGGTTCATTCAAAATATTCAAAAGATCTAGCGTGTAAATTCATATCATCTTACTGGCATCCACGCACCAATGTGTGAACCCATTGCCAACCATACCCCACCAATACTTCGACATCCGCATAATTTTTTGCAGACGCAGAGGTATATTCGGTCTGCTGTGGATACAAACCACTGCAATCAGCACTTCCTTCCCCTTCCCCACATTGACTGGCAACCTGACGTGGCAGGCCCCATTGTCGACTAAAAATTAGAAGATCACCAACACTCACACACTGAAGATGCATGTTTAGTCCCCGGCAGATATCTCATTAGTTCCTTGTGTGAGTGTAGCTGGTCTGGCGATACTGGAGTAGAATCCACGGACGGTCAATCAAGCTCAAGCTGAAGCATGGAATTTCTCTAGGGGCCGTCCATATACCACGTGGACAGCTTGGAGGGGGGAGGGGGTTCGTGAAAAGTCCACGCTTGTCCACGAAGAGGGGGTGGGGGTTCGTCAAATGTCCACGTGGACAACATTGACATAAGAATTAAGAAACAAGAATATGCAAACGAAACAAATTCGCATTATTGATGAGATTCTCTTCAATAGCAGTTCTCTCATATATTTTATTTTATTATACATTGTATTTTAGTTGAAAGGTACTTCTTCAAGACAAAAAAATCATTATTGATTTACAGACTAATTTGTTTTAAATTATCAGAATTTCTAATTACTTAGTATTCTTCAAACAGGAATATTGTGGAGATTTAGAATAGAGTTAGATCATGCAAATGTTGGTGTTCCAGTCAAAAAATTTTCATTGAAGTTCTGTATGGATTTTTTGAAGCCTCATTTAATTTTTTTTAAACAGTAGTTTAAAAGTAGCAAAGCTTCAAAATATTTAGGGATCTGCAGGCTTATCTTAAAAACTTTTTTTGAAGCTTCCTTAAAAATTTAAGATATTTCTTTGGATATTAAAGTCTAAACCTCAGCAATACAATTTAGTTGCTGCAAATCTTGTTTTGTAAGAATCAAAAAAAATATTATCTTATCTCAACAAAAATCTAACAAAAATACCTTATCTTAACAAAACAATCAGACAATCATAGATTGAACAAGCATTTTTAAAAACACCATCTTCAACCAGAAGTTGCACAAACTGAACAAACATTAGGCGATGGACATCACACAAGATCAACCCTGTGGAAAATTTTCCGTTTGGCGTAAAAATTTCACTGACTGGAACGGGATCGAACCCACACTCAAACAAAAATTAGGCTAAATTAAAAAAAAATTAAAAATTTGTAGGTACTTATTATGTGCTACTTGTTTATATTCTATATGAAACTATAGAATATTTTTATTTTATAAAGTTTTAAATTATATAAAAACAATATAAAAAAAACTTCTGAAAATCACTTTTTCCATTTATTTTAGTAATATAATATAAAAACATATTTTTTCGGTTGTCCACGTGGACAGGGGTAGGGGTCAACGAAATGTCCACGATTGTCCACAGGGAGGGGGGAGAGGGTCAAAAATCATGAATTTTCTGTCCACGTGGTATATACTACAAAAATAGATCTGATTGTTTCTTCACAAGTAGTTAAAAAAAGCATTTTGATGGCTAATTAGTCTTGACAAGGTTTATTGGTTTATGGTGTTTCCAAGAACCTCTTTCAGTCTATTTGACGAAAAAATGTTCCTTAGGATGGTGTTCTAGAACGACGCCCTACAGCCCTGTTTTGGAATAATTGGACAATTGGTCCTCAACACTTTGAGCATTTTATCAACAGAATTGCTCAGAACATGTTGAAAACCACTTGAATGATAGGCAAATTTGTTTTCAAGCATAAGCTTAGTATTAAAGCACTAGATAAGGTTGCTAGATGAAATTAGTTTCGTAACTTTTCGTAATTTGATAAAGTTTGGTAAAAGTAAGTGTGGTCACGGGGCGCACCTAATTTTCGCTATATTGAGCAAATATCGAAATAAATATGACTTATGTTTTTTTTTTCTCTATAACTAGTTAACCACTACACAAAGCTTTGGATTAAGCATAAATTTGTACATATTATGAGATCGCATGGGATAACAATTCAAGTCGGAAAAAAGAATGAAGTATGAATAATGCAGGATGAAGGATAATGATAATGTCTTTGATGATGCAGAAGTTAAAGGATGAATATTGGATAAAGGATAAAAAGGATGAATGTTGGAGAATGGGGGTTGGAGGATGTATGATGGAGCATTCAGAAAGAAGAATGAAGTATGAAGAATGCAGGATGACGAATAATAATGATGCAGAAGGATAAAGGATGACGGATGAAGAATGTAGGATGAAGTATGATGATGATGATGAGGATTTACGATACAGAATGAAGATTGTAGGGTGAAGTACGAAGGATTAAGGATGAAGAGAGTAGGATAAAGGATGAAGGAAGAAGGATAAAGAATATAGGATAAATGAAGAAGGATATAGAATGAAGGATGTAGGTTGAAGGATGAAGTATGATGATTATGATAGTTGGAATGATGATGATGATCAAGATTAAGGATGTGCGATAAATAGTAAAACATGTAAGATGAAGTATGAAGGATTAAGGATGAAGAAAGTAGAATAAAGGAAGAAAGAAGATAAATGAAGAATGAATGATAAATGATATAGCATGTAGGATGAAACACGAAGGATAAAGAATGATGTATGTAGGATTGTAGGATGAAGTACAAAGGACAAGAATGTAGGATGAAGGAGCAATGATAAAGATAAAGGATAAATTTTAATGGCTAATGGATATAAGATGAAGAATGTAAGATGAAGGAAGGATGAAACATGAAGGATAAAGGATGAAGAATGTAGGATTAAGGATGAAAGATGTAGAATGAAAGATGATAGATAAAGAATAAAGGATGTAGGATGAAGTATGAAAGCAGAAATATGAAGAATGGAGGAATAATGATATTGGATAGAGTCTGAGAGATAAATGACGAAGAATGTAGGATTAAGAAAAAGGATAAAATATATAGGATAAAGGTTAAACGGATAAATGGTAATTGATATAGGATAAAGGGTAAAAGTTAAAGCATAAAGGATACAGGATACAGGATAAAGGATAAAAGATTACTAAAAGGATTAAGTATGTTTGATAAAGGATAAAGGATAAAGGGTATACGATGAATAGTGAAGGATTAGGAATGATGAATGAATATGGTTGGATGAAGGATGATGATGATGAATTAATATGGTTGATAGCAACATAAGTTCCTTAAAAACGTCAATAATCAAAAGAATCAAACAGTAGGACCGGAGGAGGATTAAGGGATTGAGAGTGGTACTGAGAAAGTAAGAAACAGGGCATATAGCATTGGCGGTGGTCAGCGCATCCAGCAAAACAAATCAGCCGATGAAAATAAAAAGATGCTTTAGTCTTGTAAAGTAAATTGAACGAACGTGTTATGCAACACTTGGCTCTGCTGTACGCAGGAAAAAATCGCAGGAATCTGGTGCTCCAGGTGTGTCAATCCTTCCTCCGAACACTACAGTGGTTACGTCGACTATGCGAACTTGTAGCGTTGTTGTTGCCCTGCCAATTCATGTATATATTTTTTTCCCTCATCTGTAGAGCCTTTTTAACCACTGCGTCCATTATTTAGGAATATTGTGGTATGACCCATATTTAATTTGGTGCTAGTTAAATATCCTGTCACAATTGAGCTGTGATGGACAATGATTGATGAAACACCTGATCCCAACTAGGCACAACTCGTTTTATGAAGTTTATTACCCTGTTGGGATTACTTCGCCAAATTTCCAAGGACTCTAGAAACCCTTTACCAAATACCGCCAATCTCTGATTGGATAGTACTCCACAGTTGCAGAGTAAATGTTCAGCAGTTTCGTATATCGCTTCCGCGCTCCTTTTTACGCATAAAATACTTTTACTGCAGCTTTTCCGATGTAACCTTACCGCACAAAAGTACTTATAACACGGCCATAAACTTTATTATACCTACAAATTTGATATCTGAAAAAAAAAACCCTAACATGTTGAATCTCGCCTTAATTCTTCTTATTCCTGCGAATACTGAGTAAAGAATTGGCTTTAATTGAATTTCAAGTTTAGATTTCAATCCAGTAATGTTACTTTGATTGACGTATTTTTAAATTTAAATTACAAATTTCCTATTCGACTTTTTTGTTATTTTTTACTTAAAATTTCTAAGATTAAAAAAAAAGGCGAATACCGTAAACCGGGGTCAAATTGATCAGACGTATTTCCGTTAGATTAAGCATATTCTAAGTAGTTTCTTTGCAAGTATCGTACTGTTGAAATCTGATACTATACGATAATGTCAAGAAAATTATTAAAAGTATCTAGCGATAAAACATCTAATCAATTTCGACCCGAAGATCAATTTGACCCCGGTTTACGGTACCTAAGTTGTTTTTGAGTAAATCTTCTAAAATGTCAATTTCTTGATTTTGCTTTGGCTGACCAAGCTATGTGGGAAATTACACTGTTGAAAATGCTTTGACATCCTTGTGCTCGATGAACAAATTGAGATTTGAATAATGAAAAGAATTCCACGTACTCCGGTGAGACTCGAACTCACAACTCCCAATTCGCTAGACGAGCGCTTCAATTCCTTCAAGCTACGGAGTCACTCGACTATTTCCGTCGCCAGTAGGCCTAGAACAGAACTCGATTCCACAGTCGCACATGGTTATCTTCTTTAAGATTTGATAATTTTTAATAGATAAATTTAAGATAAATTTTCCAATACTGATATCAGTATTAGAATATAAGTGTCTTGTATTATTAATCTGTGGTTCGGCTAAGCAGTCTTGCTTCATTAGCATGTTATCTTATGTTTACCATTGTGATCTTAAAAACAACTTCGAGAATAATTAGTTCATCAACAGTTACTTGGGTAACTCTCCTGAAAAAAAAAATATTTATATACATATTTATACCATATCGCAAAAGAGTTCCTCAATTCCTGAACAACTTTCCCTAGGACACACATTTTCTATTGACATATGCAATAATTTGTTTTATAAACTTGTAGTATTTTTTTCAACTATGTAATTAAATAGGGCATGGAAGCCATATAAGTCAATCCTCAATTGATGGAAATTTCTTTCTACCCAATCTATTCTAGCTCTGAATAAAAACTCATCGTTTTTTTTTAAATCTCTCTCTTTTCAAATCGAATCTTCTCTTTATTCAATTAATACCTTAGCGTAAAGTTGTTTGTTTGGGGTGGCGGGTTCGTTTGGAAAGCATTTCTGCCTCTTATTGACTATTGCAGCGTATCAGTTTTGAGGACGGGATTGACCCGGGGGTGAGGGGAAGACATTTTTGTCACTATTGTACACACTGAACTACTAAAAGCAAAGGGGGTAAAGGTTTGAAATTTGAACTTTTTTTTTCTCACGGTCAACGGGGGAAGATTCTTGCCTAACAAGCGCACGCGCGCACGTTGTGATCTAAAGTGATCTACTGTTGAACTGTTTCACGATGTGGGGGACGCGTTACATTACAGTTTCATAAATAAAAATAAATTAATTACACGTGTGTGATCGATGTTGGGATTTTTTGTTGTTTCACTTCGTCGTCTTGTTCACTGGATTTAAGGGGGGGGCAATAAATTACTAAACACTAATAAACACTACTTAAGATTTGTTTTTTCAAGGAGAATTGGGAAGGAAGGAGGAAAACCGCTGGCGTTGCGGCAGTTAGTTGTTGTAAACGCTAAGTTGGCGCTAAGTGGCGCGTATAGTTGAGTAGAACGGAAAGTCGTTTGACGGATCGGTTCGACGGCTCGCTTGGGTGCGCACTCGCTCGCTCGCTCGCTTGGTGCGCAAATTCTCTCATGTGCTAAACTTTCGTTTCCCCTAAAGATGATTTCGTTTGTATTTGTGTATGTACAAATTGGCGGGCGGGCGGGTGCAGGTGCGGGTTTCTTGGTTCGATCCGGCGCAAATCGTTTCGAATCGTTGCAGCCTACAATGCAAGGGTGTCCCATCGGCTATCATCAGCAAATCGATGCGCGCAGTTCGGCGATCATGGTGATGATACTCGATCTCGATCTCGGAACGGATCGGAGAGAAGTACTCTCTTTTCTACACTCTTCGCGGGAGGGTTTTTTTGTTATTGTTTGTTTTGGTGAGGGGGTGGCGGTTGAAGAGATAGGAAGAGGTGTGTTTTGGTGAAAGATTAGACGGCGGCGGATGGATCGGTTTTCGTCACGATCTGGCGTGTCGTATAATTGTGGCAGGTGCGGTGCGTGTTGATCGGAGCGTAGATGGTAGAGGAAAGCTCGGTTTGCCGGCTTTTGGGACGGGTATGTGCTGGTAGACTCGTCAACGATGCGTTGTCTCGCTTTCTGACTTCCATGTGAAATTGTTGGTTAGAGACTAGATTGAGGGGTGCACGTTTCGGTGCCAGGTGGACAGGTTGAGGTTGAAGCGATAAGGGGTGGGTTGTGTAGGGGGGCCCAAGATAATTCCCCAGGACAGTGTGGGGGTCGACACGAAGACTAGAGTAGTAGTTGAAGGAGCCATAGTTGGTGCGTAGAGTTTTGCAGGAGGAAGATTCCTAACCTAATATGGTTTCGTTTCGGGGTGTAAGGGTGCGGGAGGGGTGGTTTACGCCTTAGGGGCCTGGGCGCTGTAGGCGAGGTCCTGAGCGGTATCGTAGCTACGGGCATAAGGATACTGAGCGCTTCCTTGAGACCAGCCCTGAGCACCGGCTCCGGACGACCATCCACCGGTAGCTCCACCAGCACCAGCAGCCAGGGCACCAGCTCCCAGAGCACCAGCACCAGCAGCAGCAGCACCTCCAACGGCCTTGGACAGCAGACCCAGAGTACCGGCACCTTCAACGGCTCCTCCGAGGAATTTCTTGACGGCGAGGACGACAGCCAGGACCAGGGCAACCTTGGAGACGAGCAGAGCCTTGAATGCCAACAGAGCAACTCCTCCGAGGAGCAGGGGCAGCAGGGCGAACAGCTTTCCTCCGACAGCCAGGACAAGTGGGCCCAGAACCTTCTTCAGCTTCTTACCTGTAATGAGAGTGTGCGTGCAAACAGAAGAGAAAGAGATGCCCCCAGAAAGAGTTGAGTGTGTGTGTTGCGAGTGAGCGGTGCACGAAGCGTGCGGTGCATATTCGTGCGACCAAAAATGTCGGTAGATCGGGTTAGCAAGGTTTGGTTAGTTCGGCGATACGGACCTTTCTTCAGCAGTCTACCTTCTTCGATAGAACGGGCAATGGATTCCTGGGCTTCTTCGGGCAGCTTGAACTGGATGGAGCGGGCAGTGAACAGACGCTTGGCGGAGTCGACGGCCATATCGAACAGGGCGTCGCTCTTGTCTTCGGCGGTGGCGGGCAGGGTGCTGATGATTTCGTTTTCAGAGATGGACTTGCCCATGCGTTCAACAGGAGCAGCTGGGTCTCTGCAGGGTGGAAAGAGTTTGTGAGTTTGCGTAATGGAAATCAAACGGTGATTAAAATCCGAACAATGATGCCAAATGTTATAAAAAACTTCGCTCTCGAAACAGGATTTGAACCCCGACCTTTGTCAAACGCTATCCTTCCCCTTTAACCGCGGATCCATCCACCGCATAGCTTTAAACTCCCCATTATTTACGCGTGTGAACGGTGCTCGGTTTGTAATTTCAGCCCGCGGGAGAAACACCATAAATCATACCAAAAAATGCAGCACCGGTTCCCCCAATTAACTCTGCTTTGTTCTAGTTTATTTCCATCGGGCAACAGCGCAATTAAAACGCTCAACGGCACCCCCCAACCGTCGGGAAAGGGAACCAAACGCCGAAGTGGGTCAGTTCGTTCGAAACTCGGAAGCTGAGGTGTTCCCAAAATTTCAGAAAAAGAGAAGCTGCTTGGACCGATATCGCTTGCGATATCAGAGCAGCAGCATCCAACGACGGTGGTGATCAGTCCGAGTGAAATCGGGAACGCACCCATCCGAGGAAAAAGTGGTTCGCGCGTTCATGGACGCAGTGCGCTTTCCATCCGCTCCGCTCGCCGCACTTTGGCGCGTTTGTTTTGTTTTGGTCGATTTCGGACCAGTGAAAAAGTGTTAATTGATTATATGGATTTGGGGCGGGGACGAGCGGTTGGACGGACGGGCGGGCGGCTGAAGCGCCGCCCGATGATTGGATAATTGCGACAGCTTTTAAGCCATACAATACGGGTTACGGACGGAGATGCTCGCTTTTTCTGGCAGCGCGGCGCTCTCACTCGCGTTTTTTGGCTAGGGTTGATAAAGTGGCTGCTGCCGAAAGGCACGGGAAAGTGCAACGTTGGGAGGGTTGCGTGGAGCGGAGAGACGCTGCCAATTATTGACAGGTGCATTGGAGCGTGCGCGCGCGCAGTGGCGACGATAGGAAAGACGGATACGTGGAGATGCAGATGTAGAGAAACAGAGAGTTGGCAAACAGGTTGCGGGTTCCGTTGGGGATGTTCCCCGGGATCCGGAGCTCTGACGTGGGAAACGGTTAGGCTCGGCCAAACTGGCCGTGGCTCACGGCAGGCAGGGTTGCCATGAGCCAGATGTTGGTCAGGTTGTTGTGTTGGAGTTTTGTGGGATTTTGGGAGGTTCGATCGCTGCCAGGAAGGTAACATGACCTAGATCATTCGATTCTGCACAGATCGGGGGCATGGATCGACTCTTGCGCGCAGAAAGAGGCATTTGATTGGTGAATGTTGATGCCGAGGAGTTTTGCTGGGAGCTAGGTCATTAGAAATCATTTATAGTTTTAGCAGCGCCCTCTGTTTGTCAGTGACACCATCTGATAACAAGGATAGATGTAGATCGCAATGAGACGTGATAGAAATGCTCCAAGACATAAGCACAAGTAACAAAATAAAGCCCATCAATCCTTGAAAAAGATAAATTGAAAAACATTTGGACTGTCCTGGACAGTACCTAAAAATCAAGATTTAGTTTGTTGGTTTTGTCAATCTGACTAACAGATGGCGTCATTTTCAATGGAAGGTAATGCTAGGCGACCAGTGTTGATATATTAACACACAAGTCTCAATGACGAACCTTGCACGAATTGGTCACAAATCAAATCGCATTTCTTATGCTCGAGATCGTCATACAAAATAACTCATTAAGCGATAGAGTGAGTTGATCGATGATCACCCTAAGTGGTATGAGAACCGGCTGACTGTATCAATTCCACAATATGGGCCGCTTCCTATGGTTCTCAGTACAGATGTGCTTCAGTAGGACGGTTCCAGAGGCACGTTCTCTTGTATTTGGGAAATGTGTGCCATCAATTCACATGGCATTTGGCAGTTATTACGGAAATCATTTGGCATTCCTTGCATTCAAATAGAGGTATCTCAACGCAGATAAAAGAAAGCTTATCAGCTTCTTTCGCCAGAAGAGCTAAAAGTATCAAGAACGAAGCTGCGACATGGAGATTTGATGACGAATCACATGAAAGAGAACTCTTTCGCAGGGCCACCCATACCGCTGGCAGCTTTGATACTGGATAATATTGGAAGGAACTCATTTGGCACTCATAGAATTGTACTTGACGACGGTGGTGCTATCTAGTAAGTGCTAGATATAGTTTATGAAGCATTTAAAAGTCAATTGAAGACATTGTTTTCGGTATCTCATCTGTCTTCATTTTAATAACATCTTGTGAAAAATTGAAGTGTCACTTTCAATCAGCTGGGAGACATTCGTTAAAAGCATAACATGGTGAATTGTTAAAGCTTTGATGTTGGAATTTTCACCGTTTCTGAGCACCTGCATCTCATATTGCTCTCATTACATGCTATCAGCAGGAGAGACAAAAGAGTCAAGAACGTAGCTGTGATTAGCATGTTTGATAATGGATAACATTGGAAGAGAACTCATTCGGCGTTCGTTGTAGTGTTGTACCATCCATAAAGTTGGATAACTTTGGAAGCAACTCATCGAATTGAATCACGATGTAGCAGCTCATTCGAGTTTAATTTTATGACATCTTGAAGGAAATCGAACTATCACTTCCAGGCAACTTGGAGACATTCGTTAATTGCGTAAAAAATGGAACTGTTTAGGCTATGATGGGGAAGCTGCATCATTTCTGAGCACCTGTATCTCATATGGCACTCATTACATGAGATCCAAAACAGAGCAGTGACTAGTAGATTAGATAATTGATCACATGGAATGGAACTCATCCGAATGATCAATGTAATAGTTACTAAGCCACTCATAAAATTGGCAGTAGATTAAGCTTCGATTAACAATAACATTGGAAGCAACTCATTTGGCACTCATCGATGGAACAGTATTCATTTACCCGACGATGGCGTTGCTTTCTGGTTCATGCTAAGAGTATTCTATGGTGAAGTTTGTGTGGAAATCAAAAATGTCGCTTTGGAGAGATTTGTAAAATGCAAGACATGGTGGTGAAACTTTTAACATTTCTGAGTACCTGTGTCTCACATTGCACTCATTACATGGCATCAGCAGGAGATCCAAAAACCTATCGAAAACAATGCTGTGACAAGGAGATTAGATAATTTACCACATGGAAGGGAACTCATTCGTAGCTCGTTAGAGTAGTTGCTGAACTACTCAAAGATTTGGCAGTATTTGAAGTTTCTTTAAGAAATAACATTAGATCGAACTCATTTGACACTCATGGTAGAACCACGGCTGCCATAGCTTATTGAAATTGTTAAAGCTTTGTTATGAAATTTTCAAAGAATTCAATGAGCTTTTGCACAGTTGGTCTCATAACTTCAGAGAACCTGTATCTCACACTCATGCACTCATTTTATGACATCTAAAGCCAGAGTGGTAAATTTGAGGTAGGTCAGTGAGCAAATACCAACTTCAATTTTGCTCGTGGATTCATTCAGGGCTGTGTCGTTACTTCTGTTTGTAAGATTCAAAACAGGTGTTCAACGAGTTCATTCTGGCGATATCATTCAGAGCCCAGCCCCAGTGACATTCCATCACGCGTTCGGATGATGTAATTGCCACACTTTTTCCTCAAGAAAACAAAACAAATTTCACCGTGCGTCCCACTGACCAACTGCGGATCCAGTTAGACGCAATCTAGAATCCACACCATTTAGCGCGTAAAGCTATCGAACAAAAAACAATTAAGAGCGCAAATTGGCCACCGATATCCACTCGAAAACCCACTCATCGGATTCAGAAAGCTCATCATGACGCAGCGAAAGTAGTTCGCCACCGTCGCCGCCGCCGCGCTCTCACACACGGGTTCGTCGTCACACTTGCCGGCGATGAAATCTCCATCAACAACTGACCGATTTCGGTTCGATTCGAAATTGAAATTCCGAATTCGTTCGTCGGTGTTGTCGTCGTCGCCGCTGCGCTGGTCTGCATCTGATAACGGAGCAGCGAGCCACTGTCACTCGAAGCGCCCGCATTCCTAGTGAGGGCGCGTCGTTCACAAAACAATCGTCGAACCCCCTTCGGTGCAGATTCCGGTCGAACGATACGAACCATGGAGACTGGAGAGAGTTCATGCGAGCTTCACAACCACAATTTTCCCGTCCTTCCTCGGAAGGGCAAAAAGTTAAATCACTTTGCTCGATTGTGTTTAGTGAAGCCTGGGAAAAACCACAACTCAATTGCATAACTTATTACACTGTTTCCGTTTCACGAGGCGTTTTTTTTTTTCTACTGTTCGTTTGGCATAATTGTTCTTCAATCTTGCGATCTTTGATCCCTTGTCGGGGCACAACGGAGCAAAAAAATGACGGCGTAGAGTTCAAAATTCACCTTGAGAAAGTAACACCGGGCACGATTTCGATGTTGTTGGCACGGGCAGCACGGTTCAGAGCGGTAATTCCTTTCACAGCGAAGCAGGTTCCCATTTCGTCGGATTCCAGACAGCTTCCGAAGTACCGGAGGGCCATTCCCAGGCCACTGGAGCTGGAGGATTCGTCAGCCGGAGCTGGGGCGGCCAAAGCACTGGCCACTAGCAGGGCAAATACGGCGATAAACACTTTCATGATCTGGCTGTTCTTGCTTCGAGATAACACTGTATCACACAAAACACTGCGTTCGAAACGATAAAGTTCTTTAAGAACACAAGTCACGGCACTCAAGGCACTCCTACTGTGGGCTGCTCTGATGATGATCACTCTGCGAAGGAGAGTTCGTTATACTTCAACGATCGTTAATGAATTGTACTCCTATCTCAATATTGTAACCCCTTATATAGGACCAACAAAAAATTGCTTCTTTAAACAACGAGATGATGATAAATTGTAATACCAAGATATTATGTTAAATAATTTTTATATCGACAAACACGCCCGAAAAAACGACGAGCACGACGACGAGACGCGAGAGCAACGCGAGTACACGCCCGAAGAGGAGACCCGAATTCGGAAAATACACACACGCACACACTCTCCCGCTCTTTCACTGCTCTCACCACGCGATAGCCGCATCCGTTGCGTTGTTGCTGCAACATTTCTTTTCTTTTTCCCGAAAAACACCACAAAAATCTCATCAACCTTCGCGCGCGCAGCAGCAGCCTTCGCGAGAGATCGCCGCGCCACCACCACCCAAACGATCTCTCTCGCTCTCACACATCTTCCGCGCGCGCGCGCCGCGCGCTCACACATGCTACTGAGATGATGTTGCACCCCGACGACGGACGATCTTCGCGTGACTCTCACACATGCACGACGACGACGCGACGATCATGCAGCAGGGACCGGCTTCTTGCTGTGAGAAAGCGACACATGCTCCCCATCGCCCCCTTTCGTGGACCACGCTGCCACCAGACCCTTCATCATAATCACACAAGGCCTGATCTGCCGAGACCGATCCGATTGTGTAAGATTTTTCTTCCCCGACGACGGCGACGATCGTCTTCCTCCGATACCGACCTGCGACACACATACCTCTGCCCAATCGGGGCGATTGCGTCCCGCGCGATCGCGTGGGATGCTGCGGGGTGGAAGTGCGTGAACCCTGCGTGTCACCCCGTTGAACCAACCACAGAAATCGAATTCCAACGCCTCAACACCCGGGGTTATGTGCCGCACACACATCTGCATAAATTGGCATCCATCATCGATCGCGCGCCGCGTGCCTGCGCCTGCCTTCTTTGTCTCCCCCAAAAAAGGATCATGTGTCGTCCGACCCAAAAGGAAAAGTTAACGGATCTTGTGCGCGCCCGCCGTTTGAAGGCTATTTCGCGAAAAAATGCAACATTTTTTCGCTTAATTTATGCTAATTTGCAGCAAAAACAAGCCCAGCCGAACCGCGAGGGGTGACATTTTCAAAGACGAAAACTCTAAATTTCCAGGCGAGGTCAACCTTTTTTTTCCCGCAATCACCAATCGAGAAGGTGACGAATGCGGATTTGCTCTCGTTTTCTTGTCTCTTTTTTTCGGGGGGACCGCGGGCAGAAACAACGTGTGAGAGTGGTTCACTGATGTTGAGCAATTTGGACGAGACGACACACAGGAGGCATGCAGTCAGGCCAGGTAAGCGCGTGTGATTGAATCATCGCGCCGAGGCCGAGCCGGGCAGTGATAATTGTCATGTAACTTGTTTTTTAAAGATATTGCTATGAATGAACTGAATTTTCGGTAATGGTCGCTAAAAGACGATGAAGCACTAATTGCTCCACTTCATTGGTTTGTGAATAAGTGCCCGAATTTGGCATGATTTAAAGTGGATGAAGCATTGTTCAACACATGCTGCTTTATGGCTGCTTTTTCATGAATTCAGAGGAAAAGCCACTATTAATAGATTCGGATGGAATTTAAAACGAGCATCCTTTAATCAACTTCTTGAAGAAATTTCTGAAGAAATCCCAACACAATTTTCAGTAGGATATCCATGGTTAAATACTGGAAGGAATCCTAGGAACTAAGTCTGTATTGAGGCTGCATAAGCGATGTAGACTTCACGAAAACCATGCTTGGGTCAGCTGTCAAAAATTATTTGATTAAAGGTTGAACAACAGATGATTAGTTCTGCATGTTTATGTATGATTTAGAGCTGGTTATCCAGATGAATAATATTCTATTCAACTTGATGTTCAGCCATCTATTTATTGCTGATTAAAGAGGTTGAACAAGCCATACTTCAGACCACTATTCAGCTGTCATTGTATTCAGCCATTGACATCATTAATCAGCTATTGTTCAGCTAATATTCTCACTGTTCAGCATTCATTGTTACTTGGGTCTTTTGCAGGAACTGCAGAGAATATTCTCAATGGAAGTCGTGGATGAATTCTTGAACAAATCCGTGGATGAACTTCTAAAGCATTTCCAGGAGAAAAATGTGAAAGAGTTCATGGATGACTTCTTTGAGGTTTTCCTGGCTCTTGTATGCATTTTTCATAAATTATCTTAAAAAATTCCAATACAAATCGCAGGAGAAATTTCCCAAGAAATCCTTGAATTAATTAAATTTAATTCAAGAAAGGTATTGCTGGAGACATCCCAGGAGAAATTCTTGGGTGATTTTGGAAATTCCTGAACGAATACCTGATTAAATTTTTGAAGGGATCCCGAGAGGTATTTCTGAAAGAATCACTAGAGGAGTTTCCGGAACATTCCCTGAAGGGATTCCTGGAAAAATCTCTGGAGATGAGAGGAATCCCTTGAGAAATATCTAAACAAATCCTTGGAACAATCCCTAGTGGAACCCCTCGAAGAACGCCTGAAGAAATTCCTGGAGGAATTCCTGAAGCAACATCTGAAACATTTCCTAATTTTTCCTGAAGCAATTCCTAGGGATAACTGTGGATAAATTCCTGAGGCAATCCCTGACAGAATTCTTGGAGAAATCTCTGATTTTATTCCTGACAAATCCCAGGAGGAATCCCCAGAGGAATTCTGGGAGGAGTTCCAGGAGGTATTTTTAAAGAAATCCCTTGAGGAATTCCTGCAGAAATCTCTGGAGGAATGCTTAGATAAAAAAAAAGGAGAAATCGCTGCAGGAATTACTGCAGAAATTTCTGGAGGAATCTTTGGAAGAATAACTGAAGCAACTCTTGGAGAAATTCTTTGATAAATTGCTGTAGAAATTCCGGGGAGAATCCCAGAAGGAATCCCTAGAAAAGTCCCTGACACAATTGCCGGAAGAATTTCCGGCGAATTTCCTGAAGGAATGCCTGAAGGATTTCCTGGAAGAACTTCTAGAGGAATATCTAGAGGCATCTTTGGAGACATCGCTAGAGGAATCTCTGGAGGAATTCTTGAAGGAATATATGGAGGAAAAATTTATGGATGAATTTCTGGAGGAATTCCTGTAGGAATACCTGGAAAAATTATTGGAAGGATTTCTGAAGGATATCCTGAAGAAAATCCTGGAAAAATCCCAGGAAGAAATCTTGGAACTCTGGGAGGAATTCCTGGCAAAGTTCCTGACGAAATGCCTGGAGAACTATCTGGACAAATCCCTGGAACAACTCCTGGTGGAATCTGCAGGAATTCCTGGAGGAATCACTGGAAGAATCCCTGGAAGGAACTCCTGAAGAAATTCCTGCAAGGATTTCTGGAGGATTCCCTAGAGAAATCCCTGGAGGAACTTGTGAAGGAATATCTGGAGGATTTCTTAAATTTCCCTGAAGAAATACCTAGCGCAACCCCTGAAAGAATTCCTGGAGGAATCTCTAATTCAGTTCCAGAAGGAATTCCTGGAGAAATTTCCGAGGAAATGACTTGAAAAAAAGCCGGAGGCTTTCCTACTAAAATTCCTGGAGGAATCTCTGGAAAAAATACTGGGGAAACCCTGACACAATTCCCGGAAAAATCTCTGGTGGAATTCCCGAAAGGATGCTTGGATACCTGATGGATTTTTTGGAGTAATTCCTGGAGGAATCTCTGGAGGCATTTTTGGATGAAATCCTACAGGATTTCCTGGAGAAATTGCTGAAAAATGCTTGCCGGAAAATGATGTCCTGGTAAAATTGTCTGCTTAATGTTTTGTGGGAGGGCAAACCTGAGCAGCGGCTTATTAACGTTTTCATTCAACATTTAATGAGCAAATTTTTGTTTCAAACTGTTTAGCTTTCTGGAAAAAAAAAATCTGTATCACTTTTTTGAAAATATGTAGTTTTTCTGTACTTTGTATTTTATCTGTAAGGTCAAATCTGTATATCTGACATCTCTGGTGATCATTGCCCTTCCTGCAGAAATTTTTCGAGTTTTTTTTATGAAAATCTTGCTTGGAGTACTTAAAAAAATGCATTTCTTCAGAAATTAATCCCGAGCTTTCTTCATTAGCCCATCTATAGAATCATCCACATTTTATTTTTAAAGGATTCCTCTACAAAACTTTCAATGGACTTCCTCAAAAACTCCTCCAGGCGCTGTCCATAAACTACGTAGACTTTTTTTTCGGTCATCTCAGACCCCCCTCCCCCATCGTAGACTTTTGTTCATACAAAATTTTCAAAATTTGTATGTTTCGTCCAGCGGTTTGTTAGGCCCCACGTTGTGTCGAATCATCTAGCTTGGATACCAATAGTTGTGTCAGCATCGCCCCCCAGCCCGATGTCACTTCACCCAATTGATCCAAGATTTTCGTGTGCCGATCAAAACAATCGATGACGTCATGGATCCCACTAGCAGTCATCTTCTTTAACTTCGGAAACTGCAGAAGAGCATTCACATGTCGTTTCTTCTGCAGATATACGTTCGAATAGCGTTTGATTAGTGCAGACCAAGCCACCGCGTAGTTCGCTTCACATAGTGGAAAGGAATCTACAACTTTCAGCGCCTCACCCTTTAGAGACGCTCGCAAGTAGTGGAAACGTTGGATACCGCTTAAATCCGGGTTATCATGGATTAGCGACTTAAACGTGTCGGAAAATGGCAACCACTTATCGAATTCCCCATTGAATTCTGGCAAATTTATTTTTGGCAATGTTATGCCGGCACACGCCCCCACAGGTGCATTTGCGGAGGGGGGTGCGGAAGAAGAAAGAGTGGATGGCAACTTTGATTTCAACCCTGCCCTTACCTGGAAGTCTTCAAATTCGTCCCATTTCTCGTCCAGTTTGTCCATACGAGTCTGGACCTGAAGGGCGTGAGTGTCGGGGACGTAGTTCTTCAGAAAGCGAGATGTGCGTTTTAGGAAATCCACGATGTTATCCCGCACTTGCAGCTTCGGCTTCAGCTTCTTCGTCATCGCACAGTAGTTGCCCAAGTAACACAGAAAACATCTTGACAAATTAAAAAAATAAAGAATGTCGTATTTGTGTATTATAAGTGGCTGTGTCAACATCTTATGTTATAATTCGGCTTTAATTATGTTATGTAATAACAAATTGATGGAAAGTTCTTCAGTTCTTCGATGGTTATAATTGTGTTTAGAATATGTTGATTGCATGCCATTTTCATCAATAACCTACTTCTCAGATTTCGTAGAATATGAGCATTGCACCTCAGGTTTAACAGTTGACAGAATTCATTCTTCATCAAGATGGTGGAATCTGTATTAAGAATGATTGCTTTGTGGTAAATTTGTTGACAGCACGAACCAATTCTTCATAAATCTTGATAGTGCAGTTTCCTTGACATCCTTGTCCAAAGCAGAATCTGAATATATAACTATATGAAAAATTACGAGATAAAATCGTCAATATAAGACGCTTCACTTCACGGGCTTGAATTAGAGAGAGGTTATGTTGAGGTTCACAGCAATGACCCAGCTTTGGGAACTAAATTTCAGCTCAAATTTTATCTGTTTGTAAGACAACAACACAAACACCTGTACTTACTACTGCCACTTACAATACTTTGCACATAAAATTCGCCCATATCTCTAATTAGATACATTTTAGTTAAAAGTTAACTGAGGTGGTAAATTTGGATCAAACAACAACAAATCTTCAACAGTTTGACTCACAAACGTCGTCAAGGTTCATTAAGGTTCTATCCATGAATAAGTTTTGTTTGCACGAAAATTACTACCGCAAGACAGTTATACAGCTTATCGGTGGAGTATGTTGAAAATATGTGCATTACATGTTATATAACAGTTATTACAATATTTTCCAAAATACTTCGTTCGACTGTGGTTAAAGAGCGTAGATTGAACGTTGTTTCAACTAATCAAGTTGCAAAAAGTATTTCCAGTTTTGGATGTCACATATTTTCCCAGTGACAGTGCCGACTTAAATGTTCAACCACATTTGATACTAAATTTGACAGATTTATTTCCACTGCATTTCCTTTTCGTCTTATTTTACTGTTGTGCTTCAAAAGGCACAGAGCCTGTTACTAAGCTTCGAGTTTTACGAACACTTTTACTTACACAGTTGTAGAAATTTAAAAATGGGGCATATGGTATATTTGAAAGATGTTCCGAAAACTTCTAAACGGCACTGTAGGCGAGGAACTGCCATGTTGTTTCTGTATTGGGAATCAAAAAATGATCGCAAAATTCCTTGTTTATTCTGGTTTTGTATTGCATATATAGTTCAGTTCAATGGCGCATGCAATATTGAGGCGTTTTATCAGCAGTTTTGCAATAAATCTTAAACCGCATGTAAACGCAAAGTACCACTACTGGGGGAATTGGTGCACATCATCTCTATACATATTATTTAGAGATATTTAAAGCTTACCGACTTTATCACTAGACATTTTATTTCTCAAGTTAAAGGAGCAGCTGCAAATAATTTAGCAATTCATTTGTTTTGTTTATCTGTCAGCTGCTGCATATTCATATGTTTATACCAAATTGACATGTGCTACCTTGTTATATAAATGCTTTTTTGACGTTGTGATACTTTCAAATAACTCGACTTCAATCAGAGCTTGAGGTTAGCAGTATTAATGTTTTGCGTAAGTTATATGGCTTACTTGATAGCTTGATTTTCACCAATGCATGAGGTTTAAACAAATAAGTATTCTGCATGTTTCTGTTACTGACAGATAACCTGATTTAAACTAATTATTTTTTGCCTTTCTCGTACACCAAGGTGTACCGAAAGGCTATATGTTCACTCCAAAAACGAAAATTGGATAGAGCCTCCGGAGGGGTCAAGTGTTATATACCAATCGACTCAGCTCGACGAGTTGAGATGATGTCTGTGTGTGTGTATGTGTGTGTGTGTGTATGTATGTGTGTGCGTATGTGTGTGTGTGTGTGTGTACAAAAAAGGTCACCTAACTTTTAGATAGTAAACATCAACCGATTTTATCGACCGACGGTTCATTCGACGCGGAATCTGGTCCCATTGTTTCCTATTGAAAATGGTTCGGATCGGTCCAGCCGTTCCGAAGTTATGGCCATTTAGGTGTTCCGGATCGGTACCCCAGGAAGGAGCTAGATATGAAAATGCAACAAACCCATGCATGCGACCCATCAAACCACGGCATTTTCGATTATCTGATGAAAGGGAAGTAGGAAAATTGTCTCAGACTATATCTGAACCGGTAGTGTTCCGGAACCGGTTCCGGGTGTCCTGCTGAAAGTGGCCAAATATAAAAGTGAACATAACCCATGCATGCGGCCCATCAAAGAGCGGCTTTTTCGATAACCAGTTGAATGGTAAGCAGGAAAGTAGTTTCAGACCATATTTGAACCGGTAGTGTTCCGGAACCGGTTCCGGGTGTCCTGCCGGAAGTGGCCAATAAAAAAATTGAACCAAACCCATGCATGCGACGCATCAAAGAGCGGCTTTTTCGGTAACCAGATGAACGGTAAGCAGGAAAATAGTTTCATACTGTATCTGAACCGGTTGTGTTCCGAAACCGGTTTCAGGTGTCCCGCCGGAAGTGGCCAATTAAAAAAGTGAAAAAAGCCCATACATGCGACACATCAAAGAGCAGCTTTTTCGATAATCAGATGAATGGTTAGCAGGAAAATAGTTTCATACCATATTTGAACCGGTTATGTTCCGGAAACGGTTCCAGGTATCCCGTCAGAAGTGACCAATTAAAAAACTGAACCAAACCTATGCATGTGATACACCAAATAGTGGCTTTATCGATAACCAGGTGAACGGTAAGCGGGAAAATAGTTTCAGACCATATCTGAACCGCTTTAAACTGACGAAGGTGAAGGGGTGAATCCAACTGAATGCGTCTGACGATGACCGAATAAGAGTAGGTCGAAACGCGTAATGCTTAACAAATTGCTTCCGATATTTGTCACCGATAATTACCAATCAATCCACAAATAACATATCTGACCGGTTCTGTTCCGGAGCCGGTTCCAGGTGTCCCGCCGGAAGTGGCCAGTTAAAAAAGGACTAAAATATTAAAGCGCACTGAAACGGCAAAAACTAGCAATAGCCCATATCTCATAAAAACTTTGATGAAAATTTCCCAAGTCTTTGTTAACAGAGTGCTGTTCCTTCTTTTTATCATCTGCACGAAAAACTACTGAAAAATATTCATAGAATTCCCAGTGATTCAACAAAAACCTGATTTTTTATTGCTTCGCCCATACAAGGCGATTTTGATCAAATTTATTGCTAATTTCTAATTTTTAATTGCGCGATAATATAGCTGCCGTTAAAAAAGTGAACCAAACCCATGCATATGAAACATCAAATCATCAAAAATGTTGGATAACCAGATAAACGGGCAGCAAGAAAATAGCCTCTGACCACACCTAAGATTACCAGTAGTGTTGCAGAATCAGGATTGAATGCATCGCTGAAATTACGAAGGTGAACAAAATCAATGCAAGCGATAAATATGCAAAAAAGAACAAAATCTTAATATAAATTAAAGCGATCTTGTCAAATCTCACCATTTAAGATTCCTGAGACGTAATTATACAGTAGGATGAATCAACGTTGTATGGGGAAATTTTAATTTTATAGCATCAATCCCCTTTTACGGTTGAAATTACTACGCACAATTTTGATGCAACTGGTTGAGCCCTCGCGATCTGTAACACGGTTGAAATATAAATGAGTTTTATTATGAAAAATTTCACTAGCTTGCACTTTTTTTGTCAAATCTATATATATAAAAATGAGTTTGAAATTTTTTTGAGGCAACAAAACTCACGAACGGCTGAAACGATCAAGATGACTCTTGCGTGGTTTGATTCGTATTCATGGTGGCTGTGTTTATCTATATGTTATAAAAGTTACAAAAATCTACTAGAAAAGTGAGAAAATTGATAAAGTACTGATTTTCATGAGCTGGGAAGGAAATCAACACGATCGAAATGAAACCAATCTAGAGTGCGGTGCAGCGATGACCTAAACAGTTGTCAAACCACCACGTCTTGGCAAGACAAAGTTTGCCGGGACAGCTAGTTTTAAATAAATCTTATAATCAATGATAATCAAATTAAGGCCTAAGTGTGCAGAAAAAAAAATTGCCGAAATATCTTGATAATGATCGGCATCCAGTGCTAGTGAAGGTGGTCAAGCAGTCAACTGAGAGGTTTGATATTTTCAGCTCTGTTTATACGTTTAACAAAATACATAACTTCGGATTATATCACGCCGAGGACCTGGGATCGAATCCCACTCCCGACAAACTCACAAAATGTGAGTTCTTCCTTCGGAAGGGAAGTAAAGCGTGGGTCCCGAGATGAACTAGCCCAGGGCTAAAAATCTCGTTAATACAGATAAAAAAAAAAAAAAAAAAAACTTCGGATTATCAGCCATCAATAAGTTTCCAAATTCGATTATGGCTTTGATATAATTGTTGCTTTTCTGAATAAGGCTGATACAAATTTCGATTTTCTCTTAAGTCAAGAGGGGCCCCCCTTGGAAATTTTATTCGTAATTCATCATTTTGAGGATGGGAACAAATAAATAGGGGAGATCGGGGCATAATGGAAACCTGGGGAGCAATGGACACCCCTATTTTTGCCGCAACTGTTGACTTTTATGCTAATCTTTTAAAACATAAGTATAAAGGAACAAGTCATCGTTCTATTTTTCAAAAGTACCATTTATATGCCTCCAAAATAACCTAAATATCAATGAAATTGAAATATGTTTTCCATATGGTGAAATTCTTATAATTTCAACGCAGCAGCAAATAAGGTATTACGAGTGTTTGAGTGTGTCCACCAGAAAAACAAGTGTATCAATTATCTGCATGTATACGTCGATTTAGCAATGGATGGATTAAGTATTTTATTTGTGATTAGAATTTACTCAAAATAGAATTTTCAATATTATAGTCGATTTGGGGCGAAATGAACACTGGTAATTACGAATGGATGTACGCGCATTGCATACTGTTAGGCGTTTAAGAGTGTTGGAAAAAATCAATTGGATTATTTTAGCCTAAAGTTTTTTTAATTAACTTTGATCTTTTGTAAACTCGTCTAAGATGGAGTATTTTATCTGTGGTATCGATCTCCGTGGACAAATTACTTAACTGATCAATGTATTCAAAGAATTAGCATAAAATATGCAGGGGTGTCCATTATGCCCCGATGGGTGTCCAATTCGCCCCGTACCTTCTCTGCTAGCCCAAAAAAAACACACGATTTACAATTCATTATTTCTTCACAATAAAGACATTCTATCTGCTGTAAATGATTGAAATACGTAGGAATCATACTACCCAAGCAACACACATGTTATATATTAGTTACGACAGCGCAAGTTTTGGTTGTATAGAAGTTTATTTGACGTTATTCCAACACAATGTTAGAATTACGTAAAATAAACTTCTATACAACCAAATCTTGCGCTGTCGTACCTAATATATAACATGTGTGTTGCTTGGGTAAAGTTGTAAGCCAACTGATAATATGTTAAGGTTTTCATTGTTATACAGGCCTAACGTTAATGTACTCATTTGCTTAGGGTGTCCATTATGCCCCTAACCAGGGTTGGTCAACTCTGAGGAGAATTCAAAGAGTAGTGCATTTTTTTCACACAGCACTCACAGCTTGCTTGATCTGATTCACTCTACCAATCATTGCTCTCACTTCCCAATGCTCTTTTGTGTAATCTCACCCGCGAGAAAGTGCAGCACATTCTCTTACACTTTTCCAGTAAAGAGCAATCAAGCAACAGTACGCTTGTACAAAACAAAACAGCTTTCGAAAGCACTACACTCTACTTTAAATCGGTAGCCCTGGTTGGAACCCTTGTCAAAACCATAGTGACGGTTGAAAGGGCCCTAAGCATCGATTCCATTCCGGTCTGATCGAGGTTCATCCGAATCAGTCGGAATCACGGACTCACGGTACCGCATGGACAAGAACTTGGTTATGATTGTAATGAAGTCGATGTCTTGGGGTCGACCAGGTCTTAGAACGGTACCAGCCCAGTGTATAGTGAAAGCTGTGTATCCCTTCCTAGTTTTCGGGCAGCTCCAGTTTATCACAAGTTTGCATGAATGTATGTGAATGATTGAGACTTTAGTAATTTGGGGAACCCAAACCCGGGCTTAGGAAGCGCGACTTTAATGAATTATTGCATTCAAACAGATCAATATATGACGCGGGGCGTTGGCGTGCTCGTTCCAGGGCACGGTATACACGAGTCTTATCGCCATTCGGGGACTGACGGAGTTCTTACTAAACACGGTTGCTGCTCAACTGGGCCTAGCGCCTGGCCCCAACTCCAGCGCGGTCTGATGACATCTTCTTGTATGATAAAACCCAGTAGAATCACCGTACAGCACTGCTTAGTATGATGATCTCAAGATGATCCCTTAAAAATTTACATGCTAGAAATTCGTTTAAAGTGGGATTGAATTGTCAGCTACATTGACAGTTGGCAGCAGCAAATCAGATTTTCATCGCGTGTCTCGTATGCGAGCTTGTGTGGATGCCATGGCAACATGCATTCGTTCACACTACCCACACAACCGAGCAAGAAGAGGTAGTGCGGATAAATAAACTACTCTTTTCGTGGAAAAAGCTTGGTGCACTATGCTCTTTTTTACGGTTTCACTTTTCGGCAAAGAGATATTTTTCTCTTTGAAATCAAAGAGCGTCAAGGCACACTTGTCTATGCCGCACTGAAATTTGCACTTTTCAAGGGTAAGAGCGAGAATTTACCAACCCTGCCCCTAACCCCCCTTAACCAATATTTTTTTTAAATTTTAAAGTGAAATTAGAGTCCTCCAGAAAATTTAATACCAAATCCGATGAGTTAAGCGGATTTGCTCATTGTTTGGGTATTTTTTCATCAAATACATTAATTATTTATCAACTCTACTCCCCCACTGATAAGTCAACGAGCACTGTGACAAAAGAAGAAAATGAGATTTGTTCCGTTCTAGAGTATTCTCAGAATTCAGGAACACTTCGGCTTATGGCTCTTGAGTACATATTCGACGAGAAAGGCACTATCACCACTAGGTGGATTAATCTGGGTTTTTGATTTACATAAAAAGTTCCTCACACGTCATTATTAGTCTCATAATTGTATTTTAATACATCTTATATGACATGCAAGATGTTTTATAAGCCGCCATTGTTTGCGCTGTTTTGAACATATAAGTATCCTATAATACGTTTAAAATTCATGAAAAATACACCAGCTCAGGCTAGTATAGTGAAATTTAAACTGTTATATAACAAGTTGTGTTACTTGGGTGACGTCGACGAAAAGAACTGTGAAAAAGGTACGAAGCACAGCACCACACGGAAATGCAATACGAGGATTGGAAAGAGGCTCACCTGAGAGCCTAAGAAATTAGGCCTTGTAATCAAAACTTCCTACGGCAAACAGCAGCAGTTCCTCGTGAAATGCATCCACCAATCGGCAATACAATTATATCGGCTGCGCCTCTAGTGTTTCCCAACCGGAGAAAATGATCCTGCACGACTACAACTGCAAAGGAGGGCGAAGCACAGCACCACAAGGCAAAGTAATAACTAATGATTGGAGTGAGGCTCACCTGTAAGCCTAATAAATTAGGCGTTGTAATAAAGTGCTCCCCGCAGCCGATCAGTAGCAGTCCCTTCTAAGCAGCGTACACCAGTTGAAACTGCGATCCGAATCGGTAATGTTCCGGGCGTTCCTCAGTCGGCAAAATGTTCTTGGGCACAGTCGATCATCAACAACGATTCGATGACGTCACCAACGATCCTCGGTCGAGTGTGATAAACCAATTTATGGCTACTGTAATTTACAACGAAGCACAGCACCACACAAATCGTTTAAGATTAAATGGACAACAGCTCACCTGCAAGCCTAATAAATTAGGCCTTGAAATTATGGTTAAACGGCAACCGGAAAACTGCAGCAATTCTTCGAATTCTCCAGGCACCATCCGATACAGGCTATGCCTCCACTACGGTGTGCTGCACTTGGTCGAGCGCTTGAGTAGGTTGTTGTAAGTAGGGGTCTCCAGTTAGTCTAGTGATTAAGGCTATGGATCGCCAATCCGGAGACGGCGGGTTCGATTCCCGTTCCGGTCGGGGAAATTTTCTCGACTCCCTGGGCATAGTGTATCATTGTACTTGCCTCACAATATACAAATTCATGCAATGGCAGGCAAAGAAAGCCCTTCAATTAATAACTGTGGAAGTGCTCAAAGAACACTAAGTTGAAGCGAGGCAGGCCAAGTCCCAGTGGGGACGTCGAGCCATAAAGAAGAAGAAGAAGGAGATGGAGCGTAGACTTTGGCCAGCCCCCCCCCGTCCCCCCTTAGAGCCTACGTAGTTTATGGACAGGCCCCCATGGATATTTTTTTCGAAAATTTTCCGCAGTTTCTATCGGAAATTCATCCACGGATTCGTCAAAAATATTCTCCAGTAATTTCTTAAGAGAATAAGAAATTTAGAATTCCATAAAAAATCGTAATTCCAGAGGTTTCCTACGAAAAAAAAACCCCATATTCTCCAAGGCTTGCTTCAGAAACTCTTGTTGGGATTCCTCTAGAAATTTCTTCAAAAATCCTTAAGAAATCCTTTTATTAATACCTGTCAAAACTGCTTCTTCATTCCTTCCGAATTTGTTCCATGGATTCTTTAAGAAATACGTCCAGGAAATTCTTTTGAAAATCCTCCAGCGATTCCTGCAGTAGATTCTCCAGAAATTTCCTCGGTGACAATTTCAAGGAATACTTTCAGAAATTTTTTTGCGGCGTTTCTTCGTATTTTTTTCTGGAGATTTCTGCACGAAATACGATAATTTTAACGACTCACTCAAAGTGCAAATTTTCGGTAATACCAATCCGTGTGGTCAATTATGAATTTCAAATAACTCAACGTACATATGTACAGATGGGTAAATTATTGGGTAAATTGGGAAAAAATCCACAGCTCAGGTGAGATTTGAACTCACGACCCTAATTCGCTAGACAAGTGCTTTTTACCAACTAAGCTACCGAGCCAATTAATGACCCGGCAACTTAGTTGTCATAAGGTTCAATTCTAATCTCAAACAATAAACAAATAGCTTTCGCTTTTCGTACATATGTACAACAGCGATGGTTATATTTGCGGTTTAGGGGAAGATGATATAGATCGATGAGATTAGAATTGAACCTTTAATCATTAATTGGCTCGGTAGCTTAGTTGGTAAAAAGCACTTGTCTAGCGAATAAGGGTCGTGAGTTCAAATCTCACCTGAGCTGTGGGTTTTTTTTTCAATTTTACCAATAATTTACCCATCTTTACATATGTACGTTGAGTTATTTGAAATTCATACGATAAATTTTATTAAGATCTCCAGAAGGAACGCCTCCATGAATTTCTTCGGAGATGCCTTCAGAGATTTTTGCATGATTTCTTTAAGCGGTTGCAGCAGGAAGTTTTCTTAAGATTCCTGTTAAAGAAGTAAAAAATCCTGTTACGCCAATGGGGTTAAACTAAGGTCCGCGAGTAGTCACCGTCACGTGTTATGCAGCAGTGTCCAGGTGATACCAGGGTATCAGGAGAAGAAGCTGTCGTTGAAGTCATATTAAGAACCATGCGCCCCCTTTATTGCCCCGTTAACTAGTGCGCCGAGTCTTAGAGACCTGAAACGCGTTAGACGACGAACCCCGACACGAATCCATGGTAGTGATAAAAAGAGAAACAAAGTGCGAAGTTGTTACGCATGGTTTAACTAGTGATCCCTCCTATTCTTCCGCACCACCGTAACTGGGGTAGATAGCAGGTGACTGCTATCAACCTCTGCGGTTCGTTAGGCGATCGCATAAGTTTCATGCGTATGGGTCACCTAGCCTAATTTCAACTCTCTATGGTCTTCTTTAGCGGAGGCGACCGCGGCGGGTCATGTGGTAGAAGTATTTCCAGCTACATGGATCCAAGGAATGACTTTGGAGCTCTTACCACGCTGCTGCTTACAGGCAAGGTAGGACGCAATCTATAAATCGAACCCTTCATAATCGGAAAGAGTATTGAAGACGCTGTCGGACCAATCGAACATGCAAAAAGTAAAATGAGGGAAAGTCGTTACGTTCTGCATACAAGAAAGGCAGCTCAAGTGGAAAAACCGCTGAAAATGACGACACCGTTTGATGATATTGAAATAGAAATAAAATTAAACCCAAATCTGAATTCCAATCGCTGCGTGTTATCAGCTTTCGATCTGATTACGAATAGCGAAAAAAAGAATACATCGTAGCAGAACTGGAACATCAAGGAGTGATCGCAGCGAGAAGAATCAAGAAAAGCAACAAGGAAACACCTCAGCAATCATATTGACCTTCAACAGACCCGTGTACCCAGAATCAGTAAGCCACGAATCTGGATTACTCAACGTTGAGACGCAGCCTTGCTACCCAAATCCAATGTTGTGCTTTAAATGCTTTGAGTGTGGCCAGTGGCCACCCGCGACAAATGATGCGGTTATCCTCAGCTGTGTTACAATTGTTCGAAACAACACGAAGAAAGAGAACAAAGAACGTTTCTGCTGAATCTGCGAAGGCAAGCACTGGGATGATGCTTGCCTTCGCAGATTCAGCAGACAGTGTGAAATCTACCAAACAGAAGCAAAAGTGATCCGTACGGAAATCGACTGCAATCTTACCTACGCCGAGGTCCGTAATAGAATCGAGACTGGAAATGGGAGCTACGCACAAGCCGCCGCCCAATCCAAACCTAATCAAATTAGTTTGATTCCCTTTCCACCCAAGTATAAGAGCAGCGAACTCAAATCGAACAACTTCAGCAGGAGCTGAAACAAAAAGATGCCATAGAAGACAAACTGGACTGATTCATCGAAGAGAGCAGAAAGAAGTACTAAAAAATCGATGAACTTCTGGAAATCACCCGAGAAAAGGATACAAAAATCGCAAAGTTAGAAGCCCAGGTAGAAAACATTAAGAAGTTTTTCGATAATACAAACAACAAACGAAACGTGTCGGGAACAAAATGAATCAGAAGTTGAAGGGACAACTGAGAAGAAAGCGAAAAGAACAACTTATCCACAGCACCAACATACAGGAATGTCACTTCCCTCCAAAAAAATCGTCAAGTGACGATTTGACATGAAGCCCGTTCATGACCAGATGCACGACTTGGTACGAGTTGGTAGGGGAAGGTGGGGTAATATGCACCCCCTAAGCAAACGTGGCGCTATAGCTAATATTAACATGATTTTATGGGTGTCTTGCGATTTGAAAGTTAGTTTACCTATTTGGCTAAGAGACGCCAACTTTTGGTCCGCGTGATATCAATTTTAAGGAATCAAATAAACAATTTAAAAAAGTGTTACGTTTTGGGTGCTGAAAAGCTGTTGGGGACAAAACGCACCTTGAGGTGGGGCAATATGACCTCTGGCATTTTCCGCTTTGAATTTTACTGAAATGCCAGGCGGCTCCATCTTACGGCAGCAAATGGAAGGAGCAGGAGGCGGATGCTTAAATTGTGTGCTCTTCAAATTAGACAATCTTTCCAAATGTGGAAAATCATCGTTTTCCACGCTTTTCATCCGAATATTCTTTGCATTATTGGGCTTGTCCGGCTCAGTTTACGTCTAGTTTGCTTGCATCGAATGGAACTTCTCATATATAATGAAATAGCGTGAGGGCGTTTTGCCCCGGGGGTGCGTATTACCCCTGGTTACCCTACAGCAGAACCAGAGAAGGAGCATCCCAAGGAGCATGCTATTCGATTTCGCAATCCACCCCCATATGGGTGCAAACAATAGCCTCCTAAGTAGCCAAAAAGTTCCATTCAGAACTTTGCGGAACATAAAAGTGCTTTCAATCATGGCATGGAAAGCGGAACTTTTGGTTACTTGGGTTCCACTATAGTGAAATACTCTCCATTACTGCCCTCAAACTTCTGCCAAATGTCGTCGAAATGCACGAACCTTTTCCCGGACGCTGCGCCTTTTCGCCTTGATCATTTAGAAGTTGCTGTCATCCCAGATACCGGTTTGGGGTCCGAAAGCCCCGGACATGTCACCACACCAGCCCTGACCCTAGATGTTCACATTCCCTTGGCGGCAGCTGGTGAGAAGAACTTATCCTTTTCTCAGGCTAGTACACCACCCAATCCGTCAGAAGAACATACTTCTCCGCATCCAATTACAGAAAACCAGATACCATCATCCCTGGAAACTTAAGATGCAAGTTCTTCGTCTAACACGCCGTTCCATTAGTCATTTTCCATCCAATAATGGAACGTACGTAGTGTGTGGAAAAATTACGACGTGCTCCGAAAAATGGTGGAGGAAGCGATTTTCCTTCAGGAAATGATGACGAATATAACCGAAAACCTCCTTAAAACAACTACGAATGGATCACCTGCAGTCACCCCGAAAGTTTGGAAAACGGAACTGCCGGCCTTGGCAATTGCAAGGATATTCCGTTCCATGCCATTCAAGACAACTCCGACCTATATGATTCTATCGCTCGAATCGGGAAGTCGTGGAATATCACGGTAGTCTCAATTATCCTAACAACCAGGAGCTATTCGGTACCCAAGCAGCACCTGCAACATCGCATGCAGATTGTGGCTTTCTATGCTTTGGTCTAAATGAGTTGCACTAGAAGCACACGAAACTTCCATCTTGTCAGTTGAGTTGCATTTAAACTCCGAAATCCGTAAAGTTGCGGCTTTGTTTCATAGAAATCACAAATTACCACGTGTTTGACATCGATCTGTGGAGGCGGAGCTTACATATTGCTCGCAAGTGATAATACAGTCAGCTTACATTAAATGTGTTATGTAACATGCCTGAAACATCTAACTCTGGTTTGTTTGTTCAGATTAGGTTCCATATGCGTTACAGAAAACTTGAGCGTCTTTTAATTTAGACAGTTCTCTAACTTGTGACAAAGAAGGTGCAATAAAGTAACAAGCAACTTCAGTAGCTTTTATGGTGTGTTGAGCATCGATTCTCACACAGAGCGTTTGGTGTAGTATGTAAGGTGAGTAGATAATACTCCTGGTGTCCATGGTTCGAGTCTGGACTAAATCTTTTCCCAATTTTTTTATCATTCCTCCTCGTTTATGTTGCATAAGAATTCAGAATCTGCGCTTTTTGGGTTTCAAAGAAGAAGCAATTGTGTTCTGTCGTCCGTAATACGGACAGTGAATAAATTGCACTAAGGTTGCTGTGACTGGATTAGCAACAAGTCGTGTTGCTTGGGTAAGTTGGAAGATCTCTTAGATACACTCGAACCACCATACTTATTTACTGTGCGGAGGCTCCAATGCATCACATGCAGTCTGGGAAGCGTTTCTTAGATATCGAGGGTACCTTTGACAATGTGCCTTTCGATGCCATATTGGAAGCCGCATGGGGTCATGGTATATCTCCAATGATTTCCAATTGGATTCACCAAATGCTCAAAAACCGACATCTCTTCTCGATATTGCGTCAAGCGGCGATTAGGAAATTAAGTGTTTGTGGATGCCCCCAAGGAGGAGTATTATCACCGCTTTTATGGAATGTCGTAGCAGATACGCTATTGAGGCAACTCAATAGTAGCGGTTTTCCTACTTATGGTTTTGCCGACGACTACCTTACATTGTTAGTCGGTATGTGTATCAGCACCCTTTTCGACCTGATGCAAAACGCTCTTCAGGTAGTTGAGCGTTGGTGTCACCAATATGGGCTTTCGGTAAATCCGAGTAAAACATCTATTGTTCTTTTTACGGAAAGGCGAAACCGAAATGGCGTTCGACCTTTGCGTCTCTTTGATTCTGAAATCGATGTGACTGAACAGGTAAAGTACGTTGGAGTTATTCTTGATTCGGAATGTTGGCTTTGCAGTCTTTTGGGGAAATCGAAATCACTAGTTTATGATTTTTCCCTTTTTTGTTTTTTTTTTTGCTTTTTTTTCTCTTTTTTTTTCTTACGTTTCGGTCCATATGGGACCTTTTTCAAGGGTTCTAAAATATAATTATTCAACTTTCAATACCAAATTTCAAACATTTAATTAGTTTGACAATTTACCAATCGGTCAAGGTTTCCAAGTCAAGATGGCTTTGCTAAACTTAAACATGTCATGCGGAAGTTTTGGTCTAAATGGAAGATTCAAAGGTCAATTTTCATTTTATACATATTTGTTATCCTGCACTGTACTCACATAGATTGAGTCCGTTCGGTTTTCAACCGTCGTGGTGCGGACAATCTGCGGACATTTAGACCAAAACTTCCGCATGACATTTTTAAGTTTAGCAAAGCCATCTTGACTAGGAAACCTTGACCGATTGGTAAATTGTAAAACTAATTAAATGTTTAAAATTTTGTAATGAAAGTTGAGTAATTATATTTTAGAACTCTTGAAAAAGGTCCCATATGGACCGAAACGTAAGAAAAAAAAGAAAAATAAAACAAAAAAAAAAAAGGGAAAAATCATAAACTAGTGATTTCGATTTCCCCAAAAGACTGCAAAGCCAACATTCCGAAGCAAAATCATCCCATTCGCATCCCAACCAAGTTATTCTTGATTTCAAGTTTTCCTGGACACCTCACATTGAGTTCAGAATCAAGAAAGCTTGTATGGCCTTCGGGCAATGCCGGCGAACCTTTGGTACAACTTGGGGTCTAAAACCCAAGTATATCAAATAGATTCACACAACTGTTGTTCGACCAATATTGGCCTATGGATGTCTTGTGTGGTGGCAGAAGGGCGAAGTGAAAACAGTCAAAATTTGGCCATCTCCAAAGGATGTGCTTAATGGCGATGTCTGGAGCGCTCTCTTCAACTCCCACGGCAGTGCTCGAAGTTCTCTTTGACGTTGCCCCACTACACATTCATCTCAAACAAGAAACACTTTCTTGCACTTACCGCCTATGGGTACTCAGTTTACTAGAGGAAACTCCTGTGAACCGCAGTTCAACACACACCTCGTTGTTTCCACTTTTGGTGAATTGGGACAAAGTTGTCCTTGCTCCAAGTGATCTAACAATTGCTTGTAATTTCCCATATAGGACATTTTCCACGAAATTCCCTTCCCGGGAAAAGTGGACATCGGGATATCTGGAGAGAAGTATTTCAGACGGCAGCCTATTTATTGCACCCATAAATAAATAGAAACGCTCCATAGAAAATCAAAAAGCGATCCATAAAGAATGAACATATGTTCCATGAAAATGTGCAATGTTACCCATAAATAATTGAAAACGTTCCATACTTTATAAAAAATGTACCGGTAAAACATAAAATTTTCTCATTAAAAGTGAAATTTTGCACCAATAAATAATACTGAAATGCTCCATAATAAAATACAAATGCTCCATAAATAATTAAAATTGTACCCATAGAAAATTGAATATTGCTCCATAGAAAAATTAAATTGCACCATAAAAAATTAAAATTACACCATAGAAAATAGACAAATGTTCCATAAGTATTATCAAATTGCACCATAGAGAACATGAATTGCTCCATGAAAAATTGAAAATCTTCCATAGATAGCATATTCTTAAAATTTAATTCGACAGGGCTGAATTGCTTTACATTGCACTGCTTTAGTGGTGCAAATGTTTAAAGTTATGGAGAATTTTCATTTTTTCATGGAGCAATTTATGTTCTCTATGGTGCAGTTTGATACTTCTTATGGAGCATTTGTCTATTTTCTATGGTGCAATTTCAATTTTTTATGGTACAATTTATTTTTTCTATGGAGCAATATTCAATTTTCTATGAGTACAATTTTATGTTTTACCGGTACATTTTTTATAAAGTATGGAACGTTTTTAATTATTTATGGGTAACATTGCACATTTTCATGGAACATATGTTCATTCTTTATGGAGCGCTTTTTGATTTTCTATGGAACATTTGCAATTTGTTATGGTTGCAATAACCTTTTGCCATTTCAGACGGCATCGTATGTTACACTGATGGCTCCCTTCTCGAAGGTCGAGCAGGTGTTGGTGTTTATTCTCGTGGGCTAAGGCTGCATCAGTCTTATTCTTCTGGTAAATACTGTACCGTTTTTCAGGCCTAAATCTTTGCTTTTATGTGCGGAATGCATTCAGCGCTTCAGTAGCACATAATGGGCAAGGTAATATACTTCTGTTCAGATAGCCAGGCTGCTATTAAAGCACTTGCTTCGGCCAACTCTAGGTTGAAGATAGTTATCGCTTGTCGAACTCAAATCGAGGAGCTGAATTCAGCAAACGCTGGAAATGAATTGGCCGATGAGTTAGCTCGCACTGGAGCATCACATGACTTCATTGGCCCTGAGCCAGCTATTCCGGTATCCAAGTGTTGGGTAAAGCTTCAGATTGACACCTGGGCTACCACTCAGCACAAACAATATTGGAATAGTTTGGAGTCATGTCAAACAAAATTGTATTGTACTGAGCCATCTCTAGGGGTGACAAAGTATCTAACAAATCTGTCAAAGCAGAATTGCAGCATGCTGGTCAAAGCACTGACTGGCCACTGCCGACTAAGCTATCACATGGCGAACATTTAGCAAGCAGATTCATTTGCATATGATAGCCGTGAATCCGATTATGGAACTTTGTATCATTTGATATGTAACTGTCCAGTTTTTGCGCAACTGCGTTTCCGAGTATTCGATAAACACTTATTAAGTGAAACTGATTTCTGAAACCTGAATCTTCAGGACCTTCCGTTGTTCTTGACCCGCTGTGATGAAAAGCTATAGGCTCTCTTCACGCTTTATGCATTATCATAGTGCTCTTTTCAGGGCGCTGTTTGAGCTCATTGTGGTACGCTTATGCGTGTATGACGATCCTATTCCCTTACCTGTCCTTTCCCCTGTCCCATCCTTTTTTCTTCTCCCTCAGGTAAATGATGAATAGGCTCGTGTTCATGGCGATGGTACATATTTCCCAAATGGAGGAGAACGTGCCTCTGGAGCCGATACCTGATACCTGGGGAAGCATCAAATCTAATCAACGAGGGTGGCAATTGTTGGAATGGGCTGTTGAAAATAATCTTCTCGTGATAAACAACGGATCTCCAACCCACTACACTTAAATCTCTTTTTATGCACTTTTAATTTATGCACCTATTTTTATGGAGAATCTCAGGTGCATTAAAAAGGGTCCGAGGGAGTTTTAGGGGGATTTCGGAGGCATTTTTTTTATTCTTAATCACTTAACCTAATTTACAGCTCTTTTGTCCACTAGGGTACTACGTTAGCAATTCCAATTGGCAGCTGCACTTTCACTTTGTACAGCGCCTAAATGTATTCTATTATATTTTACTTTATTGAACTGGTTGCCTTTGTGCTTCTTTAACTCTACCCTGTCCATGGTAGAATGATAAGCACGATGATGCTGATGTGCGGCTGCTGTTCCTTTTCCAGTCCGATTGGGGGTCCATTATGAGTTGCGGTTCGCCGATATCCAAATTCCGGGTCCGTTAGAGCTATATGCTCCGAAGAGGGTCAGGTGCCAGCTGCTCTCGGGGGGAAGAGCAACTGACGAAAAATTGCAAGTGCTGGGGCTGGGTTCGAACCCATGACCATCCGCTTATGAAGCGAACGTGTGGACCACTGCGCCACGGGCCCCGACACCGGAGGCATTTCAGGAAGTTTCAGAGGATTTTTAGAGACCCCATTACAACATCTTTTGAAATGCCTCTGAAATCCCTGTGGTCGCCGTTGATAGGGTCCAGAAACTTCCTGAAATGTACCTGAAATCCCCTTGGAACGCCCCTGAAATGCTATCATACTCCCCTAAAACCCCTAGAAATGCCCTTAAAAAGTTCCTGAAATACCTCTTAAATGACTCTGAAATGACTCTGAAATAACTTGAAACACCAGGAATACCATCCAACCCCTTGCAACGCCCTTTAAAGGCTCCTGAGATCCTTTTAATTGTTCTTAAAGCCCCTTGAAATGTCCCTGAAACCCCCTTAATATTATTGAAATGCCCCTGAACTCCCTGTCATCCCATTAAATCGTCAACAAATCTTGACCGGACGCCCATAAAAGGCTCCTCAAATCCCCTGAAACAACCTCTTGAAACTTGGAAGGCCCCTTAGAACCCCCTTTTTTGAACTCTGTCTCTGGGAACTTTCTGGAAACTCCCTTAGTCCCTCCACAAGACCTATTCTGGCAAACTAGATTCCCTTATTAAAGCCCAAACTTAATTTATGTACAAATTTCCCTCTTTTTATGCCTTTTTTAATATATGCACATTTTTTGGAAAGGGGGCCCAGACAGATGAACGTGTGGTGGATTTCACTACGAGGATGTGTGTCAAAAACGTAGTACGCAAGAAGTACGACGTTTGCTGGGACAGCTAGTTTCCCATCTAAGAGTAGCCTTATTACGTTATTGGAAAGAATTATATTTATCCTCCAATTCTACATCAGAGTTTAGATTCAATTTCATGGACATTCTAACGATGTTCGATTGATGTGTTCATTCCGAAGGTGATGTCACGGTCGCCATATGACTTCCATTCCATCGCATCTTAGGAGCGTGTGACATCTACACTAAGTTAAATCACTGTCCTGTATGGTTGTTTGACAAAAGTTCTGGATGTGTATGTGGCATATATGACCTTTTCATCTTGTCGTTACGTCCCAACTGGAAGAAAGCCTGTTTCTCAGCTACAAGCACTTACACAAATATTAACTGAGAGCTTCCTGCAACAAGCACCATATTGCGTTTGTATATCTTGTGACTGGCGCGAAAATACTCTATGAGCAGGGAATTAAATAAAGTTTCCATAAACAAGAATTCCTGAACCGATCGGATGTCGAACTCGTCACCACCATCAGTATAGTCTTGCATACATATATTGCTTTGTCTCAAATCTCAGATACTTTCGAATTCTTCAGCGCCAAAGAGTCAAGAGACATAAACTATAATGTAGGTACCATTTGGCAAATTTGATAAATCTATGCTTAGACAACTACTTTCTACCCGGTGTCAATCGTTTTTTTTGGACTATATTTTGAATTCAAGAACATTGCTTATTATTGTACAATGAAATTATAAATCAACAAAATTGATTGATTGATTTGTCTTTATTTATAAGACTTTCAGCCCTTGGCTGGTTCGTCTCTAAATCAATAAAAGTATAATTAGAAAATTGTAAAATATAGGGAGTAGATCTACAATGCATCTAGATATCAGGGTCTTTACTTTTGTGCATCGCCAATCTGAAGAGTGGAAGATTCAATTCAAAATCCGCAATGAAATCATTATGTGTGGAACATTTTTCTTAAATTTCTGAACAAATACATCTTTGCGTTTTTCACGACATGTAGAATTCATACCTAGAGCCTGGGAAGAAAGAATAACATGAAAAACTGTTGCAAACTAAAATTGAAACCTATTATATACTACTGTTAATTATTTTGAATTGATTTATTGCTTCATACGACAAGACAATTATAGAAACATATCATTCCCGTCGACTCATCCTCCCACGCATGTATAGCTCAGCCCACAAAGTCTTATTATCAATTATATTATTAGTAGGTATCTGCTTTGCATAATACGGCCCTACCCAAGCACCAACACTCAAAGTGTTACCCAGCTACATCCTGGAAAAGGAAATCCGCAATCCATTGAAGATGAGAATAAAGCGCTCTGTGACGAGCCGTCTGTCGATGATTATATGAGCAACCCCCGCATCTCGTCTCTCCCATCTGCCAATAATTGGAAAGATGACAGGCTGCTCGAGCTCGCGCGCGCCCGCGCGCCGAAGATGACCCTTTGTCACCACACCCACGAATGGAATCTTCGTCCGTGTCACAACGTCTCGCCCGGTGGTGATAACCCATTAGGAAGCGTCGTCGTTCGAGAAGACATCGAAACCACTGGCCAAGATGAAGGCGACAGTTTTCACTTTTCTCCTCTTGTGACGACGACGACGACGACGCTGACGCGCGCATTATTTCGGAATTTCTATGTGTGACAAAGGGGGCGCAAAATATGTTTATTTATTCAAAATCCGTGATGTGTCCCACATTGCGAGTCGTCGTCGACAGCTCAGCGCACCGAGCGTAGTCATGATGGTTGGTCATTGCAGTGGCGGGAGAGGTGTCGCAACATCCAGAGTCAACAGCGAAAACAACAATGACCGTCACCATCAGCAGCGCAATTGGAATCTGGGTTTGCGCTTGTTCGGAACCAGTGAAAACGATTTTCGTTGCTCTCTTTGTCACTGGGACAGCAGCCGGCGCAGGCGTTGCAATTCTCGCAGACTCCAGTCTCCAGTCAGTGGCCATGAGGAGGACGATGATGGCGACGAAGCTGGGGATTGTTGTTTGGGTGCTTGTAAATTGCCGGGTGATTAAATGATATCTTCAAGTGGGCTTATGAGTAAGGTGACTGTAAACTTTTGCGGGTCATGCTTTCTTTTATGGTCCTCAATGAAGGTTGTATTTAGAATTGCACCAAATTGACTGCTTTAAAATTAGCTTATTTGGATGTGCCGGAAGCTTACCAAATGAGTTATTATTGTACACTAAAATTTTGTTGTGTAATAAAATATATAACCTCACCTTGTTGTGTGCAGCCCAAGTTAGGTATTCAAGAATCATATTTTAGGTTGAATACAACGCGCACTCGTAGGATGATAGAGTGATAACAGTTTAAAATGAGGCCTAACTTTTACCGGTTTGGTATTGGAAACAAGACTTTTAGATCAGGAAAGGTAGCTTCTTCTTCTTGGCGTAACGTCCCCGCTGTGTGTTTGAGTTTGTATAGCACAAATATTCCAACCGTAGGAGTACTGGCCGCTTTAGCAGACTTTCTGATACCTGAACGTCCCCACTGGGACAAATCCTGCTTCTCAGTTTAGTGTTCTATGAACTGAGATCTTCCTCTCTTAATGATCATTTTTGCTTGTGTATATCGTGTGGCAGGCTCGCAGACACTCTATGTCCAAGGAAGTCAAGGAATTTTGTTTTACGAAAAGGTCCTGGATCGACCGGGAATCGAATTCGTCACTTGGTCAAGCTGAATACCCACGCCTTTATAGCTGTAGCTATATGGGCCCTATGCTTGACCCTATAAGAAAGATAACAACAAAACGCTAATTCAGTTATTCAATATCTTATACTTTCTTGAGGTCTCCAGTTAGCCTAGTGGTTAAGGCTATGGATCGCCAATCCGGAGACGGCGGGTTCGATTCCCGTTCCAGTCGGGAAACTTTTCTTGACTCCCTGGGAATAGTGTATCATTGTACTTGCCACACAATGTACAAATTCCTGCAATGACAGGCAAAGAAAGCCCTTTCATTAATAACTGTGGAGATGCTCTAAGAACACTTAGTCGAAGAGAGACAGGCCATGTTCCAATGCGAACGTCGAGCCACAAAGAAGAAGAAGATACTTTCTTGAGGCACCATTCACCGCTGATTAATACTGTTTTTTCGTTCCCTGATCTTCTTGAATTACAAATTAAAAAACCTGCTTTTGATATTCTTACTCTTCGTCAAGTAATTCTGGGGTTCAATTTGAGTCGTATATGCCACAGAGCTACGACTCTTTTCAAAAAATAGTAAAAGCAGCAATGGTTTTACTTATCGTAGCTGTTCTTCCGCTTGAAATAAATGCATACATGGCGACCGTCACACTACCTTTTGAATGAACAATTTCCATGAACATCGGTAAAAGCCCGAGAAATAAAAATTTGACTCCGATATAAAATTGCGGATGAAGCTATATAAATTTACGGAAGGGACAAGTTTTTAAAGACAACATTATTATATGAATACCTCGAAGATTTTTTTTCCAAATTTTCGCAAGGTTCTGAATACGTTCTTGATTTGGAATATATTTCGCACCCACGGATCACACAATACAATCCCTATCTGCTTACTTACTTGCAATCCTGAGTACCCACGGTGGTGCAGTGGGCCGAATTGAAAGATTTCCATGATGGGCGATTGCCCGCCATCACCCTTGACAACCTATGGCCAGGTCAAATTCCTATCGGTAGCTGCAAAACGCCTTTTCGCCGTGCCGAAAACATCATTATCGTACCCACGTCACTAGGGTTCTAAAAAACACCACATCACTTCACTACCAACATTACTATTGACCTCAACTATTATGTACATAGGTACTTAGTCACTCTGATATTGATTGTAAGGACCAGCTTTGCTATCTTCCTTTTTAAGGAATGAATGCTTCTCCCACTGCTCTGCTATCAATTTTGAGGGATGAAAACCTAGGAGCTTGTGTTTCCATGTTTATGGCATGTTTCATGGCACAAATTTCCGAAATGGAGGAGAACGTGCCTCTGAAGCCGACCTACTGATAGGAGCACGTGCAATCGTGTGACGATGGAATCGTTCCTTTGAACGCCAGCTCTCCTTTCTTTCAACAGCAATGATGAACAACAAAGTTGTGGGCGCATCACCCCCTTCCATTCAATTAAGGCTACAAAAGATGCTAAAATGTGCTTCGCAAACCTAAACACTTGATTTCGATCCATCCCACATTGCAGGAATCATCCTAACCAGTGTCATCGGGAAATCATGTTTTACCATTATCTACCATAACTTGTTTTATTTTACTGAATTTTAAACCACTTTAAATAGCAATGAGTCAGCAAGTTATACTCTAAGAATTTATCTAGGATTTGAAGCAGGACAAACATTTGATTCATCGTTGACCGGTCCTTTAGAAAACGAGCCTTATATTCGCCGATGAAGAACTCCTCCAGCGGTCTCCATCAGTTGAACAGCTTACCTAATAGGGTTTTGTACGCCACAATGAGGAGTGTTATTCCTCAGTAATTGGAGCAATCCAGTCTGTGCCTGTTTTTAAAGCGGACAAACGAGGCTCTCTAACCAACTAGAAAGTAGTTTTCCCTGGTCCCTGCCGGAAGATCGTCGAGATTTGACAGAAGCTGTCGCTCGCTTCGCTGGTCGACCGCTAAACTTGGGGGGGGGGGGGGGAGGGGGGGTTGGTAGGCAGTTTTGAAACACCACTGTAACGTCGGTTCGTCGGTGGTTACAGGGCGTTTTCGAGCTGTTTCAGAGATGTTTTGGAGGTTTCAGGTGGGCTCTTAGTGGCGTTTCAGTCAGTGTTTGGACACCGAAGTGATAAATGAACCACTCGGCAGTTTTCTTCCCTTCTGTCGGTTCTGTTTCAATTGTCACGCGCGAATTTGTTCGCTCGTTGAGTTGCATGGTTCACGAAGGAATACAAAGAAGATGCTCCGATTTGATGTAAAGCCACCACCAGTGCAGGACTTGCCATGTCGTACGGTTCCTCTTAATAGTCAGATCAAAATGTTGGACAGTCAGTATATTCCCAATTTTGTTGTATGAAGGGCCAAAAGGGAGTGTGGACCCATATGTACTTTGACAAATGCGCAATCCACTTTAAGGGCAGAGAATCTCCTTCCAACAAAATGTTCCTATCCCAGCATCCAACACCTCGCAGTACGGTGTCAGGCCATTCGGCCGAAGGTCATTAGGCCGAAGGCCATTCGGCCGAAGGTCATTAGGCCGAATGGTCATTAGGCCGAATGGTCATTAGGCCGAATGGTCATCAGGCCGAATGGTCATTGGGTATTCTTCTTGCCGTTACGTCCCCACTGAGGCAAAGCCTGCTTCTCAGCTTATTAACTGAGAGCTTCCTCTGCAAATGACCATTTTGCATGTGTGTATCGTGTGACAGGCACGAAGATACTTTATTGATGCTGAATCTACTGATATTTTACCCATGAATTTTTCCTTCTTTTAAATATAGGCTGTTCTTTCTAGTATCATTGCTGAAATAGTTTTTGGCGCTGAAACTGCTGATATTCAATTCATAAATTTTTCCTTCTTTAAAACATAGGCTATTCTTTCTAGTTCCATTGTTAAACTAGTTTTTGTCAAAAATTGTTGGAAAAGGTAAAAACAACGGCTAACTTTCAATTCGTCCTGATGACCATTCGGCCTAATGACCATTCGGCCTAATGACCATTCGGCCTAATGACCATTCGGCCTAATGACCATTCGGCCTAATGACCTTCGGCCTAATGACCCAGCATCAAGACATCATCAACTATGGTCAATGTTCAAAAATATTGATCATAGAGCGATTACCTCCGTGAATTGGGCCTGGTTACCACGACTCCCTCATCCAATTTGCAATAAGCTTAATACCCTCTCTGTCCCCCCTTATTGATTGAATTTTGTGAATTGTTGTTAACTATCTTATCTTACCATCATGTCTACCACTCATCATGTCCACTTCGCACATCTTGTAGAATTGGATCCTTTTATTCAACTTGTGGAATACACTTAATATCTCTTCTTATCTCCTCCATCATTCAATTTTCTAGCACTCTTTCTATAAATGTGATTTGTTTTCAAGTCTCAGTTTGCAGTGCTAAGCATTATCTACAGTATTCCATTAAACTCTTCAACAGCTTCTCACTTCTATCAGCATACCTCGACACCAGTTTTTCATCCCTCACACGTTCATTTTCTCATCTTATTTCCATATTATAGAATTAAACCATTGTACCCCCCACAGTTATTCTTTCGTAGACCGCTTTTTCAGATTTTTATTTTCAAAATACGTTCCAAAGTCTTCCTACACCATCGTTTCAAAATCTTCTCTTGTTCTTCTTTTTTAACCGTTTCAATACTTTTTCCTTCCCATTCACATCAATAACGCGCATCTGTACCAGCCAAAACTTATCACTCTTTTACCAAACCAACTGTTACTCTTCTCTTAATAAAACTTGGCTTTATAACCGTTCCACAATTGACTCACCCTATTCCATTCTTCCTGACCCCGTATAAACACGTTTCCATATAAACACGTTTCTTTCAGTACCACACCAATAAGCCTCTTCACCACAGTTGCTACCATCAACACTTACTTCCCATTTGCTCGCTTATATGTACTATTATTTAAAACTTAATCATCGGCCCACACACACACACACACACACACACACACACACACACACACACACACACACACACACACACACTATTAACCCACCCTCATTTAATGCCGAAACCAGTTTATTTATTTTTACTACTTTATGTTTCTCTCCCTCTCTTTCTCTAAATACTTAACGCAAATAACCCTGGCCTTCACATACTTCCCCAGTTTTCAGTTGTCACCGTCGTCGACTCCACCGCTCCGCACTTTAATCGAGCGGCACTCACTCTCACCACCACCTGATCTCGCTTGCTCTTCCAAGCTGCTGCGCAACACCTTCAACTGTACCCACTGTATTTTTTCACTGTCTAGCATCGCACAATCCAGAAAAATGTTCTCTCTTCCCAATATCCCCTCTGAATAACCACTGCTTCCCACAATCTCAAAGTTTCCCCCCACACACCATCGTCAATCCCCTATCATCACACAACCAAATTTCATTAATTTTTCCCAATTCACTGTTTTTCCACTACCAATTCCAACCGACTCCAGCGAAACCAGATAAACTCAGATCTCCACACATGATCGTACCACGAATGCTTTCGACTCTCACCGCATTAACAAGAGAATTTAATTATATCTCTTTCACCCGACACAAATCACTTTGTCCCTCACAGCTATACTTTCCCAGTTTTGAGTTGTCACCGTCGTCGACTTCAGCAGCGCTCCAAATTTCCCACCGAGCGACACTCACTCTCACCCTCATCGGCTCTCGTTTTCTCTTCCAATCTGCTGCGCACACACCGTTAACTGTACCAACTGTACTTTTCCCTGTCTAGCATCGAATAATCCAGAAAATCATTCTGGATTTCACAACATCTTTTCTGATTATTCACTGTTCCCCACAATCTCAATGTTTTCTACCACACCCTATATTCAATCCCCTATCATCAAACAACCAAATTTCGTACATTTTACTGTTTTTTGCCTTTCTCGTTCACCTAAGTGAACTGAAAGGCTATATGTTCACTCAAAAAATTTTTTTTCGATAGGAGGCTCGGAGGGTCAAGTCACATATACCAATCAACTCAGTTCGACGAATTGAGATGATGTCTGTATGTGTGTATGTATGTGTGTCTGTGAACAAAATAAGTTCACTCACTTTTAAGGCACTTCCCATTGGCCAATTTTTCGGATTATAGCTCGAATCGAACCGGAATTTTACCGCATTGTTTGCTATTGAAAATTATTCGGATCGGTCAAGGCGTTTCGGAATTATGGCCAATTTAGTGATCCGGACCAGCATTTTTCACCCGAGCGACAGGTGTAACAGCCTGCTTAAGTTGGTGCGCGACGACCGCGACGACGGACGCCGCAGCCCGCAGCACACCACGAGAACGAAAGTAAGAGACGAACGACGACGAAAGAGCGGCGCTAACAGGCGCTAACGTGCTATACATATAAGCAAAAAAAGCCTAGAGTTGTCACCCATCACTAACGAACCACGTATGAGTGTGGTGATGGCAACATGTCCTAATATTTCAAAGTTTCCTTTTCAACAGGGGAACCATTAGGGAGATCATCCAGGATCCAGCCCGTCCCAAATTCTCAAAAATCATGTTTTGGGACCGTTAATAAACCACGTAGATTTTATGGGGGGAAGGGGGTGGGTCTGGCCAAAGTCTACGCAGGGTTGCCACATATACAGATTTTTATGTAATCATACAGATTTTCTTGCAGCTTTTCATACAGAATTCTGTATGTACAGATGTACAGATTTTTGGAAATGATACAGATTATACAGATTTTTCAGAAACTTACAGAATTTCAAACAGATTTTTCGCGTAATATTACAGATTTCATACAGATTTTTGACAAAAAATGGTGATACAGATTATAAAGATTTTTGAAAGGCAGAATACAGATTTAAATGTGGCAACACTGAGTCTACGCTTAATTTTTCAATTTCAAAATTTTTGTATGGAGAAAAGTCTACGAGGGGGGGGGGGGGGTCTGAAATGTCTAAATTTTGGTATACGTGGTTTATGAACAGCCCCTTCGGAATGACGAATCAGTCGTACGACCGATTGCCCCCCTCCTCCTAAAGTAATACGTCATCGAAATAGGACAACTGGCATGGATACCCAGCGCTTCGACGCCGACCCAAACCCACCCGAGTGCATGGGCTGGGTGAAGGAGGCTGACCGAGCATAGCACCCCACCTCACTGCCATTCATGGTTCGATAGCGATGGCGATGTTAAGTGATGGACGGGAGGCAGCCGAAGGTTTTCGTTTTAAATTACGTTCCTGTAGGATATTTAGGGTAATTCATGTATTTTGGACAGGCTGAAGACAACGTTGGAAACATCATCCCCTAGCTTCCTTAGAAAGTAATTGATTATTTCGCAAAGTTACTAATACGCGTATAATATGACTGTACTTTACGTTCCTGGTGACAAAAAACTTAACGAAAGCATTTTAAGCTGAGAAAATCACAATTTCCAATCGCCTGTTAGAATTGAATTTTGGACACCGAATATATGTTTTGGACACCCTCAGGTATATATAATTTGGACATGGCAATTATCTCAATGTTTAGCCATGAATACTGCTACATCATGGAAGTAGCATAAATTAAGAAATATTTTCATGCAAATAATCAAATTTCTTCGCTTAACTGGCATCTATTTTGATAACTATTACAGTTTTTGTTAAAATCGAGGAAATATCGCCAGACCCACAGAATACGCCTCCAAGTATGCAATCGCACAGCATCTCCATGTAGTTCGTCAGATGTCCAAAATATATTTACAGTAGAAAACTTGTAATGTAATTTGGACACCACCTATTTTAAGCGTTCTAGATGAATGTTAAGAGATTGGCTGCCTAATGTTTCTTTATTGAACATTTTTCATTGCAATCAGGCATTTAAATTTCTTACAATTATTAATTCAACGATTTTGAGGCGAATATTGTATGTGACTGCGAAGTGTATGTCGTCTTGCATACCTGTGCATTTGAGGGGTTTTAGTGAAATAATTTACATTTTCGATAATTTTGAAGTAAATTCTTAATTGTTAAGCGTATTTTCACCGTAAGTCATCAGAATAGGGTCTACTTGATCCAATAATCGATATTGAGAAGTATCTACTTTTATAGGCTCTCCGGAACAAGACATACAACGCCGTGCCTGTCCAAATTACATACATGTCCAAATTATATTTTTTACCCTACCTAGTTGATCGTGGATACTGTGGCATACCAGTTTAGCACCCTATGCGCAGAGATGCGAATCGTCAGCATTCGCGCATCATCGAACACCGCGACCCAAGGACAACAATATTCGCGCTCTATCAGACATCGCGACGCAACGTCGCGACGCGCACGTTGTCGGTCGCCAGCGACACGAAGACTCGAGCCGGTCGGACAGAAGAGACCGCCGCCGCCGACGATCGACCTCTTTCGCATCGCAGCAACCGGGTGACAAGACAAGCACGTGTCATCCAAAACAGGCTGGAGGCAATTTTGCGGCAATCGGCCGAAACTGTGGTGCAGAAATTTACAGATACTGCCTTTCCGCGTTTCGCCGCGAAACTGGGCCTAGTTTTGAAGTGCATCCCACCAAGGTATTTACCTAGAATTACACAGATTTTTTTTCCATATTTTTCCTACAGATATCTGTGATCACATACCACAGATTTTTGCGAGAATAAAGATTTTTTAAGATTTCTAGGCTTTAAATAAATGTTGGAATCAATATCGAGTAATAAGCTTCATTTTCTTATTTATACCTGTTTGATTCAGGCCCATCTTACATTTCACCAAATCAAAATATCTCCTACAGAACTGCTAAGGGCAAGGGCAATTGTCAATATATTTTATACTGGCAAACCTCTACTGAATATTTGAGATTTTTTTATGGCAGTTCCCAAGGAACTCCTGAATAAATTCTCAAGAATTTCTTGGAGAAAATCCCGAGAAACCCCTGGAAGAACTCCTTCTCGAGCAACTTCTGAAGAAATAACAGAGAAATTCCAGGAGAACTCCTGCGGAAATTCCCAGAGAATGAATGAATTTCCTGGGAACTCCTGGAAAAAATTGCCGAGGAACCCCTGGTAGAATTTCCTAAAACTGCTATAGAAATTTAAGAAGAACTCGTGGAGAAATTCTCGCAGAAATTTTGGGCGTATCCTTGAGGAACTCTTCGAAGTATTTCCGAGAAATTCCAGGATGAATTGCTTAGGAACTTCTGGTTGATTTTCTGAAGAACTCCTGGATGACATTTCTTTTATTTCCTGGAGAAATTTGCCAGGTACTTCTTTCAGTATTCCTGATGAACTCCTGAAGAAATTCTTGAGGCATTCCTACAAGATTTCTCGAGGAACTTCTACAATATTTTCCAAGAAATTCTTGGAGGAGTTCTCGAAGAACTTTTTAATGAAATCCTGGGAAATACCTGGGTGGATTTTCGAGGAACTCCTACAATATTTCCTAAGACACTGCTGGAGAAATCACCGAGAATCTCCTTCAGGAATTCTTGGAGAGCTCCTGGGGGAATTTCCGGTAAATTTCTGCAGGATTACCCTGGGAACTGTAAAGGAATTTTCGTGGCTTAGTAAAAATATTCTGGAAAAAATCTCAGGGAAATCCTGGAAGGATGCATGCACAATTGCTGGAAGACTTCTTGTGGAAGTACTGGATGATTTCCCGATGAATTCCTGAAGCTGATTTTGTGGAAATCCTGGGAGGAAACAGAGCGTTCATGATTAACAAAATTTTTAATCATGATTAATCATTGATGATTAAAATTCTAATTTCGGTGATTATTGATTATGATTAATGATTTATTTGATTTTTAGGATGATTAAAGATTATGATTAATGATTAAAATTGGTTTTATGTGTGATTATTGATTATGATTATTGATTAAAAACGGCTCATTGATTAAAAATCATGATTAATCACGATTAATCAATCATAAAAACTGGAAATGATTAAAAGGTTTTGTGCTGTTTACAATATTTTTGAAGTTTCAAAAGTAAAAGTTTCTTTTTCTGGGAGATTTTTGAAAAAAGAATCACACTTAGAACAGCATTTGAACCAATTTAAGTTGGATCATATATTTTATATGGTGAATCATTTTTGGTAATGAATGATTAATGATTGATTGATTCTTTTTCCTTATGATTATGATTACTGATTAATGATTAAATTGCGAAATCAGTGTGATTAAGATTAATGATTAATGATTAAATAACATTTTTAGTGATTATGATTGATGATTTTTGATTAATCTTAATCATTAATCATTAATCATGATTAAATTTATGATTAATCATTAACGCTCTGGGAGGAAATTCCGAAAACGAATTCGTGGGGAATTCCTTCGGGAGTTCTCCTAAAATTCCTGGAAGTACTTCTGGGGAAGCCATGGAGGGATTTCCAGATAATTCCCAGAGAAAATTTGCGGAGAAATCCTGAAGTAATTCATGGTCTTGCAATTGTTGGGGATCCCTGGGAGCTTCAGGGAAAATACTTTGGGATCTCCTGGAGGAATTCCCGGGGAACTTCTGGAGAGTTTCTAGAATAGTTATCAAAATCAGATTATTGTTAGGTATAAAGACTAAATATCGACAAAAATAAACGTATTTTAATCAGTTCCTCCGCAATATAATTGATTTTAGCCAACATAAAGCGCAGTGAGAACGTAGCATAAGGCTGCCATCAAAAGTATAAGAACACTTTAAAGAACTTTGCAGCTTTAATTTCAAACAGTAGCATCAAGACCATCTCGACATCCTCAAAGAGACTTATTGGGCCCAAAACATCATTTTTCGAAGTTATGTAATTCATTTCTGAATGTAATAACAATTTTATACAATTCAGTACCGTAAAATGGGGTAACTTTGATAGTTTTTCAGCGAATTTTCTTAATATTTTTACATGTAACAGTATTTCCCCGAGTTTTATATTTTTAAAACAAGTACTGGAGTATCAGTTATCAATTGCAATTGAAAGATTCGATAATCTTAAATATTTTGGATAACTTTTAGTTTTTCATATAACCGAAAATCAGATTTTCATTTTGGGGTAACTTTGATAATGCCCTAAAAACACATCAAATCTCAAAAACTAGTCGTAGATTGAAACATGATAAGCGAAGGCTTGTGAAATATATTAGATAGATTTTTTATATCAAAACATTGATTTTTTACTATATTCTACATATAAAAATGAGTTTGTGGAGTATTGAGTGCAAAACACAATAAATTTAGCTATCAAAAATCATTATCTTTGTAATAATAAATACTTAACGGTAGATCAATATTTGATTACATGCTTTTCATGGTTAGTTTTCTTTTTTTGGGTAGTTTTTAATGTTTTATTAACAAATTTTGAACAACACATATTTATCTACATGAAATTACAAGGGCATTGCATACTTTTAGGCGTTTATCAATGTATGGAGATTAATATCCCAATTTACAAAATTGCTTCCATTTCGTAAAAACACACTTCGTTAAAAAATTCAAGGCCAGATTTGGAATCTACTATGATGAACCTATCGAGAATAAAAGTCCATTCATTGAAAAAATAATTTTAACGAAGTCGTATAGCAGATTGTTTGAAGGGGTTGATAAATTACAAAAATATCAACAATTTTTAATTTTTGCCCAAAAAGTTGTATATAAACTAGATTTTAATGAAAATTCGTCTAAGATGAACTTTAATATGTATAGAATTGATTAACGTTTACCTTTTTCTTAACTAGTTTAAGAAATCATAGTTATAAGATAAATTACACAATGCCTGCCGCACTATCAAAGTTACCCGCATTATCAAAGATACCCCGTTTTACGGTATCATAATTTACATTTTATATAACTCATTTTGGTATCATAATGGCCAATTTTTCCGAACTGGCTCATTATGCAACTGAAATGAGTTGCATAATGAAAAATAGTTGTATAATGTTCATAATGCAACTCATTTGAGTTGCATTATGAACATTATGCAACTCAAATGGGTTGCATTATGAAAAAATCATTGCATAACATTTTGTATGGAACTCGTTGCAAAACTCGATTTTTTTTCAGCACTCTTCGTATGAACGACTCATGCTGAAAAAATCAACTTTTTGCAACTCGTTACATAAATAACTATATAGATTAACGGCTACGCAGTCTTAGGGTTCAAAAAACGAGTTTTATTATTCACCCGACGTTTCGACACGGGGATAGTGTCTTCCTCAGGGGGAAAATAAATATTAACGTTTTTGGTCAAATGTTTTGTCTAACTTTAACTGTCTCGTTCACCGTGTCGAAACGTCGGGTGAATAATAAAACTCGTTTTTTGAACCCTAAGACTGCGTAGCCGTTAATCTATAGAGTCAAGATTACAGTCGATTCCCAACAGCAATAAATAACTATTGTTACAGTTTTCCTCAATTTTTATAGGCATTTCCACATCACAGATTTCATGCATAATTTTTAAAATTAACTACAGATAATTCAGATTTATTGGGCCAAAATCACAGATGAAAACCAACAAAAATGTGGCGCGTGCGGAAATATTTGCACACTTGGCAAAGCGTGTACTGATGGCTTATGAATTTGAAATATTTATTCAGTATAATCGAGCTAGTATTTGGTATTATGGTATAATTTGGCCTATACCGTCTACCCTCGTTGGTTTGACCGCATGTAATCTGAACACTTTTTAGTTTGACCCCCTCTAATCTGCACATCGTCCAAACTAAAAATGGTTCAAACGTCATTCTGCTAATGGAACGGTGTGAAACGGAACGCAGAACCAAAACAAAACACCAAATCAGGTTGCCAGTAGTGTGTTTTTTTATGCTAACAGAGTTGCTAGACGTTCAAATTAAAAATGAACTCCGTTGGTTTGCATGAGGTGCCGTTCAAACGAACGGGGGTAGACGGTACTCGAAAAGGTGAAATTCTCGCGCTCAGTATCATACGGGCGTATCTACAATGATCGATTTCACTTCATCGATTTTCTCATAACTTGACCGGCAAATCATGTTCGGTTGTTTTTGTTTTGGATGCTAGTCCTAGTTTTCTGTCACCGAAACACACCAAGAGATCATCAGAATATTGGTCGTATTTCCCGGGATAATCCGAAGACAAAATCGATGAAGAGAAATGATCATTGTAGATACGCCTGTATGATAATAAACGCGAGAATTAAAAATTCGGTTAGTCTCCGTGCCATCGGTGACCACCAAATTGTTCCCTTGAAAATGAGGAAACAACTGAATGCACAGAACATATTGCCATCATCACATTCATGCATGGATCGCTAGTGATCCATTCATGCATGGATGACAACTACACGATTCGATTTTGCATACTTTCGACTGCAGTAAAACCCACTTGAAATTGAAAACCATATACATATGAATCAGCTTAATTTTGTACACTATTTATGAATCACCATGTTGATCAAATGAGTGATCCATAAACTGTGGTCATTTTTGCCGATTCATAAATTGTGGGGTCACTGTACAATTTATAATACGATACAGTGCGAAATTTCCAATAACTTTTTTTTGGAGTTTCACTGTGCTTCCAAGCGGGTTTCACTTAATCCATGAAAATCCCCTGAAAAAATAATTTGCGAACGGTTACTTGACTTTTTCCAGTGAAATTGAAATGTAATTTCCTCTAATTCATTCATTAATAATGATCATTCTAGTTGCCGGCATCCTAAAGTTCAATGTGTTTTCTTCCAATTATTGAAAACGTTAAATCAAATAACATTGTAGAAGCTATGCTATGTTTTTTTGCCTTTCTCGTACACTAAGTGTACTGGAAAGGCTATATGTTCACTCCAAAAATGACTTTTTGATAGAAGGCCCGGAGGGTCGAGTCACATATACCAATCAACTCAGCTCGACGAATTGAGGTGATGTCTGTGTGTGTGTATGTATGTATGTGTGTGTGTATGTGTGTGTACAAAAAAAAACTCACATCACTTTTTGGCATTAAACCTCAACCGATTTTAATGACCAACGGTTCATTCGACGCGGAATCTGGTCCCATTGTTTCCTATTGAAAATGGTTCGGATCGGTCCAGCCGTTTCGGAGTTATGGCCATTTAGGTGTTCCGGATCGGTACCCCAGGAAGGGGCCAGATATGAAAACGCTACAAACCCATTCATGCGACGCATCAAACCACGGCACTTTCGATAACATGATGAACGGTAAACAGGAAAATAGTCTCGGGCCATATCTGAACCGGTAGTGTTCCGGAACCGGTTCCGGGTGATCCGCCGGATGTGGCCAAATATGAATGTGAACCAAAGCCATACATGCGACACATCAAACAGCGGATTTTTCGATAACCTGATAAACAGTAGGCAGGAAAACATTCTCAGACCATATCTAAACCGGTAGTATTCCGGAACCGGTTCTGGGTGTTCCGCCGGAACTGGCTAAAGATGAAAGTGAACCAAACCCATGCATGCGATACAACAAACAGCGGCTTTTTCGATAGCCTGATGAACAGTGGGCAGGGAAACATTCTCAGACCATATCTGAACCGGTAGTGTTACTGAACCGGTTCCAGATGTCACGCCGGAAGTAGCCAAGTATAAAAAATAACCAACCCCTTACATGCGGCGCATCAAATCGCAAGCTCTTCAGGCAACCTGATAAACGGTTAATAAAAGAGAATAGTTTCAGATCATATTTGGATCAACCGATAGAGTGTCGGAACCGGTTCCGGGTGTCCCGCTGGAAGTGGTCAAATGTAGTAGATATTAAAACACATGCCTGCGGCACATTAAACAGCGGCTTTTTAAATAACGTGATGAACGATTAGTCAGAAAATAGACCCCAACGAATATCTTTATAAAGGCTACCGATAGTGTTCCAGGACCGATCTAGGGTGTCCAACCGGAAGTGGCCAAATGCCAAAAAGAACCAAACCTATGCATGCGACACATCGAACCGCGGTCTTTTTTTAAACCATGAAGAACGATTAGCAAGAAAATAGGCTCAGACCACATTAGAGGCTACCGATAGTGATGCAAAACCAGCATTGGGTGCTTCCTAGGGTGCTTCGCAGGAACTTCAAAAATGAACAAAGTCAATGCAAGCGATAAATATGTGTAAGAAAATAAAATCTTGACTGAACGAAGGCCACATACATACAGACGTCTTACTCTACTCACTCTCCATCGTCCTTGTTTTCAACGGTTGAAACAAATATTAATCGTTGTTGCTCGTTTGACGTCTACTCACTACCAACATCAAGCCGCAGTGAAACGCAACCTGATTAGCATTTGGCGATTATTTTTTCGTAACGATGAATATAATAGCAATATGTTACAAATGATATGTCTGTTTGTCTGTACTAAAGCAATCTCATCAAATCACTGAGGTGTAAAAATATACAGTAGGATAGGTCAAAGTTATATGAGAAAATTATCGCATCAACCCCGGATAAAGTTTTTTCAATCCTCTTTTCCGTCTAAAACTACTGGGAATTTTATTTTTTGTCAAATTTTACATGAATTTTGTAACCTATGATAATAAAATATAGCCTAAAGTGTGAAGAAAAAACTATGTCGAAGACCGTAAAGCAGGGCTGTCCAACATACGGCCCGTGGAATCGATGAATGAAACTTGGCCCAAGGATTGAAATATTTGAAGATATTTCATATTTAAATAAAATTTAATATTAAAAATAAACTCGAAATAGGTAGTGTTTTGTTAAAAATTTTCAAAGATTGAGAAATTTAAATACATAAATTTAAAAATTTTAAACTTGAAAGGTACAGCCAAATTTGAAGCAGAATTTCAGCAAAATTTACTGAATTTCAGAAAAACGTCGCTGCTGAACAGCAGAGTTTACTGAACGAATCAGGGAAGCTTGCTGAATTTCAGCAAATTGTTTGCTGCAACCTGCAGTTCGGCAAAATTCAGAAAAAAAGTATTCAGGGTGATTTTTGCAAAAAATCAAGAATTCTTGCTCACATTTATATGACCCAAATGATGTCAGTGTTGTGATTTGCCGTGAGAACGGGTAATCGGATGTACAAAATTTCACTGTTGCATTCGTGCTTTCGAAATTTGATGTCGAAATTTAATGTCTGGTCCGTCGACTGGTATGGAGCATCACTTGTGGCCCGTGGCCACGAAAGGTTGGGCAGGCCTGCCGTAAAGTCATCTGTTATTGTGAAAGACGTTATATCCTAGCTTGTAATTATCGTCTTGATGTTGATCGGTCTTCAGTGATAGTGAAGGTGCTCAAGCAGTCAACTGAAAATTCTGATATTTTTCAGCCCAGTCTATACGTTTAACGTAACGTCGAAATATGTTCAATTAATAAATTTCCCAATTTTATTAAAATTATTGCTTTTCTAAATAAGGTATTCTCGGGATTCAGGAACAGTTCGCATTACGTCGACGGAAAGATCATGCTTCGGAATGATGGCCCTATCACAGAAACTAGCTAAACAAACAATAGTAGAAGATTCCAAAAACAGGGACCGAATTCTAAACCGCCCGATAGGTAGGCGATTGTCCACATCACGACGGTTTCAAACCGAACGGACTCAATAAATACCAAAACTTTCGTATGACATTTTTAAGTTAGGCAAGGCCATCTTGACTAGGAAACCTTGACCGATTGAACCCTTGAAAAGGCCCCATACACATCGAAACGTCGGAAAAATTCATAAACTAGTGTTTTCGATTCCCCCAAAAGGCTGAAGCCAACATTCTGAAGCAAAATCATCTCAGCCGTATCCCAACCAAGGAAAGATCATGAGTACATGTTCGACGAGAAAGGCACTATCACCACTAGGTGGATTAATCTGGGTTTTTAAATTACCTATTGATCAAATAGATATGTGTTTTTCAGTTTTTCGGGGTAAATCACGCCGTTACGGGAAAAATGCGCCACGAAATGTAACACGCCAAAAAATAACGTGATTTGAGTGTTGCATGTATCACGGCGTTTACTCGACGTTATTGATTGCTGTCGCTAATAACGCAATTAATGCACATTTGAAAGGTTCTGATTTTCGTCTGTGTTACTGTAGTCATAATTCAAACGCCAACGGCTGTTTTGGAGTTACGGCGAAGGCCGGCGCATTTTGTCCCAAAAGTACTCGCGATTCTGGACTACAAAATACGCATTTTTAAACTTCTTGCACAAATTTTGCGAGTAAGCAAAGAGATTTTCACATCAAGTTTTACAACTTTGCTCCATTTCGATCTGCAAATCAGCGGAAAAACTTTTCGCATTCTTACATCAGAAATGGCTGAAATCGGTTTTTAATTTTAATATTTTATTAGTTGGTAAAATTCCAAGTTTTATTGGTTGAGAAGATAGAAAATTAAAAATGCTATCGATTAGTGTAAACATGTCATATGAAAAATTATGTTACCAGGGAGATATTAAGGTGGGTCGTTGTACCTCGGTAGCGCGTATTAAACTGATTTTAAGCTCTTAACCTTCCTTTTGCATCACGTTGGGAACAGGTCGCTGGCGTGGTGTACGGTTTGGGTAAAAAATGACCCTAATGCCAAAGGAGTGGTAAACCAGGTAATATTGTTACAAAAATATTCTTAAGATACCACATTGTTTAAGCTGCACATCACTCACGTAGTGATGAAAAAATTACATTCAATGCAGCAAATTAGCCGCCGGCGTTTAGCTATTTCACCGAGTTTGATGGTACACTCTTAAATCGCGTTCTAGCAATCGCTAGAATGAAACCGACTGACAATTCATATAGGATGTATGTTCCATCATTAGCAATCTTGCGCTTCCATATTCATCCTATTCGAAAATAAGCGAGTACCTATCTTCTGGAACAGGTTCGTTGACATTTTCCGGTGCTAAACAGGGTGTACATGATGAGTGTGATAATTGTTGGAAAACGACGATATAAACAGGTAAAACTACGTTCGGAAATGCCAAAAATTACGTCAGAGGATATTACAAATTTATCTGCTGTGTATATTTTGCATGGAAAATATATCAAGATTTAAAAAATGATTACTTGAATATCTATATGAAGCCTCAATATTAAATACGGCGATTGTTTTCTAGAATTTATTCTCTGAAACCAAGTAAAATGGTTCTCCTTGGATAGTTGGGGAAGATATTCGGAATTATAAAAAATCCACAATTGAAATTTCGATCATGCTCATATAAAATATATCCATATTGAGTGGACTTAATTTATCACTTGTGTTTTGTTGAAAGGACTTTATGGCACGAGAAAGGCACCATCGCCGCTAGGTGGATTAATTAGGGTTTTTTACAATAAATTTCCAACACACTCCAGCCAAAATTAACCATACTTGGATCACCACGCACGAGCTTACTGCGAACGCGTCCGTTTCTCGCCGCAGTCACAAGAGAACTGAATACAAAGAAGATGCTCCGATACACAAAAGCTGCGACGAGGAGCGGTCATCACTAAGTGTATCACTTACTGAAGCTCTCTCATCGTTGGCTTAGAACAACTGTGAACATACGTTATTTTAATCATTATTTATCGCGTTCTAGCTCTCAAAACGCAACATACCATTTAATTTAATTGTATTAATGATGTTGCAGGTTGCGTTGCCATAAAAATCAAAAGTTAGGACACAATTCTGACAAAAAAAAAAACATTGTTGCCGAATGCTTCGCTTTCATTAACGTGGCCGAGTATCCTCTCTCTTGATTGCGCTCTCGTATCGAACCGGGAAGGAGAATGAGTTGTGTTTCGGGAAGCGCTCCCGAGCATACTGCTTCACGAACTGCTACATTCGTGAGTGTAGACCTGAGTATAGGACCTTCAGTAGCTCGCGATAAAATTCCAAACTCTGGTTTCAGTGCGTTTTAGGGCATTTGGGGGTCATAGGGCAGCATGGGGTCATAGAACGTATTAAGTAGGTTTCAGGTGCGTTTCAGAGGATTTCAATGGGTTCCAGAAGGTTTCAGGTGGGTTTTCGAGGCGTGGAACCCTTTGCCGGCCATGTAAACGCTAGTCGTCAATGTTATTCTGTCGGGAGAATATGATTTATTTATGTTTTCTTTGCGCGGCCGTGAAGAGAACGACGATTGTCAACCCTGGTTTGGATCCAAGATAGAGATGTTCAAAAATCTATTTGCCAAATACCGCCACGCAGCGGCGAACTACCTACTTATTATTGAATCACCAGGTTGTACTACAGTCTATACTTTCTGAAGGGGTTTGCCAAAGATAACATTTTTCTATCTGCTATGGACTCCGAGGTGGAAACGTTTAAAACTTTACCAACTAGCACCACCTAGCAGCAAAATCATCAATTTATTGTTCTGTCACCAGAATGCTCTTAACCCGGGAGCGGTCGCGTCGTGTACTGAGTACACGCATCATGAAAAATGCACGCTTGTGGTACACAGCGTGAGTGCGGCATCGCTGCAGGTAGTCAAAGACGCGACTGCTCGAGGGTTAATTTCCTGAAGAACTTTGCCGAAGACATACTTTTCTATCTGCTGTAGATCCCGAGATAGAGAATTTTAAAACTGTACATTACAATTAGCGCCACCTAGCGGTGAAATCACAAACTATTTTTTTTAATCAGAAGATGGCTCTTGACTTCCTGAAGAACTTTGCCGTAGACGACACTTTTCTATCTGCTCTGAATTGCGAGCTAAAGAAGTTTGAAACTTTACTTGACAACTAGCGCCACCTAGCGGCGAAACAATCCACTAATTGTTGAATGACCAGATAGGTCTTGCCTTTCTGAAGAACTTGGCCGAAGACTACACTTTTCTATCTGCTCCTGCTCTGGATCACGACTCCCGAGATAGAGAAGTTTTAAACTTCACTTGACAACGAGCGCCACCTAGCGGCGAAATCACTAACTAATTGCAAATTGATTGGATAGCTCTTGACTTCTTGAAGAACTTCGTCGAAGACGACCCTCTTATATTTGCTCTGGATCCCGAGATAGAGAAATTGCAAATTTTTCTTGACAGCGCCACATAGCGGTGAAATCACCAACCTAATGTTGAATCACCAGATAGCTCTTGACTTCCTGAAGCTCCTGAGCTTGCCGAAGATTCTATCTGCTCTGGATCACGAGCCAGATAAGTTTAAAATTTTACTTGACAAATAGCGCTTTCTAGCGGCGAAATCACAAACTAAATGTTAATTCATTAGACAACTCTTGACTTGATGAAGAACTTTGCCGAAGACGACACTTATCTATCTGCTCTGGATCGTGATGTTGAATGACCAGATAGCTCTTGACATCCAAAAGAACTTTGTCGAAGCTGAAACATGTCTATCTGCTTCGGATCCCGAGATAGCGGAGTTTGAAGCTTTACTTGACAACTAGTGCCACCTAGCGGCGAAATCGTCAACTAATTTTTGAATCACCAGATAGCTCTTGACTTCCTGAAGAACTTTGCCGAAGACGACACTTTTCAATCTGCTCTGGATCGCGAGCTAGAGGAGTTTGAAACTTCACTTGACAACTAGCTCCACCTAGCGACGAAATCACAAACTAATTGGTGAATCACCAGATTGATCTTGATCTACTGAACAACTTTGCCGAAGCCAGCATTGTTCCAAATCAAGTAGATCTTGAGATATTACATGTGATAACTTATGAGTGCTTCTATTGGCGAGTGAACATAAGCATCCACTTCTACATAGCGCCTCTATCGGCCAAATTTCCAACTAATTGGATGTTAGTTCGCATTGTGTGGTAGATCTATTCTAGTACTACAACTTTGCCAAAAAAATGTATGGTGCTATCTTGCAATACTCCTGAGATATTCGCTCATACCCCCAAATAGGCGAAAACCCATAAGCTCTGGGATTCCTACAACACGGAGTACTGCTGCACCCCCGAACCAACCGTGTAGTAGGAGTCTAGACTGTATTGCGTTCGTCACTGGATAGCCCGTGGCTGAGCCAACAAATTTGTCGAAGACACCACCTACTTAAATTATCATGTTATTGAGATACACACATATACGTTTATACTTTTGCCTGCACACGAGTGCCGCCCAGCGATGGATTTTCCAATGATTTAGTTCATCACTGGACAGCTTTTGACCATGCTAACAACTTTGCCGAAGATATCAAGTTTTTATAAAGTAATATCACAATAATATTTACAATCGTAACTATCCCATTTTTATAAGGTACTTGCGTCTCCATCCAGCGGCGGGTGGTGACGCCGCAGATGGCTGTTACCACCCTCTTCAATACATACGCAAAACGTGCAGTGATGCAGTGCAGTGATGCAGTGATGCAGTGATGAAGTTAGAAATCATGCGAATAAAATGTCCATTGTTTCGAAATTTAATAACGCCCTCATCTGAAGTGCAACTAAAAAAAAGTTGTCTTCTAACAAAATGTTCACTCATATATGCACTAAATCTTCAGGGGGGGGGGGGGGGGGGTTGGTTTGCGGATTTTTAGAGTTGCTTTAAAGTGCCTTTTTCTTCAAAAGTTTGAATAGTTGGATTTCCCCATACTGAAAAATTAAAATTCCCATATAAAACTTCAAGTCGATTGCGGACTAGCTTACCGATTTTTTAGATTTTTTTTTTATTTTGCAGGGCTTCATTTGGGTCCATTTGTAACCATTTGTGACTATTCGGGATTGTGTATTCGCAATTTTGCAAAAATCGACACGCCCTATTTCACAATCGTCACTATCACTCCTGGCCGTTCAATATCAAAACGACAATGACAGGGTACGACCTGATATTGACCCGCACTCTAGATCACAATCATTGCAACTGTTGTGATATTTTAGTGGTTTTCGCCAAAACTTGTGACCAACATGCAAAACTTGTTATTTTGTACCACAGATTGAAATATCATTCTGGTAAATCTTCATTTGGATTTTTAAACGAATTTTAAAGATCGCCTTTCAGTGATTTCCACACACCATTACAGTCAGTCCAGTTCTGATGGAACAAGGAAAGTGACGGTGACTCAATAGAGCGCACGCTGACTTGGATCGCAGTCGGCCTATCAAAATCAGCGATTTGCTTACCATTGACAGTGATAGAACGCAACTGGTTTGGTAATACGATGTCCGTAATTAGCTATGAATAGAAAAAAAAATGTTGACACTTAGCTTCGAACACGGAGCCTCGACATCGTGAGTCTAGACCCTTATGCCCTTATCATTGTACTGACTGTCAATTGACACTAGCAGTTCTTCGGTCCATTCAGGAGGCTGCTTCTCGAAGCCCTCCTTAGTCCGGATACTGATTTACATTTAACTAATAGAAAAAAAACTTTCTCCATTCAAGAGACGCAGTGTCTCCCACGTGGATGGATACAATTAGATACTGTACGTTGCTCACTACAAAACTTCAAGTCGATTAGTATAAATTGACAGAGTTGTAAGATAAAATTGCGCTTCATAGACCCATAGAGATCCAAATGATCCTGCACCCCAAGCCCGTGCACAAGGGGGCCCAAGTAACACACTTGTCACCGAAGAGTCACGGCGGCGCAGGTTTTTGTTGCGCAGAAGTTACTGCGACTTATTTCTAACAAATAAATACTTACTTGCTAAAAGTAAGTCACAGTGACTTCTGCGCAACAAAAACCTGCGCCGCCGTGACTCTTTGGTAACAAGTGTGTTACTTGGGGGGGGGGTGGGGAGTTAAAACCCCACAACCCTCCCCCATTTCCGATGTTTCCGACCCTCCGCCGAAATTAGGAAAAACACCTCCCTTGGCGTCATTTTTGTGCACGGGCCTGCAGCACCCTATAATATAAAATACTGTTATCACCTCATTTCCAAACATCTTTCGAAATTCAGGTGCGCTATCATTGGGTTGAGTAATAATATCATATCAATTTGTATACGAGTCATAGTAAATTGTATCAATGAATCCAACAAACAACCTCCTTCATTGAGAGTATTCACCCAAATATCATTTGACACAGTTTTCATGATCATAAACAAAAACGTAAACAACAAAAAAAAAGCTCTGATATCATACCCGGCATAATTTAATTGGGTCGCACATTTATTCGCTCCAAACAGATGCTTATAACATGTGTCCATTTAATGACCGAAATGTACACTTTACAAATTAGCCGGAACACGTTGAAAGCTATCTCGGCAGTATCACTTTTTCGTGTGTCCTCTAATGGTCCGAATAAAAAACAAGAAAAATCACCATTATCATGCAATCACACACAATTCAATCGATCACCGATCGCTTTGAAATAATTGTCAAATGCGTCATCATTCACAGCAGCCCCAGCAGCGCCTCAGCGCGGCGTACTCACTCGTGCTCTTGCACTACTGCATCCAACCAAGCAACAACCATGCCATGCTGATAATGTTGGATAACTTGCCTTACGGCATCCCGAGCGAGGAAACTCACGACAAGTGTTCGATCATCGGCGCACCGTTTCCTCCTGTTTGTTTCATAAAAAGAAACCCAGCAAAACCACCAACTGTTCCACTTTTCATCTCACCCATCCGAGTTGACGATGCTGGCTTGGTCAGGGAGATAGTGGTGACCGCAGCAGCAGCAGCGCGTACCCAGCCCATAGAAAGAATGTCATTCATGAGGCTGGCTGAGGCTCCCCCTTTGTGGTGTGGGTAGCCCAAGCATGTTGCTGCGGCTGAACTCGCGCACACAACCATACGGCAGACGATTCTCTCAAGTTTTGCTTTGCCGCACCACACGTGACGCGACGCAACGCGAAGTGCGGTGGCGTCGCGGGAAGAGAGTTTTTCTCGCGCCGCAACCTCAACGAAAGAGAAACCGATCGTTCGCGTCGCGATCAAGGCCTTTTCTTCTTTCTCCTCGGTATGGAGCAGGCACTGAGTCAACAACGATCAGCCTCTTCGTCAAAGGTATGCGCGATTGTGGCTTTTAGGTAGGTGTTGTTTCATCTGTTTGTATGTCGAGTGACGCAACCATTGGTCTCTACCGCCGCTGGGCGATCGATCTATCGCTTCGATTACACACCGGGATTGAGCTTGCTGGCCGGATAAAAATCCAAGGGGTGATTGCATCAGGCGCATATGACTACGACTAGTCTTATTTCTGACAGGATTGTAACTGCAGTATTTGTCGATTTGATGAATTTTAAAATAACCCTAACAATTAGAAGTACGGATCAGATTTTAACTTACGAAGATACTCTATGCTCGAGGAAATAAAAAGAGTATTATACGAAAAGTTCCTGGAACGACTGGGAATCGAACCCGTCACCCCCAGCACGGTCATGCTGAATACCCACACCTCTATAGCTATAGCTATATGGGCCCCCAATGTAAAAATTACTTTGTAGCAATTCACCGGATGACAATCTGAAAATTAGATTGGATTGGGAATCAATGACTTGTTGGGTGTATTTCACCCCGCACCAAATATACCATGTTCAGGCCCGTGCACAGAAATGGCGCCAAGAGAGGGTTTTTTTTTCCAAATTTCGGCAAAAGGCGGAGGGACGCCTAGTGTATGGAACATCGGTAATCCTCTCCCCCCACCTTTTGTGCACGTGCTTGACCTTCTACAAGACCCTAATTAGACCAGTCCTCTATGGACACCAGATATGGACCATGTTCGAGGAGGACCTGCAAGCACTAGGAGTTTTCGAGCGACGCGTGCTAGCTAAGGACGATCTTTGGCGGTGTGCCAGACGGTGAGTGGCGGCGAAGGATGAACCACGAGCTTGCTGTACTCTACGTTGACCCCAACATGGAAGTGGCCAAAGCTGAACAGATACGGCGTGTAGGGCATACTGCAAGAATGCCGGTCAACAACCCTGCATAGTAGGTGTTTGCTATTTATTCGGTTGGCACAAAAAGGCGTGGGGTGTAGAGAGCACGATGGGTGGACCAGGTTGAGCGTGATCTGGCGAGCGTCGGGCGTGATAAATGTGATGTTCCGTATGGAACTGCTGGAGTAATTTCTTAAACACCACTAATGAAGGGATAAACTCGTGGAGGATTTCCATTAGCAACATCTGAGAGAACTCCAGAATTAGCTTCCAGAAGAATTTCAGTGGATACTACAAAAATAACGGAATGAACTCTGGGGTTAACCTGAGAGCAATTCCTTGAGATCAACTTTTGTTGATTTATTCCTAGAAGTGCGTTAAGAACTAATTTTCATGAAAAACCCCTAATTAATCCACCTAGCGGTGATGGCGCCTTTCTCGTGCCTTCGAAACCCCATTTTCGACAAGACTTAAGTATCATTGGTGAATATCGCACTTTCAGACGTTTAGCAAAAATACATTTCATGATACCAAACATTAAATCGTTTAACTGGCTTTTGATGTTTAAGCCTTAAACTCTTAAAAAGCCACAATCTTGAATTTTCTGCCGCCATTTTGGATTTAAGGCCCCCATTTTGAATATTCTGGTTGCCATTTTGGACTCCAGACTTCTTCCCCATACTATCCATATTGGAAGGTTCTAAAGCTTTGAACTCAATTAAACAGCCACCATTTTGAATATTCTGGTCGCTATTTTTGAATTCCGGAAATTTTCTACACTTAGAATTTAGATATACCCATATTTCATTATTTTGGAACCTTAACCTCCATTAAACATCCGTCCCATGGATTATGAGCGCCATCTTAGATATTATGGTAGACATTTTTGATCTCCGGCAATCTTCTTCATACCAAATATAGCCATATTGAATGGCGTTGGAGCCTACAACTCCATTCAACAACCGCCATCTTGAACTATCGCGCGATCACACTACTGAGCGCTGCCTACAAGGTACTCTCTCAAATTTTATGCTTCCGTCTATCACCGATTGCAAGAGAGCTCGTGGGGCCATACCACGAGCCATGGGTGAATGCGCTACAACGGACCAGATGTCCACCATCCGCCAGGTGTTGCAGAAATACCGCGAAAACAACGTGCCCACACATCACTTGTTCATCGATTTCAAATCGGCGTATGATACAATCGATCGAGAATAGCTATGGCAGATTATGCACGAATACGGATTCCCGTATAAACTGATACGATTGATCAAGGCGACGATGGATCGAGTGATGTGCGTAGTTCGTAGTTCGAGCACCGACGAACCGACGTGACAGCTAGAACAAATAAATTCAAATTTGTTGTCCGCGACGCCATAATGAAAAATAGCCGAACACTATCGCCACCTTTATAACGGCTCGCGATGATTTGATAGCTCGACACCAAACCCTCGTGTATAGGAAACGGTTCGCGTCTGCGCTGATTTGACAGAAGCGATCGCTCGCTTCGCTGGTCGACCGTTAAATTAGGGGGGGGGGGTCAGTTTTGGATCGCCACTGTCACGTCGGTTCGTCGGTGGTTCGAGTATCAGGGACACTCTCGAGTCCCTTTGAATCTCGCAGAGGGTTACGGCAAGGTGATGGTCTTTCGTGCTTACTGTTCAACATTGCATTAGAGGGTGTAAAGGAGAGCGGGGATTAACACGAGTAGTACGATTTTCACGAAGTCCGTTCAGCTGCTTGGTTTCGCTGATGATATTGATATTATTGCTCGTAAATTTGAGACGATGGCGGAAACGTACATCCGACTAAAGAGTGAAGCCAGGCGAATTGGATTAGTCATTAATGTGTCGAAGACAAAGTACATGATGACAAAGGGCTCCAGGGAGGAATCACCGCGCCCGCCACCCCGAATTTCTATCGACGCTGATGAAATCGAGGCGGTTGAAGAATTCGTGTACTTGGGCTCACTGGTGACCGCCGACAACGACACCAGCAAAGAAATTTAGAGACGCATTGTGGTAGGAAATCGTGCTTACTTTGGACTCCGCAGAACTCTACGATCGAATAAAGTACACCGTAACACGAAGTTAACTATCTACAAAACGCTGATTAGACTGGTTGTCCTCTATGGGCACGAAACATAGTCCCTACGTGCAGAGGACCAACGCACCCTTGGAGTTTTCGAACGGAAGGTGTTGCGTATCATCTACGGCGGAGTGCAGATTGAAGACGGGACTTGGAGAAGGCGAATGAACCACGATGCATCAGCTGCTGAAAGAACTAACCATCGTCCACACCGCGAAAATCGGGAGGCTACGGTGGACGGGTCACGTCATCAGGATGTCGGATAGCAACCCGACTATACTGGTTCTCGAGAGTCATCCGACCGGTACAAGTAGACGTGGTGCGCAGGGAGCTAGGTGGGTCGACCAAGTGGAGGACGATCTGCGGACCCAAAGGATACAAAAATCGCCGCAGTTTGATGATGTGTCGCATGATGGGGCTTGGTTCAGTTCTATATACGGCAGGTTCTACCGGTGCTGGTTCCGATCACTGAAATGGCCATAACTCCGGAACGCCTTGACCGATCCAGACCACTTTCAAAAGCAAACAGTGTGGTAGAATTCCGGTTCGATTCGAGCTATGATCCGAAAAAAAGAAGTGCCAATAAGAAGTGCCTTAAAAGTGAGTGAACTTATTTTGCGCACAGACATACATACATACATACACACAAACATACACACATACAGACATCATCTCAATTCGACGAACTTAGTTGATTGGTATATGTGACTTGACCCTCCGAGCCTTCTATCGGAAATTCGTTTTTTGAGTGAACATATAGTCTTTCAGTACACTTTGGTGTACGAGAAAGGCAAAAAGATTACAAAAAAGTTTCTGGAGAATCTTTGAAGAGATTCTTGAAGGAATTCCGTAAAAAAATCGTTTGGGAAGCCCGTTAGGATTTCCTGGAGGAACCTCAGAAAGAACTTCAGGAGAAATCTCGGATGGAATTCCTGGACAAATCTTGAAGGGATTCTGAAAGAAATGCTTAATGAAGTTTTGAAAGCAATTTCCCTACAAATCCCTAAATAAATTCCTGAAGCAGTCTAGCAAAGAACTTCTGAAGGAAGCCCAAAAAAAAATCGTGGATAATCTCAGAAGAAACTTCTGGATGAATACCAGGAAGAACTATGGGGGTAATTCGTGAATAAGCTCCTTGTTTGCGCATCACTCGAACGGCGTGGTCTAGGCACCCTCTGTCGCAGCAGCGACGTCTATTTGTATAGTTTTGAGTTGTCATTATTCTGCAGCTATCAGCAAACAGCCCAGCGACTATTATCACTGGGAGATCATGCGAGATCAAACACTCCTGGAGAAATCCTAGGAGGAGATCCTGGAGAATTCTTCAGGAGTGAATGGAGAAATCTCGGAAGAAGTTCCGAAACGAATACCGAAAAGATTTCCTGGAGAAATCCAGGGGAAACCTCGAAGGACTTCCTAGAGAAATCCCAGAAGCTGCTCCTGTATAAATCACTGGAAGAACTTCTGGACGAATCTTAGATAGAATTCCTGGAGAAATCTCAGACGTAACTCCTGGTTAATATCAGAAGAATATACTGGGGGAGTTCCTGAAGGAATTCCGGGAGAGACCGGTGAAAGAACTTCCAAAGGAATTCTAGAAGGAACTTTTGGAGGAATCTCAGAAATCGATCCTGAAGGAATCTCAGAAGAAGGAATCCTTAAATGGAAGAGTTCGAGATGGAACTGCTTGAGAAATCCCAGAAGTAACTCTTAGGGAAATACGGAACTCTTTCCGGGATTCCTTCAGGAAATCCTTTCGGGAATACCCCCACGAATTTCTTATGGAACTATAACTCAAGAAGTTCCGAATAGAATTCATCTGTGAGTTTTTTTTTTTTGTAACATTCCTACAGGGCTTCCTTTAGGAAATTCTGCAACAACTTCTTAAGAAATTCCTTCAACAGATTTGTAAGGACCCACTCCAGGAGCTTCTTCCTCCAATACTCGTACAAATAGTTATATCTAGGAATCCCTTTTCGGAATTAAGCTCGGAATACTAGTAAAAAACAGTTCAAAAATAAATTTCGATTTTCAACTCCGAAAAAGATCGCTCAAGTAACTTTTAGAGGAATCTTCTAAGGAACTGCTGGAGGAATCTGGGAAGAAATTTCTGCAGGAATCACCGAAACCTGGATAGGATACGACTGGGATGATTTATTTCTTTTTTTACCACTTTACCTAATTTACAGCTCTTTTGTCCACTAGGGTACTGCGTGAGCGATTTCAATTGGCAGCTGCAGTTACACTTTGTGTGAGGTGTGCATTTTGCTTAACCTATGTAAGGTTCCTATCCCTGACAATCGATAACGCATCGACAGTTGGTAGCGTTATCGAGACGTCATTCTGCCGACAATGTTGGTAACACTACAAAGCGAACGACCACACCCGACCCGTGTCTCGCTTCCGCATCGGCACGTCGGTCGGCTGCGTAGTGAAGTGTTCAGAGAGGTAAGTCGTGCTTTTGGATTGCTGATGCTCGTTGGGTGATTCCTTTTGGAAATTTGAATATTGGACGATTGTAAACCGATGCGTTGTGCAGAGGTATGCAATAAGTGAGAACTTGGCAAATCACACTTTGTATAGCCCCTAAATGTATTCTATTCTAATTCTACTATATCGAACTGAATGCCTTTGCGCTGCCGTCACTTTCCTACCCTATCCATGGTAGAATGATGAACACGATGATGTTGATCTTGTTTCTATTCCAGTCCAATTGGGGGTCCATTATGAGTTGCCGTTAGCCGATATCCAAGTTTCCGGGTCCGTTGGAGCACAGGCTCAGAAGAGTGTCAGGTGTCAGCCGCTCTCGGATGGAAGAGCAACTGACAAAAAATTGCAAGTGCCAGGGCTGGGATCGAACCCATGACCATCCATTTATGAAGTGAACGTGTAGCCACTAAGCCACGGGCCCCGGCTGGGTTGATGTTGCTTCGGAAATATTGGCTTTGCTGTCTTTTGAAGGGGGTTACATACAAAAGGCTGAAACACAAAAGGCTGAAATAACAAAAGGCTGAATTAAGAAAGGCTGAATCACAAAAGGCTGAAAATGTCAAAAGGCTGAAATAACATAAGGCGGAAATGATGATTTGACTAGTTTTCAAACGGCGAGCCTAAAGGCAACACTAACTTCACAGACAAACAAACATAACACTCTAATTATTCATATCGTACACTGATATAATGATCTTCATGAAAATTTGCTAGTTGGCCGATCACTCAGCCCTGACACTTGCATTGGTTTTGCTTGAGTTTGACATTTGACGCACACTACCGTTCATTGGTTGATGGTTCATTGGACGAACATGCTTCCGTTATTATGTTCGAAATCGCAAAGCGTTAGGACTGTTTTTCCGCGCTAAAGTATGCATTATTGATCGCCTACATAACTATGACAGTATTTCTCCAAAGAATAGCATATATTTAAAAGAAAGAAAAATCTCTGATCACATTGTTGGCAGCTAAAATGGCAACCAATCTCCATAACAGCATGACTCGAAAGAATAGTTCGTGCTCAAAGAAGGAAAAATCTCCAATTGAAATACCAGTCATTTTTGTGTTAGTTGGTATGCATCATTAGCCTCTTCACTAAGCACATTCCATGACTAGGACTCATATATGTAGCCGATCTGGTTAGCGAGCAGGTAGTCATGCTGAGGGTGACGGGTTTAATTCTCCCCCGGGCCAGAAACTTTTTGTAATGGAAAATTCCTTGACAACCGCGGGAATAAAGTATCTTCCTGCCTGTCACACGATATACAAATGCGAAGTGGTCATTGGCAGAGAAGGCTCTCAATTAATAACTGTTGAAATGCGTATAGAAGCTGAAAGCAGGCTTTGTCTCAGTTGGGACGTTACGCCAGAAAAAAAAAAGAAGAAGAAGTACTATAATTCATCTCTAGCATTTATGCAATTTCAGCCTTTTGTGCATTCAGCCTTTTGAAATTCAGGCTTATGTTACTTTCAGCCTTTCGTGTTCAGCCTTTTGTGCATTCAGCCGTTTGAAATTCAGCCTTATGTTAGCATCCCTTTGAAGGACACAAGTTTATGATTTTTGCCGACGTTTCGGTCCGTATGGGACTTTTTAAAGAATTGTAAAATATAATTATTCAACTGTCATTACAATATTTGAAATATTTAGTTAGTTTTACTAATTACCAATCGTTTCTAGTCAAGATGGCTTTGCCAAACTCAAAAATGTCATGCGGACATAGACTCACATAGATTGAGTTCGATCGGTTTTAAACCATCGTGAACAATCTTCTACCTATCGAGTGGTCTAGAATTCGGTCCCTGTTTTGGAATCTTCCACCATTGCGTTTTGTTTAGTGTGTGTTTCATTATCTAACCCTCTATTCGTCATTTCGCTTTTTAGTAAGTCTAACAGAGCTGCATACGCTACATGGAGATTGCGGTGTCTGTGCGTTCGATTTCAGTATTGTTAGTGTTGTATATGTGGTAACTTTTAAGAATGTGTTCAAAATTATGGTCCATCGTTGCTGCATGGTTGACAAGTTCCGTTTTTTTCATCACCCAGCTAATCTCCGCCGCGTTTTCATTTGTTTACCCTTTGCCTAGTAGTGTGTTTAGTTTTTTCAAGTTCGATGTCCAGATGGTTTTTGTTTTAGTTGCGTACTAGTCATTCCTATATAGCATGCCTCACAATTTACGCAGTTTATTTTGTAAACAACGTGTATTAGTGTTATCGTTATTTGATTTTTTAATCCGGCAATGCTTGTGAGCGAGTTGGTAGTTTGTAAAACTAACTAAACGCTTAAAATTTTGTAATGATAGTTGAATAATCATATTTTAGAACCGTTGACAAAGGTCTCATACGGCCCGAAACGTCGGGAAAATCATAAACTAACGCTTTCGATCCCCTTAAAAGACTGCAAAGCTAATATTTCCGTAGCGAATCTGCAAATAACGATGTACATTTTTAGAAAAGTCTACAACTTTTGAGGTCTCCAGCAAACCTTGTGAATAAGGCTTTGGATCACCAATCCGAAGATAGCGGGTTTGATTCCCGATCGGGGATTTTTCTCGACTTTTCTGGGCACAGTATATAATTGAATTTGCCTCACAAGATACAAAATCATGCAATGGCAGGCAAAGAAAGCCCTTCAATTAATAACTGTGGGCGTGCTCGAAGATCACTAAGCTGAACTTAGTTAGGCCAAGTTCCAGTAGGAAGGTAGAGTTGCAAGCAAGTAGATGAAGACAGGCTCTTGTAGAGCTTCCGGGGGTTTCAAAGGTATTTCAAGGCATTCCAGGACATTTCAGAGGGCTTCTATGGGTTTTCAGAGGATCTCAAGTGTGATTCACGGGAGTGTCATGGAATTTATGAGGCGTTTCAGGGCAATTGGCAAAGCCTTTCAGGAAGTTTCAGAGAGATAGGGGTTTTTACAGACTCTCAGGTGAGTTCTACGGGGATTTCAGTGGGTTTCAGATGGGTTTCAGAGGGGTTTGAGAATGGCTTTAGAGACTATGAAGGCTTCTAGGAGAGCGTCAGTGCGGTTTCAAGATGTTGCATGAGGTTTCAGATGACTTTTAAAGGGTTTCATAGGTTTTCAGGAGAGCATCAGTGGTCTTTCAGGGTTTTTCAAAGGTGTTTTGTTCGGCGGAATTGAGAGGGTTTTAAAGGAGTTTTACAGGTTCTCATATGAGCTTCAGATGCATTTCAGTACGTTTCAGAAGGACTTCAAGACTAATTACGCTTGTAAATTTGATGACCTATACTAAGGGAGAGCTCAAACAGATACTCAACTCATCACTTGACATCACATACTTGCATGAGGCTGAACTAGTTTCAATCTCATTCAAACACACTAGTTATGCATGTAGAGCAGACTACCCATGTTCAAGAAAGTATTTACTTATGTTGGCGCAAGTTAGAGAGAAACACAGTTCCTGTAGTCGCCAAACTGGGCAGCTTTAAAGCTGCAAATATATTCCAATAAATTCAATAGTTATTTAGAAAAATAATATAATCTACTTACATTTCTGTGTAACTATAAAATATTTAACTTGCGCTACAATTCTATTAAATCTCTATACTACAGAGTACTTTTACTATAGAGAGCACTTACTACGTACTCGCTAACTGCGCTAACTGACTACTGTCGAGGCTGTTTCAGACACAGCGTGTGAATCATCGTAATAAATTTATCCACAATCAAGCAGTGCGAAGTGTATCGGTGCGTAGGGATGAGCCGGGTGCTTCACACACTGGACAAACTGCCGCACCGCACAGTGGTCGCGGTAACAACTTACTTACTTTCAGTCCTGGACACCCACGGTGGTGCAGAGGGCCGAATTGAATGATTTCCATCCTGGGCGCTTGCCAGCCATCATCGCCTTGACCTGTGGCCAGGTTAAATTTCTGTCGACTTGCTTGATTTCGTTGTTGAGGCTGCGCCACCATAAGCCTATGGGTCTGCCTCTGCTGCGATGACCTGCTAGGTTCCAGTCTAACCCTTGCTTGCAGTTTTCGTTTCCGCTCCTGCGTAGAGTGTGGCCGACCCACCTCCACTATCGCTCCCAAATTTCTGTCGCTATCGGCTTTTGATGACATCGACAATGGAGCTACAATTGTGAAGCCACCATGCACGAATTGTATACCGCAGGCATCTATTGATGAAGACCTGCAGCTGTTGCGTGTTCTCCACTGATACACACCAGGTTTCGCTGGCGTATAGCATCACAAATTTCACATTCGAGTTGATATTTCGGATTTTGGTGCGTCGACAAATGTGGTTGTCTTCCCATACATTTCCTAAACTCACGAAAGTAGTCCTCGCCTTCTTGATCCGTGCACCTATGTCGATCTTGGTGCCGCCATCGGCCGCCATTTGACTATCAAGATACTGAAAGCTTCCAACATTCTCCACTGATTGCCCAGCTACCGTGTATGCATTCAACGATTTGGTATTGTTGGCGTTGATGGTGACTCTATTCCTCTATTCCTGATATGTGGCAATAAGTATCGTAGTCGTTATGAAATAAATCCAGATCCTGAGCTAGGAATCTTTAGATAACTGATATCTAAACGAGGGTCATTTCATACAGAGTGATGCTAATGAGAGAAATTTCTGTGTGTGAGCGAATTTCTTTTCAAAAAGTTTCTCCTTCTATATGATGACCTGCAAAATGCCAAACCTATCGGATGATAGAAAATATTTCCGATTTCCCCCTGAATTCCGAATTTCATTATACTTTATGCATAATATGAGCTCATCCCAGATTCCGAATCGTAAAATTTCACTTTCGTTTGACGCGCACGCGGCCACATGCCAAAGAAGTGTCAATGGCATTTCAGCCGATCTGGTTGATGTCGCTCGCTACTATACTATCAGTTCGAGGCAGTTAAAAGGCTCTCACTGGGCAGCGCTTTCTAGTCGGTCTTCCCAAAGTCTTCCAAAATCTCACCTAATTGGAATTAACATATAGCTGCTTTTGGGAACCGGTAATCAAACCGGTACGCATCTTCCAGCAGCTAATTTTTATACTAATGAAATTCAGCTGCCTCTGCTAGGACGCGAGGCTTTCTTGCTGGTCAGATTTGACCCGAGCGAAATGGTTTCCCTATTAGATCCGAACCCCAACCGGTCAATGTAAATTCCGGTGTCTTCCGGGAATATTTTATCTACTGCGTGCTGATGTGTACCTACGTGACGGGCCAATCGAGTGACATTAATCGCCCTGATAGCCACTTCATAAAAAGCTTTTCCTCGCCCTAATCAAACGTCGACCTCCAGGGAGAGGTCAATAGCCAAGCACGCCCTAAAGGGCACTGCAGCACGCGGCTACTTTCATCGCTGATGGAAACCTGTCGGCAGCAACTAGTTCGATCCACCTCCTGTCCTGGTGAGATCAGAATATAATTAAGATTCTTTCTACGATTTCTCTTTTTGGGTGGCTTTCGGTTTCCTTCACGCTCAAACGGTAAGCAAGCTTAAAAACTCATCCTTCGGTATTAGGAATCGATAACCTTTCGGGTTTTTACTTTAGTTCATCTTTGGCGTCAAACATACGAATCCACGGTGAAGGAAAGATTGTTTCAATTTCATGAGCTATTAATGCTGTGGCGAATGGAAAAAAGTCGTTTTCACTTTCGTTTTAGCGTGACGTTGCAGAACATTTGCGCCTCATTAAAAAATAGATTGTTATCATGAATGAGCAGCATTGGGTAGGTAATAGTTTTGTCGCGGTTTTTTTTTCTTAGTGCGATGTACATGTATATGTTGTTGGTGCAATATGTTTTTTTTTTTATCTGTATTAACGAGATTTTTAGCCCTAGGCTAGTTCATCTCGGGACCCACGCTTTACTTCTCTTCCGAACTCACATTTTGCGAGTTTGTCGGGAGTGGGATTCGATCCCAGGTCCACGGCGTGATAGTCAAGTGTTCTAACCATTACACTAGGTCCGCTCCACACAGGTGCAATATGTTGATGATCGTTTGTTTTGTTATAATTTATGACGTAACTTGTAAAATTGCATTGTGAACGAATATCTAAGAAGTGAGCCTTGATATCAGGATTAATTTTGCAGAAAATTTGATACATCTGGAATAAATTAGATCGCCATCGAACGGGCCTTAAAGGCCTGTTGAGTTTGTCGAAGTCTCATTTCTTGCTTGCAAATATCATAGATTCACTTAAGCTACCCTGACGATTTATAGCATTGCAAACATTTGGAATTTTCAATGAACACTAACCCTAGTGGATAAATCTAGAATCAACCAGGGGGCTGTCCATAGACCACGTGGTCATGTGGGGGGGGGGCGTTCAGCCAATGACCATTTTGTATGGACAAATAAAATTTGGGGGGGGGGGGGGGGTTGTTTGGGAATTCCCAAAAAAATTACCACGTGGTTTATGGACAGCCCCCAGGACGTAATCAGATAGCGCCTGATGGCTTGATGAAGTTTCTCGACGATGACCTTTCAACATCCTAGGTTGGAAAAATCCCCGTCAGCCCAGTAAACAAATGCATTTCGTTTAATTTTGTTCACATGTTTATGAACATCAACCCCAATAGTTCTCACCCATCACACGCCGTTATCAGCCCCAAACAACAAAGCGTTGCGTTGATAAATCATCTCCTTGCTGCGCTGGCTGGACGCCACGCGATGACCGATATTACGCCGTCGACGTAGAAAGTGTCGTTGCGACCCTCGCTTGTTTTGGTGCCACATATTTCCGCCGCCTTGCCCGTCGTAGTGCGAGCGACTCACCCCTGAGCCTGGAGTCGCTTTCTTTTCCGCTTCATTTCAGTTTCGGAACTGCTCCTGGTTCGGTAGGTACCAGACCTATAAGGTAGCCGCTGTCATTGATCGACGACACCCTATCGCGTTGTCGTCACACGCATGCTTGCATATTATTCGAATGACTATAACATGCCAACCTGGTGCTACTAACTGGCTGATTGAGGGGTGCTACTTCTGCTAGGACAGTGGTTTTCAACCACTATTTATTTTCAGGATGTATGTGGTCATTCAAATTGATTTTGCTTCTCTCTATTCGAATGACTATAACATGCCAACCTGGTGCTACTAACTGGCTGATTGAGGGGTGCTACTTCTGCTAGGACAGTGGTTTTCAACCACTATTTATTTTCAGGATGTATGTGGTCATTCAAATTGATTTTGCTTCTCTCTGAGTCTCTACTGAATATTATCTTCACATGTCGTTCTTTCCGGCATCCTTGCAACGTGATCAGAACAACGCTGAGCAACACGACTTGTTTCTAAACCAGTAGCAGCAACATTAGCAGTAATTTAGCAATTAACCTTCATCCAGCCAACGTTGTTTTTGCACCTTCGGAAAAGCACAAAAATGGTCATAACTTTTTTGTTTTTTGATTAATTTTGATGAAATTTTCACAACTTCCCGAAAAACTCTTCTAATTTAGGATTCCGGGGACATGGGTACCTGGTCCACATGATTCCGGAGTTATTCCGGATTGTCTTGGGGTTCCGTAATTGGCTACATACTTTGCACAACGTATACCTCAAGATCCCGATGAGGTAGAAGTATAGTGTCTTCGGCGAATTTTTTTGCTGGTTAAGAACTAATTGGCAACGGCGACTTTGGTTCGCGATTCGGCCACTAGGCGGCGCTAGTGTCAAAAAGGTTCAAAGATTCATATCTCAGAAACCTGATAAGATAGAATGATGCTGTCTTCGGCAAAGTTCTTCAGCAAGCTCAGAACTGCCTGATAGTAAAGTCTTTGGTTTGGAATTTATCCGCTAGGTGGCGCATTGTGTCTGAAAAATTCAAACACGTATATCTCGATACGCTTATGAGCTACAAGCATGCCGTTTTCAGTAAAGTTATTCAGCAGGCTAAGAACTATCTGTTAATGGCGTCTTTGGTTCGAGAATTGTCCGTTAGGTGGCGCCAGGGTAAAACATGTTCAAACTTTTACATCTCCAGAATCCTGATAAGATACAATGATACCGTCTTCAACAAAGCTCTTCAGCAAGCTTAAAACTGTCTGACAGTTGAGTCTTTGATTCGTAATTTATTCGCTAGGATGCACCTTGTGTAAAATAATTAAACACGTATATCTCGACAATCTTTTGAGCTAAAAGCATGAAGTTTACTGCAAAACTGGTCGGCAGATTGAGATCTATCCCGCAATGGTGACGCTAGGTGATGCCAGCAATCAAAACGTTCAAACAACTTTATCTCGAAAATCTGAAAATGTCCAGGAAATTTTTCCAAAAGTTTAGAGAAAGCAACGTATCTGGTGTCCTTGGTACTGATATTATTCGATAGGTTCCGTCTAGTATCAAAAAAAAAAAAATGCTGGTATAAACACCCTAATGAAGAAGAAGTATTCCGTTTTCAGCATAGTTGTTCAGCAAGCTAAGAGCTATTTGGCAGGATAGTAGACGGTCGAGTATGGTGGTACAAGAGGCAATACTTTTACACCGTCTTCGACACCCTGCAGACAAATTCTGTCACCCCACATTTTGTCTCTTGCTCCGTTATTCTTCCGGGAATATCTACAGGAATTCTACCGGGAATTTTTCCAGAAATTCTTCCGGTATTTTTTCCAGGAATTTCTCCAAGAATTTCTCTGGGAATTGCTCAAGGACTTCCTCCAGGAATTTCTTCAGGAAATCCTACGGGAAATCCTCTAGGACATCCTCCAGAAATTTCTCCGGGAAATCCTGTAGGATTTCATCAGGAACTCCTTCAGGGATTCCTCCAAGAATTCCCCCGGGGATTCCTCCATGAATTCCTTGAGTCAATTCTCCAGGAATGCTTCTGGGACATTTCCCAGGAATTTCTCCGGGAGTTCCTCCAGGTATTCCTCCGGATTTTTTTCCAGGATTTTCGCCAGTGATTTCACAGAGAATTAACACGAATTCCTGCGGGAATTCCTCCGTGGATTCCTCCAGAAATTCCTTAGGAATTCCTCTGGGATTTTTTACAGGAATTTCTCCAATATTTTCTCCAGGAATTTTCCTGGAATTTCTCTAGGAATTTTCTCCGGGAATTTCTTCAGGAAAACTTGTAGTTTTTTTTTGAGAAAATCCCCTGGGACATTCTTCAGGAATCTCCAGGAAGTCTACCGTATTTTTTCTCAGAAAACCCTCTGGGAATTTCGCTAGGAATTCCTCTAGGACTTCCTCGAAGAATTCCTCCGGCAATTTATCCAGGAATTCCTCCGTGGATTTTTCCAGGAATTCCTACGGGAATTTCTCTAGGAATTCCTCCGGGAATGCCTTTGGGAAATCCTCAGGAAATTTCTCCAAGAATTCCTATATGACTTCCATCAGGAATTCCTCCGTGGATTTTTCCAGGAATTTCTTTGGTTATTTCTACAGGAATTCTTCTGTGATTTTTTTCAGGAATTTATCTGTGAATTTCTCCAGGAATTCCTCCGACAATGTCTCCGGGAATTCCTTCGGGAGTTTCTCCCTGAAATCCGGAAAAATCCCGGAAGCAATAGTGAAAAAAATACCGAATGAATTCCTGGAGGAATCACCGGAGGAATTCCTGATGGAGGAAGTTCTTGAGGAATTTTCTAAGGAAATCTTGGAGAAATTTCTGGTGGAATTCCCGAAGGAATTCCTGGAAAAAATCTTTGAAGAATACCTGGAAAAAAATCCCGGATAAATTCCTGTAGATATTCCCGGAAGGGCAACGGAGCAAAAGACAAAATGTGAGGAGGCAAAATTTGTCTGCAGGGGATCAAAGACGACGTGAAACTATTGCCTCTTGCACCACCGTACTCGACCGTCTACTATCCTGCCAAATAGCTCTTACCTTGCTGAACAACTATGTTGAAAACGGAACACTTCTTGTTCATTAGGCTGTTTATACAAGCATTTTTTTAACTAGACGGAACCTATCGAATAATATCAGTACCAAGGATCAGCACCAGATACGTCGTACTTTCTCTTAACTTTCGGAACAATTTCCTGGACATTTTCAGATTTTTGAAATACAATTGTTCGAACAAAACGTTTTCTGGTATCACCTAGCGTCACCATTGCCGGACAGATCTCAACCTGCCGAACAATTTATATTCTATTCTATTCTAGTACTTGCACGATCAGTATTGAAAAGCAACCAGGAGATCTCAACCTGCCGAACAATTTTGCAGAAAACTCCATGCTTTTAGCTCATTAGAGTATCGAGATATATGTGTTTAAATATTTTACACAAGGTGCATACTAGCGATAAATCACGAATCAAAGGCTCAACTGTCAGACAGTTTTTAGCTTGCTGAAGAACTTCGTTGAAGACGGTATCATTGTATCTTATCAGGATTCTGAGATTTAGAAGTTTGAACATTTTTTACTCTGGCGCCACCTAGCGGACGATTCTCGAACCAAAGATGCTATACCAGATTGTTCTTAGCCTGCTGAACAACTTTGCTGAAAACGGAATGCTTCTAGCTCGTTAGGGTATCGAGATATACGTGTTTGAATTTTTCAGACACAAGACACCACCTAGCGGATAAATTCCAAACCAAAGACTTTTCTATCAAATAGTTCTGAGCTTGCTGAAGAACTTTATCGAAGACAGCATCATTCTATCTCATCAGGTTTCTGAGATATGAGGGTTTGAACATTTTTGATACTAGCACCGCCTAGCGGCCGAATCGCAAACCAAAGTTGCCGTTGCCAGTTAGTTCTTAACCTGCTGAACAAATTATCCGGAAACACAATACTTCTGCCTCATTGGGAATCCAGAGGAAATCTGGTGGGAAAAAATTTGGTACCCCAAGACAATCCGGAATAACTCCGGAACCATGCAGACCAGAGATACTGAAGTACATCTCGTAGTAAATCGCAGAGAATAGAAGACATTACTACTATTTTATTCAGATAGAAGCCAATCGAACCAAATAATAATAAAGGTCAACGATGTTTATCCTCAACCGATAAAACAGAAGAAATGTCTGAAGAGACTTCTAGGGGAAGCCTCGATGGGATCCCTGGAGGAATTCCTGAATAAACTCCTGGGCGAATCCCTAAAAGAGTTCCTAAGGGAATCCCTGGAGGAAGAACCACTGAATGTACTTCAGAAAAAAAAACATAAGGAAATCCTGGAGAAATCCCTGGCCTCCTAGAGAAATCACAAACAAAACTTCAGGTGGAATCTCATTTTTAATCTTTATTAACAAGATTTTTTACCCGGGGCTAGTTCATCTAGGAGTATCAGGAGGACTCGCTGGATGAACTTCATGAGAAACCCCGGAAGACCTGAAAGAATTCCTGAAGGAATCCCTGAAGGTGTTCCTGGAATAAGTTTCTTGATGAAATCCTGAAGGAGTTCCTGGCAAAATATCTAAATTAATTACTGGAGAAATCTCTCCAGCATTTCCTAGAGAAATCCGAAGTATTTTTCGAAGGAAGCGAAAATAACCCATAAATTGCTTATGGATTTTGAGAAGAAATTTCTGGAGGAATCTTTGGAAGAACTGCTGTAGGAATCCCAGCAGGCGTTTCTGGAGGAATTACTGTAGGACTCTTTGAAGGAGACCATATAGCCGAGGCGGTAAACGCACGGGTATTCAGCATGACCATGCTGAGGGTGACGGGTTCGATTCCCGGTCGGTCCAGGATCTTTTCGTAAAGGAAATTTCCGTGACTTCCTTGGGCATAGAGTATCTTCGTGCCTGCCACACGATATATACATGCAAAATGGTCATTGGCAGAGGAAGCTCTCAGTTAATAACTGTGGAAGTGCTCATAGAACACTAAGCTGAGAAGCAGGCTTTGTCCCAGTGAGGACGTTACGCCAAGAAGAGGAGAGGAGAGGACTCTTTGAAGGAGATCCTAGAAAAACATCTCCAGCAATTCCAGTAGAAATTCGTCAAAGAATACCAAGGGAGGTCCTTGAAGAGAAGGGTTTTTCTGACGGATTTTCTAGAGAGATTCCTGCAGAAATTTCTGATAGATTTGAAGGGGAAATTCCTGGAGAAATCCCCGAAGAAATCCATGTCGATCCTCCAAGAATCTAGATGAATAAATGAAGATGCTGGAGAAATCCCTTAAGGAATTCCTGGAGGAGTCCCTCAAGAAATTCCACAAAACAATCCTCAAGGAACTTCTGGAGAAGTACCCGAAAAAATTCTACTAGGAATTCTTGGAGGCATTCCAGAAAAAAACCTGAAGGAACTCTTGCAGAAATTGAAGGAATTCCTGGAGAAATTCTTGAAGGAATTTAATAAGAAATTCTTTAGGGAGTACCTGAAGAAATTTCTTTTAGTAGGATATGGTGAGAGCCAGAGACCAAACTACTTCAGTTGGCAGTTGGAACAAGAATGATAAATTTATTTTCTATTTTCTATACAAACATATTTCATGACTTACTAAGACTAATAGTTTGTCGTCTAATTCCGACACTCCTCCTCGACAATATAGTTTAGTAAACCTAACTTCTCTCTTAACATTTTCAATCGTAGGTGCTGCAGCGGTTTCGTCAGTATATCAGCCAACATGAACTCGGTGGGACAATACTTCAGAACGATTTGCTGCTGCTCTTGAAGACAGGCTTGTTATTTGCTCCCACAATGTGCCTCAAATGAACGTTTTTGCTCTCTTTATCTTTGTGCGTTCCTACCGAAGTCGTTTGTGCGGGAGCGATGCACAAAGAGAGAACGGGAGCGAGACAAAGAGAAACTTCGAGCCACTTAAATCAACACAAAGTGTAACTTTTTTGTGCCTCATTTTTGAGCAACCCGGTAAGTTGGTGGACTATTTTTATGGCGTTGTTCGCAGTATGAGCTCGCCGATCGGGTGGTATGTCATAATTGCACATATAAATACTTGTGCAATTGTTAATAAATGATTTGTTATCACAAACATATTCATGTTTACTCCCGGCGTACACAAAGTGCCTCAATTTTGAGGATACGCACTTTTTTGAGCAATCAATCCGCACGTTTTTCGGAGTCACAAGCTACAAGCAGGAAGCTGAAACAAAACGAGAGAAAACGCTCTAGCTTTGAATGCGGGAGTGCGGAGCAGATTTTTTGTTCTCTTGTTTTGCTCTGAGGAGGATTCCATGCCTGCTTGAAGATCACGAACGTAGAAATATTTCGTTGCGATGTGCTTCGACCGCTTCTCAATCTTTCCGTTTTCCACCAGTCGAATACAGCTCTGGTTGTCTTCGAATGTGGCTATTGGCAACGACACGTCTTCGCCTAGATCGACCATCAGCTTCTTTAACCAACTCAATTCTTGGCATGCTTCGGTTAAGGCCACGAGCTCCGCTTCCGTTGACGACAGCACCACACAGGTTTGCTTGCGTGATGCCCAGCTTATGATGCCACCTCCAAGCCGTATCAGGAAACCGGAATTGGACTTCCTGTCCCGATGGTTGCCGGCCCAATCGGCATCCGCATACATCTCGAGCCCGTCAGCTGTGGATCCAAGTGTCAATTTGTGACTACTGGTCGACTTCAAGTACCTCAGTACCCTCTTGGCCTCGTGCCAGTCCAGTTGTGTAGGGCAGCTTGATTTCTGAGCCAGGATGGAGACGCTCACTGCTATGTCCGGCCGACTGTGAACCGCTACATACAGCAGACCGCCGATGAGACTCAGGTACTGGGTGTTGTTCGGCAAACGTAGTTCCTTCTCCTCCTCCTTCTGCTGAAGGTAGCCAGGATCCAGCGGTATTTTCGATGGCTTAGCGTTTTCCAGACCAAATCGTTCCGCGAGCTTCAGAATGTACTGTTCTTGATTCAGCAGGAATCCGTTACCATCCCTCTCGATCTCGATTCCTAGGAAGTGCTTCACATCTCCTAATGCCGTCACGTTGAAGTGCTGTTGCAGTGCCCGGTGTATAGCCTTGAACTCCTCCTCTGTCCTGCAAACTACTAACATGTCGTCCACATAGAGTAGTATGTAGGTGAACGTGTTACCCTTCTTTCGCACGTACAGACATGGGTCTGCTGCTGATGGAACGAACCCCATTTTTCGTAGGACTGCATCGATGCTTTGGTTCCACACTCGTGCGGATTGCTTGAGCCCGTATATGTTCCTTTTGAGCATGCACACCGTGTTTGGTCCTCCCATGGCGTATCCCTCCGGTTGCCGCATGTAGATGGTTTCATCCAACTTCCCATGCAGGTATGCGGTTTTCACGTCCATGTGCTTCACAAGCATTCCGCGACGGCTGGCCACCGTGAGTAACGTCCTGAGTGTCACCTGCTTGGCAACGGGAGCAAAGACTTCGTTGAAATCCACGCCGAACTTCTGGTTGAAACCTTGAGCAACCAGTCTTGCCTTGTGTCGCACAATGTTGCCTTTTTCGTCCTCCTTCGATTTGAAGATCCACTTGCTGCCGATGGCTTTTCGGCCCGCCGGTAGTTCTACCAGCTCCCAAGTGTTGTTCTCGATCTGTGCCTGGTACTCGTCGTCCATCGCTTGCTTCCACAGTTTCACTTTAGGTCCCTTCAATGCTTCGGACGGGGTACGTGGATCACCCCCGGTTGGCGGTTGACGTCTCGCTGCTAGTCCCTGTTGCGGGCCACTAGCTGTAGGCCGAGCTGCCGGCCCAGGCAGGTCGATAACATCCTCGTTTCCATCAGACTCGGGTTGATGGTCTGAAAATTGATCGGAAGGAAGTCCTCTACTCGGAAAGAAAAAATTCTTTAACTTGCCTGGTAGGTAGCGCTCCCGTCCGCTGCGCCTCAACGCCTGTGACAGGGGCGGATTTGTGCATCGGTGGTCAGGGCAGCAGGGACGAAAGTCCTGGGGCCTGACGCACCCCCCCCGCTTGCGAGTCAGCCGCGTAGTCGCCGGCTAAGAATAGGACTACTAACCCCAATTCAAGGTGTCAAGCGACCCGTGCTGAGGAATGAGTGATCGAGGGGGTGAAAAAGATGCTCGATCTTTAACGGAGCCTGTGGGGTACCTGGGCACCCCCCACAGTAAGCTGTCCCTTACCGCGTTAATGCAGGGCTCTGGCGTGGTGGACATTCTTTCCCGTGCGACTCGTGGGATTAATCATGAAATCAAACAAATCAAGCAATCAAAATTCAGGTGGAAGTAGTGGTGGGATCAACCCCTTCGCAAGAAGCGGGTTGATGAGATCTCCGACAAGGAGAAGTGAGGAGATAGGCGCTGGGAGTTGCGTACGCAGCTCAAGCGTGGGTGCTCCAGTCCACTTCCCGGCAAGCCAGCCGGTGGAGGTTATGGACGGAGCGTGGTTGTTGAGGGCCGTCAACCGAGGATCCAAAGGACGGTCCGCAATAGAGGTGGCTGAGCAGCAGCTTGGCAAAATCATCGACTTTGCGTCCACTAAGTCGAACATAAGCAAGGACCTGAAAACGGCCTTGCTTCGACTTAGGGCGTCGATCGACGATGCCAAGCAGGAGCACGCGGCACTCGCGTTGCTGACTGCTGCAGCAGCGGAGCCTGCAAATGAGAAAGTGCCGAAGTTTACCCAAACGGAGGCCTTCTCCTTCGCAGGAAGTCCAAATAAGGCGGAAGCGACTGCTCGCGACAAACGGGGCAAGCAATCGCAGAAGCGGGCGAGGCAACCGTCAGGCGAGGAGCTGTCTGGCGGTGCCCGCAAGGCCAGGCGAATCATTACCCCGAAAGTCGGTAATAATGCCGGAAGGTCGGACCCCAGCCAGGGTTCCCGGAAAGCTGGGAAGGGTGGGCCTGAAAAGGCTGGCCCGTCCCGGAACGATGGGAACAAGGGGTTGCGACCGCTAGTGGGCCCTCAACAGCCACAGAGTAGGGCGATCCAAGGGGAGGACCCCCCTTGGACGAAGGTAGAGCGGAAGAAGAAGAAGGCGAATCCGCAGGTAGTAGCGCAGGACGCCAAGCCAAGGCGTAGGAGGGCAGGTGCCAAGCGCGAGAAAGGCGACGCTATCGTCATCAAGACGGAACAGTCCAAGTACTCGGACGTCTTGAAGATGATGCGAAGCGACGCCAAGCTTGAGGGTCTTGGAGCCGACGTACGCAGTATTAGACGTACTCGTACGGGCGAGATGATCCTGGAGCTGAAGCGCCAGAAGGAGCACAAGGGCGCCGCCTATAAGAGGCTGGCAGAAGAGGTCCTTGGTGAGGGTGTGCAGGTGAGGGCTTTGACACATGAGGCGACTCTGAAGGTCAAGGACATCGATGAGATCACCGAAGTGGAAGAGCTCGTCACGGCACTGCGGCAACAGTGCGATGTGCAGGTGGCCGCCGCAGCCGTTAAGCTACGGAAAGGGCCAGCAGGGACACAGGTAGCTTTGGTTCAGCTACCTGTGGCGGACGTCAAAAAGTCCGTTAAAGTAGGGAGCATAAAGGTGGGTTGGTGTGTATGTCACCTGACATTCCACGAGCCACCAGAGGTTTGCTTCAGGTGTCTGGAACCAGGACACAAGTCGTGGGACTGCAAAGGCCCCGACAGGCGCAAACTGTGCAGGCGATGCGGCGCTGAAGGTCATAAGGCCCAAAGCTGCACGAGTCCGCCCATCTGCATGATCTGTACCGGGAAATCCTCGAACAACAGACATCCGATGGGTGGTCCAAGGTGCCCGGCCTTCAAGAAAGCCGCAGTGAACAACAAATCACAGTGCAGGTAACGCAGCTGAACCTGAACCACTGTGATGCGGCTCAGCAACTGCTTTGTCAGGCAGTTTCTGAGTGGGAGACGGATATCGCCATCATATCGGACCCATACCGAGTACCCGCCGGCAACGGCAACTGGGTCGCGGATGGGACCAGAAAAATGGCGGCGATATGGACGACGGGTAAATACCCCGTTCAGGAGTTGGTGTCTACTACCTATGAGGGCTTCGTGGTCGCCAAAGTAAACGGGGTCTTCTTCTGTAGCTGTTATGCGCCTCCGCGGTGGCCGATCGAGCAGTTCACGCAAATGCTGGACCGCTTAACGACCGTGCTAACAGGGCGAAGGCCGGTGGTAATAGCGGGCGACTTTAATGCCTGGGCCGTGGAATGGGGAAGCCGTTTCACGAACCAGCGGGGTCAGATCCTGCTAGAAACACTGGCCATCTTAGATGTCGACTTGGCTAATGTCGGTACCAAGAGTACCTTTAGTCGGAATGGAGCGGAGTCAATTATTGACGTGACCTTTTGCAGTCCTGGCCTAACAAGTAGTTCGAACTGGAGAGTAGATGATGGCTACACTCACAGCGACCACCTGGCGGTTCGCTACAGTATCGACTACAATAACAGCAGACAGCGGATAGAAGAAGAGGCGGCTAGGCCAAGGCCAAGCCCTCGCAGGTGGAAGACATCATACTTCGACGAAGGGGTATTTAGGGAGGCGCTCCGCCGTGAGCGAAACTTAATCGGTTTAGACGGCGACGAGCTGGTAGCGGTGCTCTCACGTGCGTGTGATGCGACCATGCCTAGGCGAGTCCACCCTAGAAATGGGAGGCCACCGGCTTACTGGTGGACCGACGCGATTGCGGACCTGCGCCGCGCCTGCCTACGGGCTAGGCGGCGGATGCAGCGAGCACGATCAGAGGAAGAGCGAAACGAACGGCGGGTGGTGTTCGCCGCTGCAAAAGCCGCGCTTAAGACCGAGATAAGAGCAAGCAAAAAGGCCTGCTTTGAGGGTCTCTGTCAGAGTGCCAATACGAACCCGTGGGGTGACGCCTACAGGATCGTTATGGCCAAGACGAGAGGTGTGATGGCTCCTACAGAGCAATCTCCAGAGATGTTGGAGGGGATCATTGGAGGACTTTTCCCGCGTCATGATCCTAGTCCTTGGCCTCCTTTCGTAGGACAGCCGGGGGCTGGCGATGAGGAGAGGGTCACCGATGTGGAACTTGCGGGGGTAGCTAAGTCCCTTAGCGTAGGTAAGGCCCCAGGTCCGGACGGAGTTCCGAACCTGGCCTTAAAAGTAGCTATTGCAGAGGCTCCCGAGATGTTCAGGTCTGCTATGCAGAAATGCCTGGACGAGGGAGTTTTTCCCAGAAGCTTGGAAGAGGCAGAGCCTGGTACTATTGCCAAAGGCGGGGAAACCACCCGGAGACCCGTCGGCATATAGACCAATATGCTTGATTGACACGGCGGGGAAGGTGCTCGAAAAGATCATCCTCAATAGAATGTTGCGGTTCACCGAGGGCGAAAATGGTCTTTCGAGTAACCAGTACGGCTTCCGGAAGGGGAGGTCCACCGTAGACGCTATCTTGTCGGTTACAAAAACCGCCGAGAAAGCACTCGAGCCTAAGAGGAGGGGAATTCGCTTTTGCGCGGTAGTGACTCTGGATGTAAGGAATGCGTTTAATAGCGCCAGCTGGTCTGCTATTGCCGATGCGCTCTTGCGTCTGGGGATACCGGAGTACCTGTACAAGATTCTCGGAAGTTACTTTCAGAATCGTGTACTAGTCTACGACACGGAGGTGGGTCGGAAGTGCTTTCACATAACCTCAGGAGTCCCGCAAGGTTCCATCCTGGGTCCGGTGTTATGGAATGTCATGTACGACGAGGTGTTGAGGTTAGAGTATCCAGTGGGAGTGGTGATTGTCGGATTTGCCGACGACATTACGCTCGAAGTCTACGGTGAAACGATCGAGGAGGTAAAGTTGACTACCAACCACTCGATCAAGGTTGTGGAGGCGTGGATGCGGTCCAGGAAACTGGAGCTGGCTCACCACAAGACAGAGGTGACGGTTGTTAACAACCTGAGGTCGGAGCAGCAGACGGAGATCAGTGTAGGAGACTGTACTATCCTGTCAAAGCGCTCCGTCAAACACTTGGGCGTGATGATCGACGATAAGCTTACCTTCGGTAGCCACGTCGATTATGCCTGTAAAAGAGCCTCCACAGCTATTGCGGCACTGTCCCGGATGATGTCCAATAGCTCTGCGGTGTACGCCAGTAAGCGCAAGCTTCTGGCTAGTGTTGCTACATCCATACTTAGGTATGGCGGCCCGGCGTGGGGCACCGCGCTAAGTACTAAATGCTACCGACGGAAGCTGGAAAGTACTTACAGGCTTATGTGCCTGAGGGTTGCGAGCGCGTACCGTACCGTGTCACACGACGCTCTCTGCGTCATTACTGGTATGGTGCCTATCAGCATTCTTATCAGTGAGGACATGGAGTGCTTCGAAATGCGCGGCACAAGAGGCATACGCAGGACTGTCAGGATGGCCTCTATGGTCAAATGGCAGCGCGCGTGGGACAGTTCCACCAAAGGAAGGTGGACCTATAGGTTGATACCGAGGGTAGATAGTTGGATTAATAGGCGCCATGGGGAAGTCACATTCCACCTGACACAGGTCCTTACAGGTCATGGTTGCTTCCGACAGTATCTACACCGTTTCGGGCATGCGGATTCTCCCGAATGCCCAGTGTGCAATGGTTTAGAGGAAACGGCGGAACACGTTTTGTTCGTGTGCCCGCGTTTTCGCACAATGCGTGACCGCATGCTTGCCACATGCGGGGAAGACACAACTCCGGACAACTTGGTCCAGAGGATGTGTAGGGATGAGTTTGGCTGGAACGCCGTTTCAACGGCTATTACCCACATCGTCTGGGAGCTACAGAGGAGGTGGCGCGTGGACTCGGAGAATGGCTAGTCCAGATGCAGTACAAGAGGTGGTCCAGGGGTTCGGAGTCGGCTTCGTAGGTCATACCGGTGCCCTGCAGTCGAGATCGACCCTTACAACGATTAAGTGGCCGCGGAGAGGAAGTCCCGGTAGCGGTGCTGTCGTGGCGTCGGTCTACTGGGTTGGATCCGAGCCCGCGGTTGGAAAGGGGTCCCCGGCAAGGGTCGGGGTAGGTGAGATCCTGCTGTCTGCAACCTACGGGTGCATCTGATAGGGCCTGAAGGGTAGTGATACCCTTCCTTGCGGGCAGGTCAGATCGGGTTGCACGTGGGCATCAGTTCTTGATGTCCGCTCAGCAGTAGGGCGCGGGCGGGGTTGACCCTGCCCGCCTTCCGAGGACAAAGGGAGTGGCGAGGACCACTCGGGAAACTGGCTAAGCGCCAGCATGCTACCGTGATGGACTCTCCAAAGCGAGTCATCGATGTTCGTTGCTGCAGGCTACGCAGCTAACCTTGTGGGTGCGATGTGCACTAGCCCCTCTCTGAAGCAATACCTTCTTGGTGGTTCCGGAGAGACGTAGGGTTTGGCGACCATAGGAATGGTTTAGTGGGTACGAGGAGAGAGTAGTCCTGGATTTTACTTTTGTTGTAGAAGACGGCCTGTCAGACCTACACTACCCTAACCTTCTGTTAGGGTGTCTGTTGAGCAGATTATCCCCCTATGGTTTAGAAGGAAAAAAAAAAAAAAAAAAAGGGGCGGATTTGAAGATGATCGCGAAGGGAGCGCAGAGTTTGTCACGTCACTGATTGGGTCAAGGAAATCCTCATCTTCAGAGCTTGACTGATTTTCTTCCACAGGCACCTGGTCATCTTCGACGTGTCTTGCTTCGGTTGCTTCCGGCTCGGACACCTCTGGTACCGGAAATGGATCCCCCAGATCCAGTCTAACGACTTTTCGTTCCGGTTCTGCAAGCTGCATGCTGTTAGAAGATGGCGGTTTTTCTCCTGCTTCGCTAACGAAGGTAACATCTCGACTCTTGATGATCTTCTTCGATTTCGGGTCCCACAAACGATATGCTTTTGTATCCTCGTCGAATCCGGTGAGAATGCACTCGAACGCTTTGGCATCCCACTTTTTGCGCTTCGGCTTCGGAACGTGCGCCATTACCTTCGAACCAAAAACTCGTACGTGTGCCAGGTTTGGCTTCCTGTCGCTCCAAACTTCCTCTGGTGTCGCTGAATGCCCCTTGGTTGGCGACCGATTTATGAGGTATACGGCCGTTGCTGTTGCTTCAGCCCAAAACGTTTTCGGCAGCCCCGCTTCGAAAAGCATACACCGCGCTCGTTCGACGATGGTCCTGTTGACTCGCTCCGACAGACCATTTTGTTCAGGTGTGTAGTCCGCCGTGGTTTGGTGACGGATTCCCAGATGCTTCAAATGGTCCTCCAGCTTCCGGTTCGTGAATTCCTTGCCATTGTCGGTTCGTATCGTCTTCAGCTTCTTCCCTGTGTGTCGCTCAGCCATGCAACGAAAATCTTCAAATGCTTCATATACACTCTGTGCTGATTTTTCTTCCAGGAAATATACGAAGATTCGACGAGACTTGTCATCCGTGAAGGTCAAGTAGTAGCGGCTGCCACCCAGCGATTTGGCTTCCATCGGACCACAGATATCCGAATGGACCACCTCGAGGAGATCCGACGCTCGTGAACCGGATTTGCTAAACGGCAAACGTGTCTGCTTACCCATAGCACATACCTTGCACTTGTCGTTGCTCCGGGGCGGCTCTGCGTATTCGATGCCGGAAACCAATCCACGCTTCATCCTTTGTAGACTGTCGTAGTTGATGTGGCCAAGCCGCTTGTGCCACAGAGCTGCAGTTCCATTTGACGCACATGCCAGTGCTCGCGATGACTGCACCAGGTCCAGCTTGAACAGGCCACGCTTCCTACTACCAGTCGCAATAACGTCACCGTTCGGGTTGACGACGCTCACGCCGTCCTTGGTAAACGTCACCGTGTGTCCCCGTTCCACTATTTGGTTCACGGACAGTAAATTCGTGGACAAATCCGGAATTACCTGCACTTCATTCACCGTGATTGCTGGTTCGTCCGGGCAGCAGGCGGGCTTCAACTTCATGCTTCCTTTTATGACAATCTTCATCGCTCCACGGTTTGCGGCTACGACGGTACCACCGCACTTGGTAGATTCTTCAAGAGCTTCAGCCGTCTTCGCAAAGTGATTGGAAGCCCCCGAGTCGAAGTACTAATCGTCGTCGTCCTCTTCAATCGCAGACATCACCGTACACCAGGCATTTCCGTCGCTTTTCTTCGGCTCTCTTGACGAGCAATCCCTGGCAATGTGACCAAATTTGTGACACCGCCTACACTTCGGACCCTTGCTTGAAGATGGATTGGGCTTCTCACTCTGCTTGACTGGTTTCCGTCCATGCTTGTTGCTGGCAAACGCGGCGCCCGACGATGGCACTCCGATTTCCTGCAGCAATTTAGTCTTGATGACGTCACCGGTAATCGCCGCTCCGGAATTTTCGAGAGCCATAATCATCGGCCGATATTCCTCAGGTAGACCGGCCAGCAAAAGTGTCCCAATCCATTCGTCGGTGATCTCGAAGCCAATCCCACGTAGTTGGTGTGCGGTTGCTATGACGTCGTTAACAAACGTCTCCATGGAGTTGCTGGTTGTCAAGGAGGTTGTTATGAGTTTTCTCAACAGTCCGACTTTCCGGGTCAATCCAGAGTCCTCGAATGCTGCTTCCAACTTCGACCACGCCTCCCGTGCGGACTTCGCTTCCCTCACATGCACGTAGTTCACCGGATCGAGCAAAAGGATAATTTTCGCTCGCGCTCTTCGGTCCTTCACAGCGTCCACCACCGGATCGGTTCCATCGGCATTCGGCGTTGGCTTCACGACTTCCCATAAATCTTCCAGTTCCAGGAACGTTTGTACCGCAAATTTCCACGTTGACCAGTTCTCACGGCCAAGCAGAAGTTCAATTGCCGGTAGGCTTGTCGTACCGTGGATTGCGTGGATCCGATTCCGGGTAGCGTCTCCACCTCCGCCTTGCTGGGAATTCTCCGCCGGGTTGACCATCTTGAAGTAAACTTGAAGAGACTTTTTCTTGTGATTCTTGAATTAGAACTTTTTCTTGAGTCTTGAAAAAATATGTTCCTCACTATCCGAACTCTCTGGGCCCAAAACCTTTTGGTAGGATATGGTGAGAGCCAGAGACCAAACTACTTCAGTTGGCAGTTGGAACAAGAATGATAAATTTATTTTCTATTTTCTATACAAACATATTTCATGACTTACTAAGACTAATAGTTTGTCGTCTAATTCCGACAATTTCTCCGATTATTCCAAAATTCGTTGTAGAATTTCAGGAATATTGCTGGAGAAATTCCTGGAGAAGTACCCGCAAAAATCCAGAAAGAATTCCTGCTTAAAATACTGAAGGGTTCCTGGAGGAATCCCTGAAGGAGTTCATGAAGAAATCCTTCAAGGAATTCTAGGAAAATACCCTACAATAAATTCTAGGACAAATCCCTAAAGGAGTTCCTGATATTCCTACAAGGAACTCCAAGAGAAATTCCTCAACGTATCCCAGGGCAAATCTCTGAAGAAATTTCTGGGGAAAATCGTGGAGGAAGCAAGATGAACTTCATGGATGAATACTTTAAAGAATTCCTGGAGGAATCCAAGAAAACAAAAATTGTGGAGGAATCTCTAAAGCCAAATATAGAGGATCTTCTACAAGAATCTTTGAAAAAAATCCAGTGGAAATCTCTTTAGGAACTTCTAAAGAAATGTCTGAATGAATTCCTAAATAAATTCCTTAAGGAGTTGCTCTAGAAATGTCTCGAGGAACCCTTAAATAAATCCCTGATTGAATTCCTGTAGAAATTCCAAATACATTTTCCAGAGGAATTAATAAATGAACTCCAAGAGAAACATCTAATGTAGCATTCTAAGTCCCCCATAAAGGATCTCATCCCTAAAGAAATTCCGGAGAACATGCTGGATGCATCCCTGAAGAAATTCCTTTATTAATACCCGAAAAGTACTAAAGGAATCTTTGAAGAAATTGACGGAGAAATACCTGCAACACTTTGAGGTACCCCTTAAAATCCTACAAGAATCTCTGAGATATTTTTTTCTAAGAATTCCAGGAGAAATTCCTGAAAAGATATTGGTGGAATCCCTCCTACAATTCGGGAGAAATCTCTCGTGAAATTCCTGAAAGAATCACCGTGGAATCTCTGGATAGAGCTTCTGGCGAAATCCCTGTAGGATTCGGAAAAATCTTTGTAGCAATAACAGGAGAAATTTCACCAGTAATTTCAAGAGAAATCTCTTAAAGAATTCATGGAGAATTCTTGAATGATTTCAATAAATAATTCCTGTAGCACTTCCTAGATGATTCGTTTGAAGAAACTCCTGGAGAAATTACTGAAGGAGTTCCTGGAAGAATCCCTCAAGATATGCCAGAAAAAAAACACCCTCAAGGAAATCCAGGCGAAATACCTCTAAGAATTCCGAATCCAATTTCTGGGAAAATTCCTGGAAAGCTCATGTAAAATTAGATTCGGCAGAAATCCAGCAAGGAATTCCTAGTGAAATCCCTGAAGATATTTTAGACCAAATTTCTGAAGGAGCTCCTGGAGAAATCTATCCAGCAATTTCAGGAGAAATTCCTCAAAGATTTCCAAGAAAATTCTTCAAGTAATTTCTGAAGGATTTTAGGATGAAATTCTTAGAGGAATGCCCGAAGAATTTCTAGAGAAATCACCGAAGGAGTTTCTGGAGGAATCCTTAAAAAAGTTGAATTTCTCAAGAATTTCTGGGAAAAATCCCAAAAATAATTCTAGAAGAAATTCTTAAAAGAGTAATTCCTGTGGGAATCCCTGCAGAGTTCCTAGATAAATCTTTGAAGAAGTTTCTGGAGAAATCCCTCCAGGAATTCCAGAAGAAATCCATCAATGAATTCAAGCAGAATTCCTTGGAAAAAGGTCAGTAAGATTAACCGGAAAAATTTCTGAAGGACTTCTTGAAAAAAATCCTTGAGAAATTCCAGGAGAAATTCCTCAAGTAACTTCAAGACCAATTTCTCAAACAATTCAAGGAGAAATCTCTTAAGGAATTCATAGACAAATTTTCTGGCCGAATCTTTGTAGGACGTTTTGGAGAAATGGCCGTTGAAATTTCTACAGATATCACTTAGGAAATAGCATTCACAAGATTAAGAAATTCCTGGACCAATCCCTGAAGCGACTGCTGAAGGAATTTCTGAAGAAATTACTGGAGGAAACCATGAGAAAATTTTCTGGATGAATCTCTTACGGAATTCCTGGAGGAGTTACAGAAGACATTTCTGGAGGATCACTGAAGGAACTTCTAGAGGAACCCTTGAATCCTTGAAACGCCAGGAGAAATCTCCAATAAATGTCTAAAGGAATGTTGGTGGGATTTCCCGAATAAATCCCTGAATAAACTCCTGGGCTGATCACCGAAGAACTTCTTAATATATTGTTGATTAACGGTCAACATTTCATTCAATTCGGTTCACTGGTTTCCGGGATATGACAGTTTAGATATTAGTTATTTAAAAAATAGTGTTTTCGAGAACGGTTATAGCTTCACGAAGATGAACCAATCGAACTCAAATTTGTACAAATGATGCACATATGGGGTGACATACAGTCAAAATTTGAAATTTTTTGATGTACTCTATGAAAAGTTACAGCAACTTACTGAACTTTTTGCCTTTCTCGTACACTGTACTGGTATACTGGAAAGGCTATATGTTCACTCAAAAAAACGATTTTTCGAAGAAAGGCTCTGAAGATCAAGTCAAGTGAGATGATGTCTGTATGTGTGTATGTGTGTATGTATGTATGTCTGTGCGCAAAATAAGTTCACTCACATTTAAGACACTTCCCATTGGCCGACTTTTCGCATTGGAGCTCGAATTTTACCGCATTGTTTGCTATTGAAAATGGTCCAGATCGGTCAAGGCGTTCCGGAGTTATGGCCATTTGAGTGATCCGGACCAGCACCGGTAGAACTAGCCGTATATAAAACTGAACCATGTCCCATGATGCGACACATCAAACTGCGACGATTTTTGTAACCTTTAGCATGGTTGACGAAATCAACACTGGCGATCATAAATTCCGCGATGTTGGCCCAAAATTCAAGATGGAAGCCTAATATTCAAGATGGCGGCTCCAAATTCAATATGTCGGCTGTTGAATGGTATTTTAGGCTCTAAAACCATGCAATATTGGTATATTTGGTATGGGAAAGATGTCTGGAGTCCAACAATGACGAATATAATATCCAAGATGGTGGTCTAAATTGAAGATGGTGGCTTTTCAGTGGTGTTTAGGGCTTTAAAACCATGAAATATGGGTATATTTTGTATGGGGAAGATGTCCGGAGTCCAAGAATAGCGACTAGAATGTTCAAGATGGCGGCCCACAATCCAACGTGACGGCCTTAATGGATGTTTAATGGATGTTTGTTTTAGAACCAAGAACCATACAATATGTGTATATTTGGTAGAGGGAAGAAGTCTGGATTCCAAAAATGGCGACCAGAATATTCAATTTGGCTTCACAAAATTCAAGATGGCTTAACAGCCGCCGGGCTCCAAACTCATGAAATATTTATATAATTGATATGAAGCAAATGGCGGCCAGAATATCCACGATTGCGGCCTTAAATCCAAAATAGCGGCTCAATATACAAGATAGTGGCTTTTTTAGGTTTGAGGATCAAACGTTAAAAGCCAGTTAAGCGATTCATATCTGATGCCATGAAATGGATTTTTGTTAAACGTATAAAAGTGCGATATTCATCAACATGTCACTGGAGTTTTGAAAAAATGGGGTTTCGAACGCACGAGAAAGGCGTCACCACCGCTAGATGGATTAATTAGGGTTTTTGTGAGAGAATCAAAGTTTCCTATCCAAATCATTTTGGCCACTCCCTGTAAGTCAATCTGGTTTAACGCTTAAGTCTGGGTGAAGAAATCGCCCTTTAGTTATTTTCATTCAACGCAAAAGCTCATGCATACGTTGAAGTTAAAAAAACCGGCAAATGGCCTTTGAAGCCGGTCGCTCTGTCGAACTGGAACTTCGTTTAGCTCGTCAGCTGATAAATCACAACCACCACCAGCTCCGTTTCTTCAATCACTGGTTTGTAATTCACTTCAACACGGAAATTTGGCTTTTCATTCGACGGTTTTAGACGGTTGGACACCAGGTATAAGTGTGCTGTGCACATCCACCAGACCATTCGACTCAATTTTTTTAACGATCACGTCCTGAGCGATGATTGCTTCTGTTCCTTAGGCGATATCCGTTGATACCGTATCCGACCTGACTCATCGCACCAAGCTTCGTCTGTATCTCCTTAGGAACGTGATTGCTTCCGAAGGCTCGCAGTCCGGTCGCTTTTGGCTTGTGCCCAAATTGCATCTCGTACGGAATTAGATTTTTGGCCATGGCAGAGTTGTATGGCTCTGGTTGATTGAATTTACTTGGATCAGAATCGCCTCGTGTCAAATCGACCATTATATGTTTGCATCGTCCAGCCGTTTTGTTGCGACGTATAAGACACGAAGGCTCTATGACAACTACTGCTCCCCGCCTCTACAAAAAAGGGCGACAAGTTAGAAGTGATCACCATTCCGAATGCTGCCTGCTCAAGAGCTATCATTTATCCTCTTCCGCCGTCTATCACCCAAAACTAATGGGTTCGTTGGAAGTTATCAAGCCAGCTTCATCGACGGCCGCTCGACAATGGATCAGATCTTCGTTGTATGAGAAATCTTCCAAAAATGACGTATAAACCAGCTTCCAACACATCGTCCAGGTCCAGATCATTCGAATCTCGTCAGGTGATGATCTCTCTTGCATACTAATGCACATCGCTGACACGTGAAACACTAACGTCGGACTGACTGGTGGAACTGAGCGACAAAGGACAAACCTTGGCAGCAATGTTACGATAGACGGTCACCTTCGAGATGGTACAAGAATTCGTCTACCTTGCAGGTATATAGAGAGATCTTTGGCGAACGCTGTGTGGCAGTGAAGGATAAGCCACGAACTCGCTGCACTCTACGGTAAACACCACATCCTGAAAGTCAGTCGCTCAAGCTGGACGGATATGGTGGGCAGAGCCAAGGGGGGGAGATAGATTTTGCTCTCGAGCTGATCATAAGCAGATCTTGAGTAACTCTGAGCAACTCAGGTTACTCCATACAGCGTAGCTGTACTTAGCAACCACAGATTTCGTTTGTTTACGAAGTAAAACATAAGCGTACCGCTTGCAGGACACTGCATCGATGTTTCAGGATTTTCTAAGCTTTTTATTTTTGGTTTGTTAAAATGTAGTAATGGTTAATTCACTAAATCTGTAAGCGAACTCCGGCACACAATTTCTTCGAAGAAAAGAAAATTCTCTTGCTGGTGAGCAATGGAAGAAAATTTCTTCTCTTTGAAGAAATTGTGCGCCGGAATTCCCACTGTTGTGGGAAAAAGAGTGTCTACTGCTAGGTCTACTGTATGCTTATTCGTAACCCAGCCTGTAACTGACTAGGATTTTCCTGTATGTTTTAAAGGCCTGCGACAAGCCAGACTCCATAAAGTTGATTTTGAGAAACGCAGCTCTAAGCCATTGAGAGTTTTAAGTCAATCAACTGGCATTATCTGGTTAGTAAGAAGATTGATTTCAGCATTTGTAAACTAATCACTTCTATATATAGTTGCTGTTCACACTTTTCACTGGATAGTTCCATCAATTCAGAATTTATGGCTCACAATTTAGATTCGCGTTCCAATCCTGTGACTTCCAATTCAATCAAGATTGAAGGGTCGAGTGCTTTTCATAACTCTTGACCACTTTTTGATCAGGGGAACATTTTTGACCAAATGGGAGCAACTCAGAGCTGCTCGATCAACAAAAGCTTGCTCTGAGCAAAGCTGTCCACCCCCTTGGGCAGAGCATGTTGCGAGAATGCCGGAAAATAATTCTGTTAAATGTTTGACAATCATACGGTAGGTACAAGAAAGCATGGAGGATTGCGCGTGAATTGAGCGTGATCTGGCGAGCATTGTTGGGCGTGACCGACGTTGGAGAGCTGCAACTGCAAAACAAACATTATGGCGGCAAATTGTTGACTCAGTGTTATCAAGAATTTTATGTTGAATTTAATAAATGAAAAATGAAATGAATGAATCGTTCGATAAATGTGCTAGCCTTTTCTTCTCAAATTTGGTGTACAAGATGAATAGGAGTGTGATATCAATCATGTTGTGAGGGTATGCCCCAAATACGGTATTGTGGATTTAGCACCAAATTGGTGTCGGAAGTAACTTCATTGACTTCCGCTGCTTTTCCTGTGCGTTAAACATAACGTCGGAAGTAGATTTGCTATACAGCGCACTACTTCCGACGTTATGTTTAACGCATAAGAAAGGCAGTGGAAGTCAATGAAGTTATTTCCGACACCAATTTGGTGCTGAATCCACAATATTACCAGATCCGAGGGAAACCAGAAAAGAAAGACTTTAGAGATGTGTTGCGTACGCTTGATCTTGACTACATGAAGGTTGTATACGACTTTTTTAAACGAGCTGAAGTCTTGTTGTTCCACTTGTCCAGCTCGAGTCCCTTCGAAAACCGTTTGTTTGTATCGTTATAGGTTGTTTGTCCACTTTACGTTTGACCAGCAGCCACTACGCTACGCCACGTTGCTGAAAGTCAACAAAAGGCCCTATTACCCCATCCCTTCCTCAAACATTATTGTTCCTCCTAACCTCGACCAAACCGCGAGTTTTACGGATCCCCAAAGCTAACCTAGTAAATAAGTCACGAATATGAAATTGTAAAATAGTTCTAAAAGAATTCGGCTCCGTTATGCCTGATGGCGCATGAGCCTTAAATGAACGATTAAGTAAAAAAATGAATAGGAGTTTACTGGAAGATACAAAAAAAAAAACCCTAATTAATCCACCTAGCGGTGATGGTGCCTTTCTCGTGCTTTAAAATATCATTTCAACAAAACTCGAGCGACATGTTGATGACATTGACAAAAATACAAAATGAAAACTGCTTGCTAAATCTACTCAATATGGATACATTTTATATTAGCATAACATCCCATATTCAGAAAATATAGGACAACGATCCAAAACTCAAACCAAACAAGTTTCATGAAGCCGCAAAATTTTGAAACGTCATTTTAGATTTTCCGGTCATCATTTTATGACTTCAGATATCTACCCCAACTAAACTAACCGCCATCTTGAACATTGAGACACCATCTTGGATGTTCTGGTATTCATTTTTGGACTCTGCACCTAAAATTACATAAAATAGTCGCCGTATTGAATTTTGGCATGTCGTTTATGATTTTCTGGTTACCAGTTTTGTACGAAGACCGGCATTCTTCCCCATTCAAACTATAGTCATATTGCAGACCTTGTGAAACAGCGCACAGCTTGGGTTTTCGGATTACAAATTTTGAATTCTGGACATATTTTCATACAAAATATGCCCATAATGCAAGAATTAAAAATCCTATAAAATAGGCACTAACTTGAGTACTGGGCCATTATCTTGGACTTTGGACCGCTATTTTGGATACTCTGGTGGACTCCAAACAAATTTCCCATACCAAATACATTTATTTTACATAGTTTTAGAGCTCAAAATTCCTTAAAACAGCCACCATCTTCTGTTTACGCGATCAAATTCTTATTTTTCCATTCAACGTTGACCAATCCTGCTATAACTTTACACCTCAGGAATCTGAAATGGTACGATTTGATGAGATCGCTTTAGTTTTGTCTATATTTTGTTCTCATATATGAGAACTTAGACCTATTCGTCATTGTTGTTCATACCTTATGTTTATCAGGCCATTAAACAAAGCCACGATTTAATTTTTCACATGAACGTTGATTCTGCTACACAACAGCTAGTCTCTAATGTGATCTAAGGCTATTTTCTTGCTAACCGTTCATTAGATTATCAAAAAATCTGCGATCTGATGTGTCGTATGTATGGGTTTGATTCATTTTTATACTTGGTAATTTCCGGTGGGATAGCCGGATCTGATTCCATGAGTCATGAACCATGACACTACCGGTTGTCCCAATTATGGTCTGAGAATATTTTATTGCTATTTTTTCACCTTTACCTAATCACCGCGATTTGATATATCGCATGAATGGGTTTGCTTCACTTTTACTTCTAACCACTTTCGAAACCACAGCTGAACCCGCAACACTACCGGGAATCTAATGTGGTCTGACCCTATTTTTCCATCAGGTTGTCGATAAGTCGTGATCAGTCTTCGTTCTACTGCTCGTGTTGTGTGTAGGTAAGAGGTAACAATAGCGCACGAATGTAACAAAGCCGACTGACACCCGACTGCGGCAACGAAATGAAGGTAGTAAAAAGTGTCGAATGTTTACAAGACTGGTCGTGATTTGATGTACCGCATCCATGGGTTTGGTTAAATTTTACATTTTATTACCCGGATGTGATTCCGGGTAACTACCGGCTGAACCAAATATGGTCTAACATTATTGTCTTGTTAACTGCTCATCGGTTAACCAAAAACGCTGCAAATTGAAGGTGCCACATGCAGGGTTTGACAATTTCGACGGGACTCTCTGAACCAATTCCGGACCACTACCAGTGACGTAAGGCAATTTCCTAGCTAACTGTTGTTGTTGTTTGTTTATTACCAGGGATTTTAACCTTTTATGGGTCATTCATCCCGTTTCCTAGCTAACTGTTCATCAGGTTATCGCAAAAGCCACGATTTGATGTGTCACATGCCTGGATTTGGTTCACTTTTACATTTGGCCTCTTCCGGCCACTCAAAACCGATTCCGAAACACTTGCTGACTGTTCATTAGGTAATCTAAAAAGCCGCTATTTGATGTGACGCATGTACGGGTTTGTTTCTCTTTCAGATTCAACCACTTCGGCGGGAACCCCGGAACGGGTTCTGGAACACTACTGGTTCAGATATGATCTGAGATGGTTTTCCCGCTCATTGTCCATCAGGTCATCGAAAATGCCGTGGTTTGACGTGTCGCATGTATGGGTTTGGTTCAATAGTATATTTGGCCACTTCCAGCGGGACGCCTAGAACCGGTTCCGGAACACTACCGGTTCAGGTATGGTCTGAAATGATTTTCCTGCTCATTATCCATCAGGTCATCGAAAATGCCGTGGTTTGATGTGCCGCATGCATGGGTTTGGTTCAATTGTATATTTGGCCACTTCCAGCGGGACGCCTAGAACCGGTTTTGGAACACTACCGGTTCAGATATGATCTGAGACTATTTTTCTGCTTACCGCTCATCAGGTTATCGAAAATGCCGTAGTTTGATGTGTCGCATGCATGGGTTTGGTTCACTTGTATATTTGGCCGCTTCCAGCGGGACGACTAGAACCGGTTCCGGAACACTACCGGTTCAGATATGGTCTGAGATGATTTTCCTGCTCATTGTCCATCAGGTCATCTAAAATGCCGTGGTTTGATGTGTCGCTTGCATGGGTTTGGTACAATTGTATATTTGGCCCCTTACAGCGGGACGCCCAGAACCGGTTCGGGAACACTACCGGTTCAGATATGGTCTGAGACTATTTTCCTGCTTACCGCTCATCAGGTTATCGAAAATGCCGTGGTTTGATGTGTCTCATGCATGGGTTTGATTCACTTTGATATTTGGCCACTTACGGCGGGACACCCGGAACCGGTTCCGGAACACTACCGGTTCAGATATGGTCTTAGACTATTTTTCTGCTTACCGCTCATCAGGTTATCGAAAATGCCGTGGTTTGATGTGTCGCATGCATAGGTTTGATGCATTTTCATATCTGGTCCCTTCCTGGGGTACCATTCCGGAACACCTAAATGGCCATATCTCCGGAACGGCTGAACCGATCCGAACCATTTTCAATAGGAAACAATGGGACCAGATTCCGCGTCGAATGAACCGTCGGTCATTGAAATCGGATGAGGTTTACTGCCAAAAAGTGATGTGAGTTTTTTTGTACACACACATACACACACACACACACACACACACACACACACACACACACACACACACACACACACACACACACACACACACACACACACACACACACATACACACACACACACAGACATCACCTCAATTCGTCGAGCTGAGTCGATTGGTATATAAGACTTGACCCCTCCGGAGGCTCTATCAAATTTTCGTTTTTGGAGTGAACATATAGCCTTTCGGTACACCTTGGTGTACGAGAAAGGCAAAAACGTTCGTTAAAGTGCTTAAATTTTTCGGCCCCTATCGCTGTAAGAGTTGGACACCACTGCGCCACTACAATCGACCCGAAACCCGAATTCGGCCGCCGTGGAACGAATCCCGACAAAAAGGTGATGGAAGAAGAAAGTCACATTTTAAAATATTAATGTGTGTTTATATATTAAGGAAAGTTCACCTCACCGAGCGACGAACTGTCGCGCACCCACCGATATAAGTGGTCCAGTCCGTCCTCTTTGCTAATGATAGTGTTTCTTTCTACATATGTAAATATTTGAAATGTTTCGAAGTTATTGATGGTCCGCGGGATAACGACGGTGCGGTGGTGGCAGGTGTTGTTTCGTGTGGACAGGGTGAATTTCTCTCGTCGTGTCGCGTTAGATGATGTACTGATTGTGGAATTTTCCAAAAGTTGGATGACAAGGTGACAAAGTTTTTAACGAAACATTGAAAAGGAAATAGAGTTTCTTATAATGCACAACTAAACATTACGTAACTGTAAGTCACTTACATCGGCGTTTACAACAACACCCAGAATAAATTTGCACATTTCTTTTTTATTACCTAACCATTTTTACGGCGGAACAAGAAATGCTGAGCCCCGGTTGTCGTAAAAACTTTACAATAGTTTATAACAATGGCCCCGCATCCAAAACGTATTGGTCCCGTCTAGCAGCTCAGCTAAATGAGCCACCTTCTACACTGAAATAAATTTTGTTGTGGAATCTACCGATACCATAGTAAAATTACTAACCGTACCTATGATTCTCAACCGACAACAGTTTCCAGTTAATTCCACTAAAACACTGTCAACTTAATTAGCAGTGTAGTTAACATTACCAAAAATAGTCTTAATTTAACAAATGAGCATTGTATTTTTAACCATACTATGTTGTAAAATGCGTGTCCTGGAAAAATTAACAATGTTTTGTTGTTGAGACGACTATGCTTTTAGTTGAATTTACTACAATGCATTGTAATTTTAAGCATATTTCAGTTATCTTAACAGATTTTGTTGTCGGTTGAGAATCATAGGTACGGTTAGTAATTTTACTATGGAATCGGTAGTTTCGACAACAAAATTTATTTCAGTGTACGTTTGCACAGTTTCCGGAACCTCCCAAGCACCCATACCAGTCAGCACTCACATCCCAAAGCTTGTCCATTTTTGTCACCTCAAGCTCGAGTTGACTTGTATCGTCGCCGCCGCCGCCGGTCCAACCACTTAACGTCATTTATGCGTAGGCACTCGAACGCACCAAACGATGAAAGAATCCATTGTCTGCTAGAAATCCTACAGGGAAAAAAGCGAAAGTCGAACGTGCGAAAAAGCAAACCGAGGAGGGCAGTATGTTACGAAACGTTCCTAATTTCTAATCCACTTCCAAAATCAGATTACGGCCGGCGACGACGACGCGACCCCTACGTCCGCCCAGTTGATCTTATAGCCCAGCCAGACCAAAGTTGCGCAGATTTCTTCACATCCTATTAAATAATCTACTATCCAAACATCCGAACGTTTTCTATTGACAGTGCCATCCATCCAACGGCAACGCTGGCCATCCATCATAATCGAAGCCGACCGACCAACGACGACGACAACCACGATAGATGGCGACAAGGTAAACACCATCATCATCATCATCTTCAGTTTCTTCAGTCTTTTCATCGTCGTCACAGCAGTAAGCAAAACGGCAATTATCGCTTTTCCATAGACATAGAGACTGTAACTACACGCGAGAGGGGAATCATCATTTCACTTTCGTTTTGAACCTTATGGGACCGGGCTTACACTGTGGGTGGTGCTGAGTATTTAGCTGGTCAAAACTTGAATGATGTCTCAGATTTTTTCTCAGAATGATCTTCAACAATGCAGTGCTATCATGGTAAAATCGGAACTGGCTACTCAAGGTTTCAAAAGTTCAGCGCCCTTTATACTGGTACGCCAAAACGATTTAAATAAAGCACCTTATGCATATTATTTGGATGACTTGTCTTTCTCTTTACGATAGTAGTACCTTGATAAAGAATAATAAAACGCCCAAGAAAAACCACTAGAAATTCCATCAGGGGGTTCTTTCGACATTTACCGAAGCTTTTCTGGAATGCAGGAATAGAATTCTCGCAAGAAATTCCTTGTATGATTTAAGCAAGAATCCCTCCAATGATTCTTCCAGGTATCCCTTCGAATATATTTCTGTCCATGCATTACTTTGAAATTTTTACTGAAATTTCTTCAGGGCTTCTTTAATGAATTCCACAACGAATTTTTCTTGGTATTTCTATGTATGTTTGACCCCGAACGATTCTCCTTCGAACCAGTCCACGAGTTTCTCCAACTATTGCTCAGTTTTCAGTTTCTCAGAAATTTGTGCAGGTATTTCTCACGAAATTTCCTCAGAAAATCATATTTTTCCAGAAATTCTTTAGGAAACTCTTCTTAGAATTCCCTCAAATATTCATACATGCATTCCTTGTAATGATTCTCAAGAGCTACCTTCAAGAACTTCTGCCAGAATTATTCCTTGGCATTTTTCCAGAAATTCCTCCAAAAATTCTTCAAATATTTTTCTGAAAGTTTCTCCAGAAGTCCTCCAGAAGTCATTGATTACACTAGTTTACAGCATTTTTGAACTCGGTAAGCTGATGATCATTTTTGGTGTAGAATCATGCCCTGAGTTTGAAAACGTGAAGGAAAAAAATTACAGTAGAGCGGAATTTTTTTTCGACTTTCCATACAAGGTTGATGATTTGAAATCGATTTTTGTTCTATTTTTAAGAAAAGTCGCTCGCTTCACACAACTCATTCTCCGTAATCAATGCTCCGATTGAGCTGAATTTTTTACTGTAACTCGCCTAATATGATATGTCAAATAGACGCTGAGAAAGAATTTTTAAATTGTTTTTCTTATTGAAAAAATACATTTCTTTATATATTTTTGGAAACTTTGATGAAATTTAAAGAGATTGTCCCAAAAACTCGCCAATATCTTAAATTTCATCACTCTAACGCATAACCTGCATTCAGATGATCGAATGGTATTGTATTCAGCATTTAGTTTATGGAAAAAGATTTGAAATTGGTTGAACAAAACGTTAGATTTTTGAATTTTTGTAAATTCCATATTTTAAAAAAATTGTAAAACTTGATATTGAGCTAAAACTCAAAAACTGCTCTACTTAAAATTTTTTGAAGCGCGGTTTCGAAATCAGCACTAAATTGTACTTCAAAAATGTTGGTCGTTGACAGAAGTTCACGACTTTCGTTTTATTATGTAAACTAGTGTTATACGATTCAATAAGACATTCTTCTAGAACATCTTGGGAGATTCTCTCCGAAATTTCTTCAGAATACTCCACTATTTAATGACTGGCATATCTATGTTTTCAAGAACTTTTTATTGGATTACCTACTGAAAATTTTTCTTTTCTCTCAGGGAATCCTTCAAACATTTCGGTTGCTTCAGAAATTTCTTCCAGACTTTTTTTTACTAATATTTCTTCAGAATTTCCTTCTTTCAAGCATATTTTCAGAAATTTCTTTTGCGATTTTTTGTCTTCTAATCCATTTTGGAATCCCAGGAAGTTTTTCTACGGATTAATCCAGGAAATCTCCCAAGGATACCTTCGGAAATTCATTCATTGTTTTTTAAAAGAATTATTAGTTTGTGTTTGTCTGTAATTTCTACAGGAAAGTCTACTGAATGCTTTTGAGAATCTTTAATAAATTGTTCTTCGGAATTTCCTCAAGAGTGTTTTTTTTTAATTTCTGTTCAGGATTTTTTTTCAGAAAAACTTCTCCATAAATTCTTACAAAAAATATTTCAGGATTTTTTTCTCGAAATTACTTTTAAGTTCCTCCAGAAGTTTCTCATTACACTATGTAAGAAATTCCTCCAAAGGTATTTCAAGAATTCCTCCAGGCAGTGTTTCAGAGAATCTCTTTAGAACATTTTCAAGAAGTTCCTCTTAAAATCTCCAGAAGTTTATCTTAGAGTTCTCTCAGGGAAAAACCTTCAGAAAACTGGTATTACTTTAGAAATTTATGCAGGGACTCTTTCAGTAATTTCTACTAGAGTTTCCGAAGAAATCCTCGTAAGAGTCTATAAAGTAGTACCAAGTGATATTTTTGGTGGAACCAAAGTAGCAATTCAATTTCAATGAATTTCTGGAATTGAAAGAATTTATGAAAAGTCTCTGAAATCAAAATCCATGGGAAAACTATTGAAGAAATTCTTTGCTGACATAATCGAATCGTTAAAATATAAAAGGAGTCTTAAGAGATATTTTTTTATGCAATTCTTGAAGATATTTCAAAAATAATTTGTAAAGACATATATATTAACATTGTTGGAATTCATAAAAGATTTTTTGAGGAATTAAAAAAGCTATTTGATTTTTTTTGAAAAACCGTCTGCAAATATTCCTAGACAATTCTCTTCAAACATTTCTTAAGGAATTCCTGTAGGAACTTTAAGGACTATTTTAGATCAAATACTGAATTAGGGAATTAGCGAAGAAAATTCTTAAGAAATTTTTTGGATAAATATTTACATATAGGAATTTAAGCTGGAACTCCTGAAAGAATACCTGGAAGAAACTGTGTGAATTTCTGAAGGTATCTCTGGAAAAAGTCCTGCTGGAATCAGTTTAAACCATTAATAAAAAAAACTCTGGAGGAATACCTGTAAGATTTTTTGGATGAAACCCCAACAAAATTCCTGTTAAATTTTCAAAAAATGTGTTGGACTGAGTTTTTAAGCAATCCTTGGCAGAGTTTTAAAAGGAATCTGCGGAACATTTCTTTAAGGAATAATTTTCAGAATTTTCAAAAGAATGTCTCGAAAAAGCACGGGAAAGTTTTCTTAAGGAATTACAGAAAAAAAATCCCAAAGAAACCGCTTAAGCATATTCTAAAAGAATATGGAAGGTTTAATGAACAAATCCATTGAGTATTTTTCTGAATAATATCATGAAGCGATTTTAAAAGCAATCCGTGGAAGATTTTGTACAGAAATCTTTCGAGAAATTTTTGAAGAAGTTGCATCCGGAAGTTCTGAAGGAATCTCTGGCGAAACTTCTTAATGAATTTCTGTAAGACAGATCTATCTCTGTGTCTTCGAAATTTGAGTTTTTTCATCATTTTTAGAGAAACTTTAGAGGATTTCTTGGGGCTTTAGGGAACTTTTCGAGATATCTATGGGGGTCTCAGAGAGTTTCAGAGAGGGGTTTCAAGCCTTTTCAATTCGTTTCAGGATTTTATGGTGCTCCAGGGGTTTCGAAAGACATGCGGGAGAGATGTGGAGAGGAGAGGGGTAAGGTTGGTTCACAGAATTTACAAGGCGGTTCAGTGGATTGTAGGGGGTTTATGGGTAAAGGGATGTTAACAAAGGGAGGAGGGATACGGTAGTTCTGAGGAGTTTCCATGCGTTTGACGTTTTCAAGAGGATACAAAGTGTTTCAACAGTTTTTAGGAGTTTCAGGGTGTTTCCAGAATCTCTCTAAAGATCTTGCATGGTTTCAACTCATTTTGAAAGGTTTCTCCAGAAAATTATCGAAGAATTTATTTGAAAATCGTGCATGGATATCTCTAGGAATTAATCCAATAATCCTCCAGGTATTTTTACGGAAATTCCTCAAACGACTTCTTCAAATCTCTCAATGAGATTTGTTTTGAAAATGCTGCAAGGAGATCTCGGAGGATACCTTTGGAAATTCTATAATTGTTATATAATTTCCTCAATAATTTTCTTAAAAGTTTTCTAGAATTTACTACAGGACAATTATTTAACCCTTCAATAGTCGCGCTGTTATATTTTGTACAACACGTTTAAAACAGCTCGCTTGTTGCACACAGCATAAGTGCGGTGCTGGCGATAGTGGCCAACCATGCAATTTACGGAAAGTTCAGGCAGAACTTGTTTATCAAATCTTCCCTGAGTTTCTTTCCATATTGCTCTATAAATTCCTTTGACAAATCCTCCAGTAATTCTTTTCGGATCGTCTTCCACAGATTTCTTTTGGAAGTTTTTCAAGAACATTCTTCATGGATTCTTTCAGAATTTCTTCTTCAAGTTCCGTTACAGGATCCTCCAGAAATATTTCCTAAAAATCCTCTAGAAAAGCTTTTATAAGTTTCCCTAAAAAATCTCCATAGATTGTTTCAGAAATCAGTACCAGGATTTTTTTTAAGAAACCATCCACGGATTCCTTCAAAAAAGCTGTCAGCGATTTTTCAAGAAAATACAAAGTTTCTCCAGAAATCCCTCAAAGCATCTCTAAGAAAATCTTCCACAGACTCCCCCAGGAACTCTTCCAAAGTTTCCTTCAGAAATTTTGACAGGGATACTTTAAGATTTTTTTTTTCGGAATATTCCATCAAAAATTCCTCAATAAATTTGTCAAAAGCTTTCAAGTCCAAGAAGTTCTATCTTTTTCTTCCTAAATCAATCCATGAATTCTTTCAGAAATAACTCGAGGAATTTCATCGTAGATCTGCCAATGTTTCTTTTTCTTCAGAAATTCTTCCAGGGATTCTTTAAGAAATTTTTATAGGACTATCTTCAGATATTCCCTCATAAATTTCTCCAAAACTGTCTCCAAGACCTCTTTAAGGTATATTTCAATGGACCTCTTCTGAAACTTCACCAGGAATAATTTTAGAAATTCTTCTTCGTTAAAAACAATAGAGGAAATTTCTTTAGGGATTTTTTTAGGTTTTTTTTTTCTTTCCAAAATTGTTTCATAAATTCTTCCAGTGGTTTTCACAGAAAATTTCCAACAGATTTATTCTGGAATTACTACAGGATCTCAAAAGAAAGTTCCCACACGAATGTGTACATTAGTTTCGTCAGGGATTCATTCAGAAAATCGTGCAGGAATTTCTCCAGAGATTCTTGCATTATTACTCTCAGTGATTCAGACATAAATCTCTCCAGAGAATCTGACAGGAGTTCAAACAGATTTCCTTCAGATATCCTCCATATATTTCACCAGAAGTTATACGGAATTTCCTCCAAAAATAGCTCCAAGAATTTATTCACGAATTCTTTAACAAATTTGATCAGAAATATTTCTTAGAATATTTAACAAAAATTCCCTTAGAAATATCTCAAAAGTTTTTTTTTTCTAGGGATCGTCACAGACGCCTATCTAGGCGTTTTCCAGGGACTCCAACAGATTATTTTTTTAGAAATTCATCAGCAAATTATTCCAGGAACATTTTCAGAAAATGCTTTAAAGGATTCCTCTAAAGCAATTCTTCAAATTCCCCAATTATTTTTATAGAAATTCCACCATGGGTTCCCAAAAAGCCTAAACAGTTGTTTCTACAGGAAAGTCTTCAAACATTTTCAAGTGATTCCTTCGAAAGTTTTTTTTGGCAAAAGTTCTTCCAATAGGGATTATTATACTGCAGATATCTTCAGAAATACCTAAAGGGTCTTATTAGAAACTTATGTTGGGATTCCTTGTAAACTTCTTTCGATGAGAATTTTAAAGATATCTTCAGAAACATTCCAGCAAGGGATTCCTTCAAAAAATTTTGGAGTTTTTCAGAAATTCTTCAAGTTTTCAAAAAAAATCTATTCTAAAATTTTCCAAGGCTTTCTTCAAGAACCCCTGGAATACCTCAACCGATCCTTGCAGAACTTGTTTAGAACTTTCTCCAGGGATTTTTCAGAACTCATTCCATAAAATGAACGAAATCCCTGAAGAATACTCTGAAGTATTCTCTGGAGCTATTTCTCTTTAAATGCCTAAGATAACACCTTGAGGAATATCTGTAGAAGCTCCATAAGATAATTCATAGAAGGATAAAAATCATGAAAGATTCCTGGAGGAACACTTCAAGTAATTCCAAGGAAAAAATGCTAGACAGTTTTCTGAATGGATTCTTCAAGAAATCTTAAGGAATATCATAAAAAATGTCTACAAAAATCCCTGCTGAAATCGCGGAAAAAGGTATTGGTGGAGCTCTTGAAAGAATCTCTCAGTAAATTTCTGTGGAATTCCTGCCAGATTGTCTGAAGGAATCCTTGGAATCGATGAAATGCATGGATAATAATTCATTCCAAAGGGATACCTGGAAGAATTCTTGCCGAAATCATTCTAGGAAATAGTGCAAGAATCTCCTTGCTGAGAAAATTCCAGGAAAAAAAATGATAAATCCTTAAGGAAAAACGTGGAAACTTTTCTACGAATTTCAAGAAAAATTCTTGCTGCACTCATAAACAGAATAGCAGCTTAAATATACCTTCCGCGAATATTACAGAAAAGTTTCGTGAAATAATAAAGCATGGGGGGGGGGTCGAGGAATAGCTGGGCGTAATATTGAAATCATTGGAGGCATACCTGTTCATATAAGGGATGCTGAAATATGGAAACCTTTAGCAACCAGCTTCGATTCTACCAACTGTCTGGAACCCCCATTGGACCCTCTGAAACAATCCTAAGATCCCTGATACCTCTTGAGACCACCTGAAATGCACATGATACCTCCAGGTATCCGAGATGAACTAGCCTAGGATTAAAAATCTCGCTAATACAGACAAAAAAACCTCCAGATACCCTCTTGAAAGCCCCTGGAGCCCACTGAAACTACTGGTACCCTCTAAAACTCCCTGGCAAATGTCAAAAGCCAAAACACGAAAGCACAAAACTTCAAAAAGTGAAGTGTTTTTATCCTTACAATATTTCAGAACTTCCTTTTGCTTACATTTCTCGTTTTCGGCGTTGGGTCGTGTCGAGATTTTGTGCCTTACGACGTTCCGGCATTCGACTTTTACTCTTTTGACGTTTTAATCTAAGCCCCTCTTAGAACCCCTGAAACGCTCCTGCAAACTCTCTTTGCTCTGCCCTATAAACACCTCCAGGCCACCGTTGCAATAGTTACACCCAAACCTCCATTTAGGTAATGTGTCGAGACTGCCTAAATAGAGTTTCTTCCAAAATGGGTTCAGTTTATTACCTTAATGGATTTTGAGGTAGGAAATAAATTGAAATGTGCGAGTGGCTAGAAGGGTAAAGGAGGGTTATGCAGGGTTTCAAAGGACCTGCTAGGGAGTTTCAAGAGGGAGGTGGCTTCAGAGCCATTACAGGGGTGTATTCGGGGGCTGCTAAGTGTCTCAGGTGCGTTACAGAGAGTCCGAGGGAGTTTTCGGAGGTATTTTAGGAAAATTTCGGAAGGTTTCGGAGGTGCAACAGCGGTGTATTCAGAGGTTTCAGAGGATCTCAGGTGCGATACACGGGGTGCAAGGGTATTCGAAGGCATTTCAGGAAGCTTTAGAGGATTTTCAGCGGGTTTCAGAAGCGCATTGTGGAGTTCGGTGAAGCGCTACAGGGGAGGAGGTTTAATGGGGGCTACAGCTTTAAAAAAAAAACTTTCCAGGTGGTTTTAGAAGAAATTCAAGACGTTCCAGACAGATTATGCTTGTAGATCCCATGACCTATTCCAAGGGAGCTCTTGGAGATTCTTAAACAAACTTTGCACAAACAACCTCACATAGTCATCATAGTTGCAGCCTGTCCAAGCATGAATCTAATTTAAACACGATGACTACACTCCCGTACACTCCGCAGTTTTAACCGTGTTGGATGGGTTTATCGGTATGTGATTTGGTCCTCATGGTAAGCATAATTATGACCGAGCAGACTAACTGAACATCCCATAGTACGCTTTAGGCAGCAGCAGCGTAACGTTGAGTAGTTTTTCCTTCGGTAAACTCTCAATCGCATGCAAAAAACACCAACCGGGTGGATCATAGTCAAACACACGATAAAAAGCTAAAATAAAGTTTTAAATATTATCAAACCAATCATTACCAAAGCTCCTCGACTTGGCAGGTGGTGGTTGAATCATGCCAAAGCCAAAGGGGGTATACCTTTACAACAAAGTACCTACCGATGTTTGTTATTGTTTGATCAGCTTGCAACCACAAATAGGCTTATTTGTATCATCTTACCATAAGTAGCCCCACCGCTCAGACTAAGGGGCTAATCTTCCACTTGGCTTACCGTTCGTTAGCATTCCGCAGCAGCGCGATGCCACCATGCTGCCATTTCACAGCTTGCTGCTGCCGCCCGATGTGGTGGTAAATGGTAATCGCACTACTAGTGTTAAATTTGTCGGGGAGCTTGTAATTACACCAGCCCGTTGGGGCCAGTCGGACGATGGTGGACGGTTGGGGGTATAGAGTGATCAGGTGCCATAAAATTGTGATTTGTTCCAATCTCCTGTGCATGCTCATTATGACTTAATCGTGTTTTGGGTTGTATTGCAATGTGATGACCGTTGTTACTTCGTTAGGTGTGTTTACATTAAGTAATTGAATGCGTGCTTGCTATCTTAGAGGCTTGCGTTCGTCGCTTACATTTTACCGTCATCGTTGAAGTCTTTTGTATTAAGTACTGAGTAGTGCAAAACCGAGAGAAAACATCATGCAAATAGGAAATTTGCTGCATTGAACTACACATTTGTAGTTGGGTAGTAACCATAGATATGTGCAGTTAATCAAAGCTAGATTTTGAAACGACAATGTTTACATTGCTCATAATGATGGTTCCCGGGCCATCATTCAATTTCAGAAAATCTTAACAATTTTACTTCACGACACCATTTTATAGCTAAAATCCAGAATCAACTGACCCCAGATCCATGATGACCAATATACCATTTCGGAAAAAAATCGTGCCATTCATTTACAGCTGTGATTGACGAAAAAAGAAACATTCGCCACCAATAACCCCCTCAAAAATAGGCCATCCAAACAGAAACCTCTACGTGAAAAACCACAATGACAAATCACACATTCAACCCGCTTCAGACACTCGTACGCACACCCCTACGTCCAATCGACCAACAAACCAACGGTTGTTGCTAAAATTTGATTAGCACTTCCTGAGGCCACTAGCTCGCCATAACGGCCGTGTATGGCGGGCGGCGACCCATTGTCCGCCACGGTGTCGGTATGGTGCAAGAATGCTGAAGAGTAAAAGTGACACCAAAACCACTTGACACCTCACCCGATCAACAACTCCCCATATAATAAGGCGGAGAAATTGACGACGAGACACTTGTCGAACCGTTGCGTTGACTGACGGGAAGATTTTACCCGAAACGTCATCCTCCTCGAGGTTGATTTCACATCACAAACAAACTTTCTGAACCGGTTTCACCGTCGTCGTCGTCGCCGTCAGAAAGTTCTGATACTAACAACGTCCTTCTGGGGGACGTTCGTCGTTTTAACCTCGTGAAGAGGGGAATTTTACTACGCATTTTTTACCGTAATATGGGGTCAAACTGTTACTTGCAACTATTCAGTGGTTTCAAAGTGGTTTTCAGAGAAATTGAAGATGGATTCAAGGTATAATAAGGATTTAAAATAGTTTAAACAGGATCCGAAAAGTGGAGCGGACCTGGTGTGATGGTTAGAACACTTGACTATCACGCCGAGGACCTGGGATCGAATCCCACTCCCGACAAACTCGCAAAATGTGAGTTCTTCCTTCGGAAGGGAAGTAAAGCGTGGGTCCCGAGATGAACTAGCCTAGGGCTAAAAATCTCGTTAATACAGATATAAAAAAAGGATCCGAAAATTTCGTACTTACCTTTCCTTATCTTACCGGTCAGACTAAGGCCTGAGTGATCTCTGCTGTACATAGGAGTCGTCTCCATTCTACTCGGTCCATGGCTGTGTGTCTCCAGTTCCGCACTCTGCGAAGGGTTCGCAAGTCGTCCTCCACCTCGACCCACCTAGCTCGATGCGTACCATGTCGTCTTGTACCGGTCGGATGACTCTTGAGGACCATTTTAGTCGGGTTGCTATCCGACATCCTGATGACGTGACCCGTCCATCGTAGCCTCCCGATTTCGCGGTGTGGGCGGTGGTTGGTTCTCTTAGCAGCTGATGTAGCTCGTGGTTTACTCGCTTTCTCCAAGTACCGTTTTCCATCTGCACTCCATCGTAGATGCTACACAGCAGCTCCGTTCGAAAACTCCAAGGGCACATTGGTCCTCTGCACGTAGAGTCCATGCTTCGTGCCCACCGGTCCAATCAGCATTTCGTAGAAAATTAAATTCATGTGACGGCGAAGTTTATTCGATCGTACAGTTCTGCGGAGTCCAAATTAAGCTCCATTTCCTGACAAAATGCACCTCTGAATTTCTCTGCTGGTGTCGTTGTCGGTGGTCACCAGTGAGCCCAAGTACACGAATTCTTCAATCGCCGCGATTTTCTTACCGTCGATAGAAATTTGGGGAGGCGGGTGCGGTGATTTTTCCCTGGAGCCCTTTGCCATTATATACTTTGTTTTCGATACATTAATGACTATTGACGAAAATTTTGTATAAAAGGTATAATTAGGCCGAAAACTCCCTATTACTCCCTCATGCCTTACATGCCATTAAGTAGACCTCCGTTGTCCCCACTTTTGCCCTTTTAAGATATTTTTTTTATTTCAGAGAACCTTTTTAAGACAATCGCACCTCTGATGCCCCCCGCTACCACCTTTTGCTGTTCCGTAAGGTGATACGAGACGCCATGTTATTTTTCCTATCTTCCCTCTATTTCTAACAACAATTTTCAAGATGGTAACATCGATTTCTATCGCATAGGAGAGGCTGACAAACTATCAGCATATGCACAGCAAGTGAGCCAGACCCGTGCACAGAAAAGGCGACAAGGGAGGGGTTTTTTCTAACTTTGGAAAAGGGCGGAGGGGCGCCCAGTGTATGGAACATCAACAATGGGGTTTAACCTTCAAAATCCCTCCCTTGTGCACGGGCTTGAAGTGAGCATACACAATGGTAAGTTTTTGTTCCATAATATGAAGCAGGATCCGAGATTACCATCTCAATTGCAACGGAGCAATGACGGATATTTCCTCGATCATTGCGTTCGTCCTTGAACCATTTTTAAGACTATTTTGCTTCAGTTTTAAAAACTTCTAAGCCCCTTTTTGGCTACTCAAAAACCCCTCTTGAACAGTGCTGTCGTGGTAACGCCATAGCTGGTTATTCAAGGTTCCAAGGTGCCCCTTTACTGGTCTGGTACGCTCCCATGGATATGACTTCATCATTGCGCCTTAACCTTACTTTTGCATCACGTTGGCAGCAGCTCGCTGACGTAGTTTACAGTTTGAGTCAAGAATGACCCTAATGCCAAAGGAGGATTGAAAGATAGTTACAAAAGACAATTACACCGTCTTCGACCTTGTGTGGCCTCTACAGACTGAACGTTACTAACATATAACAACGGACAACACATTCAACACCCAGTGGCCCGGTGGAGAATTTTTCGTTTGACGAAAAGTTTTCCGCGACTGGTGCGGGAATCGAACCCACTCAGACACTTATGAGACACCTAAACGACTGATGCCGCTAAGTGCTCGTCCACGAAGCCCACAAATATAAGAACATTATTTGGATACTTTATTTTTAAAATGGAATGCAAATGGCTATATTTTTTTAAAAGGGGTCTATCCGAGGTTTCGGAGGGCTTTCAAGTGAGTTTCAAGAGGGGGTTTTCAGAATCGTTTCCGGGTGGATTCTGAGAGCCTCACTCGCTTGACAGGGGGTCAGAGGGGGGTTCAGGAAGTTTTTGGAGGCGTTTCACAAGATTTTCAGGCGGTTCCGGAGGCGTTACAGTGGCATTTACGGGGGTTTCGGAGGGCCCCAGGTGCGTTACATGGGATTCGAGGAAGTTTCAGGGATTTTCGGACACATTTCACGAAGCTTCAGAGGATTTTAGGGGGTTCCGGAGGCATTACAGGGGTGTTTTTGGAGGCTTCGGGGGGATTTTGTGGGCTTCAGAGCGAATCAGGTGCATTACATGGGGTCCGAAGGGGGTTTCAGGTGGTTTTAGTTGGTATCTCAGGAAGTTCCAGAGAATTTTGAAGTGGCGTTACTTACTTGAGAGAATTGAAAGGCGTTACTTACTTGATACTTGAAGGGCCACAACTCGTAGCGGTGGGTCTACGCCGAATGTAGCATTCTCCTCCACTGGTCTCGGTCATGGGCCAATCGCTTCCAGTTACCCTGAACGTTTAGAGCCCTTAGGTCCTTCTCAACTGCAAAAATCCACTGTGTGCGTGGCCTACCACGAAGCCGACGACCCCTTCCTGGTTCTCTACTGAATATGGTTTTAGCTTGTCGTTCCTCCGGCATACGAGCTACGTGCCCAGCCCACCGGAGCATGCCGTGTTTTAATGGCTTCACTATATCCACCTCTTTATATATTTGGTACAATTCGTGGTTCATGCAACGAGCGCCAGATGCCTTCCTACAGTTTACCGCCGAGTATTGTTCGCAGCATTTTACGTTCGAAGATTCCAAAGGCTCTCTGATCAGCTTCTCTCAACGTCCACGATTCATGGCCGTATAAAGCGACCGGAAGAATCAGAGTCTTGTACAACGCGAGTTTTGTCTTCGTTTGCAGCCTACAGGACTTCAGCTGGTTTCGCAGACCGAAAAAGGCCTGATTCGTAGCTACAATCCATCTTTTCACCTCGCGGGTAACATCATTATCGCACGTTTCTAGAGTACCAAGATAAAGAAATTCGTCCACAACATCAAACTTTTTCACCACCTAGCATCACTTCGTCACCACTACCACGGCTGAACCGACGTTGACCACCAGCAATCATGTACCTGGTCTTTGTGATGTTAATCGTTAGTCCAATCCTCGCAGTCTCCCTTTTAAAAGGTGTGAACGCCTCTTCCACCCGACGGTCGATCCCGATGATGTCGATATCATCCGCGAAGCCCAGGAGCATATGCGACCTCGTGACAATGGTTCCGCTCCTTTGTACACCAGCTCTCCTTATCATATCCGTTCTGGCATACAGCGGCTGAATATGAAACACTGTATCGCGTCAACTATACCTAAGGTGGCAGCCTCTCCAATGCGATCCCGGTAAGGTAGCCTGTCGAAGCCTTACACCACCACGAAAAATGAAGATAATAGAAGACTCTCGGAAACCGAGCCGGCAACGAAATAAGGACTATGACTGGAAACTCGGTACCTGGAACGTCAGGACCTTAAATGAACCTGGACGAGTGAGCCTTTTGGCTCGTGAATTGCAGAAAGTTGGTGTGTGTATGTTGCTGCTATTCAGGAAGTGCGGTTGCCCAAATCTGGTGAACGTGAATTCAGGACGGTGGATCCCTTCGCCAACACATCATTCAAATGTAGCATCTACCACAGCGGCAGCGATAATGCAGAAAATGGGGTCGGATTCATAGTGATCGGGAAACAGATGAAACGAGTCATGTGGTGGAAGCCGATCATCGAGCGGATATGCGTATTGAGGATTCGAGGCAAATTTTTCAACTACGGCCTGATCAATGTCTATGTGCCAACCAACGACAAAACCGATGACGTAAAGGATGCGTTTTACGAATGCCTTGACAAGACCTATGGAGAATGCCCAAAACATGACGTTAAGATTGTCATCGGTGACGCCAACGCGCAGGTCAGAAGAGAGGACTTTTTCCGTCCAATCATCGGTGCGGAGAGCCTCCGTCACAAACGACAACGGCCTGCGATTAGATGCCACGGGGATGGCCATTAGTAGCACTTACTTTTCGCGCAAGAATATCCACAAGCACACCTGGAGATACTCAAATGGCGAAGTTTGCAATCAAATCGACCATGTGCTGGTAGATGGCCGACACTTCTCGGACGTTATTGATGTTAGAACTTTTAGGGGTCCCAAGAGTTAGTAAGATTCGAGCTCGGATATCAACCGTGTCGGACTCTAACAACCGGCGATCGATGCGTTTCAACATCCAGCGTTTTTCAGCAGACGGTACGGTAGCTGACTATCACCAGAAGCTGGACGAATGGATAAGTGAAATCAACGAGAGCGATAATCTCAACACTCTGTGGGAGTCCATCCACGGGGCGATGAGTACGGCAGCGCGGGAGGTGATAGGCACTGCTCAAAGACGACCTAGGAACAGGTGGTTCGACGAGGAGTGTCAGAGGGTAACGGATGAGAAGAATGTCGCCAGAAGCCGGAGGCCCGGCAGAGCAGGGAGCGATATAGGGAAGCGAGAGCAGCCGAAAAACGAATCCACGGCAGAAAGAAAAAAACACCATGAGGAAAATGTGATTGCACAGGCGCAAGAAAGTATGGAGCAGATTGATATGCGGAGGGTTTACGAAACTGTCAATGACATGTGAAGAAAAACAGCGCCTTCTCCCGTCATGTGCAGCGATCGTGAAGGAAACTTGCTGACAGACAAAGCAATGGTGGCTGCCAGGTGGGGAGAGCACTTCGAGGAGTTGTTGAACGGTGGGAATGGAAGAGCGACACACAGAATTCGAATCGACGACGACGGACAAGCTGTGGAACCCCCAACGCTAGACGAGGTCCAGACAGCCATTAGAGGGCTGAAGAACAATGAGGCTGCTGGGAAGGACGAACTCCCGGTCGAGCTTCTCAAGCACGGTAGTGAACAGCTGCATCAACTCTTACACCGTATTGCATATATGGGAAGAGGAAGAACTGCCTGCTAGTTGGTTGGTGGATGGTCTCATTTGCCCTCTATACAAAAAAGAGCATCGACTGAAGTGCGCGAATTCGTCAGTGAATACCAGGCGGGTTTTCGTGAGGACCGATCAACGATGGATCAGAAGTTCACCCTGTGGTAGATTCTCGATAAATTTCGGGAGTACAACTTGCAAACCCATCATCTGTTTATTGATTTGAAGGCGGCGTACGAATCAGTGAATAGAAATGAGTTATGGCAGATTACACTAGTTTACAGCATTTTTGAACTCGGTAAGCTGATGCTCGTTTTTGGCGTAGAATCATGCCCTGAGTTCGAAAACGCGAAGGAAAAAAATTACAGTAGAGCGGAAATTTTGTCGAATTTTCATACAAGGCTGATGATTTGAAATCCATTTTTGTTCTATTTTTATGCAAAGTCACTCACTTCACACATCTCATTCGCCGTAATCAATGATCCGATTGAGCCGAATTTTTTACTGTATCTCGCCTACATACGATATGTCAAATAAACGTTGAGAAAGAGTTTTTAAATTGTTTTTTTTTCTGATAGAAAAAAAGTACATTTATTCTTATATTTTTGGAAATTTTGCAAAAATTTAAGGAGATCGTCCCCAAATCTCGCCAACAACTTGAATTTCATCAATCTGACGCAAAACCTGCATTCAGATGATCGAATGGTATTATATTCAGCTCTTATTTTATGGAAAAAGATTTAAAATTGGTTGAACAAAACGCAAGATATTTGAATTTTAGTAAATTCCATATTTTAAAAAGTTGTAAAACTCGATATTGAGCCAAAACTCAAAAACTGTTCTTCTTTGAATTTTTTGAAGCACGGTTTCGAAATCAGCGCTAAATTATGCTTCAAAAATTTTGGTCGTTGACAGAAGTTCACGACTTTCGTTTTATTTTGTAAACTAGTGTTACGATCGAACTTGGTTTCCCGGCGAAGCTTATTAGACTGATTCGTGCGACGTTTGACGGTTCGAAATAAAGTTTACGGGTTGCGGATGAAATTTAGACCATCCATATTTATGCCAAGTCTTATAGTTTAGGACATCTCTGTTGAATTTTTTCGAGAAATGCGATTCTTCAAGATTTTGTTTGGAGTTTCTCAGGCAGTTGTTTCTGAAATTTCTTATGGAAATTGTAGCAATATTTTTTCGGGAATTTCTGCTGGAACTTCTCCAGAAGGTCTTCCTGAATGTCAAGAAGTTTTTCCTTAGATTACTGTGTGTTATAGTACTTCCTCCTGGATTAGCTCAGACAATTGTTGCTGAGACTACTCGAGAGTTTCCTACTGCCATTTTTCAAACAGTTCCGTTTGAAGTTCCTTGAGTTTGTACTTCTTCTCAAGAAGGTCCTTCTAAGGTTCTTCGAGAAGTTCATTTTGGGAATTCTTCTGGATTCTTCAAAGATAACTCCAATATATTCCCCCATGATTTTCTTCTAGAATTTTTCTGAAGTCCGTCACTAAATTGCTCCATTATTTATACAAATTTTCTTCCAGAAGTAGAAGGAACTTTTAAAACATTCCAGAAGAATTTCATGGAGGAATAGTAGGAGAAACTTTAGGAAGAAATTCCACGAGATCTCTAGAGGAATTGCAGGACGAATTTCCAAAAAAAAATCCACAAGAAACTTTAAAAGGAAAACCATAACAAATCCTTGGAAAACCCCCAGAATCCTCGACGTTGAACTGACGGACAATAAAGGTCACCGAGAAAAATATCTGAAGAAAATCTCAGAAAAAACAAATAATCTGCAGGAATTCCAGAAGGATAACCAGGGGAAATCCATAAAGAAAGTCTTTGAGGACAACATAGTTGCTTCTGCATACTTGACCGTCAGTTCTCCTGAAGTAGTGGCTCACAACAGCGTCCGATCCCCATGTTAGGGGTGGCTGATCAACGTTCGAGTGTCAGGGAAGTACTCTAAGCTCAACTGTGCATTATGGTTCTCCGTAAAGTAGGTGGTTGGTGTTGGCCAGCCGTAAAAAAAACATTGTAACGGAAAATCAACAACAGAAAAAAACGAACGAAGACCAACAGCAACGACCCCAGTTGACAAAAAGGACTTGCGATTGGAAGCTCGGTACGTGGAACTGCCGATCTCTCAACTTCATAGGGAGCATCTGCAAACTCGCCGATCTACTGGAGATTCTCCAGTGGAGAACCATGGGTTCGGCATCGTAGCACTGCAGGAGGTGTGTGTGTTGGACAGCACCCATGGTGCGAATGTTTAGAGGTAATCATACTATCTACCAGAGCCAGGGATGTCATATATACAGATTTATCCGTATTATACAGATTTTTGAGCACCCGTACAGATTTCAATTTATATGAAATACAGATTTTTGAGCTAGAACGACCATTTTATTTTGTATGGGTAGTAATGTTACGATAGACGGGGATATGTATCTCGAGGTGGTGCAGGAGTTCGTCTACCTGGAATCCTTACTGACGGCTGACAACAACGTGAGTCGTGAAATTCGAAGGCGCATTATCAGCGGAAGTCGGGCCTATGTACTACGAGCTCCAGAAGAAGCTGTGGTCTAAAAAGATTCACCTACGCACCAAAACGCTAATAAGAAGGACCTACACGCACTCGGAGTTTTGAACGACGCGTACTAAGGACGATCTTATTCGGTGTGCAGGAGAACAGTGTGTGGCGGAGAAGGATGAACCACGAGCCCGATACACTTTAATGGTGAACCCAGCATCCTGAAGGTGGTCAAAGCCGGAAGGATACGGTGGGCAGGGCATGTTGCAAGAATGCCGGACAACAACCCTGCAAAGCTGGTGTTTGTTACTGATCCGGTTGGCACAAGAAGGCGTGGAGCGCAGAGAAAACGATGAGTGGTGGCGCGACCGAGGATTGAGAACGGTAGCGACAAACCGAATATTGTGGCGTACTATTATAGATTATGTCTTGTCTTAAATGCGATTTTAACCAAATAAATGTATGCACATAGGCATCAAAACGCTACAAGTAATTTAACATACTGAGACAATTATGCATTGACCAGTTCCACTCCATCGAGCACCAGTCTACGGTATCCAATTGATTATGTATTCAGCACCAAACAGTGTGAAAGAATTCATCGGCTATCGATTTCACACGCAATAATAATGGTAGAAATGGCATCTCCAATACAGTCAATCCCATCTCATCTCATCTCCTACCACCTACGTGTCCCAATTTCGGAAGTGGTCTACTAACGCTACGCTGCTGATCAGACCACTGTGGCTGCTATCTGCTGGAATCGAGGTTTCTTCTTTTCACTTTTCTGATATTTATTTTCGGGCCATTCAAATCGGAACAAAAGTGAAACAAAGAAAACCATTTTGTGTGGAGAGGCGCGGCCGCCGACACGTTGGAGTTGGAGACATTCAAGCCAAGCCAGGCGCACTGGTGGCGAGGCGATGAATTGTTGAAATTCCTAAAGGGTGAATTCCTCTCTTCCCGGTGGCGATCGATAATAATGGGCGGGCTGTGTGTAATAAACCATATAATGCGAGAAGTCATCAGTGGTCGGACACATCATGATGACCGGCCGGCGACAGAAGGTTACGAGCGAAAGCGAAATTTGGTCCCCCTCAGTCAGTGCAGTATGATATCATCCAAGACAAGACCACGAGAGAGATGCAATTTTGTGCAATCATCAGATAGGCATCGGCGCGTCGCGTCGCTTGTAAGTTGCAAAGTGGAAATGGTCAACCCAACAACGCAACGGTGTACCCAAGTGCATCGCATAAATACATCCTGATTAGTGTGTTGTCAGCAGCAGCCCGAGGGGAGAAATTGATTTTTGATTTATGGTCAACGGAAAACGAGATTTTTTGGCGAACGGGTGCGCGTTGGAGAAATTTTGGCGGATTTTACAAGTTTGGGAGGCCTTTCTGATGTTACGCATTATGGATTGAGGGTAAAAAATCACCCATTACTTTAAACCAGAGTTTGTTTAGAGATTTTGCCAGACATTTTTCTGGGAAATTTTCCAGGAATGTCCAAAAGTATTTTCAATTATTGTTTCAGTGCTTATTTCGAGGAATCCCTCAGGAATGACTCCAGAGATTCAAAGACTTCTTCTTTTAATCCTTTATGAATTCTGCCAGATTATTTAAAGTGTTTCTGCAGGAACTTTTTCCAGAAAATCTTTCAGAAATTCTACCAAAAATTATTAAGCATATTTTATATATTTTTTTGGATAAGCCCAAAGATTTTTTTAAATAATTCGTCCAAAAATTACTGCCGACACTGATTCCTTCAGATTTTTTCCAGAGATTTCATCAGGAACACTTCCAAGAATTTATTTAGAAATCTCTTCTGTGATTGTCTTCATCAGGAACTCCTCAAGGGAAATCGCAAATAAAAAAAGAAAAAAAAATCTACAAGCATTTCCTCAGGAATTCCTTCAAGGGTTCCCTCTGGAGTTTCCTTAGGAATTCTTTCGAGAACTGCTCCAGGCATTATTTCATTTATTTATTTCTCCAAGGATTCCTCCACGAACTCTTCTTGGTTTTTTTTTCGTTCAGAAGTTCCTTCTAGGATTCCTCCAGCAAATCCTCCTGAAACTCCTTCATGATTTCCTTCTGGGATACCTCCAATTCTTGAATATCCTTCAGATATTCGTTCAGAAAACTCTCCTGAGATCCTCATGGGTTTCTTCATGAATACCCCCAGGAAATCCTCTCAAAATTCCACCAGAAGTTCGTTAAGTCCTCCAGCAATTCCATCGGGGATTCCTCAAGAAATTTCCCCATGAATTACTCCAGAAATTCCTCCAGAAACTTCATAAAGAATTCTTCCAGAAATACCTCCAGGAATTCGTACTTCAAGCATTATTCCAGGAATCCCTTCTGAAACTCCTACAGGAATTCCTCCAGGAAGTCCTCGAGAAACTCCTCCAAAATGTTTTACAGAAATTCCTCCAGGAAGTTTTCCACGGATTTCTCCAGGAAGTCCTCAAGGAATTCGTATAGGAAGCTCCCAGTTATTTCTAAAGGAATTCCTCTCGAAATTTCTCCAGCAATTCCTAAAGGGATTTCTCCTGGAAATTCTTAAGGAGTTTCTTCGGAAAATTCTCAGAAATTCCTCCACGAATTTCTAGATATTTATCCAGAAACTCATGTAGACATTCCTTCACAAATTTCTCTAGAAATAGCTCCAGAAGATGCTCCAGGAATTCCAGCAGAAATTTCTCCAGATATTCATACAGAATATTCTCCGGAAATTCTTACGCAAATTCTTCCTGGAATTTCTCCAGAGATTCTTTCAGAGATTCCTACAAGAATCTCTTCAGAAATTACCCAATGAATTTCTACGAATGTTCCTTCAGAAATTTCACCAGGAATTCCTCAATAAATTCCTTCAAGAATTACCCCAAAAAATCCTCTATGAGCTTCCTCCAGGAATTTCTGCAGGAACTCCTCTAGAAAATACTCTAAAAAATGCAGGGTAATTCTCTCACGAATTCCTCCTGGGATTCCTTCAGAAATTCTATCTGGGGTTGCTTCAGGAACTCCTTCTGAGGTTCCATCAGGAATTTCTTAAGAGATTCGTTCAGTAATCTGTCCTGAGAATCCCATAAGAGTTCCTCCTGGGATTTCTTCAGGAATTCCTCCAGAAATTCTCCCAGAAACTCATTCAAAAGTTCCCCCAGGAATCCCTGCAGATTTTTTTAAAAGTTTTCCTAAAAAAAATCCTCCATCAAATCCTTTGGAAATTCCCCCAAGAATTCTTCCAAAAATTCCTTCAGGAATAACTCCAGGAATTCCTCCATGTAAGCCTTCTTTCATGGCATTTCAGGATGTTTGAAAGGGTTGTTTTTTGAGGGGTCTCAGGAGCCTTTTGAGGCCGTTTCAAGGGGTTTCAGGGGCGTTTCAAGACGTTTCAGATGCGCGTCTAACGGCGGATGGTCTTTCGCGGGATGATGAGTTTTTACACTAACTATTTATCTACAAATAGTTTACCTTTGTTCAGGTCGGAATGGACTGTATCTTCTTGCCCTGGAAGAGCCCATATTTTTAGGGCAACAGATTGAAACCCTTATGCACACATTATCCCTCTGTGTGCATTAGGGTAATTTTTGTCCCAAACCGTCCACTACGTCAGCGAGCTGTCCCAACGCAATGCATTGAGAAGATTAGGGAGTACAACCGTGATCGAAGAAGTGATTATTTTATGATTGATCTACCTAAACAAGCTGACCTGTCGTCCAAATGTCACTTATCGCCAACAACTTGATTGTAATTGCAGAATAGCAGCAAGTAGTGGCCTTCCAGTCCCTCAATGCCTTTTTTGTATAAAACGTTTTGTATGTACCATTTAATATTTTTCCATTAACTTTTTCATATCTGATATATCATTTGAAAGGTTAATAAGTCAGAAACCTACTGGGAATACTTGTAAATCTCGGCGTAAATAATTCGCTCTCACTTGTAGTTAGTGGGCACAAATGCGAGTGTTTTGTGGATTGGCATCTAAGCCGAAAGAGAGATGGGTTTCTGAAATAGGAGTGTTCGGAGTCAGTTTAGCTTTCTGTTCCGCAGAATCATTTCTTGTTCTGTGGCTCAGTTGGTTAAAGCGCCGGTCTAGCGGTCGTGGGTTTGAGTCCCACCAGAATGCGATTTTTTCCCAAATTTTATCTCTCAATTTGTCAATTAGCAACATTTCATGCCTTCTAATTACAAGTTTTCTCAGTTTGTTTCAGACATACCAGCAAATCTGGTAATATGCCAGTAAAGGGCAATATGCATCATTGTTAATAAGTCAGCTCTTAGAAATTTCTTGAAATATTCAACATTATCCACTTTAAGCTGAAGATGTGCGAAGTTAAACAACTAATTGATATTACCAATCTATCAAAATGCCTCATTCTGCTGGTAATAGCTCGGTAAGTGTATGGATCAGCAAATTAATATTGTATTGGGGTTTACTGATCCAAGTAGTTTACATTCAATTAGGTTACAAGGGCGTTTCAGGAGGTCGCAAAAAGTTTCAACGGAGTTCCAGGAAATCTCAGGGGCGTTTCAAGGGGCTCCCAGGAGGTTTCCGGGGGTACCAGAATATGTATGGGGTATTTAAGGGGGCTTCAGGGGGCGCCAGGGGGTCTCAAGGGCATTTTAGAGGGCAAGCCCGTGCCCAAGGATTTTTGGGGGTTAAACCCCTCTCTTTGCCATAAGTTCATATACAAGGCGCCTCTCCTCCTTTTTACGAGAATGCGGGAAACCCGTCCTTTTCCGTCTTTTTTGTCCACTGGCTTGTTGTCAGAGGGTCTTAGGGGGATTCCAGGGCGACTCCAGGGCGCTTCAAGGGGTTTCAGGGGATTTCAGAGGAGTTCCAGAGGGTATCTGGAGCATTTTAGGCATTTTAAGGGGAATTTCAGTGGGTACTCCAAAATAATTACCTGGAGCTCTCAGTGGCGTTTCGTAGGGTTTTAGGGGCGTCTCACGGTATTCCAGGAGGTTTCTGGCAGTGTGCCGTACAGTACATTTTACCACCACCATCGTAGTGCTTTTACCATCATGGCACAAATGTTTCATGCTAGCGTCACACACTACATTCATGCTACATTCGATGCATTCCAGTTGGTAAAGTGGCGAGGTTTTGAAAAAGTAGAATGGGATAAACTCAAGAACTGGAAGTGTGAGAAAGGTTGATTTTCGGAGCAGGTTTCAGGAGCGCTTTCGAAGGTATGAAGGGGGTTTCGAAAACAATGCAGGGTCTTTCAGGGTATTTTGAAATCCGTTGAAACGACCCCTTTGGTTTAGGGGTGTTTCCGAAAATCCCCTCGACCTGAATGCCTAGTATCGCCCCTGAAAATTTCGTTATGCCATTCATTGAAACGCCATAATCATAATCAATTTAAAAGGCCCCTGAAACCCATTGGGCTGCAAAACGGTGAGTCGATAAGGAGAGCGTCCAACATAGCTCTGGTCCTCACAAGTTCCTACCTCATGCTTCCTTGGGTCAAGCGATGACAAAGACCGCCAGCTAAGAGTTGTGTGCTTAGCTGGTAGTGCAGCCTGGGCACTGTTGTCCTTCTGACTTCAGCTAGACGGAAGAGGTACGATTCGAGCGTCTGTTCACCAAGGAGGTGCGGCTCAAACAGCGTCTGTTCTGGCATCCAGTGACTGAGTAGGAGACGCTGCACCATGCCCAGCTAGATCCAAGGTGGTAGCCCCAGTGTTGATTAAGACGTTAAACAGAACTGGCATGATGGCCCTCCGGCGAGACAGGAGTGTTGGCGTAGGCCCAATAAGCCACCCGTAAAAATCCCCATTGCGAATAACATAGGAGAAAATACGACTCGATACAATCGGCAAAGACCCACGCGACGAAATAAGGACTACGATTGGAAACTTGGAATTGCATGGAATTGCAAGTCACTAGGTTTCGCAGGATGTGACAGGATAATTTACGGCGAACCACATCCTCGCATCTTCGACATCGTGGCGTTACAGGAACTTTGTTGGACTGGACAGACAGTGTGGAAAAGCGGGCATCGAGCGGCTACCTTCTACCAAAGCTGTGGCACCACCAATGAACTGGATTTATAGTGTTGGGCAAGATGCGACAACGTGTGATCGGGTGGCAGCCGATCAACGCAAGGATGTGCATGTTAAGAGTTAAGGGCCGTTTCTTCAATTACAGCATCATCAACGTCCACTGCCCACACGAAGGGAGACCTGATGACGAGAAAGAAGCGTTCTACGCGCAGCTAGAGCAAACATACGATGGTTGCTCGCCGCGTGACGTGAAAATCGTTGTCAGCGACATGAACGCGCAGGTAGGAAGGGAGGAAATGTACCGACCGGTAATCGGGCGAAACAGCCTGCACGCCGTATCGAATGATAACGGCCAGCGATGCGTAAACTTTGCAGCCTCCCGTGGTATGGTAGTCCGAACACCTTCTTCCCCCGCAAAGATATCCACAAAGCCACCTGGAGATCACCCGACCATCAAATAGAAAACCAAATCGACCACGTTCTAATCGATAGTAAATTCTTCTCGGATATAACCAATGTCTGCACATACCGCAGTGCAAATATAAATTCGGATCACTACTTAGTAGCTGTATGCATGCGCTCAAAACTTTCGACAGTTATCACCACGCGTCGAAGTCGAACGCCGCGACTCAACAACGAGCAGCTGCGTAACGTAGAAGTAGCTCAAGACTACGCGCAGCAGTAAGCAGTGGCCCTACCAACGGAAGAGCAGCTTGGCGCAGCTACACTTGAAGATGGCTGGAGGGACATCCGATCCGCCATAGGTAGTACCTCGGCTACAGCACTAGGCTTCGCGACTCCGAATCACAGAAACGACTGGTACGACGGCGAATGTGAACAGTTGAAAAACCAGAAGAATGCAGCATGGGCGAGAATGCTGCAACACCGTACGAGAGCGAATGAGGCACGTTACAAACAGGCGCGGAACAGGCAGAACTCAGTCTTCCGGATGAAGAAGCGCCAGCAGGAAGAACGAGATCGCGAAGCGATGGAAGAGCCGTACAGCGCTAAGGACACACGAAAGTTCTACGAGAAGCTGAACCGCTCGCGCAGAGGCTTCGTGCCGCAAGCCGACATGTGCCGAGATAATTACGGGAACTTTCTCACGAGCGAGCGTGAGATGGTCGACAGTGGCGGACCTCCAAGAGATTGAGGAGGAGGTTGGCCGGTTGAAAAACAACAAAGCCGCTGATGCAGATCAACTACCAAGCGAGCTTCTGAAATACGGTGGAGAAGCACTGATGAGAGCATTACACTGGGTCATTACCAAGATTTGGGAGGAGGAAGTATTACCGGAGGAATGGATGGAAGGTATCGTGTGTCCCATCTACAGAAAGGGCGACAAGTTGGATTGCGGGAACTACCGCGCGATCACACTACTGAGCGCTGCCTACAAGGTACTCTCCCAAATTTTATGCCACCGTTTATCACCGATTGCAAGAGAGTTTGTGGGGCAATATCAGGCTGGAATCATGGGTGAACGCGCTACAACGAACCAGATGTTCCCCATCCGCCAGGTGTTGCAGAAATGCCGCGAATACAACGTGCCCACACATCACTTGTTCATCGATTTCAAATCGGCGTATGATACAATCGATCGAGAACAGCTATGGCAGATTATGCACGAATACGGATTCCCGGATAAACTGATACGATTGATCAAGGCGACGATGGATCGAGTGATGTACGTAGTTCGAGTATCAGGGACACTCTCCAGTCTCTTCGAATCTCGCAGAGGGTTACGGCAAGGTGATGGTCTTTCGTGCTTGCTGTTCAACATTGCGTTAGAGGGTGTATTATGGAGAACGGGAATAAACACGAGTGGTACGATTTTCACGAAGTCCGTTCAGCTGCTTGGTGTACAGTGGAGCTTATAAAATCCTTTACAGGTACTCGGACACAGAACTCGGTAATAGAAGCAAAAATATCCTCCCTTCCTCTAGTTTCAGCCTATGAGCTAAGTTCCCACCGGTTACCCGATCTTTCATAAGGTAGCTCTCATCAAGGCCGGTACCACGAGGAGGTGGGGCCTTAGTGGAGTCTATATTACGCGTTGCTTATCCTTTACCGTGCCATGTTTTCATCATTTTTTTTAAATGAAAACTCAGATGCGTTTACCTGTGTTTCATACATACAAATATGAATACTTGGGAATACTTGAAATATGTAGCACTCGTGAGAATATGAAGCATTCATATTATTGATATATAAGGTCCTGCTTATTTACATTCAGCATATCTAAAGTATGCAAAACTGGTAAGTTGGTACTCTCGGAACTGTAGAGTTTGTTGATCAAAAAAAAATACTTTTAACGATGATTATTTTTCATCATAGCAAATCAATCTGTTTTGATTTGTCTTCACTCCGGTGATACACATTTCATCCATTTCCATCAGCAAACCATCAAACGAACTGCTTCACACCTGTTGACTCAGCCTTTTCCCCCGATACACTTACCTCTACCTTCGGATCGACTACTTAGCGCGATGATGAGCTCTAGAAAGTTTCCGTTTATTTTTTGCCCTTCAAACACTGCACTAAATGACGCTGAACTGCACGAATCGTGGCTGCTACCACGACTCACGAGACGATTAGGCTCCCTCCCTGCCCGGTTCCGGCATCTGATTGCTCGTCGGAACCGATTTGTTTGCCGCGCTGTCTTAATTTTCGATTCTCAAAGTGAATCCATCACGCCTGCAGCAGCGAAGGGTATCTCCAGCGCGGCGATTAAACTGAAACGTGACGTGTGAATTTGTTTGTGCTTTTGGTTTTACTCGAAAAAATAAGCTCTCACGTAATGGAGTGCAGGCAGTGCAGGTACCTACTTGGGGGTCTTCCGTGAGACCAGCGCGCATTGGCTTGCATCATTTGGGGTCGGTTAAATTCTCCAGTAAATATTTAAAACATGTCCGTTTGAAAGCACGTGCTATACCGTCGACGACCACGCTACCTTTGCCCATTAAAGAGTTTCGAGTGATATTTAGCGCTTCTTACGTGTGTCTTTATGATTAGGCATCACCGCTGGAATGTGTGGCCCGTGTTTGTCACAACAGCGGCGGTCGCCACCTTCCTCGATAAATACCGCACCGGAGGGAGGCCTAGTGAGCTGCTAAATGAGAAATCATCTATTCCATCATCCGAAGATGCCCCCTTGTGATGACCGGGCGGGGAAAGATAATAGTAAAAAGCGGTAATTTACTGACCAAACACCCGGACTTCGGAGTTTCGCTTTCATCTGCTGCGCGGATCTCTGTGCGTGCAAAGGTTGTTTTTCTTCGTTTTTTTTTCAGCACAGGTGCATTACCGATGCTATTGTCGTCGTGCGTTCGAAATGGTCGAGATTTACACGTTTGCACATTATTACCTGCTACCACACAACAGTGACTGTTATGTAAGGTGCGACCGGTAGCGCAATCCGGGTGACACTCAACTGTGAACTCCCGGGTTGGGACGTGACGTGATTTCGAAATTGAGTTATGATACGTGGTAAAAATGTACGGCTTGAATTATGAAAATGTTCATGAACAAGAGTACCGTAAAACGGGGTAACATTGATCGGCTTGACCGACCTCATGAAATGTTCAAACAAGCATTTTACATTGAATCTGTTTCTGCTATCGAATGGTATATCGTAATCTACTATTATTTAGCTATTAAATAACATGCAATTCTTGAAAATTGAATTTCATGAACATTGAAATAAATCGATTTTTCAATGGATGTGTTTCGTAGCGCAATGAGATGCATTGTCAAACATTCATGCATGGCATGAATACTAAATACAATATGAGGCTCGAAATCACTGTATTACTTCAATATGATATCCTAGAGTTGGATTTAATGAACGAATCTTTTATGAAAATGGTATTTTTCAATAAAATATATGATTTATTGAAAGTAGGCTATCAATTCCTAAAGCCATTGCCTACCTTTAGGCGTTATTCGCGGTTTGAAAGATTTAAATCCTAAAATAACTCAAAAAGTACATAACTTGTAAGAATTTGGACAACATATTCGGAATCAGCGACCCCGAATTTAGTAAGTAAGGGTACCTTCAACACAAACGAACATTGTTAACTTAGGTGATCAATGTTACCCCAAATCAACAAAATCAAAAATTAGATTGAAAAACCTATTAAAACATGTTTAAAACTTTTACAATACTTTTTCGAGTAGCTTTACACATACTCAGAGGGCCAGTACTTGTTTTAAAAATATAAATCATGTAACATGCGTTTTAACAAGAGAATTATTCAAGAAAGATCGAAAATTCTGATCAATGTTACCCCGGATTACGGTACTTGGAGAAAAATACGAACTTTTGCAAGCCAAACACCTCTGAGCGCCCCAGACATCCCTGGATGCTCACTGAAGCCCTGTGGGACCCCCTAAAACGTCCCAGGGACCCCCTGAAATGCTTCTGCGCCGATGAGACCTGCTGGAACCATCCTGAGACCTCCGAGTTTGACTAAAACACCTCTGAGACCTTTTGGACGGCCCACCTTACATCCACTGAAACCCCCTTAAATCTATGAGATCATCTAAAATGCCATTGAGACTCCTCTGCGACTCTCGTGAGACCCCGTGGGTGCTTATAAACGCCACTGAGATTCCTGAAACCGCCCTGCGAAGCCCCAAAACACATTGAGTCTTTCTAAAACGCCCTTGAGGTCTCCTTACCGCCCTTGAAACTCCGACTGAAACACCTCTGAGATCTCTTGAACCAACCCTCAAATCCTCTGGAAACTCCCTGAAACCCCTGGGGTCCACTGAAACGCCCTAGAGACCACTCTTAGACTCCCCTGAGATCCCCTGGAACCTCGCTGAGATCCTCTAAAACGCCCTCTTGAAACTCCGACTGAAACACCTCTGAGACCTCTGGAACCAGCCCTTAAACCCTCTGGAAACTTCCTGAAACCCCTGGGATCCACTGAAATGCCCTTGAGACTCCTCGTAGACTCCCCTGAGATCCCCTGGAGCCTTTGAGATCTCCTTACTGCCTCTGAAACTCTTCTTGAAACAACCCATGCATCTCTTGATACTCCCTGAGACCTCCAAAGAGGCCCCTGTTACCCTTCGGAGCTGTTTTTTGGCCATTTTTGAGTGTTATGAGAACTATCAGAGTCCACGTACTCCATTCGTGAGCTACCCAAGCAAGTATCCATCCCAATCATCCACACACTGATTGTACTAACAAGCCGTTCGTCTCAACCGGTGGCTTGTACGAGTAAGTAATCGTATTTTCCACCACGAGTGAAAAACATACTGAAAATTGTATGGAAATTGTGCGTTGTCAGATCTCACCTTTAGACTCCTCTTAGATTCCCTAGAGTTCCCGTGAGATCCCCTGGAACTCACCTGGTACCTAGCCTGGTACCCCCGGTGCTTATCTGTAATACCCCTGAAAGCCCCTATGATACACCAAAACACCCCTGACACTTCTTGAAGCGCCCCTGAAACCTCCTGGAACTCCCTGGGAATATCGCAGAGACCTCTTGAAGAACCCGTTAGACACCATTGGACGCCATAAACGTCTGTAAGACCCTTTGGAACGTTCTCGGGATAACTTGAAGCGCCCAGAGACCCCTGGAACCCCTGTGAAACCCCGTGTGACCCCCTGGGACCCTCTTGAATGCCCTCAAGATATGTTGGTAACTTTAAAACCCCCTTGAAAAGTCTCTGAGACCCTTTGGAACTCTCCTGGAATTCCCTTTAAAGCGCCCCATGGGCCATCTGGAACTCCTGAAACACCCTGGGTCCCAGAAATTCTCTTGAGATTTCCCTCTGAAATCCCTTGAAACGCCACTGAGACCTCCTGGTACTTCCTGAAACTCCCTCTGATCATCTGAAACGCCCATGAGACCACTTGGAACCCTCCTGAGCTCCACTGAAACACTTCTGAGATGAGGCGCCCCTTATACCCCCGTGAATTGCTCTGAATTCCCACGGTACCCCCTGAAACACCCCTGTGATCCCTTAAAACCTCACTAAGCCTCTTTAAAGCTCACCTGAGACCCTCCAAGACACCGTGAAACGACCCTGAGAACCCCTGAACTGCCCCTGAGACCCCATGGAACGCCGGCCTCCGCTTCTTCCGAATTCTCCTATGAACTCTTAAATTACCCATGAGGCCTCCTGATATCACCCTGAGGCCTCCTCAAACGCCCTTTACACCCTAAATAACAGCATCTGCCTACGCAATCATTCGGTATTAGTTATGCTGTGTACAGGAGCAACCGCAGTTCAGTCGTCACTGGACTATCTAGGGGTGGTGGAGTACTGATCGCTGTTGCCAATTACCTACCGTGCCTAGTCGAGGTTTGAACCGTAGCTGAGTTTGATCAACTCTGGGTCAAGACCGAATTGTACGAGTGCCATGTATACGCAGTAGTTGGGTACTTTAGCCCGGATCAGGCCACTACATACCACCATTACAATCAAGGATCATCTTGATACAGTTGGGGCTATCTTCGAAGTCACTTGTGCCTCAGATATCAACATTCTATTCGGAAATTATAAGCAATCGAATTTAGTTTGGACCGAATCTCCTTCAGGTTTTGTCTACCCAAACCCTGTGGAATCTTGCTTCACCGCTACATGCTCAGCCCATTTAGATGACATGACCATATTGGATCTTAATCAACTAAATGTGATCTAGATTCAAGAACTCTCTTGGTCGTACGCTGGATCTGGTTTTCATCGGTGGGGATATGCACGAATCCAGGGAAATAGTTTCAGCTCCTGAGCCGCTTGTGAAGGCGAATTCATTTCACTTTTCGATTATCTCTGTCTTAAACTGCACGCCTCCAGTTTGATTCGAAGAATTTGAGGACACAGGAGTGTGTCTGTGTACTACTGCTGGACTTGCCTCATGGCTGCAAACATATTTGGACAAATTTGGACAGATGCTAGCTATACTTACCTTACCGGTCAGAGCCTGAGTGTGCTCTGCTGTACATAGGAGTCGTCTCCATTCTACTCGGTCCATGGCTGTGTGTCTCCAGTTCCGCACTCTGCGAAGTGTCCGTAAATCGTCCTCGACTTGATCGACTCACCGTTCGAAATATTCTCGAGAACCATTTTAGTCGGTTTGCTATCCGACATCCTGATGACGTAACGCTCCCACCGTAGGCTCCCAATTTCGCGGTGTGGACAATGGTTGTTTCTCTCAGCAGCTGATGCAGTTCGTTGTTCATTCGCCGTCTCCAAGTCCCGGCTTCCATCTGCACTCCGCCGTAGTGGCGGAGAAGGATGAACCACGAGCTCGCTGTACCTTGCGACGAACCCAGCATCCAGAAGGTGGCCGAAGTCGGAAAGATACGGTGGGCAGGACATGTTGCAAGAATGCCGGACAACAACCCTGCAAAGCTGGTGTTCCCTACTGATCTGGTTGGCACAAGAAGGCGTGGAGTGCAGAGAGCACCATGATTCTGGTTGGGTAATGACACTCGATATGTGTGTGGTGGGATGGGGTAAAGTCCAAATCATTCACACCAACTCGCCCCCTTAATGCTAGAACTAGGTAACTCGTTTTGGAAAGTACGGGTAAAAATGGCTGGTAAAACTTATCCTGCTACAAAACAAAGACTTTGTTGGTCTTAAAAGAAGAATCATTATGTATTTTTGTAGTTTCAATCGACAAACTTTTGTTTACTGTGGTGAACGTTCAGATGTAAACAAATTGCTCGCGATTTCGCAAAACCAGTTACCTAGTTCTAGCATTAAGGGGACGAACTGTCCTCTACCCATGTAGCACAAATCAATATGCAGTCCATTTTCACCCGGTAACAAACGCCCGTTTCTGTATCCGGTTGAGCATAATCCAAAACGCAGCGGACTGTTGTCACATTAGTACGCGTTAGATAACTCCGTATTGTTTGAATGAACTTCGGCAAATATGGCACCCAGCCAGCAATGTGTCATCAGAGTGGCCAACAACGTAACGTAACATCGATCGCCCAGTGAGGTGCCAATCGCTTATAAATCCGTTCGTGGTGGACGGATTTAGTTTAGGTTCGCCGGTCGTACCATGATCCTCAATGAACGATCATCGACAATCGAACTGTAGCTGTAGGTAGACACATGAATGAATCCGTGCCATCGAAAGCGCAAAAGTAGCCAACTGCCTTGCTTGGGCGTTTACTCTCTTGTTACGCGACCGTCCACCGCCCAATTCTCCACCTCGCTCACTTCGCACCACTCCACAACGGAACGCGCGTCACGATTTCATCACGAGATTCGGATCAACTTGTCAATCATCGCCGCCGCAACAGCCGCGCGGTATTTGTTTCACTTTCGATCCGGGCAATCGAAGCCAGTTCAGTTGTGCCACGGTCAGGTCTTTAAATTTCGTTCCACTTCATTTTTTCCGGCTCTCGTTTATTGTCATTCCGATAGCACTACATTTTCCATCATCGTTGCAGCCTTCCCTCCGCTCCTGCCTTCTTTCCGCGATCACTCGGTGCGATCGGTGGCCAAGATCTGCGCTAGTTGTGGATGCAGAGTATGTGGTACCCTAATCGAACGCACAGTGGACTTGAAATTAAAAGCTTGAGATAAAACTTTGAACAAGATAAAAATATGCAGTTATCCAAATCAGTTATAAACCTAGCACAAATCAGTAAGAAACTAGTTTTTGATTTGATTCGAATTTAAGCTAGCTACTATACGTATTTCAATCGGAAGTCGAGAACCCAAATGTTGAACGTTACTTAAAGCAAGCTCATCCTAATGAAGACCGATCATAATTAACTGTTGCACGGTTCATACTGGTAGTTGAAATAATTATAATTATTATTATTGATTAAAAACATGTTAGATTTCCATTTTTAAGCTTCAAGGGAGTTTGGAAGGGTTTCGTAGCGGTTCCCGGAGAATCCAAGCAGCTTCCAAGTCCCCTAGTAGTAAAGGCGTATCAAGGCTTTTCAGGGAATTTCAGGAGCGTTGCAACATGATTTCTTTTTGATTAAAGGCACGCCCCTGAAAATCCCTGGAATACGCCTCTAAACCCCTGAAACCCCAAGAACATCCCAGGATTGATCCTGGCACCTTCCGGAATGCCCTAAACTCCCTTGAAACTCTGTTTATTGAAACGTCTTTAACCCAGCAGTAACTCCCTGCCCAAGCAGCACACAAGTCACAAATGAGTGTCGACAGCGCAGTTTTTTGGTTGGGCACGAGTCATTTTCAAGTTATTCTGCCTTTGAGTTAGAATTACATGAATGTAGCTCCTGTATAACCAAAAACCTGCGCTGTCGACACTCCTTTGTGACTTGTGTGCTGCTTGGGTGAGATCCCCTTTGGAACTGATCCCCTTGAAAACTCATGGAACGCTCCTAAAATTTACAGGATACCACTGAAATATCCGAAAGCCTTTAATACTTCTAAAGCCTTTGAAATCCCCTGAAACCCCTTGGAACGCTACTGAAACTCTTTGAAACCCCCTGAAACGACCCTGGAATCCTCTGGAACACCCCTGAAACGCTTTCGAAATCTCCTGGAGAGCCCTGTTACGCCTTCGAAATCCCATTAAAAACCCTTATAAAACCCTCAAATGCTTTCGAAGTTCCCTGGAGCACTCCAAAAAACCTTCGAATTCCCCAGAAACGCCCCTAATTTCACTAAAGAAATTTTGAAACGCTCCTCAAAACCATTGGAACGCCCTTGAAATCCCCTTAAAACTCTCAGATCATCTCTAAAGCTCTCTCTTCAACGCAACTGAAACTCCCTGGAATGCTCATCCCAAGTGACATTTTGATGACCAATCAGTCTGGAAGAAGTTTTGAGATTCCTATGGAGTTTTTCGGCTTTCAGTCACGGGAAAAAGCGTTGATAATTTTATATCATTGCCAACGTTTCAATCCTTGGGTTGGATCTTCCTTAGGTTTTCAGATTCGTCATGAAGCTTTATACCTTTTATTTTGGTTAATGATTGTTCTTAAAAACTCTTTAAGTCTATTTGACCAAAAAATGTTACTTGGGATGAACTCCCTTAAAATCCCTGGAACGGTTCTGAAATCCGCTGTAACACTCCACTGAATTTCATTGTAACGTCCCTGAAACCTCTTGAAAACCCTAGGAACCCTTTTACACCCCCTGTAACGTCTCCGAAAGCACTTGATAATCCTTGAATTGCTCTTCCACAAAAAAGTTAACAAATTTTGTTAATCATAGCGGTGGCAGTCGATTTTCTCAAATTATAGGAAAGTCTTTCAAATAATTCGCCACGAAGCGTTTGGGTGTACCCTACCTTAACGTTCAGGCTAAGGCCGGGTAGCCTCTGCCGTACATAGTAGCCATCTCCATTCCACTCGGTCCATGGTTGTTTGTCTCAAGTTCCGCACTCTGCGTAGGGTCCGCAGATCGCCCTCCACTTGGTCGACCCACCTAGCTCGCAGCGCACCACGTCTTCTTGTTCTGGTCGGATGACTATCGAGGACCATTTTAGTCGGGTTGCTATCCAACATCCTGATGACGTGACCCGCCCACCGTAGCCTCCCGATTTTCGCGGTATGGACGATGGTTGGTTCTCTTAGCAGCTGATGCAGCTCGTGGTTCATTCGCCTTCTCCAAGTCCCGTCTTCCTTCTGCACTCCTCCGTAGATGGTACGCAACTTTTTCCGTTCGAAAACTCCAAGGGCGCGTTGGTTCTCTGCAAGAATTAAGGGGTAGGTGTTTATGTAAATTTAAAGTTTTCTTAGTTCTTTTTTGTTTTACTTTTTCAGCCAACGGCATTTCATCGTTGCACATACTTAAACACAAGTAAGTGTCTCTTTCCCTTGGCTCCACCGCCTCCAGCAAAAAAAGTGTATTGCAGGTTTAACAAGCTGCTGTAATTGAGTAAATGTTTCTAAGATGTTGGTGTTTTAGAGTAAGGTGAGTGGCTGGTGGTCTAGTGGCTTCCGCTTTCGATTCATATGCAGAATTTCCTGGGTTCAATCCCTGGTTCGTCACTTTCCTCCCACTTTGTATCTTTCTATTTATTTTCTTTTATGTATGTTAATAACCATCACGAGAACCAGGAACTGATAAAAAAAAGTCGTTTCCCTTCCTTTCAAATTTCACCGCAATGTGTTAATCTATCATATAACACCTACAAGTTATGCAACCAAGCGCACTGTGCCGCTTCACAGTAATCCTGATGCAATCTATCACTTCACGCTTGGCCCAACTTGGCATCCATGCACCAATGCGTAAACCCCTATGACAAAAATAAACATTTTCCAATAACACTCCGACAACCGCATGACCTTGGGCAGGGGCACACTGAAGAAGCCTGTTAGTCACAGGCAGGTATCTCATTGGCTCTTTGAGTGAGTACAGCTGGTTTGGCGATACTGAGCAGCAACTACGGGCGGTCAATCCTTTTTATTCTTTTTCAATGTGTCTGTGGTATTGGGATTTCTACGGAAATCGCTACAAACAAAAGAAATATGTATTGCGATGATTATTGAAAAAAATCGTTACGTATTCAAATATTACCCCACAAATACCACCTGAAATTCCACTATGATCTCTTAAAAAACAGAAAAAAAACTATAAAAGAATCATTTACAAGATGCGACGCGAGACAAGACATAACACTTATCGTTCTTACAATCGTCAAGGATTTAAAGAATTACCTTTTCTGTCGACCGGTTTCGGGCGCGATGTTGCCCATCTTCGGGACAATGTCCGACAGTCGTCCCGAAGATGGGCAACATCGCGCCCGAAACCGGTCGACAAAAAAGGTAATTTTTTAAATCCTTGACGATTATAAGGACGATAAGTGTTATGTCTTGTCTCGCGTTGCGTCTTGTGAAAGTCAGTTTGTTCTTACGTTAGCGCAAAACATAAAAATGAGTGTTATAAAAGAATCATTCAGAAATTTTCTCCAGAAATGTCTTTAGTATCCCATAGGTATCTACAGAAATTAATCCAAAAATCCTTCAGGTACTTCTACAGAAATTTCTCCTGGAAATCTTCCAAGGAATATTTAAGAGACTCTGCCATTAATGCCTTCGGAGATTTTCTTTAGAAAACATTCAGGAATTTTTCCATTGATTTCTTTAGAAAATTATTAGTTTCCTTCGGAATGTTCTCCAAAGTTTTCCATAAGAATTACCCCAGATTAAAATTTCTTCCGATATTTCTCCAAGAATTCCTTTTTGGAAGTCTTCCACAGATTTCTTTTGAAAGTTCGTTGGAAAAGCTTCCATGACTTGATTTTAAAAAATCCTCCAGGAATCCGTACGAAAATTCTTCCAGGAAATTATTTTCGGATTCTTTTCGGAATGATTTCAGTGACTCTTTGGGTTTCTCCAGAGATTTATCTAAGGATGACTGTAAAAAAGCTTCCACAGATTCTTTAAGGAAATCTCTTTGAGATTCTTACATATATTATTTCAAGGTCTCTTATAGAAATGTCCCTGGAAATTCAAAAGTTCATTATGAGATTCCTCCATAAATAAGTCCAAAGATTCCAAGTTGAAGGAAATCTTCTATGGGTTTTTCCCAAAAATTTATTCATGGATTCCTTCAGAAATTACTCCAACAATTTGGTCATATAGTCTACCAAGGTTTCCTACAGTAACTCCTCTTGCCTTTTTATTCAGACATTTTCCAGTCATTCTTTAAAATGTTTCTGAAGAGGTTCCTTCAGATATTCCTTCATAAATTTCTCAAATAAAAATCTTTAAAGTAGATTTCAATGGGTTCCATCTGAAACTTTATCTTATAAATTCTTCTTTGATTTATAAATTGTTCTAGAAATTTATTTAGAAAATCTTTCGGCAAATTTAATCAAAGATTCGTTTGAATGTTCTACAGTGATTTTTATAGAAATTCATTCATAGATTACTTAATATATTAGCTCAGTGGTTTCTTCAGAAAATTTTCCAGTTGCTTCAGAAAATGTTAAAAATTCCTACATGTCCAAAAATTTATTCCTTCACGATTATCTCAAGATATTCAGCCAAGTTTTATCCCCGAAAATGTATCCAGAATTCCCTCTAAGGATAAATCTATTAAATTTTCCACGGACTCTAAGATATTTATTCAAAAATTCATTCTAGGAATTTCTGTGGAAATTCCTTTAGAAATATCTAAAGAGTTTTTTTTAAGGAATCTTCGCAGACGCTTAACCATCCGTTCCTCTAGGTATTGAGGATTTTTTTTTCATAAATTCATCCACAGGTTCTTTCAGCATTACTTCCAGAAAATCATTGAAGAAATACATTGAAGGATTTCTTCAGGAATTTTTGTATCAATTCCTTAGTTTTCTGTCTAGATAATTCTAGGAAATTCGCCATTCCTGAGAAATTTTGCCAGGTATTTCTCCATGACATTTTTAAGATTTTCGTCCTGGGATTTCTTTGGATATTCCCCCAGACATTCTTTCAAAAAAAAAAACATTCCAAGATTTCCACAGATATTCTACTAACAATTTCTCCCGAAACATCAGGGTTTCTTTAAAAAAATTGTTTTGGGACTCCTTCTCAAATTCTATGAGGAGATATTTATACCTCCAGCGACTTCTTTAAAATTTTTGGGGATTGCTTTAGCAATTTCAGCAAGACATTTCTTCAAAAATTCATTCAAGGAGTTTTTTTAGAAATTCATCTAAAAATGTTTTTACAAACCCTACAGGGATTGCTTCGGAAATTCTTTCCAAGGTTTCACCCACAATTCTTTGAGAAGTTCTTTCAGTGATAATTCCAATAAGGATATTTTTTTAATGACTCTTACGAATAAATTCTTGATTTTTTTAGAGGAATTTGTGCAACAACTTCTGCAGCCATCATTTGAGCAATTTCTGGGTAATACTTGAAGAAATACCTTAAGACACCCCCTAAATACACAGAAAAAAAACAACATGAAAGACAAATAGAGTATCTCTGGAAATAGTTTCAAAGAGGAAATGTTTGAGAAATTTCTGCAGGGATTCCAGACAATCTGTAGAGAAAATTCTGAAGGTATCTCTTAAACATATCTACAGAACTTGCAGACGAAGGTACTGGTGGAATGTTCAAAAATTCCCTCAAACAATTTCTGAGGAATCCCCAGAGGATTTTCCGGAAGAATCTTGAAGGAAGGAAGGAACTTCCAGAAAAATCTGTTGAGAATATTTGAGATGATTTTTTAAATAAATTCCTGAGAAAATCCCAGAATAAATGAAGTAATACCTGAACGAACTTCTTGAGTATTTAAAGCAGTTAAAAAATATGTGAGAAATTATTCTTAAACTTTGAGGAATTTCTGAAACAGTCTATGAATCATTATGAAATAAATCTTCCAGAATTGCATCTTTTGAAGAAACTTCTGAAGGAATTTCGTGAAGAAATCCTTGAAGAAATTCGTAGAAGAAATTCTTGGGAAGTTAAAAAATAAATAATCGAAATCTCAAAGAAAAACTCATGCAAAAAATTTTGATAATATTACTGGAAAAATCCCTTCAGAAATGTTTGAAGAAATACATGAAGGAATACAAGCATGAACTTATGTAGCAACCCTTGCAGAAATTTCTTAACGAAATTTCAGAAAAAAAAAATCGAGGAGACCCGTTGATCTCTTTTAAGGTGATTTTTTTTATAAATTTCTTGAGAAACTCTTGAAGAAATAAAAAGGAAAATTCGCTGCAAAATTCCTGAAACAATCTGTTGAAGAATCCGTGGAGATTTTTTCGATGAATTCCATGAACAAGGCATTTTAAGGGATACTAAGAGAAATCTTCAGAGAAATTCTTGCTAAAATTTTTTTTTTTTCCTATAAACAATCCCGACTTTTTTTATGAGTCCTCAAATAATCCTCAAAAGGGTTCTGGTGGTGTCAATGGAGGTAATCCTGATAAATTTTCAAAATATTTTAAGGAGAACTTTCGCAAATCTCTTAAAAGAGATTTAACAATAATGTCCCTTTCAAGATAAATACAGAAACATTTTATTAAATAATAATTAACGGAGAGGTAAGGACAAGGTATTTGGAGTAAATTGCTCAAAATTTCTAGAGCACCGTTTTTTAGAACCGTTGAACGGATTTAGATTAAAATGAATCACGCTGTTGACAACCACTGAACAATTAGCGTGATGCATTTTCATCCAAATCCGTTCAACGGTTCTAAAAAACGGTGCTCCAGAAATTTTGAGCAATGTACTCCAAATACCTTGTCCTTAATTGTAATAATTCTCGGAGTCCAGTCATTTGGCTGAATATCGTTTGGCCGAATGTCGTTTGGTCGAACGTTATTTGGCCGAATGCCATCTGGCCGAATGGGTCGTTTGGCCGAAACATGATCAAAATAATTCAGAGGAAGTTTTTGGCTAGATGATATTGATGATCATCAGAAATACATATTTCCTTTTTATAATCATACGCTTTTCTTTCAAGTTTTACTATTTAGGGATTAGTGGGCGCTGAAATGACCTATTTTCCTTGACCAGTCAAACGGCCTTTGGCCAAATGGATTTCAACCAAATGACCCAGCCCAACTAACAACCACAGCTGAATAAGAGCTAATTTAACCAATATTTTCAAAATCAAGCTTAAGAGCGGTTTATTCATCTGTTGTACGTACAGCGATAACGTTTGTTGAGAGAATCATTATTTTCAACTAGGCGAAATAGTGAAGTAATTTCCTTTGAGCATTCCAGCATAGGGGCACTGAAAATCGGAAACATTGAGTCATGCCGACGATTGCCACTCCCACTGGGAACATTAACCTCAACATTTCGTCGTACATCACATTCCATAACACCGGACCTAGGATGCCACCTTGCGGAACTCTAGACCCCAGATGTTTGTGAAAGCACTTCCGACCCTCCTCGGTGAAGTAAACAAGTAATTGCGAGAATCGTGTAAAGGTTATTCTTCAAAAATAACGCATTTTATTAGGTGTTGTTATTCCCTTCCCGACTAGATAAATATATCATGTTTCTAACTCATTGTGTTATGATGTTATACAATATTTCAATAACTTATTATGTTATAAACTAAATGCAGGATGATGTTAAAATAACTAAACTTATAACAAAAAGTACACCGGTCTAATCAAAATAATATCCTATTTTGTTATAATCAGATCAAAATTCTAACAAAATATGATATAAATTTTAGTTTATTACAAGTTTTATTTATGTGTTAAATGTGCTATTTTAACTTGTAAATATTCCTCTAATATTAACGCACATTTATAGGGCTCTGGCAGAATGGAAGCCCGCAATCCTATTTCGATTGCTAACATTCAGGCCATTTCGGGCCCCACGTTGGGCGCCATTATTACGGAAAATAAATGAAGCACTACAAATGCATATTGAAATATATAGTGGAACCTTTCAAATGCGTAATAAAATTTGGACATCACAATTAGACAAATACAACACAGAACCTACATTTTGCCCTGTTACCCTAATGGATAACATTTTCCAATGACAGGATGACGAGGATTCATTAATGTTGTTGGTCCATCAGTCAATCATGTAATCGTATTTTCTCTGGCAGGTTGTCTTTTGTTCGCAACATTAGTTGCTTCCATAGCTTGAGTTTTGTCTAGGAATTTCTAATCCTAAGGGGCATACTGATTCAGGTTTCATAACTAGAGTGCTATAACTTGAAGTCTGTGCCAGGAAAAGGTTTACATCTTCTTCTTCTTCTTCTTCTATATGGCTCTACGTTCCCACCGGAACTTGGCCTGCATCTTTCCAACTTAGTGTTCTTTGAGCACTTCTACAGTTATCAATTGGAGGGCTTTCTGTGGCAGCCATTGCCATTGCATGAATTTGTATATTGTGAGGTAAGCACAATGATACACTATGCCCAGGGAGTCGAGAAAATTTTCCCGACCGGAACGGGAATCGAACCCGCCGTCTCCGGATTAGCGATCCATAGCCTTACCCACTAGGCTAACTGGAGACCCCAAAGGTTTACATCTCTAGTACTTAAACGCGGTCCGAAATAGCCTGAATGTTCGCAATCGAAATGGGATTGTGGGCCTCCATTCTGCCAGCGTCCTATAAATGTGCATTAATACTTGAGGAATATTTACAAGTTAAAATACAACATTTAACACAAAAATAAAACTTGTAATAAGTTCTTATAAAACTAATTTCTATCTCGATGTTTTGTATGGACTTCATGAACTTCCTAATGCACTTCTGTACCATATTTGGGAACGGGCCATTTTCCTCCAATAGTGGGTACGTAAATCGGAAATTATTCGAAAAGTGTGCCGGAAATACTCCTCTTCTTCGACACCTGATCAGGAATGGTTTTCTACTGATCATGTTCCCGATTTTTCAGGTGTTGTTAGCGTAGTCTTTTAACATGTTTTTAGCATTTGCACCGTAATTGTTTGCAATTTCGTCATAGAAGGAAGCGCCGGAGACGGTGGCCATTATATTCAACGGAAGGATTGCTTAACGACTGGATATTGTAGCTAGAGAAACGTTATGTTTTCCGGCCTTGGCAGTCTTTCAGAGCAGCAAGAACAATATTGCTTCAATTTCCGACGGTTTCGGTAATGTATTTTACCATTTTCAAGGAATAGAAGTTTTGTTCTCTTGTACGGAACGGTAGTGCTCTACATTTGATTGTCCATTCAATTTGAAATGGCGCTCGCTTCGGTGCATGTGTGGCGATATTTTTGCAAGACACTGTATCGCGGGTGGCTTTTGCTATAAAAAGCCTGCCGTTTGGAGCTTAACTATTTGTTATAATCGCACAGTTTTCGCCTACGCTTTTAGTCGTGACAGCTTCTTGGCTGTCCGTGCTTGCTACTAGTCTATCATATTATAAAAGAATTGTGTAAGATTATTTTCTGAATATCAAAGAATAAAAACTAAATTATTTCACAATGAGTTATTAAACAACATTTATAACATAATATAATATAATTGAGTTATAATATTTTTGAAATACCAAAGATGTTCAACATGATTATATCGCAATGAATTATGATTATCATGGGTTGTTTTGTTCACCCAAGGCTGAAAGTCTCTAAAATAAAGCGAATTGAATTGAATTGTTTTGTTCATTTTTGATAGATTCTTCTAGTCGGGTTTTGCTCGGGCTCAGGTGCAGCCTCTAGCTTTCTCGACTTATCATTTCAGCATAGCAGACCCGAACATCCCGGGAGCCTCTGCAATAACCGTTCTTAAGGCCAGGTTCGGAACTCCGTCTGAATCTGGGGCCTTACCTACGTAAGGGATTTTGCTATCCCCGCAGGTTCCTCATCAGCAGTCCCATTCTCCAGCTTCCTTCTAGTTTCTCCAATGTTTATTACAGAAATTATTTAGGTACCAAAATTATTTTTCGAACTCTTTTTTAAAACCTCGTTGGGATTCCAACCGAAAAACTTCATGCATTTCTTTAGAAAATTCTCCAGAAATTCCGTTCAGGAAGCCTTCCATAGATTCTCTTTGTAAATTCTTTCAGAACAGACTGCAAAAGGAATTCTTTTAAAGTTTCTTCAAGATTTCCCAGTAGGGGGTCCTCCCGTAATTTCTCCAATAATATTTCCAGAGGTTTCCTCAGAAATTCTTTTATAGATTGAATCATCCACGGATTTATTCAGAAATGATTTCAACGAATCCTTCAGAAAATTCAAATTTCTCAAGTTTCTGTGCAAGCTTTCCACAGACTCCTTCAGAGATTCTTTAAAAGTTTTCCTATGAAATTCTTCTTGGGATTACTTTGGAAACTTTACTAAGGATTTTGTTTACAAATTTTGAGATTCCAGTAATTTGCCCGAAGATTGATTTGAAAATATTCTATGGATTTTAAGAAAAGAATCTCTCCATCTTAAATCTACCAAAAACTCATCCAGCGGTTTCTTTATACATTTTTCCAGGGATTTTTCAAATAATTCTTTCTTGGCTTTCTTCAGACATTCCCTCAACTTCTTCAAGCATTCATTTTGGTGGATTTTCATGGGTTCCTTCTGGAAAAACTTCAGTGATTTTTCTAGGGATTAATTTAGAAAACTCTTGGGAAATTCATTCAAAGAGTTTTTTTTATAATTTATTCCAGTTGTTCTTTTCGAAAATCTTCCGAAGATTTTTCCAAAAATCGAAGAAGTTCACCAGTATTTTGGTGAGAAATTATTTTAAACATTCCATTGAAAATTCCCGCATGAATGTGTCCGTGAAGTTTCATGAAGTCCAGAGTTCATACAAAGACTTCTTCAGGATTTCTTCCAGAATTTTCTCCAGTTCTTCTTCTTAGAAATTTCCATTGGTTTAAGGAATTTATCCTGCAATAATTCTTAGCAATTTCAACGAAAATTCTTTTGAAAATATTTCAAGAGTTTTTTTTTTGTCAGGGATCTTCAGATTTATAAGCTTATCTTGACGGTTTCTATAGGCATTCATACAAGTATTCCATCACACATGTGTCCACAGATTGATCCACGAAAACTTTCATAAAATCCTCTTAGAGTTTTATTAGAGATTTTTTACAGGAAATTCCCCAAAAAATCATCAACCTTTTTTTTAATTTCCGCCAAAGGTTCCCCACGGCTTCCATAAAGTTCTTAAGATAATCCTCCGAAGATTTCTTCAAGAATTTCCCAGGAATTTCTTAAGATATTCCTCTAGTGCCGCGGTTACCAAAGTATGGCCCGCGGGCCGCATGTGATGTCCAGTTCTCTATGTTACCATAGAATTCCTTGCAATGTTTCTTATGGAAGCTATTCTATTCCAGAAATAATCAAGAATAACTTGTTGAATGTTTCATAAATCGACCCAGGCGTTGCAAAACGAGCAGTTGGAAAAATATGCCTGAGGATCACTGCTCTAGTGATTCATTTAGGAGTACTTCACATGATTTTAACAGGAATTCTGCTGGGGATTGCTCCAGAAATTCCCTCAGAAGTTTCGAAAATACCTGCTTTGAATCCTTCTGAAATTCTTCTAAAAATACTTCCAGAGACTTCTTCATAATTTCTTTAGGATAATTCTTCAGGAATTTCAGCATGAATTGTTTTTTTAAACGCATTTCCTTGGAGGTTTTCGGAAGTTTCTCTTTCTCTTCGATAATTCTTCTAAGTGTCCCTCCAAAAATTGTTTGAGATATTTCTTCTGGAATTCCTGTGGAAATTTTTACAATAATGGTTTTTAACTGTTCCTACGGTTCCATCAGAAATATCTGCTGAAATTTCCACAGAGATTTCTTCTGGAATCCTCTGTGGATTTTTTTTCAGAAATTTTGCCAGAAATATCACAAAAATTACTGTAGCAGATGTCAGAATGAAGGAAGTGCAAGACTAAACCAATCGTATTTCAATCAAAAACTCTAGAATTCAGAAGTAGGGGTCTCCAGTTAGCCTAGTGGTTAAGGCTATGGATCGCCAATCCGGAGACGGCGGGTTTGATTCCCGTTCCAGTCGGGAAACTTTTCTCGACTCCCTGGGCATAGTGTATCATTGTACTTGCCCCACATAGCATAGCATAGCATAGCATAGCATGAATACTTGCACAAATCTTGGATGGAGTTGCAAAATTGAATATTTCCATTGACATTGCTGATGTTGCTACTATCTACAATGTCATAGATTCACTCAGCTCCACACACCTGGCCAAGTCCTAGCAAGGGATTTATAAATTCTTCATCAACTTAGAAAGAGCCCAGAACTGAAGCATCTTCCAATAGATGAAAGGATGTTGAAAATAGCGAATTTCCAACTTATATGCAGTTATAAAGTACATATACTGAAGTAAAATTATTTATAAATAAATAATATTGGAAAGATCTCACCAATTGTTGTGGGGTTTTTGTGGTACAATGCCGATCATCTTATTGTCTTGATTAATGTTCTTCTCTGTAAAGAACAACACAATACTCAGCAAAGAACAACACAATACTCTGTATCATTGTACTTGCCCCACAATGTACAAATTCATGCAATGGCAGGCAAAGAAAGCCCTTCTATTAATAACTGTGGAAGTGCTCCAAGAACACAAAGTTGAAGAGAGGCAGGCCAAGTTCCAATGCGGACGTCGAGCCACAAAGAAGATGAAGAAGAAGAAGAACACAAGCAACGGATCATTGAAAAAAAAAATGAATTTGTCACATTTCGAGAAGCCAAGAAGTTTGCGATGTAAGTTACGGAATGGGAGAAGTTGGATTCAAGTCGTTATCATCAATAGAGAAGCTGGTGCTACCCTGCACTGTCATCTACTTTCATAATATCTCGGAGTCTAAGACACCGAGTTGGAGTTGGTGAGAAATGACGTTGGAATGGAGAGTCACATCAAGGACTGTGTGTTCTGTCAGAGTGGGCGAGCTGTAGCAGGCAGTGATGTGTTAGTTGGTAAGTTATGTCAGAATAAAGGAATTCAGTCTGAACCGATCGTATTTCGATCAATCTCCCTACAATCCCTGAAGGAATTTTTAAACAAATTTTGTAGAAAAAGAAAAAATCATGAGAAACTTATGGAGGTAAAAGAAAGAAAAAATGCTTGATAAAGTATTGGAGAGATTCCTGGCAAAACTTGTAATGGAACTTTAGAAGTTTTGACTCGGGTTGTTTTGCCGCTGCTACCACATCCTCACTGGCCTTCAACACGTTTGTTATGCTCGGTTTCATTGTCGGGGTCATATGACCCCTACCAAAGGGTTAAAATGCCTGCAGAAATAATGACATAAACTACAAACTAATGTACTGGTGGAATTCTTGAATAAATCCCTCAATAAATTTTTTATGGGTCCTTGGAGAATTTTCTAAGAGAATCCTGGAGATACTTCTAGAAAAGTTCTAAGAAGAATTTGTTTTATAATTTATGAAGGGATTGGTACACAAAAATCTCTGCAGTTACTACCTGGAGAAATTTTGGAAGGAAATTCTGCAGAATTCTTTTTTTAATTTTTTAAAGGAATTTGAAACCTTTCTGTAGCTATAGCTATTTATTCTTGGAAAATATCTAAAAAATACAAATGGATAGATTCTGGAGTTATTTCTACTGGAATTGTTGAGAAATCTTTTGGAAAAAATCCTGAAGCACCACCGGAAAAAAATGACACAATTCCTGAAGGTTTCTTTAGGATCTAAGGTCTGAAAAAAATTTAAAAAAATTTCTGAAGGAATCACTGGAGGAAATTTTAAAGAAACATCCGGATGAACTTCCAGAAAAATCTCTTGTAAATTTTCTAGGGGAATTTCTGGTGAGTTTTCAAGGAATTGGAATATTGAAGTCATTTTCTTGCAGGCATACCAAAATATGGGGCGCTTAAATTGATTAACCTTGAGCAGGGTACGAAAAACGAATCACGCCAAAAAACAAACACTTTGTCCTAAGCGGTGCATGTTGGTAACAAAGGCACTCCGCAACAAACGCATGTCAGGCGATGAGAGCAATAAAACATACATCGCTTGCCAGGCGTGTGTTGATATTCCGGCTTTTCTGCTGAAATTTTCGACCCACATCATCAAATTCATAAGCATTTGGATGAATTAGAACTTTTGCAAACCTTAAAACCTTAACCTACGAGGCCTTGGTCTAGCACTTATCCTCTACCCACTGCCTGCTGTTGTCGTAGTCGATACTGTAGCGAGCCCTCAAGTGATCGCTGTGAGTGTAGCTATCGTCTACCCAATCGTCTAACTACTTAAATATTAGGCAAGGACGACAAAAGGTAACATCGATGATCCAAGAGGTTTCCAACAGGTTTTTAGTGACAAGTAATCAATGATTACTTTCGATTTCTCTGAGTAATCAGGTAATCACAAGTAATCATGGTAATCTGAAGTAATCATTAGAAATCAGAAGTAATCATTAATAATCCAAGGTAATCCAAGGTAATCAATGGTAATCACATGTAATCAATGGTAATCAAATGTAATCTAATAGGTAAATCAACGGTATAATTATACAAAGTATTCATGAGTAATTAGTTGTAATCATATGATAATCATAGGTAATCTGAGTAATCAGTAGTAAGTAATCTTGAGTTATCAATAAGTAATCATAATAATAACCGTAATCAATGAGTAATCAGAGTATTTTTTCAGTAGTGACAGGTAATCAATTTAGTTGGAAACCCCTTGCGATGATCGACTTCACACCATTTCGTTTAAAGGTACTTTTGGTACCGACATTAGCCAAATTGACATCTAGCAGACCAGTGCCTCGAACAGGATCTGATCAGCTGTTGGTTCGTGAAACGCCTTCCCCATCCCATGGCCCAGGCATTGAAGTCACTCGCTATTACCAGTGGCCTTCACCCTGTCAGCACGGATGGCAGTCCACAAATTTAATGTTCAAGGATACAAAAGACATTTTTATTATGTTCCAGAACCGAACTACATGAAACGCTAAATCCACACGTTTATCGATACGACTCCATGTGCCCTAGTCAATAGTGAGTTTCATCGCAATATTTAAAATTTTAGCCCATGGTACGCACCTAACTGTATGTAGCCAGTGGCAACAATAAAGTGCGTAGATGTCGACGACAATGGCAACAACAACAACAACACAATTCGATCGCATCCAACCCGGAGTCTCCGGGCCGCGGTATGGTGTTACAAAATCAATTTTCGAATTAGGTAATATCAAAGGAACGGCCAACCGCCAAACGATTGTGGGTAAGTGTGAGAAATGTTGACCACGATCATCACTTACGGCGGCGTCATCATCACCGCCGGCTTCGTCGTTACCACCGCGCCAACCGACCACTAGCAAGCTTGCGTTGTATATTTAGTAAGTACACCTACCTCTACTCTGACTTACTTAATTCGGAACATGCTGTTTGCGGATGTTTTGCTTTCTTCATTCGCGGTCGTTTCACCGGGCGGTGTCGTCGTCGTCATAGTCATGTACCCAGTTTTTTTTTTCTTCTGAGCAAGAGGGCTCTAAAACATGAATGAATGGAGCTGATTCACCACCACCGCGCCGTCGCGGTTGCACTCGAAAACGCTGGGCGATTTCGGTGGATACCGGAGGTGAGTGAGCTCGACGACGACGACGACGGTGATGTTACTATGTTTTCACACAACTAGATAGGTACTCTACTAAGCCAGCCTCAGGTGGTAGTCAATTTGCTGAACATGAATCATGCGCAGAGTTTTATGATACGCGGCAGTGAGCGTGATTGATGGGCGTTGTTAGGAATTAGAAAAGCGATTTATATTCGGTGCCGTAATAGATGCTTGACAGACGAGTCATTTGTCTTGATTGATAAATTTTGATTGTTTATCTCCGTGCGATTTTTTTTGTTAGTGGAATGCAGTTTTCCCACGAGTGCTCACATTGGTATCGGAAAATAGGAAATCTCTAACGTTGATTAACTTGAACTTATAAAAATAGTAAAGTTTGAACTTGAAAACAGTTTGGTAATGATTATGTTGAATCATTTTGAAAATGTTTCTTTATGTTTTCAGGCGAGTGACTTGGATTTGAAACACCTTTGAAATGATCAGTAAAATTAACTGTTTGATTTTGTTATTCGCCCCTAATCCTCCCCGTGAAAACTGTGGAGGGCGCAGTAGTGCATACAACCTCTAGCAGCAACGGTTGACCGTGTAGCTGCCGGCTTAGAATAGCACTACGGACCTCCTGATCCGGGGGTAAAAGTCCACCAAACAGGGAACCCCAAACCAAGGTGTAAGGTGACCCGTGATGATGGATGAATGGTTGAGGCGGTTTCAAAGTTGCTCGATCGTTAACGGAGCCCGTAACGTGGGTAGATCACCTTTTCGTGTTGCGTTACGGAGTAAAATCTACCGAAACCTAGTGTCGTCCTATTTTTCCAACTTTGGAATGCGTTCTGGCAATTCATGGAATCATAGTATTTAGTCCTTGTCACTGGTATCCTGGTGGCTTACGGTCTCTGAATAAAATGAAGTTTACCAACTTTACTTTGCAGATAGTTAAAAACCTCGCCGTTCAAGGCTAAACTTGATGCAAAGGACACCAAATCGGGTTAGGGATCCATGTATGCACTAACTCTTCAAAGACTGGTAAGTGCTGGTATGCAAGGAACATACTATAATCCTTATTACTGAACATATGTTTCATTACGCTAATAGTAAAACCCGGATTCTAAACTTCTTACTGGAGAGAGAGGGGAGATGCTAGGTTTCTGATGCATGGTCAATTATCAGTGCTCTTGTTTTGTTTTCTATAAGAAAGAAACTTCTAAGAAAATGAAACAAAAACTGTATCAAAATCGATGGCAATTAAGAAATGCGACATGCACTACACTAAGGATACAGGTAATGTCACAATAGATCTAATAACTGGTCGCAGGGACAGACCCGCACAGGAATTACCGTTGTCCAACTAACGTTCCTTCATTTCCCCGCTGGACCGTAAGGACGTGGCCGGCATCGTTATTGACCCATCAAAGTTTGAGTTCTCGAAACATGTACATAGAGGCAGGCATGCTAATCTAAAGCCCCATCTATTGATTCTCTGTGCAATTCCACTAGCTATGATCAATCACGGAGTAGCAACTACGAAAATGCTATTTTGGTGACAATATATAATAACATCGAACTCCTGCCAAATGAAATTACTGCTAAAATTCACCACTTCTATAAGCAGTCGAATTTTAAGAAGGATCATCAAAGAATCTTACAAGAAAAAAGATAGCCACGCGCATTGGCACAAAAACGATTTACTTACAAAATTCCGCGGAGCTTTGGTTTGGTTTCGAAAAATACCGAGTGAATTCTAATTTCGTAGCGAACTCACGAAACATTTTTGAATTCCGTTTCGATTTGTACCGCATCGTATAAAAAAAATGTGTTTCGTACCGCTTTGAAACAATCCTATACCGCATTCCCTTAATTTTCGGAGACCCTTTCACAAGAACCCCTGAAACCTACTCACTCAACGTATAAATTATCAATATATTAATCCTATGATCAATTATAAATCCCTTTGAAACGCTTCTTAAACATCCATAAGCTTATTGAAATGCCCTCGAGACTCCCTTTGTTTTTAGGGTGTTCATGACCCCCTCCCCTTATACGACCCCGGCGTGAACGCCCCCAAAACATCCGAAGACCATTGAAAAGCCCAAGAAATCATCATTAGTAATCAAATTAAAAGCCTTTGGAATCCCTTAGAATGCCTTGAATGCCAGAAACCCCCTGAAATGAACCTCCTTAAAAATCCCGTGAAATCAAACGATTCTAAAACCTCTAGGAACTTTCTGGAATGTCACTGAAATGCCATGAAACGCCTCTGAAACCCCTTTGTAACGCGAACGCCCTTTTACGGCCCCTGAGAATCCCTCCCTCTTGAATGGCCGCCCTTTAAAGCCCCTTGAAACAGCGCTGAAACCCGTTTAATGTTATTGATACGACACCTGGGATCCACGTAATTCCAATAAAATGCCAACGGTTCCTGAAATATTCTTTTCTTTCATTTTCTTGGGCTATCTGGGAGCTTCCTAGAAACCTCCCATCCCAAATATATGTTATCGCGAACAAGATTCTCTCATTAAAGTCCTCACTTAATCTATGCACCACATTTTCTACTTTTTTAACACTTTTAGTTTATGTACCTACAGTCAGTGGCTTAGAGTGTACCTTGTAACCTTTTTTGCCTTTCTCGTACACTAAGTGTACTGGAAAGGCTATATGTTCACTCTAAAAGTGACTTTTTGATAGAAGGCCCGGAGGGTCAAATCACATATACCAATCGACTCAGCTCGACGAATTGAGGTGATGTCTGTGTGTGTGTATGTGTGTATGTGTGTATGTGTGTATGTGTGTGTACAAAAAAAACTCACATCACTTTTTGGCAGTAAACCTCAACCGATTTTAATGACCGACAGCTCATTCGACGCGGAATCTGGACCCATTGTTTCCTATTGAAAATGGTTCGGATCGGTCTAGCCGTTCCGGAGTTATGGCCATTTAGGTGTTCCGGACCAGTACCCTTGGAAGGGGTCATGCATAAAAATGCAACAAACACATACATGCGACACATCAAACTGCGGTATTTTCGATTACCGCAATCTCACACCATATCTGAACCGGTAGTGTTCCGGAACCGATTCCGGATGTCCCGCTGGAAGTGGCCAAATATAAAAAATGATCTAAAACTGTGCAAGCGACACATCAAACTGCTGCATTTTAGATAACTTGATGAACAGTTAGCAAGAAAACAGTCTCAGACCATATCTGAACTGGTAGTGTTCCGGAACCGGTTCCTGGTGTCCCGCCGGAAGTAGCCAAATATTTAAAAAAAAAAACAAATTCATGCATGCAACATATCTAAGCGGGGCTTTTTTGATAACCTAATGAAAGCTGACAAGAAAAGAGTCTGAGACCGATTCCAGGTGTCCTGCCAGAAATGGTCAAATAAAGAGAACCAATACATGCGACATATCATTGACTTCTTCAATAACATGATAAACGGTTAGCCAGTAAATAATCACAGACCATATTTGGGAGAACCGGTAGTGTTCCAGAACTGGTGATGAGACGAGTAACCCGCCGGAAGTGGTAAAATATAGAGGGAAACCAAACCAGAGCAGCGTTTTTGATAATCTGATGAACGATCAACAAGAAAATAGTCTCAGGCCCCATCTAGAACTACTAATAGTATTTCAGAATCGGTTGCGGGTGTTCCATTGGAAGTAATTAAATAGAAGTGAACCAAAATCATGCATGCGACACATAAAATCGTGGCTTTTTAAAAAATTTGCCGAACGGTTAGCAAGAAAATAGCCTCAGATCACATTAATATTCGGCTTTTTAGGTAACCCGATGAACAGTTGACTAGAACATAGTCTCAGACCATATTTGAGATAACCGGAATTGGTCCCGCCGGAAATGGTCAAACGTAAAATTGAACAAAATCCATGCAAACTGCACATCAAATATCGGAATAATAAAAGTGAACAAACTAAACGTTAAAGCAATAAACGTTGGGTAAAATTATAAGTGAAGAAATGGTGTAAGTCTTCATATAGATGATAGAGGAGCTTGAACGTATGCAATAAATGAATTTTATTATAATCAGTTCAGAAACTTGAAATTAGATAATAAGTAATTTGTTAGTATGCTATATCCCACCAGTGTGTAACATTCAAATAAGGAGTTTTCCTTACGTTACATGAGTATATCAATAAACAAATAAATATATGCAAGAGAACAAAATCGTAACCAATGCGATCTTATCAAATCACACCATTTCAGATTCCTGCGGTGTCAATATATAGTAGGATGGATCAACGTTTTATGGAAAAATTATAATTTGTTCGCATCAACACCCGAATAAAGTTTTTTCAATCTCAATCTCCTTTTGCTTCTAAGATTACAGCTCACAATTTGGGTGCTGCTGGTTGAGCCCTCGCTCTTCTCAAAGCGATTAAAATTTGAATGGAAAATTTTTATGTTCTGCATTTTGCCCGTAAGGAGGTCAAATTTCACATGGATCGTGTTACCAATGATAATATATTAAATATAGCCTAAAGTGTGCTAAAAAAAACTTTGTCGAAGATCACAAAGTGATCTGTGATTGTAAATAAAGTTTACCTTCTTCATGCATTAGCTGACGCTCACGCCGCTGCCGTAGTGAATAGAATGGGGTCATAATGATCCCAATGCATTTTGCAACTCTGTTTTGCTGTTGAACATAACATCGAAATATGTACCACCAATAAGTTTCCCAAATCGATTGCTAACATAGACGGAAAGATCTTAAATATTTATTCGACGAGAAAGGCACTATCACCAATAGGTGGATTAATACGGGTTTTTTTCTTTCTAAACCATTGGGGGAAAATCTGATGAACAGACACCTTAACAGGAAGGTTAGGGTAGTGTGGGGCTAAGGCCGTCTTCTACAACAAAAGTAAAAGCCAGGACTACTCTCTCCTCGACCCACTAAATACATTCCTATGGTCCCCAAACCCTTCGTCTCTCCGGAACCACCAAGAAGGCATTGCTTTAGAGACGGGCTAGTGCACATTGTACCCTCAAGGTTGGCTGCGTAGCCTGCAGCAACGACCATCGATGACTCGCTTTGGAGTGTCCATCACGGTAGCATGCTGGTGCTTAGCCAGTTTCCCACGTGGTCCTCACTACTCTCTTTGTCCTCGGAAGGCGGGCAGGGTCAACCCCATCCGCGCCCAACTGCAACTTGGTCTGATTTGCCCGCAAAGGAAGGGTGTCACTACCCTTCAGGCCCTATCAGATGCACCAGAAGGTTGCTGACAGCAGGGTCTCCACCTGCCCCGGCCCTTACCGGGGACCCCTGATCAACCGCGGGCTCGGATTCAACCCAGTAGACCGACGCCACGACAGCAACTTCCTCTCCGCGGCCACTTAATTGCTGTAAGGGTCGATCACGAGCGCAGGGCACCAGTATGACCTACGAAGCCGACTCCGAACTCCGGAACCACCTTTTGTACCTCATCTGAACTAGCCATTCTCCGAGTCCACGCGCCTCCTCCTCTTTAGCTCCCAGACGATATGGGTGATAGCCGTTGAAACCGCCTTCCAGCCAAACTCATCCCTATACATCCTCTGGACAAGATTGTCCGGAGTTGTGTCCTCCCCGCATGTGACAAGCATATGTACTTCACGCATTGTGCGAAAACGCGGGCACATGAACAAAACGTGTTCCGCCGTTTCCTCTAAATCATTGCACACTGGGCATTCGGTGTACACCCGAAACGGTGTAGATACTGTCGGAAGCAACCATGACCTGAAAGGACCTGTGTCAGGTGGAATGTAACTTCCCATGGCGCCTATTAATCCAACTATCTACCCTCGGTATCAACCTGTGGGTTCACCTTCTTTTGGTGGAACTGTGCCACGCGCGCTGCCATTTGACCATAGAGGCCATCCTGGAAGTCCAGCGTATGCCTCTTGTGCCGCGCATTTAGAGGCACTCCATGTCCTCACTGATAAGGATGCCGATAGGCACTATGCCAGCAATGACGCAGAGAGCGTCGTATGACACGGTACGGTACGCGCTCGCAACTCGCAGGCACATAAGCCTGTAAGTACTTTCCAGCTTCCGTCGGTAGCATTCAGTACTTAACGCGGAACCCCACGCCGGGCCGCCATACCTAAGTATGGACGTAGCAACACTAGCCAGAAGCTTGCGCTTACTGGCGTACACCGCAGAGCTATTGGACATCATCCGGGACAGTGCCGCAATAGCTGTGGAGGCTGTTTTACAGGCATAATCGACGTGGCCACCGAAGGTAAACTTATCGTCGATCATCACGCCCAAGTGTTTGACAGAGCGCTTTGACAGAATAGTGCACTCTCCTACACTGATCTCCGTCTGCTGCGCCGACTGCATGTTGTTAACAACCGTCACCTCTGTCTTGTGGTGAGCCAGCTCCAGTTTCCTGGACCGCATCCACGCCTCCACAACCTTAATCAAGTGATCGGTAGTCAACTTCACCTCCTCGATCGTTTCACCGTAGAACCTTGTAACCTTAGAAAACAAGCTTATAACAACAATGTTATAGATTCTACCAAAATATGTTTATTTTGCGTTTTAAATAATAAGAAGTCATTATACAGATCTTCAAAAACTTTACGGACCTGAACTTGCGGGCCATCACATCTACTCGCAAACTCCGCTGACCTTTATTGAGACTTCAGTAAACTGAAGCAAATATGCAAATTGCAACTTAACCCTTTGGAGACGGTATTTTCACCTATCTGGATGCAACCTCGCTGGACTAGAACACATTTGTAAAGGCCGATTTTCTCGGCTGGGGCAATATGACCCATCCGTCCCCTAAGGGTTAAAGAATGTTTTTATTACGAGATTTGTGCTGAAATTTTAACCAAATATTTGTTAACCAGCAGTCGATTGCAAGATTTTTAATTTGAAGGTGTGAAAAGTTTTGCCCCGGACTTATCCAAATTCACCTAGCCTATTTAGTATTCACTGAGCTTTCGCAACATAGTGATCGTCACAATACACCGCCCGTATACGATACCTTTCACTTTTTTCGTATATCCAACTGAAGAAAGCAGAAGAAAGCTCAGCAGCTTTCGCTGCAAGGTTAAGCCAAAAAACTTGCACGCAACAGTTGGCTACAACTTCGGCAGCAGATGCGCCTAAGATTCGTCTTTGGCGTTTCCTTTTTGCTCATCACTGCCCATTCCGCTGTTGGAGATTGCCGTTGATACTGAATAATGAGCTTAATCATTACGTTTTGGGTTCATTCAAATATTGCGTATCACAAAATATGAAAATTTTTGACCCCCTCCCTTTCCCACGTAACAACTTTTGTATGGAAGATTTTGAAATTTTGTATGAAGCGTAACACATCGCATGATCTCCACCCCCCTCGCCACATTGCGTTACGTAATATTTGAATGAACCCTGAATTTCGACGTGGTGTTCACGAAGAACACTGAACATCCATAGTTGTTCACTGAGCGAATTGTATACCTATGAATGGTTCTAGATCGCGTTTGGTAATTATGAAAAAAAAAAATTGCTTGATCGCATGATCCTACAGGCTGGAAACTACGACCAACCTTAGGGGAGATCGAATAACCAACCCCGGTGGGAACTTTGACCGTAAGTTGACAGGGAATGGGGGAGGGGGAAGTTCGCGTCTGTTCTCCAGGAGGAGCGGCTCACAACAGCGTCTGATCCCCATGTTAGGGGTGGCTGATCAATTTCCGAGTGCCAGTGAAGGACTAAGCTAGATTGTGTACTATGGTGCCCCTACGGTTGGTGTCAGGCTCTACGAGCCAGTCGTAAAAAAAAGCATTGTAACGGGAAATCAGCAACAGAATAATACGAACCGAAAGAAACGGCAACAACCCTAGCGGACAAAAAGGGCTTGTGATTGGTAACTCGGTACGTGGAACTGACGGTCTCTCAATTTCATTGGTAGCACCCGCATACTCGCTTTCTACTTAAGGACCACGGGTTCGGCATCGTAGCACTGCAGGAGGTGTGCTGGACAGGATCCATGGTGCGAACGTTTAGAGGTAATCATACCATCTACCAGAGCTGCGGCAACACACGCAAGCTGGGAACAGCTTTCATCGGGATGGGCGATATGCAGAGGCGCGTGATCGGTTGGTGACCGATCGACGAAACAATGTGCAGGTCAAGGATCAAGGACAGATTCTACAACTTCAGCATATTAAACGTGCACAACCCACACCTTGAAAGTGCTGATGATGAACAGGACGCATTTTACGCGCACCTCGAACGCGAGTACGACCGCTGCCCAAGCCACGACGTCAAGATCATCATAGAAGATTTAAACGCTCAGGTAGGCCAAGAGGAGGAATTCAGACCGACGATTGGGAAGTTCAGCGCCCACCAGCAGACGAACGAAAACGGCCTACGACTCATTAATTTCGCCGCCTCTAAAAATATGTCCATTCGTAGCACCTTTTTCCAACACAGCCTCCCTTATCGTTACACCTGTTGATCACCACAGCAGACGGAATCTCAAATCGACCACGTCCTCATTGACGGGCGACACTTCTCCGACATTGTCGAAGTCAGGACCTATCGTGGCGCCAACATCGACTCCAACCACTTCCTAGTGATGGTCAAACTGTACGCAAAAATCTCCGTCATCAACAATGTACAGTACCGGCGACCGCCACGGTACAACCTAGAGCGACTAAAACAACCAGATGTCACCTCAGCAAACGCGCAGAATCTCGAGGCCGCGCTGCCAGACGAGGGCCCCATGAAGCCCCTCTTGAGGACTGCTGGAGTACATTAAAAGCAGCCATCAACGACGCAGCCGAGAGCATAATCGGATATGTGGAACGGAATCGACGGAACGAATGGTTTGACGAAGAGTGCAGAACGATTTTGGAGGAGAAGAACGCATTGCGGGCGGTAATGCTGCAGCATGCTTAACGTTACAAACAAAAGCGGAAACAGCAGATCTGCCTCTTTCAGGAGAAAAAGCGCCGCCTGGGAGAAGCAGAGTACGAAGAAATGGAACTGCTGTGCCGTGCTGTGAGGTGATCGAAAGGTGTAATCAGCACTACGATCAGCACCTCCTGACTGGAGTGGCGAACGTAGGCACGGGAGACCACGGCAACGGAGGAAACGAAGACGCCAGTGCAGCGGAGGTCGGAAATGAACCAACTCCTACTCTGACGGAAGTTAAGGATGTCATTCATCAGCTCAAAACCAACAAAGCAGCTGGTAAGGATGGTATCGCAGCAGAAACCATCAAGATAGATGGGCCCAGTAAAGTTGGCCATCTCTCTGCACCGGCTGATCTGGGCTGGCAGGATCTGGGAAACCAAACAGCTACCGGAGGAGTGGAAGGAAGGAGTAATCACAAGAAAGGCGACCATTTAAAATGTGAGAACTTAAGAGCGATCACTATTTTGAATGCTGCCTACAAAGTGCTATCCCAGATATCTTCCGTCGTATGTCACCTGAAACGAATGAGTTTGTGGGAAGTTATCAAGCCGGCTTCATCGATGGCCGGTCGACAACCGACCAGATCTTCACCGTGTTGATAATCCTCCACAAATATCGTGAATACTATGTCCCAACGCATCACCTGTTCATCGACTTCAAAGTGGCATACGACAGTATGGAGAATCATGGACGAAAAGGGAAGCTGAATAGACTGATTAAAGCAACGATGGACGGTGTGCAAAACTGCGTAAAAGTTTCGGATGAACTATACATTTCATTCGAATCTTGCCAGGGACTGCCACAAGGTGACAAACTCTCATGCCTGACTACTCTTCAACATTGCTCTGGAAGGTGTGATGCGACGAGCCGACCCACCTGAAACGCGAAGCAGCAAAGGTTGGACTGGTGATGAATGCCTCAAAAACAAAGTACATGCTGGTATGCGGAACCGAAAACGACCGGATTTATTTGGGTAGTAATGTTACGATAAATGCGGATACCTTGGAGGTGGTGGAGGAGTTCGTCTCAGGCTTGGCATTGGTCATGAAGTTCACAAGCAAGCTACGGTTTTGCTCTTATGATGCGTCGCCAATGAACGTGATGTTAGCAACCATACGTCGCGTACGCAAAGCACAACGACACCACCTAGAAGCCATAGGTAACCATAACTACTTTTTTTGTTATTTAACCATCATCCATCTAGACCATCAGACGAATTGACCGTCATGACTGGTAGTGCTAGTCTAGAAATTGTAGGTTTGATTTGCTAGTTAATATGATTGGTAAGAAAAATTTTCAATTAATTATCTTGAATTTCTATTGCAGATGAGTGCCTGCAATGCCAAATGCTGGAATTATACTATACAATTGAATGTACAATTTGTACATTCAGAAATTTCAAGGAAGTAGGGCATAACTTGTGGACACAATATTGTAATTGAAATCCGGGTTTGTGGATCCGAATGAATTCGGGCCAACGGCTTCTTGAAATAAGACTACGTTTGTGCCACGGTCCCAGGGAAAAGATCATTGTTCAATACACAAAAATACAAAATGCGTAGGCAGGGGCGCTAACTTAATCCAATTATTAGAACAGCAACTAGGGGGAAACACCAGGTTCTTATGATGTTTGTGTGTAAAAACTAGGAAATTACTAAACATTGGGGATAAAGGGGGTGGGTGTGGTGATCAATCTATGCATTCCCTTTAGACCAGCTTCGGGGAATTCTCAACTGCCAAACATTAACAGAATCAGGTCCAAGGCATGTTGAAAGTTTTGCAGAACCGTTGCTTGCTTGCGCTCATTTGCTAAATCAAACAGTAACTATCGATTGTATAGGCGCTATACTCAGTGAATGCAGAGCCACTTACGGTGAAATACGACGCAATTTTGAAACTTCGTCAAATAAAAAGAAAATGTTCGATTATGTTCTTTCCCACTGCGACCTTCACGACCGTCGGTTCTGTACCGAATGACAGTCAAAGGTCAGAAAATATTCATTGACTCCTTCCATGGTAACTAGACGCAATCGTTCAATGTAAGTTCGTAGCCTGAAGAGCTCACGAGCAAGGCCGTACATGACTTGATGAGCCTTCTGCGATCGCTTGACACTGCCATCGGATAACTGTTCTTAGTCGTTTGAAATCCACTTTGAACGGTGATCAATTCCAAGCCGAACTTCGTCTACCTTGGATCCTTACTGACGGCTGACAACAACGAGAGTCGTGAAATTCAAAGGCGCATAATCAGCGGAGGTCGAGCCTACTACGGGCTCCAGAAGAAGTTGCGGTCTAAAACATATTCACCCACGCACCAAATGCATCATCTACAAAACGCTTATTAGACCGGTAGTCTTCTACGGACACGCGACATGGACCATGCTCGAGGAGGACCTGCAAGCACTCGGAGTTTTCGAGCGATACGTTCTAAAGACGAGCTGCCAAGAATGCCAGACAGCAACCCTGCAAAGCTGGTGTTTGCTACTGATCCAGTTGGCACAAGAAGGCGTGGAACGTCTTAGCGACATTAACGGAATCTATGCTTGGTTCGACAAGGAGTACTAACGAGCAGGGTTGTGAAGTTTCAGGATGGTTAATGTCGATGGACACTCGCTTTAACCATCACTTCATACGACAAATGCATTCCATCAAAACATAATCGATTCACGCAAAAGCCACTCAAGCCAACCTTCGTTCAATGCAGAGTCAACCACATCCAACAGCAGCGATCGTCGCTTGTTTTCGAACCACACGATGAAACACCGAGTTTTTGTTCTACGCCTTGCATTCTATTCATAGGGCGTGCTACGTTTGTGTTTTCTGCCCCATGCAATACTACTTAACAAATTGACCTTCATCCTGGCCCTTTCAGGACTGTTAACAAGCGTTCGGCTGCTCAGGAGGTTTGCGGAGAAAGAGCGTGGCGGCGGCAGCCACCGTATCAATGCGTTCGTCTCGAATGTGTTCGTTCGCAACATAGAGACGGTCGGCTGTAGCGTTGATGGAGGAAGGAGGGCAATGTTGATGTTGCGGCTTTTTTGTGTTATGATGGTGATAATGCACATAACTGCTAACGAGTATTGAACAAGAATAATGCCACCAGGAGTCGAATGCTAATACCCAACATAGAGCGATACAGGTGACAAGAACAGAAAAGCAACGAAATCACCGCAGCAAAAAATGGAAGCATAGGAAAGCATGAATCGGAACGATATGCGGTGGTTTGAGGCACCTGTCAATCGTGCGCAGCACAAGATTGCGACAATGCCCGTCTTATGCCTGGGAAGGACATTTGCTGATAGATGAAACAACTTGTGGAAGAAGCACTTCGAAGATTTATATAATGGTAACAGTGAAGGTGTGCCCATAGGAATAGGATGAACACAGTTAGTAACGTAACATACTTATAACTTCCTCGTACAGGATACATTCTCGTATCTTCTTCAACAGACTGAGTCCTCTTGAGGAGTTTTTCATCCCCCATTCCATACCATTTTCTAAATGGACGTATAAAAACTCAAGCAAATCATTGATTATAAAGAGTTTAAATTGATAAAAGAAAAATAGCACTAAACAAAAGGGTTAAGTGATTAGTTTTACTAGTAGCCATTTATTTCCAAACTTCTTCAGATTGATACAAAGTCCACAAGAGCCTACATCTATCAATGAGTAAATTTATCATTCGTAGAGATCTAGACAAGGAGAACCGTTAGCGCGGCGTACATACAATACTTTAATAAATTATTATAAATTATTCACTAAATGCTAAGGCCCTACTCTCAAACTATAACAAGTAGACATTTTTGTAGCTTCTCTTTGGTTAGGCACAATATATTTTAATTTTTGGTTAATTGAGATTGGAAAACTACACCTATGCATTAAGATTATTCTTTACATTGCCAACTCGCGTACATCTCTCCGTTTCCGACGATACTTCATCAAACTCAAATTGCGTTGTTTGTAGTTGTAACCATTCGAGCCACCCCATGGACCGTTATTGCCGTTGGATCCACTCTCCCTAAACGCTGCTCCATTTCCGTGGCTGTTATAACTATACGGTTGATCATAGCTCGAGCTGATACTGTACTCCGTAGACGGCCTGTGCTCATAACCCTGTGCTCCGTACCCATTGTTCTCGGCTGCTTCCTCGCCACGGTTGTAACCGGTCCACCCGTCCCAACCTTCTCGCCGGATGTACTGTAAGTCGTTCACGTCGAAGTAGTTATCCTCGGAGCCTTCCGGTATTGAATCCAGGAATGTGGTCGGTGTCGTTATGTCATAGTTCTGGTACTGGGTGCTTTCGTATCCCAATGGGATGTATTTCCCCCCGAAGTCCTCCATCTGCTGGTGGGTATGCTTGATCATCGAACCCGAATTGTACGTATTGAAGGTATGCAGCGGTTTCTGGGTGGATGCGGCTTTCGGCTGAATATTGATCTTCACCTTATGGCCGGGTTTGATTTTAAACTTGTTCAGTTGAATCTTTTTGTGAAATCCAGTTTCCTTACGAATCGGGATATGCACTACCTCAAGTTTACTGCTCTCGCTACTTTTGTCACTACTGTGAGGTTGTTGAATCAGAAGCTTCAGCGCAATCAGCGACGATACGAGCAAAGACTTTTTGCTCAACAGAAGAGACAAACCGGTAGCCAGCACCAACTTCTTCAACAGGAAATGTAACATCAGCGCTTTCAGAGCCAAGATGGCGATTGCGAAGGGAGCGGCCTTCTTCAGGTGCTTCCTCCATTTCTTATGTTTCTTTTTCTTATGCTTTCTGCTGCGTTTCTTTTCTTTCTTTCCTTTCTTTCCCTTTCCACCACCGTCTTCAGTGGAAACATCGTAGACAGTGCCGAGTCCAATATCACCTAGGCCACCTCCTCCTGCCAGCACGATGTTGTTGTTGCTTCCTCCGCCACCTCCTTTTCTGCGACCTGTAATGGAAGAAAGGGAAACCAAGTTATATGAGGTGTGATCGGAACTTATGAGGAGGCTTTTTAACTATGTGTAAGGTTTATATAAGAATCCATATAACAAGTGTTGGAGGAGACTTCTCCGCATCTCCAAGAAGATGTGGGTGGTAGCCGTTGAAACGGCATTCCAATAGAACGTGCTTGAGATCCCCTGAGACGTCATGGAACTCTCCTGATACCCCTTGGGACCCTCTGTAACCAACCTGGGGGTGAGGCGCTCCTGAGGCGTCTTGAGCCCCCTGTCACTCTGTAAAACGTTTCTGAAGCGCTTCTGAGACCTCCAGGTACCCCCTGAAATTCCTTCGAACTCCCTCGAAACACCCATGAGATCTCCTGGTACTACACTGAATCCCTTTGAGATGAGGACGGCTGCTCCGGGAAGCTCATTAGATTGATCAAAGCGACGATGGACGGTGTAAGAAACTGCGCAAGGGTTTCACGCGATCTGTCTAGTTCGTTTGAATTTAGACGGGGTCCACGACAAGGTGGCAGGCTGTCATGCCTCTTGTTAAACATGGCCCTGCAAAGTGTTATGCGACGAGCCGGGCTCAACAGCCAAGGCACGATTATCACGAAATCCGGCCAATTTGTTTGTTTTGTGGTTGACATGGATATTATTGCAGGAACATTTGGAACGGTGACAGAACTGAATAGCTGTCTGAAACGCGAAGCAACATAGGTCGGACTCACTGTGAATGCATCTAAAACTAAGTACATACTGGCAGACGGAACCACGAATGACAGGGCAAGCCTAAGCATCAGTGCTACGACAGACGGGGACACTTTCGAGGTGGCGGAGAACTTCTTCTACCTCGGGGCCTTATAAACGGGAGACAACAATTTAGCCGCGCAATACGAAGTCGAGCCTACTATGGGCTCCACAAGAATCTGCGGTCGATAAAGATTCACCCTCGCAGTAAGGGAATTCAGGATCGTTTTTGAGGACGTTCCTAGAGGTTTTAGAACCGTTCGTTTTCGGGTGCATTTGAAGGGGTTTCTGGAGCCTTTTGAAGACGTTCCAAGGAGTTTCAGGGGCATTTCAAATTGATAACGAGGATTTCAAGGGCATTTCTATGAGATATGGAAGGTTTCAAAGGCATTTCAAGGAATTCAAAGGGATTTTGTGAAAGCGTCTCTGAAAATCCTCTTAAACTTCGGCAAATGCCTCTGAAATCTCCCTTACACCTCCACGGACCCCATGTTACGCACTTGAGACCCTCCAGAACCACCTAAAACGCACCATATACGCCTGTATAGCCGCTATAAATCTTCCTAAACTTCCTGGAATGACTCCGTAACGAATCTAACCCAACTAACAATCACTCATTTTACAAGCACCTTTACGACGAATTGATTCAGCATGATGCTGAATAACATTTGGATAATTTTCAGGCACAACCTTTTTTCGGGTTTTGTTCACACAAATTTGGAGAAACTTTAAAGCATAGTGTTTTGTACCAACTGAAATATTTGTTGTTAAATCGTTTTACAAATATATAGTAAAGCTGTTATTCAGCTTTAGCAAAAATGATTAAAAATAAAAAAAAAATGCAAAATTTTTCAATTTCAACGAGAGTTAATGATTGGAACTTAATGCTGTGAACAAATATTGTGAAATAATAACTACACATAAATTTACCTAAATCCAGATTCGAACTCGAGACCCGTCGATTGCCAGCCGCATGCCTTCCTATCTGCGCCATCCTAGAGATGATGAATTGCAGCGCTCAAATCAAAACATAAACTTTCCGTGGTTTAATAATGATCAGACTCTGACTCCTATACAGCAGTGGTGAATTAGCACAACATTATGGTTAACGACTGAACAACAGATTAATTCAGCTGTTGTTCGGTAAAAAACACGTGTTTTTCATCATGTACTCTGAGTCGAAGTATGATGAAACGAAAGCGCTTATTTAACTTGTGAAAAACACATTATACAGATACATGTCCTAATTTTTACACGAACTTAACAATAAGCAGAAAAAAGTCTTGTTAAACTATGTTGTAAAGGAATTACTGCGCGTCGAATAAAAATCTTATTAAACGTTTGAAAAGTGTTTGTAATTATCATTGTTAATACCAATACGAAAAGTTGAACATTGGCTACTTTTTCAATTGAAAAAGCATTTGTACAGTAATGTGTACAGCATAATTTTAGTTCAGCTAAAATTACTATTATAAAGCAACAATTCAGCATGCATGCTTGTTTGCGGCTGGCGATTGTTAGTTGGGAAGTCCCCTCAATTCTTATGTAACACACCTTAAACTCTCTAAAACCACCGAAAACGCCGACGTAAGGTCTCTTAAGCCCATCGATAATGCTATGAAACTTCATGGAATGCCTCTGGGATCGCCCTAAAACCCCCTTGTACCCCATGTGACCATTGGAAACCCCTGAAAATACCTCCGTAACGCCTATAAAATTCCCTGAGATCTCCTGTTACGCCCTTGAATATCTTCTCACCCTGACCTCCTGAAGCGCCTCAGAAATCTCATGCAGCCTCCTGGAACGCGCCTAAAACCCGCTAGAATTTCTCTGGAACTCCCCGAGATCCCTTTAAGCGCCCCTGAGGTCCCCTGGAACCCCTCAGAGACCCCTTGAAACAACCCTGAGATCAGCTGAAGCACCCCTTAGACCCCCTGAGAGGACCCTGCAACCCGCTTAAACAACCATGACACCTCCTGGTGCTCCGCTGAAACCCTTGGGACCCCCTGAAACGCCTCTGCAACCTCCCTCTGTCTCTTCTTAAACGCACTGAAATTCCTTCTGGTATTTCTTCGAGGATATCACCCGAAATATTTTCGGGAATTCCTCCTTCTAGGAAGATTCTGTTCTAGTTTTAGCAGGATTCAGTGAAATCTTCAGGTCTTTTATCTAGGAATTCCTTCAGAAGCTCCCTCAGCTATTCCAGGACAGGAGTTCGCTCAGATATTCTTCCAGAAGTCTTTTTCAGAGATTTTTCAAGAAGATTGAAAGATTCCTGGCGGAAATCAATCAGGGATTCCTTCAGATGTTTCTTCTGGAATTCCCACAAAAGGTCTTCAGAAATTAGTTTAGAATGCATCTCAGAGTTACTTCAGAGATTCCCCCTGAATTCCTTTAGAAATTCCTCTAGTAGTTCCTAAATAAAATCGCTCCTGGTTTTCCTTCATAAATTCTTACAGAAGGATCCATTGATACTTCAGGGATTCCCCCAGAAGTTTCATCATGGATTCCTACAGAAGTTCATTCAGTGATAGCTCCAAGAGCTCCAACTCAGATTCCTACGGGAGTTTTTTTAAGGAGATTCTTCAAGTAGTTCCTAAGGCAGCATCCATTTATTACGTAACGCTAAAATCAAAAATTTTATTTAATTTTTAATTTATTTTAAAACATTAAGTTTTGGAGTACTTTATTTCTTCACAGATCAAATTTAAGTTATTGTGAATGTTGTCCCGTGGAGTTTCTACAAGAATTCCTCCAGGATATCCTTTTGAAATTCCTCCAAGAAATCTTTCGGGGAGTCCTCCTGGAACTCCTTCGGAGATTTTTCCTGGAATCCTTCCTCGTACCAGGAAAGATTCCTTCTTTAAATCATCAAAGGATTCTTCCTGGAATGTTTTCGAGTTTTCCTCTTAGAAATCCTGTGAGGATTCCCCCTGGAACTCCTGCAGGGATTTCTTCTATAATTCCTTGACAGGTTTCTCCTGCATTTTTTTTTTTCGGGGATTCCTTCTGGAATTCATACGGGGACTCCTCTTAGAGTTCCTTTAGGACTTCCTCATGGAATTCCTTCGGGGTTTCCTCTTGGAATATTTTCAAAGATTCCTCTTGGAATTCTTTCAGGAATCCCTGCAGAAATTACTTCGGGGATGCCTCCCGGAATTTTTTCGAATATTCTTCCTGGAATTCTTTCGAGCATTCCTCCGGGATTTTTTTTTGATGGTTGCTGCTAGAAACCCTTCGGGGATTACTTCTCGAATTCCTTTGTAAATTCCTTTCCTTTCTGGGATTCCTCCTGAAATTACTTCGGAAATTCTTCCTGGAATGCGTCTAAAGTTACAATCAGGGCTTTCTTCGGAAAACTATGTAGGGATCTCTCTAAAAGAGTTTCTTGAACCACCAGAGGTTCCTGCAGAAGTCCCTTCGGTAATTCCTCCAGGAGTTTCTTTCAGAGAATCCTCGTGCAGATACTTCAAGGTTCTTCCTGGAGTTCTTTCGGAGATTCCTCAGTCTATACAGTGTGACCTTATTATCACCTTGAAGCATCTAAAGTTTCTAAGAAAACAAAACAGAAACTGCTGCAAAATTGATATTTCATTGTAAAAGTGTAATGCAACACACACTAGCAGTATGACTAATGTCACAATAGGTCTATTAACTGGTCGCAGTGACGAACCAGGAATTAACTTTTTGTCATTCTCGTACACCACAGTGAACTGAAAAACTATATACATACATTTATTTGTTCAACATCATTAAGACAAGACATAATCAACCATTGTACGCCACAATACTCGGTTTGTGGCTGCCGCTCTCCATCCTCGGTTGCGCCCGATCAATGCTCGCTAGGTCACGCTCCACCTGGTCCGCCCATCATACTCTTTGCGCTCCACGCATTCTTGTGCCAACCGGATCAGCTGCAAACACCAGTTTTGCAGGGTTGTTGTCCGGCATTCTTGCAACTTGCCCTGCCCACCGTATTCTTCCGGCTTTGGCCACCTTCTGGATGCTGGGTTCACCGTTAAGTGCAGCGAGCTCGTGGTTCATCCTTCTCCGCCACACACCGTTCTCCTGCACACCGCCGAAGATCGTTGTTACGTTTATATTTGGTTCGGAGTCAATGTTATTAGCCAAGTAAACTATTTTGTTAATTTCTTTAAAAAAAAATGTGAACGTCGAAGAAAAAGTATAAATTGATCCACCCTATCTTCACTGCCTACACTCCCGGCTTGCAGAATCCCTCAGCAAAGTAAATATTCTCGGCCATGGAACATTGAACGCACTCGATGAAATGCGTCGCGGCGCGTGGCACGTTTGACAGATCGGAAAAAGGGAGAAGAAAGAAGATTGGACGAAGAACGGTGGCAAAAGTTGTCTGGAAGACGGGAGGGTCTCTTCGCTTTCAACCGCCAAACGAAACGGATCGCATTAATCCGGGAGCAGAAATTAACAACTAAAGCGCGAAACCAAGTGAAAGTGACTCACGTTGATCGAGGATACGGTGGTGAGGTACCGCACCGTCGGGCCGAAAGCGGGATCATCGTAGTGTATGAGCCACGTGTCGACGCCGGACAGACCACAGACCGTGAAGGAATTCCATTGTGCAGATTCGTGGCGAGGGAATCCCAAGCTGGCCGATCGCTCGGGCAGGAACACGACGATGCGGACGTCAGGAGGATTTGGAAGATCCCGGCGGAGAATGGGCAGCCGGAGTTTGAAGTGCAAGAGTAGATGGTGAAGTGAATACGGGCCCGTAAGTAGCAGAAGAAAGAGAATGTAGGGAGTTGTGGAAATAGGAGCAGGAAGGTCACAAAAGGAAAAGGAAATTGGGAAGATGTGTAAAGAGGAATAGGAGGAGTAAATAATGTAAATGTAAAAACAATACATGGCGTTTTATCTCAATTGTCCTTAGCACGCGTCGCTCTAAAACTCCGAGAGCTTTCAGGTCCTCCTCGAGCATGGTCCATGTCTCGTGCCCGTAGAGGACAACCGGTCTTATTAGCGTTTTGTACATGATGCATTTGGTGCGTGGGTGAATCTTTTTCGACCGCAGTTTCTTCTGCAGCCCGTAGTAGGCCCGACTTCCGCTGATAATGCGCCTCCAAATTTCACGGCTCACGTTGTTGTCAACCGTCAGTAAGGATCCGAGGTAGACGAATTCCTCCACCACCTCGAAAGTATCCCCGTCTATCGTAACATTACTGCCCAGACGGATTCGGTCGTGTTCGGTTCCGCCTACTAGCATGTACTTTGTTTTTGAGGCATTCACCACCAGTCCGACCTTTGCTGCTTCGCGTTTCAGGCGGGTGTACAGCTCTGCCACCATTCCAAATGTTCTGGCAATAATGTCCATGTCGTCCTCGACGCACACAAATTGATCGGATTTTGTGAAAATCGTTCCCCGGCTGTAGAGCCGGCTCGTCGCATCACACCTTCCAGAGCGATGTTGAAGAGTAGCCATGACAGTCCATCACCTTGTCGCAAAACGTCGCGAAAACACGTTTCGCATTGATTATGCGAACGTGCCGAAGAAACCATCGTCGGAGGAGGTTCACCGTTTCGTCGGTACGACGCTCGGTCTGAAGCGGGACGAAGTGATGCGGCTTCAATACAGCCGAAACTTGGGTGTAGCGTTCGTAAAAGCGACTTGTCTCGAAGTGGCACAAAAAGTTGTCGAAGAGCATGACAACAGACACGAGCTCACGGTGGACGGAAAACCGTTCAAAATTCGTTTGGTGATGGAGGACGGGGCGGTAGAAGTTAAGCTCTTCAACCTGTCCGAGGATGTCACGAACGACAAAATCGTTAAATTTCTTATGGCGTATGGAGAGTTGTTATCGATCCGAGAGGAGGTGTGGGACGAAAAACATCTCTTCGCTGGGCTCCCGACTGGCGTTCGGGTCGTGCGGATGATCGTAAAGAAAAACATCCCATCCTACGTCATTATCGACTGCGAAACGACACTGGTGGCTTACTACGGGCAACAACAGAGCTGTCGCCACTGAAACGAGTCTGCACACAACGGCGTTTCATGTGTGCAGAACAAAAAACTGTTAGTGCAGAAACTGGCGGCACGAAGTACTTCGTATGCCGACGTTGCCAAAAATCCGCAACCAACAAAAGACAAACCTACGAAGCCACTGGGCGCGAAACCTTCAACGAGTACGACCAACCAAACCAACACGGGCATACCGAGCTCGGCGCCGTCTACCAGTGTTTCCATGCCTCCCCCGGGCGTTCCAACACAAAGAGACAGCGCAGCCGGGGATAACTCAGAAACGAGAAATCAGCAGCGAGAAAATGAGAATGACTCGTGGGTCAGGGTAACGAGAAGCATTTCAGGAAAGAAAATCGATAGCAACGAGACCGACTCTTCGACCTCCATCAGATCCTCTCAAAGTCGTCCGCATGGCAAAAAGATGCGCTGCGATGAAGACAACGTCGCTCACGACGCCGACATGCAGCTGTAATTATTCCTCTTCACTAGCTACAACATCGCTACTATCAACGTGAACACCATCACGAACAGCAACAAAATCAACGCGCTACGAACTTTCATCCAAACCATGCAGCTGGATATAGTCTTCATCCAAGAGGTTGAAAATGAGCATCTCACAATCCCCGATTTCAATGTCATCGCAAACGTTGACCACTCTCGAAGAGGTACTGCCATCGCTTTGAGAGATCATATTCAGTATTCGCATGTGGAACGAAGCTTGGATGGTCGGCTAATTGCTCTGCGTGTCCACGATACAACGCTCTGCTGCGTATACGCTCCGTCCGGTACTGCATACAGGGCACAGCGAGAACGGTTTTTCAACGAAACCATTGCGTATTACCTACGTCATCGCACCGAGCACGTAGTTCTAGCAGGCGATTTCAATTGCGTGCTAGGTACGCCAATGTGACGCAACCGGTTACAATATGAGCCCCTCTCTGCAGACCACCGTACGGCAGCTACAACTGCATGATGTATGGATCAAACTGCGCTCCCGGGACGCTGGACACACCTACGTCACAGCCAACTCTTCCTCCCGCTTAGATCGAATTTACGTCAGCAGCAGTTTGAATGAGCATCTACGGACGGCGGAAACCCACGTTTGCTCATTCAGCGATCACATGGCTGTAACACTACGTCTGTGCCTACCGCATCTCGGACAACCACAAGGTTGGTCGCTTCGTCCCCACCTTCTCACCGAAGAAAACATAGCGGATTTGCAGATTCGGTGGCAATTCTGGACTCGCCAAAGAAGGAACTACCGAAGCTGGATGGATTGGTGGCTGGAGGCCAAGTCGAAAATTGTTAGCTTCTTTCGTTGGAAGTCTAAACAAGTGTATGACGAGTTTCATCATGCGTACCAACGTCTCTACAACCAACTCCGCCGCGCCTATGAGGGCTACTACCGAAATCCAACGATGCTGACCACCATCAACCGTTTGAAGGGTGAGTTACTACTGCTACAACGTCGTTTCACTCATGCCTTCGTCCGAATAAATGAGCCGATTGTAGCGGGAGAACCTCTCTCGGTATTTCAACTCGGTGAGAGGAGACGAAAACGAACAACGATAACACAAATCGTCGATGAGGAAGGAAGAATCGTTGACGACTCGCAGGCCATCCAACACAACATGCTTCGGTATTTCTCCGAATTGTATTCCGAACCCAATAGAGAATTCGAGGCAGTTGAAGAGTTCCAGTGTGACCAGATCGTACCACAAAACGATGAAACCAATGAGGCGTGTATGGAGGAAATCACCACAGCGGATATATGGTCCGCAATAAAATCGAGTGCATCGAAAAAATCTCCAGGACCGGATGGTTTGCCTAAGGAATTTTATCACCGAGCTTTCAATGTCGTTCACCGAGAGCTAAATCTTGTACTGAACGAGGCACTGGCATCAAATTTTCCATCCAAGTTCGTTGACGGGGTGATCGTGCTAGTCAAGAAAAGGGGAGCTGGCAACACAGTCGGCTCGTACAGACCCATGTCCCTACAAAACTTCGATTACAAGCTTCTCTCCCTGATAGGCCACAGTGGTGGAGAACAAACGTTTTGTATCTGATGATGGCTGAATGAAGTAGGCCGAAACGTTATGCCAAAACGATTTGGAAAGTCTTTTTTCACCGAAAAAAATCAACAAATCTCGAAACATAAAATTCAACGGTGACGAAAAAACCCCACAAAGTTCTCTCCCGCATTTTGAAAGCACTCCTTGAGAATGTGATGAAAGCCCATCGTATACTCAGCGGAGCTCAGAAGTGTTCGAATGCAGAAAATAACATTTTCCAAGCTATACTATCACTGAAGGATAGGATCGCGCAGCTGGCGGCACGGAAGCAAGCAGGGAAACTCGTCAGTTTCGATCTCGATCACGCCTTCGACCGAGTGAGACACTCTTTTCTCTACGAGAATATGCGTTCGCTCGGTATCAATCCCGAACTTATCGCTCTGCTCTCCAGGATCTCATCTCTATCCTCTTCGCGGCTGCTGATAAATGGGCATATGACGGCACCGTTCCCCATCCAACGTTCGGTGAGGCAGGGGGACCCAATCTCTATGCATTTGTTTGTATTATACCTTCATCCGTTGATAGCCTCTCTGGAGCGAGTGTGCGGTGCGGACTTGCTGGTGGCTTACGCCGATGATATCAGCGTGGTTGTCACTTCGGCGCGGCAGATAGAAATGATGAGGGATTTGTTCCATCGTTTCGGGCATGTCTCTGGAGCGATCTTGAATGTGCGCAAAACAACATCAATCGATGTCGACTTCACTAACAACCGACCGATTCAAGTGAGCTGGCTACAAACTGAAACCAGTATTAAGATACTAGGAGTCCGGTTTGCTAACTCCATAAAGGCTCCCCCAAACCAACGCGACTCTTTTCCAGCGACACGACTTTTTGTCGCTATGTTTTTGTCGCGAAATCGCTGCGCACTGATTTGAAGGGGACCTTCCACACTGCGACGATGTCGTCGCAGGCGACAAGCGACAGTGCAGCGATTTTTGTACTTGTCGCTGGTGTGTCGCGGCGCTGGTCGCTGCATGCACAGTTTTCGTCGCTGTCGCGGGGCGACTAAATTTTGTTTGTGACTAGTTTTCGCGTTGGTGTAGATGGTTGATGCGACGCATTTATCGCTGTAGTCGTTGAGAAAAATCACGGCGATAAAAAATCGTGTCGCCGGAAAAGTCGCCTTGGTTTGGGGGAGCCTTAAATTGGGATGATTTGGTGGGGAAAGTAGCACAGCAAGTGTGGCTTCATTCGATGCGCATGCTCACTATCCAGCAAAACGTGATACTTATCAACACTTTCATCACCGCGAAAGTTTGGTACATGTCGTCGGTGCTGCCTGCAAACAACATGCATACGGCGAAAATTACGTCCACCATCGGAACGTTTTTATGGAAGGGACATCCAGCTCGTGTACCAATGATGCAGTTGTCAAAACCAAGGGACCAAGGCGGATTAAAACTCCAATTGATGGCACTGAAATCCACATCGCTGTTAATCAACCGTCATCTCCGTGAGATCGAGTCCATTCCCTTTTATAATTCCTTCCTCGCCCAAGCTAATCCCCCACACCCACCTGCAGATCTCCTTTGCTTTAAAAAAACCCTGCAAGCTCGTCTCAGTTTGCCTCCACCGGTCCTACAAAACCCCTCCTCCGATCAAATTCACTGCTTTTATATTGATCAAACTGATCAGCCGAGAGTAGAACAGCGATATCCGACAGTGAACTGGAAGCGTGTGTGGCTCAACATTGCTAGCAAGGAATTGGATTCATGCCAACGTAGTACCTATTATCTCTTGGTCAATGAAAAAATCGAGCACAGGAAGTTGTGGCATACAATTCGTCGAGTTGACTCGGAAAATTGCGCACACTGCAACGCAGGATCGGAGACGCTCAAACACAAATTCAGCGAATGTCAACGAGTGGCGGCGGCGTGGGAGCTCCTGAACAACACGTTGGCGGCCAGACTGAACAACCGAAGGAGGTTCTCTTTCGAGGAGCTGCTGCATCCAGAACTGAATAATATGAACAAAAGACAAAAAACAATAATAATGAAACATTTCATCAATTATGTTACATTTGTGATAATATTGTAAACGTAGGAGAATTAGAATTTTATTTGCTCGTTGAACTGTAAAACAAATTGCAATGTAATTAGTTTTTATCACTATCAATCGAAATATACTAAATTTAATGTAAAAAACAAAAAAAAAATGGGCAGATTACCCCTTCCTTGTACCCCTCTTGTACAGCAAACATGTTTGTTGGGTACCATCCTTACCAGCTGCTCTGTTGGTTTTGAGCTGGTGAATGGCATCCATAACTCAGGCCGAACATTTCAATAGGTCCTATCTGCATTTGAGAGGCTCTCTTTGTTTACTTTCTCTTTCAATTACTGCAATTTAATGGTATACTTTTCTACTATTTTTCCAGTACAAATCGAAAGGCGATTGTTTTGACCATCGTTCAATGCAAGGAGGCAATCAAAATACAAATTAATAGCTGAGATACTAACGGAAGAGAGAGAAACCAAAGAGAGCCTCTCTTCTGCAGATAGGACCTTTAGACATGTTTGGCCTGAACTTCCCTCAGCGTAAGAGTTGGTTCATTTCCGTCACCCGCTGCACTGGCGTCGTCGTTTCCTCCGTTGCCGTGGGCTCCCGTGCCTACGTTCTCCACGCCGTTCAGGTGCTGATCGAAGTGCTGCTTCCACCTTTCGATTACCGCACGTCCGTCCATCAAGAGGCCTCCGTCTTTATCTCTGCATATTTCGGCTCGCGGCACGAAGCCGTTGCAGGATGCGTTGAGCTTCTGAAAGAACTTCCGTGTTTCTTGGGAACGGCACAGCAGTTCCATTTCTTCACACTCCGCTTCTTCCAGGCGGCGCTTTTACTCCCGAAAGAGGCGGGTCTGCTGTTTCTGCTTTTGTAACGTTCCACGTTCTGTCGAGTCCCTTGCTGCAGCATTACCGCCCTCGCTGCGTTCTTCTCCTCCAAAACCGTTCTGCACTCTTCGTCGAACCATTCGTTTCGTCGATTCCGTTCCACGTACCCGATGGTGCTCTCGGCTGCGTCGTTGATGGCTGCTTTCACTGTACTCCAGCAGTCCTCTCCTCATAGAGCTCGCCCTCGTCTGGCAACGCGGCTTCGAGATTCTACGCGTATGCTGAGGCGACATCCGGTTGCTTCAGTCTCTCTAGGTTGTACCGTGGCGGTCGCCGGTACCGTACATTTTTGATGACGGAGAGTTTTGGGCGCAGTTTGACCATCACCAGATAATGGTCGACGTCGATGTTGGCGCCACGATAGGTCCTGACGTCGATAATGTCGGAGAAGTGCCGTCCATCAATCAGAACGTGGTCGATTTGAGATTCCGTCTGCTGTGGTGATTTCCAGGTGTAACGATAAGGGAGGCTGTGTTGGAAAAAGGTGCTACGTATGGCCATATTTTTGGAGGTGGCGAAATCAATGGGTCGTAGGCCGTTTTCGTTCGTCTGCTGATGGGCGCTGAACCTACCAATCGTCGGTCTGAATTCCTCCTCCTGGCCTACCTGAGCGTTCAAATCTCCTATGATGATCTTGACGTCGTGGCTTGGGCAGCGATCGTACTCGCGTTCGAGCTGCGCGTAAAATGCGTCCTTGTCATCATCAGTACTTTCGGAGTGTGGGTTGTGTACGTTTATTATGCTGAAGTTGAAGAATCGGCCCTTGATCCTCAACCTGCACATTTCTTCGTCGATCGGCCACCAACCGATCACGCGCCTCTGCATATCACCCATCACGATGAAAGCTGTCCCTAGCTCGCGTGTGTTGCCGCAGCTCTGGTAGATGGAATGATTGCATCTAAATGTTCGCACCATGGATCCTGTCCAACACACCTCCTGCAGCGCTACGATACCGAACCCGCGGTCCTTCAGTAGATCGGCTCCCAATGAAGTTGAGAGATCGGCAGTTCCACGTACCGAGTTTCCAATCGCAAGTCCTTTTTGTTCGCTGGGGTCGTTGCCGTTGGTCTCGGTTCGTATTATTCTGTTGCTGATTTTCCGTTACAATGGTTTTTTACGGCTGGCTCGTAGGGCCTGACAACAACCCCCTACTTTCCGGAGGACCATAGTGTACAGTTGAACTTAAAGTCCTTCCCTAACACTCGGACGTAGATCAGCCGCCCCGAGGATCAGACGCTGTTGTGAGCCGCTCTTCCTGGAGAACAGACGCTCAGGTTTGCCGAAGCAAACCCCCCCCCCCCCCCCCCCTTCCCTGTCAGCCTATGACCAAAGTTCCCACCGGGGTTGGTTACTCGATCTTCCCTAAGGTTGCTCATAGTTTCCGGCTGGTACCGCGTGGAGGTAGGGATAGGAGTTGCTGGGCAGAGGCCAGTGGATCACAATAGGATCTGAATTGCGCAGCATGTGTCGCATGATGGGACTTGCTTCTGTTTTATATAGGCCAGTTCAGGCCCGTGCACAGAAGTGGCACCAAGGGAGGGGTTTTTCCAAATTTCGGCAAAAGGCGGAGGGGCGCCTAGTGTATGAAGCGTCGGTAATGGGGAGGGTTAAACACCCAAAACCACCCCCTTGTGCACGGGCTTGGGCCAGTTCTTATAATGTTGCTGGTCCGGATCACTGAAATGGACATAATTACAGAACGCCTTGACCGGTCCGGACCATTTTTATAAGCAAACAATGCGGTTATTCCGCTTCGATTCGTGCTATCCGAAAAATCGGTCTATGGGAAGTGTCTTAAAAATGTATTATCTTTTTTGCACACAGACCATCTCTATTCATCGAACTAAATTGATAGGTATATGTGACTTGATCCTCCGAACCTTCTATCGAAAAATCGTTTTTTGAGTGAACATAGCATTTCAGTACACTTTGGTGAAGAAAGGCAAAAATGTGTATTTGTTCGTTAATCTCTTAAGAGCTGAAGCATTTTATTGGCGATATAGATTCTTCCAATTTGAAAATAAATCATTAGTAAGCCGAAAATTTCACTTTTCAACATCCACATTTGACACTTCATAAATACCAAATGGGCGAGCCCCGCTTTCGCCACCCGTCGGAAAACTGACCCATCTCAATCACTTTTCCTATGGTGCAAATCAGGATTTTCCATTCTCACACGAATCCGGATTGAACCAACCCACATTGAATGGTTTTTAATTACTCAACGAAAAATCGCAGAAACGAGTTTGCACATTTGCAATGGCACCTCGGCGTAATTGAAATCTTGTTCCGACCACCGGCAAACAAAGTAGGAAAAAGTAGCTCATCCATTATCCTATTTGCGAATAATTGCTTGCACAGAACAGACACCGCTCATCGGAAGATCTTTTATTTCCAGAGGAGCGGTTGGACTCGCTGAAACACGCGCCACTTCTTTCAGCGTGGGTGTTTATACAATTCTACGTTTTACTACATTACAGAGAAAAAGTTTTAATCCATCTCTTAGATAAGTCCACGGAAATGTTGAACTCATATCACTGCATAGCTTCACGGTCAAGTTTATGTATCTAGGAATATTTTTATTACCATCCCAGGATTTCAGAGGACATGGAGTGACATTAACATTCTTAGCAAAGTCACTCCCAACGAAGCAGCATTCTATTCTAACTTTTAACAGAATGGTTGGTACGAGATGTCCCCGTTTACTGATTCAAGAAACAATGAAAACGCTGCACAGTAGGCTTGGCCGCTTAATGCTTATAATGCATTTCTGATGCACTGCAACCATTAATAATGACAAGAAAAGTGATAAGAGTAGTCGATCTTATCATTTTCCAGGACTCTTTCAATGAATGGCTATGTTGTGTAGACTAGAATAGACTAGGGATATTGTTATTCTTCTTTTGTTCATTCTTCAAATTGTAAACAAAAATAGATATATGTAGTCCATATGGAGATAATATGATTTTTGTATTAGAAATGACCAAACACTTTTGAATGGAAATGTTTAAAGGCCAACATTACTGAGTTTAAAACAGGAAAGTGGGTGGGTCTGCCGGTGATAAATTGAAAGCACACATATTTTGACATGATCGAAATTGATGGCACAATAAGGAAAACAATTCCACCGGCGCCGCAGGCGACCAGCACCACCGAAATCATAAATCCTGCAATGAAAAAGCACTCTTTGTGAAACCAATTTACCGGATAATGGATCGAGTTCGAGTGTGCGGCGCGGCGGGTGATCACTGCCGCCGGTGGCCCCATAATTTACATTGAACAATCGGATCTTGCAAATAGAGATCGTATTTGATCGTAATTCATAACCACCCTCTTTATTGCAGTCAATGATATAGTATGTTGATCGGCTTGAGATTTCTATTGGCTTACAGATCCGATGACGTGCATCGCATTTCTCCGGACCAATTTAGGCGTAAGCAGACATGGTGATACTGTATTGATGTTATGTTGGTTAGGTGCAATTAAGCGCGTAATGAAAATAGCTATTATCGTATCATAAGGTGGTACATTTGGGGCGGCAAATTGATGCCAATTGAGGTGGTGGCGGATGTAACTGAAATGGATAAGCGAACATACATGTATCATTTTTCCATGTTCATAATTTGTAATACTTTTAGAAGAATGTGGGTCAAATTTCATAAGAACGTTACATCGAAGTTTGAAAGTTGAAAAAGAAAATTATGCTCCGTAGCTTATATGCTCGGGAATGAATAATTTTTCAAAAATTTTTGGAGCAGTCCCACTGCAATTACATGCATACATAGGTACTCCTGTAGGTCACATTCAAAAAGGTGTAGCCTCATTATCGTATAACTTCAAGAGTTCCAGCTCAATCCAGTAACATTTAGTGTAGATTTCATAAACGATATAAAAACGATTCTGTTTTGTCCGCCCTTGGGGGTTATTTGGGTTAAGACCCCTCCTAAACCCGATGTTACGTCCAACCTTGACATCGATACTGTGAGATATAACTCCACAGATACCTTTTTTGTACACGGACGTTAAGTTCCTGTGCTTGGGGCATGTGAAACTCTCAATTTGATCCACAGTTAACCTCGTGGTTCAGAATTTTCTTTACCAATCCGGAGATGACCTGTTAAGGTTTGTAAGTTTTCTCGACTTCCTGGGCATAGTATATCATTGTGCTTATCACATTCATGTAATGGCAAGTAAAGAAAACCCTTCAATCAGTATCTGTGAAAGTGGTTGAAGAACATAAAGGGGATGGCCAGGTTCCAGTGAGAACGTTGTGTGAACGATGACCTGATGGCGTGAACTCATTTTCTGTGAGAAAATCAGCGCATTTTGCATCCGCCAATAATCTTCTCTTTATAAAGGAAATGTGATCTACCATTTCCAACGGACCATTTCCCCAGGTGAGAAACGGAAGCATATGCAAGTCATTCAATCAGCACAATCCATCATTCGGCAATTTGCACATTTTTTCATTTGTACATCGTTTGGAGTGCAATTATAAATCGATTCGGCCGAGTCTGGTGCATCTTAATTGTACACCAATCGAAAGCTGATTGAGAGGGTCAGGTTCAGGATCAGTAAAATTTGCCAAGTTCACCAAGTAACCTGCATTTTTTATTTGCGGATTGGTTCAATTGTGGCAATTATTGTGGTGAAGTTGTCTTCGAGAGCACTTCACATTACAGTGTGTTGAACTTGTGTGTCCAGTTATATTACTGTGTGCATTCGAAATGCAAATATCAAATGCGGGAACACCAAATGCGGTAAGATTTTCTAACAAGTAACCCGATGTTAGCTGGAGCATTCTGATCCAAGGTTGGCGGGGATTTTGGCTATGGTTGCCAAGTTGCTTTAGGTAACATTGTGTTGCCGCGTTTGAAGCGCATTTGGGCGCCGTTTGCATCTTGAATGCACACAGCAATATCAGTGGCACATTTTCTCGACTTCCTGGTCAAAGTGTTTTGTTAGGTGTGCAACAAAATATACAATTCGAAACACACAAAATCATTCGCGTAGTAAGTTTTTTTCTTTTTTCTCCGTAATAAACACGAGAAAAAACGGGATGAAAGAGGAATCAAGTGCTCCCTCTTCCGTCCTTCTCTTTCACGTATTTGATTAAGGGAGTGAATAAGTAAACTATTATTACTTTATTATAGAGATTTTCAGCCCTACACACCTAGAAAATATCATGTAATTCTAAGTGTCCTGAACCTGACATATACGAGCATCTTCAAAAACACAAATTTAGAGGTTGAAACATGTTAATTTACGTCTTTCAAGACACCCTAAAATAAAACTTATTTTTTCTTAGCGTCTAGCAATCGCTAAAACCGATTGGCAGATAAAACATAGAAAAGTAAAATAATGCCATGCATGGATTCGAACACCGGATCTCCTGATCGTGAGCCACACCTCTTACCTCTCGGCTATTTTGCCGAGCTAGAAGGTGGCTGATGAACGTGATACTGTTTCTACGTTTCTGGTGAAACGAATTTGTTGACATCTAACGCAACCAACCAGCACTTACATGATGCGCGTAAAATTGAGTCCAAATTATGATTCAGTCTTGAAAACGTTTACGTTCTTTGGTGATTCCGTTTCGTGCAAATTTCAGAATTTCTAAGTGTGTAGGCTGGTTCATCTCTTGAATAAGAAAAAAGAAAAACCTGGCTACACAAATGCATAGAGCCGTGTAATAGTAGGCAAGGAAAATAATCCTGAAAAGCATTTAAAAACAGTTGTACTGCAACCGGAAAAAAAAGAAACTCATTCAACTTCCATATTTATTCCGGATCAGATTTGATTGCAAGCAAATTGAAGACATAGTCTGCCTATGATCGCATATCAGTCCCATATTTGCTGGGTTCCCTATTCATATGGAACAGTTATGCGATCATAGGCAGTAGTAATGTATAGTATTCGAGAAAGGATGAAAACGCATCGTGCTATAAATAGAAAGATAGGTTACTTACTACCTATATTTCTATTTATAGCACGACAGATAGTGAAAACAAGTAAGCTTGTGTCATGTGGGGTGTCCATTCAGAATGTAAAACAATGTTCCTCCCCTTGAAAGAAATTTCATATGAAATCCTACAAACCTTCCTCCTCCTCCCATGAACCCTAATTAGTGTTTTCTGACTTTTGCTTCATCCCCAGCCTTCTAAAATAGACCTCGACCCATGTCTTCTTTAATTTGTCAAAACAAATGACTTATTTCCCGGTCCTCATGGAGGCCTATTGAAATGCAATGTTTTTATTATTTTTCTGCTTACATTTGAGAATTGGGGGCTGTCCATAAACCACGTGGTCATAAGGGGGGGGGGGGGGGGGGTTCGGCCAATGAGCATTTTGTATAAACGAATAAAAAAAAATTGTATGGACTAATGACCACGATGGTTGAGAAGTCCCAAAGAAATGACCATGTGGTTTATGTGGACAGCCCCTTGTCAAATTATCAAAAGGGTGACTTTCAGTGTGGTTTTGATGAGGTATTCAGTTAATCAGGAAGCAGCTGCGTTCTCGGCTATTCCAAGCGACTCTACACTTACGCTGCGAACCAACCTGAGTAAGATTTCCTGAAAATGTTGTCGCAATAGTTCTAGGAAAAATTTTTAGGAGTGCCAGGAGAAATCTTAGCAGGAATTATTGGACGAATCCTCAGACGAATCTGAGCATTATGGAGCCCAAGATACCACAGTTGAAAAATATCTTGAGGTAGGTCTAGGTAGAAATTTCTTGTTATAATTTTCAAAATATCCTGTGGGTTAGGCTGATACAAATTTAATTTTGACCTTTTGTCTCTGCCCCTTCAAAAACAATTGGCTGGATTTTGCATTTTGAGGGGGCAGATAAAAAATATTTATCAAAATATCGTGGTAATTTGGTGAAATTTTTTTAACGAATCCGATGTTGATGATTAACCTGGGCTTGTTAGGGGAATATCTGTAAGTAAAAAGAAAATCGCTTTAAGTACTGTTCCTTTGAATTCCACTATGAATTTGCATCCTTTGACAGATATGTATTTCGACCTCAACTGTAAGGTCGTCTACAGTGTCTTGTACTTGACTCGGAACCGATGAGTTTTTAATATTTTTCAATAAAGCAATAATAAAGCATTTATTATTTTTTTTATCCCCCCCTCGACTAGCCAAAGAGTGGTAGGACAAAAAGTGAAAATAATATTTGCAAGACCCTTATTTAAAAATAATTACGATTTTTATCAAGAATTACCAAGATTTTTCCAGAACCGGTTTCAATAATTACTTCAGGAACTTCTCCCAGAGTCCCAAGTATTTTTTTAAACAGCCTATCTTGCAGATTCGTCTGAAGATTTGTTCAAATAACTGCTGAAATAGGTTTCATAGAAAACTTCCGAGGTTTTTCTGGACATTTCTTCCAAAAATTTTCAGGAATTCTTCCAAAGCATACTGGAGAAATTTATTTACAATTTCTTCAAGAATTCCATCAAAAATTTCTCGATTACTTGGTCACAAGAAATCCCAAACAAGTGTTCCAAAATTTCATGTGGGGATTGTTTGAAAGACCTCTTTAATAAATTTTTCTGATCAAGAAATTTCTCAGAAGATGACTCCGCCAATGTATCCAAGATTTTAGAATCATTCTCTCCCCAACTTCACTGCATAAATTCCTCGACGACTGAATGAACCGTATTCAATAAAATTACAATTACTTATAGAAGATTTTTTAATTAGTTTAAAAGAAAAAGATTCAGTCATTTGTTCAGAAATTCTACCCAGAAAGAATCCATCAGATGATGCACCGAGTATTTATCCGAGAATTCCTCTGAAAAATGTCATGTTTATTTTGCCCAAGATTCTTCCAGAATTTTTTTCTGAGTATTATTTCAGAAGTTCCCCCATATTTTTTCAATAAATTTGTCCAAAGATTTATCGATTCTTCAAAAATCGAACTTTTAGTTCGAAGATTCCTTTCATAAATTATTCTTTAGGAATCAATTCAAGAATCCCTTGAAAGTTTCTGCGAGATTCCTTCAGATTTTTTTCTCTGTTAGAGTGCGTCAACTACATTACGACTACGACCATTATTTAGGATTCAGTAGCAATACTTGTGTCCTTAGTATTTAGAGTTACACTTTTACCATTGAGAGGCAATCGATTTCTGTATAGCCCTTGTTTTGTTACCTCAGAGTTTTAGATATCACATGTAATGGTTCCGTTTTCATAGGGATGCAATTACCAGTGAAATTGCACTCCTTTATACCTACATTTGATTTTATTTCTGCAAAAAAAAAAACACGGTGATTCTGATATACATCCATACATAGGAACTCTAGCAAGATTCATTTCTTGCTTCTTGTTTAGTCACAGGGCAGCATATAAAGTTCCGGGGCAGCTACATGGGCACTCCATAATTTACTCCGTGGTTTCCTCTATGGATCCTCCATGAAATTCCTCTGCATATTCTTACATGTTTTCCAATGATGTCTCATTTTGTGAGTATGACGGCAGTGGGATTCGATCCCAGGTCCTCGGCGTGATAGTCTTGTGTTCTAACCACCACACCAGGTCCACTCCGTCTCAGGATGTTCTTCCGATGGTTTTTCCATATTTTTTTTCCAAAATATCCTACGGGGATCCCTCTGAAAATTCCTTCGAAGATTTCTCCAAGCATTGCTTCGGTATTTCTTTTGTTCGTTAAGGATGCCTTCAGAAAAGCCTTTAAAAAAATCGAAAGTGCTTGGGTGTTTCACATAAAAAAATCTCCTTTAAAATTCCTTAGAAAATCCTTCCAAGGAACGCTCCACAAGTTCCTCCAAGTAGAAAAATTGTTCAGAGAAGTCCTTCTGAAACTCTCCAAAGGATTTCTTCATTTATGTCGGAATTTCTAAGAAGACATCTTTAAAAATTTCTATATGAATTCCTCAGGGTTGCGCGGCATTAGGTATACGATAGGCATAATGGAAGTTAGCCATAATGGTCATTAGGCATAATTTGCTTTTTTAAAGCTCATTATGTCTAATGTCTGTTATGCCTAATATGCTTATGTCAAATGTCCTTATGATAAACGTTGTAATGCCTAACGTCTTAACGTCCTAACGTTGTAATGCTCAATAAGGTATACTCAGATAGTTTCTCTTAAAATTCTAAAAAGGATGCTTCTAGGATTTTTTCCAAAGCTTTCTCCAAAAATTTTACAAATTGTTCTCCTGAAATTCATCCAAAAATTTCTTTGTGGACTCCTCCAGAATTTTATTTCGTGGTTTTCTCCAAAAAAATCTTCGAAAACTGCTCTTAGGATCCTTCTTTCTGGGGATCTATGGAGATTTATAGCATATAACAAACTTTTCTGAGGATTTTTCCGAAAATTCCTCTAGCTACATTCCTTAGCACTTAGCCACTCCTCCACTCATCTCTCTCCGAATGGACGTGGAACACTTTTCCCAGGGGTTGGTTAATTTCTTCTACTCATCCAACTCAACTCTTTCGCATTGGATTACATCCAGCCAACCAAGCACTACAAAATCCGACAAGTTAGCTGAATTGTCGCAAATTGGCCCATTTCGGATACCACAAAATCGAACTAGGCCGGGATACATCTGTATACGCGACGGAACGCGAAATTCAACTGATTTTAATTTACATTTTCTTATTCTTATTTTTACTATGTTTTGCGCTTCGAAAACTAGCGTGTGATGGTGTGCGTTTGGATTGCACACTGGGTGTAGCATGGGTAAAAAACTGATCAATTTTCTAAGTGGGAAATTTCATTTTTGTAGTTGTTAGTGTAGTTGTAGGTATTGAGCAGATACTCTGCATAGTTCTCCTGGAAGTGCTCTAAGAATCATTGATAACCCTCGAGCAGTCGCGTCTTTAACTACCTGCAGCGACGCCGCGCTCACGCTGTGTACCACATGCGTGCATTTTTTGTGGTGCGTGTACTCAGTACACGAGGCGACCGCTCCCGGGTTAATATCTTCCATATATTTAATTTTTATTTTCAAACTGTATCTTAAAACAATTTTCATGAAACAATCCATAAACCCTTAGAGTTTTGTAGAAAATCTCGGGAAAAATTGGAATACTTGAGAAGTATTTCAATTTGAAGTTCCATTAACGCAGTTTCAATCCCCTAACAAAAAAGAAACATTTCTTGGCGAAATCTGAATATAGTTTCTGACAAAATTTCAAAAACAGATGTCAGAGAAAAAAAGGAGAAATTTAAAAACCATTAGAGATATAGGTGTGCGAACTAATTTTGCAAGACAAGCTTATTAAAATTAAGGCTCATACAACCAATGTGGTAAAGGCACGCGTATTCAGCGAAATCATGCTGAGGGTAACCGGTACGATTCCCGGTCGGTACAGGAGCTTTTCGTAATGTAAATTTCATTGACTTCCTTGGGTATACGGTATTTCTGTTCCTGCCACACCCTACTAACAATCACTCATTTAACAGTCTCCATTATGACGACTTATTTCAGCATAATGTTGAATAACATTTGAATTATTTTCACATACAACCTATGTTCGGGTTTTGTTCACACAAATTTGGAGAAGTTATAAAGCATCATGTTGTGCACCAACTTAATTGTTTGTTGTTAAAAGCGTTTAACAAATATACAGGAAAGCTGTTATTCAACTTTGGCAAAAATGACTGAAAATAAATAAAATGCAAAAATGTTTATTAACTCTCACGAGAGTAATTATATACTCTCATGTTGAGAACACCTATTATGAAATAAGAACTACATATTAGATTACCTAAATCCGGATTAGAACTCGAGACCTGTCGATTGCCAGCCGCATGCCTTCCTATCTGCGCCATCCTAGAGATGGTGAGCTGCAGCACCCAAAGCAAAACATAATCTTCCCTTAACTCAATAATGTTCACTCCTGAACTAGTGTTCAGCAGTGGTGAATTAGCACAGCACGTGGTAATCAACTGAACAACGCCTTATACATCAACTGCTGTTCAGCCCAAAACACGTGTTTTCCATTCTGTTCGCTGTCAGTATTTTTATCGCACGGTGAGAAAACTTGTATCGAATACGGCCAAAAAGTGTTGATTCTTATTGCAGATATTATTTCCAGACGTACTAATTGCGATTTGAATATGTTTTTATTTTTATTATTAAATACAGTCATGACCCGCTGGTTGGGGGCTTAATAGTTGGGTGGCTTTTTAGTTGGGGCCCCGTTAGTTGAGCTGTCAGCCAACTAAAAAGTACCTGGATGTCATAATTCAATGTCAAACTGAAAATGACAACCAATCTGTAATTCCGAGGGGCGAGCTAATGCGTTTTTGGTTTCTTAAACTTTACTGATAATCGAAAAGAATTTCTATTTCAAATTTCTTAAAAAAAAAAAGAATGTGTACAATAACTTCGAAACAAATGAAAAACATCGGCAATCTTTATTTTGTCGATCATTGAAAGCGTTTTGTGCTTGCTTTTGGTCCGGATGGTTTCATAAACATCTATATTTTCACTTTACCGACTAAAAATGGGTGAAAATAATTATTTTTCGCATTGGCCATATATGTATCTTGTAAAACGTATCAGTTTTGCTTTAAATGTGAAACAAATTGAAAAATTTCCTTTTTGCTTCCAACCTAAGCATGATTTAAAAAAACAATGCGCACGCCCCTTGTGCTGCTGTCATTTCACCCAACTAGCGAATCGAATTCGTTGGTTGGGTGGAGGTTGTGGCTCAACGAGCGGGTCCCGACTGTATCGATCTTTAAAAAATGTATGGCAATATGTGGTGCGGTGTGATCTTCGACATGGTGCATTCACAACATATGTATGTTCAGGTAATTTACTCATGCTCAGTCGAAGATCCGTTAAGCATTATTTTAATTTATGCTTTTGTTATGGAATCTTGAAATTATGTTCAATAAATAGTGCATAAGGATGTTTAGGGATCAAGTTAGGGATACTTAAAATGTGTCGATTTCTGAATGCTGTTTGGTTATCTAGGTGACTGTGGGAACAATATTCAGTAAACACGACAGCACTGAAATGTCAAATGCATCGATCCAAGCTTCTCGAACAATCGAACTGCTGCGGAAGATAAAAAATATAATAATCAAGATACAAGATATCTTGTTACAGACTAATAATAATAAATAAATGCCTCATTTTTACGTTGATTACGTCTCTTGGCACTCAATGTTAAGCTTCATAATTCTATTCTGTTTTATGTTATGTGATTCGAATCACAACAACGATCGTTTAAAATATTGGTTCTTTAATAACTTGGTTGTCTAAACAGTTTTAGCCATGATTTATCCCATTATCCGAACAAAGTTCCGAGTCAAACTATGACGGGCTGAAGGCGTTTATTTGACAAGTGAAAAGCACAATGTTCAGGAGCATATGCTTATCGATATATCAGCTTAATAAGATGCAGACAAATGTTTTGTTAAACTCTTTTGTTAAGGAATCAATGCTTGTCGAATAAATTTCTTGTTAAACTTTTGAAAAGTGTTTTAATTTCTCATTGTTGATACCGATGAGGACATTCGAACATTGACTACTTTCTCAATTGAAAAAAGATTTAAACAGTAATGTGTAGAGCATAATTTTAGTTCAGCTATCATTACCATTATTAAGCAACAATTCAGCAAGCTTGCTTGTTTGTGACTTGCAATTGTTAGTTGGGCACGGTATACACATACAAAATGGTAATTGGTAGAGGAAGCTCTCGGTTAAAAACGGTGGAGAGGCTTATAAAACACAGAGCTGAGAAGCAGACTTTGTTCCAATTGGAATATGACATCAAGAAGAAAAAGAAAAGCTTAGTGAAATTTCTGGGGGATTTTATAAAAAAAGTCTGTAGAAATCGTTGAAATAAAAAAATACCCGATTAACAATCACTTATTTTACAAGTACCATAACGACGAATTAATTCAGTATGATACTGAATAACATTTGCATAATTTTCAGACACAACCTTTGTTCGGGTTTTGTACACACAAATTTGGAGAAACTATAAAGCATAGTTTTGTGTTCCAATTGAACTGTTTGTTGTTAAATCGTTCAACAACTATATAGCAAAGCTGTTATTCAACTTTAGCAAACATGAATAAAAATAAATAAAATGCAATTTTTTAAATTCCCACGAGAGTTTATGAATGGAACATAATGCTGTGAACAACTATTGTAAAATAAAAGCTACACATAAATTTACTTAAATAAAGATTCGAACTCGAGACCCGTCGATTGCCAGCCGCATGCCTTCCTATCTGCGCCATCCTAGAGATGATGAATTGCAGCGCTGAAACCCAAACGTAAACTTCCCGGGGTTAATAATGATCAGACTTCGACTCCTATTCAGCAGTCGTGAATTAGCACAGACCATTATGGCTAACAACTGAATAACACATTAATTCAGCTGCTGTTTAGTAAAAAACACGTGTTTTTCATCCTGCACTCTGAGTCGAAGTAAGATAAAACGAAAGCGCTTACTTGACTTGTGATGGAGCAGGATTAACATAGTTAATGACGGTTTAGCATTGCAACCACCAAAACTGGACAAAGTTAAGAAGGCCATTGATGAGTTGAAAATATTCGTGGGCTTCGTGGCCGTGCGGTTAGCGGCGGCAGTCGTCTAGGCGTTTCGTAAGCCTCGGAGTGTGGGTTCGATTCCCGCTCCAGTCAGTGGAAACTTTTCGTCAAACGAAAAATTCATCTCTGGGCCACTGGGTGTTCTGTGTCGTGTCCGTTGTCTAGTGTAAGTAATGTGTTCAGTCTGTGCAGCCTCTGGCTGAAGACGGTGTGAATTGTCTTTTTTTTTTTTTAAACTGCAAGGCTGATAGGAAGGACGAGATCTCAGCCGATCTTCTAAAGCACGGATGCGATCTGCCACATTAATTAAATTACTAGATTCTTAAAAAGACATGGTAGGATGAAGAATTGCTCACCTGCTGGTTAGATGGTCTCATAATAACAGATTACCCTTCCAAATTTGGCGTATAAGACATTGTGACGTGTCCTGTTCAACAGATTGAGACCTCTTGAGGAGTCATTCGTCAACAAATAACATGCTGGTTTTCATGAGTCCCTATCAACGATAAATCGAATGATTATCCTATGGATCATAGACAAATTTCGGGAGTAATATTGGCACATTCACCACTCGAAAAGGGTGGGTCAAAAAGTCCCCAAGACCACGTGGTTTATGGACAGCCCCAAGCCTATTTCATCATTTACCTGACGGAATGGGACAAGGGATGGAATGGGATTAGGAATGGGAAAGGTGATGAAATAGGAAGGGGTGCCCTTGAAGAGGGAATGAACGCATAAGCGCAACGAGAGCTCATAGCCCATACCACAACGGGTTTAATCAGTGCCCTGAGAAGGACATTGTAAAACGCATAAGTGTAAAGAGAGCATATAGCTCATTGAAGGTATCTTGTGACGTCATGTGACTTTCAATATGACATTGAAAGGCACGTCATCGAAAGCATCCTCAATATTCAAAAAATCACCCAAGCAAAAACTACGTTTGAGCGGGTACTTTCTTGAAAACGTATACAACTTTGTGTATAAGAGTCACTGTGGACATCCCAAATTAGGAGGCATGTGAGTTCACATGAAAAGGCATGTCTGCCAGACGAACATCACAGATGTGATAACCGACCATGCGTTTCAAGCATTTCAGAAAGAACGATATAGCCAGATGAATCTGGAACTCATTCCTTCTTTATACAACGCCCGCACCCTTTCGGGATAAAACTATGAAGTAATTTCACGCCATGAAAATACCCAACAGCAAACTACAAGAGTTCAAAACATGTTTGAAATACTCAAATCCCTTTGGAGAAAAATAGGACAAACCCCCATTTGCACCTGGAGATTTGAAGTAAGCAGAGCTTTTTAAGGCCCACTAAGTCGATTATATAGCTATAATTCTCAAACGGAAGCTAGAGATTCGTAACTATACAAAAGAATGGTTTATCCGAAGATATTTTGAACTTGAACAGATCAAAATTCCATTCAGAAATACCTCTTGCGGACCACACAGTACGCAGAGGACAAGCTTCTTTCAAAGCAATAGTTATGGTATACCACAATGGAGGGCGTTGTAGGTACAAAACCACAATGAAACTCTCTTGGAGAAGCAATGGAAGCGCGTTATCCATAAAATGTGGTCGCAACCAATTAGTACAGGTTCCCTAGTTCGTTAACCCGTTAACGCCCAAAGTGTCTCACAATTCAAATCTTCAAAAAAAAAATGTTGTCAAAGGCCAAGTTCCAATAAAATAAGCATGATTCGACGAAAAAAATGGAAGTCTATGGTGTAGTTCCAAAAAAATTCTTCATTGTAGGTCCTCAATATCTGATAATTCTCTCGAGTTCTATTTTAGCACAACTTCTACGCTATCGTTATATTCTGATCCGTATAGAAACAATACAGCTCTAAACAAGTGAGAGAGATGATAACCACTCAAAAAGAACAGAAAAAGGACTTAAAAATTGGGGCAGAAATATATCACGATAAACGCCTAAAAGTATGCAATGTATGCTCCTTGTAATTTCATGTAGTTTCGACTGCAGTGTTCAACATTTCTCATTTTTTTTTTGTAACGAATCAAATGAAGAGTGCTCACTATGTGTAGCATAACCAAACGTTAAAATACGGTAGAAGTTCGATTTTACACATATAATGATTTCTGATAAAGTAATTGAGTTTTTCCTTTAGTACCCCACAAATTCTCTTTACGTACTCACCATACGTAAACTTTTTAGAAATGTTGCATGTTTTAAAAAGAAAATCGTGTTAAATACTGTTCCTTTTAATTTGTATCCTTTGGCAAATACGTATTTCAACCTCAACTATAACGTCGTCTTCAGTGTCTCGTACTTACAGTATTCCACTAACACGCCCAGGTTCATCATCATTCCATGTTTTGATATAAAAATTCAACCAGATATACTCTACACGGCCTCTCCACTTATGTTTGTACTACTCCATGATTTTTTATTCGTGAACAATATGTGGGTTTTATGGTGCTAGTCTGGGCACTATCAATGTTACATCGAAAAGATGTCTTTCGGCTGCATGAAAAAAGATAAACCACCCAAAAATTCAATTTTATTCGGTCTACCCATTGCAATATAGAATTACGTACAAAAGTCTGAAAAACATAACGCTGGGGGTTAGAACTTTCCTGGTAGAAATTTCTGAAGGTATCCCGAGAGGATATACTGAAGGAATTCTGAGAGGCATATCTGGTAGAATTCTGAGGTAATCTCAGCTGAAAGCTTGATAGGAATCTCTGAAATAATCACAGGAGAAATTCCGGGAGGAATTACTGTATAAATTCAAAGCAAGGATCCCGGCTCGTAGAAAGAATTCCATTAGGATTCTCTGAATATGTTTCGACAGAACACTTTGAAAGTATACTAAAGTATACTAAGGTATACTAAAGTATACTGTGAAGTGATTCCAGCAGAAATCCACGAAAGAACGGTGGCTAAAATTTCTGATAGAATTCTTTCAGGATTTTCTAAAGCAATTCTGGCAGAAATCTCTGAAGTTTTTCGTGCTGGAATCCTGTAAAGACCTGATGGAATCCTTAGAGAGATAATCATGATTCCTGATGACTTCTGGTCCTGCCGGTCAGAAGCTGAACAGGTATTCCTGTAAGAACCATAGAAGATGTCTCTATGGTCTAGGATTGCCTGAAAAAAAATCTCGGAAGAAATCTATGTTTTTTCATATTATTTTTTCGGGAGGAATCCCTTAAAGAGTCACAGCAGGAATCCGGGAAGGATTCTCTAAAAGAACTCCAGCACAAATCCCTGAAGGAATGCAGAAAAGAATAACTAAAAGAATCCTTGCAGAATTTTCCAAAGCAACCCCTGTAAAAATACCTGAATAGAACTTCGGAGCAATCCGTACAGCAATCTCGGAAGCAATATCTGAAGGAATCCTGGGAATAAACCTGGGAAGATTCTCGAAAGGAATGCCTGAAGAAATCCTGGAAAGAATTCCTGAAGGTATCTAAAAAAAAAAAACCTCAGCTCATCTCATCTCAATTTTTCACCCCACTCTCTAGCCTCTACCTTACTGTCTTCTTTGCCCTCTATTCCAACCCTCTACCCTACGCTCTATCATAATCTTCTACCCTACCATCTGCCATACTCTCTACCCTATACTCTACCATAATCACTGCATTATCCTTTACCGTACCCGCTAGTCTATATTGTGTTTAATCGTACCACCCACCCTACTCTCTACCTTGATCTTTTTCCAACCCTCAACCCTACTCTCTATCCTACCCACTTTCCTACCGTCTACCCTATCCTCTACCCTAACCTTCTACTCCACTCCCTCTACTGTATCTTGCACCCAAACCCTCTACTAGACCGCCTTCTCCACCGTTTACCCTACCCACTACCCTACCATACTCATCAAGCCTGATCGATAGATACCTATTATTGCATGGAATCAAACTACCATTTCATGGCTGCCATCTTGGATATGGTCCGCCATATTGGATGTAAAAATAGGGTCAAATATCGATTTTTGATTTCTACTCATGAAGCCCGATCAATAGATACCCATATTGCATGGTATCATGGCTCAAACTCTCATTCCGTGGCCGCCATCTTGGATATGGTCCGCCATCTTGGATTTAAAAATGGCGTTAAATATCGATTTTTGACTTCTACTCATCAAGCCCGATCGATAGATACCCATATTGCATGGTATTATAGATCAAACTACCATTCCATGGTCGCCATCTTGGATATGTTCTGCAATATTGGATTTCGAAATGGCGTCGGATATTCATTTTTAAGTTCTACTTATGATGCCCGATCGATAGATACCCATATTGCATAGTATCCGAAGCAGCATTGCCGTAAAAAAGCATATATTCTGGAATTTAGACCGCCATCTTGGAACCTAAGCCGCCATCTTGAATTCCAATAACCCTACTACCACGACCACATCCTAAGGAATGTGTATGCCAAATTTGATTGAAATTTCTTGACACATTCCAGAGTTATGGCGGTACATTGATACATATATACATACGTACATACATATCAACATACAAATAGGCAAACATACAAACATATAAACAAACAAGCATATAAACATACAATCATACATACATTGACTTTTGTATGTATTGATAAACAACTCTGCCGAAGAAATGAACTATAAATCATTAATTATTGTAAAGATTCCAGGGAAACAAATCATTTTCGCATTGGAAATGAAGCTCATAGATCGTGACAATATGTAATCTTTGCAGCATCGTTTACGCCACCTAGTGAACCAGTCACAAACTATATTGTTCACTATGAGCAAGGTATGGGTGTGGAGACCATCTTCTCTGAAGAAAGTATTCTAAAATTTTGCATAATTCTGGAGATATTCACATCAAAAGGACTGTCCTATTTATAGGACGCTGGGCGTTCGGGGCATCTGTCCTATAAATAGGACGCTGGGCGGATATGGGTTAAGCAGGGCCGCCTCAATACACAAATTTTGCGAAGGAACACTTAAAAGTGCGAAGAAGGTCAAATGGAGACTCCTCATCTGACACATGCCAATCAGTCAACTCGTGACAAATTCTGCTCATGCAGAGTTGGGTTAGGTCCAATTCTATTTTAAGTTATCCATGAACCTAAGTAATCCATCCAACAGAAGCATCTCAAATTAATGTTTGAGCTACTTCAGATGATGTATTTATCGTAGCAATACTGCCAAATACCAGCAAAAAGATGCTGAATACAAGAGCTTGCTTGAAGACATCCATAAGGAAAGGTTGAAACATACTGTTAACGTTATTCTAAGATATAGCATGCTCGAGGCACGACACTTCATTTATAATTAAAAAAAAAAAGCAAACTGGGTTCACAAGGTAACCTATACAGAAGTTACCCTATGAAAATGAACTTTTTGAAGTAGATCCACTTGGGCTACATAGGCTTTTTACGCTGAAAATTGATCTGAGGTTTCCTTGCCGTAGCCACTACCCAAACTAGACAGGATTACACTCTTCACAATCACAGCACAAAAAGGAAACATCAACGACAAACCAAATCGGTGTCAATTGAAAAACGCCAATGGCAAAAACGCCTTAAGCGAACCCATATAGGTGGTAATGTAAGCTAATTTACAACATTTGAATAATCAAGCCCATATTTAGCCACAAATTTGAGACTTAAGAAGGGCAACTGATTATCTCGGAGAAACGCAAGGTCCACTGCACTATTGCTCCGGTTAGTGCAGTAAGGGCGTAATACTGTGGAGGACGCCCTAATTCTCCACAGGCTCCGTTCGTGGTTAGGTTTTTATTAGACCCCCCTAACCATTCATTCCTTGGCACGGTTAGCATAAAGCCGCAAAACACCATGAATTAGGGGCACGAAACATGGACCCTATGTGCAGAGGAACAACGCGCCCTTGGAGTTTTCGAACGGAAGGTGTTGTGTACCATCTACGGCGGAGTGCAGATAGAAGGCGGGACTTGAAGAAGGCAAATGAATCACGAGCTGCATCAGCTGCTGAGAGAACCAACGATCGTCCATACCGCGAAAATCGGGAGGCTACGGTGGACGGGTCACGTCATTAGGATGTCGGATAGCAACCCGACTAAAATGGTTCTCGAGAATCATCCGACCGGTAGGAAATGACGTGGAGCGCAGCGAGCTAGGTGGGTCGACCAAGTGGAGGACGATCTGCGGACCCTACGCAGAGTGCGGAACAGGAGATAAACAGCCATGGATCGAGTGGAATGGAGACGGTTACTATGTACAGCAGAGGCCACCCCTTTTTTTTTGTTTCCTTCTAAACCATAGGGGGATAATCTGCTCAACAAACACCCTAACAGGAAGGTTAGGGTAGTGTGGGGCTGAGGCCGTCTTCTACAACAAAAGTAAAAGCCAGGACTACTCTCTCCTCGTACCCACTAAACACATTCCTATGGTCGCCAAACCCTACGTCTCTCCGGAACCACCAAGGAGGTATTGCTTCAGAGAGGGGCTAGTGCACATCGCACCCTCAAGGTTAGCTGCGTAGCCTGCAGCAACGAACATCGATGACTCGCTCTGGAGAGTCCATCACGGTAACATGCTGGTGCATAGACAGTTTCCCGAGTGGTCCTCACCACTCCCTTTGTCCTCGGAAGGCGGGCAGGGTCAACCCCACCTGCGCCCAATTGCTTGGAAGACATCAAGAACTGATGCTCACATGCAACCCGATCTGACCTGCCAGTAAGGAAAGGTATCACTACCCTTCAGGCCCTATCAGATGCACCCGAAGGTTGCAGACAGCAGGGTCTCAACCTGCCCCGGCCCTTACTGGGGATCCATTTCCAACCGCGGGCTCGGATCCAACCCAGTAGACCGACACCACGACATCACCGCTACCGGGACTTCCTCTCCGTGGCCACTTAATCGCTGTAAGGGTCGATCTCGACCGCAGGGCACCGGTATGACCTACGAAGCCGACTCCGAACCCCTGACCACCTCTTGTACTGCATCTGAACTAGACATTCTCCCAGTCCACGCACCACGCAAGTTTGGACGTAGCAACACTAGCCAGAAGCTTGCGCTGACATCGCTCTGGAAGGTTTAATGTGACGAATCGGGATCAATTGCCAGGGTACAATTTTCACAAAATCTGGTCGTCAATTAGGGACAACATGAACATTATCGCCAGAACATTTGGAACGGTGGCAGAGCTGCACACCCGCAGCAGTCGAGGTCAAAAATAAATTATACATATGTAAGCGGAACTGCACACGATCGGATACGCATAGGTAGTAATGTGACGAGAAACGGGGATGCTTTCGAGATGGTTAGGGCATTCGGATCCTTACTGATGGCTAACAATAACGTCAGTCGTGAAATTATAAGATGCATTAGTGGCAGTCGTGCTTGATACGGGCTCCAGAAAAACCAGTGGTCTAAAAAGATTCGCTCCGCCCCAAATGCATCATGTACCAAACGAATGGTCATCTACGGACAAGAGACATGAACCATACGCGAGGACGACCTACAAACACTCGAAGTTTTTGAGCGACGCGTGCTAAGGACGATCTCTGGCGGTATGCCGTTCTTCAGCTTTTTGCCATGCAACTCAAATCCCTAGCTCCGTGTGGCAACCAACTGCGGCGCGCAGGATACGAGCATCCTTATAGAGAAGATCGGGTGACCAACCCCGGTGGAAATTTTTTTGTGGTATGATGATAAGGACGGGAGTTTTGCATCGGTAAGGGACCCTCCTGACAGACGACGACGAGTTTTGCGGAACTGCAGATTAGCAGATTTTTTAATTTCATCGGGAGCACTCGCATTCTTGGCGATATACTGAATAATAATTATTATTATTATTAGCTTTATTTACGAGGCTTTCAGCCCTAGGCTGGTTCGCCTCGGATATACTGTAGAACCGTAGGTTTGGCATTGTAGTGATGCAGAAGGTCTGTTGGACAACAGTGCGAACGTTTAGATCATCATCATGAGACCTCTTGAAGAGTTATTTGTCGGCGAAGAGCATACAATTCTCCGTGAGGGCCAATCAACGACAATTAAGGATATTAGTTTAACCTGCAGGCAGATGATCTCTCACAAATTTCAGGAGTATCACTTGAAGACTTAAGTAATTACTATCTGTTCAGGTAAAATCCTCAGCGTGCGGTTTGGTGAAAAGAAATGAGCTTTGGCAGATAATGTCAGGACATTGGATATGCGTAACGATGGATGGTTCAAAATGAAGTAGTGTTTGGATCGCAGACGAGGTGTCAACCTACATGCTAAAACTGCTCAGCATTAAAATGTGTAAGACCAATTCATAAATGCATAATTTCCATACCATGCATAAAATGTGTAAGAGTTACACATTCACAAAAAATGCAAAATGGCTATATTTTTTGGTTTGCCAAGGCCACTAGTAAATTTAGCTAGATTGCAATACAAAAAAATGCAACTTTAACGATTTTGTGGACCCAGGAGCAGATTTTGTGAGTGTGTAACTCTTACACATTTTATGAGTGGTATGGAAATTATGCATTTATGAGTAGGTCTTACACATTTATGCGCTGAGTGGTTTTACTGTGTAGTGTCTACGTGAGTGTTAAAGTGTAATTTGGAAAAAAAACATAAGGCAGAATGCTGAAAATGAGAAAGAGAGCAATGTTACGGACAACGTTGAATATCGAAATTTGTTCTGTGAATTTCGGAAATGTGCACCTGATAGAGACCACCATCAGACCGACACGCGTAGGTCCAAACAAACTGAAAACTATACTGTTGAGAAACCATCGTTTCCATGTTTTACATCTCCTGTTCACAACTCTATCATCAGGTGTGAGGCCGCGATAAGAGGAGATAAGCCAAACCGGCTTTCCACCGAGCGATTTGCCCAGTTTTTGGTCACGCATTGTAAAAATTAACATTCAACCATTCCAATCGGTGGCGCCTCCATTGATTGGTTTGTGTTTCTTATGTTTTCATGATTATGCGCGTGCGTTCACCACACGAGTGTGGTCGAAACGGACTCTCTCGTCCTCATGCATGTGGGGAATTAGAAAATGTTGTTTTACGATGTGGTGCATCTCGGCTGGACATGCAAGTGGTATCGAAATCAAGACATTGTTCGTATTGTTTTGGCTTGGACGTAGAGAAAGTGGTTCAGCTTGTTTGACGAGCTGCTGGTAAAATAAAGAAATGCATTGATTTCTACTCAAAATATGTTTAACATTAGTTATACATGATTGCTGGATTGGGATGTTATGGAAATTTATTCAAGTTTTCTTGATGGTACAGCAGTATACCCAACAAATTACATTTCGTGTAGGTGATTAACCCCTTGTCTGAATTTATATGCATACATATGTGCGTCAGTCCGTGATTGCGAATATGCTTAAGTAAGTTTCTGAGAACTCACCAAGCCTAATTCTGTGAAGGGCAAATCTCCAAACTAATATTACAGCATTAATGTTTTGAAATGTTTCTTCAGAACCTTTATAAAATCAGTTGAATTTAAAATTGTTTCTTTTTTCGGTGTTCATTGTTAGATATGTGTAGTCTAACAGACTCATTGTGATTACATTGCTGTGTAGGCATGAAGACAAATCATGCTTCAATGTTGACAAGTGCATTCGATTGTCATAAAAATACATTCTAGAAAATTGAATATACAAACCTTCAGTTATGGTCGCATCTTCATCTTCCTCGTCATCATCCACAAAGTCCTCCAAACTCTCTTCCGCTTCCTCCGACTCTTCCCGGTCCATCCGTAACTCCAAAGGCTGTTGATCACTAAGAGCTGGAGCAGATATTACAGTTTCGTTTTTCGAACTCGCCAACAGCCCACTCTGCACAGCCAGTTCTCGAATTGCCCGCAGGCTTGTCCTTACATCTCCCCGTCGCAAGTCACTTATCCTCTGCAATACATCCAAATAGGTCAAACCGCCCGCACTGGTCACAGCTATCACAGTCACTAGAATCAGTCCTGTCAGGATCACCTGACCTCCGCCGCCCCTCATTCTGGACATTTCGATCTTCCTCGCTTTGTTTCACCACCGTTCAGAACCACCGTTCATCGGAATCAAAGATCAAACTCGCAAAACCATTAGAACTCTTCTTCAACTTGACTCAGCAAAACGCGGTAAAACGATCGGAACCCGCAAAAACCGATCCGATCTGGTTAGGATTCGCGGCCGGACTAAATTGGAAAAACCATTACGATCAATAAAACCATCGAAGGGAAAACCCATCATCGGTTTCCAGCTTGGGGCCCATCCCCAACTGAGGCAGTCAGTCAGTACAGTGCAGCGCAGTGCAATTCAGTGTTTGCTGTTGTGGGTGATGAGCGAGTAAACGATGCATCGATGCACTTGCACAGAAAGCAAAAGAAAAAAAAAAACTGCAAAAACTGCAGGAGTAGCTATCTAATGGGTGAGATGCACGCTATCAGCTGCTAATGTTGGTTAAATTGAGTGATGATTGGTACCCCTGTGGTGCTAGTTTAGTTACGCAATTTTGTTGCAGAGAAAAGTGTTTTCACTGAATAAGTAGAAAAGAGAGTATTTGAATTCCCTTGAATGTTGGAGTATGTTCCACCGAAAATTCTTTTGACACGTGTTTGAATGTACATACTCAACTCTCCGAAATTCGACCGGTACATATGCATTTCATTCAGTTTGTAACATTTTCAAAATTTAAAAATTAGGGGCTGGAGAGTTTCCTCGACCTGTCATTCCATGAATACCTGCATACATACAAACAATTATTTGTACCACATCATAATTAGAATAACACATTATCATCAAAAGATCGCGATTATCGCCATAATCGGTTTGTGGCTGCAGCTCTCCATTCTCGGTCACGCCAGATCACGTTTAATCCTTACCTAGCAGCAGTGAATGTCACAAGGTGCAGACCATTATCGTTGAAAACGGAATGAAGACTTTCTGTTCATATGGCATGTCGAAAGAAACTTTATGCAATTCAGTATCATATTTTTTTTTCTAATTCATTTTGGTATCATAACGGCCATTTTTTTCCGAACTGGTTCATTATGCAACTGAATTGAGTTGCATAATGAAAAATAGTTGCAGAATGTTCATAATGCAACCCATTTGAGTTACATTATAAACATTATGCAACTCAAATAGGTTGCATTGTATAAAATCATTGGAATAATCCCCGGAGGAATGCTAAGACGAATTCCGGAGGAATTCTAAGTGGAATCCTTGGAGGAACTCGGTGAGGGATCCCCGAAGGAATTCTAGGAGGAATCTCCGAAGAAATTTGAAGAGGAATCATCATAGGAATTTCAAGATATTATCCCAAAGGAAATCCAGAAGGAATGACTGATAAAATATCAGGAGAAATCTCCGAAGGAATTTTAGGAAGAATCCTCGAAAGAAGAACCCATCAAAAGAAACCCTCGAGGAATTCTAAAAGGAATTCCCGGAAGATTCCAAAAGAAATCCCCGACAGAATTCTAGGAGAAATTCTCGAAATAATTTTAGAAAGAACCACCTAAGAAATTCCAGGTAGAAATCCTGCAGGAATTCCAGGAGGACTCCCAGCAGGAATCTCCGAAGAAATTGAAGAGAAATCACCAAAGCAATTCCATGAGAAAATCCCGAAGGAATTCCAGGAGTAATCCCCGACAAAATATCAGGAGGAATCCCCGAATGAATTTTAGAAAGAATCCGTGAAGAAATTACAACCGAAATTCCTGCAGGAATCCCAGAGGTCACCTCCGAAGGAATTCCGGGAGGAATCTCCGAAGGAATTACAAGCGGAATCCTCAAAGAGGAAACCCCGAAGGAATTTTAAGACGAATCCCCATAGGAAGTGGAGGAGGAATCTCCAAAGAATTTTAAGAAGGAATCCTCGAAGGGAAGAATCTTCGATTACCAGGAGAAAATTCCCAAAGGAATTCTAGGAGAAATCACCGAAGAAATTCAAGAAGGAAATCCTGAAGGAATTTCAGAAGGATTTTTTAAAGAATGAAATAAAGAAACTCCGAAAAAAAATCTAAGAGGAATCACCAAAGGAATTCCAGGAAGAAACCCCGAAGGACTTCCAGGAGGAATCCACTACGGAAAATCAAGAGGAATACTTGAAAAAATCCCAGGAGGATTTGATGAAGGAAGTCCAGGAGGAATCCCTGAAAAAAAAAATAGGAATGGAATTCTCGTAATTCTCAGGAGGAATCCCCGACGAAATATCAGGAGGAATCCCCCAAAAAATGTCATGTGAAGTCCCCGAAAAAACTCTCGAAGGAATCCCCAAAGGAATTTAAGGAGAAATCTTCGAATTGATTCCAGGAGGAATCCCTAACGGAATTCCAGGAGGAATCCCCGAAAGAAGTCCTGGAGAAATCCCTTAAGGAGTATCCTACGGGATTCCTGGAAGAATTTCTGGAGCAATTTCTGGAGATATCCCCGAAGAAATGAAAGGAGAAATCCCTGCAGGAATTCCAGGGGGAACCCATGAAGGAATTCTGGGAGGAATCTCTGAAGGAATACTCAAAGGGTTTTCAAGAGGAATTCCCATAGGAAGTCCAGCAAAAATCTTCGAAGGAATTCCTGGAGGATTCTCTGAAGGAATTCTAGGAGAAATCACTGAAGCAATTGCAGAAGGAAATACTAAAGGAATTCCAGAAGGAATTCCATGAGGAATCACTGAAACAAATCCAGGAAGAATCTCCGAAGGAATTCTAAGAGAAATCGTTAAAGAAATTTCATAAGAAATCCACGTTAGAATATCAGGAGAAAGCCCCGAAAGAATTTCAGCAGGAATTTATGCAGGATGTCTAGGAGGAATACCAGAAGGAATTTCAAAAGGAATCCCCAAAGAAATTTCAGGTGACATTTCAGAATGAATTCTTTGAGGAATCCCGAAGGAAATCCAAGAGACATCCTTAAATGATGTGCAAGAGAAATCCCTGGAGGAATTCTATGAGGAATCCAGGTGAATTCTCCGAAAGAATTTCAGGATTCCAGGGGAAGCTCAGCGGGGAAGGATTTTCAGCGGATCTTTCCTGGTAGGGGGAAGGATTTGCAGGAGGTATTCTCTTCACAGCAAATAATTTTGTAATATCCAGGCGCGTAATTTCTGGTGATGTATTTATTTTCGAACGTAATTTCACTCGGTTACATCGTTTCCCAACAATTATCACACTCACCATGCACACCCTGGTTGGCACCGGAAAGTATCAACAAACCCATTCCAGCAGATACCTAGAAGCAGTATCATATTTATCACCTTCCTTCTATCTCGGTGAAATAGCTGAGAGGTAAGGGATGTGCCTCTCAACCAACGGATCAGTGTACGAATCCATGGCCAATATTTTACTTATATATGATTCATCCATAGATCCGGTTCTAGCGATTGCTAGACCCACTATCAAGCTGCGGCGGCTAATTTGTTGCATGAAAATGATGTAATTGTTTACATCACTTTTACGACGCGACTGATGTGCAGCGAAAATGATGTGATATCACAAGATTTTTTTTGCTGTGTTAATAATTCCATAAGGAAATCCTTGATGAATTCTTGTAGAAACTCCATGAAAGATCCCTTAACACTATCCTGGAGATATGCCTGATTATAATCCTAAGGGAATTATTGAAGGAACTCCTACAAGATTCCCTGTAGGAACTCCTGTATGAATTCCTGTATGGGCTTCTGGAGAAATCGCTGATGTAACTCCTGAAAGCATCCGTGAGTCTTTCTGAAAAAATCTCAATCTAACTCTTTAGACTGTTTCAAATATTGTACATACACTTTGTTTATCTAATAAAAATGTGTGTTTTGATGATTTTAAAAAAATGTTTTCACAATACAGTATATTGCATTCCACATGCTTACGTTTCATGTGAACTATCATGATATGTATTTTGTAAAACATTCGAGTTCATCAATTATTCACTTCATGCTTGAAAAATTAATTTGCACAGGGGTATTCTCAACATTATTTCTTACTAAATTCCAAAAACTATCTTACTCTTTATCACATTTCCTACCTCAACAGCTTGTCTAAGAAATACCGTCATCAAAACCTGGGAAAATTCATGATGCCATTTCCAAAGATTTTTTATGAGATCAATTTTTTATTTTTTCAATATTTTTCTATGCAACGTAAGGACCTCAATACAGTTGCTTAGCGTTTATGAACACATTCCATTACAACTAACACAGGTCTAATCGGGTTTATTGTTTGTTGGCACATAGATGCTGATCAGGCTGTAGTTGAAAAATTTGCCTCAAAATGACGCATTTCACTTCTACTTTATTTGGTAAACAAATGCTCAGTATCACGTTTCATATCATTGCACTGCTATTCACCATTGAAAACGAAAAGACCACACACGCAATCGAATCAACAAATAATATAAAAACTCTTCCAATCATACCGGCAATAAACTGCTCAATTTAACGCTTCTCATGGATCCCGAAAGCGTTCCCACAGTCGAGCAAAAAAAAAAAACACCACCGCTACTCAGCGGTCCTCAAAATTGGAAAACTTCGTCGGTCTGTCAGCGGATGCCCATTGTACTCTTCATCTCTACACACGCACTCCAGTCGAGCGGAACGTGCCAACACTCTACACTGCCACTGTCACATGTCCGCATGCAGCAAATTGGCTGCATCGCGCCGCGCGTTCAACCATCTAACCATTTTAGTCACACACTTTGTATCGGTGTATAATTGAAAGTCATTGACGACAATGGGCATCTTCGACCAAGACGACGACACTCGACAATAGCGGGTAGCGGGCGCGAAAAAACTCTTCAGACATTTGAGGGGGTGCGGTGCGGAAGGCACAACACCCTGTTAATAGTGAGCATAATGAAGTTTAAAATTGTGACTATTTCCAGTATATGGGAATCGTATCACAAGTAATTAATAAAAAATATAGTAGTTGTTTGTGACTAACAGGCATCTTCAGTGAGTGAGTGTTGATGACTTTCTATTTTTAAGCGAAAATGACGCCTGTAACTTCAGGTTACCACCACATTGAAACATATAGTAATCATGCACGTGCCTTCATACGCATTGGAAATTTTTCTTCGTAAATTGGACTTCGTGGCCGAGCGGACAGCGATATCAGACGTTAAGACGTTAATAATTCTAAACGAATGCAAATCTTTTGAGAACTCTTCAATTAATTGTTGTACCCTAAAGCGTGTGGAAAAACTCTGTGACTTCTTCCTGGGATTACATCAGAAATTCATTCAAATTAAAGAAACATTTCAGAGATTTTTTCAGAAATTGGTTTCAGGATTTCCTCAGAAATTTTTTCAAGAATAACCACACAAATTCGCTCCGAAATATTTCTACGGGATCTTCGAAATGATCTATAAAACATTCATTCGAAAATATCCCACTGAGATCTCTTTAGTCTCTTTCAGAGATAATTTCAGATACAGTCAGGTTTTTTTACGCGGTTTTCATTTACGCGGCCGCGTAAATCAAAACTCCATACAAAAAAAAATCATTATCTTATTTTTGCATGATTCGTCGAGAAATGGTGGGCCTTTTTTAGTCGGTTTTTTTGAATTTTGAACTGAGTTTTTTTACGCGGTACGTATCCCCCGCGTAAAAAAAAACCTTACTGTATTTTACTAGCCATCCATGAATTTCTTCATACATTATTAAACAAATCTTTGAAAGATTCCTCCAAAAACGGTTATAAAAAGATTTTCTTATAAAACCATGTAAAATTTCAGAAAATCAGCCATGGATTTCTGTGAGTAGCCCCACAAATATTTTTTCAGAAATTTCTCTAGCAGTTTTTTAAGAAAATATTGAGATGATTTTGGAAAAAAATGCCAGGAATGCCGTCGGAAATTTCGTTGAGAATTTCTTCAGGAATTCTTCCAGGAATTGCTTTAGAAAATTCATTAATTCCTACAAAGGTTACTCCAAAGATTTCAAAAAATCAATTATTGAACGGTTTGTAAAAACTTCCTTGGATTCGAAATTGTTTTATATTTATTCAGAGAGTTTTCCGGCAATTTCTTTCAGAAAGTCATCCACGGATTCCTTTTGAATATTCTTTCAGAATATCTTGCTTTAAAAATTCCTCTAAAATTTCTTTCAGAAATTGTAGAATAATCTCCAGAAATTTTTCAAAGAATTCCTCTAGAAAAGCTGCCACGTGTTTCCTCCTAAATGCCTCCATTTCTCCGGAAATCATCAACGGATTTCTAAAAAAATAAAAGTCCAGGGAATGTTTTTTTTTCTGTAAATTCTTTCTGAAATTATTTATAAGACTCCTCCATAAATTTCTTCAAGGATTTCACTAAGAATTGTTCAATAGGTGTCTTTTAAATTGCTAAATTGCTAAAACCAACCAAAATTTCTGTTTATTTATATTCCTTGTTTTTTTTGTGGATTCTAACATCCTTCAAACACCAAGATTTCTTTAGGAAACTCCTTCATTGGATTCTTTAAAAATACTTCCAGGGATTTGTTGAGAAATTTCTCCAAGGCTTCCTTCAAATAGTTCCGCAAAAAAATCTTCAAAAATTCCCTCAAGAATTCTATCAGATAGATTTCCATTAGTTCTTTTCCAAACTCCGTCAGGGAATGATTCTCTGGATTTGTTCAGGAAGTCCTTCAAAGCTTTCTCCAGGGATTCTTTCCGAAAATTTTCCACAGATGTTTTTCACACATTCCCTTAATTATTTTGTTCAGAGAAAAATCCAGTGATTTCTTCAGAAACTCGTACAAATATTTCTTATAGAAGTAAACGATACATATGTTAAGAAATTGCTCTAGGGATCTTGTACCGACTTTTCGAACCCTATAAGCAAAATGCCCTCTTCGAATGAGTGTTATCAGTTATGTAGAAGATTACAAGTGGTAGTCGAAGTACGCGTATCAGTCAAAGGATAGGCAAAATAGGGCGGAATTAAAAGGTACGAAACTGATTACCCGACTAACATTTTTGCTGTATAAGAGCTTAAGAAAGCTTTCCTCGAAGAACGTCAGCTCCATAAGCTGCTAAACAACTACTTTTGTTTGTAGGGATACACTAATTCGAAAAATGCTCTAGGGATGCCGGGCATTCTAGGGATTTCTCAAGGCATTTATCCATAAAATCTAGCAGAACTCCACTATAGATTTTTGCATTATGATTTTCAGTGGTGAAGGCAGGATTTCCGATAGACATTTTGTTGGGAAGTGTCTAGAGAAATTGCACAAAATGCTGGAAGAATTCTTTAAACAATTTCTAAAGAGTGTTTTTTGAATCTTCGGAGGATTGTCTTTTCGAAAAACTCCTTATTACTAAACTGGAGTTGGAGATTCTTGAAAGAAGTTTTTGAAAATTTTCTGGAAGGATTCTCAGACAACAAATTTTGAATTTTTCTTCATGCAAAAAAACAAAACTCCAGAGATCAATAAATGTTCCAGAAGATTTAATTAAAAAATTATCTGTGGGTGCCTTCCAAAATTGCTTCATGGATTCCTTCAAAAATTACTGTCGGAAAAGCGCTGTCTTAAAATTTTTCTTCGAATGAGTGTAATTAGTTTCGTAACACATCAAGATTTCTTCTAGAAAATCCTCCACCAGTTTCTTCAAAAAATCTTCCAGGGATAATTTGATAAATTTCTTCAAATATTTCCTCAAGACTTTCCTACGAAATTCACCAAGAACTATTTTAGGTAGATTTTCATGGGTTCCTTTTCAAACTGCGCCTGGGATTTATTTAAAAATTCATCTAGAGATTGGCTCAGAAAGTCCTTCGAAAGTTTCTCCAGGAATTCCTCCATAACTTTTTTTTTATTCTTCAATCACTTAACCTAATTTACAGCTCTATTGTCCACTAGGGCACTGCGTGAGCGATTCCAATTGGAAGCTGTACATACACTTTGTACAGCTCCTAAATATATTCTATTGCTAATTGTACTACATCGAACTGGTGGCCGTTGCGCTGCTTTCACTTCTACCCTATCATGGTAGAATGATGAGCTCGAGGATGTTGATGTGTGGCTCTTGTTTCTTTTCCTGTCCGATTGGGGGTCCATTATGGGTTGCCGTTCGCCAATGTCCAAGTATCCGGTTCATCTGAGCCATGGGCTCAGAAGAGGATCAGTTTCAGCTGCTCTCAGGGGGAAATAGCAACTGACGAAAGTGCTGGGGCTGGGATCGAACCCATGATCATCTGCTTATGAAGCAAACGTGTAGCCACTACGCCACGGGCTCCGGCATTCCATAACTTTCTACACGAATTCCTTCAGAAATTCTATCAACGATTTTTTTCATAAACTCTTTCAATGGTAATTTTCCAGAAATTCCTTCAGAAACTCTATATTTCTTCGAAAAGTCTACGGAAAAATTGTTCTGGAATGCTCTAGAAATTTTAGGAATTTATTCAGACAATCTTGCAGATATTCCACCATAGATAATTGCATTATTGCTTTCGGTGATTCATGCACGATTTTCTCTAGGTATTCGTCAATGTGTTTCCCCAGAATTCAATCACGGATTCTCCCGAGAATTTATTCAAAAATATTCCCTGGAAATACCGTTACAAATATCTCAGAGGTTTTCTTCTGCGAATACTTTTAAAAAATTCTCAATTTTTTTATTGAAGGGTTTATTCAGGAATTTTCCTAAAGAATCCTCAATCATTTTTTTTTATAAGGAATCTCGCCAAGGCCTACCCGAGCAGTTTCTGCAGCTATTTCTCCAAGAAGTTCTTTCGAAATTGCTCCTGAGATTCATTCAAGAATTTTGATTTTTTCAGACAATCTTTTAGAGATTCATTTTAGCGTATAACTGGGACTTCTACAGGCATTCTTTAGAACATTTCTACAAAACCTTCTTCCGAGATTTTTTTCAGAAGATCTTAGGATTCAGTCAGAGATATCTAAAAGAATTCCTGCCGATATTCCACCAGAGATTTTTCCGAATTTTTTCGAGAAATTGCACAAACATGTAGGAAGAATTATTTAAAGTATTCCTGAAAAGTTTTCTTAAATTATTCTCTGGAGGATTGTATGAAGGAGAGGTTCCCTCTTACTTAACAAGATGTTTTTGTAGGATTTTTTTGGAAAATTTTCTGAAGAGATTCCTGGATAACAATTTCTGAAGCAATCAGTGAAGTAGTCTCTGGTAGAATTCCTGGGTGAATAGGGCGGATTCAAATATGACGTCCAAGAGGAACTCTGGAAGTAATTCCGAGGAAAAATTTCTCGAGACATTTCTGCAGGGATTCCTGAAGGAATTTGTAGAATAGTTTCTGAAGGAATCTCTTAAAAAATGTCGGTCGACATCCTTGCAGAAATCGCAGACAAAGGTACTGGTAGAATTCTTGAAAAAATCACTTAATAAATTTCTGGGAGATGCCTGACGGATTTTCAGCAGGAATCCTTGGAAGAACTTATGCATACCTATGTAAGATTAGTTATTAGAATTTATTTATTTATTTATTTATTTATTTATTGTATGACATCAACAGACAACACAAGTCCTAATGATGTATAAATAACTTAACCTAACTTATTTCCCTATCGTTGTTACAATAAAAGTAAAATAAAAAACCCAGATTAATCCACCTAGTGGTGATAGTGCCTTTCTCGTCAAATATGTACTCAACATTTTTACCGGCCATAAGCCGAAGCGTTCCTGAATCCTGAGAATACTCTTGAACGGAATAAATCTCATTTTCTTCTTTTGTCACAGTGCTCGTTGACTCGTCAATGGGGAGTGGAGTTGATAAATAATTAATGTATTTGATGAAAAAATTCTCAAAAAATAATCAAAACCGCTTAACTCATCGGTTTTGATAAAAAAAATCTGAAAGACTCGAATTTCACTTTAAAATTGAAACATTTATTGGTTTATTTATTTGTGCCCTTCTTCAAAATGTTGAATTCCGACCAAAATTTCCAAGGGGGGACCCCTCTGGACTTAAGAGAAAATCGAAATTTGTGTCAGCCTTATTCAGAAAAGCAAGAATTTTATCAAAGCCATAATTGAATTTTGAAACTTATTGATGGCTCATATTCCGATGCTATGCTAAACGTATTGGCCGAGCTGAAAAATATCAAACCTCTCAGTTGACTGCTTGACCACCTTCACTAGCACTGGATGCCGATCATTATCATTTTCAGTATTTTTTTTTCTGCGCACTTTAGCCTATATTTTATTATCATTAGTTATAATATTCATGTAAAATTTGACAAAAAAAAGTGCAAGCAAGCGAAATTTCCCATATTAAAGCCCATTCAAATTTCAACCGTGTTACAGAGCGCGAGGGCTCAACCAGCTGCATCAAAATTGTTCACAGTAACTGTAGACGCAAAAGGGGATTGTTGCTATAAAATTTATTTTTTTCCATACAACGTTGATCAATCCTACTGCATAATGACGCCTCAAGAATCTAATATGATGTAATTTGACAAGATCGCTTAAATTTTTATCAAGATTTTGTTCTTTAATTAATATGTGTAATTCACTTGCATCGATTTTGTTCACCTGCGTAATTTCAGCAATGGATCAAATCCTGATTCTGCAACACTGCCGGTAATCTTAAGTGTGGTCAGAGACAATTTTATTGCTGCCCGTTTATCTGGATAACGAACATTTTTGATGATTTGATGTTTCGCATGCATGGGTTTGGTTTAGTTTTTTAATTGGTCATTTCCGACGGGACACCTGGAACCGGTTCCGGAACACAACCGGTTTAGATACGGTATGAAACATTTTCCTGCTTACCGTTCATCTGGTTATCGAAAAAGCCGCTCTTCGATGTGTCACATGCGTGGGTTTGGTTCACCTTCTAAATATCGGCCACTTCCGGAAGGACATCTGGAACCGGTTCCGGAGTACAATTAGTTCAGATATAGTCTGAAACTATTTTCTTGCTTACCGTTCATCTGGTTAACGAAAAAGCTGCTCTTTGATGTGTCGCATCCCCTGGGTTTGGTTCACTTTTTTAATTGGCCTCTCCGGCAGGATATCCAGAACCGGTTCTGGAATACAATTAGTTCAGATATAGTCTGAAACTATTTTCTTGCTTACCGTTCATCTGGTTATCGAAAAAGCCGCTCTTTGATGTGTCGCATGCTCAGGTTTGGTACAATTTTTTAATTGGCCACTTCCGGCAGGACATCCGGAACCGGTTCCGGAATTCAACCGGTTCAAACATGGTCTGAAACTATTTTCCTGCTTACTGTTCATCTGGTTATCGAAAAAGCCGCTCTTTGAAGTGTCGCATGCCTAGGTTTGGTACACTTTTTTTAATTGGCCACTTCCGGCAGGACATCTGAAACCGGTTCCGGAACACAACCGGTTGAAACATGGTCTGAAACTATTTTATTGCTTACCGTTCATCTGGTTATCGAAAAAGCCGCTCTTTCATATGTCGCATGCCTAGGTTTGGTACACTTTTTTAATTGGCCACTTCCGGCAGGACATCCGGAAGCGGTTCCGGAACCCAACCGGTTCAAACATGGTCTGAAACTATTTTCCTGCTTACCGTTCATCTGGTTATCGGAAAAGCCGCTCTTTGATGTGTCGCATGCCTGGCTTTGGTTCACTTTTTTAATTGGCCACTTCCGACAGGACATCCGGAACCGGTTCCGGAACAGTACCGGTTCAAACATGGTCTTAAACTATTTTCCTGCTTACCATTCAACTGGTTATCGAAAAAGCCGCTATTTGACGTGTCGCATGCATGGGTTATGTTCACTTTCTTATTTGGCCACTTCCAGCGGGACACCCGGAACCGGTTCCGGAACACTACCGGTTCAGATATAGTCAGAGACTATTTTCCTACTTCCCGTTTATCAGATAATCGAAAATGCCGTAGTTTGATGGGTCGCATGCATGGGTTTGTTGCATTTTCATTTCTGCCCCCTTCCTGGGGTACCGGTCCGGAACACCTAAATGGCCATAACTCCGGAACGGCTGGACCGATCTGAACCATTTTCAATAGGAAACAATGGGACAATGTACCCCGTCGAATGAACCATCGGTCGTTGAAATCGGTTCATATTTACTATCTAAAAATGAGGTGACCTTTTTGTACACATACACACACACACACATACATACACACACACACACACACACATACATACACACAGACATCACCTCAATTCGTCGAGCTGAGTCGATTGGTATATAACACTTGACCCCTCCGAGGGCTCTATCAAATTTTCGTTTTTGGAGTGAACATATAGCCTTTCGGTACACCTTGGTGTACGAGAAAGGCAAAAATTACATACAAAAACACGCACACAAAGAAAAAATAATATCATTACTCGTCATGAAGAAAAACTGAATACAGCCTTAAACTTTCGCTTGATCGTTTCCCTGGAAAGGTTGAAGTCGAACACAGAGGCTACATTGTTAAACGCCCGTTTCAAACCAGTAATGGCACTCTGCTGTCCGTACACAGTCCTACGCAAAGGAGGCCGTAGCCAAGGTCGCAACATCACGTTATTCCGCAGTGCTCTTGGACGAACATACAAATCGACGGACTGCAAGAGTGCGGGGCAGTTCATCCTTCCCTGCAACAAGTCCACAATGACCATTGCTCGTGCAACGTTCCTGCGCACCTGTAGGCTCTCTAGGTCAATCAATTGGCACCGACTTCTGTAACTAGGCAGTCGCAACGGATCGCGCCATGGGAGTCGGCGGAGAGCAAAGCGGATAAAACGACGCTGAACAGATTCTATCCTCTCTATTCCTCTTAGATGATGAGGATTCCAAACCACGTTACAATACTCGAGCGTCGATCGAACTAGCGAACAATACAGAGATTTCAAACAATACACGCTTGTGAAGTCCTTGGCGATCCTAAATATGAAGCCCAACGTTCTAGACGCTTTTTCAACGACAAAGGAAACATGTTGTCTGAAGCTTAGTTGTGAATCCAGAATCACCCCCAGGTCCTTCACATCATGTGCACGCTGAATCACGGTGTCGAAGAGCTTGTACTGGAAAATTATAGGTTTACGAATTCTAGCGAACGAAATCACGGAGCACTTCACGGGATTTACCACCATTCGGTTTAATATGCACCAGTTCATGAATGCATCCAGATCCTGCTGGAGGCAAATTGTGTCTTCGATAGAGCGAATCAGGCTTCTGCAGGCCAAACTTCTGCAGGGAATCCTGCAGAAAAAAAGCAAATCCTGGACGAATTCTGATGAAAAAATGTCTATTAGAACTACATCTTTTGAAGAAATCCTTGAAGGAGTTGTTCAAAAAAAAAACCTAGAGAAATTCGTAGAAGATTTTTTTATGAAATTTTTGGAAAAAAAATCCTGGAGAAATCCCTAACAATAACTTCTGGTGGAAATTCTGTTAATGTTTCTGGAGAAATTCCTTAGATTTTTTTGAAGAAATACATGCAGGAATCTCCGACCAAATCTCCAAAGAAACCCGTGGACTAATTCCAAGATGATAATTTTGAGAAATTTCTTGAGAAACTTTTGAGAAGACCTGAAAAAATTTTCTGGAGAAAGAATCTCTGGAGGAATCCCTGCAGAAATTAAAAAAAATGGGTAGGATTGCAGTCTAAAGAGATACCTCGAGGAGTCTATAGAAGAAAATTTGCTGAAATCATTCATCGAAATCCTGTAAAAATCATTTTTATACAAAAAAGAAATCCATAATTTTCATAAATACTGAAAGAAACCCCAAAGGTTTTCTGGAAGTGGACTAGGTGATAATCGTGGAAAAAAATCCGAAGAAGTACACGGGAAGGAATACATTCTATTGAATTCTTGAAGGTATCTTTGAAAGAAATTTTGCTGAACTGAGAAAAGGTTTTCAAGTTCTAGCGATGGCTACGAATATATGTATGTGAGTAATTTATGAAGAGATAGAAAGTAGGTCAATAGAAGAAAGATTGTTTTGACCAGTGCTGAAAATGTCATTTCTACATATCTAAATTCAATCACATTCAGCTCACTTTAGAAGCTCAACCTGAGAATATGGCGTATGAAAAATTTGTGCGGCAGGACCAGTTTTACAAGAAAGTCACGAAAAAACCGCTCTTTTTTTAATATTTAAGGTAAATGTCACGGACTGCCTTCGAGAAATGTCAAATGATATTCACCATGAAAATCATTGGCATTTTTCGAAGGTAGTCCGTGACATGTATCGCAAATATTCGAAAAATAACGGTTTTTCTGTGACTTTCTTGTAGAGTTGGTCTAGCTGCACAAGTTTTTCATATATTTACCATCTTCTCAGGTTGAGCTTCTAAAATGAGCTGGATGTCGTTGAATTTACATATGGCGAGATGACATTTTCAGCACTAGTGTTAACCCAAATGGTCGACTTCAAATTTTCTCTGTTTATCGATCACTTGGGTTGAAATAAGCTACATACAACTGAGCCAAATGAATATGGCTCGTGTTTTGAATCGAACAACTTGGAGATCCATTTTACCCCAACTCTCCCCCACTTACATGTAAAGAGTCACAATCTGATCGGATTGTGATCAGCTTGGTAGCCAGCGGCGTCTTCGTCGCCTTCGCCTTGGTTCAAGTCCAAGATTGATTTCGAACGAAATAGAAAGTGCTAAAATTAGCAAATAACAAGATGCGAACCTAAGGGTGCCTGCCTGTTGCTCGTTTTGATTTGGAAAGCGTGAAAAATTGTCAATGCGGAGTAATTTGCGCCATTGTGCGAGGTGCGAAAACTGGTTGACGAAAGTGATCATTAGTCCGTGATCAATTACTTCAAGTGGTGGTTAGCCATTGACCCTTTCGAAGATGGTTTCACAAATGAAGCCAAATGTTCGCCCCAAGTAAGGAAAATTGATTTAAATCATTCATGAGATGTAGTTTATTGCTCTCGTCAAATCGTAAACTCAGATTGACGTGTGGTCGAATGACCATTCGGATTTCAGATAATGTCAGACATCAAGTCATCAACCCTGCAGAGATGGGCTGAATCGGGCAGGTATTTGGCGCAGATATTTTATCAAGAAGTTATCTTTGTAAATAGTTAAAACGAATAATAACCACCAAAGTTCTGATTCCACTCTCGTCTGTCCACTTCACTCCTCCAAAAGTTCCTGATCGCTTCACAAAAGAAAGCACAATAAAACGCCGAGCACTTGGCATGTTATTTTCCACCCAGTGAACCCGTCAGCTGTTGTATGAGAATTCCTCAAAACCAAGCAATTATTGGGGGAAGTTTAGATGCGTGTTTCAACTTTCCGTAGGTAGGTACATGCCCGCGCAGTCCTACTCAGTAGTGCGTACTCGATCTTCCAATCGATAGAAACCCTCAATTATCACTTCGGGCGAGATTCAAGCCGTTGCAACGCCGCCGCCCCGACAGCACCAAGAGAAAATTGCGCCAACATGTGAAACTGTGTTGTGCTAGGTAGGCTTCTTTCTCGTGTCTAAGAGGTTTTTTTTTGGTTAGGCTCGCTAATACAGACGTCAAATCGATTTCCGATTTGTCGAAACTGGGTGAGTAAGTTTACACAAATGCGATCCGTGGTGGAGCAGTCGTCGGTTGGGGGAGGAAGGAGGCTGAAGGCGAAATAACAAGTGCACTTGGTGAGATGATTATGGTTGTTAATGCAAATCAATCGGTTAGCGGCGGCAGCCAGCAGCAGCAGCCGCCTTATTAGAAGCGGAGAAATTAATTTCTTGCGTATGCATGCTAAGGGCGTGGTTGCGAGGTGTTGATTTTGATTTGTACAAGATTAGGCGATTTTTTTCAATTTTCCATTGCATTCCAACGAATAACAAATTCTAGGGAAACACTCTAAAATCTTCATTTGGGTGAAGGGTCAGAAATGGTTAATTCTCGTAAATGGATTTCAAGGTGCGTAGTTTTGAAAAGAATTGACGGGAATTTAAGAACAGCATATGTGGGATTTCAGAGCGTTTGTAGAGGCTTCATAAGGTATCAGAGGGTTTAAGAACGAGGAGCTTTAGGGGGTTTCAACGGCTTTTATGCAATTCAGTATGATAATATCCATTTTATTGGACTCGTTTCGGTATCATAATGGCCAATTATTCCGAACTGGTTCATTATGCAACTGAAATGAGTTGTATAATGAAAAATAGTTGCATAATGTTCATAATGCAACTTATTTGGGTTGCATTATGAACATTATGCAACTCAAATGATTTGTATAATGAAAAAATCATTGCACAAAAGTTTGTATGGAACTCGTTGCAAAACTCGATTTTTTCAGCACTCTTCGTATTTATCCAACTCGGCAAGCCTCGAGTGCTGAAAAAATTAACTTTTTGCAACTCGTTACATAAATAACTATTGGGAGAGCTTTATTGGGTTTCATAAGGCGTTTCATAGAGCTTAAGGGGATTTTAGGGGGCTTTTTTCTCCCTTCTTGGGGGAAATTAAGCCACTGCTCAGGGGTTTAGAGAGTTTCAGTGGCTTCAGAGGAATTCAGACCGGGGAATACAAGGACTTCCAAGATCTCTTCAGGGGGTTTTAGTGGGGTTTCTAAGGGGTCTCATGGTGTACTGTAAAGGGCTTTCAAATGTTTCAGGGGGTTCCCAGTGGTTTGGGAAAGTTCCCTGTGGTTCACGAGACCCAAAACACACTTGTCACAGAAGGGTCACGGCGGCACAGGTTTTTATTGCACAGAAGCCACTATGACTAGAAGAAAGTCACCGTGACTTATGCGCAACAAAACCCGCGCCACCGTGACCCTTCTGTGATAAGTGTGTCACTTGAGGAATTTCTGGTAATCTCAGGAGGGTTTTAGAGGAGCTTCAAGATGTTTTGGATTGCTCCAGGGGAGTTCTCGAGACTTCCATGGGGCTCCCAGAGAGTTCAGAGAAGTTCCCGGGTGCTTCAAAAAATGTCAGATACTTCCAAGGGGTTTGAAGGGTTTCAGGGAGTTTCACGGGGCATTAGAGGGGTTTTCGAGAAATTTTGTCAAGAAATAGCTCCAGAAAATTTTTGAGAATATCTTTTAGAAATTTCCAAGGGTATCTCCAAATTTTTTTAGACAATTCTTAAGAATTCTTTTTAGAAATTCCTTCATAGTGCAATTTTTCGAAGAATTTCTGAAAACTCCTGAAGGAATATCTGAACAAGTCACCGGAAACTCTACAGCACTCCCAGGATGTATGGTTCTGATGGAATCGCAGAAGCAATCTAAAAAGAAATCATGCGATGAATTTCTACAGGAATCGAAGGAATTTCTCAAGGAGTTCTTGTAAAATTCTTTGGGGGAATTTCCATTGAAATTCCTAAGAAAGATTTTTGAATCAAGTTTTAAAATTATTTTTAAGAAACTCCATGGAGATAATTTTGAAAAAATCGCTTGCTGAAGTCCCTTAAGTAATTCCAGCATGACTTTCTGAAAGAATCCTTGAAGAAGTTTCTGAATTGAATAAAAATTTTGGGAAGTACTTTTGATTGAATCTTTGGAGGAATATCTGGAGAAATCTCAGGAAAATTGTTGAAGGAATCCCCGCAGGAATTTCTGGAAAACCTCATAAGGGAACTTCTCGAGAAACGCTGTGTAGAACTGGCAGACAAATTTATTGAGCAATTTTAAGGAAAACTCCTGAAAACTCCAGGGCAATATGTGGACTAATTTCCGAAAAAAAATGTAGGAATACTTGCGCCTAGAAAGCGTTTGTGTAAAGTCCTAGAAAAAAAACTTTCATAAAGAATCCCTTGAGAAATTCTTGGTGTTATGCTGAAAGGAAATGCTAGATTAATTTCTGGGGAAATACATATATATGGAGGATGTCCTGAAGAATTTTTGCTTGAGTTCCTGCATGAATTGCGCTTAAAGTAATAATGCCAAAAATTTCAGAAGGAATTTATGCTTGATTTTGTGTATGAATCCTTAAATAAATTTCTGTACACATTCGTGCGAAAATTTCTTAAAGATTCCGTGAATGAATTCCTGGACAGAGCTGATTTGAAACCTGAAAAAAGAATTTCTAGAAGAATCCCTGTAGAAATTTCTAAAGAAATTCCTGAACAAATTTCCGATGCTTATGTAAGCGAAACCCTTGAACAATTTCCTCAGTAATTTCTGGTGGACTTTCGGAAAGAACCCTCTAAAACTTACCTTAACCTACCTCAAAATTTCTGGAGAAATTTCCGGGGAAAATCATGAGACAATATTTGAAAGAAGCCCTCGAGAAACTTTTTTTAAATCCTTGGAAGAATTTCTAAAAAAAAAAAAAAAACGCCAGAGGAGTCTCCGAATGAAATTTTGGTAGATTTTAAGACTGAGTCTGTGGAATAAAATCTTAAGGAAATTTTGGAAGAATTTCTTAAGGAGTCTGTGGAAGAAGTTTTAAGGAAATCCGTGCAGAAATTTCTGAAGGGAACTTTTGGTTTTCTCATAGAATATCTGGAAACATTCCTGAAGGAATCCGTGAATGACTTACTGGCAGAATTCTCGTTCGTTTTTTTTTTAATTGGGATAAATTACTGAAGTATCCTTCAACGGAAATTCTGAAGCAGTTCATGGAAGAAGTTCTAAAAGAACTTTCAAAACAAATCAAAAGGAATTCGTGGAGAATTTTATGGAGGAATCCATGAATCAATATTGAAAGAAATTCAGAGAATGTTTTATGAAAAAAATAATCTAAACTAAGATTTTTCTAAAATCAATGGATGAATTTCTGAAGGAATTCTCAGTGAAATCCAGAATGATTTTCTGAAGAAATCGCATGAGGAGTTTCTTAAGAAATCCCTGGAGGATTTTTTGAAGAATTTCTGAAGATATCTATGCATGGTTTATCAATAATTTTTTCTTCGATAGTTTTCTAAAGAAATCTCTAAAAGTTTTTTTTTAAGGAATCATTATGGAATTTCTGAGGCAAATCATGCAACATTTTCTAAGATAATCTTTGGGGAAATTTTAAACAATTAGAGAGTGAAAATCTTAATTATTCCTTGTGAGAAAGTTAAGAAATCCTTAAAGAAAATTTCCGAATGATTCTTGGATTGAATTTTCAAAAAGCTTGTTGATGAATTTGTGGGATGCCAAGCTCATTCCCAAGGGAGGAATTTTTGATGTTAAACTCCTCCCGTAATCAAAGCTCCATATACTAGGCAGTGCCTAGTAGGCACACTTGCGCCTTTTACTAGAAATTCGGAAAACCCCTTCCTTGTCGCCTTTTCTGTACACGGGCCTGGAGGACGGAAAAATTAGCTTAGCTTAAATGACTGCACATAATGGTTGTAGCGTGATTCTACAAGGAGTTCCTTGTGGGATTTCTCTAGAAGTTCCTTCAGATATTCCTATAGAAGTTTCACCAAGGATTAACTCAGCTTTTTCAGAAATACCTGCAGGGTTTCCTTCAGAAATTCGTTCAGGAATTCTTTCAAGGTTTTTTTTTAGAAATATAATCAGGCATACTTCCAGGATTTCCTTATACGATCTCTTATAGAATTCCTACAAAAATTCCTCTAGGATTTCTTTCCAGGAATCCTTCAGGATTTCCTTTTGAACTGACGCCTGAAATTCTTTCGGGGATTGCTCCTGGAAATTCTTCGGAAATTCATGCTGGAAATCCTTCGCGTATTTCTTCTTGAAATACTTCGAAATAACTTCTAGGATACCTCTTGCAAATCCTTCGGGAGTTATCCTGCAAATCCTTCTGAAGTTCCTCCTGGAAATCCTTTGAAGATTGCTTCTGAATATATTTTGGAGATTTCTCCTGGAATTCCTTCGGAGGTATTTCCTAGAAATCCTTCAAAGATTCCTTCTAGAAGTCTATAGGGGAATTATTCAGAAAATCCTTTGGGGAACATGAAAAACCGTCGGGAACTCCTGTTAGAAATCCTACGGGGAATACTCCTGGTAATCCTTCAAGGATTCCTCCTGGTAACTCTTCGGTAGTTCCTCCAGGAAATCCTTCGGGAATGTTGCCTTGATTTTTTCTAAGGTTCCTCCTGGAATTGCTTCTAGGATTCCTACTGGGAATCCTTCGGGGACTCCTCCTAAGAATCCTTTGGGGTTTCCTCTTGCTAATCCTTCGAGGATTCCTCCTGGATGTCCTTTAGGGATTTCTCCTAGTAATCCTTCTAAGATTCCTCCAGGTTATCCTTCCAGGATTCCTTCTGGTTATCCTTCCAGGATTCCTCCTGGAGATTCCTCGTGGATTCTTCCTATAAATCCTTCGGAGATTCATCCTGAAAATCTTTCAGTGATTCAGGCTGGAAATCCCTTGGGGACTCCCCTGGATAATCCTTCGAAGATTCCTTTGGGAAGTCCTTTGAAGATTCCTCCAGGTTATCCTTCGAAAATTCAGTCAAGAAGTCCTTCAGGTATTTTTCCTAGAAATCCTTCAGAGATTCCTCCTGGAAATCCTTCGAAGATTACTCCTGGAAAATATTTGAGGATTCTTCCTGGAAATCCTTTTAGGATTCCTCCTTAAAACCTTTCGAGGATTCCTCCTGGAAACCCTTTGGAAATTTCTCTTGGAAACCTTTCCGTGCTTGCTTCTGTAAATCTTTCGGAGGTTCCTGTTGAAGATTCTTCCTGGAAATCCTTCGGGGATTCCTTCTGTAATTCCTTCGGGAATTCCACCTGGAATTCCTTCAGAAATTCTTCTGCATTTTTTCCCAGGGATTTCTTCTGAAATTCCTTCGGGAGGTTTTCTTGGAATTCATTTGGGAATTCCTTTGGCGATTCCTCCTGGAATCCTGGAACTCAGCAGTTCCCTCAGCGATTAGTCCAGGTGTCCCTTCTGGCAAGACCTGTACTTCCCTTTGACGGAATTCATCTTAATAGGCGCCCCTGCGCCTTTTACAGAGAATGCGCAAAACCCCTTCTTTTTCGACCTTTCTGTGCATGGTCCTGCATCCAGGAGGAATTCTTTCAGTTATTCGGGAATTTCTTCTGAAATTAGAATTTAATATCATATAAATAAGAAATATAATCGACGCACAGGTCGTATGAAAGCACAAAAAAAAATACATTAGTTGTTTTGCTTATATTTGGGAGAGGGCTTACTGGGATCTCAAGAGCTGGTTACTCAGCGAGTAGTAACTTGTAGTAAATAACCTTGATGCCATCACTTTCGTATCGGTGACCTTTTTTAACAAATCAATAGAGGAGTCACGGCAGCGCTGGTTTTGTTTGCGCCTAAGTCACTCTGAGTTACTTCTAGCAAGTAAGAAGTTATTTGTTAGAAGTAAGTCACTGTGACTCATGCACAACCAAAACCAGTGCTGCCGTGACTCTTCTGTTACATGTTGTGTTGTTAAAAACGGTCACTGTTTGTTCCAGATAGCATAAAGTGTATTTTTTTAGGAAAACGGAAAATTCAAAACAAAATGGCAACATGAATACGCTTCTTAATGTTCCGACTGACCCACTTGTCCACGTTACATAATCCACATCATTGAATGATTGGCATATGGTTACATCGTCAAATAATTTTCACATTTTGCTGCGCCCGATTATGTTTTGTTGGATAAGCAAGCCCACTCTTTACGAGCTCGCATCTCAGGAAACGCATCAAAGCCCAATTGATTGGAGCATAATTGTTCAAATGTCGGTTACTGGGTACCGCCAAGCTTTATAATCGATTGTTTTCCCTCATATCATTGGTGGAGAGCACATGCGGTATGTTTAACTATTCACTGGTTTTGATGATGGAAATCATAAGTGTGTACTGAAAGAGAAACCAACACACCGTCCGTCTCTCCTCGATGGTGGATGTATGGGCTTTTATCACTGCCAGTCTAAAGAAATAAAATATCGGTCAGAAAACCGCGTATTGTTGATAACAGGCAATGATTGAGTTCCGAATGATCGCTCCAACTAACGGGAAGACAAGCGCACATAAAAGTAAATGTAATGATAAATTGTTATTCCTAAGTTTGGATTTCTGCAAGTTATTCGTTCATCGACGGGCCCGTAGCTTGTAGCTCCCAAGTACGTGGCAATTTGTCCAAACAATAAGTTTTTTTTTTGCGCCTGCGCACTTTAGAACCGTGACGCTTTCAATCCGCTTCTGCTAAGAAAAAATGTTCTTTTCCTTTTTCTCTTCTAGACGTAACATCCCAAAATGGGATAAAGCTTTATTCTTAGCTGCTATGTGACTTCCACAATTATCAATTTAGAACTAGAGCTCCCGCTCTGCCAATGATAATTTCGCCGGTCATTTGGCCGAACGCCATTTGGCAAAATGCCATCTGGCCGAAAGGGTCGTTTGGCCAAATCATGATCAAAACAATTCAGAGGAAGTTTTTGACATTCCAACTGCCAATATGATTCTCAGAAGTATTTCCTTATTTTAATCATAGGCTATTCTTTCTAGTATAAATATTCAGGGATTAGTTGGCGTTGATACTGCCAAAATATCATCAAAGAATTTTCCTTCATTGAATCATAGGCTGTTCTTTCGAGTTATACTGAGACGGGGAACAGTGGCATGGTCACTTGACTTTATCATTCATTTTTCGGCCAAACGACATTCGGCCAAATGACCCGGAACCATTTCGCATGTGTATATCGTGTAAAAAGTTGGCTGTTTGTGATATGATGCTTGCAAATTATGAAATCTGCACTCCACTCACAAAGCAACGAACTGTGTTGTTCTTAATCCAAGTATTCCAACTTCAGTTACTACAATTGAAACAATTCACTTGGACCCGCCTTCCATCGGTTTCCTAAAACCGTAAACCAATAACATAAATAACCTCATCAAAGTTACATGAATCGCATTTCATGCGGGTGCAATAGCTTCTCGAAACAATATTTATGCGGCAGCAATTTCTCGCTAATGGGCATTAAATTCACCTTCACATATCCGTATCATATCAGCCGGAAAAATTGGCTTCTCAAATTAAAAGAAAATAAACACACTCACCCCGTCCTCGGCTGGCTGGCTGAGATATTTCTCTTTTTTTTTTGCTATGCTTTGACGGACCGGAGGATCGGCCCCATTCGCTGTGAATAAAATAGAAGAAAAAAAACCCTAATTAATCCACCTAGCGGTGATGGCGCCTTTCTCGTGCCTTCGAAAACACATTTCAACACAACTTAAGTGACATGTTGATGAATATTGCACTTTCATACGTTTAACAGAAATTCATTTCTTGACATCAGAGATCATATCGTTTATCTGGTTTTTAATTTTTGAGCCGCCGTTTAGGATTTAAGTCCGGCAGCTTGGAAATTATGGTCGCTATTCTTGGACTCCAGAATTCTTCCTCATACCAGATACACCCATATTGAATGGTTTTAGAGTCCAAAACTTCATTAAACAGCCACCATTTTGAATGTTGAGACGCCTTCTTTGATATTCTGGTAGCTATTTTTGAACTCCGGTTGTCTTCCCCATACCAAATAGGCCCATATTGAACGGTTTTAGAGCCTAAACCTTCATTAAATACCTGCCATCTTGAAGTTTATGCCGCCATCTTGAATTTTGAGACGCCATCTTGGATAATTTAATCGTCATTTTTGGACTCCAGACTTCGTCACAATACCAGATATACCCATATTGCATGGTTTTAGAGCCTAAAACTCCATTAAACAGAAGTCATTTTGAGTTTTGAGCTACCATCTTGGATTTTAGACCACCATCTTGGATACTCTGATTGTCATTTTTGGAGTCCAGATTTCTTCCCCACATCATACCCATACTGCATGGTTTCAAGTCCATAAATTCCATTAATCAGTCGCCATCTTGAATTTTTAAACGCTGTTGGATACTTACCGCAGTGGACTGTATTGGGTGGGGATATGGGGCTGGCTATTGGCCGGTTTGGCGTCACCGAATGTGCTCACGTCCCCGCAGAGACGGAGCCAGGTGGGAGCAGGGGTTTTGGGAACTCCTTCCCGGGATGCCCTCAGGCTGTGAAAATTTGGGAGCGATTGGTTGCGTCCCCGTATTCCGCATTGCGATTGAAATTTCGACACTGATTCTTCATTGAGGCCTAACTGTCATTTTCGATTTCTCTTCATCGATCCTCTCTTTGTGTTATTACGGGAAGTGTATTAAATTTTCCAAAGATTTTTTGGTTGAAATGCGAAGACGACGACTACATCTTGCTCTAGAAACAAAAAGAATAATAATTTGTTTTGATCAAGTTTTTAGCGAAAGAGAGAGTCGAGTCACTTTGCGGTCTTCGGCAAATTTTTTCGGCTTATCCTAGGCTATACTTTAACGTCAATAGTTACATGGTGTTAGACAAAAGAATTCAAATTTTGAATAAAATGCAGAAAAGTACGTTTTCCCATACTACATTCCATACCAATTTCAATCGCAAGGCGGAATACAAGGACGCAACCAATTGCTTCCAAATTTTGCACAATTGTTTTGGACGCTAATACAGATTGAAAAAACTTTGTTCCGGGTTGATGCGATCAAAATTAAGTTTTCTCCATACAACGTTGACCCACTCTAATAGACACATACAGACGTCATCTCAATTCGTCGAACTGAGTTGATTGGCATATGTGACTTGACCCTCCGAGCCTTCTATCGAAAATTGATTTTTGGAGTGAACATGTAGCCTCAGTACACTTCGGTGTACGAGAAAGGCAAAACAATTCTTTCGAGCTTATTTGCTTTAGTAAACTAAGTTATTTAACTAAACCAATAGATTGAAAGATCTTCTTTGGTAGAAAATTAAATAAACTTTTGAATAAGGGTTAAAAAGCTCCGATAAGTTTGACCGTTTTCAAGTAATAACCAATTTGAGGCAAGCAAAGTTAAAACATGTAAAGTTCAATTACTACGTAACGGTTGAGATTTAACCATATGCGTACACATTTTTTTCACCATTTATGATCCTCTATCACTCCTTAAAAAGTTTGCATTCACCCATCGGGACCCCCCGGAACCGGTTCCGGAACACTACCGGTTCAGATATGGTCTAACACTGTTTTTCTGCTAACCGTTCATCAGGTTATCGAAAATGCCGCTGTTTGATGTGTCGCATGCATGGGTTTGGTTCACTTTTATATTTGGCAACTTCCGGCGGGACTTCCGGAACACTACCGGTTCAGATATGGTCTGATACTGTTTTTCAGCTTACCGTTCATCAGATTATCGAAAATGCCGAGGTGTGTGTGTCGCATGCATGGGTTTGGATCTCTTTTGTATTAGGTCTGGCGGGACATCCGGAACCGGTTTTGGAGCACTACTGGTTCAGATATGGTCTGAGACGATTTTCCTGCTTACCGTTCATCAGGTTACCGAAAATGCCGCTGTTTGATGTGTCACATGAATGAGTTATGATCAATTTTATATTTGGCCACTTCCGGTGGGACACCCAGAACCGGTTCCGGAACACTACCGGTTCAGATATGGTCTGATACTGTTTTCCATCTAACCGTTCATCAGGTTATCGAAAATGCCACTGTTTGATGTGCCACATGAATGAGTTATGTTCAATTTTATATTTGGCCACTTCCGGCGGGACACCCAGAACCGGTTCCGGAACACTACCGGTTCATATATGGTCTGATACTATTTTCCTGCTAACCGTTCATCAGATTACCAAAAATGCCGCTGTTTGATGTGTCGCATGAATGAGATATGTTCAATTTTATATTTGGCCACTTCCGGCGAGACACCCAGAACCGGTTTCGGAACACTACCGGTTCAGATATGGTCTGATACTGTGTTCCTGCGAACCGTTCATCAGGTTATCGAAAATGCCGCTGTTTGATGTGTCGCATGCATGGGTTTGGATCTCTTTTATGTTTGGCCACTTCCGGCGGGACATCTGGAACCGGTTCCGGAACACTAACGGTTCTGATATGTTCTGAGACTATTTTCCTGCTTACCGTTCATCAGATGATCGAAAATGCCGTGGTTTGATATGTCGCATGCATGGGTTTGTTGCATTTTCATGTCTGGCCCCTCCCAGGGGTACCGGTCTGGAACACCTAAATGGCCATAACTCCGAAACGGCTGGACCGATCTGAACCATTTTCAATAGGAAACAATGGGACTATATGCCGCGTCGAATGAACCATCGGTCATTAAAATCGGTTGAGGTTTACTGCCAAAAAGTGATGTGAGTTTTTTGTACACACACATACACACATACACACACACGCACACACACACACACATACACACATACACACATACACACACACAGACATCACCTCGATTCGTCGAGCTGAGTCGATTGGTATATGTGACTCGACCCTCCGGACCTTCTATCAAAAAGTCATTTTTGGAGTGAACATATAGCCTTTCCAGTACACTTAGTGTACGAGAAAGGCAAAAAATGTACAACCGCATTCGATCCCCCAAAACGACGACGACGTCTCATACATTTAAAAGCCTACCCCTCGGGGGCGATTACTCAATTATATTTTCGCGGCCACTTTCATCGGCATCGTAAACCATTTACCTCGAACAACGCAAGCACACCCTCGGGCACTGCCGAGCGTGGATAGATAGTGCGCCGTACGCGTTGTTTATCCATTAGCTGATGTAGCTGAATCCCACGAAATTTCTCACTCATGGCGGTGGCGCGCGCATCTTCGTCTTGTGCGATTCGTCTGGACCACCCACACTCCCCCCATCCATGGCGTCGTCATCGCCGCTGCCGGGAGGTGAGGCTCTTATCGCGGTTTTGATGTGATAATTGTAGCAGCTAATAACTATCGTCTTGCATAGAGCCGCAGTTCCATTTATTGTGGCGGGCGAGATTACGTCCATTAACGTGAGAGTATGATAAACATTGCATGTAGCACGCACTGCTGCATACTCTCGGACCAAAAATTGTATATCGCCTCCGATGGACTTTGTAAGATGTGATAAAATAAGCGCAAGTTTTAGAGAGTGCTCATCACGTTTTTCCTTTTAGTTCAAATACGGATGATAATTGTTCCGTCAGGTGCAATCACTACAAATAAACAATTTGTTCAGTAAATACTAAACTTTTGAAGATAGAGGAATATCAACATTCATGAGCAGCTCGAACGCTAGTACGGAAGCTGCCCAAGCCATGACGTCAAGATCATCATAAATCGCTCAGCATAGCTTTTCATGATTCTCTGCAGAATCCTCTCAGAGAGGATTCTGCATAAAATCCTGAGAGAATTCTGCAGAGAATCCTGAGAGGATTCAGCAGAGAATCCTGAGAGGATTCTGCAGAGAATCCTGAGAGGATTCTGCAGAGAATCCTGAGAGGATTCTGCAGAGAATCCTGAGAGGATTCTGCAGAGAATCCTGAGAGGACTCTGCAGAGAATCCTGAGAGGATTCTGCAGAAAATCCTGAGAGAATTCTGCAGAGAATCCTGAGAGGATTCAGCAGAGAATCCTGACAGGATTCTGCAGAGAATCCTGACAGGATTCTGCAGAGAATCCTGATAGGATTCTGCAGGAAATCCTGACAGGTTTCTGCTGAGAATCATGAGAGGATTCTGCAGTGGATTCTCTGCACAATCCTCTCAGGATTCTCTGCAGAATCCTCTCATGATTCTCTGCAGAATCCTCTCAGGATTCTCTGCAGAATCCTCTCAGGATTCTCTGCAGAATCCTCTCAGGATTCTCTGCAGAATCCTCTCAGGATTCTCTGCAGAATCCTCTCAGGATTCTCTGCAGAATCCTCTCAGGATTCTCTGCAGAATCCTCTCAGGATTCTCTGCAGAATCCTCTCAGGATTCTCTGCAGAATCCTCTCAGGATTCTCTGCAGAATCCTCTCAGGATTCTCTGCAGAATCCTCTCAGGATTCTCTGCAAAATCCTCTCAGGACTCTCTGCAGAATCCTCTCAGGATTCTCTGCAGAATCCTCTCAGGATTCTCTGCAGAATCCTCTCAGGATTCTCTGCAGAATCCTCTCAGGATTCTCTGCAGAATCCTCTCAGGATTCTCTGCAGAATCCTCTCAGGATTCTCTGCAGAATCCTCTCAGGATTCTCTGCAGAATCCTCTCAGGATTCTCTGCAGAATCCTCTCAGGATTCTCTGCAGAATCCTCTCAGGATTCTCTGCAGAATCCTCTCAGGATTCTCTACGGAATCCTCTCAGGATTCTCTACGGAATCCTCTCAGGATTCTCTGCAGAATCCTCTCAGGATTCTCTGCAGAATGCTCTCAGGATTCTCTGCAGAATCCTCTCAGGATTCTCTGCAGAATCCTCTCAGGATTGTCTGCAGAATCCCCTCAGGACTGTCTGCAGAATCCTCTCAGGATTCTCTGCAGAATCCTCTCAGGATTCTCTGCAGAATCCTCTCAGGATTCTCTGCAGAATCCTCTCAGGATTCTCTGCAGAATCCTCTCAGAATTCTCTGCAGAATCCTCTCAGGATTCTCTGCAGAATCCTCTCAGGATTCTCTGCAGAATCCTCTCAGGATTCTCTGCAGAATCCTCTCAGGATTCTCTGCAGAATCCTCTCAGGATTCTCTGCAGAATCCTCTCAGGATTCTCTGCAGAATCCTCTCAGGATTCTCTGCAGAATCCTCTCAGGATTCTCTGCAGAATCCTCTCAGGATTCTCTGCAGAATCCTCTCAGGATTCTCTGCAGAATCCTCTCAGGATTCTCTACAGAATCCTCTCAGGATTCTCTGCAGAATCCTCTCAGGATTCTCTGCAGAATCCTTTCAGGATTGTCTGCAGAATCCTCTCAGGATTGTCAACGCTACCAGTGCCTAACAACGACAAGAATAAGTTACACCAAGTAAACCCCGTTTAAACAAAGCGTCTTAACTGGGTGAGCCAAGTTGTGCAACACCCCAGAACCGAGTTGCTATACCAACCATGTGAAATGGGAGTCGTACAATTTCCTATTGCACAGAACAATGGCTGGAAAGCATGACGAAATAGAACAAAAGAGTACAACATGAGATCCGAATGGATAAAGCTCGTCTCGGGTGCCTACAGAAACACCCCAACATGTATAAATGGAAACAGAAATGCATAAGTTCTGATGTTTGAAGGGACGAGAGGGTCGAACAGCGGGAAAAGACAAGTGAGAGCCCGTGGGCTACAGCAGATAGCATAGTACCCTATAATACCTAGTAATATGGCGAACACTATCGATACATAACAACGATAAGAGTAAGACAGACCAAATAAACCCTGTTTAAACAAAGCGTATTAACTGGGTGAGCCAAGTTGTGCAACACCCCAGAACCGAGTTGCTATACCAATCATGTGAGATGGGAGCCGTACAATTTCCTATTGCACAGAACAATGGCTGGAAAGCATGACGAAATAGAACAAAAGAGTACAATATGAGGTCCGAAAGGATAGAGCTCGTCTCGGGTGTCTACAAAACACCCCAATATGTATAAATAGAAATTAAAATACATAGGTTCTGATGTTTGAAGGGACGAGAGGGTCAAACGGAAAGAATAAACAAGGTAGGGCCCTAGGGCCACACCAAAAGACAGATTAAATACCATAACAACCGCAAACCAAGACATACCAAGGAACATTCACAAAAGACCAATAGGTACTACCATAACAACGGTAGAAACCAACCAATACAGAAGCCAAAGCGCAACAAATACAGCCCAAAGGCACTGGTGAGCCCAACTCTTTCCCCCTCCCCACTCATCCCGTATGGTGGACGCGGTGGGAGCGGAATGAAAAAGGGTTACACTACCTCATGTCATTCCCCCTCCACACCACGTTTTGTTTGGAGGGGTGAGTGGGGGAGGGAGGGGGCAGGACCTCGCTGATGTCCAAAGGACAAATCAACCAAACCCAAATAACCACAATCCAAGATATACCAAGGGGACACCCCCCAAAATTCCAATAGGGACTACCGTAACAACGATAGAAACCAACCGATACAGAAGCCAAAATGCAACAAACATAGCCCAAAGGGCAAATCAACCAAACAAAAATAACTGCAACCCAAGATATATCAAGGGACATCCCCAAAGAAAACCAATAGGGACTACCATAACAACGGTAGAAACCAACCGATACAGAAAACAAAGCGCAATAGACATAGCCCAAAGGGCAGATCAACCAAACAAAAATAACCACAAGATAAGATAGACTCGTGGGCTCCACCAAAAGAAAAATAGGGACTACCGCAACAACGGAAGAAACCAATCGATACAGAAGCCAAAGCGCAACAAACATAGCCCAAAGGGGCAGACCAACCAAACAAACACCCACAAGCTAAATTATACCAGGGGGCACCCCCATAAGTAAAATAGGGACTACCGTAACAACGGTAGAAACCAACCGACACAGAAGCCAAAGCGCAACAAACACAGCCCAAAGGGCAAATCAACCAAACTCAACTAACCACAACCCAAGATATACCAAAGGACGGCCCAAAAAGACCAATAGGAATTACTATAACAATGATAGAAACAAAATGCCACAGAAGCCAAGCGCAACAAAACACAGCGAAAAGGGCAGACCACATACCAACAACCAATACCAACAACAACAACCGACAACACTTAACAATAAAAATAAATAGATAGCACATAACGGCAGACAAAAGCCCATCCAAAAATGGAGCGGCTCTGGCCATAGATAAATCTATACCACATAAATAAATCCATACAAAATATAGAATGCAGAAAGTAACATACATCCTACTAGGAAAGTCAACACATACATAGACCAACACCCACCCAAAAGAAACCCACAGAACAAAAAATGGAACTATCCGATGTAGTGAAACAACTACCAAAACCATCCACACAAATAAGCGACCTAAACGCACACAGTATGGAATGGGGAAGCTCCATAACGGACAAATGGGGAACAGCAGTCCAAGATATAATCGAACAAGATGGACTGCTTCCTCATGAACAAGGAAAACATGTTAGAAACAAACAAAAGACTGCATGGGCAGAGACACCCCCAATAAACCTAGAAAAGAAACAACCAAAACAAAATGAAATTATAACAAAATAGAACAAAAGACAAACAAAAAGGAAAGTAATCCAAAGCATATTAACCATGAACATCATACCAGATGGAAAATATACAATCAACGAACAAAAGAAATAACAAGCACAACAAATGCGAATAAACCGAAGACCACATCACCAAAAGACAAAAACGTACTCTGGTGGAACAAACAGATAGCCAATCGCATAAGAAAAAGAAGAAAGCAGTACGCTAGCACAAAAGATATACCCAAAATCACAAGGGTTAAATAGACCATACTTGAATACCACAAAATACCCCCCCACACAATGAAGACCAACCAAAGATGCCAATACTGTAAATACATACCCACAGCAGACCATATAACTGCACAGGATATGATCCAACAAGAACAAAACACAACACATTACAGAATAAGACACACATAACAAAACAATGATGAACGAAAGAAAACCTCTTGAATTCCTCAAGAAAACGGAACTACTTAACAACATATAAACCAAATACCGAAGACCAAAAGCAAATACACAACCAAAGACAAGGGTTTTTTAGAGCACATACCAAGGCCATGCTTAAACCAAACATGGATAGTGCGAGTTTTTCCCTATAGGACGACAGAGAAGACCGAACAAACAACAGCATATGTGCCATAAAACGATACCCAGAATATAACAAGGACCTTTCGCTCTCTCAAGCCGCCCCTCGAAAGCCTTGCAAGGGTTTTGGAGGCAAAACACACTCCAAGGTGTGGGCGGTACGTGAACAACGGCAGCTAGCTAAAAGCAAGGGAAATTCATCCATAATCGGCGTACCGATCAAATGAAAGCATTTAAGAATTGTGAACAACATACGGCAGTGGTCTCCGACCACCGAGGTGATAACCGAACTGAGACTTTGGAAAACCTCGTTAATCTCTTACCAACTCCAACTCTCAGGATTGTCTGCAGAATCCTCTCAGGATTGTCTGCAGAATCCTCTCAGGATTGTCTGCAGAATCCTCTCAGGATTGTCTGCAGAATCCTCTCAGGATTGTCTGCAGAATCCTCTCAGGATTCTCTGCAGAATCCTCTCAGGATTGTCTGCAGAATCCTCTCAGGATTGTCTGCAGAATCCTCTCAGGATTGTCTGCAGAATCCTCTCAGAATTCTCTGCAGAATCCTCTCAGGATTCTCTGCAGAATCCCCTCAGAATTCTCTGCAGAATCCTGTCAGGATTCTCTGCAGAATCCTCTCAGGATTCTCTGCAGAATCCTCTCCGGATTCTCTGCAGAATCCTCTCAGGATTCTCTTCAGAATCCTCTCCGGATTCGCTGCGGAATCCTCTCCGGATTCTCTGCAGAATCCTCTCAGGATTCTCTGCAGAATTCTCTCAGGATTCTCTGCAGAATCCTCTCAGGATTCTCTGCAGAATCCTCTCGGGATTCTCTACAGAATCCTCACGGGATTTTCTGCAGAATCCTCACGGGATTATCTTCAGAATTCTCCCAGGATTCTCTTCAGAATCCTCTCAGGATTATCTTCTGAATCCTCTCAGGATTCTCAGCAGAATCCTCTCAGGATTCTCTTCAGAATCCTCTCAGGATTGTTTGCAGAATCCTCTCAGGATTCTCTGCAGAATCCTTTCAGGATTCTTTGCAGAATCCTATCAGGATTCTCTGCAGAAAATCCCGTGAGGATTCTGTAGAGAATCCCGAGAGGATTCTGCAGAGAATCCTGAGAGGATTCTGCAGAGAATCCTGAGAGAATTCTGCAGAGAATCCTGAGAGGATTCTGCAGAGAATCCGGAGAGGATTCCGCAGCGAATCCGGAGAGGATTCTGAAGAGAATCCTGAGAGGATTCTGCAGAGAATCCGGAGAGGATTCTGCAGAGAATCCTGAGAGGATTCTGCAGAGAATCCTGACAGGATTCTGCAGAGAATTCTGAGGGGATTCTGCAGAGAATCCTGAGAGGATTCTGCAGAGAATTCTGAGAGGATTCTGCAGACAATCCTGAGAGGATTCTGCAGACAATCCTGAGAGGATTCTGCAGAGAATCCTGAGAGGATTCTGCAGACAATCCTGAGAGGATTCTGCAGACAATCCTGAGAGGATTCTGCAGACAATCCTGAGAGGATTCTGCAGACAATCCTGAGAGGATTCTGCAGACAATCCTGAGAGTTGGAGTTGGTAAGAGATTAACGAGGTTTTCCAAAGTCTCAGTTCGGTTATCACCTCGGTGGTCGGAGACCACTGCCGTATGTTGTTCACAATTCTTAAATGCTTTCATTTGATCGGTACGCCGATTATGGATGAATTTCCCTTGCTTTTAGCTAGCTGCCGTTGTTCACGTACCGCCCACACCTTGGAGTGTGTTTTGCCTCCAAAACCCTTGCAAGGCTTTCGAGGGGCGGCTTGAGAGAGCGAAAGGTCCTTGTTATATTCTGGGTATCGTTTTATGGCACATATGCTGTTGTTTGTTCGGTCTTCTCTGTCGTCCTATAGGGAAAAACTCGCACTATCCATGTTTGGTTTAAGCATGGCCTTGGTATGTGCTCTAAAAAACCCTTGTCTTTGGTTGTGTATTTGCTTTTGGTCTTCGGTATTTGGTTTATATGTTGTTAAGTAGTTCCGTTTTCTTGAGGAATTCAAGAGGTTTTCTTTCGTTCATCATTGTTTTGTTATGTGTGTCTTATTCTGTAATGTGTTGTGTTTTGTTCTTGTTGGATCATATCCTGTGCAGTTATATGGTCTGCTGTGGGTATGTATTTACAGTATTGGCATCTTTGGTTGGTCTTCATTGTGTGGGGGGGTATTTTGTGGTATTCAAGTATGGTCTATTTAACCCTTGTGATTTTGGGTATATCTTTTGTGCTAGCGTACTGCTTTCTTCTTTTTCTTATGCGATTGGCTATCTGTTTGTTCCACCAGAGTACGTTTTTGTCTTTTGGTGATGTGGTCTTCGGTTTATTCGCATTTGTTGTGCTTGTTATTTCTTTTGTTCGTTGATTGTATATTTTCCATCTGGTATGATGTTCATGGTTAATATGCTTTGGATTACTTTCCTTTTTGTTTGTCTTTTGTTCTATTTTGTTATAATTTCATTTTGTTTTGGTTGTTTCTTTTCTAGGTTTATTGGGGGTGTCTCTGCCCATGCAGTCTTTTGTTTGTTTCTAACATGTTTTCCTTGTTCATGAGGAAGCAGTCCATCTTGTTCGATTATATCTTGGACTGCTGTTCCCCATTTGTCCGTTATGGAGCTTCCCCATTCCATACTGTGTGCGTTTAGGTCGCTTATTTGTGTGGATGGTTTTGGTAGTTGTTTCACTACATCGGATAGTTCCATTTTTTGTTCTGTGGGTTTCTTTTGGGTGGGTGTTGGTCTATGTATGTGTTGACTTTCCTAGTAGGATGTATGTTACTTTCTGCATTCTATATTTTGTATGGATTTATTTATGTGGTATAGATTTATCTATGGCCAGAGCCGCTCCATTTTTGGATGGGCTTTTGTCTGCCGTTATGTGCTATCTATTTATTTTTATTGTTAAGTGTTGTCGGTTGTTGTTGTTGGTATTGGTTGTTGGTATGTGGTCTGCCCTTTTCGCTGTGTTTTGTTGCGCTTGGCTTCTGTGGCATTTTGTTTCTATCATTGTTATAGTAATTCCTATTGGTCTTTTTGGGCCGTCCTTTGGTATATCTTGGGTTGTGGTTAGTTGAGTTTGGTTGATTTGCCCTTTGGGCTGTGTTTGTTGCGCTTTGGCTTCTGTGTCGGTTGGTTTCTACCGTTGTTACGGTAGTCCCTATTTTACTTATGGGGGTGCCCCCTGGTATAATTTAGCTTGTGGGTGTTTGTTTGGTTGGTCTGCCCCTTTGGGCTATGTTTGTTGCGCTTTGGCTTCTGTATCGATTGGTTTCTTCCGTTGTTGCGGTAGTCCCTATTTTTCTTTTGGTGGAGCCCACGAGTCTATCTTATCTTGTGGTTATTTTTGTTTGGTTGATCTGCCCTTTGGGCTATGTCTATTGCGCTTTGTTTTCTGTATCGGTTGGTTTCTACCGTTGTTATGGTAGTCCCTATTGGTTTTCTTTGGGGATGTCCCTTGATATATCTTGGGTTGCAGTTATTTTTGTTTGGTTGATTTGCCCTTTGGGCTATGTTTGTTGCATTTTGGCTTCTGTATCGGTTGGTTTCTATCGTTGTTACGGTAGTCCCTATTGGAATTTTGGGGGGTGTCCCCTTGGTATATCTTGGATTGTGGTTATTTGGGTTTGGTTGATTTGTCCTTTGGACATCAGCGAGGTCCTGCCCCCTCCCTCCCCCACTCACCCCTCCAAACAAAACGTGGTGTGGAGGGGGAATGACATGAGGTAGTGTAACCCTTTTTCATTCCGCTCCCACCGCGTCCACCATACGGGATGAGTGGGGAGGGGGAAAGAGTTGGGCTCACCAGTGCCTTTGGGCTGTATTTGTTGCGCTTTGGCTTCTGTATTGGTTGGTTTCTACCGTTGTTATGGTAGTACCTATTGGTCTTTTGTGAATGTTCCTTGGTATGTCTTGGTTTGCGGTTGTTATGGTATTTAATCTGTCTTTTGGTGTGGCCCTAGGGCCCTACCTTGTTTATTCTTTCCGTTTGACCCTCTCGTCCCTTCAAACATCAGAACCTATGTATTTTAATTTCTATTTATACATATTGGGGTGTTTTGTAGACACCCGAGACGAGCTCTATCCTTTCGGACCTCATATTGTACTCTTTTGTTCTATTTCGTCATGCTTTCCAGCCATTGTTCTGTGCAATAGGATTCTCTGCAGAATCCTTTCAGGATTCTTTGCAGAATCCTATCAGGATTCTCTGCAGAATCCTCCCAGGTTTTCCTGCAGAATCCTTACAGGATTATCTGCAGAAGCCTCTCAGGATTCTCTGTAGAATCCTCTCAGGGCAGAATCCTGTCAGGATTATTTGCAGAATCCTGTCCGGATTATCTGCAGTATCCTGTCAGGATTCTCTCCAGAATCCTTTCAGGATTCTCTACAGAATCCTTTCAGGATTCTCTACAGAATCCTTTCAGGATTCTCTACAGAATCCTTTCAGGATTCTCTACAGAATCCTTTCAGGATTCTCTACAGAATCCTTTCAGGATTCTCTTCAGAATCCTTGCAGGATTCTCTTCAGAATCCTTTCAGGATTCTCTTCAGAATCCTTTCAGGATTCTCTTCAGAATCCTTTCAGGATTCTCTTCAGAATCCTTTCAGGATTCTCTTCAGAATCCTTTCAGGATTCTCTTCAGAAGCCTCTCAGGATTCTCTTCAGAATCCTCTCAGGATTCTCTTCAGAATCCTCTCAGGATTCTCTTCAGAATCCTCTCAGGATTCTCTTCAGAATCCTCTCAGGATTCTCTTCAGAATCCTCTCAGGATTCTTTTCAGAATCCTCTCAGGATTCTCTTCAGAATCCTCTCAGGATTCTCTTCAGAATCCTCTCAGGATTCTCTTCAGAATCCTCTCAGGATTCTCTTCAGAATCCTCTCAGGATTCTCTTCAGAATCCTCTCAGGATTCTCTTCAGAATCCTCTCAGGATTCTCTTCAGAATCCTCTCAGGATTCTCTTCAGAATCCTCTCAGGATTCTCTTCAGAATCCTCTCAGGATTCTCTTCAGAATCCTTTCAGGATTCTCTTCAGAATCCTTTCAGGATTCTCTTCAGAATCCTCTCAGGATTCTCTTCAGAATCCTTTCAGGATTCTCTTCAGAATCCTTTCAGGATTCTCTTCAGAATCCTTTCAGGATTCTCTTCAGAATCCTTTCAGGATTCTCTTCAGAATCCTTTCAGGATTCTCTTCAGAATCCTTTCAGGACCGCGTCCACCATACGGGATGAGTGGGGAGGGGGAAAGAGTTGGGCTCACCAGTGCCTTTGGGCTGTATTTGTTGCGCTTTGGCTTCTGTATTGGTTGGTTTCTACCGTTGTTATGGTAGTACCTATTGGTCTTTTGTGAATGTTCCTTGGTATGTCTTGGTTTGCGGTTGTTATGGTATTTAATCTGTCTTTTGGTGTGGCCCTAGGGCCCTACCTTGTTTATTCTTTCCGTTTGACCCTCTCGTCCCTTCAAACATCAGAACCTATGTATTTTAATTTCTATTTATACATATTGGGGTGTTTTGTAGACACCCGAGACGAGCTCTATCCTTTCGGACCTCATATTGTACTCTTTTGTTCTATTTCGTCATGCTTTCCAGCCATTGTTCTGTGCAATAGGATTCTCTGCAGAATCCTTTCAGGATTCTTTGCAGAATCCTATCAGGATTCTCTGCAGAATCCTCCCAGGTTTTCCTGCAGAATCCTTACAGGATTATCTGCAGAAGCCTCTCAGGATTCTCTGTAGAATCCTCTCAGGGCAGAATCCTGTCAGGATTATTTGCAGAATCCTGTCCGGATTATCTGCAGTATCCTGTCAGGATTCTCTCCAGAATCCTTTCAGGATTCTCTACAGAATCCTTTCAGAATTCTCTACAGAATCCTTTCAGGATTCTCTACAGAATCCTTTCAGGATTCTCTACAGAATCCTTTCAGGATTCTCTACAGAATCCTTTCAGGATTCTCTTCAGAATCCTTGCAGGATTCTCTTCAGAATCCTTTCAGGATTCTCTTCAGAATCCTTTCAGGATTCTCTTCAGAATCCTTTCAGGATTCTCTTCAGAATCCTTTCAGGATTCTCTTCAGAATCCTTTCAGGATTCTCTTCAGAATCCTTTCAGGATTCTCTTCAGAAGCCTCTCAGGATTCTCTTCAGAATCCTCTCAGGATTCTCTTCAGAATCCTCTCAGGATTCTCTTCAGAATCCTCTCAGGATTCTCTTCAGAATCCTCTCAGGATTCTTTTCAGAATCCTCTCAGGATTCTCTTCAGAATCCTCTCAGGATTCTCTTCAGAATCCTCTCAGGATTCTCTTCAGAATCCTCTCAGGATTCTCTTCAGAATCCTCTCAGGATTCTCTTCAGAATCCTCTCAGGATTCTCTTCAGAATCCTTTCAGGATTCTCTTCAGAATCCTTTCAGGATTCTCTTCAGAATCCTTTCAGGATTCTCTTCAGAATCCTTTCAGGATTCTCTTCAGAATCCTTTCAGGATTCTCTTCAGAATCCTTTCAGGATTCTCTTCAGAATCCTTTCAGGATTCTCTTCAGAATCCTTTCAGGATTCTCTTCAGAATCCTTTCAGGATTCTCTTCAGAATCCTTTCAGGATTCTCTTCAGAATCCTTTCAGGATTCTCTTCAGAATCCTTTCAGGATTCTCTTCAGAATCCTTTCAGGATTCTCTTCAGAATCCTTTCAGGATTCTCTTCAGAATCCTTTCAGGATTCTCTTCAGAATCCTTTCAGGATTCTCTTCAGAATCCTTTCAGGATTCTCTTCAGAACCCTCTCAGGATTCTCTTCAGAATCCTCTCAGGATTCTCTTCAGAATCCCCTAAGGATTCTCTTCAGAATCCTTTCAGGATTCTCTTCAGAATCCTTTCAGGATTCTCTTCAGAATCCTTTCAGGATTCTCTTCAGAATCCTTTCAGGATTCTCTTCAGAATCCTTTCAGGATTCTCTTCAGAATCCTTTCAGGATTCTCTTCAGAATCCTTTCAGGATTCTCTTCAGAATCCTTTCAGGATTCTCTTCAGAATCCTTTCAGGATTCTCTTCAGAATCCTTTCAGGATTCTCTTCAGAATCCTTTCAGGATTCTCTTCAGAATCCTTTCAGGATTCTCTTCAGAATCCTTTCAGGATTCTCTTCAGAATCCTTTCAGGATTCTCTTCAGAATCCTTTCAGGATTCTCTTCAGAATCCTTTCAGGATTCTCTTCAGAATCCTTTCAGGATTCTCTTCAGAATCCTTTCAGGATTCTCTTCAGAATCCTCTCAGGATTCTCTTCAGAATCCTCTCAGGATTCTCTTCAGAATCCTCTCAGGATTCTCTTCAGAATCCTCTCAGGATTCTCTTCAGAATCCTCTCAGGATTCTCTTCAGAATCCTCTCAGGATTCTTTTCAGAATCCTCTCAGGATTCTCTTCAGAATCCTCTCAGGATTCTCTTCAGAATCCTCTCAGGATTCTCTTCAGAATCCTCTCAGGATTCTCTTCAGAATCCTCTCAGGATTCTCTTCAGAATCCTCTCAGGATTCTCTTCAGAATCCTCTCAGGATTCTCTTCAGAATCCTCTCAGGATTCTCTTCAGAATCCTTTCAGGATTCTCTTCAGAATCCTTTCAGGATTCTCTTCAGAATCCTCTCAGGATTCTCTTCAGAATCCTTTCAGGATTCTCTTCAGAATCCTTTCAGGATTCTCTTCAGAATCCTTTCAGGATTCTCTTCAGAATCCTTTCAGGATTCCCTTCAGAATCCTTTCAGGATTCTCTTCAGAATCCTTTCAGGATTCTCTTCAGAATCCTTTCAGGATTCTCTTCAGAATCCTTTCAGGATTCTCTTCAGAATCCTTTCAGGATTCTCTTCAGAATCCTTTCAGGATTCTCTTCAGAATCCTTTCAGGATTCTCTTCAGAATCCTTTCAGGATTCTCTTCAGAATCCTTTCAGGATTCTCTTCAGAATCCTTTCAGGATTCTCTTCAGAATCCTTTCAGGATTCTCTTCAGAATCCTTTCAGGATTCTCTTCAGAATCCTTTCAGGATTCTCTTCAGAATCCTTTCAGGATTCTCTTCAGAATCCTTTCAGGATTCTCTTCAGAATCCTTTCAGGATTCTCTTCAGAATCCTTTCAGGATTCTCTTCAGAATCCTTTCAGGATTCTCTTCAGAATCCTTTCAGGATTCTCTTCAGAATCCTTTCAGGATTCTCTTCAGAATCCTTTCAGGATTCTCTTCAGAATCCTTTCAGGATTCTCTTCAGAATCCTTTCAGGATTCTCTTCAGAATCCTTTCAGGATTCTCTTCAGAATCCTTTCAGGATTCTCTTCAGAATCCTTTCAGGATTCTCTTCAGAATCCTTTCAGGATTCTCTTCAGAATCCTTTCAGGATTCTCTTCAGAATCCTTTCAGGATTCTCTTCAGAATCCTTTCAGGATTCTCTTCAGAATCCTTTCAGGATTCTCTTCAGAATCCTTTCAGGATTCTCTTCAGAATCCTTTCAGGATTCTCTTCAGAATCCTTTCAGGATTCTCTTCAGAATCCTTTCAGGATTCTCTTCAGAATCCTTTCAGGATTCTCTTCAGAACCCTCTCAGGATTCTCTTCAGAATCCTCTCAGGATTCTCTTCAGAATCCCCTAAGGATTCTCTTCAGAATCCTTTCAGGATTCTCTTCAGAATCCTTTCAGGATTCTCTTCAGAATCCTTTCAGGATTCTCTTCAGAATCCTTTCAGGATTCTCTTCAGAATCCTTTCAGGATTCTCTTCAGAATCCTTTCAGGATTCTCTTCAGAATCCTTTCAGGATTCTCTTCAGAATCCTTTCAGGATTCTCTTCAGAATCCTTTCAGGATTCTCTTCAGAATCCTTTCAGGATTCTCTTCAGAATCCTTTCAGGATTCTCTTCAGAATCCTTTCAGGATTCTCTTCAGAATCCTTTCAGGATTCTCTTCAGAATCCTTTCAGGATTCTCTTCAGAATCCTTTCAGGATTCTCTTCAGAATCCTTTCAGGATTCTCTTCAGAATCCTTTCAGGATTCTCTTCAGAATCCTTTCAGGATTCTCTTCAGAATCCTTTCAGGATTCTCTTCAGAATCCTCTCAGGATTATCTTCAGAATCCTCTCAGGATTCTCTTCAGAATCCTCTCAGGATTCTCTTCAGAATCCTCTCAGGATTCTCTTCAGAATCCTCTCAGGATTCTCTTCAGAATCCTTTCAGGATTCTCTTCAGAATCCTTTCAGGATTCTCTTCAGAATCCTTTCAGGATTCTCTTCAGAATCCTTTCAGGATTCTCTTCAGAATCCTTTCAGGATTCTCTTCAGAATCCTTTCAGGATTCTCTTCAGAATCCTTTCAGGATTCTCTTCAGAATCCTTTCAGGATTCTCTTCAGAATCCTTTCAGGATTCTCTTCAGAATCCTTTCAGGATTCTCTTCAGAATCCTTTCAGGATTCTCTTCAGAATCCTTTCAGGATTCTCTTCAGAATCCTTTCAGGATTCTCTTCTAAATCCTTTCAGGATTCTCTTCAGAATACTTTCAGGATTCTCTTCAGAATACTTTCAGGATTCTCTTCAGAATCCTTTCAGGATTCTCTTCAGAATCCTTTCAGGATTCTCTTCAGAATCCTTTCAGGATTCTCTTCAGAATCCTTTCAGGATTCTCTTCAGAATCCTTTCAGGATTCTCTTCAGAATCCTTTCAGGATTCTCTTCAGAATCCTTTCAGGATTCTCTTCAGAATCCTTTCAGGATTCTCTTCAGAATCCTTTCAGGATTCTCTTAAGAATCCTTTCAGGATTCTCTTCAGAATCCTTTCAGGATTCTCTTCAGAATCCTTTCAGGATTCTCTTCAGAATCCTTTCAGGATTCTCTTCAGAATCCTTTCAGGATTCTCTTCAGAATCCTTTCAGGATTCTCTTCAGAATCCTTTCAGGATTCTCTTCAGAATCCTTTCAGGATTCTCTTCAGAATCCTTTCAGGATTCTCTTCAGAATCCTTTCAGGATTCTCTTCAGAATCCTTTCAGGATTCTCTTCAGAATCCTTTCAGGATTCTCTTCAGAATCCTTTCAGGATTCTCTTCAGAATCCTTTCAGGATTCTCTTCAGAATCCTTTCAGGATTCTCTTCAGAATCCTTTCAGGATTCTCTTCTGAATCCTTTCAGGATTCTCTTCAGAATCCTTTCAGGATTCTCTTCAGAATCCTTTCAGGATTCTCTTCAGAATCCTTTCAGGATTCTCTTCAGAATCCTTTCAGGATTCTCTTCAGAATCCTTTCAGGATTCTCTTCAGAACCCCCTCAGGATTCTCTTCAGAATCCTCTCAGGATTCTCTTCAGAATCCCCTAAGGATTCTCTTCAGAATCCTCTCAGGATTCTCTTCAGAATCCTCTCAGGATTCTCTTCAGAATCCTCTCAGGATTCTCTTCAGAATCCTCTCAGGATTCTCTTCAGAATCCTCTCAGGATTCTCTTCAGAATCCTCTCAGGATTCTCTTCAGAATCCTCTCAGGATTCTCTTCAGAATCCTCTCAGGATTCTCTTCAGAATCCTCTCAGGATTCTCTTCAGAATCCTCTCAGGATTCTCTTCAGAATCCTCTCAGGATTCTCTTCAGAATCCTCTCAGGATTCTCTTCAGAATCCTCTCAGGATTCTCTTCAGAATCCTCTCAGGATTCTCTTCAGAATCCTCTCAGGATTCTCTTCAGAATGCTCTCAGGATTCTCTTCAGAATCCTCTCAGGATTCTCTTCAGAATCCTCTCAGGATTCTCTTCAGAATCCTCTCAGGATTCTCTTCAGAATCCTCTCAGGATTCTCTTCAGAATCCTCTCAGGATTCTCTTCAGAATCCTTTCAGGATTCTTCTCAGGATCCTCTTAGGATTATCTGCAGAATCCTCTCAGGATTCTCTTCAGAACCCTCTCAGGATTCTTTTCAGAATTCAGGATTCTCTGCAAAATCCTCTCAGGGTTCTCTGCAAAATCCTCTCAGGATTCTCTGCAGAATCCTCTCAGAATTCTCTCTAGAGAGTTGATGGGGCAATATCAAGCTGGATTCATGGGTAAACGCGCTTCAACGAACGAGATGTTCGCCATTCGCCAGGTGCAGCATAAATGACGCGAATACAACGTGCCTGCACATCACTTGTTTATCGATTTTGAAGCGGCGTATGATGTAATCGATCGAGACCAGCTATGGCAGATTATGCACGAATACGAATTTCCGGATAAGTTGACATTGATCAAGGCGACGATGGATCCAGTGATGTGCGTAGTTCGAGTATCAGGGACACTCTCGAGTCCCTTTGATCCTCGCAGAGGGTTACGGCAAGGTGTTGGTCTTTCGTGTTTGCTGTTTAACATTGCTTTTGGGGGTGTAATAAGGAGAGCGGGGATAACCACGAGTGGTACGATTTTCACGAAGTCCGTTCAGCTGCTTGGTTTCGCTAACGATGTACATATTATAGCTCGCTAATTTGACAACAATGGTGGAAACGTACATTCGACTGAAGAATGAAACCAGGCGAATCGGATCTATAATAGATTGTCGAAGACAAAGTCAATGATGGCAAAGGGCTCTAGGGAGGAATTAACTGAACCGCCTTTCCAAATTGCTATCGACGGTGTTGAAATCGAGGTGGTTGAAGAATTTGTATACTTGGGCTCACTGGTGACCGCCAATAACGACACCAGCAGATTGACGCATTGTGGCAAGGAATCGAGCTTACTTTGAACTCTGCAGAACTCTACTATCGACCAAAGTTCGCCGTCAAATGAAGTTAACTATCTACAAAACGCTGATTAGACCGGTAGTCCTCTATGGGCACGAAACCTGGACCTTATGTGTAGATGACCAACGCGCCCTTGAAGTTTTCGAACGGAAGGTGTTGCATTCCATCTACGGCGGAGTGCAGATAGAAGACGGGACTTTTAGAAGGCCAATGAACTATGAACTGCATCAGCTGCTGAGAGAACCAACCATCGTCCACGTCGCAAAAATCGGCAGGTGGGCGATTCACCTAATCAGGATGTCGGATAGCAACCCTATTAGAATGGTTCTCGAGAGCCATCGAGCCAGCGAGCTAAGTGAGGACGATTTGCGAACCCTTGGCAGAGTGCGGAGCTGGAGACACACAACCATGGAACGAGAAGAATAGAGACGACGCCTACGTACAGCAGAGGACACTCAGGCCTTAAGTCTGAGATAAGAGTACCATTCATAGGTTAGCGAGTTCGTGGCAGCGTGGAATTAGACGCTTCAGGGTTTCCTTGACGTTTGGAGAATCTGGAGCAACACCCCAAAACCCGGCACAAATGAAAATCTACCATAAGCTCAGTGCTGGATTAAAACTACACTGTAACAATCCAGCTAAGCAAGCAGGTTTCTCTTTTGACTTGATTTAGAAAGTATCCCGCTAACTGTTGTGTTTAAAATCGGTGCTCATTATGATATACAAGATACGATTCACCAAAACAGCTAATCTATACTCTCATCAGTTACACATCGTTGGAATGTCATCAACAGAAATAAATGCGCTCGTTAGTTTGTTTCAATTTTGGACAATAAATTATCTACATTTATATGGTCATCGTTTCGCTCGTCTACTTTAAATAACACTGACAATAAATAACTAACACTAGAAACGCAGTTTCAACTAGCAACAATTGTGACCATGGTCGTCTCTACGCTCCAATCAGCGTTTTCTCCTCCGTACTCTACGAATTAGCGGGAGCCTCAAATCGCCCATTTGGGCGATTTTGCTCGGCACTCTTCAAGATTGTCGACGTTCAGAAAATGTCAACGTTCGAACCAAACAAAACAAAAATCATAAAAAATGGAAAACTTAAAACACTAGCAGCACTAAATTCACTTCGAGTATTTTCCTTTTCGATGATCTCCTCTACTCCTCCCGCGTTCACTTCTCTGGTCCCGGACACACTCTAATCAAGGTCGTCTCAATTTCACGCTCACTGGTTCTCGTTCATCGACTCGCGCGGTGTCGTAGATCACCTCTCGGTTTACTCGGATCTTGAAGTTCGCTCTCTCGTTAACTTTACGCGTGCATGCGTGCCACGATCAGACCTGCAGGAGGGTTGAAACGAAACAAGAAAACACAAGCAATTCAGAGTTACACAAACGCTCCTAGACGTTGTAAATGAGCTCATTAGCTTTCCAAACTTTCGCGTTCGGATCAGCAAAGTGCACAAAACAAAGAAAGAATTAGTCACGGTTACTTACATTTTACTTTCGTCCATCTCTGTCAAATAAAAATACACTCCACAAACCAAACAATCGATCGCACTCTGGGGATATAGTAGCACTAGCAGCACGTTCGCAAAAAAAGCATCTCTCCACATTCACACATCCGATTCGCATCCACCCTGCTACCCTCCTCCTGCTCGGTTTCGGTTCCCAATGGCCCGTCGTGGTCCCTTCTCTTCTAGTGGGACTTTTGCAAGCTCACAACCGACGCGAACAGGGCGAAGAAGAACCCGGCCAAACCGGCAGCCTTGACCAGCAGCGCCAGACCACCCACGATGGCCGGGAACATCATCATGAACTTGAGCTTGTAGGCCAACAGCAGCGGCAGCAGGAACTTTTTGTACTTGTGCTTCAGGTGGAACTTCTTCTTCTTCTTGAAACGGGCCTCCGGGTCGGACACGTCCGAATCGTCATCGTCATCGTCGTCATCCAGTTCCTCGAGGGAAGCTTCCAGCTCTGAAAAAGGGGGGTGCAGGGAAAATAGAAGCAAGGGAAGAGAAGTGGAGAATTAATTTTAAATCAATTTATTTCAAGGCGTCAATAAGAAGTAGGGAATCGTCAATTTCGTTACAATTGGAGGGTTGAATACAGCGTAAAACAAATAATTCGTATACAGTTTAGATTCAAACTTCATACAGAATATGATTGGTTATGATTGATCTATATTCATTTTCTTGAAGGCCACACGTAATGAGCTGATTATGCTGCAAGCCTAGGGGTCTCAAGGCGTTTCAGGAGCATTTTGCATAGAGTTTTAGATGGTTGCAGGGGCGTTGTAGGGAACTTTAGAAATCATCAAGGGGTTATAGGTGCGTTTCAAGGGTTTGTTCGCATATTACGTAACGCTAAGAGGGGAATGCAAGGGTCTACCGCTGTGTTACGCTCCGTACAAACAATCAAAATTTCCATACAAAGGTTGTTAGGGGTCGTGCACAAATTACGTTACGCTTTTAGGGGGGTGGTGATCGGTTTGGAAAAACGTGATGAGCCATACAAAAAGTGTGACATAGGGGGGGAAGGGGTGTGGGGGAGTTGAAAAAGGTCGATTTTAGCGTGACATAATTTGTGTATCACCCTTTACGTGGAAGAGTCAGGAAATCTAATATTGGCAAGTTTTGCGTTACGTATTATTCGAATGAATCCTAAAGGGTTTCAGGAGGTTTCACGGGCGATCTAGATAGCTTCAAAGGGTACCAAAGACGTTTCAGGAGGATTCAGAGGTGTTCTAGTTGGCTTGATAAGTTTTCCGAGCCGCTTCAGGGGTGTTTCCCGGGGCTTCAGAGGTTTTTAAAAGACACTACAGCGTCTTCAACCAAAGGTTGCACAGACTAAACACTAAACGACCACATTAGGCAACGGATAACACACGAATCATCCAGTAGTTAAGTGGAGAATTTTCCTTTAGACGAAAAGTTTTCACCGACTGAAGTGGGAATCGAACCCACACTCCGAGACTTACGAAACACCTAGTCGACTGATGCCGCTAACCGCACGGCCACGTAGCCCACAGGGAGGTTTCATCTGCGTTCCGAAACCTCATAAAACCGGATGGAACGCCTTGAACCACTTTGAAACGTCTCTGTAACTCTCTATGAAACTCCAATGAAAGCTTCTGCAAACCACCCTGAAACGATATCAAAACACCTGGAATCCCCAAGAACTCCTTGAAACCCCTCTGAAAACCTCTGAAACGTTTTGAAACTCCTTCATTGAAATTTCTCTGTAAACTTCTTAAAACCCCTTTAAAATCCCCTTATAAACCCCGTAGACCTTAGAACCTCCTCGAGAGCATCGTGCAACCTCCGGAAACCACTTCAAAATTATTTTAAGCTACTTTAAGCATTCTTAGGAGAATTTCTTGGCTTTTCAGTCCGATTGTGAGATCAAAAACACCTTATGTTCTCTTACTCCGACGTTTCGATCCGGAGTAAGAGAACATAAGGTGTTTTTGATCTCACAATCGGACTGAAAAGCCAAGAAATTCTCCTAAAAATACACCAAGAACAGTCGTAATCCATCAACGGCTACTTTTAGCGCCTAGGATAACTGAATTTTTCTTGTAATTTTCCTGAATCTCTTCTGAATTCCACGGAAACTTCTTC